>NC_071990.2:54220000-55470000 GCF_028885655.2 Pongo abelii | reverse complement strand
ATTCCTCTTCTCATGTTTTTTTTTCTATTTTTATCTCTCTTTAACTTGTATATAACATTCTTGCTAAATTTTCCCTTTTTATTTTTGTTCTCATTCTCCCGAAGTCACCTTTCAGTATTTCCTTTTCTTCCACAAGTGTCTGTCTCTGTATATCTATTTCAATCTGGGATCTGCCATTTTCTACTAGGGAAAACTGAGAGAAGAAAATTATCTCTGAGCCTCTATTTCCTCATCTATAAAATCAAATAAGTACTTCCTGCCCCATGGGATTATTGGGAAAATTGAGATTATGAATACCAAGTTGTTAGAGCAGTAGCACATGGTAAGGAAGCATTAAATAGTGGCTAATATGAATAAAAATGTTGGTGACAATATAACTTGAAGAATAGAAATTGATAGTTCCACATGTAAAGAGAAGATTGGTGAGGTGTTTCACATTTCTCAAGCCATTATTTTTAATTTATGTTGATCTTAACCAAATATTCTTCCAACAATTAACACAACAAATACAGCAAAACAAAACTTTCTCTTCCCATTTTAAGAGGTTGCATTCTTTACTTGGGTGATAATTGTTTCACTTTGATGTCAAATATAAACAATTAACCTAGCATAAAATATCAAATATACTGCAAAGGAAAAATATAGTCCTATTTATTTTTTAGTAATTTCTGTTTGAATAAAAAAATTAAATGTAAAGTAGTTACAGTCAAGTCATAAACTGGCAAAGTAGCAATTTTGTATTTAATGTAATATATTCCTACATCTGTACCCAATAGTCAATTTCCATCTACCTAATCTCCTGTTTATTTCACTCCACTATTCCTCATTCTTCTCTTGGATATTTTCACACCAATAGCTTCCGTAAATTATGAATTATTTTTCACTTTCAAGCCTGAAACTTGAAAGACAGCATACCTTTGGTGGTAGAAAACATTTGTTCTCAAAGCTAAAGATGTGAGAAATAAATTTTCAGGGGGCCATCAGACTAAACTGAACAACTTTAGCCATGTTACTTAGAATACTAACTGAATATTCCTCTCACAAGTATTTAACAACTAACGATAAATGAAAACAGATAATCTATAAACAGATAAACAATATATAAATATAACATATAGTTCAAATTATAAAACTTAGAAAATATTTTTCAATTGGGCTGTAAGATGCAGAGTTCGTATTTTATTAACAATTTATATTTTCAACTTTTCAAGTAATGATTAAAATCTCACCGTCAGAATCTTTTTTTTTTGTTTTTTTTTGGCTGGAGAAATTATGAAGTATAATTCACTTCCTTTCCTAAAGCAGGTTCATAAAAAAGAACTTGTCAGTGTTCTGATTTGGAAGGTTGCTTCTGTTTATTACGTATTTTATATCTAAAAATTGACATTTTATTGAAATTGAGATTGCCTATATCAAAAGCTAAAACAACTACATTTACTCCAACCATTTTCATTACATTAAACCAAATTGTTTTATTTGTGAAATTCAAAAACTTTCACAGCCTTATGTATCACACTTGATATTCTAAATAAATATGTTATTTGGGAAAATAAAATATGCTTCATATAAATATATCCTCAAGCAGACAGTTAAGTTATAAACATAGGGATCATGAAATATAATGATTAAAGAAGAAGAAGAAAATGAGACAAAGAGGGCAAAACATAGAAAAAAGTATAAAAATTATCTTGGAGCAGTACATTAAATGTGGTTATTGTACCAAAAATATAAAATGGCATTTAAAAACTTACTTAAACTTTACATATTTCCAAAGGCTGAATAATTTCATCTTTCATACATAAGGACACAAATAATATTAAAAAGATATATCTATTGTGATAAGCAACATTTAAATTAGAATTTCAATTCGGGCAAATGAAATATTTTGAGACAATTTAAATATGCCTATAATTTAGATTTCTTGAGACTTCATTTTCAGAAACAGATCAAATGGCAAGAGAAAATTATATCAGATGGCCAATAAAAATCCCAATAGTCACAGCGAAGGAAAAATTGTCCAAATTATTAAAATGTGAAGCAGTTCAGTAAAAAATCTAACCTTAAGCTATTATTACTGACCTTATGAAATACAACAAAGCCATATGCTAAGAAGGGGCCCAAAGTATTGTGTCATCTGAGAGGAGGGAAGAAAAGGGTTTTGTAAAATATTCTTCTGAATTTATAATTTGTGACAGTATGTAATTTATTCAATAAAATATTTAATTTTAAAGTAAATTACAATTTGTAAGCATCTAAAACAGGTTCCTAACCCCACTTCCTGAGATAACCTTATCACTAATTATCCAGCTAAAAGTGAAAGATCATCTCACTATTTTTTTAGACAATGTCAGACTGCCTTTTTTTTTTTTCTTTAACTCAAACTTCCTAAGTAAAGTTTAGGGGCATTTCTTTCAATTCTAACATCTGGATCAAAAAACAAAGAAGCAAACAAAGAGTTGGTAACATTCTATATAAAAATGTATAAAATATTTTTCTATTACACATACACACACACACAAACACACACACGCTGTGTGTCATTCTCTATTCCTCTCATGCTCATTCTCTCTGTACCCCCAGAAAAATGATATAAAACAGACTAAGAAAAGAAAAATAGCTATAATTTCACAACCAGGAAAAGTGATTCTTCTCCTTTCATCTTGGTATATGCATATTTTTCCAAAGCTGAGATCATCTTATGTATGTGATACTCTATGTTGTATGTTTATCATTATAGTATATTTTCTTATTACAAACTGTTGTTACATCCCATGTTTGGAAAAAAACAGTTCTTCAAAAGCAGTATGAAGAATGTAGTCTGCACACAGAAAGACCAGTCATAAATCTGCTGCAGAAGTCCAGAAACGAGAATCTAACTTAATTGGCAAACGGGATTCTATCATTCAGGGTTCTGGCAGGAATCCAAATTTCCCTAAGAGATTTCAATGCTGACATTTACGAAAATGAGACATTTATGAAAAGACTATTTACTGAAGTGTGAGCATGGCTAAGGAAACCAGCGTGGGAGACAGAACTCTGGCACTCAAGGAGTGAGGGAGCAAGAGAAAAAACAAGCAAGCAAATAGAAAGTGAACTCTGCCCCGCTCTAGTGTTCTACTCTCCTGCTGGCACTTCCTACTAGTCAACCTGGTGACCACCAGAAAGGCAGGCAGCAAGAAAGCCCAGCCAATGCAGTCCATGACATTAGCCTCGGAAAACCAAAGGGCAGAGAAGGATGGAAAATAGATCTGGTAGAGGTAGGAACAGCGAATAGCACGCTCAAGGATGTAGAACAATGGATTCGGATTTCAGAGATATTTAGAAACTAGGTGGCAAATATAAAACCTGACAGTCAATTGGATGGTTGGGTACATGAGGAGAATGTATTTCCAGGTTTCTTGTTGGCTAAGTGATTGGTGTTGTCAATTACAGACATCTGGAGATTGATTGTTGGATAGAATCCATTTGGCTTTGGGTCGTTGAGTTCCAGCCATCTATGAAACAGCTAGGTGGAAATTCATTGTGAACTGGTTTTCATGGTCTGGGTCTCAGAAGAAAGCTCCTGGCCTCCAATTTCCAATCTATCTTTCTTTCAGAAAAACTATTTAAAAATAATTTATGGAATCATATATAAATTCTTTACAATGATATTCAGTGTCTATCAAAAGTTAACTTTTCTTCTTAGTTTCACACCTTACTGAATCTTCCATGTGTGCTGCTCTGATGGCCACGTACTTTCCCAATATCATGCTCATGTGGTTCCTTCCATTGAAAATTCTCGTCTTTTCTTTTCTCTAAGAAAATTCAACTCATCTTTAAAGGCACAGGCTTCTGCAGGCCTCTTCATAAAGCCTTTGCCAATTCTCTGAGCCTAAATTAACTGCATCCTAATTTATGCTCCTCTACAGTTTAGGTATACTTTTAGTGGAGTGTTTATTTTATTCAGCCTTGTTGCTTACTTATTACTTTCTTGGGGGCAATAAGTTACTTGAGGGTAGGTGTGGACCTAAGTCATTGTTGTATCCCATCCAATTAACTAATATAACTCAATAAAACTTATTATTCACTGTTATTTCTCCAAAGCATCAGGTACAGTTATTTTCAAATACTAAACATGCAAATAAATATATTTAATGAATATTTCGTCTTTTTTCTTTTAAATTCCTGAAAATTGTAATAATTTTCTAAATGAAGCAATGCCTCGGAAATCTCTCATGGTATTAGGTTGGTGCAGAAGTAATTGCGGTTTCACCATTGAAAGTAATGGCAAGAACTGCAATTACTTTTGCACCAAACTAATAGTTTTCATTTGAAATCAACAGCATTCCAAGAGGGAGTTGGTTTGGAATATACAGACTGTTATTACTTTGCTTGCTGGTCTTCTGGTTCTAGGTAATATTTTATGCATGAACACCTGTATGAAACAGCTAAAAGACTCCTAAAAGTCACCCGCCATATATTCAAATAAAGTATAACCTGAAATACAGTCTAAATGCTATGAGTAATAAATGTAAAAAACATGAGTCTTAGTAAGTTTGGAATAATAACACTTGCATTGTGGAAGGTATTGTAAAAATCAAGTTTCTCAAAACAGCCCTATGAGTTGTTAGACAAGTAGTATTATTTCCACTAATGCAGACACACGCCAAAGACATCAGCAATAAAAGGTTAACTATCATAGAAACTAATATTTATTTAAGATCACACAGTAAGTGATGAAGTTATGACTAGAACTAGTTTTCTCCTAGATCAGTACTCTACTATTATACTATATGACTCCGGCCCCCTACCAGAATCAAGGAAAAATGGGTATACCTGAGGGGTTCCAGAACATAGAATCCAAATTGATCACAGATACATGGTAAATGCTCCATTAAAAGAAGGGTCAAGCAACAGTATGATTCAAAGTTCCATTCTTGAAGTACACCTGTACCCCATCTTCTGGAATCCTGCCCCAAACTTCTGGCAATTTCCATGTTACTGCCATTTGGGTGAAGCTAGTATTGAATTGTACATTGTCTCTATGATGGGCTATAGCTGAAGCAAGTCTAGGACAGAATCTTAAGTCTGAGAACTTCAATTATAAAAGCACCTAAACCCATTATGGATGAGAAATTATAAAATATAATTTTAAAATTTTTAATTTAGAAATTAAAAATTAACTAATCAGAATAAACCAGAAATCAGAAAATGTTCATCTACGCTAAATGCATACAATATTTATATGACAGATTTCAGAGTGTTTGAAGGAGCTCTTTTCTTTGGTAGTAGAATGATACTTTAGGAATAACTCTCAAAAATGAAAGAACCCTATCTATTAAAAGTTAGAATCTCAACAGCGAAAATACAATAGCTCATGGAAGAAACTGCTTAGTTTCTAATAAAGAAATAGAGGGAAGAAAAAAGATAAGGAATAAGGAGTTTGAGAGTGAACGAAATCACTAATACAACTTCTATCAGTAGAATAGCTATCCTTTACACAGCACCCACCCTGTCAGTAATTGCTAGACTTTTTTTTGTTTCCATGAAATCCCAAGAAGGCAGAAATCTCCATTTGGTCAACACATTAGACAGCAACAGCTGCCCTGTTATTTTGAAAGTATCGAGCCCACTTTTTTTTCATCCTCTAAATTATGGCCAAGAAGAACCTTAAGTAATGGTAATTTTTTATTCCTTGAGTGGACTTTGATTCATAACAGAGTTCTACATCATATCTGTCTCATGTCATTCCTTTGATAAAAATCATATGGTAACTTATTCAAGCTTATAAGTATTGTTCTCATAATACTTATGACCTTAGGTCTCTTCCCAAGCCAATATAAAAAATGTATTCGCTTTAGAAATCAAGATTCCTTCAAATCTTAATATATCCTCAAAAACTTGGCAACATTACAGTGTTTAACTGGAACCTTGCATGGAATAGAAAAAATTCATACATTGAACAAATACATAAATTAGGTCAACTCTGACCTCTGAGGTGCCTTCAAACTCTGAAATTCTATGACACTGTTTTAAAAAAAAATCTTCATAAAACATTCTCTATGAAAATATCATCAAAACCTCTCTTCTACTTCCTCAGTCTCACCCTGTCAGAAGACTCCTTATGTTGAAAGCTAATGAGATGTTAAGTATAGAAATTGAAAGTAAAGATCAAGTGAGAGCAAAGAGAATAAAGAACTGAAGAGATGCAGTGCTAGGTTTCTGAGAATGGTTACTAATGTTACTCAAAAACTTACTTATACTGAATTCTTTTAACTTTTTTTATTTTAGCCACATTTAATAAAGCTTTGTGGTTGTTTATTTTCCACGGTAATACTTCTAAATTATTGAGATATGTAAATAAAATAATCTACGAAAAATAGCGTATTCTTAAATATCATTTGATTGAATAAAATAATGACAAGAATAATCTTTAATTAAAAACATAATAAGACTAATGTAGATAATAGCTTTTCTATCCTAAAGAAACAACAAAAGAGGCTGGAATATGTTTCTAGCATCTGTTTTATTTTACAGTTAACTGGCATTCAAGAAAAGGCACAGGCTGATAATGGATGCATAGCACGTATTAAAAAGTAGGCTTTCTCCATATAACTGTAATGAGTATAAATTTGATGGTACTGTTCACCCTTAACACATTATAATAATAGAACAAATGGAAATGGGCATTCATAAAACAGAATGGGTTTCAATATAATCAGGAAAGAATGTCTAACCAAAAGGGTTCACAAATATATATTAGACAAAAGAGACTGTATAATACCTGCTGTATCTGTGAATATATTATTTCAGTATGTTGTTATTCAGTCATATTACTTAGATTGAAATATAATTCTTAGCAACATCCTCTATCAAATCACCATTTTTAAAAATAATCTATTAACTGAGAGAATGGTCAATAACTTGTCTTGCTTTAACTATATACTATACTTTATTAGATTGAGTTTTCAGTCTAAAAATAATTGTTTTCTCAGCCAGACATGGTGGTTCATGCCTGTAATCTCAGAAATCTGGGAGGCCGAGGCAGGCGAATCACCTGAGGTCAGGAGTGAAAGACCAGCCTGGCCAACTTGGTGAAACCCCATCTCTACTAAACGTACAAAAATTAGCTGGGCATGGTGGCATGCGCCTGTGATACCAGCTACTCAGGTGGCTGAGGCAGGAGAATTGCTTGAACTCAGGAGGCAGGGGTTGCAGTGAGCCGAGATCATGCCATTGTACTCCAGCCTGGGCAACAGAGTGAGACTCTGTCTCAAAAAAATAAATAAATAAGCATAAAAATAATAATAATTGTTTTATTGGTTTAAATTTAGATAAGAAAATCTGATAAAATAGGTACCAAAACACCAACTCAATTCATTTCATGTATGTTAACTATATAGGGTAATTGTCACAGATTCTGGCACTTTTATCTGCTCTTAATAGTATAAATGACCTAGTTTATATTTAAATTGAACTAGACACTCTTTATCTTGTGGTCCTTTGAAAATGCCATTTAAATAGAATCTACAGTCTCCATAGAGATAGAACCAGCTGATCAGTTGAAACAAACAGTCTTCATTTAGAATGTCACTGGTTATTTTAATACTTTTCTTTTGAATAGTAGGTGCAGTGGAATGAATGCAAAAGAATAGTGTCAGGGATAATACATATAAACTATTCTGTATAGAATCTTAACCATGAAAAGAAAGAGGAAAAATCATAACTAACATAAATAGGATAAATAGTGGGATTTTGTTCTTCCAATAGAAGAGAAAAACATGTTTATAGCGGGCAAATGGGGAAAAACAGAAACGGAGAATTCATAATATAAAGGAAGCAATTTCCTTTATATTATGATTGTGATCATAAAAGATTATGATCCTATGGCCAAACCTTGATATTTTAGTTTTATTCAACTTTCTTAAATGTCTCCATTATTTATTTTATTAACATATAAGTTTTAGCCTTTACTAAGTTACTTAACCTTTCTAAACTTTTTATTTTCTCAACTGTGTAATTAAGAAAATAGTAAGGACTATTTTACACACACAAAGTTTTAGACAGGAGGAATAAATTTTTGAGATCTACTGCACAGCATGTTGACGATAGTTCATAATAATGTATTGTATTCCAAAATGGCCAAGAATAAAAATGTTGAGTTCTTACCACAAAAAAATAGGAAAGAATGTGAGGTGAGAGATATGTTAATTAGCTTGATTTATTTACTGCACAATGTATACATATATTAAAACTTCACATTGTACCTGATAAATATATACAAGTATTATTTGTCAATTTTTAAGTTTCAGGTTCATAATTTAGTCCTTTGAGCACAATCGCACACGTACTGGGAGCTTCATATTAGGGAGATAACTGGCGAGGATTCCTGCCACCCAGTCAGTAGTAAAGCTAAGACTTTATCACTACGCTATGCTATTCCCAGAACAGCAGGGGCCAACAGTTCTAAACAGCACCACCATCTTATATTTTCTTTGCAGCAAATAAATTCTCCCTGCTGACCCTAGGTTCTTTTCTCCACCTCTTGCTCTTTGAGTAGATACAGAGAAGACTTTATTCCCACTAGGTGCCCTGCAACTACTCCTCCTATCCACCTACTCCAGGTCCTGCCTTAACCACCATTGCTACTACCTCTGCCAATCATTTTACAACTTGCCAGAATGTCTTTCCTTTCTTTACAGATCATTGATCTCCTGTCCTCTCCCTCCTCCTTCTTTCTTTCTCTGCTCTCTTATTTCCCTCTAATTTTCTTCTTTCTTCCTCTTTCCCCGCTCCTCAGAATATATTTTTTCTTTGCTTCTTTTTACTGCTTGCCTTCTCCACAAAGCTGGTAGTATTTGCCACCCACTCCTACCATGCCAGCTTTGGCTTTTGCATTCACTTCCCAAAGCCATGGCCAAATCCTGGCTCTTACCACATTCCGGCTTCATAGCTCTAGTCCTAATGTCATCTACTAACCTTAGTATCTAAGTCTCTTAGTCTAAAGTCTTAATCCTCAGTCAGAACATCTTTGGTCCACCCATGGAATGAACAGTAATGACTGGCACGGGCAGAGGTGAAGCCATATCCATATGCTTATTTTTTATTAAAAAATGTATGGGGCTCTCATTCGCTGACAGGCACCTGTGAGAGATATTAAAACAGAGCTGTGGAGTGGGGCAAGGAATGGGAGGTGTGTTTTCCTTAAATTGTCTTAGAAAGTAGGGGGAGGCAGTGATCTAGTTTAGAACAATATTTAATCTTTGGACAACAGCACCCCTACATAGAAATGGCAGTACCTGTAGATTCACTCCACAGGTACCTTAGAACTTGTGGAAGATCATGCTACTGGCTGCTTTTGAAGAAGTTTTGTTTTCTCAGATGGACTTGATAACTGCCTACATATCAGCATATGTACTGATCATCATTCTCCAGCAACATTAAAAACCTGTGAAGACCAACTACTTTGTAAAGCATTTCAGGAGAGAAAGAGTCTTTCATTTATAAGTTTTTAAAAACATTGACTCATTACTTAACAATTGAGCAATGAACAATATGTAAACAGACTTTAAACTGTGATTAGTCTGAGGAGCCTTAAAATAAGCAGTAAATTATCTTGGCCAAATGAGAGGGCACAACAACAATCTAGGATGCAGAGGACAGTTTTCAGCCAAACAAAAGAGGTTTCTCCCAGCCATACTGGATAAGGGTTGCCATAAAATCTTAGTGAGGAGGAGCTGGGAAGTGACATGAGAATCTACTCTGTACATGTGTGGTACATAAGCATATGGCGCAATGATTCCAATATTTGCCTGAAAAATGAAATGTAAGAATATAAAGAAAATGTCAGAGAAAAAAGTAATTAAAAAACCTATTATGCTAGAATAAAATAGTATGTTACTAGCATATAAGAAGCAGACAAGTAGAAAGGCATGTAGAAAAAAATAAAAAATGAGTTAAAAAAACACTTGAGATGATTTTATGAAGATGATTTTACAGCAGTTAAGAAAGGATGAAATATTACATTAATGTAGTTAGGAAATAATAAAGATTAATACCCCAAAAGAATAATTATTAAAACCAATATAAGTGGCCAAGAAACATATAAAAAGATGCACAAGACCTCAATAACAGATGACTGCAAATTAAACTATCATGTTTTGCCTGTCATCTTTGTTAAAAATTGAAGCTATTGACAACATTCAAAGTTAGCAGGTAGTGTCAGAAATATTCACATGAAGTCTCAATGGTAGTAGAAATGCAGGCAATTTTCCTAAATGGCAATCTGGCAATGTTCTTTACAGTGAATAGGTGACCAAGCCATACTCTTTTGCCATGCCAGTCCAACTCTTTGGACTTACCCTAAAGGAAAAGCATGATTCAAATATACAGAGAGATATATATACTTGCATGTTCAGCACTACACTCTCTACACTTACATTTGTAAGAAACTTAAATGTCCAATAAATAATAAGGCATTCCAATTATACACTTACATAATGGAAAACAATGATAAAAATAAGTCAAGTTCAAAGAATGCTGAATAGGAGGAAAAAGAGGGCTTACAGGAAGGAAATATAGTCTTCAAATTAGCTGTTTGTCATAAAAATGACACACCTGTCACTAAATAACATCAACCTGTCAGAGTTAAAGTGCTTAATTACCTTAAATTGCTTCTCTATAAATCTGGTTTAAAAGATGATCTGAATGTAAAATACTAAATTTTCCTCCAGGTCATTGCAAGAAAGAGCTTAGTACCTTGACAGCATAACTTCAACCAGCAAATATTTTCTTTATGTTGTTTCTTTTATAATGTTATGTTTCAACATTAAAGAACCAAATAAAGGAAACAATGCAATTTTTAATAAGAACCTCTATAAGTTATTGACTTTTTATATCATAGCAATGCTGCATCTCCACATTTTAAAAGCTTCTTTCAGGGAATATGTGATGTGTTATACATTATTTCACGACAGAAAATTCTTTAACATAATGGCTTTCAGGGATAAAACTATTTACCTTGTAACAGGCTTTTATCACATTCGCTCAAGAGGATAATAAGATAGTGTTGTTGTTTTTTTAAATCATGAGAAACTTTGTAAACCTGACACAATTTTACTTACTGATATTCTATACTGATCCAGGTGTTTACCAAATTCCCCTGTCCCACAGATGTTTACAGTCTAAGAACATATGGTAGATGTATTAAGAGGAGTACAACAGTTGTCAAGGATAACAGCCTGAAAAGAAGGATCAATATAAATTGTGTTCTGAGTTATTTGTCATCTGTAACCTTCAGGCTTTCTTGTTTTAGTCTGTTCAAGAATCCTGGCTTGGCTAGATAAATAAACAGATTCCCAGTTCTTTCCACACATCGATAGTAGCTTTTGTTGTCAGTAACACAACATTTTTATAGTGTCAAAGAGCAGTCATGTTCTAATGGGAAATTTTAAATTTTGACCTATGATTACTCTTTAATGTCTGAATACACAATTAGAGTTGTTTGAATGTTAAGCCCACGCGTGCCTGCTGTTATTTATTGGATACACATGTGGATACAGTGCTTGTGGTTCTATGCCCACATTTCCCAGCCTTTCTTACTAAGTAGAAGGGGGTGGTCTATCGCATTCATCAGTTTTGGCATCTCTCACTTTCTTGTTAAAGGAACTTATTTGAGGCATACCATCATTTAGCTGCAAGCTATAGAGTCAATTCAGCCTTCCTAGGTCAAGCACTGGATTTCCTATGCATATGTGTTACATATATGTGTATATTGTCACTGACACATACTTATTTCTACATCTGGTCTCCCTTATTTTACCCGTCAACAACACTTACTTGATTACGAGCAAAGACAGAATCTATGGCAACAAATAACTTTAAAATAAATTCTTCATTTTGAATATTTTAAAATGAGTTATTTTATTTTTTATATTTTTGAACTATGAAACAGAAATCAGATCAGCTATTAACTTCTTCCTCCAAGAGTACTCTCATTTTTTCTGCTTCAATATTCTTCAAGAATAGTGCACTCCTGTCAGGCAAAAGCTCACATTACACCTGGTGCTTCCTACTGGGGCCAAAGAAAATGAGCAGTTTGAAAAGGTCCCCCAGAGATCCTGATATGCCAGCATGGGGTAGGATAGGGCCTCCCTCTTTTCTCATCACTCCAACCCACTGAAAGGCAATGATCTAAAAATAGATTGGTTCTTTGTTCTTGTTTTCATGTTGTGCCTTGCATTTATATGAAAATACCAAATATTGGAAAGCCCCATCATTAAGGTTATATGTGCTACAGAAATGAATGTACATCAAAAACTTCATGTACATGATATTTTGCATAGCAAATGTTAATTTTGACAAAAACTTAGCTTTGAAATGTGATACTGTGTTTTGTAATCATCACTAAGCCATATTATCATAGGATAAATCATTAACTTGTTTCATATATCAGGTTTTCTTTTTGTTTTAATGTGAGTTGTTTCATTTTATTATAATTGAAATACATGCTCTGGGTCATTTCATTGCTGGAGCCCAACTTACCTTCAGTCAGAAAAAAGCTGAAAATGAACATGTGAACAACATTCAGTTTGGTATTTCCACTAGCTATTGAAAAAAACACCGACTGCTATGGTAACATTCATGTTTGTGTTTCCCCGAATTCTTATGTTGGAATCCTAACCTCTAAGGAGACAATATATTAGGAGGTGGAGCCTGTGGGAGGCCTCATGAATGGAATCAGTGCCCTTATAAAGCTGGTATCAGAGAGCTCCCCGCCCCTTTTCTCATGTGAAGGCATAGCAACATGCTAGTCATCTAAAACCAGGAAGTGGACCCTCACCAGACATCCAAACTGCCAGTGTCTTGATCTTGGACCTCCAAGTCTCCAGAATTGTGAGAAATAAATATCTGCTGTTTAAATGTTGCTCTGCTTATGGCATTATGTTATAGCAGTCCTGAACAGATGAAGACACTGACAGAAACAAGTTGAAGAGAACACTGAAATCATTAGGTATAACGAAAGATAAAATGGGTATTGTGAATCCATATGGAGAGTTGCTGCATTTACTACCACGAAAGAATCCTAAAATCTCAGTGCAAAATTACCCATGCTTGTGATTTTTGAAATCTTTAGAAATGTTTAGAAAAAACCTTGTACCCATTCTCCCATTCACTCATGTATTACATGTAACACTCTTCAAAAATGATAGAGCCTTTTCAATTTCTACTTTATCTATTTATATGACTAACTCTAGATTTCATGACAAATTAAAAGTCACTTTTTCTATTTCTCATTTTTAAGAAATATGCTGGGCATTTACTATGAGCTCGAAAATGTTAAATGGGGAAAGTACGGTTCCTATCTCAAGGACTTCAAAGTCTAGTTGGAGCAACAGGCATAAACAAAGATTTGAGTCACTGCCTGATTAAGTGCTACAGAAAATGTGCATGGCAGCATGGAAGGCAATAATGAACTAACCTGGAAAGTTCAGGAAATGCTTAATAGAAAAGACACTTTAAATCTTACAGAAGAAGTCAAAAGGAACACTGCAAGAGACCACCACTAAGTTAAAAGGTTCCTGAAACAGTCCAAGCAAAAGATCATGCAAGCCTAAAGTAGAGCACGTGGCTCTGCGAATAGAGAAAATAGAACCAATTTGATATATGCTGGTGATAAAATCAACAGGTCTTGACAAAAATTTGGATGGGGTTAGGGAAAGGTACGGGAAAGAGGAAAGAGTTAAAAAATAACTTCAATGTTACTATGTTGAATGAGTGGTTAGATGGTAATCCCATTATCCTAGTCAGAAGCTATAAATGGTAATAACCAGTTTGGAAGCAGAGTAGAGATAAGGAGTTCAGTTGGGGAAGTAAGTACCCAGTTTGGGGTCTATGGAACACTCAGGTAGGGATGTCCAGAAGACGATGTTCATGAACTAGCAATGATGAGCAGCACTTCATTTTTTGTGGCCTTTGTCCCATTTCTCAACAAGTAACAAATGACCTACAAAGAACAGCCATCTTCATTTCTGAGTCCACGAACAATGTAAAGGCGGCCCAACCCTGCTTCACACTTGAACAGAGCTCATGATAAGTCTCCCAGGAAATCCTGTTATTCCTGCACTGCTGGGGTGCTAGCAGGGAATTTCTTTCTAAGCTAGAGACAGGTTGGACGGCGAAGAGCATCAGAAAATAGCAATGGGCATGTTTAAGTATGTCAGACACCCGTTGTTTCTCTCAAGCATTAATTCTAAGAGGAAATATAGAGAAAGCTATACTGGATTCTTAGAAAGCCTATTTAAGCCAGCAATTTTAGCTGACACCCAAAAGAGGAGGAATAATGTATCATTAGCCACCCCAAGAAAGACCTACTGAATAGAGGGAGAAAAAAATAAATATATTAGTTATATACAACCAAAAAGTATACATGACATCATAATCTTTCAATTTTCTGATAATTCTAGTTTAAACATATGTAATAATTCAGGTATGTTTCTTATTCATTTAGGTCTTTTCTCTGCCCCCAAGTAATTGTTTTACTTGATTATGTTGTAATTATAACACCAAATTTCCTTAAATATTAAGGTTGGTGATTAGAAAATAAATAGTTCAGGCAATATTTCTATTTTATGCTTATCTAATCCCTATATGCTTGCCAAAAGCATTACTGATGGTGAACTGGCATGTGAGTTATTTCATTCTTTTTCTTCTAGATATCTTCATGTTGTTTAAATTTCTTTTTTACTGAATCATCTTACCAGTTCAGACAAAAAGAAAGAAATTGACTAAGAAATTCCAGAATATAACTCTACCCAATAAGAGATTAAACACTTGGACCGGACTTTGACAGCTAATTTAACAGTCAGGTTTCTACGTTGTTTTGCTTTTTTCCAGACATCTGCAGTTTTCAGGTGGAAACTGTTATTAGGATTTCTGTCAAGAGTTCTAAAAAAAATTTTAGAGCCTTATTTCCCTATATTCTATTTATAGAGAATAAAATGATATATAAGTAAATGTCAGAAATTTTAACCTCATTTAAGGCTTTCCTATTTGTAACATTTAAACTACTGAGAATACATAACAATGCAATCAAGACTTTCATTATCAGCAAGGAGATAATATATATTGATATTGTTTTAGATTAATCATCGTGCCCATGACTGTTTCCCATATGTGATTTCCCCACTGTCCAGATGGTTTTTTTTTTTTTTTAGATCACAACATCGGTTACTGCCATACTAGTGTAGCAGCAGTATTAGCTGGTAAAGCTGTCCCCAGGTTTGTTGTGAGAGTAGCCTAAAGGGTCTCAGAGAGAGGACAAGGAAAGAAATTTGGCAGTGACAACAATATTAACAGTAATGATAAAAAGGAGGACTCCAGGGAAGTCAAGACAGAAACAAACTCTAGCTAAATACTAACAGGATGGTGTCAAATGTATTTTCATAGTATTGTGCATTCTTACTGTTCCAGTATGACCTCTAAGAATCTAGACTTAAATATAATATTCAATTATGTTTACTTTTCAACAAATATAATTGATTTTTGTTAAACAACTTCCTTCCAAAGATTGTGGCTAAAGTTTTCCTGACAGTTGTAGAAATGTGACTTCTTTAAGTACAAAATTATTTTTGTTGTTTTCATTCTGTCAACTTTAAGTGGAAAATACTACTAAATATAGAAGATACTTTCCTGACTTCTCAGAAATAGTGTCCAGAACACAATTTAAATTTAGTATTATTTAAAAATACTCTGAGACACTGACAATTTTAAAGGCTATTGAGAGTGGCAGTGGCAATATTCTTTTGCTTTATGCTGCTGTGTTTATGGTATTCTTTTGTATGCTTCTTAACAGTATTTCTCTTTCTTGTTTTCCTTTTAGATGGCAAGCTAACACTTCCTTCTCTTATCAGTGTGGACTGGCCTCTTGTGTTCCAGTTTCATACCTATAATCTGATCTGGGTGTGGAAAGAAGATCAGAGAACTTATTTGAATTATGTATAAAACAAGGGCAAATGAGCTCTGAGGTAGGACCAGGAGGCTTCTTCTACCAACAAGCTTTGCATGTCTGTTTTGGCTGCTCAGTGGGTAATTTGTTCATTTCTTGTTTTTTTGCATCATTCCAGATGGATGCTACAAGGTAGCCAAATCCAGAAAGGTAGAATGTTAAGATTATGCTTTTGGTATAATCAGTTGATTAGGTATTTTATCAATGGTTGTATTTTTTTCCTTTGTTTGTTTTAAACCTATGCCATGTTGCCAGGCGCGGTGGCTCGTGCCTGTAATCCCAGCACTTTGGGAGGCCAAGCAGGGGGGATCACGAGGTCAGGAGTTTGAGACCAGCCTGGCCAACATAGTGAAACTCTGTCTATACTAAAAATACAAAAATTAGCTGGGCATGCTGGCTTGCCCCAGTAATCCCAGCTACCAGGGATGCTGAGGCAGGAGAACAGCTTGAACCCAGGAGGCAGAGGTGGAGGTTACAGTGAGCTGAGATCACACCACTGCGCTCCAGCTTGGGTGACAGAGCAAGACTCCATCTAAAAAAAAAAAAAAGGTAATCACAGCTACTCAGGAGGCTGAGGCAGGAGAATCGCTTGAACCTGTGAGGCGGAGGTTGCAGTGAGCCAAGATCACCCCACTTCACTCCAGCCTGGGTAACAGAGCGAGACTCCATCTCAAAACAAAACAAAACAAAACAAACCTATGCCATGTTACTGGTTACTGGTTTCAGAACCCATTTTCCTCTAATTCAGTAGAAGTCCCTCTCAACAAAAACAATCATTACATACAACATACATACTACATATGATATAAAAACTATAAATGTCAACTTCACATATTCAGTTTCAGAATATATGATGCTTGATATGTAAATGTGTGTTAAAACTGTGGTGCAATAACTGTGTTTGAATAGATATTGCTTGTAAAAGTAATATTGCTTAAAAGATACTGCTTAAAAAGTTTAAAAAGTAGTAAAAGTCAGAAGCACAAATTGGCACATCTACCCGAGGATATGAAAAAGACACTATATGTCTTATGAAAATAAATGTACAAGTCCCAAGGAGGTATAATAGAATTTATGCAAGGCTAAAATAATAAAGACTGAGGAGACCTTGAAATGCTATTGAATCTGTTCCAAGACCTTTCCAAGACCATGGCTTTTCTAGGTAAACCAAATTTGTTCTCTTCATACTCAATAGTAATCATTTCTTCAATATCTCTTTGTAATGTTTTTCTCACTGATACAGTTTTGGATGCTGTTTCCCCACATCCTTTCTGAGTTACAGAATCTACACAATACAGTACTTTTAACACCACTGGTAACGCATGAGTTAAGACCTAGGCTTTGCAGTCACAGACTTAGGTGTCAGTCTTGGATTCAGCTGCTGACCTTGGTCAAATTACTTAACCTCTTGAAATCTCAGTCTCTGTGTGAACAATGGGAACATAATACCTTACCCACAATGTTGTCAAAGATCAAATGAAAGACTCTTTGAGGCATGTATAGCATCATACATAAGACACTGTAAAAGCTAAGTGGTAGAGCTGAGATTCATAGCCAGGCAGTCTAGATCCCGAGTTCATGCTCTCAACCACCGCCCTAAGCTGTCTCACAGTGTCTTTTCAAAAACCACAATATCAGATTTGTCCCTGCTTCTAAGTTTTCTGACCAAAGAAGCCATTTTGTATTTGAATTCTAAATTCTAAGGGCCTGTTACCCTTTCCAATATGTCATCAACTAAACAAAAAAACTTAAGTAGCAGGCTTTGTATTCTATTCCAGTAAAAATCAAAATTTGTTAAACACCAGATGGTTGAGGCCAAACCCCTGTGGAGTTCTACTTCTTAGGTCCCCTAAGATGGCATAGATTCTCAATTAAAATCTCTTCAACTATGTTCTCTCAAGTATAAGATACCTGCATAAACTAGATTTATTTGTACATTTTGTATGGCATGAGTGTGCATTTTCTTAGCGGACATCACACAAATAAGTTACATAATGCATATCATATTTACCCAATTTACCTATGAGACTATCATCCTAAACAAAATCAAGAGATTCATCAGAATCCAAATAGACCAATGTACCATCTTACCAAATTCTGTCAGGGAAAAAAAAAAAAATTCCTAGGACTTAAGTTTGTAAATTCCTGCCAGATTCACTGCTTCCTGAATTCAGATACAGAACACTTGCAAGAATCACTTAAATCAATGGACACTACAATCCCTGAAGGCCACTGGTTACCCATATACAGCATTTATGTGACGAAAGCACAAAAGACATACTTAAATATAAGCTTTGAAAGAACTCTTCTCCCTCATCCTTAAGTTAAGCCTCTACAGAAAAATATAAAGGACCTAGTGGAAAGGAACACAGTTTACTTCATGGAATAATGAAGAGTGTTGATCTTTGACCATAATAAAACATACTGACTCGGGTTAAAATAAGGTGAGAAGAAACCAGTGATCTTGTATCACCTATAACACTTCAAGTGATTAGAATGTCAAATCATTTCCAAAATGGACAGAAGTAGAATGGCTACAGTAATAAATATTGAGACCTCACACATATATACATGTGCACTATAAATTACTCATTGGAGGTTACTATTATATTTCTCTGCATATAAATATTATCAAAGGAAACTCCTTGGCACTAAACTTAAGAAGGTTCTTGTAAAAAAAGAATCATTTCCCCTCTCTATCTATATATATCTATGCCTAACTATCTATACACACATAGATATATATTCATGTATCTGAATTTGGATTTAGATACTGGCTGTATATACAACTTAATGTAGCAGAATCGTAATTCTTTAATTGGTTCATGTATGTTGGACATATAGCATAATCAGAAATGTGAAGCTTAAGATGAGGATGCCATTTAAGAACCACCTGGTGATGATAAACATTTATACCTAGAAATTTCCCAAAATATGAAGTATTAAGATACTAAACAGATAACCAGAACTTTGGTTCATATTTTGAGCTTTTATGTATTTACATGTTTCATTAAACAGTACAGACTTGGAAAATTTTGCCCTAATACACAAAATTATAAAATGTATTAACAAATAACCACAATATGAATAGACTGACAAGGAACAGGTTGATGGTATAAATAAAAAATTCTCAGGAGAAATATTATCTTACTAATACAGACTAGATCTCCTCAAAAATATACTGTATTAGTTATCTATTGCTGCATAACAAATTGTTCCCAACATTTAGTGGCTTACAACAACAAACACTTATAATCTCACAGTTTATGTGAGTGAGGAACCTGAGAGGAGCTTGACCGGGCGGTGCTGATTCAGAGTCACTTGTGAATCAAAGCTGCAGTCATCTAAAGTTGACCGGGAAAGATTATCTGTTTCCAAGATGGTTCATTCACACAGTTGTTGGTGGGAGGACTCAGCTCCTCACCCCAACAGCCTCTATATAAGCTGCTGAGTCATCTCATTACACAGCAGCTGGGTTATCATAGAGTAGATAATCCAGAAGAAACCAAGGGGGTATCATGATACCTTTATAACCCATGATTCATGCTATCACTTCTGCTATGTTCTACTCATTAGAAGGGAGTTACTAAGCCCCATCCACACTTAGGAGGGAGACAATTGGCTCCACCTTTTGGAGGGAGGATTTTTGAAGTGTTGTAAATGTATTTTAAAATTATCACATGTAACATTTAAATTTGGTGTTCAAAATATAAATATAAATATATATACAATATATACATTTATGTATATAATATTAATAGGAGGAGATGGAGAAGAGTATTTTTGGAAGAAAAAAGGGAAAGGAAAGATTCAGAGGCAGCCATAATAAGAATAAGACCATGTCCTTTGCAGGAACAGGGATGGAGGAGGCCATTATCCTCAGCAAACTAACACAAGAACAGAAAACTAAATACCACATGTTCTCACTTATAAGTGGGAGCTAAATGATGAGAACACATGGACACATAGAGGGGAACAGCAGACACTGAGGCCTATTGGAGATTGGAGGGTGGGAGGAGGGAGAGGATCAGGAAAAATAACTGAGTACTAGGCTTAATACCTGGGTGATGAAATGATCTGTGACATGATTTCATTTATATAACAAACCTACACATGTACCTCTGAACTTAAAATGAAAGTTTAAAAAACAATAAGATTCAGAGGCAGAAAAAAAGTAGCATGTTAAATCTAGAAAGGCAGGCTGTTGGATGAAGTGAGGGCTTCTTTGGCACTTGCAGAATGCAAAGACACAGAGATTTATATTCAGAAAAGAATGACATGATCAGTGATCATTCAGGCAAGTGGCTACAGGAATACGGGAGAAAGCAGAAATGTTCATTAGCAAGATAAGGGGACTGTTGTAAGTAATTACAAAATGTAGAGGGCAGAACATGGATGGTAGCAATGGAGAGCATTAGAAGGAGGTAGACACGGCAATTTCCAAGACCCAGTGCCTGTGGCCAGGTGTGCTGGCTCACGCCTATAATCCTGGTACTTTGGGAGGCTGAGGTAGGAGGATCACTTGAGTTCAGGAGTTCTAGACCAGCCTGGACAACATAATGAGAACTCATCTCTATTTTAAGAAAAAGAAAAAAAAGAAACAAAACCCAGTGCCTGATGACAAAAGTGAAGGTATACAATGAGAGAGGAATGAATCATTATGTGATTCCAAGATACTGTAGTCTTGGCATCTAGGAATGTGATGATGCCTTTAACAGAGAGAGGATGAGAAAAAGTTTAGTGAGTTTTCCATACTTCTAGCTACTATTTTGGACATGCTGCATTTGATAGGCCAGTGAGCCACAGGTAAAGATGCTGGACCCTCAGCTAGAATTACATAGGCTAATGTTCAGAAGACAGGCCACATCAGGTTGTAAATAGCAATAGTGCCAAAGTATGAAGGTAGAAAGCAGCAGTAAGAAATAAAATGTAGACAGAGAACAGACCCAAGGCTAAAAGTCTTTAAAACATTCACTTTCAACAGATGGAAAGAGCAAAGAAAATCAAGAAACAACAGTTGAAGAGACAGGAAAAGAACAAAGAGAGAAATAACACAGAAACTAATGGTAAGAGAATTAAAGGCAAACTACTTACAGAGGAGTGGAAGAGACTAAAGGATATTACAAGGTTGCAGGCATGTCTTGGTCATGTGGACGACAGTAGCCTATGAGACACAGGTTAGGAGAGGAAGGAAAGCAAAATTCAGACTGCAGGGCTGGGAGGAAAGAGAAGTAAGGAAGTAGAGTCCTTTATAGAAACTACTTCTTTCAAATGTTTAATGGTTAAGAGGTAGGAAAAAGGAATAATAACCTGAGACACTAGCAGCAGGGAGGCAAGCAACTCACTCTAGAGGACTGTCATGATGGAATACAGAGGAGAAGTAACCATAAATACAAATTAAAGGTATAAAAATTAAATAGAATCGCAGGAGGCTCAAGATCACAACTTTATTTTTTTTTCTCTGAAGAAAACAAATTAGAAGTAATGGTAGCTGAGATTACGCTTTTGAGACTGGGAAGACAGGAAGTTTAAAATTCACTCTGAATGTCCCCTATTAAACACAGGGATTTGTTGAGGGAAAGAGAACAAAAAGGTTCAGCTGAGTTTCAAACATTAATGCACATGATAAATGTGTAAATTTTTAAACTGATCTTATCACTGTTTCTTCTCACTGATTACATACATTGAATGCAGTGATACACAGGTTACAGCAATCTATAGAATTCTTATGGTGGCAGGTGGTGGGGGAAGATGCGGGGAGGGCAGGGAATGGACTTTTTCTCCTTTTGAAGTTGAGATATTTCACATGTGTAACTGATGAGTGCATTCTTTGGGTCACATTTCCTGTACTACTATGTTAAAACAATTGTTTGGACTCTTAATTTCTTTGATCTCACCCTTAAAAATAAAATAATATGGACATACAAGTTAACATGAAACTAAGCTTTGGGAAATCTGTAACTTTGAGCTCCAGGAATTTTACTATTGTGAAACTATGTAAATAAATCCTAAAAAACTCTGTTGATTGAATGAGAATTGGTCCAGTTTTACAAAAATAGAAGAAGGCAGATGACAAGGCAATCTTTTATTTTGGGAATTAGCTGCACAGTTTTTCAACTTGGGTTGTTAAGAATTGAAATAAATTATGAAAATGTAACTTAGCAAAAGGTTGGTGTACTTGGTTCAATAAAATATTTCTTATTTCAATGTGTCAAATAATTTTGAAAATCAGATTAAACGAACATATACTCAAAAAAGTTTTGACATTACATTTTCCAAATCTATGTGTTCTACAATACAATTATTTTCTAGAATAGCTGTAAAGAATATGATGCAATAAAATTCTTGTATTTGGTTTTATTTATGGCTGTTCTTTTCATGTTTTGAATAGATCATGACAATATATATATTTTTAAAACAAGTTTAACATAAATGGTTAAAATATAAAACTTATAAGTATCAAAAACTTTACTACTAAATTATATATGTCTGTAGGATATTTATAATCCCATTTTAAAAATACACACCCATAACTAATTTTTTAAGGCTTTAAAGCCATGAGTGCTTAAACTCTATTATGTTTCCAACAGAGTTAACCATTTGTAAGTGTGTATCAACAACTTGCAGATCATTCTCTAAGTTTATGAAGAAAATGAAATGTCTACACATATATCCTCATATGTATACAGTCAGCCCTCCGTATCTGTAATTCTGTTTCCAGAAAATATTTGATTAAAAAAACAGCAATTAAAAAAATACAAATTTTGGATACACAGTATAGCAATATTTACACAGCACTTGCTTTGTACTAGGTAGTATAAACAATCTAGAGATGATTTAAAGTATTCAGGAAGATGTATGTAAGTTATATGCAAATACTATGTCATTTTATATGAAGGCCTATTCATGGATTTTGGTATCCCACATTGGTACGGGAAGGGGTGTGGGGGTCTTGGAACCAATACTCTGCAGTAGCGTTATTTTAAACACAGGGATTTATTGTATGTAGCTTAAATAGACAACACTTCATTGGGATAATGGTTAAAATCATGTTTCATTATGTGCACTGCATAAATAAATGTTGGGAAAGTAAGACATGGGAAGAAAAAATAAAATGCAGGATGGTTTCCATCCATTAAAATGTTGGAAATGCTTAAAATAAGAAAATAAAAACAGACAAAAGAAACAGGCTTACAGGTAACGCAGATATTGGTGTTATCAAAAACAGACTCTGACATAACTGTTATTGAAGCATTCAAAGCAACAGATGCCAAGAAAGAAAATTTCAACAGAGAACTGAATATATAGACTAATGAGAATTATAGGACTGACAAATATCAATACCAAAATTAAAACTCAACAGATGGGTTTAATAGTTAATTAGACTCAACTGCAGAGAGGATTAGTGACTGAAAGATATCTATGTAGAAAATACACAAAATGAAGTACAGAGAGAGAAAATTATAAAAAACACAAAAACGAATGAGAGATAGATGGAACATGGTTAAACAAACAAACAAACAAAACAATGTATGCCAGACCTGTAATCAGAATTCCTAGAAGAAGAGAAATAGAAGGTAGAAGCAATATTTGAAGAGATGCTAGCTGATTTCCAAAACAGCAGGAAAACCTTAAGGCACAGATTCAAGAAGCTCTATTATGTCAAGGAGAAAAAAAAATTTTAAAAGTGTTCCCCTAGTTACATCATGTTAAAGCTATTAAAAATGAATGACAAAAAGAAATCCTTAAAAGTAGACAGAGAAAAAATATATACCTTTAAATCAGCAACAATAAAAGTCAGAAGAGTTTACAACTGAAACTATGAAAGCCTAAAGATAAAATAACTCAAAGTCACTGAAGTGCTAAATAACAACAATAATAATAACAACTTTTATTCCATACCACGTATAAATTATCTGGAAAAAGGAAGGAGAAATAAACACATTTTTTAAAAGTTCCAAGAGGATTCATTGCCAACAGACTGGTACCAAAAGCAATCCTAAAGGGAATTCTTTAGGAAGAAGGAAAATTATCCCACATGACAGAATCTTAACAAATATGGAATGAACAGCATTGGCTAGAGTGAATATGTATATATAACTAATGAATATTGACAACTTAAAACAATAATAAAAATATTTTGGAAATAAAACATACATCGAATTCATGACAACAATGACCAAGATGCAAGAGAGGCATTAGTAGAATTAAAGTGTTCAAAGGTCCTTGTACCGTCTAGATTGTACTAAGAATACTAAATTCTAATACAGCTTAAAATGTCAAGAATGTAAATTTATATTATATTATTATATAAATAACACACAACAAACAAGCTCATAAATGAGGAAACTGAATAATAAAACCTATGTGAATGATCCTACAGAAAAAAACAAAAAAAAAAAGGAATGAAGAACAGATGGGGTGAGTAAAAGAAATCAGTAATTACATGTTATATACTAATCATACCAATTAAAGGACAAAAGGTGGTTAAAGTTAATTTTTTTAAATATAACTATATACTGTTTATAAGGAACATACCATAATCATACAGAGAAAAGTTGAACATATAGGGATGAAAATATATACCATACAATGGATAGTGTGTGTGTGTGTGTACGAAGACACATCAAATACATATATACACATTTTATATATACACACATATAAAATACTAATTTTATAAAGTTAAATAGTTATGTAATTTCAAATTGAGTAAATTATAAAGAAGTTTTCTAGGAGATAAAGAGAACTGTTTCAAAACAAAAGAAATTTCTATGTACCTAAGAAGAGTCTCAAAATATTCCCTTTAAAAATAAAATAATTACAATTAGTAATAACCAGCTCCATAACCATTGATAAAACAAGCAATAAAACAAACAAAAAAACCAAAGTGAAAATAAAGAGGACTATACAAGAATTAAAACTTAACCTAAGAAACAGAAGACTTCACCTAACAGCTATTGAATATATAATAGAGTCGTCCCTCAGAATACACAGTTCCAGGACCTCTGTATGTTCCAAACTGTGCTTTCTCAAGTCCTGCAGTCAATCCCGCAGAAACAGCATTAGGAAAAGTCAGCCCTCCACAGATGCGAGTTTTGCATCCCAAGAATACTGTATTTTTAATCTGTGTTTGGTTGTTGATTCAGAACCCTTGGAAAAGGAGACCTACTGTATTTGTTGAATAAAATCTACATATAAGTGGACTCATGAAGTTCAAAGTCATGTTGTTCAAGGGTTAATTGTGTTTTTCAAATTCTCATTAAACATTTACCAAATGCAACACAGGCTGAATCATAAAACATACTTTAAATATTGTCAAAGTACATAAGTCACACAGAGTAAATTATCTAATCACAGTATAATTCAAATAAAATTCAACGACAAAAAGATAAAAATTCGAAACGATTTGGAAATTTAACAAACACTTCTGAATAATCCAGCAACCAAAGGATCAATTAAAATTGAAACTAAAAGAGTTTAAATAATAATAAGGTATATATAAATATTGAATCTCATAAGATAAACCTAAAGCTATATTTAAAGAAAAAATTATTTTCCAATTCATATATTACAAACTAAAACACTGAAAATTAATAGTTCAAATATTCAAGAATCCTGGAAAAATAAAACAACATAAAATAGAAAAAAGAAAAAGGGAATAATGAGATCAGAAATCAGTAATATAAAAAAATCAACACACTAAATTTGAAAAAGAAAATCAAGAAACTAGTCACGAAAAAGAACAAACCTCCAATATGAAGGATGAAAAGATAACATCATCACAAATCCAACAGTCATTAATACAATGAGGAGATATTATAAACAATTTTATGCCAATCCATAAGAAAAACTCGGGTGTTCCTGTAAAAAATATAACTTAAAAACAGTAAAAACAAAACAAATACAAGAAAAAAATAGAAAATCTGAATGGCCTTAGACCTATTGAAGAAATTAAACCCAGAATTAAAATTAGACTCATAAAAAAGACTTTAAGCACAAATAACTTAATTGGCAAATCTTTCCTAATATTCAAGGTTGAAATCTTACACAAACTCTTCCAGAGAACTGGGAAAACAAAAAACAAAAAAAAACATCATTATGAGGGCAGCATAACCTTGATACTAAAAACTGACGACTACAATTATAAGAAATGAAAACTACAAGCCAGTATTTCTTCTGAACATAAACAGAAAATGCATAAATAAAATACCAGCAAATATAATCTAGTTTTATATAAATAAAATATCACAACTAATTCAAATGAATTCCAGGATTGCATTGGTGATATATTTCTAGAAAATCAATTAATGTAGCTTAAGATATTACCAGAATAAAGGAGAAAAATCATACGACATGATAAAATGATAAAAACTCTTTAGGAATAGAACTTCCTATATATGACAGTTTCTTCTTCTTATTATTATTATACTTTAAGTTTTAGGGTACATGTGCACAACGTGCAGGTTTGTTACATATGTATACATGTGCCATGTTGGTGTGCTGCACCCACTAACTCGTCATTTTGCATTAGGTATATCTCCTAATGCTATCCCTCCCCCCTCCCCCTGCCCCACGACAGTCCCCAGCGTGTGATGTTCCCCTTCCTGTGTCCATGTGTTCTCATTGTTCAATTCCCACCTATGAGTGACAATGTGCGGTATTTGGTTTTTAGTCCTTGCGATAGTTTGCGGAGAATGATGGTTTGTATAGCAAGTATTGTTTACATTTAACATTATGTTAAACATTGCAATGGAATACGTACCCAATGTATTAAGGCAGTCAAAAGATTTGAAAGTTACGTGGGTTGGAAAAAGAGAAAAATAAAACTACCATTATTTACAGATAATGTATCTAGAAAATCCAAAATAATCTATATATAAACTATTGGAATTAATAAGCATATCAATCCAGTCACTGGACCCAATGTCAATATACAAAAAATATATTTCCATATTAGTAAAAAAGAAAAAAATTAAAACAAAAAATTAAAATATTTCCAACAGGATCAAAAATAACAAATAATTAGGAATAAATCAAACAAATGATATGTGAGACCTATACACAGAAAACAACAAAATTGTACAGAACAAAATTAAACATAACTTAATAGAGGAATATACCTTGTTCCTAGATTAGAAGACTCAATATTGTAAAGTTCAACTCTAGTCAAACTGTTCTATAAATGCAGTGAAATCTCAATCAAAATCCCAACATTTTTTTTTTTTGGAAAGTTGACAAGATGATTCTAAAATTCCTACAGAAAAGCAAAAGATTTAGAGTAGCCAAGGCAATACTGAAAAAAGAACAATACTGGGCCGGGTTCGGGGTGGCTCACGCCTGTAATCCCAGCACTTTGGGAGGCCAAGGCGGTTGGATCATGAGGTCAGGAGATCAAGACCATCCTGGCTAACTAACACAGTGAAACCCCATCTCTACTGAAAATACAAAAAATTAGTTAGGCGTGGTGGTGGACGCCTGTAGTCCCAGCTACTGGAGAGGCTGAGGCAGGAGAAAAGCGTGAACCCGGGAGGCAGAGCTTGCAGTGAGCCCAGATCTCACCACTGCACTCCAGCCTGGGCGACAGAGCTAGACTCCGTCTCAAAAAATAAAAATAAAAAAAAAAAATACTGGAGGACTCACTACTAAATGGAGAGGCTTACAGTAATAACCAAGACACTGTGGTCTTGGCACAGCAATGATAAATAAATCAATGGAATTAGAATAGAGTCCAGAAATATACCCATATATAAGTGGTCACTTGAGTTATGACACAGCAGTAACTGCATATTCATATGGAAATCAAAATGGACTCTGACCTCACATCATATGAAAGACAAAATAAAACACCTAGAGGTCAATTAAGGATAACATCTTCTTGATATTGGGGAAGGCAAATATTACTTTTTTTTCTTTCTTTTTTTTGAGACAGAGTCTCAGTCTGTTGCACAGGCTGGAGTGCAATGGCGCAGTCTCGGCTCACTACAACCTCCATCCCCCAGGTTCAAGCAATTCTCATGACTCAGCCTCCCAAGTAGCTGGGATCATAGGCATGCGCCACACACCCAGCTCATTTTCTTTTTTTTTCTTTTTTTTTTTTTTTAGACAGGGTCTTGCTCTGTCACCAGGCTGGAGTGCAGTGGTGCAATCTCAGCTCACTGCAACCTCTGCCTCCTGGATTCAAGCGATTCTCCTGCCTCAGCCTCCAGCATAGCTGGGACTGCAGGCGCACACCACCATGCCCAACTAATTTTTGTATTTTTAGTACAGACGGGGTTTCACCATGTTGGCCAGGATGGTCTCGATCTCTTGACCTCGTGATCCACCCACCTTGGCCTCCCACAGTGCTGGGATTAAAGGCGTGAGTCACCATGCCTGGTCTTTTTTGCATTTTTAGTAGAGACAGGGTTTCCCTATATTGGCCAGGCTAGTCATGAACTACTGGCCTCAAGTGATCTGCCCTCCTCGGCCTCCCAAAGTCCTGGGATTACAGGCATGAGCCACTGCACTCAGCTGCAAATATTTCTTTGATAGAACACAAAAATAGCTAATCTTAAAATAAAAGATTAAAAAATTGGGCTACATTGAAATTAAGAATTTCTATAAATTAAGAACTCCTGTTAATCCAAAAAAAAACCATTATCAGAGTGAAGAACTAAGCTATAGAAAATATTTGCAACATGTGTCTGACAAATAATTCATACACAGCATAAAAATTATTACAAAGAAATTTAAAAAGAAAAATAACCTAGTTTTAAACAATCGGCCAGGTGCGGTGGCTCACACCTGTAATCCCAGCACTTTGGAAGGCCAAGGCGGGCAAATCACCTGAGGTTGAGAGTTCGAGACCAGCCTGACCAATATGGAGAACCTCCGTCTCTACTAAAAATACAAAAAATTAGCCAGGCATGGTGGTACATGCCTGTAATCCCAGCTACTCGGGAGGGTGAGGCAGGAGATTCACTTGAACCTGGGAGGCGGAGGTTGTGGTGAGCCAAGATTGCCCCATTGCACTCCAGCCTGGGCAACAAGAGCGAAACTCCATCTCAAAAAAAAAAAAAAAAAAAAAAAAAAAATTAAAAAAAAAATCACTAAAAAATCATGGGTCCTATGACAAAATGAAGGATATATCTCATCTTAAAGAGCAGGTATAAAGTGACAATAATGGCCAGGCGAGGTGGCTCACGCCTGTAATCCCAGAACTTTGGGAGGCCAAGGTGGGTGGATCATGAGGTCAGGAGATAGAGACCATCCTGGCTAACACGGTGAAACCAGTCTCTACTAAAAATACAAAAACAAAAAAATTAGCCAGGCGTGGTGGTGGGCGCCTGTAGTCCCAGCTACTTGGGAGGCTGAGGCAGGAGAAGCTCCCGGGAGGCAGAGCTTGCAGTGAGCTGAGATCGTGCCACTGCACTCCGGCCTGGGCAACAGAGCGAGACTCCATCTCAAAATAAATAAATAAATAATTAAAAAATAAAGTGGCAATAATACAGAGGATGACTGACTGATGTCTGGTAAGGGAATCAAACAAAGCTTTCCCAAACAAGTATAATTTAACATAGATTTTAAAAGATGAATTGGAGGCAAAAAGTTGGGAAAGAATGCTCCAAGTGGGTAAATAATCATGAACAAAAGCAGGAAGGAATACTTCTACAGTGGAAGGCCCAGAACAGGCCCAGTAGCCCTGGAGTGGAAGTGATTGAGGGAGGCAGGAGATAAAGCACAAAGCCTCATCATATACTCCATGCTTATGAGTTGGAATCCATGTGGCAGATAACCAGGAATCAAATGCAATAATACTGGAACAAAAGCGTGGTTGTGAATGTTCAGTTGGTTTGCATGGAGCCTGCCTGGAGTGGTCTATCAGAGGTAATACACCATAATGGTAAGCCCAAGCAGGGTCTGTCTGAGCCCATGACCCAGGCTCAAATACCAGACCTGTCATTTTCTACTTCTGAAGCCTAGAAAAAATTATTTAACTTTTTTATTCCTCACCTCTAACTAAAGGGCAATAAAGGTATCTACGTTAGAGAACTATTGTGAAGCTAAATGTGTTAATACATCAGTACATACAAAATGCTTCAAACACTACCTGGCACACAGCATTAAACATTAGCTATTACTGGTGTCATTAACAAATGTATTTCTCCTTCCCACTAGAGAAGAAACATGATACAATAATCTTAGAATAGAAGTCCAGATGCACTATGCACAATAGCAAAGACTTAGAACCAACCCAAATGTCCATCAATGATAGACTGGATTAAGAAAATGTGGCACATATACACCATGGAATACTATGCAGCCATAAAAAAGGATGAGTTCATGTCCTTTGTAGGGACATGGATGAAGCTGGAAACCATCATTCTCAGCAAACTATCTCAAGGACAGAAAACCAAACACTGCATGTTCTCACTCATAGGTGGGAATTGAACAATGAGAACACATGGACACAGGGTGGGGAACATCACACACTGGGGCCTGTCATGGGGCAGGGGGAAGGGGGAGGGATAGCATTAGGAGATATACCTAATGTAAATGACCAGTTAACAGGTGCAGCACACCAACACGGCGCATGTATACATATGTAACAAACCTGCACGTTGTGCACAAGTACCCTAGAACTTAAAGCAAAATAATAAAAATAAATAAATAAAAAAGAATAGAAGCCTAGATGCCTGAGTGCTGTCAGTCCTTATGGTCACCAAATGGGTGACTTTGGACTTTCTCAATTTCTCATTGCCCAATTGTAAAAAGACTACATGATCACAAACCTCAGATTTATTTTTTTTTTTCAGTAACTGCTCCAGAATTCAGCAGGTTGAAATACGACTACTATGACTCAGTTTTTTTTTTATGATTATAGATTTTTTTCAGCAGTGTATATTGGATTGATATTTAGCCAAATGACAATGTTTTCCCTTTCATGTTTATTTATTGCCTGTGTTTGAGTTCAAGGAAGAAAAAAAATCAAAATGTGATTATTAATTTGAAATTAATACAGCCTAAAGGAAAGTTCCCATTTTCAAAAGAAAATGTACAGTTACCAATTTTTCTTATCAATGATTACACAGAAACAGTTATGAGGCTTTCTTCATTTCTGAAGGAATGTTACCATGAGACACTCATCATATCAGCACTGGTATGCTAAGAGGTAGAGGGATGAGTAAGAAATGGGTGGAGGTGGCAGTAATGAAGGAGTATATTATCACTAATATTATTTACAATTGTCAGCACATGCTCTCAAAAGCAGACTGCCATCTAGTCAATCTTAGTGTTTTTAAATTCTGTGGGAGACACAGCAGCTCCCACTGCCCCCTATTTTGTTATGCCATTGCATTTCAGTACAAGAAATCAATTATTTTATTGTAAGAAAAATCCTAAGTGAAAAAAGACAGGAGGCAACTTTAAAAATATTATACAACATATGATCTCAAATATAACACATCTGAATCTTCTATTTCAGGGATTTATATAAGATATCAAAACACATACACATTCATTTGTGTATACATGCATTTCTCTATTTATTTAATAGGTAAGAAAATTTCTGACATTAGTAGCAGTGATTACCTCTACTGGGAGATTATGATCGTCTTTTCTTAACCCTTTCTTGAATTTTTCCATATTGCCTATAAGGAATGTATGTACCCTAATAATAAAAAATAAACCTTCGACTGGGCGCGGTGGCTCACACCTTTAATCCCAGCAGTTGGGGAGGCCGAGGCGGACGGATCACAGGGTCAGGAGTTTTGAGACCAGCCTGACCAACATGATGAAACCCTGTCTCTATTAAAAATACAAAAATTAGCAAGGCATGGTGGCGCACACCTGTAATCCCAGCTACTCAGGAGGCTGAGGCAGGAGAATCGCTTGAACCTGAGAGGCAGAGGTTGCAGTGAACCGAGATCATGCCACTGCACTCCAGGCTAGGCAACAAAGCAAGACTCCGTCTCAAAAAAGAAACCTTCTATACATACATTTGTCACATTAGTAAAACATATTTGCTAATAAATATTTTGGAGGTATTTTATCTGTATCATATTTTTGCTACTTTAAAATTTCAATAATTGTCTCTATAATCCTGATACTTAAAGAGTAAACAGGTGGAAAAAATCCAGACCCCATATAATACATAGATCATTCGGGTGATGCCCATAAGCACACATGATTTCTCCTATATATTTCCTATGAATCTTTTACCATATCCCTCAAATATTAGACTTTAAATCACTTGAAGTGGGTTTTTCTCCCCATCCGTATGAATTAGCAGAGTGCCTTGCACATAGCTGGGACTCAATAAGCTTATGTAGACTTAAACTATATGTAGATTGTTAAAACTTTTTTTGTACAGAAATAAATTTTATTAGCTTAAAGTCAGATGATTAAGACATCTTAAAAATAGCTTTAAAACAAAAAAGCACTTTCCTTAAGATACAGAATTAAGTAGTTACATTTACATTCTATTCTAGTAGGAAATTGAAGATATATTTTCCCCTTGAAAAGACATTTTGTTTGCTATTGAATGTCAGCTTCAGCCTATTGTCAGCTTGTTGATGACCATTATCCCAATGCCTGTTACAACCTGTCTTACATTCTTCTCTATGTGTTAACTAACCAAAACACAATATTAATATGTCCAAAATCAGATTTAACAACATCACTGTCACTAAAAAACATCTCATGACTTCCCACTATTCTCTTCCACAAGGTTTGATCAAAGGACCTTCACAATTTGGCCTTAATCAACCTCTCTCAGCAACTCTGCCTTCCTTTTTTTCCACCCTACTCTACTTCTCACACGCTCCCCTGTTGTCTGAAAATGCCCAGCTCTCCACCATACATCTCCTACTTATCAAAACTACCCATCCAAATGGCCTGCTAAAAAAAGGGACCTCCTACGTGACCCCTTCCCAGTTTCTCCTTCTTCCACTCACCTGACCCAGCATAAAGGAATTGCGAAATAATTGCCTGTAAAAGTTTGTTTGAAAAGACTAAGTGTTGGGAGGTTCTGCTTCTCAGCAGGGTAGATAATCTCCTGTTTTATTAGGTCCTGGGACAGCATCTAATCAGTCATGTTCTTATCTCATATTCTCTATTTACCCACTCCTTTGCATCTGAATCTTATCCAAGTTACTTACAACTAGGTCCTCGGGGTCAGGACTATTCTCCAAGTCAGTCTATTTGGGTTCCAATGTGAACCCTCATCTAGAGATACTTAGACATGTGTGTTGCCAGATGTCAGTGACTGGGGTTACGGATCAACCATCCAAAGGCTATGGTGAAGTCGTAACTTAAAAGTCCCCTTAACTCAGTCTCTACGCCTGCTTCCTGATCCCAACTTTGGGGCCTCTGACACCAACCTCAAATGACAATACCATCACTCCAACTGCTCAGGCAAAATATGTTGAAGTCATCTTATATTGTTCAACCTATTTCACATCCCATGTTTCTCGACCTTCAAAATATACCTAAAAACTAGCCATTGCTGCCACCATCTGACCATCTAAGATACCATCACCCCACATCTGAATTATTTTAGTAATATCTGATATGCTCATTCTTAGTCCCCTACAGTCAATTTTCAAAATTACAGACACAAGTATACTGTTAAAATACAGCAGGTTTAAAACTGATATCTCTCTTTTGCTCAAAATTCTCCTGTAGATTCCTAATTTACAGGAATCATAGCCAAGTTCCTTAAAATGGCCAGTGGGGATCCCCAAGATCTAGCCTCCATGTTTCCTCTCTGATGCATCTTCTACTCATCTCCTCTTTGCTGTCGGGTCCAACAACTGGCCTCTGCTCTTCTTCTAAAAAACAAGAAAGCTTCCCCTATGTCTCCTGTGTTCTGCCCACAAATACATGCATAGCTTATTCCTTCTTTTCTCAAATCTTGGCTGAAATGTCACTTTGTTAAGGCCTACTCCAAGCACCCTATTTAAAATTGCAAACTATCTTCCACCACTCTCAGCTCCCTTTACTCAACCATATTTGTGTTTTGCTTCTTCCTGCTAGCACTCCTTATTTATTAGTTGATTATCCCCATTTGTAGGTAAACTTCATTCAAGGGTAGGCAGGGCTTCTTTGGTACTTTAATCACCTATGTATTCTCAGAACTTAGAATAGTATCTGATACATCATTGGCACTAAAAAATAATTGCTAAATGAATAAATGGCCTGCAATACCTTTAACCTATAAGGTTGGCCAAAGACTTACTGATTTCTCTTATAGCTGAACCCAGCAGAGGCCAAAAGACAACTTCATTACCTGATTCTCCTTTTCTTCCTGCTTCAAATTTACCTTACCTTTGAACTCAGAAACGCATTTCCTTTCAGTGCCTCCTGGCCTGGTCTACATTCTAGGTACTAGCACCTCATCTACTTATCATAAACTTTTGTCGGTTCCAGGTGAGTGACTTCTGACTTCTAATAACAACCACATGATACCTTTTACCTGACTCATTTAGAAATCAATGCTTCCACATCTACACCCACTGATCTCAATCTTAGACCCTCTCAACCAGGTCTTCAAACACCTCCGATTAGGAATATGTAATCTTTACCACTTTCTAGTTATGATCATTTTGGTTTCATTCTGCTTCATTACCACTGACCAACCTACCACATGAACGCAGTATTTTTCATCAGTAAAATGTGGATTAAAGGACACATTTCACAAGGTTGCTATGAAGGTCAACTTAAGATAATGCATGTAAAGTGCTTAGCACAGTGCCTAACATGTAAGTGCTCAATGCATGTTACCTGATATTGTTACTAAATTGCATAATATAAATTCATTACTCAAAATCAGATGTGAGTTCCAGTCCTTAAGATAAAAGTCACCCAATTTTTTTCAAGATAATTTGAAGAGTGACTAGTTAAAGAAATCAATAATTGATATAACAATATATGCCACATGATGGATCTGTAGCAACTATAAGACAGCAGGCAGAATCCTTAAAATGCCAAATGTCAGTGTGTCAAAATGTCAGCACTCATCATCTCAAAAAGGCTCCCATGGCAAACCTTCATGACTTTTTACATCTCATTGAGAGGACAGACAAGTAAAGTAATATCCCCTTATTTTCGTGAAAGTTAATTTTTGATAAGATGCCTCAATGTGTACCTAAGGTCCTAAGCTTATCACCTCTATAACAAATACCTAAAGAATGCCTTAAGTCAGGGTCAAGTTATCTCTTCTTCCATGTTCCTTTCATTCCCTATTGGAATACCATCTGCCCTTTCTCCTTTGCAGAGTTTTTGCAGTTATTTTTGTGGCTTAGCCCTGAAGGCATTTGAGTGTGTAAAACTGCTAATTTCTACCCCTCTGGAATTTAGGTGTTTAGGCATTAGGAATTCTCAGTATTTTATGACAAGGTTTTATGATGACAATTAGCTTTGCCATTCCAACAAACTACTAAAGGTGTATCATCAGAAAATATTACACATTTCAATAAGTAACTGTTTGGTTTTTATTTTAAACCAGAGACAGGAAAGAATGAGTAAACATAAACAATCACAAAAAATAAACATTCTACTTCAGAGATCCCCAAATATATGGAACTACATTTTGTACCATAGTCAGTAACACTACCTCAAAGCTCAGAGGACTATACACACCATGTGCAATACCTACAAAAATTGTTTCTCACAGCTTATTATATATATATATATATATATAAAGAGAGAGAGAGAGAATTTAAAATACTAAAGAGTAATAGCTGAGTAAAGGAAATAGTCTCAAAAACATTTCTCCCAATCAGATAAATTATATGCACTCCAGCAGGGTGCGGTGGCTCATGTCTGTAATTCGAGCAATTTGGGAGGCTGAGGTGGGTGGATCATCTGAGGTCAGGAGACCAGCCTGGCCAACGTGATGAAAGCCTGTCTCTGCTGAAAATACAAAAATGATACGGGCGTGGTGACGGGTGCCTATAATCCCAGATACTAGGGAGGCTGAGGCAGGAGAATCGCTTGAACCTGGGGGGACAGAGGTTACAATGAGCCAAGATTGTGACATTTCACTCCAGCCTGGGCAAAAGAACAAAACTCTGTCTTAAAAAAAAAAAAAAAAAGAAATACATATATATATGTATTTCATATATATATGTATATATATATATGTGTATATATATATATATATACACATATATATAGGTATATACATGTATATATATATATATGCACTCCTAAATAACTTACATTTTAAATTATTTCTTTCCAACTATTAATAGAGGTATTGGTTAGTATTAGCAACGCAAAGACTCTGCTAAACTTACTGACACCCATAAGTAACTGTATTTTTTCTTTTTAAAGCTAAATTCTTTTCTCAGTTGTCAATTTTTAAATAAAGTCTCTTAAAAATACAAGTCACTGAGGATCCTTAGACTTTACCTGATAATACACTGCAGAGTAAAACATCTGAAATTTCTAAGTTACTGATGACTTTGGTGTGCAACCAAATTGGAAGTCTCATACAATGATTTCATTTTCATTTTTTCATACTTTTTTAATTTTTTGCTCCAACAAACGTAAAATAGATACAGAATGTGTTGCCTCTCTGTATGGCACCATGAGTTTGTTAAAGACAGAGTACTGCCATACAGACACAGCAATTGTTGGCAGGATGAAGTCAGTGCAATTTTAACCAGATCTCTTTTTCTTTCTCTCTCCTTCCCTCCTCTCCTGTCTCTTTCCCACCTTCTTTTCTCTCCCTTTCTTCCACCTTCCCTCTTCCCTCTCTTTCCCTCCATCTGTTCTTCCCTCTCTCTTTCCATCCTTCTCCTCTCATGCCCTCTCTCTCAAACATACACACTCAAACATAAATATATATTATATTAACATGTAATGCATTTTATTCACAGAAGAAATGTTCAACTTAATGTCCCAGGATAGTAATGTCATTAAATTTGACTAAGCAAAATATTATTTCCAAGAAGAAATCAATTTTGACTCAAATTCAAAGAATGACAAAATTCACAGTGAGAGTTGGGACAGGGATAGGGTAGATAGGAAATTCTTAATAAAAATTAGGAACATCAGGACAGAGAGCATTCTAGTCTAATGAAGGCACAGATAAACATATAAATATCACTTAGCTGGGCAGGACATGGTTGCAAAGGAATGCAGATGGAAGTAACATATCACGACACAATAAAAATCATTTCTATCATGAACTAATTCAGCAAGGAATATAACATATCAAAATAATCCTAAGTTGGTAAGCAGTATTAGAGATTTGGATAGGAACACCAGATTTTAAAAATGTGGAAACATTTTTGCTTCATATCTTTTCCTAAATAAATGAAGAAACTTGAGGAGGTACAATGATTTGTTTAATGCCACACTAGTTAGAGTCCTGGTGACAAAGTCTCTATTCTAGTTCTACTTTTATAATATCAGCTCACTCCCAAGAAGATCTCCCATCACCTGTTCATCTTCCTCTTTGCATCTGTGGGGCCAACTGATGGTTAATATTTCTCTATATTACTAATACCTCCCAAGGCCATAACAGACACACCCAGGAACAGTGACTCAGTAAGAAACCAAGCCCTGAACTCAGGTAATGTGGTACAGAGCGCATCAGGAATTACTCTGTCCTAATTCTCAATAGACTTTGCTTATGTGTCTTGATCCCGTATTTCACAAGAGTAAGATTCACATCTCACAAAAAAAGCTAGCCTAGAATTAGGAAACAGAGATGCAAATAACATTGTGGTTAAACATTCAGATATTCAAGACTCTCAGAAGTTATAACTTTGTAAATACGTACCACTGAGTGGCTAGGAAAAAAAAAACTTTAATGAAAGAAGACTTTTTTAAGTAATTAGAGGGGATGTTTTCATAAGAGGAGTTCACAGTAATTAGGAATATGTGCATATATCATCTTGGGAACACTTCTTGACAGACAAATAATTACCTGGGAAAAGTCTGGCTAGACACTTATCAGACTTTACAAAGTAAAGTCTGACTAAATGTAATTATGTCAATCACAAAGTGAAAAATTGAAAGGGTTTTAAAAAAAGAATCAGTAAATTAAAATATGTCCCTTTAGGGCACAAGTAAGATATTATCTACAACTGAATTTTCCCAAAGGAAAGTTCTTAAACAAAATAAGCAAACATACAAAAGAAAGAAAGAAAACAAAACAAACAAACAAAAAATCTCTAATCAATTTTTAAGTGATAATTAGCAAAAATAAAATTAATAAGTAAAAAAGTATAGATTTTTGAAATACTATAAAGATCACATTCTGCTTATAAAAGCAAAATGATCAAGAGCTCATTTAACTATATAACTTAAGCTAGAAATGAGAGCATATAAATTACTGAAATTCAAAAACAAACACAAAATGTTTCACCTCTTTCCAGTAAAGAAAGTTGAGATTGAGAATCATTTTTAATTCCTTTCATAAGAGACTGGAAGGTTAACTTGGTGCTTATAATCAGACTTCAAATGTTTGGGCCTTTAAGCAGATAATTTTTACATTCTTTTCATTAGTTTAAGATTTTTCCATAAAATGGCATTATTTTCACAAGTACCTTATCTCAACTGCAAACACAAAAGTGAAAATGGATTTAAATTCTTATCTGAGATCTTTTCTGGGGTTCTGTTTTGATGGTTTCTAGTCCTACTGGTTTGGCTTCATATCTCTGTAGAGTTTTACAATGTTTATTACCAAAAGATTCTCCCTGAGATATTTGGAAGCAAAAAAAAAAAAAAAATTTATCCATTAAAATATACATTATCCAAACACTTTATGAAAAAAAAGATCATCGCTTTACAACGCCATGACAATTCACTGAGTTACCAATAAAGATAAATTACCCTCTGAAAAAAAATCAAAAACAGAAAGCTTATCCTGATGACTATTAGGCTCCCATTGATTCTGAAAGATAATAAGAGCATGACATCTGTTGAGTAAATGATAGTCATGAAAACCACATTTAATCTTTAAAAAGCAATGTGTTCTGGTAAACTTTTATTTCATATTTGTTCTTTTAAAAATTCTTCACAGGACCATGTCCAGTTATAAGCTAAATAATCTTAATTTTTTAAAAATGGGGTCAATAACTTTTTTTCCCAGAGTACTTAATTCTTCAAAAATCTTTAAGTAGACACGGTGACATATGAAGAATCTTCCAAAATAATTGAGAAATACATATTCCATGCAAAGATAACCAATTTGACTTCAATATTTATTGCATCTGGGTAGAAACTAGCACATTCCCTAACACCTTAAAAAATAACAGCTGGGTGTGGTGACTCATGCCTATAATCCCAGCACTTTGGGAGCCTGAGGCAGGAGGATCACTTGAGTCCAGGAGTTTGAGACCAGCCTGGATAACATAGGGAAACCTTGTCTCTGTGTTAAAAACAAAAAATAAAAAAATAATAATAAAAAAAAAAAACCCATGTGCACCAAATCGAAGTCATCTGTTATAATTTATATTTGGCAGTATACTCAGTTTACAAGATCAAATAATTCTGTTATTTCAAACTCAACTTAGCTATAGCTATACAAGTAGAAAAAAAACACAATTATCTTTCTTATTTGTATGCCACACTGATTTTATGAAAGAGAAGCACACATCACATTACTGTTTTACAGTATGGACTTCAATTTCTTCAGCTCACTAATTCAAGTGGGAGTTCTCAACGGACAGTGACCGGGTAGAAGATATTACTTTTAGAGGCTCATTAAATACAAAGCTGCCATATTAGAAAGAAAAATACATCAAAAGATCATGACTAATGTTCAGTTCCCAGTAAGTGCTAGCCCAAAAATTTATGATATCTCCTGAATTAACATTTTCTGTCACAATAATGCAATGTCCCAAAGGAAACTAGCTATCACGCAGGGTGATAAATGCATTACTACTAAGTTACCACAATAAGAATCTTCATCTTCACTGATGTATTTTCAAAAATGAATTTAAATTTCCTGTTAACGTTGTGCTTCAAAAGCATATCATGTCCCCAAACAAAATCAGCAAACATTAATACTTGATATTTATTATTTTGCCATTACAAAGACTCATATATAGCCTCAAATTTTGTACTGTTGCCTTACAAAATGCAGTTGTATAATTTATTCACAGAGCCTAAGATAGTGCTGTTTAAAAAAATATTCATGGTTCAATTCAGAAAACTGAATGACAGTTCAATTCATTCAATAAAAGTTTGGTCACTTACAGTGAGCCTGATTCTATAGCTAATTTTTAACAACTGGAATGGATTAGTACTTTATTTAATATAATACTGTTAAAGGAATTAATACAGCTGAAAAGACAGGTTATTTAAACTCAAAAGGTTTAGGGAAAAAAATTACCTCATTTTTACAAAGCTTGCATTTGACATTAGCTTCAGAACACTGTGTCTCCCTACATGATTGTTAGCCTTTTAGTTGCCTGTCTTGCAAACTGCCATGTCACTGAGGAATTCAAGGGTCTTATATTGATGTACTTCATAAAAGCATGCTCTTGCAAGCATTTCTGTGTCTTATTGGCATAGAAGAAAGCAATGTCATGCGTGTGTGCTTCCTAAGGTCCCTTTTAGATCTAAATTTTTGTATCACATAGTCATAACTAAAAAATGCACACTTTATAATTAAAAATGGTAACTTTTTGCCTATACTTTTTCTTTTTCTTTTTTTTTTTTTTTGGTGAGACAGAGTCTTGCTCTGTCACCCAGGCTAGAGGGCAGTGGCGCAATCTCAGTTCACTGCAACCTCCACCTCCCAGGTTCAAGCGATTCTCGTGTCTTAGCCTCCTGACTAGCTGGGACTACAAGCACCCGCCACCACATCCGCTTATTATTATTATTATTATTATTATTTTTGTAGAGAAGAGGTTTCGCTATGTTGGCCAGGGTAGTCTCAAACTCCTGACCTCAAGTGATTCGCCTGCTTCAGCCTCCCAAAGTGCTGGGATTACAGGTGTGAGCCACCACGCCCAGACTTGCCCATACATTTTAAAACTCTAGATTGAGCTTGGCAAAATTTTTTGTAGTCTCCCAAGTGCCTACCATGGTGCTGAGTAGATACAAAACTCTTAATAACTTTTGTTGCTTGATTAAAGAGTCCTACAGTTTTACTCAAGCTCTAAAATAAGATCTGTGAGATGTATAAGTCAATATAAATATTTGATAAAGAACACCAAAGCCTTAAAATGCTAAATATCTCAGAATCTGCTTTAGAATTTTACATTATTAGGTTGATTTTATACTGTTTCCACACAACTCAGGAAAATAGATAAGTAAATGTATGGTTTATTTAATAGCATAAACCACATTCAGAGCAAGAATTGGTATTCAGTCCTGTTAAGAACAAAGAAAACTTCACCATATCCACCAACTACTTCCTTTCAGAGAAGAAGAAAAAATTAGGTGCTTTAAAATTATGAGTGTCGAGTCATCTTATTCCTAGTCAACATACCTCAGTCTTCTGGGAGATCTCTTGAGTACATTATTAAGAAAAGGAAATCTCTTTCTTTAGCAGAGACCTAATGCCACTCTCTTGGATATATGCAAGATATAGGAAATACAACCTTCCTGTGTATCCATAGGTACATTTCCTAAAAATAATAGGCATGGCCTGTACATATAGATTATTTTAGTAACATACATATTTGTGTTATTACTCTCTCTACTTTTCTACATGTTTCAAATTTTTCATTTCAAAATAGAAATGTTATTACCTTTCTTGCTTCTTTTATCATCTTCCGAATAGTTTCCTTTATCGTAAGTAGATGTGCTCTTGGTGGATGAAAAAGGAGATCTATATGGGTGCCCCCTAAGAGTCCGGGCATCACATATGGCCAGCCTAAGTCAAGATTTGGAGCTTCCACATCAGATTCAACAGGCCAGTAGGTCCCTGAAGATGAGGTATCATCACAGGAATCATCAGTACCATGTGCTGTGCTTTGTGCAACTTTCTGGACATTTTTCAAAATATAATTAATTTCTTCCTCAGCAAGAAAGTCTGATACTCGTTCCTGGACAAGAAATTCTTGGTATGCTTCTAACCCGTGTTCAATCAGAATATCAATGGCTACTCGATACCATTCCTTGTAGTGAGGCTCAATGTAGTTGTCAGATTTACACTCATCATTCAATGAGGAAAGCATTGATGAGGTCTCCATGCTTGCAAGTGTTTGCCTATGGCACTTTCAAATGTCCATTCATGCAGTGGTGAGAAGTATCTGGTATTTGAAAAGAAGAAAATCAAGATCAAGTTAAAATTCCGCAACAGAATGTTTTCTGATACATATCAACTATTGTTTTTTCATTTACACATTTCCATTACCAGAAGCTCAAAATGACACATATTTCATATCCAAAATGACATTAATAGCACCACATCACACATCTATCACAAATAAGCTATACAGATTTCCCTTAAAGATTGCTGTTGGATTTTCCTTTTCCAAGGTATCTCAATTTAAATTAAAAGAGAATTAGAAAACAATCAATGCCTACCCAGCCATTAATGTCTCCACTGAGTACCTGTCAGGCATACAGTAATATGCTAGATGTAATGTTAAGAGCACAAAACACTGGTCTTTCAGGAATTTATTAATTAGTTGAGGAGGCAAATTGTACACACAAAACATTAGTTACCACTTTGAAGAAAGCCATACATTGCTAAAGGCCAAAATGAGTAACCCCTATATTCAGTGCTTTAAGAATAAAAGCAAGGAGAGATCAATATGGAGCAAATGAGTTATGAACAGCCCTGAGCAAGAGGTGGGCTTCGGCTGGATCCGTAGCAATGAGTAAGAATCTGATCAGGTGGCAAGAAGAAATATTTCCATCCCATACAAGGATAAAAACATAAGCAAAATCACGGAAGAGATATGAGAGTTTGGTACATTCACTAATCATGAAGGAAGAAAAAAATTAAAGAAAAAAAAACCTGGCATGCTGGAAAACAGGTTCCTTTTACTAGGAGTAAGAGATAAAATTGAATAGACAAGATAAAGCCAAGAATAGAAGGACACAAAGTTTTGTGATTCAACAAAACTCTGTTTTAAACAATTCTGGCAGTAGCAGGGGACTAAAGAAGAGACAGGTAGCTAGGAAAGTGTTTCAGTGTTCAAAAACCCAGTGAGGAAGTGGACAGAGTATTCCAGAGATGGTTTAAGGAAGGAGCCTTGAGATTCAGTGACTTGACAGAGTATACGAGATGAAATTTAAGACATGAAAGATAACTCAGGAATTTCTCTTAGGAGTCAAAATCTGCCTACGCAGGCTCACATTCCATCTCTCAAAATGCCCACAGAATGCTCTTCATTCAGTCATTCAGTCACTACTCCACACTGTGTGAGATACTGGAATGGGCTCTCTCAATCAGATGATGGACTTTCCAGTCTTTTGAAGTCATGATCTCCATTGTGTGGATTCAAGGTACAGCTTTATGATGTGCTACAAGCATTAAAAAGATGACTTGATGACATATATATTTGTCAGTAACCCTGCCTTAATTTTAAATTTTATATTTTCCGCTTGACTCAGCCTTTGCAGTCTCAGGCCTACCAAAATTCAAATCTTATTTGGAGCATAGCCCAGAGAACCATTACCATTGAATAACTCCTTAGCTCAAAATATGGAACAGGAGTCACAAGCTAATCATACAAAGAAGTCTTGAAGAATGGCAATAAATTTTGCTGGGGAACAAGGATCAGAAAAGATCCCGCAACTAACAGAACTGAGGAGCATGGAACGCAAAGGGTGCCTCCATTTACCATCTTAGTGGAGACAATCCTGTTCCCATCTCTGGGCTCAGAAGTTTTAAAAAGAAAGTCTAACAGTACAGAAAGCCCAAAGATTAAATATGATACAGGAATAAAAATAGAACATGTTCTTTTCTGTCTTTTGGAAAGCCCTCAGCTTGAGTCATAATTTGATCCAAGCCCAGACAACTAGAACTATACCTGGATCCTAGGCTCCGCAATGCAGCATCTGAACTTTGGGGATGGCAGCATCTGAATTCTGGTGATGGCAGTCTTCCTGCCCTAAATAGTATAATGGTGAAGTTTTGCAAAAATATTCTCTTCTCCAAGAGAAAAAGGAAGAACATCTATCTTGCCTGCTAGTATAAAAGCTATCGCATGGGGAAATAAAATTTCTTTTGTTACCTAATTAGAATTAATCTATTGACATGTATGGGGATACATCCTAAAACTTGCATAAATTTCTCAATCATTCTAGGATATGTCATCTTTTTCCCAATCACATTTCATTCAAGTTCAGTGGTTCTCAAAAGGGAAGATTTGTCCCTCATCTGACAACATCGGGAGACATTTTTAAATAGAATCACTTGTGCAGAGGAGGGCTACTAGCATCTAATGATTAGAGACCCAGGATTCTGCTAAACATACTACAATGCATGAGACAGCCATCCATATTTAGAAATAATCCCACCCAAAATGTCAACAGTGCCAAGGTTGACAAATCTTCATAAAGTTGCTCACTTCATATTCATGATATCATGCCACTAATTAATAACTTTCAACATTCATTGAAGTTCTCTTTTGCACATAATGCTCAATTGTTAGCAAAAAAATGAATTAAAAAATAAGATTTGCATTCACTTAAAGGACTCAATCCTTATGCTTACAGTTTCCTAAGGTTTAGTAAAGTACAGTTTTCACTTGAAAATTCCAGCCAATGAAGGAACAAGTATCTGGTGATTACATGATAAATTACATCTGTAATTTGTAATTGTTAAGTCATCGGTAACTACTAGTTGTTCATAATCCAAGTTTCCTGCAAACTTATTCATTTAATTTTTAAAATGTAACTTTTGAATTCCTATATATGTGATGTTAAACACCTGTTACCTATTTGGAAGTTAAAATGCATAAAGTACTTTTAAAATACTACTTATTTCTGAGCTATACCTATGCAAATAAATATTTTGGAACCGTAAAAAATTCATTCTGGAACTATGTAAACTCTGAAATCACAGACCTCGAAAGGACCATGCAAACCAAACCAGGAAAACATAGATAAATTAATCTGAAGAAAAAAATGGAAATAAGAAGTGAAACTTATTTATAATTAATTACAATTATAGGACTAATCGATAGCCAGATACCACACAGAAAAATATACTGTACAAAACATACAACAGAATGAACAATGAGGTTACAATATTATGTACAAGACTTAAGATTACTACTAAATATACTTTATGTTGTTCTGGTGGAGAGGCTATGTTCCAGCCACGGTCTAGAGATATTTATCATAAGAACTATTTGCATGGAATACTTGTGAAGGAACCATCTATAAATGAATTTTATCAGAGAACTACAGAGTAATGGCACTTGCATAGTGAGTATTGCAATAAAATATCACCTGTATTTAGTTATAGACTTAATAAAGCACTCTCAACAGTTCAATCCCTGAACATTTGGAGGGCTTTATTTGAGGACAAAATTAATTAGGTGTGCCTTTAAATATATATATATATAAAATAAGGCATTATTTTATTAATAACTATTAAAAACTCCCAGGAAGCATATTCTTTTATCATACACAGTAGAGTTAATGAGTAGAGAAAAAAAAAAAAAGATATCACTATGCCATGTAAGCTGAGCAGACCATTAGGCTTATCTAACAGTTAAATGACTCATTTCAGAAAAAAAGTGGCCTTACAAATCCATGCCTCAAAAAAAATTAAAAATTGCATTTGATATTGAGGTTTAGGGTCATTTGTAGCAAGTGGAAATTCCACTGAAATTCTATAAATACAAAGGATATAAAATAAGTCATAAAAATTGATTTCAATTCATGGGCTGCTCTGGAAAAACAGTTTGGCAGTTTCATTTATAAAATGACACATGCAACTAACACACAACACAGCAACTGCACTTTGGTGATTTATCCAAGAAAAGTTGAAACTTATCCTGTATACAAATATTTATAGCAGCTCTATTCATAATAGCCTGACAATGGAAACAACCCAAACGTCTTTCAACAGGTGAATATTAAACTATGGTACACCCATACTGTGGAATACTACTTGGTAGTAAAATAAATGGCCTACTAATACATGCAACAACCTGGATGACTCTCCAGAGAATTATGCTGAATGAAAAAACACCCATCTCCAAAGTTTACATGCTGAATAATTCCATTTGGTTAGATGCTGCACTCTTAAAATGACAGTGGGAGAGGTAGATGTGGCTAAAAAAGGCAATCAGAGGAATTTTTGTAGTTATAGAAATATTCTCTATCTTGACAGTATCAATATCAGCATATTGGTTATGATACAGTATTATAGTTTTGCAAGACAGCACTACTGGGGGAAACTGGGTAAAGGATACAAGGAATCTCTCTGGATTTTTGCCCTCAACTATATGTGAAACCACAATTATCTCAAAGTTTAATGAAAAAAATCTTACTGAGGAGCAATGTCATGAGACTTAGATAGAAAAAAAAAAAAAACCTATAGCACACAAGATAAGAGTTCATCTGTAGGGTCAAATTGCCAGGTTAAAACTCTGCTTCATCAATTACTATGAAGCTCTTGGACAAGTTACACATGTCCACAAGCCTCTGTTTGGGCAGATGCAGAGAGGAGAATAACAACAGTCTTTATCTTCTTGGGTTATTTTAAGATAAATAAGGTAATGCATTTTGACCTTATTATTATGATGATGATGATGACTATTTTATATGTTCACAATCTGCTACAGTATAATTACTATAAATATGTAATAAATTTGATAAGAGATTTTAAGATTTGAAAAGAGATAATGTTTTTTCATACCATTAGCAATATAATACAATTTGTAACTATTTAATCATCTGCAGTATATAACAACCAAACCTAGTCTCAGTTTGTTCCTGGTTTCTGACCTGAGAGAATTCATTGAATAGGCTTCTGATATAATAGGTCAGTGGGAGAATGTTCCAAAGAGAAATTACAACTTTTTAAAATCAAAAGTCCGAGGCTATAATTACCTAATGTACAAGCCAATAAACCAAAGTCAGAATTTTGACTGAAACAAATATAAAAAATATCACAGGTGCTAACATCGCTGCAGTCCATTTTCCAGTCTCTCTCTTAAGCTGTTTCTCTCCAACTATTGAATGCTTTATGAGTTGCACTACATCCTCCAACAGGATATGTTGAAGTCCTAACCTGCAGTACCAGTGTATGTGACCTTACATGGAAATAGGGACTTTGCAGATGTAATCAAGTTAAAATGAGGTCATATTAGACCAAGGCTGATCCTAATCCAATATGACTATATGACTTGTGTCTATAAGGAGAGAGGGGACACAGAGACAGACACAAAGACAGAACTGCACGTGACTACAGAGGCAGAGAATGGAATGCCAAGAATTGCCTACAAGAGCAGAGATAAGAGAAATGCATGGAACAGATTCTCCCCTAGAGCACTTCAAAGAGAGCATGGCCCTGCTGACACCCTGATTCCAAACATCTAGACTTCAGAAGCATAACAGAATATATTCAGCTGTTTTAAGCCAATATTTTTGGTACTTTGTTACAGCTGCACTAGGCAGCTGATGCAAATGTGTACAAAAATGCTTTTATTTTGAAACCTTCAAAATTTTAAAATAAACTTAAATTAACAAGTAAATTTACCATTTAGAAATGATTGGTTTTTGTAGCTTAAATGATATTGTTAAACTAGTTATCTGATATAACTTCAATATTAAGCAATTTTATTAAGAAATACTTTGCAAACTCTCATATATTGAGGGAAAAAATTCTTGAATTCGTTATTTCTTTCGGTAACTGACTTTATGATATGTATCAAAATGTCTGTCTACATAATGTAAGAAAATGTTTCATAAAGGATTGTTTCAGAGCATCCCTTTCATATAAAATCATTATCCATGGTTCACAACAGTTGAAAATCATATATCTTTTCTTTCTTCAGCTGTCAAGATTGTGTTTGTCTTCTCATTTGATTACCAGAAATTTAAGATGACAATTAAAACATGAAAGAAGTTTCTATTAAATTAAAAATTGACTATAATATTCAAGCTGTCAAGTGCAATTTGATATCTCATGTTGACATCCAAACTCATTAAAAGATTCTAAGCTGGCTTCATAATAATACTTATAACAACATGGCCCAATAGCGCAGATTACAGTCATCTGCACAGCATGATATTCAGCAGGTCACAGAACATATAAACACATGACGCACTCAGTCACAGAGTGTTGGGTGCAAACATCTCCACAGATGGATTACCAGTAGAATCACCGATCTTATCAAACTCATAAAAACAATAAACATACTTCCAATTCATTTTCTAAATCTCAAATGGGAATCCCATTTGCTCAATACCTAATCATTATTTAATTTCTTCAATTTACTTTAACTGGAGGGAGGGGATAGCAATATCACTTTCATACCAATATGATTCCAGGGTCTGTTTGTACTGGCTGCTATTTGCCTCCTTAGATATAAACTATAGGAATTTTAGATATCGGGGGAAAAAAAATACCCAATACATGTTAATGACATTAAAACACAATTATTCAATGTCATTTGGAAGCATTTATTGAATAATTCCTGTAAACAAATTCATTAAGAAAAAATAAACCATTTACAGAGAGACCTTATAATTCCAAAGGATTATACATGGCTTAAAAATGCAAATAAAATTAAATTATTATTTTACCAACATCTAAACTGCAAGGCTATCCTGATAAAGTTGTGTCTTGTGCCATACCAAAGTGCTGTATTCTTGTTCTGGCCCTGATCAGTAATCATTTGGATGAATAAATAGAGACACATTAATATAATCTGCAGAAATCAACAAAAAACACACATGCTAGATGCCAAAACAGATATGTAACATAGTGACAAAGTGGCAAAATAACAAATCAACATGAACATTATTAAGTTCAGGTGCAATAAATTTAGAGGTTTTAATTTATATAAAAAATTAACTACATTCACACAGGATTAGGCAGGGTTTGGAGCCCATTATGTCATGAAGAATAGTTGAAAAATTGGAACTTTTAGTCCAAAGAGAACACTAGGAGACGCACTAAAGGGTAGTCTTCAATTATATGAAGTGGAGAAGTAGAATTAAGAACCAAATGACAAAAATCACAGGTTGGCTCAGCGGCATAGTTGGTAAGATGGCACAGGTTTTGACCTCTACTCTGAAACTTATTGGTTGTAAACCTCAGTCATGTTATTTAAGGGCCTTAAGCCTCATGCTGCTCACCAGGAAAAAGGGTAAAATGACAGTACTGACCCCGAAGCATTTCTATGTGGACTAAATGAGACGAAGGCCCTCAAGTGTACACGTGCCATAAAAACTGCTAAAAACTGTTAGGTAATAATCTAAGATGGAGTTTTATTTAATAATAAAGCTGCATAAAAATAGAATTGGTACCTCTATTTTAGGTTTTTTGTTGTTGTTGTGTTGTTTTTAACTGAAATCCCTCTTTATGCACATAATTAAGCAGAGGACACATTTTTGGAGAGAGTCCTATAGGATAACAAGTTGGATTTCTGAGATATTCTTCATGTCAGAATTCCAAAATAGTATTTGTTTTGCCTGCTCAAAAGATCTGTGAGGTTCATAAGCTTGCTCAGCAGTGAGGTGTGTTGTGGTTTCCTACACCAGAGTGACAAGAACTCGCCTCCTACTCTTCTTGCCAGTTTCTCCAGAATCAGCCTTCAAAGTTCAGCTTCATTTATTTATTTTTTTGCACCAATAAAAAGTATTTAATTAATGAAAACAAAATGACAGGTGGGTTTTTTTTGTTTTTTCGTGTTTTTTTTGTTTTTTGTTTGTTTGTTTGTTTTGTTTTGTTTTGTTTTGAGAGGGAGTCTTACTCTGTCACCCAGCCTGGAGTGCAATGGCGCGATCTCGGCTCACTGCAACCTCCACCTCCCAGGTTCAAGTGATTCTCCTACCTCAGCCTCCCAGGTAGCTGGGACTACAGGCGCACACTGCCATGCCCGGCTAATTTTTTTTTTCTTGTATTTTAGTGGGGTTTCACCATGTTGCCCAGGCTAGTCTTGAACTTTTGAGCTCAGGCAATCTGCCCGCCTCAGCCTCCCAAAGTCCTAGGATTACAGGCGTGAGGCACAGTGCCCGGCCAATGGCAGGTTTTAAAAAAGAAGAAGAAACACTTGCTGATCCATCTAGCCTCTCATTTTACGGAGGAAGAAGCGAACGTCCACCACGGGCCACACACTGAAAGTCACATCCTGGGTAAGAACTCAAGTCTGTTAACTGCCATCTAGTGTCCTTCCCACAGTCCTAGCTTCCTCAGCAAGGGTTACCTCCCTCACTGTTTTTAGGGTGTGCCTTGGATCACTCCAACTATACCCTGATGCTGCTCAAAGGCTGGACTACACCTTCTCCTTTTGTTCCCCTCCTCTTGTGACCCACTGTGCTCAGCCCAGACTGGTCATATAATCTGAATAGACCTATAGCCTCTCAAAACCTGTGGCCTTCTGTGGCAGGCCAGTTTCCCATTAGCCACCAGAAGAGTCAGTTTCTACTAATCCTCTATTATAACTCTGATGTATGTATAAATTAAACATTAAAGAACTGGAGAAACTGGTGCCTGAGTACAAGGGCTGGAATACGAAAAACAAACCCATTATGACCCCACCTGAGTTTTCTTAGACCCTAACGTCTGATTGAATCATAAAGGCATTCTTATACGTATACCTTGTACCAGGGCCCACTTAAGAAACTTTCCAAGACTCTAGAGAAAACCTTCCAGACTCCAGACTCTAGTTAAAGATTAGATATAGATTGAATGAAACACTCCGGCTTGTGGGTGCACTCCCACAAGTAGGCATGGGGCTTAAAATGTACATAAGCACTAGAAAAAAACTTGTTACTTGGAGTTGGTCTGGTGAGTTACTCAGGCCTTTCTCCTGTAACCAGTTGCAGAAATAAACTCCCTTCTTTCCCCGTCTGTCTGCATCTCGTTATTGGATGGTGAGAACAAGCAGCCGGACCTTTCTGTCTGGAAACACTCCAACTAGATTTGGGGCCATTTTGCCTGGGATTCATTGCTTCTTCCATCATTTTATAAACTGAAATGACATTTAAGGCCAGAAAGAACCCAAGAGACCACATCATGGATCATTCCTCTCATTTTATGAGACCACTTCTTTTTTGTTTGTTTTGGAGGTGGGGCCTTCCTCTGTCAGCAGGGTCACAATCTTGGCTCAGTGCAACCTCCACCTCCTGGGCTCAAGTGATCCTCCTACCTCAACTTCCTGAGTAGCTGTGACCACAGACACGCCTCACCACTCTTGGCTAATTTTTTTGTATTTTTGGTAGAGCCAGGGTTTTGCCATGTTGGCCAGGCTGGTCTCAAACTCCTGGGCTCAAGTAATCCATTCATCTTGGCTTCCCAAAGTGCTGGGATTACAGATATGTGCAACTGTGCCCGGTCTAGGCCACTTCTATACTGGGACATTTTGATGCAGTTTAAAGAATGAAATATTCAACTCTCATCTTAGGAAAGATTTGCTCAAATTCATCTCAAATTAATAATGAAATACTGCCTTAATAACTGAAGGTAACAGAGTGAGAGTTGACTAAAGTATAAACTAGAGACTACTAAAAAATAAATTTTAAAAAAACATAAACCCATGGCCGGGCATGGTGGCTCACATCTATAATCCCAGCACTTTGGTAGGTCAAGGCAAGCAGATCACCTGAGGTCATGAGTTCGAGACCATAACATGAACAACCACAATACCCTCAAGTCCTGGAGAGGGTCAGGGATAAGCAGAGCAATGAGTCAGCACTCAGGGAGGACTGTGGTTAACATGCTGTGAACATGTACAGAACAGAGTTTTACTTTTGATGAAACACTTTCCTTATGCAGCTTTATAGTTTTAGATTTTAAGTGTTAGGTCTTTGATTCATCTCAAATTAATTTTTGTATATGGGGTGTGATACGATTATGTACATATATTTATACACACACTTACACATAATACAGTTGTTACAGAGCTATTTACTGAAAAGACATTCTATTTCCCATTGAATTGATTCATGCCTTGGTTGAATGTGACATAACTATATAAGGAGGGTCTATTTCTGGGTTCTTTCTTCTGTTCCATAGATCTCTTTATTGATACATACGTCAGTATCACACAATCCTGGTTACTATAGCTTAACAGTCTTAGAGTTACTTAATGTAAGTTCTCCACTTTGTACTTCTCTTACAAGATTTTTTAGGATATTCTAGTCCCTTTGCATTTCCATATATATTTTAGAAACAGCTTGTCAATTTTTTTAATGGCATACAATAAAGGATACAACTCAGGAAGAGCCAAATGCATAGGGCAAGGTATAGGAGTATAGAGGAAGTGAGGAGCTTTCATGCCCTCTCTAAGCACATCCCCGTCTCAGCAAGTCAATGTGTTTACCAACCCAGACTCTCCGGCTTCATTTTTTTTCTAAGTTAACTAAGCAACATTATCAACACCACTATTCAAATACAAAAACAAAACAAAATTGTTAAAAGCTGCCTCTAGTGGTTTTAATAACATGCAGAAAAGCTTGTTATTATGTTATGTAGCTAACAAGCAGGCTACAAAACTATATAAGAGCAAAATTATAATTGGAGAAAATTCACCCCAAAACAAAAGGAAACACACACACACACACACAATGAGGGTGGTTTTCTTTGAGTAGTGGTTCTACAGGTGGTTTTTTGAAGCTTCTTTTCACTTTTCTGTATTTAACAAATGTTTATCAACGAATATGTATTATTTTGCAATGGGGAAAGATTTTTTAAAAGAAGTATCTCAACAGTTATTTTTGAGTTTACAATAACCACTTATTTTCTCATTCACAGACTGTTTGTTGTAACTGGTGATTCAAAACCCTGCATATCAAAATTTAATAATTCTTACAGAGCAACACATGAACAAGTACAGAATATCCAAACTAAAGCCCCATAAAGGGGCTTTAGTTACAGACCCATAAAGGAAAAAAATTAAAATAACTAGATGTACTTAATTAGGGCTTAGTAAGTAGCTCACTGATACACAGTGTCATGCCTAACACTTGGGGGCTAGTACAACAGTCACTGAAAGGAGCTCCCACAGTAATCCCCAACACATGCTATGCCTTCTCATGCATTATTTAAATGCATCATACTCTACCCTCTCCACTAGACTGTGAGCTCTATGATGGCAGAGATTATGTCTGTTTAGTACAATTCTAAATGCTCAGTAAGTACATAATTGTTAAATAAGCTAATGATATACTGCCTTAATAACTGAAGGTAACAGAGTGAGAGTTGACTAAAGTATAAACTAGAGACTGCTAAAAAATAAATTTAAAAAAAATCATAATACCCATGGCCAGGTGCAGTGGCTCATGCTGGTAATCCCAGCACTTTGGGAGGCCAAGGTGGACGGATCACGAGGTCAGGAGTTGGACTCCAGCCTGGCCAACACGGCGAAACCCAGTCTCTACTAAAAATACAAAAATTAGCTGGGCATGGTGGCGGGTACCTGTAATCCCAGCTACTCAGGAGGCTGCAGCAGGGAGAATCGCTTGAATCCGGCAGGCGGAGGTTGCAGTGAGCTGAGATCAGGCTACTGCACTCCAGCCTGGTTGACAGAGTGAGACTCCGTCTCAGTGGTGGGGGCTGGGGGGTAGGCACGGTGTGGGGGGAGGAATTATAATGCCCATACAGAAACTATTAATATTTGAACACATGTTTGCTTATGTTAAATCGAGGTTAGGTTTTTGGTAATATAAAATATTACCCATTTATAAAGGGCTTCAGAAAGAATAACCAGAAATACACTGAGTACTGTAAAAGTGATTAGGTAAATGGATAGATCTATATCAAAAACATAAATATTAATTTCAAATGAGAACTTTGTCAGAAGAAGAAAGGTTGTATCAAATGTCTCTGGGGATTCTCCGTAAAATTTGCATTTTTCATTATTTTATTATGTTAAAGTCATTCTGCAAACAGTTTCTTGGCATTTTCATTAATCATAACAAAATAAATTACTAAGTCTTGTGTTTTCAACACAAGTAGTGATACAAATTAGCTATAAAGCATGACTCATTTTTTTTCTTGTGTTTCTGGTATCAGTTTTGTTATTATATAAACTTATTTCAATAGCAAGAAAAGATTAATTGGCTGTTTAAATAAATTGTGGTTATGTAGGTTTCAAATATCAATAAGGTGAAATTGAAGTAACTATATATTTCAGAGCAGTCCCTGGGAAGCTGAAGTCTATATTTTACAACTTGATATAATAGAAGAGTGTAAGGCTTAAGTTCATCCAATAAGTCATCCAAATATGAATCTAGATTCTTTTTTCAAGAAGAATGCATCCCTCATTCTACTCTAAAGGTAGGCAAAACTTACAACAAGATGAGGATCTCGTTTTCTTGAAAATGTCGGATAGGTGGGGAAAATGACTTTTAAATAGTGACTATCGTTAGTGCCAATGGTATCTGAAAATCATTGCTGAGATATGCAGAAGACTAAGAATTTTCCTCAAGCGTAATCAAAGCTATTGATTTTCCTGTTATCAGGGTTTGGACTTGGGAGTTGCCATCTCTCTTCGCTCTTCTCTCATTACTCTCCCAGAATAATCCCGTCCAGTCTTACATCCATGAATGACTTGCAAACCTCCAGACTTCACTGCTCTCTTCTCCTCTAGACTCACATATCCAGTTGGTTTGTGGACATCTTCCCTGGACATCCAACAGGTTTTCTTTCTTTATGCCTAACACCCTGAGTTAATTTCCAACTTAGGATCTTTGCACTAGCTGTTCCATCCGCCTGGAATGCTCCTTTTTTTTCATTTCTATCTTATCCATATGCCAACTTCTCTGAGAGGTCTTCCAGACTACCCATTGTAGAGAGAACCCACTCTCTCTGCCATACTTAATTGTTGTACCCTACTTTAACTTATAATACTTATTATGTGAAGTAAGTAAAATATTTATTTATTTATGTGCTATTTCCTGTACCCCCTTCAGTAAAATAACAGCTGCTTAAAGGCCACTGAGTCGGTATATTCTAATTTACCACTGGCCCCATCATGTTGGTTATTCCATATTTTAGGTACCGTCACTATCTTGGATAAGACCTATTCTCTTACAAGTAAATTCAGTTTTGCCCTCACGGTATAATAAAGGAGAAATAACTAGAGATCTGTCGACCTACCCCTTACTTATTCACCTTGACTCTCCTCCTCCTTACTTCACAACACTCATACATAATTCCCTGAACACCACAGGAAGTAGGGTTCAGTCTCTTTTAACCTCAGTTTCAGAAATGTAGTATAATTTATAACAAAGACATATTTAGACAAAAACACCACTGGCAACAAGAGCCCCATGGAGTGAAATGCTGAATGTGTCATGTGCCCTCCTGTCCCATCTCTGAGTCTATTTAAGGCAATAAAGTCACTCTTGGTGCACGCTGACATTTGCAGAGTAAATGCTGTAGGAAAAATAATAAATGTGTGTTCCAATACGAACTTTTAAAACGGCTTGCCAAATACATTTAACAAGGGTAGTGTGCCTTCAACTATAAAATAGTGAGAAAGTCTATAAATAAAATGTCTTAAGAAAATGTATTTTGTTTAGTTATGTTAGGAACAGCTTTTCATAAAAAGTAAAATTGTTACATACATTTAGTGGCAGAAAAGCAGTCTCAGACTGTTATAAAGTAGAGGGTTAAAAACAGAAATAATTTTGTGCCAATTGTGTAAGTGGACACAAATTTATTTAGTTCGAATGCCAAATAATATTAAATATTAATAATATACCTAGCCTGGAAAGATTTTATTTTTCACTTGGTGAAAGAGTCATATAAATAATCAGAATATCTAAAATAATCCCAATACCTACCAATTCTTTATTAGTTGTTTCCCTTAGGATTCACTTTTAATCAAGCCTGCCTAGACAGCTGTATCACAACTGAAAAAAGTGCTTTTCTCTCTATGTTACCCCAGATACTGCCAACAAATCTGGTCAGAAAACTAGCCCACTCTAGTTCGACTTTTTATTCTTTTCAAAATAACCTTTTACATTGGCTTCTTTACTTGTTTATAGAGCACTTGCATACAGGGAAGTTAATAAATAAGAGATAAATAAAGAAATATATCTTTTAAATGTGTAAAATACCGCTGGATTTATATAGACAGATTTCTAGGACTTGTGGGTTACATATGAACAGTAACCTGGTTTCTCAGCTTTCTCTCTCTACAATTGTGCTCAGTTCTGACAACGGGGCTAACTTGCAAGACTGCAATTCTGAGACAAAGTTGATGTTTATAGAATTCTGCTAGTCACAGTTGCTTAAACCACACCTGAACCAGAAAATGCACCTGGCAGCTTATTTCACTTTCATTTGTCCTTAAGGCCTATGTCAGCATAACAGTGGGGGAGAAGGAGACGACTTGGCCACATGGTATTGCAGCTATCACTGGTTGACTTATCGCTCTGCACAATTTACATATGGGTGTGTATATGTGAGTCCATGAGTAAATCTTGCTTTTTTCCACTCCTTCGCAGCTCAAAGTTCTAACCGATTTCAAAGACAGGGCTCCTCACTTAGTTGAGAGACTTAAGCTTAGAATTAAGCTTTCCCCAAAGAGTTGTGGCCGTTATTTAGCAATTGCTACAACACTACATATCTTAAGTGAAAAGACCTTGGCACCCTTTCCATGGAATCATCATTGATTATGTCATCTATACCTCTCTTCTCTTTCAGTTTTAACCATCCTCTGTACAAATCAAAAATATTTCTCATATGTATACAAACTAAACTGAATTATTTGGGAGACAATGGAATTTCTACATTGTTACATTAAAATCAAAGATGATTCGTTTCTTTAACTCAAGTAATTAATGGTTTTATCAAATTATTTACTCTGTGTGTGATACGTCCACACACATACTTAGGATTCCAAGGGCTCCTGCCCCCACTTTTTGGTGAATCGTATTTTGGATCCACTCCAAATTTCTGTGGAATCACATTTTGGATCTAATGACCTTGGAGAGATTTAACGCTCTTCTTTTCCTGTAAATGTCTTATTCTAATTCTTCCACATACAAGATTTAACATGCTAAATGGGAGTAAAGCCACTCCATAAACAAAATATAGAATTTCAAATAGTTTGAAGACCTTATGTTAATAACAGAGCTATGAGTATGGCTTTGAGTATGAACCAAAGGTGACAGATTTCTCAGATAATATATTGAGATATCAGTGGACATGAATTGGCCTAGTATCACACAAATAAGTGCTTCTGCAATAAACCACTTTCTGTATTTCTTTCAATGTATATGGACTGATGTTTTTGTCTGACATTAACAGACATAGAAATTGTAGCCATATGCTGTAATTTTCAGTTATATGTATAAGTGATCTCCTACTTAGCTCTTTTGACATTTGAAAATCCTGAACTTTTCTGCATGAGAGATTGACACTCAAAACAAATTTAATAATTCCAGTCTTTAATCCATCAATTACTAAGTATTTCATTACTTACTGTAATTACTGTACATGGGGCTGCCAGCACGTCAATATGCAGTTTCAATAATATCATTGTATTTCTTTTTACCACGTATTTGCACACTTATTTGAATATTTTATTGCAATTTGAACTTATAATCAATTTTGAAAACTGGAAAAATGAAAATTCTGAAGTTAGTGACAGGATGTTTATAATTTGGATACAATTAAAGCAAAGATGAACTTCACTGTACATGCCAAAAGAAGCAACTCTTTGGTCTTGATCAGATGACCATTGCACACATGTTCCATTGTGAAGAAAAGGAACAATTTTTTAAAAGTATAAAATACTAGAAACATACTGTTGAATATTGTGCTTACAATGTTTAAAGAGTAATCAATCGTCAATTGTATTTATATTTTAGCTACTAGAAAATAAAATTTGCCTTGTATTAGAAAATAAAATTTGACTTTCATACCTAGGCATACGTTGAAGATAATACAGGTTGGGTTCCAGACACTACAATAAAGTGAGTATTGCAATAAAATGGGTTACACAAATTTTTTTTGGTTTCCCAGTGCATATATAAGTTATGTTTACATTATACTGTGGCCTATTAAGTGTGCAATAGCATTATGTCTAAAACACAAATGAACAACCTTAGTCAAAAGATACCTTATCCCTAAAAAAATGCTATCAACTGAGCCTTCAGCAAGTTGTAATCTTTTTGCCAGTGGAGGGGCTTGTCTTGATGTTGATGGCTGCTGACTGATCAGGGTGGTGGTTGCTGAAGGATGGGGTGGCTATAGCAATTTCTTAAAATAAGACAATAATGAATTTTGCCAGAAAGATTGACTCTTCCTTTCACAAACGATTTCTCTGTAGCATGCAATGTTGTTTAATAGCAGTTTACATATGGTAAAACTTCTTTCAAAATTAGAGTCAATCTTCTTAAATCCTGCTGCTGCTTTACCAACTAAGTTTTTATAATATTCTAAATTCTTTGTTGTCATTTTAACAATGTTCATAGCACCTTCACCAAGAGAGTAGATTCCATCTCAAGAATCCACTTTCTTTGTTCACCTATGAGAAACAACACCACATCCATTAAAGTGTTATCATGACACTGAAAAAACTAAGCCACACCTTCAGCCTCCTCTTCTAATTCTATTAATAGGTCCCTTGCTATTTCCACCATGTCTGCAATTACATCCTCCACAAAAGTCTTGAACCTTTCTAAGACATCTACAAGAGTTAGAATCAACTTCTTTCAAACTGCTGTTAATGTTGATATTTTGACCTCCTCCCATGGATCACAAATGTTCTTAATGGCATGTAGAATGGTGAATTCTTTCTAGATTTTCTATTTATTTTGCTCAGATTCATTAGAGGAATCACTTATCTGTGGCAGCTATAGCTTTATGAAATGTCTTTTTAAATAATAAAACTTAAAAGTCAAAGTCACTTCTTGATCCATGTGCTACAGAACAAATGTTGTGTTAGAAGGCATGAAAACAACATTAATCTCCATCAGATCTCTTAGGTGACCAGGTGCACAGTCTATAAGCAGTAATATTTTGAAAGGAATCTTTTTTTTCTGAGAAGTAGGTCTTAACAGTAGGCTTAAAAAGTCAGTAGACCTTGCTGTAAACAGATGTGCTCTCATCTGAGCTTTGTTGTTCCATTCATAGAGCACAGGCAGACTAGATTTAGAATAATTTTTAAAGATCTTAGGCATTCTGGGATGGTAAATGAGCAGTGGCTTCAACTTAAAAGTCACCAGCTGCATTGACCCCTAAAAAGACAGTCAGCCTATCCTTTGAAGTTTTGAAACCAGGCATTGACTTCCCCTCTCTAGCTCTGAAATACTAGATGGCATCTTCTTCCACTAGAAGGCTGTTTCGCCTACATTAAAAATGTGTTGTTTAGTGTCACTTTGTTCATCAATTATCTTAGCTAGATTTTCTGGATAACTTGCTTCAGCTTCTTCATGAGCACTTGCTGCTTCACTTTGCACATTTACATTTTGGAGACAGCTTCTTTCCTTAAACCTCAGGAACCAACCTCTGCTAGTTTCATACCTTTCTCCTCCAGCTTCCTCATCTCTCTCAGCCTTCACAGAATTGAAGAGAGTTAAGGTCTTGCTCTGGATTAGGCTTTGGTGGAGAATGTTGTGGCTGGCTTGATCTATCCAGGGGTGTCTAATCTTTTGGCTTCCCTGGGCCAAAAAGGATTGTCTTGGGCTACGCATAAAATACACTAAGAACAATAGCCAATGAGCTAAAAAAATAAAATAAAATAAATAAAAAAAAATTGCAACAAAAATCGCATAATCTTTCAAGAAAGTTTACAAATTTGTACTGGGCAGCATTCAAAATTGTCCTAGGCTATATACGGCCTGCAGGCCACAGATTGAACAGCCTTGAATTCTAGACCAATAAGATTTTCTTCCTATCAGCAATAATGCCATTTTACTCTCTCATGATGTGTATGTTTACTGGAGTAGCACTTTTAATTTCTTTCAACAACTTTTCCTTTGCTTTCACAATTTGGATAATTGTCTAGTACAAGAGGTTTAGCTTTTAGCCTATCTCAGCTTTCAACATGACTTCCTCACTGAGCTTAATCATTTCTAGCTTTTGATTTAAAATGAGGGCATGCAACGCTTCCATTTCCTTGCACATTTAAAGGCCCTGGTAGAGTTATTAAGTGGCCTAATTTCAATATTGTGCCCAAGGAGTGGGAAAGACACAGGGGAATGGCCAGTTGGTGGAGCAGTCAGAATACACACAACATTTATAGCTTAAGTACACTGTCATATGTGCACATGATTTGTAGCACCCCAAAAAAATTACACGAGTAGCATCAGAGATCAATGATCACCAAAAAAGATATTATAATAATGAAGAAGTTTGAAATATTGTGAGAATTACCAAAATGTGACACGGAGATACAAAGTGAGCATGTGCTGTTGGAAAAATGGCACTGACAGACTTGCTTAAGGCAGTGTTGCCAGAAACCATCAATTGGTAAAAACACAATTGCTGCAAAGTACAATAAAGCAAAGCACAATAAAATGAGATATTCTTCTAATTTTACTTGTACAGATTTTTAGAATACCAAAGTAGAGAACTGTGCTGATAAAGATGATAGACAGAAATAAAGAACTGTAAATAGGCCAGGCGCGGTGGCTCACACCTGTAATCCCAGCACTTTGGGAGGCCGAGGCGGGTGGATCACGAGGTCAGGAGTTTGAGACCAGCCAGGCCAACATAGTGAAACTCCGTCCCTACTAAAAATACAAAAACTAGCCGGGCATGGTAGCGCCTGCCTGTAGTCCCAGCTAGTCGGGAGGCTGAGGCAGGAGGATCGCTTGAACCCGGGAGGCAGAGGTTGTGGTATGCCAAGATCACGCCACTGCACTCCAGCCTGGGAAACAGAGTGAGACTCTGTCTCAAAAAAACAAACCAAAACAAAACAAAACAAAATGTAAATAAATAGGTAGTTCAACAGATGGTGAAATGGACAAATAAATAGAAGTATGAAATGGGAGATAAGAAAGAAGAAAGATGAACGGGTAAAAAAGTAAATCAGAAGGAATCAGAAGGGATAGATAAAAAGAGAAGGGAAGTGAAGAGAAAAACATAATGGGAGGGAAGAGAAGAGAAGCATAAAAGAAAAAAGAAGGAAGAGAAGGGACAAAAGGAGGATAGAAAGGATGAGATGTGACAAGAAAAGATGAAAAGGCCAATAAAGATGAAAATGGAAAGGAAGGGTTGAAACTAAAATAAAGAATCATAGGGGAACACTGTAAACAGTTACTTACTCTAAAAACAACTTAGCTATATTGCAATCATCTTTAACAAATAACTCAGAAGTTCTATTTGAGAAAAATATAGCATTTTTTTTTTTTTTTTTTTTTGAGACGAGTCTCACTCTGTCACCCAGGCTGGAGTACAGTAGCGTGACCTGGGCTCACTGCAACCTCCACCTCCCAGGTTCAAGCCATTCTCCTGCCTCAGCCTCCCGAGTAGCTGGGATTACAGGCACCTGCCACCACGCCTGGCTAATTTTTGTATTTTTAGTAGAGACGGCGTTTCACCATCTTGGCCAGGCTGGTCTTGAACTCCTGACCTTGTGATCCACCTGCTTCAGCCTCCCAAAGTGCTGGGATTACACGTGTGAGCCACCACATCCAGCCGTTAAAATATAGTACTTTTAAAACATCTGTTGAACGAGTCTTATGAGACTAGGTATTTGGAGTAACATGCTGTTAAGAATTAAAGCCATCATTGCTAGTGTGTATATATAAATGACAGCCCAAACATCTTATGTTGAGTTATTCTATTACCACCATTGAGATGGAAGATGCCACTCTTTAGTGCTTTGAAAACTGCCTTTTCTTCTCCAAGTAGTAATGTTTATGTAATCAAAGAAGGAATCTGATGTTAAATAAAGAACGAAAACCCTTTGAAATGAAAATTTGGCCAAAGAAGTGGAAATAATAAGCTTCACAGTGATACTGTGGGGAAACCTTAGTTAACATTATTTTATGATACTCTCAATAAGAAGTGATCACAGAGAATTTCAGAGCAGTGTGGGTGGGACGCAGGAGTGACCACATAGCCTAAACCTTTCACAATACCAGAGAAAAACCTGCAAGCCTAAAGAGTGTTAATACTTTGTCAAAAAAACATGACTATCCCAGGGCTGCTAATGTTCAATTTCACAAATGATTAATGAACACAAACAATGTCTGCTGTGACTTTCAGAGAATAGGAAGGAACTACAAAAATCAGTGGACTTGATCCATTTATTTACTTGTGTACTTATAATTATCATTAGGTCCCTAAACTGGAAGCTTCCTAAGATCCAGGAATATATTTTTACTTTCCTATCCCTGAAGAGGAACTTATTGCTTGGCAGATAATGGTCAATAAATATGTTTAATCAAAGGGATAGTGTAAAAGAGCACAAAGTTAGAGCCATTAGATAATCATCATCACTGCATAACTTCTCTATAAACTCTTCAACATAGGCTCCTGCCAGTAACCTGGAGACTACACCTGACTCTATGTCAGTATGCAAGAGAGGCTGACCATGACTACTTCAAGTTTCCCATGGACCAGTAATCTACAAATTATTTAAGACACAGCTGAAAAGATAAATGTCATGTGCCCTTAGGGGACATCTCACCCCACTCTTAAGGACAATGTAAAAATAAAACAAAAGACAAACTGGGTAGTAATTAGATGTCCCCAGAGGAAAAGTTTCCTACCATTCATGATCATGTGATTCCAGGACTTCCCAACATAGACAGCATGCCCAATGAATATCTCTCATATTTGGATCATCTCTCCACCAAGGCTCACCTTCCTTACAGCATCACAGCCCCTGAAAACATCCTTTGCCCCCTCCATCACCCACCCCTACCTTCTGTACATGTTAGCCCCCTGCCTCCTTAGTGCACCCTCCTCCCCAGTGTACAGCCCACTGGCCCCTCACTCCACCTCACCTCCACGTATATCCTTTCCACTGGAGCCTACCATTTCCCCCAGCTCTTGTCTCAGGAACCCACAGCACTCAGCCTCCCAATCCCCTTGGGAAGCCTGCTCTACCCTTAGGGGCCAGGATACTTCTAGACAGTGCCCATGCCCATTGGCACACCTCAGTGGGAAGGAAGCTCCCACTGAAGGCTCTAACACATTTTCTCAGAGAAATGTTGTTGGCTTTGATTCTTGATGGAGTTTAAGTGCTATTTGTACAACTTTTTATCTATGGCATCCTTAAAGCTGGGCTGTGAATAACCATCATTTAGAACTCTGTTTCCACCGGGGAGCAGATGTATTCTGATGTTCAAATGATAAATTCAACAACAAAATTCTAAAATACATTCCATCTCTAGATCAGAAATTAAAGGAACAAAAGCACATTTCAAAATGAACAAAACATTGTGTTTAAAAAGCTGAATTGTGAAACATCCATGGGACATTCACATTTTGCAACTTATAAAGGGACAGACGTGCAAACTTACCTAACTAGCTAAACAAGGACAACTTGAAATTTTACCAATAATTAATTAAATTAAGCTAAGTGGCCTCTTTTCAAAAGGTCTCCTCCAACCAGATTTATGTAGTAGAAGAATCCTGCTTTGATGGGATCACAGTTTCACCCCAAGATTCTGGACACTTAAAAGTATAATAACATTACATTTTGGCAACTCAGTATTGTATAATGTAATTAAATGGGAAACAAGTAGGTGAGTTGCTGCAAGGTGAGTCATGGTCAAGAAAATACTCAGTGAATGAACCTCCACCTTAAACTATAAAGAACGGTGGACGCTAGAGGGAATAAAATAGAAAGATTAATAAAATTATTTACTTCATCCCAAAAAAGTTTAGCCAGCTATCGTCATAAACTCAAGGGCATAAACGTAAAAGGCATCACTGAGTCAGCACCAGAGGTGTGGTTTGTCTCCATCTATACAATCTCTTTCAGCAACTGTTCAATTGGTAATGCTTCCCACAATAAATTCTCAGCATCTGCGGTCTAGAGCCTGCCAGCTTTAAAGGCAGGATCCACCCAGCCCCTTAGGCAGGCTCTAGAGGGTGTAGCCAGCACCCTAAATAGGTGTATACCCGACGTGTGCCTGAGCCCCAAAGGCAAGGGGGTGGAATTTGCAATTGGAAGGTGTGGGGACTTCTACTTTTCTGGTAACTATAGGAAGACAGAGAGAAACAAACGCAACAAAGACCTGCACTCCCAACCTTCCATCATTCTGTTTCACATTATTCTCATTCTCCAATCATTTTGAGTCTCCCACCGCCACCCCCACCCCCCAATAAAAACAAAAAACCCCAGTTTTCTCTTCTAGTCTCTTTCATCACTGTCTCCCTTCCTGTTGCTTGTCAGCAATGATTCAGCCTCAGTCATGGATTTCCTCGGGGCTCTTGCACTTGTTAGGATGAGAAAGGGAAAGAAGGGAGGTGCCTGCCAGTAACCTAGTAAGATGTTTGTAAATGGGAATTTGGACATAAGCTGTTGAGCATTAAATTCTAGCCTCAATTGCTTGCCACCCGCACACCATCTTCTTAAGTGTTCTGGCCGCCTGAGCTCTCATTTCCACTTCTAGGTCAGAGAGACCCTATAACCTCACCACTCCGAGCATAGACAACATGCTAACCTGTGTTCCCATAACCTCCCAGCCTCCTCCTATAAAGCACTGTTGTCTCTTTACATACCTATGACTCCTGCAATGAACACAGGCACATTCTCTGCCTCTTCACTCACCTTATACAGGTAAGTCTCCCCACATATCACACAGAACAGGCCAAAAGTCTCCAAGTCCCGTTCCAGGAGCAATCTGCTCTAGGCATACTCTCCTCTTCTAGATCACTCACCACGATCTAGAGCAGTGGTTCTCAAACGTTGGTAGGTACAGGCTCTCCTGGAGAGCTGCTAGGGCACACAGACCCAGACTCAGGCCGACCCAAGTTTGAAAAACACAGGTCGCTACCAGTCTGCATTCAGAAATGGGGTCCTGTACAATTAAGAGGTTGTGTGAAAAAACTGTCTTTTCAAGTTCTGCTCCCCACTCAGGATCTAAAGAACACCCACGCCCCTCAGCGACATAAGCTCTCCCACATTTTCCCGGAATCCCCCACCACCACGCCCTCTGCTTCCACCCTGGACTTCCTCCCACGAGACTTTTCCCAGCGGTCTCTCCTCCCGCTTCCCCTCCCGGGGTCCTCGGCGCACTCCTACACTGGAAAAGAGGAAACAAATCCAACGTCCACGAGAGGCGGCGCCTGTCCTCTGGGGACCCAAACCGACTCCACCCGAGACAACTTTTCAAACTTCTCAACTCACTCGCACCCCCACGACAATGAAAGAAACGTAGAAAAGAGGGAAGCAACTGAGCTCTGCACCCTGGGGAATTTCCAATCCCGCGCGCCCTCCCAACGGGGAGGCCCCTATCCCTGCCGTCCGCCACGCCGGCCAGGGGCGGGTGAAGCCCCGGGCCCCCCAGCATCCCGAGCACCTCAACCCTGCACCCGCTGGGGTCCCGTCCGCCGAGGTCCGGGGCAGGGGAGCCCAAACCCCACTTACTGCCAGGAGCGCCCCAAGTCGCGCGCAACCGCGCTCGCCGCACCGCGCCCGCCGCCGAAGGTTTGCCTCCCAGGAAGCAGCAAGCGCCTGGGCGCGGGCAGGGAGGGGAGGGGAGTTACCTGCCCAGCGTCAGGTCGGCGGAGGGAGGCTGATTCCGGTCCGAACCGCGCCTCCCCGAGACGAGGTGCAGCGCTGGAGGGGGCGGGAGTGGAGACGGGTTACAACAAGTCCCAAGTCGTGGCACGCCAAACCCCGAACAGCCAGAAAGCGCTCGGAACTTGTCTGAACTCAAACACCCAGCCTTCTCCCAGCGGAGTATGAAAAAGCCTTTCTTTCCTGCCCGCCCTCGGGGCTACGGGACAATTACAAGTCCCGACACCCTGCTGCTGGGCTGGGGCGAGGAGGTATCCCGGAGGACAGCGACGCTCACCTGGGAAGAAGGCAGATCTAGGCCGAGTGGGGCCGTGGTCCCGGCCTCGCTTTTCCCTGGGCTCAAGAATGCCTGGAGGAGAGGCCTGGGGGCCGCGGGTGAGAGCAAGGGTTGTGGCACCTTCGAGAGTGTGGGGCGGATTCAGCCCACAGTAGGTAATTCCAGTGGGCATTCCGCAGTGCAGACTCCTCAGAGCCTAAGAGTCTTTAGGCTTGGAGAAGACGTGGGGAGTGGAAAAGTAGAAGAAAAAGTGCTTGTGCCTTTACCTTTTTATGTAAAAGAATTTCAAATATCGTCAAAGATTTTCGTACTGACTCTCAACTATCCTAGTTACAGATTTGGGATGAAAGGATATTGTTTAAAATAGGGAGATGTGCGTGAAAGCAGGTCCCTCTAGGTGGGATACTGTGGAGCAATGTTACGGAAGTGCAGACAGTATAATTTAAACATAAAATACAGTAATTAATAAAATTAATTTTTTAATTTCCTTGCCTACACCTCAGTAAATCTGTCATGAGTATTTATAATAACTTGTGTAATCACGTAGACTTCAAGATATAGTCATTTGCAGCAAATGTCTAAAATGCAGCCTAGTCCTGTAAGAATGGAATTTAGGGTAATAATAGGCATATTTTAAGCTTCTGGCATAATATATAAATTATCATAAAATTGAATTGACCCTTAAAAATGACTTTCGTGGCTATTTTGCCCCTAATAAAACAGTTTAGGAAAGTGCTAAGCCATTAAGGTTTGGATGAATCCCTGACTGATGTGCTGATTTAAACTGAAGAATGAAATTCGCATTAGTCTAGATACTGAAACCTCAGAGCAAAGGCCAAAGTCAGGAAAGTAAAAGCAAATTCCAGGATTAGTACAAAGCTAATCTTCCAAATCTTGGTGTCTGGTTTGTAGTTTCATTTCTTCAAAAGAATGTAGAGAATTGTCTTGTTTTATGTATTTATTTTTTCCTTCTGTTCCTAATTTTCACATCTCACTTTTTAATATTTTTTCAGTTCTCTTCCTCATTTTTGGCATGCAATCCATGAACTAAATTAATATTCTCTATGTGGTACTTAATATACTGGCATGTTTCTACAGCCTTTGAGAATAATTCTGGGTTTCTTAAAGGTGCAGTACTTATGAACGTTTTGAGACTGCACTTATCCTATTGTTAAAAATATCAAGAATATTTAGAGTAAAATGAGGCCCATAGGAAGTCTAATTTTATTAAGATATGCACTCATGCTAAGTCAAGTGAAAACACAAAGAAAGAAGGATATCTACTAGAGTGTTCATTATTAAAAGCAAATAAAAGATCAGAAAATAGAAGTGGAGAGGGAGAATCCATTAAAGGTATTATGCTATGTAAGACCTTTCCATCCTTAATGGGATGGAAAAATACATAAAATTGATCTCACCCCTTAAGGAGACTAGAAGGTAGGTGAGGAATGTGGACAGAATTTCACAGAACTATTAGAATTTGAGTTGGGTCCTGACTGATGAGCAAACTTGTCAGGAGAATGAAATTGGCATGTGATTAGATGCTGAAAGAGCAGAGTAAAGGCTAGAGGATGAAAGTTAAAGCAAGTTCCAGAACCACGCAAATCAATTACCTGATTTGGCCGTGGGCATCACATGGTTGTGGGTGGTGGAAGATACGTTTAGAAATAAAGTTTGGAGTAATTTTCTCACAGAATGAGGTCAAAATTATTTATAAGCTAAGATTGTTGTGAGAATTATAAATTAGATATGGTATGTGGAAACCATCCCAGCTCTTGATCTGTGGTAAGCCTGTAAGTGCACTACTATTAATTATACTGGGAATCAGATTGGGAAGAACTCTGATTGCAAGCTGAAAAATATGGACTTGTGTCTCTTGCTGGTGATATGTTGACTAATCTAACAGTTGGTGCCTTTGTTATAAATTCTAGGGAGTCAGAAAGAGTAGTTATGCCTAGCTGTCGTGTGAATAGTATGACAAAGGGAGGAATAGTGAAAATGAAAAGGAGGAAACCGATTTGAGAGCCAATGAAATTGAAAATCAATATGATTTGCATCAGATAGATTGGATGTAGAATTTAAAGTGAAAGAAATAACTAGGTTTTCTTTTCTTTCTTTCCTTTTCCTGAGACAGGATCTTGCTGTGCCTCCTAGGCCTGAGTGTAGTGTCTCAACTCACTGCAACATCCAACTTTTCAGCTCAAGCAACTCTCCTACCTCAGCCTCCCTAGTAGCTGGGATTACAGGTGCATACCACCAAACCCAGCTAATTTTTGTATTTTTTTGTAGAGACAGGGTTTCACCATGTTGCCCAACTTATAACACAAGTGTTTTCAAGCTGCCAAAAGTCATCGATAGAGGGAAAGAAAGAAATAAAATGGCCATGTATGTGAAAAGTAGGAAGAGGCAGGAGCAGGATCATGTGAAAGGTTGTTTTCAAGTTGTTGGGAATCTTTCTGTAGCTATAGGTACTCAGGTAAATGTGTTGGAGAGGAAATAGCAGAGAATAGAAAGAATAATGGGCAATGAACAAGGTCCAGATGATATGGGAAGGGAGATACAAAACCTCAGTCTCTCCATATGATAAGTATGCCTAATAAGTTCTCAACTCTATTATTTTTTAAATGGATAGGTTATATTTAAGACAGAAACTAAAACTAGACTTTTACAGTTAATACTTTAAAAGTAGCTAACAGGATGGATGGGAAGATTACACTAATGGTGGCTAACACCTATAATCCCAGCACTTTGGGAGGCTGTGGCAGGATCCACGAGGTCAGGTGATCGAGACCATCCTGGCTAATATAGTGAAACCTCGTCTGTACTAAAAATACAAAAATTAGCTGGGTGTGGTGGCGCACACCTGTAATCCCAGCTACTCGGGAGGCTGAGGCAGGAGAATCACTTGAACCTGGGAGGTGGAGATTACAGTGAGATCAGATCATGCCACTGCACTCCAGCCTGGAGACAGAGCGAGATTCCGTCTTAAAAAAAAAAAAAAAAAAAACTCTTAAAAACTACAAGTCAACTCAATCTTCATTTGCATCTTTACCCCCATCCTTGAATATTTAACCTAAAGTCTAAACAAATTAGTGGAAATACGAAGTTACACTTAACAGGTATGTATTTGCCTCCCATATTGAGTTCAAATATACAAGGGGGTTCAAAAGCAATCAGGTATTTTTTCCTGCCCTCAAAGTACTTATAATTATTATTATTTTTTTTTTTTTTGAGAGGGAGTCTCACTCTGTTGCCCAGGTTGGAGTGCAGTGGCACGGTCTCAGCTCACTGCAACCTCCGCCTCCTGGGTTCAAGTGATTCTTCTGCCTCAGCCTCCTGAGTAGCTGGGACTACAGGCATGCACCACCATGCCTGGCTAATTTTTATATTTTTAGTAGAGACGGGATTTCACCATATTGGCTCAGGTGGTCTCAAACTCCTGACCTTGTGATCCACCCGCCTTGGCCTCCCAAAGTGCTTGGATTACAGGTATGAGCCACCATGCCCGGCCAGTACTTATAATTTAATTGATAAGACAAAATATAAGTGAAGTACAATAATCCAGAAAATAATATATATACATAAATATAGATAACAATGAAAGAGACAGGAGTTACAGAAGAGAGGAAGCAACTAATTTTATTGGGAAAGAAGGAAATCATACTCTGAATGACATGTTTCTTTTCAATTGTTGATTTGTTTTTAACAAATATGTGCTTCAAAAATCCTTAGAAGTATGATAAGTATGAGAAGTATGTGAAGCTATTTCAGTTAGTTACCAGGTCTCAGTCATTATTTGTACACAAAAAGAGCACTAAGATTCTAGTTCCTTCAAGAGCTTTAGGATGTATGTATTTTAGTTCAGTTCAAGACAATGGTTTTCAGGCAGATAAAGCCTTTACTACAGAAAGAATGTCATATCTAACAATAAGAAAATGGATGTGTCTCTCAAAAACATTTTCCCGGCCGAGCGTGGTGGCTCACGCCTGTAATCCCAACACTTTGGGAGACCAAGGTGGATCAAGATTCAGGAGTTCGAGACCAGCCTGGCCAACATGGTGAAACCCTATCTCTACTAAAAATTAGCCAGGCATGGTAGAACGTGCCTGTAGTCCCAGCTACTGAGGAGACTGAGGCAGGAGAATCGCTTGAACCTGGGAAGCAAAGGTTACAGTGAGCTGAGATCGCACCATTGCACTCCAGCCTGGGAGCCTGGGCGCCTGGGCAATAGAGTGAGACTTCATCTCAAGAAAACAATAAAAAGCAACAACAACAAAAAATATTTTCCCCAAGTACTTTGGGGAAATTACCAAGCAAAATTTCTGTCAGTGTTGGCTAAACCTATGGCCAGATGAATCATCACATTAACTTAATTGTCTTATGACATTTCATGTAAGACTACTGTGAAAATTATTGAAATGAACTTCATAATCATTTTATATATCTCTCACGTTTAAATTGCTACATAAAGTATTACGTAAGTGTCGTAAATACATTTATTGAGAGCTTTCTAAAGAAAAGGCATTATGCCAAGCATTGGTTGGGGCAGAGGATAGAAAGACTAATAAAGCATAGCAGATAATATAACTAGGAATCCTGTGTTAATTTGATTCCTTGACTTGTGTTTGTGAGTTCATTGGTGTATAGAGAACTAATTAAAGACCAATTAAAGTTCACAAAGATGGTACAAACATTTGTGAAAAGAGGTGTGGAAACAAATGTAATAAAATTCAATAGATTTGTAGATTAAGAATTTTTTCCTGTTTTGGTCATCACAAAGTTCCTTTAGAAGGATGAAAAACATATCATCATACTGTGTGCTTCATCCATTCTTCAAAATTATGGTGTAGTACTGGGTAATTATTTCTTTTAATTTGCAAACATTTGTAAAAGGTTAGATAATTGTAACACATTATTTTAGAGAATGAGGTAAAGAGATATAAAATGACTTAATTAAAAGAGCAGAAAATCATGGTCCTTAATTTTTAAATTGCTAAACACATTAGATCCTATTCTCTCATGAATGCATTTCCTCTTCTCTTTCTCTTGGGCAGACCAAACACATGAAAATATTAGATTGCTTACATTTTTCATAATACACATAAATAACATTAAAAACCATGCTGGTATTTACTGGTAAATTGCATAATCATGCCATTAGGTGTAAAAACAGAACATAGAGTGAGCTAACAGAATCTATTTGATACAAAGTACTGATTATTTTAATTATTCAATTTTTAAAATATTCATTCATCTTTTGTTATTAGTATTTGTTAAGACATGAGGATTGTCCATATTTAACATCTTTGAAAATATTAAATGTAACTTCTGAAGTCATTCGTTACTTATCATTGTTATGGATGAATATGAATAGCCATCTTCAAAGGTATTTTATCATAGCAATATGCAAAGGTCTTTATCACCAACATTACTAACATAATCATAGACATCCATTGCTACTATATGTTGTAGGAATTATTAAAAAAACACATCAGTAGTAATCATTTTTGGTGACCTTAGAGTCACTCTCTGGACTGGATTTCACAAACTTCAACTGAGGTCTGGGATATAACTTGTATTTTTTATAATTAAGACAGAGAAAAAGAGAAAACAACAACAAAAATGAAGCAACAGTAAACTGCCAACTCCAGCTGCCTTTCTGGAAGGCCTAATTTGAGGATGTCTGAAATTCTGTAACACTGGCTCCCAGACATACCATGTTTATTTGTACATCACACCTTTGCCCACCTCTGCTCAGTGGACCTCCAACCTACAATGCCTCCCTTGTTCCTCTGTCTCGCTTCAGGTTAGTCATTGTTCAAAATTATTTCTACATTGTCTTATTCCAGCTTTGACTGGTGTGGGCCCCTTAAAATGCCTAAGACTTAATCCCTTTAGTATTTTTTTCTGCCATCTACCTGTGACTTTATAACATCCCTTTTATTGTTTTTTTTCAGCTGTTATTGAAGTCTTCTGGTACAATGTGACATTTCCAGCGTCTGGTCTTCCAATCAGATCAGTGGCTCTCAGTGGACCAACTGATAAGGAACATTTGGAAAATGTTACAATGATTGAGGGCTGTACTGGTATTTGGTGGGCAGGGAATAACAATGTCCTGTGATGTATCCATCACAATGGAAAATTATCCGATGTCTTGGGCAAATGGCAGCAGTCCTGCCAGACAAATTGAAGGTGAAAAATTCATTTATAATTGCCTAAGTTCAGAGCTTCTCTCTGTTTTACATACAAATACAAGAAATGTTTGGCACGGTTTTAATGTATACTGAATTACAGGAATCCAATTACAGTATATTTTGCTTAACGTAGACATTTGCTAAGAATTATTCATCATTTTGTAGATCACAGCATTACATAACTGCTTCAGAGATATAATAAAACTCATCAGTCTCCCTTAGCATCTATAGGTCAGTCATCTCACATCTCACAGCTTCTTCTGTCTCCTGGTATATTTGTGTATGAATGTTTATATACTACAACAAATAGCATTTTTATAAATTCCTTTTATTTACATTATAATCAGGACATAACATTACTTTTAAAAGTTATATGTGTAGGTTAAATTACCTTATTAATAAATTTCATTGTTTTAGTGTAGCAAGACAATGTTACAAAATATTTCTTTAAAACCAAGAAGGGGCATTGAGCCTGGGAGTTGAGAACTATAGAACCATATTGTATGCATTCATGGGAGAAAACGACTGGAAAGGCGACAAGGTGAAGTGGAAAACTAGAATGTATTAAGAATTTCCTTTGTGCCAGGTATGGCGTCATTGATTCTAAAATATAGTGAATACTCTGCAGAGCTCTCCCAGCAATCACTAAGTGTTAAATAACATGCAATCACTAAGTGTTAGAAAAGGCAATAGTTCAAGGTATAAAACGTTTACTGAAGGATAACAACAAAGTTCTTAATGTGGCTTTCTCAAATATATGCTCTGACCTATCTACTTCTCTATTTCACCTGGTATCCCTCCCACCTCTCCTTGTCCTATAGCCCCTGACCTCCTTTTCTGAGCTCTAGCCTCTTTACTCTCCTTTCAGTTACTGTACTTCACCAGGCTGTCTTCTTCCTTGGGGCATTTGCACATGCTGTTCCTTATGCCTAGGAAGCTCATCTTTACACTACTTCCTCTTTTTCTTGAGGAATGCTCTCTCTGGAACTATTCCTGTGCTTTTTAAAATGCATGCTTCTTTTCTCGCTTCTCATTACTTCATGGAAATCCCTCCATGTCAAAAGACAGAGTTCTAATTGTTTATTTGAATGGGTGCATAATACCCCTTGGTGAGGATATATTATATACGTAGCACTGTCTAATTGATTAGAATTTTATATCCAGATTATTTTTTCTACTATTCACAATATTGCCATCAACATCCTTGTATATTAAAAAAAATATCTACTATGAACTCCTCCTTCACAGTTTAACTTAACTCTCTCTTTCACAGGAAAGCCTCATGGTTTCTTAGACTCTCAATTCTAGGTTTACAAGCTTCTACGTACTTTTTCTTCCTAATGTGTTACGCCATTCTTTGTGTTGCTATAAAAAATACTGAGGGCCGGGTGCAGTGGCTCACACCTGTAATCCCAGCACTTTGGGAGGCCGAGGCGGGCAGATCACGAGGTCAGGAGATGGAGACCATCCTGGCTAACACAGTGAAACCCCGTCTCTACTAAAAATACAAAAAAAATTAGCCGGGTGTGGTGGTGGGCACCTGTAGTCCCAGTCACTTGGGAGGCTGAGGCAGGAGAATGGCGTGAACCCGGGAGACAGAGGTTGCAGTGAGCCGAGATCAGGCCACTGCACTCCAGCCTGGGCAACAGAGTGAGACTCCGTCTCAAAAAAAAAAAAAAAATACTGAGGCTGGGTAATTTATAATGAAAAAAAGGTTTAATTTGCTTATGGTTCTGTAGGCCGTACAGGAAGCATGGTGCTGGCATCTCCTTGGCTTCTGGGGAGGCCCCAGGAAGCTTGCAATCATGGCAGAAGACAAAGGAGTAAGCCAGTGTCTCACATGGTGAGGGCCACAGAAAAAGGAAGGGGAGGTGTCTCGCATATTTTAAACAATCAGTCTCATGATAACTCACTATCATGAAGACAGCACCAAACCATGAAGCTGTCATAGTTATAATATTAGGTTTACTTATACAAAAGATCAACTCTTCTGGTTCTCAGAGAACACACAATTGTTTCTGGAGGAAACTGTGAGCTTCAAAGGATTCAACATCTCCATTACTCAGTATCAAACCTCCAATATCAAAATTTATCTCCTAGTCACTGCTGTAATTATTGGAATAAAATTATTCATAATTTATAGTGAAAATATTCATATTTAAATCACAAATATAATAGATACACTTTTTTTTTTTTGAGACTGAGTTTTCACTCTTGTTGCCCAGGCTGGAGTCCAGTGGCATGATCTCAGCTCACTGCAACCGCCGCCTCCAGTGTTCAAGCAATTCTCCTGCCTCAGCCTCCTGAGTAGCTGGGATTACAGGCGCCCACCACCACACCCAGCTGATTATTGTATTTTGTGTAGAAACAGGGTTTTACCATGTTGGCCAGGCTGGTCTCAAACTCCTGACCTCAGGTGATCCACCTGCCTAGGTGTCTCAAAGTGCTGGGATTACAGGTGTGAGCCACCATGCCCAGCCTAGATACATTTTTGAACAGTGCTCTTTTCTATCTCCTACTCCCTGTATTCAAACTAAAAATATATTTCTCTAGTAGGTATTAAACAGGAATCCCCAGTAAAACACTAAACTTTATTTAAGTGTATGTTTGCCAGGGCTCCAGTTCTACCTACAGATGTAGGCAGAATAAAATTCATGGTCACTATGATTGTTATTTGAAAAAAGAGAATTATGGAAGAGTATTTAACCAAAAAAAATCACAAAAATATATAAGATACTATTGCTGTACACAGATTGCATTGCTGTTTGTTAGTGTATAAAGAACAAATAATTTGTAGTTTAAAAATCTAGGCCGGGTGTGGTGGCTCATGCTTGTAATCCCAGCACTTGGGAAGTCTGAGGCAGGCGGATCACAAGGTCAGGAGTTCGAGACCATCCTGGCTAACCTGGTGAAAACCCATCTCTACTACAAATACAAAAAAAAAAATTAGCCAGGCATGGTGGCAGGCGCCTGTAGTCCCAGCTACTCAGGAGGCTGAGGCAAGAGAATGGCATGAACCCGGGAGGTGGAGCTTGCAGTGAGCCGAGATCATGCCACTGCACTCCAGCCTGGGCGACAGAGCGAGACTCCGTCTCAAAAAAAAAAAAAAAAAAAAAACTATTATGAAAAATGGCTGGGCCATTAGAGCATTTAGAATGAGAAATGGTAAGAAGAAAATTAAAATCCAGATGGAATAGAATTTGAACTCCAATTCCGTTACTAAATTTGAGCCCAAGTTTTAGAGCCAGTTGATTTTAATTTAAATTCTGAGTTTTTCGAGATTTGTTATGACCACTTAGCATAGCAACTTAAATTTCTATGTCTCCATATCCATATCCCTAAATCTAGCATAATTATAATAATACTGACTAACCTCAAAAAGATGTTGGGTAGCTTGTAAAACCTGCAATTATCATACAAAAGTCCAGTATCACTATGGTTATCATTACTGCAGACATTCCGCACCTATTTCAAACACCAAAGCCAAGACCAGCTCTAAGATGAATTAGACAGAAACATAGTCTTTTTTCTCTAAGTGGCAAAAATTCCTTTATAATGGTTTATCTTAAATGACCATGTTCTAAAGAGACCAGCTGATATTTCAAAATAATTCCCCCCAAATTAAGTTTTCACTTAGCACAACCTGTGGACAAAGTGAAGGTATTTATCTTCAATTAAGCCAATCAGATTTTCTCTTGGAATTTGGAGACAACTTCAGCATGTGTCTGAAGCTATAAAATCAAACTGTGCAGTAACTATATGTAGTCATGCAGATAGAAAAGCAAAGAAAACTGATCTGAAAAGAGGACAAGGACACAAAGGCACAGGGCAAAGAAAAGACAAAAAATGAAACTGAGTTCTAATTGCTTTTCATTTCGTAGCTCCAGGTTCTGCATGAGGCTTGGATGTGATCCTGTCCGTAGGCTCTGGGAGATGAGATATGCATACATCCTCATAACACATTCTCCATTCCTATATTTGTAAACACAAATGGGTGTCTGTTACTTGTGTTCTAAAGAATTCCAGCTAATAACCTATTTTAGTATCAGGTGAAGTGCTGAGAATAATAGACCCTCAGAAAATATGGAACTGGCTAAATTAGGCAAGTTTCAGGTCCAGAAAGGTTTTCCCACTCCAGGGGAGAAATTGGTAGTCTACTATACAGTGATGTTTTTGAATAAGCTTTTATCTGTTGGTTCTTAATACTTAGGCTGAATGCTTACCAATGATGAAACTTTTGTAGAAATAGTAGCAAATATCTGCAGATGTGAGAGTGTGTTGTTTGCGCCCTGATATATTTCATTTTAGCCTAGAATGTGCTCCAATCCTGTGCTCAATTGTAATTTAAAAAAATAAATAAATAAAAATAAAAAAATAAAAATGGCTGTGTCACTGATTTAAAATATTTGAGGTCCAGGCAAAAAAATAATAATCATCATCATGAATCAAATGAATTGCAGCAGGTAGATTCAGCTGGAACTATGGATAAGATTGATGCTGACTGAAAAACTACAGAATCTTAATATTGGATGTATACATATCAAACTTGACCATCCTTCCTACCTGCAACCTGAATGTCTTTAGAACAATCCTCTAACATTTGCTCCTAGTAATAATAGTTTCTTCATTACCTTGTGAAACTCATCCCATCACTACATTGTCAGGAGAAGGAGGCAGGACAGGGTCATGGTAAGAAAGGCTCCTTCCTCATCCCATTGTTACCCACCTATGGTCATTGTTACCTATCTGTGGTCTGTGGCTGAGTTTAATCAACAGAAAAATATGAGGATGGTTGAGCACTCTCAATAGCTCATCATCACAAGCAGGGAGTTTTCATGATAGAATAAGGGTTGGGGAGTGTCTTTACAGACAGTGTCTTACGGAAACGTTTTGTTTTTTGGTTGGTTTGTTTGTTTTTAGCAAACCAAGTCCCCCAAAATGAAATCAAAAGACAGCAAATACAAAAGCTTTAAGATGGTGTGAAATTCTAAAGAACAGTGACCCATGGTAATAAATAGTAAGGGAAGTGTTAGCCACTTGGGTTACCCACAGATCCAAATTTAAACACTACTAGGAAGTAAGTGGTGTTTTCATACCTATGTGTGTGTGCAAACACACACACCCACTCACAGAAACCTTCCTCATGCTCCTTTTGGGAGTAGCCTTGAACAGCACTACCTAAGGAAAAAATTAAGATTTATTTCATTTAAAAAAAAGTAGGCCAGGCGCAGTGGCTCACGCCTGTAATCCCAGCACTTTGGGAGACTGAGGCGGGCGGATCACGAGGTCAGGAGATTGAGACCATCCTGGCTAACATGGTGAAATTCCGTCCCTACTAAAAACACAAAAAAAAGTTAGCCGGGTGTGGTGGCGGGCCCCTGTAGTCCCAGATACTCGGGAGGCTGAGGCAGGAGAATGTCGTGAACCCGGGAGGCTGAGCTTGCAGTGAGCCGAGATTGTGCCACTGCACTCCAGCCTGGGCGACAGAGCGAGACTCCGTTTCCAAAAAAAAAAAAAAAAAAAAAGCATTTTTTTTCACCACCATTGCTTATCAGGTGTGTTGGCCATGGTTAAATTTAAAATTTTAGGGCACAGTTTACAATGTGGTAAGAGTCTATACCTGGACAGATTGAGAATAAACTGGAGAAAGGAATGAGCTTCGCTTAGGGAAAATTAACCCAGACTAAAATGGCCCTCAGTTGTTTTTTTCTAGCCAACATCTTTCTTTAAAAAGTAATATTTCCCTATTCCTTTTGTATGTAGTGGAGCTGGAAACCACAATGTCTCTTAACCGTCCCACAGCCACAGTGATCAGCGCATGACCTAGCCATCCATGTTTTACTGGGAAGAAATAAAGGACTAGGATGCTTGAATCATCCAGACAGGGCCAATCTGAGGTTGTCTCTGGAATCCAAATCCCAACATTAATAACAATTGGGTTTTTTTCTTTTTTAAACTTATAAAATATTTTAGCCATACTTAAATGTGTAAAAAATTATATAGCAAGAATCCATATAACCACCAACTAGTTTAAGAAATAAAATATTACCAACACAGCTAAGGTTCCTACGTACCCCATTGCAGCTCATTCACCTATGGTCCTGCAGAAGTAATCACTCTGCTCAATTTAATGTTTATTATTCCCATGTCAGTTACGAAACTTTTTTTTAACATATGTAGATGTTCATAAAAAATATATAGTATTGGCTGGGCGTGGTGGCTCACACCTGTAATCCCAGCACTTTGCAAGGCTGAGGTGGGCGGATCATGAGGTCAAGAGTTCGAGAGCAGCCTGGCCAATACGGTGAAACCCCATCTCTACTAAAAATACAAAAATTAGCCAGGCGTGGTGGTGCGCACCTGTAGTTCCAGCTACTTGGGAGGCTAACGCAGAAGAATCGCTTGAACCCAGGAGGCGGAAGTTGCAGTGAGCCGAGATCGCACCACTGCACTCCAGCCTGGGTGACAGAGCAAGACTCTGTCTCAAAAAAAAAAAAAAAAAAAAAAAGAATATATAGTATTATTTTGTGGAGTTTAAAATGATATCAGTGTTTTACTGTTAACTGTAGTTACCCCACTGTGCAATAGACCAACATAGTTTATTCCTTATATCTAATTACAACTTTGTACACATTGGCCAACCTCTCTTCATCCTCCCCTCCTCCTCCTTTTCCCCCTCCTCTCTCCAGTGACTGATTACCACTGTTCTACTCTCTGCTTCTATGATATCAGTTGTTGTTTTTTCGATTGCACATATAACTAAGATCATGCAATGTTTGCACTGAAACATCAAATTGTATTCCATACATGTGTACAATTACAAAAATTTGTCAATTTTGCAAATGGATAATTTTTAAAAACTGTATCAGTATATCATACTGTAATTCCAGAAGTTAGAGGCTGTCTTTCTGCTAAGATTGTTAAACTGGGGTTAGTAGCCTGGAGTGTTGGCTTCCATCTTTCTTAACTGCATGTAGGAAAAATGTGTAAAGAAAAAGAAAATGAAGCCAGCTTATTAAAAAAAAATAAGCCATGGGGCGAGGGGAAGGTGGGGGTGGAAAGAAGGGAGAGAGAGAACAAAAAATTTACTACATTGATTGAGACTTGAATAGAGCCAAGTCTAAAACTATCAGCCCAGTTCCCATTTTAAATTTAATCTGGCCAGGTGCAGTGGCTCATGCCTGTAATCCCAGCTACTGGGGAGGCTGAGGCATGAGAATCGCTTGAAACTGGGAGGTGGAGGTTACAGTGAGCAAGATGGCAACACTGCATTCCAGCCTGGGTGACAGAGTGAGACTCTGTCTAAAAAAAAAAAATACATATATATATATAAATGGAATCTGATATGAGTTGGGTTTTGTCCGTGTAAACCAAAGAGTTCAATATATAAATTTGTATATTGAAAAGTAAAACTGCAGGTACAAATCTTGAAATGAGAAATTGTCTGAGTCCCGATTTCTTTGTAGGCAGCAATGATCCCTGTATCTCTGCACTGGAGATTGGAAATGCTTGTTATGTTTCTGATATGCCTTCTTCAGGTGGAACTTTGGAGAACCTAAAAGAAATAGATGAGAATGTTGGCAAATACTGTTCACTTTCAGCAGCTTCCAGTAAGATCCTGCAAGAAGTGGTCATGCTTAGGTTCTTAAGCCAGTTATCTGCCATTAGAAAGACAGCAATATTTAGCTTTGTTAATAAAGCACAACACAGGAATCTGGGATGGCTGAGAGTCAGAAAAGCAGTGCTTTGTGAATTTTGAAAGAAAATAACTCATTTGCTTTTAAGCAAAAGTTAGAGCAGACAAAATCAGGGAGGTAAGAAAATAAGATTGCTGGCCAGGCACGGTGGCTCACGCCTGTAATCCCAGCACTTTGGGAGGCTGAGGCAGGTGGATCACAAGGTCAGGAGATTGAGATCATCCTGGCTAACATGGTGAAACCCCATCTCTACTAAAAATACAAAAAATTAGCTGGGCATGGTGGCACGTGCCTGTAGTCCCAGTTACTTTGGAAGCTGAGGCAGGAGAATCGCTCAAACCCGGGAGGTGGAGGTTGCACTGAGCAGAGATCATGCCATTGCACTCCAGCCTGGGTGACAGAGTAAGACTCTATCTCAAAAAAAAAAAAAAAAAAAAAAAAAGAAAGAAAGAAAGAAAAGAAAAGCAAAAAAGAAAAAGAAAAAGAAAGAAAATAAGATTGCTATCCAGGAGTAGCTTAAGTCATAGATTTTATGACTTAACACATTTTATTCCAAACACATCTTAATATTTGTTCCCAGACTGACAGAGGTAATACTCTCTCTCTTCAGGTAGTAGACAGTGTAAAGCACTCTCTACTAGGATGCACTGGGACAGGGTACAAACAGGTTCACCTTCACCACCTTCAGCTGAGGGCACAGTGGAAGCCGGTGAGCAGAGGCCTCAGGAGACTAGCAGAGCACTAACGGCAATTACTGAGACAAACACCTGTGGGGTTAAGAGTCAGCGCTCTAGATCCAAGATTTCTAATGCTGATTATTATCCTTTGGGGATTTCAGAAGTAAATTAACAAGCAAAGGAGTGGGTACTTCAGGAAATGTAATTGTCAGAGAACCCTCAAGCCTGAAAAAGATCTATTTTTGCTCAACCATTAATTCAACACTCAGTTTATTATAATCATATTCACAGAAAATGGGTGGACTAAGAGATTATAGTTCCACAGATGAAATCTTATCATATGCTGCTTTGGATTATGACCACGGAGGAAAATGAACCCTGGCAATCCTCCTGGCAGTCATAGGAAAAGGAGGCAGATATGTAACCTGGAAACTACTCCATGGCCAAAGGTAGGGATCCTTACTACCCCTTCCTATAGAATATGATTTATGCTAAGATTCAGTGATGGCTATTTGTTATTTTTCCTTCTCTACTTCACAAATAAGACAGCTATTGCAGTTACCTTTTTTTTTTTTTATCTTCTGCCTTCCTTCATGGTGGATTTTAAGTGTTAGGGTGGTTAAATTCATCATAGAGGATTGTATCTGGACCTGATCAATAGATATGTTATCTGGAGATGACACTGATTTATTTCCCTTAGGAACTGAGCACATATTTGGTGGTATTTGGAATTATTATAGCTTATTTGGTGGAGACATATAATAATTTCTCATAATGTGAATGCTGGGCAGCTAGGGTCGGAATATAGCAGTGGCTTTGAAAATATCTTATAAACACACTACCTTTGTGGAGCCATCCCTTCCCTATTCATGTGATTCCAGTGGGGCTGTCAATCATACAGTAAGTCTTTACCCCCATCTATTTGTCCCAGCCTGACACATCTCTGGACACAGATAAATCTCCATTTATCTTAAGTAGAGCAATTGGACCTATGTGGGCCTATTATCAAAACAAGATCAGCTTCCTCCAGTTATGAAGTCATTGAGTAGTTTGTCGTTATGCATAAGTTAGTTGGATCATGGATAGGACACCTTTGGGTAGAAAGAGAGACTTACATATGTGTTGAGAAATTAAGAGTATGTTTTAGATCTTTTTTTGCCATACTAATAATAATCCTTCTTCTGCCCAAGCATCATGAGGATGAGATGGCCACCATTCTTAACTTGTATCGATTTCTCTTCAGTCCTAACAAGGTCAGAAGATGATTACTAAGCAAAATTGGACTGACTACACTTTCTCCCCTGTATAGAAACGGAATTCAGAGTCAGCTAGTTAGTCCTGCATGTGTCTGGACCTTCAACATGTAAATTTGGGGGCTATGGCAATGCCATTCCACCTTAGGGATGAAAAGCAGAGATTTCTGCTTTCAGCCATTATGTAGAGACAAAAAAAAAAAAAAAAAAAAAAAGATGCAGATGTGCAGAAATAAAAAGAGAAATGCTTAAATGGAGTTTTAATGGTTCTCCTCATTCTAATCCCATTGTCTTCTGAGTCCTAATACCATTCCAGCCCTTATGTCACTCCTGTCTCTGTAAATTCAATTAAGCTTCATTGCATGCTTGCAATGAAGCTTGCAACCTTAGTTGGGTTCCGTTTACTTGCAACTAGATGTTTCAAAACAAAACAGCTATGTAGTCAAAATAATAATTATGATGGCAATAATAACAATAATGTTAGTTTATATTAAGCATTTTTCAAAGCTATGCATGAATTATGTAATGTTCACTATAAACTCAAGAGATAGGTGCTATTATTATCCCCAACTCAATATATTAACATATATTGTTACATGTTTAGGTGAAAAAAATCATCCAAGCAAGTTATTACTACGAATTAAAGAATCAGTAGATACTGAGTTCCTTTAAGTAAACTGCGATATTATAATAAACTTCCAACCAAAAAGATGAGAGATAAATATTCTCAGAAAGGCTGCAAGTTCTCTTCTTGAAATTGGTTATTCACTAGCACGTCATGATCGTTACAGGGAGGTGAATACCAGCCATTCAGTGACATTATTAGATGCTCTGACAGATAATACTATTTGATCAAAAAAAAAAAGTCACCCAAAACAAAAACAAAACAACATCCCACTGACACTGAGCCTGTTTTAAGTTCTCAGAAAAAATCTGAATATTAGATAATATCCTCTGTCTTCAGCATCCAGTTTTGTTTTCCCTTGATATTTTTCTTAGCCAAAGCTCTGACTTTAAGCAAATGCTTACATGACTCAGATAATTTGATGTAACATGAAAGAATAACTTTGCCCCTAGCTGATCTGAGCTCATGCACTGCCTGAATAAAATGTCTGGAAAAAAAATTAACGACAGAGAATTTAACGTATGACAAGACCTACCGTGATATAATTCAATGTAAAGAGAGAGCTAGAATCTAATATATAATTCTATCTTCCACCACACTTTGTACACTCTTATGTAGTACGCACTAGATATTTTTGAGAAAATCAGTGTAAAATGGACCCAGTTTTGAACTGCATCCGGGGATGACTTGTATATGATCAAGAAGGCTTTCATTTCAGCAATTCATAACCAACATAATTTTTTGTTGTTATTGTTTCTCAGATTGTTGAAATGCATTTTCACTGAATTGCCATTTGTTTGCATGTTTGTTGCCTCTATTAGAGTCACTTCCTTAATATCAGAGGCTGTGCCATCTTTATACATCTTTCTTTCTTCAGTGCCTAGTATTTTGTTAGCATTTAATAAAAACAGGGAAAGTCAACTAATATTATATCAAACATAAAATCGTCGCAAGTTTCCAGTGTATTCACATGCCTAAGACAGTTCAATTTTTAAGGAATTAATGAGAAGTTTGACATCTATGACTTCTACATCACTCTGTAATTACTTGCATATTGATATGGTTTGGATCCGTTCCCCCACCCAAATCTCACGTTCAATTGTAATTCCAATGTTGGAGATGGGCCTGGTGGGAGGAATTGGATCATGGGGGCAGTTCCTAATGGTTTAGAAACCATCCTTCTAGTGCTGCTCTTGTGATAGAGTTCTCATGAGATCTAGTTGTTTAAAAGTGTGTAGCACCTCTCTGCTCTCTCTCCGCCCCCCTGCTCCTGCCATGTGAAGTACTGGCCTCTCCTTTGCCTTCTGCCATGATTGAAGCTGAGCACATGCTGCCATGCTTCCTATACAGCCTACAGAACTGTGAACCAATTAAACCTCTTTTCTTTTTTTCTTCTTCTTCTTTTTGTTTATTTTGAGATGGAGTTTTGCTCTTGTTGCCCAGGCTGGAGTGCAATGGTGTGATCTTGGCTCACTGCAACCTCCGCCTCCCAGGTTGAAGTGATTCTCCTGCCTCAGCCTCCCGAGTAGCTGGGAGTACAGGCATGCACCAGCATGCCCGACAAATTTTGTGCTTTTAGTAGAGACGGGGTTTCACCATGTTGGTCAGGCTGGTCTTGAACTTCCAACCTCAGGTGATTTGCCCACCTCAGCCTCCCAAAGTGCTGGGATTATTGGCGTAAGCCACTGTGCCCGGCCCTAAACCTCTTTTTTGATAAATTACCAGTCTCAGGTATTTCTTTATAGCAGTGCGAGAATGGACCAATACAAATATTCTAGGCGCCTGGTTTGCTCTCTAATTCTTGGTGACTGCAATATCCACATAGATCATTTTTCCAATACTGTGGCCACTAGATTTTTTTCCTCTTCTCCAATAATAGCCTCCAACCTGCTTCAGGTAACCACTCTCTGGTGGTACTCTGGACTTTGCCATTACCAATAGCAATACCCTCTGTATAATATTAATTTTTAACATCACACACTCTGACCACCACTTTTACTCTTCTCAATTTGTTCCCACTAGATCTCTGACATCTAAAAACCTCAACCCCACCGGACCTCCAATTCATTCACTCTAATGCCTTTTTACTCCTTTTTGCCTCTTTCATTCCTTACTTCTCTTCCACCTGACTTAGATTCCATGGCTCATCATTATAATCATTTCCTTATATATACTAGTAACTCCCTCCTTCTTCTTTCCCTCCATTGTATTCTCATGGCCAAGTTTCCAAGCCTGGGTAAATATAACCCTCCACCTTTTCTGCACCTACACCCAAGGAGAGAATATAGCTGGAGAAAAACCCCACCACAGTGCTGACTGGTGCCAGCTTACATTTATGATTACTAACTTTCAACCCTCCTACTAATTTTATCTTGTTCAATTCACTCTACGCACTGTTTTCTCTGTTTCCCATCTTCTTGTCTATCTCCAAGCCTTTAACATCTCCTTCATCCTCCCACTCTCAACTGATGACTTTGTCTATTATTTTACTGAAAAACTGAAGAAATTGAGAGAAAATGTCCCAACATTCCAATAACAAAATATAAATTCTGAAGCAAAAACGTTTGCTCTAACCTTTGGTTGAAATATTTTTACTCATACAAAAGGCCAGCCTCTCCATGTGTGTACTGGATTCTGTCCCTTGTCACCTACTCAAAGATAGGACATGGATTTTTCTCCCTCTTGTTTTTTGCTTTCTACTGGTCTTTTCTACTGAATCTGTCCCATGAACATATAAACATGTTATAGTATTTCCCATCTAAAATAAAGTGATAAAAAGCTAACTCCTCATTTCTCTGCTCCTCTTTACAACAAAGGCTCTAAAAAGAGTTGTCTGTACCAGGAATCTCTAGTGTCTATCTCCTCATTCTTTCTTGAATCCACTCCAGTAAGGTCCTTTTCATCACTATTCTATTTAAACAGCACTTGACAAGGCTATCCTTGTCATTCACATTGCCAAATCCAATCCTGAATTTTTTATTTTAATTTAACTTGACCTAAAAGCAGGATTTATCACAAATGATCACTCCATTCTTCCTGAAACAAGTCTTTTGCTGCTAAGACACTTTACTGGCTGCTGCTTCTCAGTTTTCTTTGCTGATTCCTTATCTTCTGAATTTGCAAACTTCAGAGTGCCCATCAGCTCAGTCTTTTTATTTCTTCTTTATCTATACATATTTCCTACCTGACATCTGATGAGTCCATAATTATATATCTCCAGCCCAGTTCTGTCCCTCAAAATGCAGAATCATTTATCAACTGCCCCCACCATATTTCAATATGGAAATATAACAGCATCTAAAATTAACATACTCAAAACAGTTTTGATTAGGTCCAACCTTCAAAAATTAAAAAAAGCAGACAAAAAACACTGCTTCACCACCTGCAACTTTTCCTAACTTAGTAAATAGTAACTTCATTTTAGCTAAAAATAGGGATGTATGCTTCATTCCTATCTCAATAATTAGTAAGCATTCAATCCACCAGCCAGTTCTGTTGTATTGTTCTTTAAAGAATACTCTGAATCTTGCCATCTATTATTATTCCACTACCTCTTAATCTTGGTTGCTGCTTCTTACTTGAACTATTGTATAGGCCTCCTAACTGTCAATCTGCTTTCACCTTTGCTCCTATATTCATTAGCTTTTGTTCCACCATATTTAAAAAGAATACACAGTAGTGGCATAAAGAACATAGAAATTTCCAGGAAATTCTATAATCAGCAGGGACCTAGGCTCCTTCTATATCACTGGTTCATCATACTAAGAGAATTGCTTCAAATTCTAAGATGTCTGCTCTAGCCCAGGAATCCATCCACATTCTGTCAAGTGAGAGAGGAGAATGCAAAAACAAGGTTGCTCCCACCCTTTAAGGAGTCTTCCTGAATGTCTACATTTGACTAACAAGTAGCCACTACTGTAGACAATATCTATAATTCTTACATGTTTTTCAAAGAAATATCTAATTCTCCATATTTCTTGTTTCTAGCATTAGCTTAAGATAATTTAAGAACCAATTTCATTTTCATTTTTTGCTACTTTCCCCTCGTCAATCATTGACATTATAAATGTATCAGATCCACAACCACATTATTGGGCACACACATTCTAACCACTTATTTAAGTAAGCTACCATTAATAGACAATTGTGTTATATTCGTTTGTCCCTGAGAGAAACAATGCTTCAGTGAATAACCTTGAACATTAGAAATTCCATTTATGTTTGAGTCCTGAACACAAAACAAAAAACAGTAAATAATAAGTATTAGAGAGGATGTGTAGAAACTGGAAACAGTGGGCATTGCCAGTGGAAATGTAAGATGTACAGCCACTGTGGAAAACAGGATGGCAGTTCCTCAAAAAATTAAACATACAACCAAGCATATTATGATCCAACAATTCAATTTTTAAGTATATACACAAAGGAATTAAAAGCAAGGACTCAAACAGATATTTATATGTTGATGTTCATAGCAGCATTATTCACAATGGCCAAAAGGTGAAACAATTGAAATGTCTATTACAGATGAATGGATAAACGAAAGGTGGTGTTTGCAAACAGTAGAATATCATCATCTAGTACTTTTATCATTTCATTTTATAAATTTTAATATTGGATCCATTGGTCAATTGCAGAAACCAGGTAAATTTTAAATAAAAAAATTTTATATAAAGACATTTATCAGGGATCTGTCAAGATGGCCGAATAGGAACAGCTCCTGTCTGTAGCTCCCAGTGAGACCACCACAGAAGGCAGGTGATTTCTGCATTTCCAACTAAATGGTACCTGGAACCCCAGCAAGAGAGAAACGTTCACTCTCCTGGAAAGGGGGTTGAAGCCAGGGAGCCAAGTGGTCTCGCTCAGTGTGTCCCACTCAGTGTGTCCCACTCCCATGAAGCCCAGCAAGCTAAGAACCACTGGCTTGAAATTCTCACTGCCAGCACAGCAGTCTGAAGTCAACCTGAGATGACCCATCTTGGTAGGGGGGAGGGGCGTCAGCCATTACTGAGGCTTGAGTAGGCGGTTTTCCCCTGACAGTGCTAAGGAGGCCGGGAAGTTCAGACTGGGTGGAACTCACCACAGTGCAGCAAAGTGGCTGTGGCCAGACTGCGTCTCTAGAATTCCTCCTCGCTAGGCAGGGCATGTCTGAAAGAAAGGCAGCAGCCCCAGTCAGGGGCTTGGAGATAAAACTCCCATCTCTCTGGGACAAAGCACCTGGGGGAAGGGGAGGCTGTGGACTCAGCTTCAGCGGAATTAAACCTTCCTGCCTGCCAGCTCTGAAGAGAGCAGCAGATCCTGACAAGGAGGATTCTCCCAGCACAGCGCTCGAGCTCTGCTAAGGGACAGACTGCCTCTTCAGGTGGGTTCCTGACCCCCGTGGCTCCTGACAGGGAGAGACCTCCCAGCAGGGGTTGACAGATACCTCATACAGGAGAACTCTGGCTCGCATCAGGCCAGTGCCCCTCTGGGACAAAGCTTCCAGAGGAAGGACCACGCAGCAGTCTTTCCTGTTCTGCAGCCTCCACTGGTGATACCCAGGCAAACAGGGTCTGGAGTGGACCTCCAATAAACTCCAGCAGACCTGCAGCAGAGGGACCTGACTGTTAGAAGAAAAACTAACAAACGGAAAGCAATAACATCAACATCAACAAAAAGGACCTCCACACAAAAGCCCCATCCAAAGGTCGTCAGCCTCAAAGATCAAAGGTAGATAAAACCACAAAGATGAGGAAAAACCAGTGCAAAAGTGCTGAAAATTCCAAAAACCAGAATGCCTCTTCTCCTCCAAATGATCGCAACTCCTCTCCAGCAAGGGCTCAAAACTGGATGGAGAATGAGTTTGATGAATTGATAGAAGTAGGCTTCAGAAGGGGGGTAATAACAAACTCCTCTGAGTGAAAGGAATATGTTCTAAACCAGTGCAAGAAAGCTAAGAACCTTCATAAAAGGTTACAGGAACTGCTAACTAGAAAAACCAGTTTAGAGAAGAATATGAATGACCTGATGGAGCTGAAAAACACAGCACGAGAACTTCATGAAATATACACAAGTATCAATAGCCAAATTGATCAAGTGGAAGAAAGGACATCAGAGATTGAAGATCAACTTACTGAAATAAGGGATGAAGACAAGACTAGAGAAAAAAGAATAAAAGGCCATGCGCAGTGGCTCACGCCTGTAATCCCAGCACTTTGGGAGGCTAGCAGATCACAAGTTCAGGAGATGGAAACCACAGTGAAACCTCGTCTTTACTAAAAATACAACAAATTAGCCAGGTGTCGTGGTGGGTGCCTGTAGTCCCAGCTACTTGGGAGGCTGAGGCAGGAGAATGGCGTGAACCTGGAAGGCAGAGCTTGCAGTGAGCCGAGATCGCGCCACTGCACTCCAGCATGGGCAACAGAGCAAGACTCCATCTCAAAAAAAAAAAAAGAATAAAAAGGAGCGAATAAAGCTTCCGAGAAATATGGGACTATGCAAAAAGTCCAAACCTATGATTGATTGGTGTACCTGAAAATGACAGGGAGAATGGAACCAAGTTGGAAAACAGACTTCAGGATATTATCCAGGAGAACTTCCCCAACCTAGCAAGACAGGCCAACATTCAAATTCAGGAAATACAGACTAATATACTCCTTGAGAAGAGCAACCCCAAGATACATAATCGTCAGATTATCCAAGGTTGAAATGAAGGAAACAATGTTAAGGGCAGCCAGAGAGAAAGGTCGGATTACCTACAAAGAGAAGCCCATCAGACTAACAGTGGCTCTGTCTGCAGAAACCCTCCAAGCCAGAAGAGAGTGGGAGCCAATATTCAACATTCTTAAAGAAAAGAATTTGCAACCCACAATTTCATATCTGGCCAAACTAAGCTTCATAAGTGAAGGAGAAATAAAATCCTTTCCAGACAAGCAAATGCTGAGTGATTTTGTCACCACCAGGCATGCCTTACAAAAGCTCCTGAAGGAAGCACTAAATAGGGAAAAAAACAAAACAACAACAACAACAAAAAAATGGTACCAGCCACTGCAAAAACACACCAAAATATAAAGACCAACGACACTGTGAAGAAATAGCATCAACTAATGTGCAAAATAACCAGCTAGAATCATGATGACAGGATCAAATTCACACATAACAATATTAACCTTAAATGGGCTAAATGTCCCAATTAAAAGACACATACTGGCAAATTGGAAAAAGACTCAAGACCTATTGGTGTGCTATATTCAAGACACCTATCTCATGTGCAAAGATGCACATAGGCTCAAAATAAAGGGATGGAGGACTATTTATCAAGCAAATGAAAAGCAAGAAAATACAGGGGTTGCAATTTTAGTCTCTGATAAAAAAGATGTTAAACCAACAAATATCAAAAAAGACATAGAAGGGCGTTACATAATGGTAATGGGATCAATGCAACAAGAAGAGCTAATTATCCTAAATATATATGCACCCAATAGAGGAGCACCCAGATTCATAAAAAAAGTTCTTAGAGACCTACAAAGAGACTTAAACTCCCACACAATAGAAGGGGGAGACTTTGACAACCCACTGTCAATATTAGACAGATCAAGGAGACAGAAAATTAACAAGGATATCCAGCTCTTGAACTCAGCTCTGGACTAAGTAGACCTAACAGACATCTACAGAACTTTCCACCCCAAATCAACAGAATATACATTCTTCTCAGTGCCACATGGCACTTATTCTAAAATCAACCACACAATTGGAAGTAAAACATTCCTCAGCAAATGCAAAAGAACGGCAATCATAACAAACAGTCTCTCAGAATACAGTGCAATCAAATTAGAATTCGGGATTAAGAAATTCTCTCAAAACTACACAACTACATGGAAATTGAACAACCTTCTCCTGAATGACTACTGGGTAAATAATGAAATTAAGGCAGAAATAAATAAGTTCTTTGAAACTAATGAGAAAAAAAAGACAAAGTACCAGAATCTCTGGGACATAGCTAAAGCAGTGCTAAGAGGGAAACTTATAGCACTGAATGCCCACATCAGAAAGCAGGAAAGATCTAAAATCAACACCCTAATATCACAATTAAAATAACTAAAAAAGCAAGAGCAAACAAATTCAAAAGCTAGCAGAAGACAAGAAATAACTAAGATCAGAACAGAACTGAAAGAGATAGAGACACAAAAAAACACTTCAAAAACTCAATGAATCCAGGAGCTGATCATTTGAAAAGATTAACAAAATAGATAGACCACTAGTCAAACTAATAAAGAAGAAAAGAGAGAAGAATCAAATAGACACAATAAAAAATGATAAAGGGGATAGCACCACTGATCCCACAGAAATACAAACTACCATCAGAGAATACTATAAACACCTCTTTGCAAATAAACTAGAAAATCTAGAAGAAATAGATGAATTCCTGGACACATACACCTTTCCAAGAATAACCAGGAAGAAGTCAAATCCCTGAAAAGACCAATAACAAGTTCTGAAATTGAGGCAGCAATTAATAGCCTACCAACCAAAAAAAGTCCAGGACCAGATGGATTCACAGCCGAATTCTACCAGAGGTACAAAGAGGAGCTGGCACCATTCCTTCTGAAATTATTCCAAAAAATAAAAAAGAGGGAGTCCTGCCTAACTCATGTTATGAGGCTAACATCATCCTGATACCAAAACCTGTTAGAGACACAACAACAACAGCAACAAATTCAGGCCAATATCCTTGATGAACATTGATGCAGAAATCCTCAATAAAATACTGGCAAACCGAATCCAGCAGCACATCGAAAAAGCTTATCCACCATGATCAAGTTGGCATCACCCCTGGGATGCAAGACTGGTTCAACATATGCAAATCAATAAATGTAATCCATAACATAAATTGACCAATGACAAAAACCACATGATTATAGATTCAGAAAAGGCTTTTGATAAAATTCAACACCCTTTCATGCTAAAAACTCTCAATAAACTAGGTATTGATGGAACGTACCTCAAAATAATAAGAGCTATTTATGACGAACCCATAGCCAATATCATACTGGGTTCATACTGGCAAAAGCTGGAAGCATTCCCTTTGAAAACCGGCAAAGACAAGGATGTCCTCTCTCACCACTCCTATTCAACATAGTATTCGAAATTTTGGCCAGGGCAATCAAGCAAGAGAAAGAAATAAAGGGTATTCAAACAGGAAGAGAGGACGTCAAACTGTCTCTGTTTGTAGATGGCATGATTGTCTATTTAGAAAATCCCATCGTCTCAGCCCCAAAACTCCTTAAGCTCATAAGCAACTTCAGCAAAGTCTCAGGATACAAAATCAATGTGCAAAAATCACAAGCATTCCTATACACCAACAATAGACAAGCAGAGAGCCAAAACATGACTGAACTCCCATTCACAATTGTTACAAAGAGAATAAAATACCTAGGAATCCAACTTGCAAGGGGTGTGAAAGACCTCTTCAAGAACTACAAATCACTGCTCAAAGAAATAAGGGAGGACACAAACAAACGGAAAAAAATTCCATGCTCACAGATAGGAAGAATCAGTATAGTGAAAATGGCTATCCTGCCTAAAGTAATTTACAGATTCAATGCTATTCCCACCAAGGTACCATTGACTTTCTTCACAGAAATAGGAAGAACTACTTTACATTTCACATGAAACCAAAAAAGAGCCTGTATAAGCCAAGGCAATCATAAGCAAAAGGAACAAAGCTGGAGGCATCACATAAGCTAACTTCAAACTTAGTACAAGGCTGCACTAACCAAAACAGCATGGTGCAAGTACCAAAACAGATATATAGACCAATGGAACAGATCAGAAATAACACCACACAACTGCAACTATCTGATCTTCGACAAACCTGACAAAAACAAGCAATGGGGAAAAGATTCCCTATTTAATAAATGGTGTTGGGAAAACTGGCTAGCCATATGCAGAAAACTGAAATTGGACCCCTTCCTTACACCTTATACAAAAATTAACTCAAGGTGGATTAAAAACTTACACATAAAACTTAAAACCATGAAAACATTAGAAGAAAACCTGGGCAATACCATTCAGGACATAGGCATGGGCAAAGACTTCATGACTAAAACACCAAAAGCAATTACAACAAAAGCCAAAATTAACAAATGGGATCCAACTAAATTAAAGACCTTCTGCACAGCAAAAGAAACTATCATTAGAGCGAACAGGCAACCTACAGAATGGGAGAAAAATTTTGCAATCTAGCTATCTGACAAAGGGCTAATATCCAGAATCTACTAGGAACTTAAACAAATTTACAAGAAAAACAAACAAATCAACCCATCAAAAAGTGGGCAAAGGATATGAACGACACTTCTCAAAAGAAGACATTTATACGGCCAACAAACATATGAAAAAAACCTCATCATCACTGGTCATTAGAGAAATGCAAATCAAAACCACAATGAGACACCATTTCATGCCAGTTAGAATGGCGATCATTAAAAAGTCAGGAAACAACACATGATGCAAGGATGTGGAGAAATAGGAACACTTTTACACTGTTGGTGGGAGTGTAAATTAGTTCAACCATTGTGGAAGACAGTATGGTTATTCCTCAAGGATCTAGAACCAGAAATACCGTTTGACCCAGCAATCCCATTACTGGGTATATACCCAAAGGATTATAAATCATTCTACTATAAAGACACAGGCACACATATGTTTATTGCAGCACTGTTTACAATAGCAAAGACTTAGACCTAACCAAAATGCCCATCAATGTTAGACTGGATAAAGAAAATGCGCCACATATACACATCATGGAATACTATGCAGCCATAAAAAAATGAGTTCATGTCCTTTTCAGGGACATGGTTGAAGCTGGAAGCCATCATTCTCAGCAAACTAACACAGGAACAGAAAACCAAACACCACATGTTCTCACTCATAAACAGGAGTTGGACCATGAAAACACATGGACACAGGAAGGGTAACATCACACTCCAGGGCCTTTCAGGGGGAGTGGGGAGAAGTGAAGGGAGATCATTAGGACAAATACCTGATGCATGTTGGGCTTAAAACCTAATGCATGTTGGGCTGGATGATAGGTTGATAGGTGCAGCAAAACACTGTGATACATGTATACCTATGTAACAACCCTGTATGTTCTGCACATATATCTCAGAACTTAAAGTTAAAAAAGACATTTGTCTCCTCAGTTTTATAATATTTTGTTCAGCATTAAAATGGAATATTTTTAAAGGGCTAAAAAAATCCTTTATAAAGACTTTGATAAAGTTTATATTTAAACAGAAGATAAAGTAAAATCCACTTTTATTAGTTTTGACAATGATTTTACTTCAAGAAAGGAGAAGAATAGACTGCATCTCAAGCTCAATTTTTGTTACGTATTACCAAAATTCAAACTGGATAATGTTACTAAAAGACATTCAGGGTTAGTATTTTATATTCATAGCTCTTTCTATTTAGAAAATATCAATTTATTAATGTCTTTGGTGTTATGTTTTTATCAATGGTACGTTATGTATAGGTTAAATAAATTTTTTCAAAATCCTTAAGAGAATTTAAGGGTGACATTTAATCACTGTATTTTTCAAGTATAAGCAGGTATAAAAAAACTGTATTTCTCCAAAGACTACAATTTCAATTATAATGACTATTGTTTTTATCCGCAGGAATTTCAGCCAATATTTTTGTAGAAAACTCAGTTTTCTTTCTTTTTTTTCTTTTTTTTGAAAGGGAGAGGGGTGGAGAAGGACTCACTCTGTCGCCAAGGCTAGAGTGCAGCGGCATGATCACAGTTCACTGCAGCCTCACTCTCCCAGGCTCCAGCGATCCTCTCACCTCAGCCCACCCCTACGCCACTAGCTGGGACCATAGGCAGACACCATCACAGTTGGCTAATTTTTAAAATTTTTGTAGTGATAGTGTCTCTCTATTTTCCCCAGGCTGGTCTCGAACTACTGAGATCCAGCCATCCTCCTACCTTGGCCTCCCAAAACATTGGGGTTACAGGCATAAGCCACCGCCCCCAGGCAGAGTTTCTATCTAATTCTATCTTTATGCTCCAGGAAGTGATACATGGAAACTATTTATATTTTTAGAAATTACTTCTAAATATACATCTACAAAGAATAACATGTACCAATGTGGCTAGTACAAAGTGAACAAGCAGGGGAAAGGAAAGCGATAAAGTCAAAGAGATTGCTGGCGCCAAATTATGTAGTGCCTTGTAATCTCTGGTAAAGCCTTTGGACTTTTATCCTGCATCATATGGAGAGATACCAGAGGGATTTTAGCAAAGGAGTAATTTATATTAAAACGATGCTTTGGCTGCAGTGTTTGGAAGATTCTGTAGACTGGTAAGGAGGAAACAGCTGAACCAATTAGGCAGCTATGTTAGTGGTCCAAAAAATGGTTGATAATCACATGATCTAGGGTGGTAGCAGCAAAGGTTTTGAGAAATAATTGGATTCAGGATATGTTTTGAAGTTAGAGTCAGTGAGATTTGCTGATAGATTGGCTATGAGGTGTTAGAGAACTCAAGGATGACTGCAAGGTTTGGGAATAGAAGATTTGTGTTTGGCAGAAGTGAAAGATAAATACAATGGGGCTAAATAAAAAGTATATTCAGTATCAACTAGAGTAGTTTGGACTTGCTTCTGCAAGCATTACAAAGTCACTTTAGTTCTTGTGTAAGAAGATAACATGATGTAAGGGGTGCTATTGAACAAACTACCTGGCAGCTTTGTCTAGCTAGACTGGAAGAAGGATGACAAGGCAGGACTAGGGAAACAGGACTCTGCTAGCTTCTATCTGAAGGTGGTAGGACTTGTTCCTCCTCTTTCTTCCTTTGGTAATGGAGGCCCTCACACTCGGTGGTTCCTTTTCTCTACCAAATACGTCCTTCATTTCCCTGTGGAATTTGTCAGAGCAAGAATTTAGTAGAATTAGTATAGTGGGTCACCCAAACCCCAGAAGACAAAAATGTAGTTAATTTGGTTCTCACAAAACCGTTCAGGTAGCATAGGGAGCAGTTTGGTGTAAACTCTCCATCCTGGCTTCACTAGTTTTATTTGTCAACCCTTGGGCAAATTATTTAACTTCTCCATTCTCATTTTCTCCTCTGTGAAACTAGGTTAATAATACCTAACACAGAGTGTCAAGGTAAGAATTAATTAAATTTTACATCTTAAAGTGTTTGCAATGCTGCTTAGGACATAGTAAGTTGTTCAATAAATGTCAGTTGATATTTCTCCATTAACTTTTAAATAATCAATGTAGACTAATCCTTAAAATATATTCTCATAGTAATATTCATATGAATTAATCAGGATTTTTAGTAGGCAGCAGTTAGAATATTCTTTCAAAAGAATAATAGAATTTGATATCTAGATGAATAAAATAAAAGTATATAAATTATAATGCTGAGTGACTAGAAGAATAGTGGTGTTCTTAATAATAAGGAAGTTGAAAAATAATCCATATATTTAAAAGAAACATTTGGCAAATTATTTTGAAAATATACTTACTTCAGTGACTTTAATGCCGAGGTTTATTATTTTGAAAAATAAAAAACTCTCAAGGGGATGGGCACAGTGGCTCATGCCTATAATCTCAGCAGTTTGGGAGGTCCAGGCAGGTGGATCACCTGAGGTCAGGAGTTCAAGACCAGCCTGGCCAAAAGGGTGAAAACCCATCTCTACTAAAAATACAGAAATAATTAGTTGGGCATGGTGGTGGGTGCCTGTAATCCCAGCTACTTGGGAGACTGAGGCAGGAGAATCGTTTGAGCCTGGGAGATAGAGGTTGCAGTGAGCCAAGATCATGCCACCACACTCCAGCCTGGGCAACAGAGCAAGACTCTGTCTAAAAAAAAAAAAAAAATTCCATGTGTTTGGGCTGATTGAATAATATTGTTACTGGTCATGTGTAATTACATAATTTAATGTATGTTTTCAAATAATTATCAGCCAAAAATATTTTGATCTTCGTTAATTATGAGAAAAAAATTTAAAGCTGGGCACAGTGGTTCACACTTGTAATCCCAGCACTTTGGGAGGCTGAGGAGAGTGGATTGCTTGAGCTCAGGAGTTTGAGAACAGCCTCGGCAACAGAGTGAGACCCCATCTCTACAAAAAGATATTTTAAAAAATTAACCTGGCATGGTGGCATGTGCCTGTGGTCCCACCTACTCAGAAGGCTGAGGTAGGAGGATAGCTTGAGCCTGGGAGGCACAGGTTGCAGTGAGCGAAGATCATGCCACTGTACTACAGCCTCGGGGACAGAGCCAGACCCTGTCTCCAAAATAAATAAATAAATAAATAAATAAATAAATAAATAAATAAATAAGTTTTTTAAAAAAGAAAAATATTAAGATTTAAAAGCTTTGAGTTTTGAAAAAAATGTCTAATTAAAGAATTAAAATAGTATTTAAACCTAGTAAAGTAGGTTACAACTTTTGAGATTAACAAGGTTATGTTGGCAACATATTTTCATAAGACTACTTTTAATTTCAGAGCCTTTACTTCTTTGCATCTGTAATCAGTGGAAAAATGGCCATCCTAGGGTGTCCACGTCTAAATCCCCAGAACCTGAGAATATGCTACCTTACATGGCAAAGAAGTAATAAAGCAGCAGACGGAATTAAGATTGCTAATCATCTGACTTTGTGATGGGGAGTTTACCCTGGATTATTGGGGGTGGGGTGCAATAAAATCAGAAGGACTTATCTAACAGAGAAGCCAAAGAAGGAGAAGCAGAGCTATGACAGTGTGAGAAAGACTAGATGGGCCATTGCTGGATTTGAAGACATAAGGGGACCATGAGCCAAAGGAATGTGGGCAGCCTCTAGAAGCTGAAAAAAGCAAGGAAACAAATTCTTCCTTAGAGCTTACAGAAGGAACACAGCTCTGCTGGCACCTTGATGTTAGTTTAGCCCATGGAACACATTTTTGACTCCTGAGCTCCAGCACTGTAAGATAATAAGTTCGTGTTGTTTTAAGCCACTAAATTTGTGGTAATTCGTTATAGCAGCAGTAGAAAATGGACATAATAGTTACAAGAGATATCACAAAATATGTACAGAATAAAGTTTAAGAAGTAGTTTTGGATCCTCAGAAAGTTCAGGAGATTAAAAGGATGGAGAACAAATGTTTTGACTAAGGATTTATCAGATTCATAATATTCCTCACCAAAGGAATTTACATTATACTAATTGCTCCAATTAGCTCTTGTAGCATTTTCATTTTAACTTCATTCTAAGATCATTAGCTCATGCTATCTCTAGAATTTTCACAGATTGGCATGACTATAATGTCCATGAGTATAAACTATAAGAACTTCAGGAGAAAAAATGTTTTAAAAGATGATTCTTTATTACATTATAGTAGCTTTCTTATTGAAACTTACCAAGCCAGTCAGAAAATTCTTACCTAAAATAAATAGCCAGTGAGTTTCTTTGACACTATTCAGATCTGTACCAATAAGTTTTATAAACATTAGGCTATATTTCTAGCACTGTCCCTAATTTACAATATTACTTTTAGCACATCACTTAATCTCATTATTTCTTAGATTCTATATTCAAGTAAAAATAATTAGAGATAATTAACTTCAAGAAGTGCAGTTATTTAGATTATGTCTGTAAGCCAGATTATGTCTGGTTAATTAGATTATATCTGTAAAATGTTCTATAAATCTAATAACATATTTCATCTGAGCATCCCAAACCACAGTCTATAAACATCAGTGAGCATTATTATCTCAATTTTACAATGGGGCAAGAAAGACAGAAGGAATTTACTAGATTAGAAAAAGCCAAAAACCAACCATGGTCACAGCAGGCTCTCAGGGCTCTGTTTGTTGTACTTTCGTCTATCTGCTTAGTAGCATTTTAATTCCATTTTTATACCACGAGGTATTACTAACAGAATCAATAATATTCCCAAGCCTTAAAACTCATAGGAAATGTTCAAGAGGGTCTAGCCTGTGTTCAACATGATGTAGAGAGCCTTACTTATCTCTGGAACATTTCCAGGCTTCTTGTTCTCAGACCTAAGCATATTACAAAGAAAGAAGAGCTTTTAATATTTATGTCATTAGTCACGTTAGCTTCACTAAATCATGGAAAGCTCTCACAGTAGACAATGCATGGATTATGTACAGCAATTAAACCTCCATCTAAATACTTCTTGTAATTAATGTAAGAGACTTTTAGCATTGCATAAAGCTGCTCCTAGACCAAATTGCCAATTAAGTCGATAGGGTCTTATCTCAGACAGACATGTGGTACAAATACTTAACAGCACAGACAGACCAATGTTTAACTTCTCTCTCTCTCTCTCTCTCTGTCTCTCTCTCTATATATATGTATATATACATATATATATTCAATTAAGAAGCATCTCACTATCTTTGATGGGAGTGTAGGGGGAAATATAAGTTATAACTATTATACAATATCAGGAATAATAAATGGAATAATATAATAAAAATTTCAGACTAATAAAACATGAAAAATCATAATTTAAAATTTTATGCAGTCAGACACATACATTTTCTATCTGTACACCTGTCCTATTGCCAATCACTTGAGAATATTTTCATATAAGAGAATTAGAAGTTAATTTATTATTATAAGACTATCTTTCATACAACCTGACCTTAATTAATATACTTCTAACCTGTAAAACTAAAATATCAGGGATGTTATTCCAATGCATTTAAGAAAACCAATAGTGTAATATTTATTTTCAAACTGAATAGCTAAAAATTCTGCATCACAATTTAATTATCTGTCTTATATATCAAACTCACGGGGCACTACATTTTAAACAAAGCTTCATCCATTATTGGGCAAGAAAATTAAATGGAAATACCCTAAATTATTAATGATATGGCAATATTGTTAGTGTAGTAGTTGTTATTGGCTCCACCATAGCATACTCAGAATACAAAAGCAATTTCAATTTCATTTCTTTTTCTTGTCTAGTTGTTCCGGCTAAGACCTCCAGTATTATGTTAAATAGAAGTGGCAAGAGTAGGCACCCTTGCCTTGTTCTTCATTGTAGAGGAAAAACTCTCAGTTTTTCATATTGACAATGATGAAACCTATTATATATGGCCTTTTTATGTGGACTTTTAATATATGGCCTTTTTATGTGGACATTTTTATATGGCCTTTATTATGTTAAGTTTATTTTCTTCTATTTTTCTAATTTGTTGAGTCTTGTCATGAAATAGTGTTGAGTTTTGTCAAATGCCTTCTCTTCATGTGTTGAGATGATCATGTCATTTATATCCTTCATTCTGTTAATGTGTTATGTCACACTAATTGATTTGTATATGTTGAACCATCCTTGCATTCCAGGAACAAATGCCACTAGGACTTAGTGTAAGCTCCCTTTAACGTGCTATTGAATTCAGTTTGGTAAATTAGGCAAAAAAAAAAAAAAAAGTTAAGAGGCATCCAAATCAGAAAAGAATAAGTAAAATTATCTCCGTTTGCAAGTGACAGGATCTTATATGTAGAAAATCACAAAGACTCCACACACACACAAACACAAAATATTCAAACTAATAAACAAATTCAATAAAATTGAAGGATACAAATCAGCATACAAAAAAATCAGTTGTAATTCCATACACTAAGAACAAATTATCTGAAAATAAATTTAAAAAAAATTATTTACAATAGCATCAAGAAGAAAAATAGAAATAAGAAGGTGAGAAACTTCTACACTGAAAACTAGAAAACATTGATGGATAAAATTATAGTACAAACAAATAAATGGAAAGTCATCATGTTCATGGATTAGAAGACTTAATATATTGTTAGAATATCCACACTACCCAAAGTGGCTTACAGATTCAGTGTAATCCTATTAAAATTCCAATGGAATTTGTTTTACAGAGATAGGAAAAAAAAAGGAATCCTAAGATTCATATGGAACCACAAAGACTACAAATAGCCAAATCAATATTGAGAAAAAAGAACAAAGTTGCAGGTATTATTATTTATAACTTCAAAATATTTTACAGTTACAGTAATTAAAATAATATAGTACAGGCATAAAGATAGACATATAGACCAATTGAACAGAATAGACAGCCTAGAAATACACTTATGCATAAAGATCAATTGATCTTCAATAAAGGTGCCAAGAATACACATGGGGAAAGGCTAGTATCTTCAACAAATGGTATTAGGAAAACTGGTCACTCAATCACAAAATAATAAAATTGAACCCCTATCTTTTAAAAATCAACTGGAAATGGATTAAAGGCTTAGTCAGAAAACGTGAAGCTGTAAAACTACTAGAAATAAACATAGGGGAAACACTTCATGAGAGTGGTTTTGGAAATACTTTTTTGGATATGACATCAAAAGCACAAGCAACAGACAAAAATAAACAAGTACGACTACATCAAACTAAAAAGCTTCTGCACAACAAAGGAACCAATCAACCAAATGAAGAGGCAATCTACGGAATGGGAGAAAATACTTGCAAACTGCATATCTGATAAGGGGTTAATATTCAAAATAAATAAGAAATTCCTTCAACTTAATAGCAGAACAAAAATAAAAACAAAAAACAAAAACAAAACGCACACACTCTCTTACACACACCCACAAATGCAAATAACCTTATTAAGACAATGGGCAAAGGACTTGAATAGACATTTCTCCAGAGAAGACATACAAATGGCCAATAGGTGTATGAAAAGATGCTAAAAATTACTAATCATTATAAAAATGCAAATCTTAATCACAACAAAATATCACTTCATACCTGTAGGATAGCTATGATAAAAAAAAAAACAAAAAACGGTAATGACTGTTGGAGAGGCATGCAGAAATTGGAACCTGTGTCCACTATTTGTGGGAATGAAAAATAGTGCAGCTGCTACAGAGGTTCCTCAAAAAATTAAAAGTAAAAATATCATATAATCCAGTAATTCCATTCTATTTATTTATCAAAAAGAAGTGAAATCAAGATCTCAAAGAGATATTTGCACTCCCATGTTTATTGTAGCATTATTCACAATAGATAAGATGTGGAAACAATTTAAATGTTCATTGATGGATAAATAAAGTATGATACAGACATACAATAGAATGTTATTCAGCCTTAAAAAAGGAAATCCTGCTGGGCACGGTGGCTCACGCCCGTAATCCCAACACTTCGGCAGGCTGAGGCGGGTGGATCACCTGAGATCGAGACCAGCCTGGCCAAAATGGTGAAACCCCATCACTACTAAAAATACAAAAATTAGCCGGTCGTGGTGGTGCCCACGTGTAATCCCAGCTACTGGGGAGGCTGAGGCATGAGAATCGTCTGAACCCGAGGGGAGGAGGCTGCAGTGAGCTGAGATTGCACTATGCACTCCAGCCTGGGTAACAGAGTGAGACTCCAACTCAAAAAAAAAAAGAAAAAAAAGAAAAGAAAAAAAGGAAATCCTGTCATATGCGACCACATGAATGACCAGGAGGACATCAAGCTAAGTGATATAAGTCAGTCACAAAAGAAAAAATACGGCATGATACCACTTATATGAGGTATATAAAATATTCAAATATATAGAAGCAGGGAGAATGGTGGTTCCCAGGAAGCGAGGGAAGAAGAAAATGGGCTATTATCCGACAAGTCTAATGTTTCAGTTACATAAGATGGGAAAGTTCTAGAGATCTGCTCTACAACATTGTGCCTATAGTTTAAAATATTGTATATTTAAAATTTTGTTAAGAAGGTAGATCTCATGATAAGGGTTCTGACCACAGTTTAAAAAAAATGATGTCATGGGGTGTTAGATTGCCCAATTCAAGTTTATGCAGACAGAGCTATCTCTATAAATGCTTTTCTGGAAACTCCTTTTCTATCCCTGCATTTGGACAGTCATGTAGGCTTATGTATTTATTTGGTTTAGAAAAACAATGTTCATGGTTTCCATAGGAACCTTAGTTTTTAGTGGATACAGAATATCTTGAGAGGCTCTAAGCTCTTGTCTCTTTTCAACACTGAAGTTGCATCTAATGTGGAGTTTTTCCCAGTTTACTACCAAAACCAGTGGAACTTATTCAGTTGGGTAACTCTGCTTGTGGTTCTTATCCCTTAGGCCCAGGTTCTATCTTGAGGGCCCATTTCTTCGGCTCCCAGGCTGTACTGCTTTCTTAGGGCCCCTAGTGCTCACAAGCACCTAGGAAGTTGTGCTTGCTTTCTTTCTTTTCTTTCTTTTCTTTGAGATCTTGACTCCTAAGAAAGATGTTGAAAGTTAGCTCTTTCAGGCCCCTTTACCCCTCACAGAGCTTCCATGTCCCTGAGAGTCTCCTCTTCCTATGCCCTTCCCCACATACACAACTCAACTCCAAATTTAAAACTACCATCACTTTTTCTTTCCAGATACATTGCTTGCCCCAAAGATTAAAGAGCTCCCATCAGGGTTTGCATTCATACTTGCAACTTCTTTTCAGGGCTGAAACATAAAAAGACTATTATTTTCTTTTTCCCAGGACTTTCTTATCCAAAGAAGGAAAATTTATGCTTTACAAATACAAATCAGCTGCCCCTTTGAGAAGCTGGAGGAGAATAACTCTTACTTCTTCTTAAAGGGCCCATAGCAATGAGAAGTAAAACCAACCGCCATGGTTTGACCCATCTTGGTCAACCAAAACGAGCTTGCTGTGTTTAATTCTCAATAAATCACTGTGTTTTAATAGTCTGATATAGTGTCTGTGGCCTCCTGGTTTTGTATAGTTGCACATTTGTTTTCAAATTCTCAGGTGTCACTTCCACCAGGAAGGGAATCAGCCAGCCAAAAAGAGATTATTAAACTTTCTTTCACACTGCATCTTCCTTATCTCACGTCATAGAACACAAGTCAAGAGTCCTCCTCTCAGAGATATAGAGAGCTACAGCACTCATGGTCATGCCCAGCACCTATCAGACCACTTTGGAGAGATGAAAAGACTTCTGAGGAAACCAGTTAATGAGTAGTAGTACTTTTAAAAAATCCATTAAAATGTAAACAGCAGAGTGTGAAAGAAAGAGCTGATATACCTTGCACAGACCAAGTGACATAAAGGAAGAATTACAGGAGACATCTGGAAGAGAGAATTGCACCTGATATAACTATTCCCTTAAATGAGGCTTTTCCCAAAGTCAAAAATAAGAAAGCCCTAGAGATTGATAACAACCCACTCTATATCCAGTAGATTTGTATGTATGTAAGCCTCTCCTTACCTGCCAGTGGAAATGAATAAGGGCATATTAATATTGCATTCAAAATATATTCCCCACCTTTATAAGAGCAGAATCTCAATCCCACCATTTAAGTTTCTTCAAGTTATTCATGAGAGTTCCCAGAGGATGGCTCATATTCCACACAGTCATTTGCATTTAACTTTTTTGTGGTATTCATAATGCCCTAAGGTAAAAAAATTGGCTATTCAAAATGGAGGTACCCCTGTCTGTTTGCAAGAGTCAAGATTCAGGTGACCAGAGTGGGCAAACCAAATAAACAGCATTTCACATGAGAATCTCTCCTAATGAATACTATTTTTGCATGGGTTCCATATTTTTGTGTATGACCTGTCAATATCTGTTTTGTGAATAATTTGTAAATATTTTTCCTATACGAAGTGTCGTATTTTAAAAATTTGATTATACTTTACCAATTCATTCATTTTCAAAAATATTTTTTCAGTAACTTCTATGTGCAAAACTTGGGCTAAGTAGATCTATTTCTTTTCTTCTTTTTCTTCTTTTTTTTTTTTTTTGAGATGGAGTCTCACTCTGTCACCCAGGCCAGAACACAGTGGCATGATCTCTGCTCACTGCAACCTCTGCCTCCCTGGTTCAAGTGATTCTCCTGCCTCAGCCTCCCGAGCAGCTGGGATTACAGGCATGCACCACCCACGCCTGGCTAATTTTTGTATTTGTAGTAGACATGGTGTTTTGCTGTGTTGGCCAGGCTTGTCTCAAACTCCTGACCTCAGGTGATCTGCTCGCCTCAGCCTCCCAAAGTACTACAATTACAGGCATGAACCACCACGCCTGGCCTAGATCTATCTGTAAACAAGGCATAATCTCTTCCCTACAGTCCAATGGGAAGTAAATACCAATAATAATTTCAAAAAATATCTGAGAAATTCTATATATAGGAAATAAGTAGAAATAAATCGTAGTTCAGAGGAGAAAAATGTTAGCACTTGTTGGAGTCTCTAAAAAGGCTATAAAAAGAAAGGAGCATTGAGATGAGCCTTGAAGCATGGGTATTATGTTTTAAAATTTAATTTTATGAACTTATTCTATAAATAAACCTATTTATTTCTCATAAATTAGACAAAATAAGCTTCAAATAGAAGGAAATAAAATCATCTATAAGCCTGCAGTCAATATCAATGTTTTGATTGTGGAGGATTGAATTACTGATTCCAATTTTTTATCCCTCCCATATATCTATGGTATTTGTTACGTGACATGTATTCCATCCAACTAAAGGTTGTGTATTCTTTCCTGTGTCTTGATTTCTGAATTATCCATGTGACTTGCTTTGGTCAGTGTGATATTAGCAGACGTGACACAAGCAGTGGCTTGAAATGTGACTGCTCTCTTACATTTCTGCCATGAAAAAAATAAGCTACTTCCTGATCCAAAAACAGGACTGAATCCTGTCAACACCTTGAAGCCAATTTCAAAAAAGTCTAGCCTAGATTAGCCAATAATCATCAAACGACCAATAGCATGTGATGGAGAATAAATCACTGTTTTAATCCACTGAGTTTTGGGGTGGTTTATTATGGACAATTTTGTCAATAGCTTATACAGTGTTTTCTATGCTTTCAGATGTTTTTATAAGAATGAGATTATACTGTAAATGCTACTTTGTAATCTGGTATTTACACTCAATAGATTGTGATTATATTTCTATTTGGATACTTCTTTTTAATGTCTGAATAATTTTTTTAACCTGTTCCCTCAAGTAGAAAGCTGTATTTTTTAAGTTTCAACTTGGGCTGCAAGTGGGAGAAAAACAAAACTGAGTGGATTAAACAAGGCAAAAGTTTATTTCTTACATGAATAAGAGAAGCTCTGGGCTGGTATGATACCACATAATGTAGAATCCCAGGCCCAGGCTATCTCTTTCTCATGGTTGAGGTGGATGGAGTCAAGTAAATATGGGGAAGGGCATTTTTCACGAGTTGCACACACCATTTTATTTATATCCAAAGAGTAGAACTTAGTCACATAGCAATGACTAGCTATAAGATAATTGATAAAACTGGCCTTTATATCAAGTAATCAAGACACAGGTAAAAATGATGAATTCTAGTCTCAGGTACAAAGTGGAGAACAAAGAGTGGACTGTAATAGACAGTCTCTGTGATTGACTCCTATGTTGTTTTTAATGTTTTAATATAATAAATAATGCTATGACTAAATGTATAGTTTTTGGCATGGAGAAATGGAGCAGATATTTGATAGGGAATGGAGTGAATACACGAAAACCTAGGGAGCTGTTTAAAAATAATGAATGATATAATGTTGTAATAGTATAAATGTTGTGTAGGAGAATAGATGGAAATAAAGTTTGTTTTTCCAAAAATATATTTAATCTTGTATGCCCAGAAAGAGAAACAAATCCTGAGTTACCAGATCAACAATGCTAGGTCTTCATTTTCAGATTGTTATCTAATTAGTATATGAAGCACTTATGTTTACTAAGTGAACTGGTTGACCCAATACATAAAGCCATCCTTGAGAGTTTAACTCTTTCTAGAGTAAACCTCCTAAGAGTAACTTTGCTTACTCTTAGTAACCTCCTAAGTAACAACTTAGGAGACTGATTTCAATGACTGAAATTAGAGGAGTGTGAAACTATTTAAAATATTTGCAGAATCTTAAGAAACCGATTGTGGCCAGAATAGAAGTCGATGTGATAGGAATAAGGGTAGAGGTGGGAGCAAAGGTGGGACTGAAGATAAGGCTGGAATAGTCTCAAATTTTCATTTATTTTTCTTATCATTTACTGCTAATTTAAAATAACTTATTTTTTGGATTATAAAAGCAATGCATATTCTTTGTAGCAGTCTCTAGCATCTGGCAGCTGGACTCACAGCATACCTTGTTTTTGTTGCCTATGAACATGATTACCCCCAATCCATTCTGCATAGCATTTTATGATTGACTTTTCTAATAGTGATTCTGTGTGGTACTCTCTTTCCTCACGGTGCAGACAGGGTGGATGCTGTAGGACCACGTAGACTTACCTTAGCTAATGTCTCGATTCACACCCCTGCTGCTTAATAAAGCCATCAATGTCTATAGACTTTACACTAGGGGTTCTGCTGAATTGATCTGAGGTGGGACCCTGGTATCAGTGTAGCTTTACAAAAAACCTTCTGGTAATGCTAATATGCAAGCAGAATGAAAATTACTGAATTAGTTAATTGATAGCTCCTTCCTGCTTCACAAATTACTGATCACCCACATTTGGCATTAATATTCCCATCTTCACGAAGCAAGCTAAGCTATTTTCAGCCAATTTTATACGGTATTTTTTTATGCAAAGCTAAAATTGGTCTTTTTGTATCTTTTACCCACAGAACTAGTTCCACTCTGTGACACTACAAAGGATAAGTCTATCCTTTTCCACATGACAGCCTGTTAATTACTTGAACATTTGCTAAACATGGCCTTCCTAAATATTCACTTCCCAAACTAAACATATAGAATTTGAAAAAAAAGAAAACATCGACGTTTTGCTATTAGCTTAGCCCATCCCTGGTTGGACATTGAGCCTGTCACATTCCATAGCTCAGAAGGATTTGTATTTCTAAATGTCTTACATTCCTTAAAGACACAGTTTACAAACAGACTCAGATAGCTTTGAATCATGCTATATACCAGAAAATTCCTTTCTCTTATTATCAAGCACAGAAACGCCTGGTCTATATCAAAATGACTGAAATGTTATCCAATTAACATTTTTTACTTTAAATAATTATTTGAAATATAAATACAGGTAGAATTACTAGAATGTAATATACTATTAGCTACAGAAAACACAAGATACAATATTTATGCTACATAATACAGCATAAATAACTCCTCTTTTTATTATGGGACACCAGTTATTCTGAAAAGTGAATTCTTTTGCAGTTTGTCCGATGCTCATAGGCAGAAATAAAACCTTTCTGTCAGATATCAAAAAGTGCCTGTAAGCTTTTTGTTTGACAACACCCAGCCCTTTCCACAGACCTTTTGATAACAAAGTTTCTAGTTTTCTAATTATCATGTTTAATCCTTTGTAAACATGTCCCCTGCTTCCAGTGTGATCTGTGCAGTGAAGAATAGAATGGAACTCTCAATTCTCTGGCTCTGGAGTAACTCTTTGACTACTTATGTAGGCTAGGTCTTTGATAAGCCATTTAAAATGTCAGCATTGAGAATAGCCCAACAGACTATGACCAAGCATCTCACTCTGGCCTATTAATCATAACCCAAGCCATTATCAATTGTCCATAGAAAAAAGTCTAAGGGCTGGCAGATATTCAGGATCATTTATAATCAGGCCCCAACTTACCCTTTCTCCCGTATTACCCATGCCTACTTAAAATTGTTTTCTTATTAAATCAGTCTACTCACTATCTCTTTAAATCATGTCAGAGAGGCCAGGCACGGTGGCTCATGCCTGTAATCCCAGCACTTTGGGAGGCCAAGGTGGACAGATCACTTGAGATCAGGAGTTCAAGACCAGCCTGGCCAACATAGTGAAACCCCACCTCTACTAAAAATACAAAAGTTAGCCAGAAACTGCTTGAACCCGGGAGGCAGAGTTTGCAGTGAGCTGAGATCATGCCACTGTACTCCAGCTTGGGCAACAGAGCGAGACTCTGTTTCAAAAAAAAAAAAATTATGTCAGACCTATTTCTGCCTGCTCAACTACTATACCATTTCCTCTTTCATGAAATGAAGCCTCCTCGCACTAACAGAATCCTCTCTTCCCATATAATCTACTCAAAATTCAAACAACAGCACAAACCCAGTCTCTTCCTCAAAACAGTGTCAGAGTGCCAAAGTTCACAGAATTGTGTACTTTCTTTGAAAACGTCTTGCCCTTATTGTATATACTGGTTACAGTAGTAGCAACAACAATAATAATAATTGTCTAATGATGGTTACTATTTCACTGAGCACTTTGCTAGTCAATTCATGTATAACCCTGATGGGTGGATCTTATTTTACCTATTTTACAGGTTAGTAAACTAAGACTTCAAGTAGGGTGAGTTAGTAGGATTCAATTCCTGGTCTGCCTGACTCTGTAGTACTAGATCACCTTATCTCTTTTGACCTGCTTTGTCCTGAATTCATCCACTTCTATTATTATTTAATTTTTGCTGTGTTTGATGTAGTTTACTTTTAACTTATAAAATAATAATTTAGAGCAAATTAGTTTCATCTTCACATTTATATATTAAGTTTAACTATGTAAAACTCAAGAGTATTATAAATGCCTGAAAGAATCCTAAAAATGCTGTGACGTTTGTTACCTAAGTCAGTTTACACTAATTCCTATTCAAATCGTGTCACCCTTTCTTTGTTGGAATTCAATTACATGCATTCTAATTAAGAGATTCCTGGGTGAGCTTTACACCCTTTAGAAGTGAGAACTTGACTTAGACGTGTGGTATATGAGTTGGCCACAATTCTCCAGTCAACTTCCTAGGCAGTTCTTTTTCCAGGGCCTTATCTGAATGGTTTAGTCCCTCCCTATCATGCCAATAGCCAACCTCATTTTTGCCTTATCTGTCTTGCCTTCCCTAAGTGGCACTCCAAGCACAGGTCATCCAATTGTAGTTCTGTATTATGTGCACTCAGGCTTCTGCTCTTTTTTCAAAGGTGTGGTTGAGGTGTGTGCTAATGAGTACTTTTTCTCCAGGCCCCTCATCTTCACCATGTCAACTTGCATGCATTTTACTAGAAGCCAATTAGAGAGAGGGCTTGATTCACAGAGGTGACCTGGATACTAGCATTTATGGCACTGTAAAGGTACAGAATTCTGACAGCAGGACTTTTCAACCCCCTAAAATCAAAATACATATTCAGCCCTTACCAGGAATCCTAGTGCAATGACTCAGACCCTTGGCTTTTGAAAGTAAGTGGAGAAAGGAAAAAGCATATCTCAGCAGTGCTGAAGATTGAGAAAGGAGGCACTAGTGAAGCACCAAGCACAGAGTTGGCTTGAGTGTTAGAATTTTGCCAATCTAATGTCACAAAAATCGCATAGTGGAATTGAATTTTCCTTCTCCAATCCCTTGTCAAGTAAGACAGAATAGAAGATAATGATCTTAATAATTATGTATAAATATATGTAGCTAGTACTTTTCCTGTGGTTTCTAAACTACATTAAGGTCATAGTCTTTTTATTTAAAATATTATATGTACTTTAAGGCAAGTAGTTAGCTAATTCTCAAGCATTTCTATTAGGCAGTATCATATTATTAACCTCGTTTTACCACAGACAAATTTTCTTGGCTTATTGTTTAGTCTTACAGAAAGATCACAGAGAACAGTAGAATTAAAATAATTTCATGTAATCTTTGTGGTCGTTATGTTTGAATAAATAATAGATCTAAATCTGTTGGTAAATCTAGGTGAGCAGTCTGTACTTACAGAAAAATCATTTATTGTGTATGAGGTCAATGGAATGTTTGAATGAAGTAACATTGCCAAGTATTAAGTTGGCTATTACAGGTTCCTGTAGTGATCCATTTATCTCATCTTCCAGAATAATATATTTCTAGAACATGATTGATAGATTCTAATTCAGATTAAAATTTATATCTTCTTATAATTCAGGTTTACTTCTGTTGTTTTTCACAATTTTAAGGAAAGACTACAAATTTTTCTGGGACTAATATTATTGCTTTCCTTTATTGTATATATTTAAAAGGAAAAAAGGAACTCAGTCCTCAAGTTCAATCAATCACTGACTGATATAAGGTTTTCTTAGCAACATAGATTTTTAAATCAATGAATTTATTAATGTGAACCATGTACAACATATATGAGATACATATTCTTCAGGAACATTCAGCAAGCAAGAAGGAAATCTTACAGCTAAATGACTCACAAATAGCCCTGCCTGCCTGATTTATTATGGATTACTTGTATGAATCATAAACACCAAAGCTCAGTTAGTGGTATGTGACATCATGATATCACATGACTCTACTGGCAGGCATAGCTTTGTAAACTCTAATTTCATAATTAACATTTTCAGGGTAAGATGGATAGGACATCACAGTTACAAGGCTTTCAACAAAAGCCTGGAGATACATGAAATATATTGGTGATTAGAGTTTGCTGAGTGTAAGTCATATAAGGTAATGATTCAATGCTGAAGGAACTATCATTTTGCTTTTAATGGAGATTATGATAAGAGTATGGTCTTTCTAGCTCTTGTGCTGTATTTGTTTCATGATGGCTGACAGCTAACATTCCAACAAAGGGTTACATACTGGTAACTTTCCATTTAAAAATTCAAATACCTCCAATAATGCCAATAAAAAAGAGAGTTTTGGCATTTTGCCTACATTGTATGCACTGTACAGTTAGTTACTTTTTAGTTGATTGATTGATTGTTATGCATGGGGATATGATTGGCATATGTTCTCAATGAGTTGAGTGTAATTGACTGAAAGATGAGGCAATTCCTTTGTTACAGTGCAAGACTTTGGATTTCCTGGAAAGAGATATTTTTAATGATGAGTAAATCAATATTTTAATAATTTTTAAGTTGTATCTAATAAAATCTGGCTTTAAATCTGACTGTTTCTCTCTTCCTCAATCTCTTTGATCAATTTTCTGCACCAATGGAGGGAAATGATGTGATGAATAATTTAAATGAGATAATTTTTAAAATGTATATGTATATATTAGTGCATAAGTCTGAAACTGAAGAATGGCCTGTCTCGTATTCTGCATCACTGTAAATCTTCAAGGGCAGATTCTGCCTTATTGAGTATATCTCTAGGATATAGCTCAGTGTCTGGCATACGTGCATATTTAAAAATATAAGTTGAACAGAAAAATATATTCCCCATCTTTGTGAATAGCCACACTAACAAGGCCCATGTTGGTAGAGCAGGAAAGTAGTCCATTCCAAGTTATTCAGCTAGTAGGGTCTCTATGATTTACTACATGCTAGAAACTGACTAGTAAATATTGGAATTTAGTTATTGTTGTTATTTGCATGTTTGAATATTTTACTTTTAAACCTGAAGTAAAAGATGAGAAAAATATCAACAGGCTTCTATGTTCTTAGTGCCTCCACAGTTAGCACTAATGCTCTAAGCTGAGCGGCAATTTTTATAACACAGTTTTTGTTTAAATCTTTTGCTACTTTTACTCATAAAATTTCCCACTTTGAATAACATAGTAAATGTTGCATCTATCTGTGAACCTGAATATTATCCAAGTTCAGGTCCTAAAGATAAAGAGAATTGACTTACTGACTCTGATAATAAATTCCCATATCACTGGCATCATGCCAGTGTTATTTCTTCATTTTCTTTCTTGTACTTTTGTCTTTGTCATATGTATATTGAGTGCTCATAAGTTATGTCAAATTCCATGTTCCAGATACCATCAGTAAATGATAATCAAAAGTGTAATAAAACAATGTTATATTTATTAAATTATAATTGTATTAATAAAGACTTTGCCTCATTGAGCAAACTATATATGTGGCTTTATAGGCTCACCGTGGTGTCATGCTTCAGTCACCTCTAGATTATTTGCTTTGCATCATATTCATACATGGAGTCCTTTCTTCCACCCAGGAGAAAAGGAACCCATCACCTCATTGCCATACCATCTGGCTAGAGTAGGAGTGGGGCTTGCTGCTCTGAGAGTCATTTTCTTCTAACTAGAAGGCACACTGTCCAATTGAGAAAAAGTTTTATAGCATTTTGATGCCAATTAATGGATTAATGAGCATTTATACATCACTTCTTATGAACAAGGGAGATTGGGAAGAAGAGCAAAGATTAAGAAGAAGAGAAGGAAGAAGAAAATGTTTATATGTGTATAAATGTGTATGTGTTTACAGTTGTATATGTTTACACATACATGTATGAAGATATGTGTATAAATGTGTATGTGTTTATATTTACACATATAAACATTTTCTTCTTCCCTCTCAAAAACTATTTGCAAACATAATTACATTGATGGTATAAGTTCTGAAACTTAGTTTTGTCAAACTTAGATCTATGGCCCAGGCCCAGTAAGCTCTACCATGTAGCTATTTAAGGCATTTTATAATAAAATAAGATAGTTAAATAGAAAAGACAAGTAAATTAAGTGAGGGGTTTCATTGTTGTTATTAAGTTAGGAGAGACCTCTGCATGCCAATGAGAAAGGAACTTTACTAATTAAAACGGAAGGAATGATGAGAAAACAAGTTATCTAAGAAAAGAGTGAGGAATCAATCAGTATTTATTACAAGTGAGGTAGCTTTAAACAACATGAGGAATCTTTCTCTGTCAAAAGGGAAAAGGTAAATATAGAAACAAAATTATGATGGATAGAAGTGAGAGAAACTTGGAAATTTTCTCCAGATGGATTTTAAAGGCATTAGCTCAGACAGAGGACTAAAATGAGAGTAAGACCAGAGACTCATGGAAGCAGTTGTTCTGGGAAATCACTACTGTGTGAAATTAGCAGATGATATATGAAATAATTGCACAGGAGTACAAAAGAATCCAGTGGAAGTTTGGCCAGTGATTTCTGCATTTGGTCTAATACCATTTAGGGGTCAGAGCAGAAGTGGAAGGAAACAAGGTTGGGATAATCCAGGACTGGGATTGACAGAACAGGCACACCAACCATGAAGGATGTGAGCCTGGGTTAGTGGAAGGGCAGCATTGAGGGCTGCCCATGGACTGCTGCGGCTTGGGAGTCCAGCATGGATGCCACTGCTCCTTATTTATCAGCAAGGCCAATCAAAAGCTGTCTGTAGTGTTTTTGCTCTGTCATATCAGAAGATAAAAAGGGACTAATCTCTTCTCTCCTGATCATTATCAGCTCAGGTTTATTGGGGGTTCATCCTGCTTTCATTCAAATGCTCAGCAGTATGATATTAATATCCTTTATATATGAGTGGCAAAAAGGTATAATGATTTAGCAGAACCCTAATGAACTATGGCATACAGAAGAAATTTATTATACACCTGATTGAATAAGAATTGACAGGTTAAGTTCTAGCACTGATAGAACACTAAGTAACATCTTAAAAAAAATAGATTTCAAGGTATTAATTCCAGAGGAAAGCTGATTAAATGGAACATTTAGGGATTCAACATATTATTCTAAATTAGGCACATGATAGAATGCTATCTTTGATATGAAAGAGATAAGTAAAAATTCAACAATTTGGCTTTTCAGAAGCTTTTATGTATATATAGTGCCATCTCCCTAATAATGTGAGAATTTTTTACTAAAGGTGTTGACTCCACATGATTACAGGATCCCTATGACATTGCAGCATATTTCTCTGATATGGTTTGTCTGTGTCCCCAAATCTCATCTTGAATTGTAGCTCCCATAATTCCTATGTGTTGTGGGAGGGACCCGATTGGAAGTTAATTGAATCATGAGGGTGGTTTCCTCCATACTGTTCTCCCAGTAGTCAATAAGTCTCATGAGATTTGATGGTTTTATAAGGGGTGTATTAGTCCATTTTTGTGCTGCTGATAAAGACATACCCGAGACTGGGAAGAAAAGGAGGTTTAATTTGACTTACAGTTCTACATGGCTGGGGAGGTCTCATAATCATGGCAGAGGGTGAAAGGCACATCTTACATAGTGGTGGCAAGAGAAAATGAGGAAGAAGCGAAAGTGGAAACCCCTGACATACCCATCAGATCTTGTAAGACTTATTCACTATTGCAAGATTGGCACAGGAAAGACAAGCCCCCATGATTCAATTACCTCCCTGTGGATCCCTCCCACAACATGTAGGAATTCTGGGAGATACAATTTAAGTTGAGACTTTTGTAGGGACACAGCCAAACCATATAATTCCACTCCGACCCCCCCAAATCTCATCTCCTCCCTTTTCAAAACCAATCATGCCTTTGCAACAGTCCCCTAAAGTCTTTAACTCATTTCACCATTAACTCAAAGTCCACAGTCCAAAGTCTCATCTGAGTCAAGGCAAGTCTCTTCCACCTATGAGCCTGTAAAATCAAAAGCAAGGTGGTTACTCTCTAGATACGATGGGGGTACAGGTATTGGGTAAATACAGCCATTCCAAATGGGAGAAATTGGCTGAAACAAAGTGGTTACAGGGCCCATGCAAGTCTGAAATCCAGTGGGGCAGTCAAATTTTAAAGCTCCAAAATGATCTCCTTTGACTCTAGGTCTCACATCCAGGTCACACTGATGCAAGAGGTGGGTTCCCATGGTCTTGGGCAGCTCCGTCCCTGTGGTTTTGCATGGTGCAGCCTCCCTCCTGGCTGCCTTAATAGGCTGGCATTAAGTGTCTGTGACTTTTCCAGGTGCATTGTGCAAGCTGTTGGTGGATCTACCATTCTGGGGTCTGAAGGATGGTGGCTCTCTTCTCACAGCTCCACTAGGCAGTGCTCCAGTAGGGACTCTCTGTGGGGGCTCTGACCCCACATTTCCCTTCCACACTGCACTAGCAGAGGATCTCCATGAGCGCCCTGCTCCTGCAGTAAACTTTTGCCTGGGCATCCAGGCATTTCCATACATCTGAAACCTAGGTGGAAGTTCCCACTCAATTCTTGACTTCTGTGTGCCCCAGGCTCAGCACCACTTGGAAGCTGCCAAGGCCTGGGGCTTCCACCCTCTGAAGCCACAGCCCAAGCTCTATGTTGGCCCTTTTCAACCATGGCTGGAGCAGCTGGGACACAGAGCACCAAATCCCTAGGCTGCACACAGCATGGTGACCCTGGGCCCGGCCCACAAAACCACTTTTTCCTCCTGGGCCTCCAGGCCTGTGATGGGAGGGGCTGCCATGAAGGTCTCTGACATGGCCTGGTTACATTTTCCCATGGTCTCGGAGATTAACATTAGGCTTCTTGCTACTTATGCAAATTTCTGCAGCTGGCTTGAATTTCTCCCCAGAAGATGGGTTTTTCTTTTCTATCACATAGTCAGGCTACAAATATTCCAAACTTTTATGCTCTGCTTCCCTTATAAAACTAAATGCCTTTAACAGTACCCAAGTCACCTCTTAAATGCTTTGTTGCTTAGAAATTTCTTCCACCAGGTACCCTAAATCATTGCTCTTAAGTTCAAAGTTCCACAAATTTCTAGGGCAGGGGCAAAATGCCACCAGTCTCTTTGCTAAAACACAACAAGAGTCACCTTTGCTCCAGTCCCCAACAAGTTCCTCATCTCCATCTGAGACCACCTCAGCCTGGACCTTATTTTTCATATCACTGTCACCATTTCTGTCAAAGCCATTCAACAAATCTCTAGGAGCTTCCAAACTTTCCCACATTTTCCTGTCTTCTTCTGAGCCCTCCAAACCATTCCATCCTCAGTCTGTTATCCAGTTCCAAAGTCATTTCCACATTTTTGGGTATCTTTTCAGCAACACATCACTCTACTGGTACCAATTTACTTTATTACTCTGTTTTTATGCTGCTGATAAAGACATACCCGAGACTGGGAAGAAAAGGAAGTTTAATTTAACTTACAGTTCCACATGGCTGGAGAGATCTCATAATCATCACAGAGGGTGAAAGGCACTTCTTACGTGGTGGTGGCAAGAGAAAATGAGGAAGAAGCAAAAATGGAAACTCCTGATAAACCCATCAGATCTTGTGAGACTTAGTCACTATCATGAGAATAGCATGGGAAAGACCAGTTCCCATGATTCAATTACGTCCCTCTGGGTACGTCCCACAATACGTGGGAATCCTGGGAGGTACAATTCAAGTTGAGATTTCGATGGGGACACAGCCAGACCATATCAAGGGGTTTCCTCTTTTGCTTGGTTCTCATTCTCTCTTGCCTGCTGCCACGTAAGACAAGACTTTGCTCCTCCTCACCTTCTGCCATGATTGTGAGGCCTCTCCAGCCATGTGAAACTGTGAGCCCATTAAACTTCTTTTTCTTTATAAATTACCCAGTCCCAGGTATGTCTTTATTAGCAGTGTGAGAACAGACTAATACACACTGCAACCCAGGTTGATATTTTTCCAATGGCAAGTAACCTGAGGGCTTCCAATAACATTATATTGAACATGAATGCCTAGCTGATCATACAACAATAGCAAATCTCCTGTTGAGAATGTCACTAGAATTAATAAATATTCACAAAAAAAGTATATCTGGTTACCACCAATGCAGAATATTATCTTTTTGAACCCACCTGAGAGAAGGAAAGTATTTTTTCCCCTGTGGACTTCTGTAGAGAAGTAAGGAGAGTTATATTGGTACCATCTCACATTGCTATAAGAGATATCTGGGACTGGGTAATTAATAAAGAAAAGAGGTTTAATTGGCTCACAGTTCTGCAGGCTGTATAGAAAGCATAGTTCTGGCATCTCCTTGGCTTCTGGGGAGGCCTCAGGAAACTTAAAATTATGGCAGAAGGTGAAAGGGGAGCAGGCACTTCACATGGCTGGAGAAGGAGCAGGAGCAAAAGAGAGCAAGGTGGGAAGTGCTACAAACTTTTAAATGACCAGGTCTCCTGAGAACTCACTCACTATCACAAGAATGGCACCAAAGGGTCATGATGCTAAACCATTCATGAGAAATCCACCCCAGGATCTAATCACCTTCTAGCAGGCCCCACCTCCAACACTGGATATTATAATTCAACATGACATTTGGGCATGGACACAGACCCAAACCATACGAAGAATATCAATTAATTCTGATGTTATTTGTAGCCTATTTAAGTGTGTATATATAGGTATATAAATTAAGAGTAATCATAGTAAATACATTGTCAAATATATGCTAGCACTTCTCTGCTTTAAAGAGAAGCAAAAACCACAGAAGACTTTCTCCCTTCAAAGTTTTTCTGTTTTTTTTTTTTTGTTTTTTTTTTTTTTGTTTGTTTTTTGAGACAGAGTCTCACTCTGTTACCCAGGCTGGAGTGCAGTGGCATGATCTGCAACCTCTGACTCCCGGGTTCAAGCAATTCTCCTGCCTCAGCCTCCTGAGAAGCTGGGATTACAAGTGCCTGTCACCACACCCAGCTAATTTTTTTTTTTGTATTTTTAGTAGAGATGGGGTTTCACTGTGTTGATCAGGTTGGTCTTCAACTCCTGACCTCAAGCAATCCACCCGCCTTGGCCTTCCAAAGTGCTGGGATTACAGGCATGAGCCACCATGCCCAGCTCAGAGTTTTATTATTTATTTTTTCATTTATTGAGATGGAGTTTCACTCTTGTTGCCCAGGCTGGAGTGCAATGGCGTGATCTCGGCTGACTGCCTCCCAGATTCAAGCGATTCTCCTGACTCAGCCTCCCAAGTAGCTGGGACTACAGGCTTGTGCCACCATGCCCAGCTAATTTTGTATTTTTAGTAGAAACAGGCTTTCACCATGTTGCCCAGGCTGATCTGGGACTCCTGACCTCAGGTGATCCACACACCTTGGCCTCCCAAAGTGCTGGGATTACAGATGTGAGCTGCCATGCCCGGCCCTGCTTTATTCTTTCTTCATCTCTGGTTATGGTGTCACAGGAAAACATTCTACCTGGAATCACATTTACTTTGGTTTAATTCTGATAACTACTAGTCTAAACTTCAGCAATTTATTTATGGTTCTTCTTTTATTTCTTCATGGGTGAAGTAGGTGCAACACCATTTGTACCACCCACTCCATGTGGATGTTAGGAGAATAAGGTAAGGTAACGGAAGGAAAGGGCCCTGAGCTTGTAGTCAGTATAAATTATTACTTTTATCAACCTAAAAAAAAACAATAAGTATGTATTTCACAAGTGCATTGATCTAAATATGATTTCCAATACAGGTAAAATGTTCTGCATATGAACTCCCCAGTCAATCCAAAGTCTACAAAATATTGAGTTTGCTGTGTAAAACATTGCTTAGAATAAGTAACTTGAAACTTTTTTTGTAAAGGTGACTTTTATTGCAATAACTGATTTAAGATTGAATACAAACCCAAGCACAAAACATACATACTGAGTCAATATTTTCTATAGTCTTAAAAGATATGTACTATGTCAGAAATTTATAGATATATTATTAGTCTCCTAACATTTTACAACCCCATATTTTTGTAGACCTTCACATAATTAACTTGACACCACAGTGGATGGGTACCTAATTAACTGAAATGATAATGTGAATGCTTCTAGTTTCATTTTCTAGTCTGGGTTTTATGTCCTGATTAATAACATGCTTTAAAATTTGTATATAAATTAATCAGTGTCTATAAAAATAAATCAAATTCAAATAAATAATAAAAACTTCAAGGATTGGCCGAGGGCGATGGCTCACGCCTGTAATCCTAGCACTTTGGGAGGCTGAGACGGGCGGATCACGAGGTCAAGAGTTTGAGACCTGCTTGGCCAACATGGTGAAACCCCATCTCTACTAAAAATACAAAAATTAGCTGGGCGTGGTGGCGGGTGCCTGTAATCCCAGCTACTCAGGAGGCTGAGGCAGGAGAATCATTTGAACCTGGGAGGCAGAGGTTGCAGTGAGCCAAGATCATGCCATTGCACTCCAGCCTGGCGACAGAATGAGGCTCTGTCTCAAAACAAAACAAAACAAAACAAAACAAAGAAAAAAACTTCAAGGATTTTTTGATGGAGTCTGCTTCCATCTCTGCCATATTACTATTTCCTACTGTGAAGATGTTTTGTTGTTGTTTGTTTCTTTGTGAATTCTTTTCAACCCAGTTCCAATTTCAATACTGATTTATTAAACAAAAAAGACAAAATGTTATTCTTTATTTTAGGCTGGAGGTAATAGAAAATAAATTATTAGGCAGTATATTAATTGACGTTCAAAACAAATTGTGGCCTCAATATATAAAATGAACTGCTTAAAGGTTAAGATTAATCCTGTATTGGAGAAAATAATTTGGATCTTTGTATAGTGATAGTTTTAAAATTGAAGATTAAAAAAATAGAATAAAATCTAAGGGGTTAATCATACCAAAAATCAAATGAACAAATCACAGCAAGTTATTTTTTGGATCTCTCAAACTGATTCTAAAGTTTATATGAAACAGGAGAGGACTTAGAATAGACAACTAAGAACAGTGAAAAGACTAACACAACCAGACTTCAAGACTTACCATAAAGCTATGGTATTCAAATCGGAGTGGTATTAGTGAAAAAACAGGCAAATAGAGCCATGGAATACAATAGAGAGTCCATTCATAGACCCATGCAATTGTAGTCAGTTGATCTTTGACAAAAAAGCATAGGTAATTCAATAGAAAAAGGATAATCTTTTCAACAAATGATGGTTAAACAACTGGATATCCTTATGCAGAAGAATAAATCTAGACACAAACCCTATACTTTTCACAAAAATTAACTCAAAATGAATCATATACCTAAAAGTAAAATGCAAAATTATAAAACTCCTAGAGAACAAAATAGGAGAACATATAGAGGATCTTGGGTTTGGAGATGACTTTGTAAGTACAACACCAAAAGTATCATCAATTAAAGGAAAAATTATAAGATGAACTTCATGAAAATGAAAAGTTCATGCTTTGTGAAAGACACAAAGAATGGATAAACAAACTGCGGTATATCCATATAATGAAATATTATTTAGCGATACATATCAATGAGCTATCAAGCCATTGAAAGAAATTAAGAAACCATATAAGCAAATTAATAATTGAAAGTAGTCATTCTGCAGGGTGCTGTGGCTCATGCCTGTAATCCCAGCCTTTTGGGAGGCCAAGGTGGGCAGATCAGCTGAGGTCAGGAGTTTGAGACCAGCCTGGCAAAAATGGTGAAACCCCATGTCTACTAAAAATACAAAAATTAGACCAGGTGTGGTGGTGAGTGCCTGTAATCTTAGTTACTTGTGAAGCTGAGGCAGGATAATCACTTGAACCCAGGAGGCAGAGGTTGCAGTGAGCTGAGACCGCAACGTTGCACTCCAGCCTGGGCAACAAGAGTGAAACTCCATCTCAAAAAAAAAAAAAAAAGTAGTCAATCTGAAGAGGCTGCATACTATATAATTCCAACCTTATGATGTTGTGGAATGATAAGACTATGAAGGGCAGTAAAAAGATCAATGGTTTCTAAGGGTTGAGGTGAAAGGAAAGGAGAGATTAACAGGTGAAGTACAAAGGATTTTTAAGGCAGTGAAACTATTCTGTATAATACTGTAATGGTGAATATGTGTCATAGATTTGCCAAAACCCATGAGTTGACAACACAGAGTGAACTCTAACATAAACTATGGATTTTGATTAGTAACTACCATGAATATTAGCCCATCAATTGTACCAAATGTACTACACTAATACTAAACGTTAATAATAGGAGAAACTATGTATGACGGGAGAAATCGGGGGTATATGGGAACTCTGTACTTTCTATTTCATTTTGCTTCAAATCTAAAACTGCTCTAAAAAGTAAAATCAACTAGTAAAAATTTAATGAACAAATAGGCATGGAGAAAAATGAGATCTTTTATCTGAATCTTTTTACTATTGTGGGTGAAGAACTGAAATTTGTCCACAGTTGCCTCATAAATATGAAGCGAAAATGAGACACTTACAACTGGGCCTTTGATATCAAAAGTAGAAATAAATTTCAATGATGTTCAAATTACTTTTGTGACATCTTCTAGTAATTCTTAAAATGTCTTTTATATCCAGCTCATGACATAGGCATACACATGATTAAAATGAAAAATAATGGTGTACTATCCTTTTTTAGTATACTGAAAACAAAATATTCAGAGTATAAAAATGAGTAAAATCAATCTGAGATAAAATAAACACCTTGAGACAATATTTTGACAGTTTGCACATTCAAAATGTAACATATTGGATTATTTCAGAATATGAAACATTTTTAATTTATTGGATATTTGTTGACTTCGTTTTCCTCAATGCATAATGCATAATTTGGTACAATGTTATTTTCATACATTAAGTGCAAAACAACCACTAAATTCTGAAAGTATTAGTTTATTCTATTACTAGTGCATGGTAAAAATATCTGTAAATATCAAATCATACTAGTAGTTTGTCCAACAGACTGAAAACCAGTTTCCATTTTAGGAGATCTTTCTTTTTGTACAGTCTAGTCTTGAGCAGTTGGTGTCCCATTAGATGATAAAATGGAGAATCTGTGAATAAGGTAATTGTGTGCAAATTTTACATGAAAGCATTATTTTCTGTGGAGACAATTTATAATTCTCATTCAGTAATGAAGAGGTCTACATATTAAACAAAAATATTATAATGACGTTATCCTTCTGGATACCTTCCAAGTATTTATGAATTTATTTAACAAATATGTATTGACTATCTACTATATCTTATAAATTCTGATAAAAAAGATTAAAAATATGTATTTCTTTCATCCAAGAGTGTTGCAGTTCAGTCAGGATATTGTCAAGTAAATAAATGAATACAGTGGAAAAATTTTTTTTTATTATACTTTAAGTTCTAGGGTACATGTGCACAACGTGCAGGTTTGTTACATTTGTATATATGTGCCATGTTGGTGTGCTGCACCCATTAACTAGTCATTTACATTAGGTATATCTCCTAATGCTATCCCTCCCTCCTCCCCCCACCCCATGACAGGCCCCAGTGTGTGATGTTCACCTTCCTGTGTCCAAGTGTTCTCATTGTTCAATTCCCACCTATGAGTGAGAACATGCAGTGTTTGGTCTTTTGTCCCTGCAACAGTTTGCTGAGAATGATGGTTTCCAGCTTCATCCATGTCCCTACAAAGGACATGAACTCATCCTTTTTTATGGCTGCATAGTATTCCATGGTGTGTATGTGCCACATTTTCTTAATCTAGTCTATCATTGTTGGACATTTGGGTTGGTTCCAAGTCTTTGCTATTGTGAATAGTGCCACAATAAACATATGTGTGCATGTGTCTTTATAGCAGCATGGTTTATAATCCTTTGGGTATATACCCACTAATAGGATGGCTGGGTCAAATGGAATTTCTAGTTCTAGATCCTTGAGGAATTGCCACACTGTCTTCCACAATGGTTGAACCAGTTTACAGTCCCACCAACAGTGTAAAAGTGTTCCTATTTCTCCACATCCTCTCCAGCACCAGTTGTTTCCTGACTTTTTAATGATTGCCATTCTAACTGGCATGAGATGGTATCTCATTGTGGTTTTGATTTGCATTATTCTGATGGCCAGTGATGATGGGCATTTATTTATGTGTCTGTTGGCTGCATAAATGTCTTCTTTTGAGAAGTGTCTGTTCATATCCTTTGCCCACTTTTTGATGGGGTTGTTTGTTTTTTTCTTGTAAATTTGTTTGAGTTCTTTGTAGATTCTGGATATTAGCCCTTTGTCAGATGAGTAGATTGCAAAAATTTTCTCCCATTCTGTAGGTTGCCTGTTCATTCTGATGGTAGTTTCTTTTGCTGTGCAGAAGCTCTTTAGTTTAATTAGATCCCATTTGTCAATTTTGGCTTCCGTTGCCATTGCTTTTGGTGCTTTAGTCATGAAGTCCTTGCCCATGCCTATGTCCTGAATGGCATTGCCTAGGTTTTCTTCTAGGGTTTTTATGGTTTTAAGTCTAACATTTAAATCTTTAATGCATCTTGAATTAATTTTTGTATAAGGTGTAAGGAAGGGATCCAGTTTCAGCTTTCTACATATGGCTAGCCAGTTTTCCCAGCACCATTTATTAAATAGGGAATCCTTTCCCCATTTCTTGTTTTTGTCAGGTTTGTCAAAGATCAGATGGTTATAGATGTGTGGTATTATTTCTGAGGGCTCTGTTCTGTTCCATTGGTCTACATGTCTGTTTTGGTACCAGTACCATGTTGTTTTGGTTACTATAGCCTTGTAGTATAGTTTGAAGTCAGGTAGCATGATGCCTCCAGCTTTGTTTGTTTGGCTTAGGATTGTCTTAGCAATGCGGGCTCTTTTTTGGTTCCATATGAACTTTAAATTAGTTTTTTCCAATTCTGTGAAGAAAGTCATTGGTAGCTTGATGGGGATGGCATTACATTTATAAATTACCTTGGGCAGTATGGCCATTTTCACGATATTAACTCTTCCTATCTATGAGCATGGAATGTTCTTCCATTTGTTTGTGTCCTCTTTTATTTCATTGAGCAGTGGTTTGTAGTTCTCCTTGAAGAGGTCCTTCACATCCCTTGTAAGTTGGATTCCTAGGTATTTTATTCTCTTTGAAGCAATTGTGAATGGGAGTTCATGCATGATTTGGCTCTCTTTGTCTGTTATTGGTGTATAAGTGCTTGTGATTTTTGCACATTAATTTTGTATCCTGAGACTTTGCTGAAGTTGCTTATCAGCTTAAGGAGATTTTGGGCTGAGACGATGGGGTTTTCTAAATATACAGCCATGTCATCTGCAAACAGGGACAATTTGACTTCCTCTTTTCCTAATTTGTTAAATTTGAAGTTTGTATAAAACACTGATCTGACAAATGAAATTGTGTTTAAGCATAGGCTTGAAGCATAACTTTACTCTTTAAAACTTTTCATCGTCCCATTAGCAGAGAGATTAAAGGGATGTGCTAGATGAACTAGGCAGGAGGAGATTTCCAGGCAGGAATTAATATGCATAGAAAGAGAAAGGACTCAAGAGGCTTGATGGGTTGGAGAACTACAAGAAATACTTATGATTTGAGCTCCCAGTATGAGGCATAAAATAGAAAAAAGAAAGTATAGCTGGACTTGTAGGAAGACCACAGATGTAGAGACCTTCTCATCCAGAGAGAAAATAAAGAACTTAAATTTCAGCCTATATGAGAACTTCTCAGGCTATGCAAAATTACAAGTATGTTAGATAGTAATCTCTTCAGTCTGCGATGGGTGGGAATTGAGGTTTCTAGAGGAGAATGGCTGGTTGCCTTAGGCTGTAACTTTCTGTATACTTTTATGTGGCACATAAATATCATTTTCTAAATGTTTTATGATGTGTTAAAAAGTAGAGAACTGCTGTGTATGCCAGAGATCCACTGAAAATAGTGCTGAGCTATTAATGACAAGACTATTACTCTGTCTTTATGTCTCTCTCTCTTTCAATTGAAATATATTTTAATGTATCATTAACTAATGACTATATTATTATACATTACTTATTTTCTTTAAATACATATATGGAAAATATAATAGTTATTTTGGGGGAATACAGTACATTGTTATTAACTGTAGTCACCATGTTCTATGATAGGTCTCCTGAACTTACTCCTCCTAACAGAAAATTGTACCCTTTGACCAGCATCTTTTCCTTTCCCCTACTCAGCCCCGGGTAACCACCATTCTACTCTCTGCTTAGGTTCCACATATAAGTGAGATCACACAGTATGTGTGATCCTGTGTCTGGCTCTTTTAAGCTAACATAATGTCCTCCAGGTTCATTCCTGTTGTAGCAAATGACAAGATTTCCTTCATTTTTTTAAGGCTGAGTAATATTCCATTCCATTGTAAAATTTTTAATATTTAACTTTTAAATTTTGATATAATTTTAGATTCACATATAGTTGTAAGAAATAATACAGGTAGATCTTATGTATGTTTTACAATGTTTCCCCCAATGGTAACATACTACAGAAACTGCAGTATAATATCACAATTAGGGGATGGACACTGATAGCAATATTATATTATTCAGATTGTCCCAGTTTTATTTGCACTCGCATGTGTAAGAACATGTATTTAGTTTTATGCAATTTTATTATACTTATGCAGGTTTGCTTACATACTGCTACAGTCAACATACTACCAACACCACAAAGATCCCTTGTGTTGTGCTTTCATAACCACACTAATCTTGTTCCTACACCTCTGCCCCATCATCATCCCCTGTCCATACCTCTGAGAATTACTAATATTTCCTCCATTTCAAAAATGGTATTTCAAAATGTTGTAGAAATAGAATTATGGCCAGGTGCGGTGGCTCATGCCTGTAATCCCAGCACTTTGAGAGGCTGAGGTGGGCGGATCACCTGGGGTCAGGTGTTCGAGACCAGCCTGGTCAGCATGGGGAAACCCCGTCTCTACTGAAAACACAAAAATTAGCCGGGCATGCAGGGTGCCTGTAATCCCAGCTACTTGGGAGGCTGAGGCAGGAGAATCGCTTGAACCCGGGAGGCAGAGGTTACAGTGAGCTGATATTGTGCCTATTGTGCCATTGCACTCCAGCCTAGGCAAAAGAGTGAGACTCCATCTCAAAAAAAAAAAAAAAAAAAAAAAAGAAAAAGAAATAGAAATAGAATTAAATCATAGTCACACATTATTACCAGTATTTTAATTATATCTATTATCTATTCTGATAGTTACTTAGTGATACCTCATTGTGGTTTTTGTTTGTTTGTTAGAGGAAGAGGAATTGGAAATAGTTTAAAGCTGAAATGACTCTTAGTTGGGGAAGTCATTTTACTTATTGGAGCCTCAGTTTTCCTATCTGTAAACATAGAAAAGGAATGCAAAATATGGGACACTTTATGACTTTGTGTTTCATCCTTGTGCAGGAGCCATACTAATCTCCTATGTTGCACAGTATTTTAGCATATGTGCTACTAAAGCAAGCACTCACTGTGGTTTAAATTTGCATTTCCTTAATGGCTGATGACATTGCATATCTTTTCATGTGCATATATGCCATCTGTACATATTCTTAGGTGAAGTGTCTATTCATGTTTTGTGCCCATTTTCTTATTAAATTGTTTTTCATCGTTGAGTTTGGGAAGTTCATTCTGTCTTCTAAATAGCAGCCCTTTTTCAGACATGCGGTTTGTATTTTCTTCCATTGTGTAGCTTGTCTTTTCATCCTCTTCATGCAAGCTCTCACAAAGCAAAAATTTTTAATTTTGATGGGGTCCATGTTATCAATTTTGCCTTTAATGGATCATCTCTTAATGTCAAGTCTAACAACTCTTCACTAGCTTTAGACTTTAAAGAGTGTCTTCTATATTTTTTTCTAAAAGTTTTATACTTTTATACTAACATTTATGATTGATTTTGAATAAGTTTTTGTATAAAGTTTGAGATTTAGATGAAGGCTTATTTTCTTGCCTATGGATGTCCAGTTGCTTCAATACCATTTGTTGAAAAGGGTATATTTCCTCCTTGGAATTGCTTTTAAACCTTTGTCTAAAATTAGTTAAGTATATTTACGTAGGTGTATTTCTGGGTTCTCTACTTTGTTCCATTAATCTATAATCCCTCTGTCAGTATCATACTGCCTTGTTTACTGTCACTTTATAATAAGATTTTATATCAAATAGAGTAATTTCACCTGTTTTATTCCTCTGTACAAAGATTTTTTAAAAAGCTATTCTAGAGCTGTGTTTTATTCTGTATATACTTTATAATGAGCTTGTCTACATCTGTAAAAATTCTTACTGGGTGCCGGGTGCGGTAACTCATGCTTGTAACCCCAGCACTTTGGGAGGCTGAGGCAGGTGGATCATGAGGTCAGGAGTTCGAGACCAGCCTGGCCAATATGGTGAAGCCCCGTCTCTACTAAAAATACAAAAATTAGCCAGGCGTGGTGGCAGGCACCTGTAATCCTAGCTATTCAGGAGGCTGAGGCAGGAGAATCACTTGAACCCAGGAGATGGAGGTTGCATTGAGCCAATATCATGCCACTGTACTCCAGCCTGGGCAACAGAGCCAGACTCTGTCTCAAAAAAAAAAAAAATTCTTACTGGAATATTGATAGTAATTGTCATTGAACCCATAGAACAATCTGGGGAGAATTAACATTTTTTCAATGTTGAATTTTCAAATCTATGAACATGTTATGTTTCTATATTTGTTTAGGTTTTCTTTTATTTCTTTCAACAGCACTTAATAAGTTTTCACATATAGACTCTGTACATGTGTCAGTAAGTATATACCTCACTAAGTATTTCATTTTCATTGGACTGATTATAAATAGCCTTGTTGTTAATTTTGGACTACTGAAGTTCATTGGTATTATACAAGTAATATGACTGAATTTTGTGTATTGATCTTGTATTTGCAATTATGTTGAACTCATGTATTCATTCTAGAAGCATTTTTATAGATGCCATGGGTTTTCTACAAAGACAATCATGACATCTGCAAGTAGGGGCAGTTTTATTTCTTCTATTTTTCCATCCTTTCTTGTGCACGCTCTCTCTTGCGTGCTCTCTTTCTCTCTTTTCCCTCTCTGTTGTGAAAATTGTGTAAGTTCTATTGATTGTTTTCAAGTTAACTGATTCTATCCTCTGTTATCTATGACCTACTACTGAACCTATCCAGCAAGTTTTTTAGATTTTTATATCAGATCTTTCAGTTCTATTATTTAAATTTGGTTCTTTTTCTTTTTTTTCTTCTTCTTCTTCTTCTTCTTATTATTATTATTATTATACTTTAGGCTCTATGGTACATGTGCGCAATGTGCAGGTAAGTTACATATGTATACATGTGCCATGCTGGTGCACTGCACCCACCAACTCGTCATCTAGCATTAGGTATATCTCCCAATGCTATCCCTCCCCCCTCCCCCCACCCCACAACAGTCCCCAGAGTGTGATGTTCCCCTTCCTGGGTCCATGTGTTCTCATTGTTCAATTCCCACCTATGAGTGAGAATATGCGGTGTTTGGTTTTTTGTTCTTGCGATAGTTTACTGAGAATGATGATTTCCAATTTCATCCATGTCCCTACAAAGGACGTGAACTTATCATTTTTTATGGCTGCATAGTATTGCATGGTGTATATGTGCCACATTTTCTTAATCCAGTCTATCATTGTTGGACATTTGGGTTGGTTCCAAGTCTTTGCTATTGTGAATAATGCCACAATAAACATACGTGTGCATGTGTCTTTATAGCAGCATGATTTATAGTCCTTTGGGTATATACCCAGTAATGGGATGGCTGGGTCAAATGGAATTTCTAGTTCTAGATCCCTGAGGAATCGCCACACTGACTTCCACAAGGGTTGAACTGGTTTACAGTCCCACCAACAGTGTAAAAGTGTTCCTATTTCTCCACATCCTCTCCAGCACCTGTTGTTTCCTGACTTTTTAATGATTGCCATTCTAACTGGTGTGAGATGGTATCTCATTGTGGTTTTGATTTGCATTTCTCTGATGGCCAGTGATGGTGAGCATTTTTTCATGTGTTTTTTGGCTGCATAAATGTCTTCTTTTGAGAAGTGTCTGTTCATGTCCTTTGCCCACTTTTGGATGGGGTTGTTTGTTTTTTACTTGTAAATTTGTTGGAGTTCATTGTAGATTCTGGATATTAGCCCTTTGTAAGACGAGTAGGTTGCGAAAATTTTCTCCCATTTTGTGGGTTGCCTGTTCACTCTGATGGTAGTTTCCTTTGCTGTGAAGAAGCTCTTTAGTTTAATTAGATCCCATTTGTCAATTTTGGCTTTTGTTGCCATTGCTTTTGGTGTTTTAGACATGAAGTCCTTGCCCATGCCTATGTCCTGAATGGTATTGCCTAGGTTTTCTTCTAGGGTTTTTATGGTTTTAGGTCTAACATTTAAGTCTTTAATCCATCTTGAATTGATTTTTGTATAAGGTGTAAGGAAGGGATCCAGTTTCAGCTTTCCACATATGGCTAGCCAGTTTTCCCAGCACCATTTATTAAATAGGGAATCCTTTCCCCATTTCTTGTTTTTGTCAGGTTTGTCAAAGATCAGATACTTGTAGATATGTGGCATTATTTCTGACGGCTCTTTTCTATTCCATTGATCTATATCTCTGTTTTGGTACCAGTACCATGCTGTTTTGGTTACCGTAGCCTTGTAGTATAGTTTGAAGTCAGGTAGCGTGATGCCTCCAGCTTTGTTCTTTTGGCTTAGGATTGACTCGGTGATGCGGGCTCTTTTTTGGTTCCATATGAACTTTAAAGTAGTTTTTTCCAATTCTGTGAAGAAAGTCATTGGTAACTTGATGGGGATGGCATTGAATCTGTAAATTACCTTGGGAAGGATGGCCATTTTCATGATATTGATTCTTCCTACCCATGAGCATGGAATGGTCTTCCATTTGTTTGTATCCTCTTTTATTTCCTTGAGCAGTGGTTTGTAGTTCTCCTTGAAGAGGTCCTTCACATCCCTTGTAAGTTGGATTCCTAGGTATTTTATTCTCTTTGAAGTAATTGTGAATGGGAGTTCACTCATGATTTGGCTCTCTGTTTGTCTGTTATTGATGTATAAGAATGCTTGTGATTTTTGTACATTGATTTTGTATCCTGAGACTTTGCTGAAGTTGCTTATCAGCTTAAGGAGATTTTGGGCTGAGACAACGGGGTTTTCTAGATATACGATCATGTCATCCGCAAACAAGGACAATTTGACTTCCTCTTTTCCTAATTGAATACCCTTGATTTCCTTCTCTTGCCTAATTGCCCTGGCCAGAACTTCCAAAACTATGTTGAATAGAAGTGGTGAGAGAGGGCATCCCTGTCTTGTGCCAGTTTTCAAAGGGAAGCTTCCAGTTTTTGCCCATTCAGTATGATATTGGCTGTGGGTGTGTCATAAATAGCTCTTATTATTTTGAGATACGTCCCATCAATTCCTAATTTATTGAGAGTTTTTAGCATGAAGGGTTGTTGAATTTTGTCAAAGGCCTTTTCTGCATCTATTGAGATAATCATGTGGTTTTTGACTTTGGTTCTGTTTATATGCTGGATTACTTTTATTGATTTGCGTATATTGAACCAGCCTTGCATCCCAGGGATGAAGCCTACTTGATCATGGTGGATAAGCTTTTTGATGTGCTGCTGGATTCTGTTTGCCAGTATTTTATTGAGGATTTTTGCATCAATGTTCATCAAGGATATTGGTCTAAAATTCTCTTTTTTTGTTGAGTCTCTGCCAGGCTTTGGTATCAGGATGATGCTGGCCTCATAAAATGAGTTAGGGAGGATTCCCTCTTTTTCTATGGATTGGAATAGTTTCAGAAGGAATGGTACCAGCTCCTCCTTGTACCTCTGGTAGAATTTGGCTGTGAACCCATCTGGTCCTGGACTTTTTTTGGTTGGTAAGCTATTGATTATTGCCACAATTCCAGCTCCTGTTATTGGTCTATTCAGAGATTCAACTTCTTCCTGGTTTAGTCTTGGGAGGGTGTATGTGTTGAGGAATTCATCCATTTCTTCTAGATTTTCTAGTTTATTTGTGTAGAGGTGTTTGTAATATTCTCTGATGTTAGTTTGTATTTCTGTGGGATCGGTGGTGATATCCCCTTTATCATTTTTTATTGCATCTATTTGATTCTTCTCTCTTTTTTTCTTTATCAATCTTGCTAGCGGTCTATCAATTTTGTTGATCCTTTCAAAAAACCAGCTCCTGGATTCATTTATTTTTTGAAGGGTTTTTTGTGTCTCTGTTTCCTTCAGTTCTGCTCTGTTTTTAGTTATTTCTTGCCTTCTGCTAGCTTTTGAATGTGTTTGCTCTTGCTTTTCTAATTCTTTTAATTGTGATGTTAGGGTGTCAATTTTGGATCTTTCCTGCTTTCTCTTGTGGGCATTTAGTGCTATAAATTTCCCTCTACACACTGCTTTGAATGCATCCCAGAGATTCTGGTATGTTGTGTCTTGGTTCTCGTTGGTTTCAAAGAACATCTTTATTTCTGCCTTCATTTCGTTATGTACCCAGTAGTCATTCAGGAGCACGTTGTTCAGTTTCCACGTAGTTGAGCGGTTTTGAGTGAGATTCTTAATCCTGAGTTCTAGCTTGATTGCACTGTGATCTGAGAGATAGTTTGTTATAATTTCTGTTCTTTTACATTTATTGAGGAGAGCTTTACTTCCAAGTATATGGTCAATTTTGGAATAGGTGTGGTGTGGTGCTGAAAAAAATGTATATTCTGTCGATTTTGGGTGGAGAGTTCTGTAGATGTCTATTAGGTCTGCTTGGTGCGGAGCTGAGTTCAATTCCTGGGTATCCTTGTTGATTTTCTGTTTCATTGATCTGTCTAATGTTGACAGTGGGGTGTTAAAGTCTCCCATTATTAATGTGTGGGAGTCTAAGTCTCTTTGTAGGTCACTCAGGACTTGCTTTATGAATCTGGGTGCTCCTGTATTGGGTGCATATGTATTTAGGATAGTTAGCTCTTCTTGTTGAATTAATCCCTTTACCATTATGTAATGGCCTTCTTTGTCTCTTTTGATCTTTGTTGGTTTAAAGTCTGTTTTATCAGAGACTAGGATTGCAACCCCTGCCTTTTTTTGTTTTCCATTTGCTTGGTAGATCTTCCTCCATCCTTTTATTTTGAGCCTATGTGTGTCTCTGCACGTGAGATGGGTTTCCTGAATACAGCACACTGATGGGTCTTGAGTCTTTATCCAATTTGCAAGTCTGTGTCTTTTGATTGGAGCATTTAGTCCATTTACATTTAAAGTTAATATTGTTATGTGCGAATTTGATCCTGTCATTATGATGTTAGCTGGATATTTTGCTCGTTAGTTGATGCAGTCTCTTCCTAGTCTCGATGGTCTTTACATTTCAGTATGATTTTGCAGTGGCTGGTACCGGTTGTGCCTTTCCATGTTTAGCGCTTCCTTCAGGAGCTCTTTTAGGGCAGGCCTGGTGGTGACAAAATCTCTCAGCATTTGCTTGTCTGTAAAGTATTTTATTTCTCCTTCACTTATGAAGCTTAGTTTGGCTGTATATGAAATTCTGGGTTGAAAATTCTTTTAAGAATGTTGAATATTGGCCCCCACTCTCTTCTGGCTTGTAGGGTTTCTGCCGAGAGATCCGCTGTTAGTCTGATGGGCTTCCCTTTGATGGTAACCCGACCTTTCTCTCTGGCTGCCCTTAACATTTTTTCCTTCATTTCAACTTTGGTGAATCTGACAATTATGTGTCTTGGAGTTGCTCTTCTCGAGGAGTATCTTTGTGGCGTTCTCTGTATTTCCTGAATCTGAATGTTGGCCTGCCTTGCTAGATTGGGGAAGTTCTCCTGGATAATATCCTGCAGAGTGTTTTCCAACTTGTTTCCATTCTCCCCGTCACTTTCAGGTACACCAATCAGACGTAGATTTGGTCTTTTCACATAGTCCTACATTTCTTGGAGGCTTTGCTCATTTCTTTTTATTCTTTTTTCTCTAAACTTCCCTTCTTGCTTCATTTCATTCATTTCATCTTCCAGGGCTGATACCCTTTCTTCCATTTGATCCTATCGGCTGCTGAGGCTTCTGCATTCTTCACGTAGTTCTCGAGCCTTGGTTTTCAGCTCCATCAGCTCCTTTAAGCACTTCTCTGTATTGGTTATTCTAGTTATACATTCTTCTAAATTTTTTTCAAAGTTTTCAACTTCTTTGCCTTTGGTTTGAATATCCTCCCGTAGCTCGGAGTAATTTGATCATCTGAAGCCTTCTTCTCTCAGCTCGTCAAAGTCATTCTCCGTCCAGCTTTGTTCCGTTGCTGGTGAGGAACTGCGTTCCTTTGGAGGAGGAGAGGTACTCTGCTTTTTAGAGTTTCCAGTTTTTCTGCTCTGTTTTTTCCCCATCTTTGTGGTTTTATCTACTTTTGGTCTTTGATGATGGTGATGTACAGATGGGTTTTTGGTGTGGATGTCCTTTCTGTTTGTTAGTTTTCCTTCTAACAGACAGGACCCTCAGCTGCAGGTCTGTTGGAGTACCTGGCCAGCCGTGTGAGGTGTCAGTCTGCCCCTGCTGGGGGGTGCCTCCCAGTTAGGCTGCTCGGGGGTCAGGGGTCAGGGACCCACTTGAAGAGGCATTCAGCCCGTTCTCAGATCTCCAGTTGCGTGCTGGGAGAACCACTGCTCTCCTCAAAGCTGTCAGACAGGGACATTTAAGTCTGCAGAGGTTACTGCTGTCTTTTTGTTTGTCTGTGCCCTGCCCCCAGAGGTGGAGCCTACGGAGGCAGGCAGGCCTCCTTGAGCTGTGGTGGGCTCCACCCAGTTCAAGCTTCCAGGCTGCTTTGTTTACCTAAGCGAGCCTGGGCAATGGCGGGCACCCCTCCCCCAGCCTCACTGCCAACTTGCTGTTTGATCTCAGACTGCTGTGCTAGCAATCAGCGAGACTCTGTGGGCGTAGGACCCTCTGAGCCAGGTGCGGCTATACTCTCCTGGGGCACCGTTTCCTAAGCCCGTCGGAAAAGCACAGTATTCGGGTGGGAGTGGCCCGATTTTCCAGGTGCCGTCTGTCACCGCTGGAAAGGGAACTCCTTGATCCCTTGCGCTTCCCGAGTGAGGCAATGCCTCGCCCCTGCTTCGTCTGGCGCACGGTGCGCTCACCCACTGACCTGCGCCCACTGTCTGGCACTCCCTAGTGAGATGAACACGGTACCTCAGATGGAAATGCAGAAATCACCCGTCTTCTGCGTCGCTGGCGCTGGGAGCTGTAGACGGGAGCTGTTCCTATTCGGCCATCTTGGCTCCTCCCCTAAATTTGGTTCTTTTTCATAATCTCTATTTCTTTGCTGAGATTAGAAAGTCTTTTTTTTGTTGTTGCAAGGAGATTTGTAATTGCTTCTAGAAAAATTTTTGATGACTGCTTTAAAATTCTTGCCATATAATTCCAACAACTGATTCACCCTAAGTTAGCGACATTAAATTGCTTATCTCATTCAAGTTATAATATTCCCGGTTCTTGCTGTGTCGAGATTTTTTTTCTTTTTTTATTATGTCCTGAACATTTAGATATTATATTAGAAGATTCTAGGCCCTATTTATATATTTTATTATAGTAGGCAGCTCCCTGTAACATGCAGTTCCACAGCACTTTTTTTTGGCTATGGTTTCAAAGGTAGTTTCATTTTTAGAGTTTTGCCTTCCTGTTTTGGTCTGCTTGATTTATTTAGTGAGGCTGAAGCTCTCCCTGGTCTTTGCTGGTCCTTCTCAATGGGGCAGGAGGGGTTGCCTTATGCTGCATCACCTAGTGCCTCAAGGTAAAGAAAAAGCTTTTCTTGCCTATAAGGACAAAGGTCATGTTCCAGGTCTGGCAGCTTGTTGTGGTGGGTTCACTTGGCTACTCTCAGTGAGGGAGGGTAGTCTCTAGCATCTCAGGGAAGGACTATGCTTCCCCTGGCTATTTTTTCTTAGTGTGGCTCCAGATAAACCCTCTTTACCAGTGGTACTGGACTTGCCTGGTGTTGCTGAGATAACTCATATTTGATCCAAGAGAGAATGAACCTCCTAGGCATTGGCCAGGGTTGCTTTCTTCTTTTGGGTGAAGGATAGTAAGATGCCCTGTCCTTATGTTGCTTTTCCACTCCTGGGGTTCCTAACCAGTGTGCCTTTGTATTTCTAATTTTTAGAGTTATTGTTTGACTTCATTTTGTATTTTCTCCCCCTCAAGAGATTATAGTTGTACTTAGCAGATAAGAGCAGGGTAAAATTACTCTACAAAATTATGTCTGGACTCTTATTCTTCTTTAAAAACATCATTTTGGTAGTTGTGTAGAGAGTGAGCTGATTGTTAGTAAAGCTAGCATCCAACTAAATAACTATCATAATATTCAAGGGTTAAGATGTGGTGAAATGTACCACTGCAGATAGAAAGAATATGGTAATTCAAGAGATATTAAATAAAAAAAAAACTTGCACCCAATAACTTAATGCTTCTTTGATATATATTTGAAGATTTTTGAAAAAAATTTGTGGAATCCTTTCTCTTTCACTTTAAAATAATATTAACAATCATGCAATAAAAACAAAAATCTGTGTTGTTAATTATTGAGTTGTTACTTTGTGATTGACACTGCACTAAATGCTTCAAATGGAAAATGCCATTTGATCTTCAATAGCAAAAATTGTGTTAATTTTATAATTTTGGTAACATATTTTATTTTATCCAATATAGCCAATTCTTCTATTTGTGTTTTAAAATTTTTTTAGTGTAAATCTTAAATTGACAATAATTGTATATACTTATGGGATACAATGTGATGTTTAGATATATGTATAAGTTGTGGAATGATTATATCGAGCTAATTAATATACGTTAATATACTTATTTTCTTGTAGTCAGAACATTCAAAATATATTCTTTCAGCAAGATGAATATTTAACATATATTTGAAATGTAATATATATTATTATGAACTATGATGACTATGCTATGCAGTAGATCTGGAAAACTCATTCTTTTTGTCTGACTGAAACTTTATACCTTTATTTATTTATTTATTTATTTTTTTGAGACAGAGTCTCCCTCTGTTGCCCAGGCTGGAGTGCAGTGGCAAGATCTCAGCTCACTGCAAGCTCTGCCTCCTAGGTTCATGCCATTCTCCTGCTTCAGCCTCCGGAGTAGCTGGGACTACAGGCATGCACCACCATGCCCAGCTAATTTTTTTGTTTTTTAAATAGAGACAGGGTTTCACCATGTTGGCCAGGATGGTCTCGATCTCTTGACCTCGTGATACTTCCGCCTCAGCCTCCCAAAGTGCTGGGATTACAGGTGTGAACCACCGTGCCCTGCCAACTTTATACTCTTTGATCAACATCTCCCTATTCCTCCACCCTCCCAACACTTAGCCTCTGGTAACTACCATTGTACTCTATTTGTATGAATCAACTTTTTTAGATTTCACAGGTGAGGGAGATCATGCAGTACTTGTCTTTACATGCCTGGCTTATTTCAGGTAGCATAAGATCCTCCAGGTTTATCCATGTTGTGGCAAATAACCCTCTTTTTAATGCTGAAAACAATTCCATTGTGTATATATACACATTTTCTTCATCCACTTATCTGTTGATGGACACTTAGGTGGATACCGTTCCTTGGCTATTGTGAATAGTGTCGCAGTAAATATGGAGTGCAGATATCTCTTTGACATACTGATTTCATTTCCTTTGGATATATGCCCAGTAGTGGGTTTGCTGGATCATATGGTAGTGCTATTTGTAATTTGTTTTTTTGGAACCTCCATACCGTTCTTTATAATAGCTATAATAATTTACATTTCCATGAAGTGCACAAAGGTATCGCTTTCTCAATATCCTTGCCAACACTTATCTTTTGCCTTGTTGGTAATAGCCATTCTAACAGGTATGAGGTGATATCTCACTGTGATTTTAATTTGCATTGCTCTGATAATTAGTAACATTGAGTGACTTTTCATATATCCGTTGACCACTTATATGTCTTCTTTTAATAAATGTTTCTTCAAGTCCTTTACTGTTTTTTAAATTGTGTTATTTGTTTTCCTGCTATTGAGTTGTTTTAGTTCCTTATAGATTTTGGGCATTAGCCCCTTATGAAATTTATGATTTGCAAACATTTTCTCCCACTGTGTAGGTTGTCTCTTCACCTTGTTGATGTTTCCTATGGTGTGTAGAAGTTTCTTAATTTGATATGATCCCATTTGTCTGCATTTGTTTTTGTTACCTTTGCCTTTTTGGTTATATTCAAAAGATCACTGTCCAAAACAGGTCATAAATTTGTTGTTTTCTTCCAGTATTTTTACCGCATCAGGTCTTAAATTTAGTCTTTAATCCATTTTGAGTTGATTTTTGTACATGGTGTGAGATGAGGGTCCAGTTTCATTCTTCTGCATATGGATATCTGGTTTTCCCAATACTAGTTTTAAACTGACTGTTCTTTCCCCATTGTGTCCTCTCAGCACCTTTGTCAAAAATCATTTGACCACAAATGTGTGGGTTTATTTCTGACACTCTGTTTGTTCCATTAGTCTATGTATCTGCTTTTATACCACTATGATGCTATTTTGATTACTATAGCTTTGTAGTAATTTTGAAATCAGGTAGTATAGTATCTCCAGCATTTTTTCCCCTCAGATTACTTTGGCTATTCGAGGTGTTTTGTGGTTTCATATAAATTTTAGTATTGTTGGATGGTTATTTTAGTAATAGTATTTTAGAACCCAGAATGCTATGGTTTAAAGAGGTTAAGAAACTTGACCAATTGCACCTAGCTAATAAGTAATGGTTCTATGATTGGAGTCAATGCTTTTTTTTTTTTTAAGCAAATTCTCCCAAATCCTAATGGACTCAATTATTATTCTTCTTTTTTTTTTGAGATGGAGTTTCACTCTTGTTGCCCAGGCTGGAGTGCAATGGTGTGATCTCGGCTTAGCACAACCTGAGTCTCCCAGGTTCAAGCGATTTTCCTACCTCAGCCTCCCAAGTAGTTGTGATTACAGGCATGTGCCATCACAACTGGCTAATTTTTTATTTTTAGTAAAGACAGGGTTTCTCCATTTTGGTCAGTCTGGTCTCAAACTCCGGACCTCAGGTGATCCGCCCACCTTGGCCTCCCAAAGTGCTGGGATTACAGGCGTGAGCCACTACGCTAGGCCTGGACTCAATTCTTAAACTCTATTGTTAACTGATTCTACATTAAATCAACAAATAATTGATTAAGTCTAAATTGTTCGTGGTTTAAGGGTTAATTTTTAAAACCAAAATTACAAGTATATATGCTTACTAACATTTTGATATCTCCTTTTAAGTATTCAAAGATATTTAAACCATTTAAATTCTTAACTCTGTACTACTTTCCTCATAAATAAAAATAAGGACATACTATCCACAAAAAATAATGATTTTTTGTGTTCTTAGCATGATTCATGTCATTGACTTTTGCACAACTAATAAGTGTGTTATGTGGCATAAATCAGAAGGGTTATATGCCCAGGAAGAAGGCATATTCAACACCAATTGCTATGTGAAGCATTTGGAAATCCTGGAAGTAAACATATTTTATTACCTAACTTTTACTCAGAGAAGAAAGTTTTCATACATAAATTTTTCAGTTGAGGAGCTGGTTTTTCCTTATTGTGGAAGACATAAATACTGCTGCATTTTTAGTGATAATGAAATTTGCATTTAGCCAAGTTGCTTTATTTACATACTGCCTGCATGTTAATAATTTAACATAAACTGTAGCATAATTTAGGGACTAAAAATATCGTTGTTGTGTGCTCACAGTAAGTTTTACACTATAATAATCATATTTTGAGGATTAATTTTGATGAAATTAATGTTGCGAGAGGATTTATAATTGTATACAGCAGGCAGAAATGTTTGAGATTTTCATCCAAAAGTAGAATAAAATATATATAGTAGAATCAATGTAATTTATTTTTTATATTACACTATCTTTAATTTCCAGTTACTTAGTTTTCTGGCTCCAAATTTATAGGAATCAGTATGCATACAAAAGGAAGCTGAGGCTCCTGATCAAGAGAAAGTGTTCAAACTGAAAGAAAGGTGAATCATTGGAAAAAGCTTCAACTATTTTCTAGTTTGTTTGTTTGTTTATTTTTGAGACAGAGCATTGCTCTGTCCCCCAGACTGGAGTGCAGTGGCGCCATTGCAGCTAATTGTAACCTTGGCCTCCCAGGTTCAAGCGACTCTCATACCCCAGCTTCCTGAGTAGCTGGGATTACAGGAACGTGCCACCATGCCTGGCTAATTTTTAGTAGAGACAGGATTTTGCCATGTTGGCCAGGCTGGTCTTGAACTCCTGGCCTCAAGTGATACCCCCACCTCTGCCTTCTGAGGTGCTGAGATTACAAGTGTGAGCCACCATGCTCAGCCAAGCTTCAACTATTTTCTAGTTTTGTTTTTCCTTATCTGACATCTTAGGTGTCTTCTTGTTTCAATGTGACTGTCAAATGTATTCTACAAACTTTTTTGAAGACACAAAATAAGGATACTATAAGGAACATAGATTGTTCTGATTGTGGATATTTATTTCACACTATTATATTTTTACCCAATGGAAATGACACCATATCCCTATTCTGTGTTAAATGTACCAGGAATGGGAATGAGTAATTGTAAATCATCCTGAAACTGTTTTATTGTCTTCTAGTAAAACCACTTCTTATTTTGTATATATTTTTATAAAACAGACTGAAGTACTGAATCTAGACTTGCTTTAATATTCTAAAAGCACTAACATTCACACCCTTCCCTGAAGCATTTTGAAATTAAAAACTAGTTCTACACTTGAAAAAAATAATAAAGATCTAATTTTGTTTCTTTTTAAATCATGAATTTGGATAACTGTGGCTAGGTCATTTAATATAATCTTACCAAGCAAATGTGCTCACTGCCTGACAAGCATAGAAGCCAATACGATGGCACTGGCTTTTGAGAAAAGAAAGGCTTTATTGTAAGGCCAGCCGCAAGGAGACAAGAGATGCAGCTCAAATCTGTCTACCCAATTTGGGGTCTGGGTAAGTTTTAAAGGGTCAGAGGGCAAGGGGAAGAATTTGGGAATGTTGGCTTGTCAAGGTCTGATTTGACCATTTGAATGAGGTATGCTGAGGTGGATTTCAGCCATGTTATATGGTTTGAATTTGTGTCCCTGCCAAATCTCATGTGATCCTCAGTGTTGGAGGAGGGGTCCGGTGGGAGGTGATCTGATCATGGGGCAAACGTCCCCTTTGCTGTTCTCATGATAGTGAGTGAGTTCTCATGAGATCTGGTTGTTTAGTTTGTAGTACCACCCCCTTCTCCCTCTTCCTCCTGCTCCAGCCATGTAAGACATGACACCTTCCTCTTCACTTTCCACCATGATTGTGAGTTTCCTGAGGTCTCTCCTGCCATGCTTCCTGTACAGCCTGTAGAACCATGAGTCAATCAAACCCCTTTTTAAAATAAATTATCCAGTCTCAGGTAGTTCTTCATAGCAACGTAAGAATGGACTAATACATTCTGAATCTTCTGGGCCAAAAGATCCCTCACCTTTGAAAGGATTCCAGTATTTATCATGTCCCAGCCTTTTTGGTTCTGTGGGGAGGAATCCTTGGTTCTGAGTGCTATTAGAGGTCAAATCTTTTTCTATTGCATGTGATGGGGCTACATAACTTCCAGTTTAGGCTCTGTTATACCTGCAAGGTAAACTGACATTATCTTATCAACAGAGTAGGCCCACTATAGGTTGGTCCTGCGGTTACAATAATAGGAAAGGTAAATCAAAATGTCACATAGAATATTTTCTTTTTCAAATATTTTATGGCACACATTGAAGGAATAATTTTGTGAGCAGATCATGCTATATTTAAATCTGATTAACACAATATTCTATTTAAATTTTGTTTTTTGAAATATAAATTCTTAAATACATTTCTTTTATGGCACTTGTCTTACTCAGAAACATTAATGTCCTGCTTGCTGTCCTCTCATGCCCAGTGACTAAACATTGCATTTGGGCTTCTTCATTTTCAGGCCTATCCACTTTCCCGCTGATACTTCCAGCACTGCATCTTCATTTTGGTCATGCTAATTTCCATATATTCTTCATTGCTCACCCTACAGAAAAAGATGGACCATGGATAATGTCTATTATTGTCTTTCATGTATTGTCTATTCTGTCTCTCCTCTCTCTTACGGTAATCAAGTGGAGTTCTGCCCTTTCACCACTATCATTCTGACTCCCATGAGAATCTATTATATTTGGACATATAAATCAAAACTAAAATTCTAAGCCCCCTAACCAACTGAAAGGACTCCCAACCTTTGGCTAAGGGAACCTGAAGACCTAGTTCAGGTCATGACAGGAAGGGGGTTGGACATGCTCCATTATACCCCTTCCCTAACATACACCCCCAGTTTAACTAATCAGCATTAACATTAAAATAGGGATCATAAGATTGACAAAACACTCTTTGTAACAATAAAGTGTTAAATTCCAACCTGTCTCTGGTATAGCATCACATGACAGGGAGAAGACCCTGAAGAAAATCGAAGTGTTCTACCCTAAAATATATTTCTTTGACATATTTTGAAATGGACTCGCAAAGTTGTCTCTTATGGGGAAAATTTGCATCCTGGAGAGAATCTCCTTCCCTTTCTAGGTCTTTTCCAGATCCAGAAGAGATTTAACTAAGAGTTTGACACCTTTTAATGTCCCGAAAGAGACATTTATGATCTATTCTCTCTGAAGCTTGCTACTTAGAGGCTTCATTTACATAACAAGAACATTGGCTTCCATAACCCTCCTTATCTTAATTCAAGCATTTCTTTCTGCTGATTCAACTCTTTAGGCAAAGCTTAATTCTTTTTTACTTTTTTTTTTTTTTTTGAGAAGGAGTGCTCTGTTGCCCAAGCTGGAGTGCAGTGGCATGATCTTGGCTTACTCTAAACTCTGACCCTTGGGTTCAAGCGATTCTCTTGCCTCAGTCTCCCAAGTAGCTGAGATTACAGGTGCTCACCACGTTGTCTGGCTAGTTTTTTGTGATTTCTTTTTCTTTTTTTTTTTTTAGTAGAGATAGGGTTTCACCATGTTGGCCATACTGGTCTTGAACTCCTAACCTCAGGTGATCCACCCGTCTCAGCCTCCCAAAGTGCTGGGATTACAGGCGTGAGCCATTGCACCTGGCCTAAGCTTAATCCTTTCAACCAATTGCTAATTAGAAAATTTTTGAATCCATTTATGACCTGTAAGCCCCTGGCTTTGAGATGTCCTGCCTTTCTGGGCCAAACCAATATATAACTTACATGTATTAACTTATGTCTTGGCTTGTAACCTCTGTCTCCCTAAAATGTATAAAACCAAGCTTAACCTGATTGACTTGGGCATATGTTCTCAAGACAGCTTTAGACTCTATTCCAGGCCACGGTCACTCATATTTGGCTCAGACTAAGTCTCTTTAAATATTTCGCAGAGTTCGGCTTTTTTCCTTAACAGAGCATACTGTCCTCCATTTCTTTCTCCTTTCTCTTGATAAGACATTGGGGTTTTTAACATAGGTCTATGAACTTGAAACCATTAAATTCCATATTTGTAAAACTATTATCTTAGGAATACAATTTTAAGAGTTTCTATGTTTCTGTTCCTAACCTTCATAGTATATTAAGACAATTATTTTTATCTCTCCAACTGGATTGGAAGACCCCTGTGGGGAGCAACTCATATTCATTAAACAAAAATATCTCAGTAATGTGGATAACAATAAAAACCCAATTCCTGTCTCAGAGAATTATGATTCAGTGCTTATTATTTAAAAGAACTTGCACAAAGTGTGCTGGGGGCAGGAATGTATTAGTTGATAAGAAAGAGAAAGATTATTATACCAGAGGAAAAAAGAAAATAATCTGTGTAAAGTTACAAGGACAAATGAATTATGTACTTCATGCAGGTAATAATTCCTCAGGAATAAACGGGTGTGTGAGTGTGTGTGTGTGTTTGTGTGTGTATGTGTGGGTGTGTGTTGGACATGGTGTTATCTTTGACATGTCACATGAGTAACTATATAGTTTTGCTCCTCAACATGTGTAGCTTGAACTCCTTGCAGCAGTATCATCATTATCACTGGAAGAATGTGAGAAATGCAGAAACTTTGGCCACATCCCAGAACTACTGAATCAGAGTTCTCAAGTTTTTTTTACTGTAACTATTTTTATTACATTGTAATAATTAGGAGCTATACAGTTCATGACAAAAATATTACAAATTTCAGATCACTTCATAGCACATACTCCTATAAACATTTAAAAGCTAATTTCAATTAAAAGAGTGGTAATTTTTAATGTTTGATATGACCAACATTCCTAGGTCAGCGCAACCAAATGATGGAAAACAACTGGATCACACTGCATATGTCCCACAAAAGAAAGCACAATGCACAAAATGTGCATGTTTCAGTTTACACAAAATACATTCCAGGTAAATATGTTACATTAAGAAATAGTACTAGTAAGAAATTGGCACTCAAAGAAAAAATGCAAAAATATTTTCAACTTGAAAATACAGGACAGTGGAATTGGAAACTTTTGGATAAAACATTGTAACCCAGTTAGCTCTATTTGCTGGGTGGGGATGAGCCCTCAACATTTCTGCTGATAACTTTTTTTCCCCCTAAATTCATCTAAATTACCTATCATTATCCCAAACAGGCACTTCAAACTAGTAAACTAAAACACAAATCTTAGTCGAGTTATGACTATTCTTCAAGAACTCATGTGAGTATCTTGAGAAAGAAATTTTCATTTTTGACAGACAGCTATCAGTAGTATGCTGTTCAATTGCTCAATGCAGAATTCATGTTATCCAGTATTAACACAGAAGTTATTAAATATAAATTCAGCTTTAAAGTAACTGCTTGGTTCTAAAAAAAATTACTACATAATTATCAAGAAATCATTACTTTTTGACAAATGGAAATCTTCAGATAGTTTTTACATCTAAAGAAATATCCCCTAAATGTATATACACTGAAGAAAAAATGGTTGGATTAAAAAAAATCACTGGAATAAAAATGAGATGAACTTGTGCAAACTGTAACTTGACATGCCCCACAAAGTTTCCATATATATGTTAGGACAAAATTGTGCAATGGTGGCAACAGTTCTGATAACCTATAAGAGTTAGGTTCTAAATTCCTATGCAGTGTGACTCAGTTAAAATAGAGCCTAGAATGCCTAAGTGGAAATATTCACTCAAATGATACAACATATGTCTGCTCTATTCTTCCACAAACATGTTAATGCCTAAGACTATGTAATTTAGCATTTTTTGAAAAAACTTCAACAAGGATTTTTATCTTTAAGGCTGTAATAATTAGATAACATTTCTTTCTAGAATTCTCCCCCCCCCTTTAAAAATCGCTACAATAACAAACCTTTTATTAAACCATTCAAAGTTCACATAATAAAAGGTAATTACCATTACCTTAAAAAATGTCCATCTACATAAAAAATTCAAGAGGCCTAAATATCCCCTCATAAGCACTGCAGTTCCTGAAGTATGGCCATTTCTTTCTCTGTGTAGAAACAAGAGGTACTGTATAACACGCTACCTAAACAATGTTCCACAGATCTGTAGATTAGTATAGTATTTCAGAAATCACACCGATTTTTACATAGAAGTTTCCTTGTCTATGAACTAGTTCAGGCGCCTGTTTATTTGTATCCAGATAAAACTATTTTAGAAGTAAATATTTAATTTTTAAGTCTATTTTAATTACTTATGCAGACAAAACTGGAACATTACACTTTTGGGAATTTTATGAGTATCTGACATATACCTTAATGTGTACAGTAATTGTCCCAACAGAATCACATAGTTATGCCAAATAAAACACAATATAATCAAGTTTATTCCTTTAAAATAATGAAGTGATTTACATAAAGTAGCTAGATCAAAGAGTTGCACTGGAATCATAGCAAAACAATTGTAGAACTGGAAGAAACCTTAGAGACCAAACCCCTTCTTTGCAAAACTAAAATACACGTTGTCAAATACACGTTGTGTTATCTCTGGGTCATATGCTGAAGGCCTTACTAAGATATTACAGACCATGTTAGCACTACCTAAGGACCAGGATTATGCCTCTTGTTTGGGGATACCATATACCCAGGGCCTTGGGCAGTGACTGGCATCTAGTAGGCACTCAATATATATTTACTGAATAAATGAGTTCTGCAAAACAGTAAGATTTATGGGGCTGAGGTGGGCGAATCACTTGAGGTCAGGAATTTGAGACCAGCCTGGCCAATAGGGTGAAACCCCATCTCTACTAAAAATACAAAAAATTAGCTGAGTGTGGTGGCACACGCCTGTAATCCCAGCTACTTGGGAGGCCGAGGCATGAGAATAGCTTGAACCTGGGAGATGGAGGTTACGGTGAGACAGTAAGACAAGATGGCGCCTCTGCATTCCAGCCTGGGTGACAGAGTGAGACTCTGACCCTGCCTAAAAACAAACAAACAAACAAAACCAGTAAGCTTTATGAATTAAATATTAAAGTATTTTTCATTGTAAGAAGATTTCTGGTTATTAAAACATTGGAATGTATTACTGTTACCAGGGGTAGTCCTAGTTGTAGATTACCTAAGAAATTCTTTCAGCAGTATCATTATTAAAATCTCCTTCCACTGGATAGGGTTCTGTCTGTTCATACCAGGTGTGAAAATTCCTACTGTCACTAATGAATTGGGCAGCAAAGAGGTGTTCAAAGGATCAGCCACCACCTGAAAATTAGCTATTAGGTCGAATCCCATTATGATATCTGTCAGATTCTTTTGAGACCTGAGGAAATAAGATGTAGGGGATTTTGATGTGACTTAATGGGAAACCTTCATGGAGATATCCACAGCAGCAGTAAATCTTATGGTTAGGGCAATTAGAAGTATTAAAATTATATCAAGTCATGGGGCATGTGGAAGGCAGGCAGGCAAGATGACACTAATATGGAAGGAGAATCCTAAAACGAGAATGGATATTCAAATATAAACTTTACCTCTTGAACAATTTTGCCCAAGATTCTCACTGAAGATGGTAACATAGGTTAAAAAGTTACAGATTGTGCTGAGCTTGACAAATAAGTGTATCCTATGTAAACGGAATACAAATTACATAGTTGTAAAAAAGCGATGAGTTTGAGATGACTTCTTTTAACGTGAAGAAATGGATAGTAAGTGATTTCCTCAAAATCAGAGTCCTAAAAGACACATATCTAGAACCTAAGTCACCTTCCCTCTAGTCCAGTGATATTTTCACCTCACCACACCATCTCACTTCATATATTTTAAAATAAGTAACATTTTAAGTGTATTAAAAGGATTATTTTTATTAATATTTATTTTTAAAGCATTACTCTTAAATATGGATCAGACTTGAAAAGTGTTTATGAAATGTTAATTTAACCAGTGTTGAGAGAACTAGCCAAACCTAGAGATTTTAAAGCTTTTTCACTTCATTGTTTAAAAAAAATTAATGTCTTGGCACACCACCCCCCCAAAATCTCAACTTTCGAGTTCATATTTAAAAGTAATGTTTAAAAAAGAGTTTGTTTTCTTAAAAACAAAAGCGACGCTCTTGATTTGTCAGCAGGACCTCCACAGAGTGAGAATGTATTTGTTGAGCTTTCCAAACTGTCCTAATCCCTCCCCATTTTCACCAACCAGTGCATGACTGTGAAACTCTCTATGAAAGCTCAAAGGTTCACACAGGGCCTGGCCTTGCAAACTTGGTCTCTTCAACACCTACTAAGCTCTGACTGGCCCAAATAATCTTTAATAACACAAGCAGAATTAAAACTATCTTCAAAGACTGAAGTTGAATAAAAGATTTAAAGTTATATACTATGAAAGAGAAATCTGACACAGGGAGACTACATTTCATTCCTGTGAGAATGTTTTACACCTGTTAAAATTCTTTCAATTATTATAAAAATTTAGTACCATGTAAATATAGCCCCAAAATGGTTGCTATAATTCCCATTTCATACTGGGTCTGCCTTAACCGGAAAAACTATTAGGAGTCCTTATAATAATTTATCTAATGTGAAAAGGAAATGGCCTTATAATAGTTTCCATTGCCTTGTAATTTTTTTCCATTTTTTTCTTTTTATAGAAAAAATATAATATTTTTGAGAGAGTGACCATGACTAATAGCAGTGGAAAGGGGGACAAAACCTTTGTGAACAGTGTAACTTTGCATTCACCGGGGATGACAAACTACAGGACATGATGCCTAGAAGAAGAATCATCAGGAATCCCATAAATTTGTGTTCCCTCAGTGTTTCAGTAAAACCAATTATAAAGCCTCAACTGAAATTATAATTGGTAATTAATACATTTATGTGACTAGATAAAACACAGAATAGGGATGATTCACAAGCTTCATTAATTTGTTTCTCACCAATGTTCACAATTGGTAAGAAAAATAAGAAGTAATCAACTGCATGCACCAAAAACCCCAAGACAGAAATCATAGGTTTTCAGTCTCTTTTTCACAGGCATTGCTAGTTCGAAAACCAAAACTCTGGTAATACTGGCACTTAGAGGGAAAAAAAGTTTGCACTGTCATTTTAAAATAAGCATTTAAGGTAAAAGCTAACAGTTTGCATGGAGCAGGAAAAAAATTAGGTAATGCTAAAACAATGCTAATAATTTAGTGTAATGTATAAAAATTACCACTTTTACTGAAGTATGCCTTAAGAAAAAAGTACAAATTGTATTTACATAATTACACACTTTGACTTCTTTTTCTTCTTCTTACCATCTTTGCTCATCTTTTCTTTATTTCTCAAACTAATGTATAGAAGGCATCATTAACACCGTGTCTTTGCTGATGTTTCAATAAAGGGAATTCCCTGACTCCTTGCTAAGTCCTGAGCCTTTTGTGTCTACTGTTCTAGAAGGCAAATCACATTTATTTCCTACTAGGACCATAGGCACATCTCGGAGTCCTTAAATCTTTTAATTTGTTCTCTATAATTGTGCATATCTTCAAATTATTTAATATTATTTATGGCAAATACACAAAGAAAGCCCCCCCAGTCCTCATGTATTGGTCCCTCATTGCATTGTACTCTGCTTTACCTGCTGTGTCAAGAATATCCAAGAGACAGGTTTCTCCATCAATTACTACTTGCTTCCTGTAGGAATCCTCTATTGTTGGATCATATTCGTCCACAAAATGATTCTGAATTAGCTGTATCGTCAATGCACTCTTGCTTACGCCACCAGCTGCAACTACCGCAAGTTTATATTCAGTCATTTTCAGCAGGCCTGGGAGCCGCTGAGCCTCGGGCCCTGCCGCCGCCTTCTGTGCCTGCGCCAGGCTAGCTCCCAGTCCGAAATGGCGGGGGCCGGGAGTACTAGCCGAGCTTCATCTAAACCAGTATTTGTCTTATATACTTTACGTGAATATACTTATTCTCAAGGTAAGGCAGTCAAAGCTCATTCCATTCCTTAGGAATTTCTGATACAGGATAATTTCAAGCACTAAAGATTCATTTTATTTCAAAGAACCAGCAAATTTCAGTAGATCTTAATGTTACACAATGCATTAAATAGCAGACCATGCTTTTCCCTGGAGTCATCGTTTTCTAAATTGCAATGTAGTAGCTAAAAAGCATCTGCAAATAAGAATAACATTGTGAATCTTATTGAAAGTTTTAGGTCAGTTTTGTCATGATGCATTCTTCATCATCTGTCAGGTTGTTGGCATGTGAAACGTCTCCAGAGGATAAAGAATATTCTGCTAGAAATAGCCTCCTTCAGTTTTCTCTTCAAATAATAACTTGGGTCAAAATCATCCTTACTAGGTCACTGTTAAACAATATTTCTGATATGCTTGACATGTTACTGTGCATTACATCAAATCAAATTTTGATCATGCTTTATGAAATTCCTGACATGTCTGATGCTACTATATTCTCGTAGTGAGTATTCAAATGTGGCAATAAATAATGTCCAGGACCTATTTCTAATAATTTTAGTTTGCTTTAAATCTTTATCTGCTAAAAATTTTTCTCTAGATCTTGAAATTACTCCACAATTTACTAGTGACTATGATAAGTTACTTAGATACCTCATCTTATTTATTTATTTATTTATTTATTATTTATTATTTATTTATTATTTTTTTTTTGAGACAGAGTCTCACTCTGTCGCCCAGGCTGGAGTGCAGTGGCGCGATCTCGGCTCACGGCAACATTCACCTCCCGGGTTCAAGCAATTCTCCTCCCTCAGCCTTCCAAGTAGCTGGGATTACAGGAGCCCCCTACCACATCCGGCTAATTTTTGTATTTTTAGTAAAGGCAGGGTTTCACCATGTTGGCCAGGCTGGTTTCAAACTCCTGATCTCAAATGTCCCACCCACCTTGGCCTCCCAAATTGCTGTGATTACAGGCATGAGCCACCATGCCTGGCCAACAGCTTCCTCATCTTTAAAATGAGATAGAGTAGTACCTGTATTATAGGGTTATTATGAGGATTAATTTAGTAAGTGTAAGGGTTTATAACAGTATTATTATTGAAATATGAGGTCAAAATAAATTTGTTTCCCTGAGTAGGATGAAATGCTTCTTTAAGGGGAATCATTTAAATTTCTTACATAATTTTATTTGCACATTGCAGCAAAATACATGCATGTTAAACTACCAGCATAACTTAATTCATGAATGCATGTATATACATGAGGATCTTCATGGCCCCAGGAACACATTAAACTTTTCTGATACAATTTTTCTTTACTTAGAGTTTGTTTTCTTCTTCATATATTGCTTTTCATTTGTTTACACTGTACTTTCATCTATATAGTATGCATTAAAAATATAAAGATGTTTGCTTTTTCAAGTAATCAAGTTCAACAAAGTTTTTATCATATGAAAAATTAATAGGTAAGCACTCAAACATTGATGAATAAAGATACTAAACAACAGTAGCTATAGGCAGATCACCCACCCGCTACCCTCTGTTTCCAAACAGAAATAATCAACCCTTCCTCTAATTTCACGTTCTTTCTCTCAGTGGTGGAGTGTTCTAGATTCTATCAGTCTAGCTTGTTATTTTTATTTCCATCTGGAACTGGATCAGTCCTTACTGAAGCCCAGATAGATGACATTATAGAAATAAATTGTATTAGTCTGACATAATTGTTCTCTATGCAATCTTTACATTTATGGGGGAAAAGGTTAGTTTTCATTAGTGTACTAATCCAAGGCTTGCTCTCTTCCTCTATTGTAAAAAGCAGTAAATTGATACGCTGTATTAGTGATAGCTGTCATATGACTTACTGTAAATTACATAGCTCTTAAACTGCCCTCATTTTCTCTTTGGAGAGGCCTTATTAAATGAAAGCACCATGCTGCTGCAACCACAGTGAGGTTTCAAAAAGCCGAATCTCATCACATTGCTTGTATCCTTTAAATCCTTCAATGTTTTTTTTGTTCCTTAAAGTCAAATACACAGACTTCCCTGATCTAGCATGTGCCTGCCTAACCAGCCTTATCCCACCTACCCCTGCCATTCGTTCTAAACTCCATCTGGGTTGGGTGCTTAAACATTCTGGAATATGTCACATTCTTTCTGCATATTCCTGGTATCTCTTTTTACCCCCCTTGTCTTCCTGTAAATAACATAAATACCACTGTGCTAACCCTCCTAAATAAGAAAACTTTATTGATCTTTCTGGTCACAGAGCATATTTTTATTGTAGTATTTTTGTCATTGTTTACTTCATGTCTCTTTCTGCCACTGTTGTTTGGCTTCTAAAGATGGGGCTTAAGATCTTTGTCAGAGTTATTCAAATTGGCAAGTTATTTTCTCTGTAGATTGCTTCAAAGAAAAATAAGCATTTTAAAAATTTTAAAAGAAAATAAAGGCACTTATGATTTTTTATATTTTTAATAAGACAAGGATAATAATGGGAAAATTTAAGAAAACACTAAGGTAAATTAAAATCATGTGTAAGGTTAGTTTGGTAAATAACTTTTATTGAGCACCTTCAATGTCTCAGGCATTTTACTGGATTCTTTTTATTTGTTAACTAATACAAGAGTTGTAAAGAACTTAGAAAATAATGATCAAAGCTCGACTGTAAGATAAAAGAACAAAACAGTTCTAGTTATTGATATCTCAAATGGGAAAATTTGTAACCATGTCACCTTTATATGCACCAGATATTCAAATAAACATAGAAAGAAACAGATTAACATGTAACTCCAGTTGATTAGTTTCCAGGACATAGGCCTAACAGTTGAGGACGGTTTATTGATTTGGATAGAGAAACAGTAGCAATTACCTCAGTGTATATAAATTATAGGTTCCTAGATTATAATAAATTAACATGTATTATGGTTGGGCTATTATTGAACAAATTTAGTTCGAATGAGTTACATTTTTACTCCTTTTTATAAGATAGCATTATGGATCATGTGCTAAAAATCAGTAATCAGTTTTGGGTTTTGTATCTTTTTGTATGAACGTAAGGAAGCTATAAACAGTAAATTCTTGCGTACAGTACAGATATTCTTGTCTTACAGTGGGGTTATGTCTTGATAAACCCATTGAAAGTTAAAAAATATCTTAGTTCAGGAGAGGCCAAGATAGCGAATTAGAAGCAGCTGCAGTCCACGGCACTCACAGAGAGGAATGAGAGGAGGTGGAACTACGGGTTTAACATTTTATACATATGGACAATATATGTGTGCATATGTACAAATATACATTTGTAGACAATATGTACAAAGCCATGTGACAAGTTCAGGAAACTTAAAGAGAGCTGGTGTGGCTAGAGTGCAGAGAGAAGGGATAGAATATTGCAAAATGAGGCTGGATATGGTGGCTCAGGCCTGTAATCCCAGCACTTTGGGAAGCCAAGGCGGGCAGATCATGAGGTCGGGAGTTTGAAACCAGCCTGATAAACATGGTGAAACCCCGCCTCTACTAAAAATACAAAAATTAACTGGGCATGGAGATATAAGAGCCAGCTCTTAAAAAAAAATGAGCAGAGAAGACCTGAGTTGTGTAGTGGTGGAAAAGCCCACCAGCCAATGGGCTGGTGTTGAGATAAGGACCTCATTTTGGTGTTCAAGCTGTTGAGTACTCAATTATCCTTAAAATGCATTTCTTCCTTGATTTGAACAGCAACATTCTTACCCTATGTTCTTCTTAGTATTTGTTTCTCTTAAACCTCAGAACTTTCTACCACTCTCTGTCAGATATTCCCATCAATATTTTACAGACACTTAAAACTCAATATGTCTACCCCAAAACTATGTACATTTACTATGCATCCAAAAATAAATGAATAAATTTTAAAAACTGTGGCTAAATGGTATGTGATACAATCAACTTGTTGAAATGTCTGGTGAGGGGATATCTGTGGCCACTTTCCCAAAGCATTATGGTGAATATTCCAAGTCTAATTTGTCTTCAGATGACTTTTAGAAGATATGAGTAACAGAAGAAGGTGAGGGAGAAGGAGGAGAAAAGGCAGAAGGACACAGGAGAGCAGAATGAAAATTATATGAAACGGCACCATTAAATGCCTAATAAATAATGTAATAATATTGCTATTAAAGCCAAAAAGGCCTTCAATATGTCAAACTTAAACTAAACATACTGTTTTACTCTAAGTGGCCCATAAAATTTATTGAATTTATAAGGGAATACTATCCTCTCCATGAATGTCTGCCCCAGCATTCTTAACTGGCGCACATTACAGTTTGGCCCCACTAAACAAAAAAACCTGTCATAATTATGAAAACTGGTTTTGTACAAAAACTAGCATGAATGTAATGGGAGAATGGCTGTTTGAAATTTATTAAGAGAGTATGTGAATTCTGACCCTCTTCATTTTTTTCAGCCTGAAACTATAATCAACTTCCCTAACTTCTTGGTGTCTCTCTTCTTCATTTGTGATACCATTTTTTACTTTTTACTTCCTTGTATTACTGTCATCTTTTTACTTTACACCTCCTTGTATTACTTCCATGATTTCTTACCAGCTACTATTCTCTATTCTTTTCCAAAACTTTGAATGTTCTTTTTGGTTGCAGACCCAGCCTATAGTATTTGTGGAGCCTGATAAGAAGCCTCTGTACCTGTGGGAATGTAGCCTGTAGGTTTTCACAGGCCAAAGTGTTCATGAGTATCAGGGTTTTGATCTCTTATTATTGGACATATAAAGGAAATTTTGCAGAAATTTTATTCTGGGTCACCAGATTTAAAGTATTATTCCATTGGCATTAACAAATCTATAGATACCCTGTTTAAAGCCATGTTACTAAAAATAAAACTAGGATTTCATGTGAACAAAATATTTCATATTCTTTATTTTCTCAAAGAAGTGTCTAAGAAGAACAAGCCCAGTAGCCTATTAAATAAGAAAAGCAATAGAGGTTTTATTGTCTTATAATGCATGGGTATTTTCTTACTATTTTACTGAATTTTTGTTGATCTAATAAATTCTCTTTTTGTTTTTGGAAAACTAAGATGAGATCATTGCTTTAATTCTGAATAATGAAAAGAAAATACAAGAGAAAGGGAAATAACTAGGATAAACTAGACAGACCTTAGATCCTGGGCAACCACACACTGGAGGAAGAGCTGTGTCCCTCTCAGGTGCATGTTTTGAAACAAAGTGGAACAACAAAGATAGACCCTAATTTCTCCATAGCAACACTAGATTGGTACCAATGTACTTGTTTTTAGAAGCATGGACTAAAGGGAAACCCCTGTGTTCTTTCAGACAAAGACCTTCTTGTTCAGATCTCTTGGGCTTTTTGGTAGTTTTATTAATTACAACAAAACTAACCTGTTCCCTACCAATTCTGAAGCTCCAAGAAACTCTTGTAATTGTTGAGTAGGGGCAGACTAGACACATGGAATTCAAGTTAACTGTAGTGAATGGTAACAATTAGCACATCTTATGGATCAGTAGGCGCTCCACTTGACCCCATAATGACTAGTGAAAAAGAATGACTACCAAGTTAGAAAACTGACTGTCATCTTACATATTTTCCTTTGCCTCAATAACTGCATCATTCCATTCCCATCCCAATCCAACCTAAACCATCCCCAATTAGTAAACACTACATCTATGATGTCGTCAAAATAGATTGGCTTTATATTGCAAGTGTAAGTTTGGTGTTCATTCTCTTCTTTTTATACCCACTGATACTTTTTAGGTTCTCATAATTTTTCACCTGAAATATCTTAAAGTCCTCATAAATCTTCTCTATACACCTTATATTGTCCTTATATAATCCATTTGTCATACTGCTTTGTCAGATTGATCTTTCTAAACTATGAATTTGATCAGTCACTCCTCTTCTTAAAAACTTGCAATGGTGGGGCAAAGCACAGGGGCTGATGCTTACATAAATAATTACATAATTCCAGCATTTTGGGAGGCTGAGGCTAGAGGATCACTTGAGCCCAGAAGTTCAAGACCAGCCTGAGCAACATGATGAAACCCCGTTTCTACCAAAAAAAAACCAAAAAAACAAAAAAAAAACACAAAAACCAGGCTTGGTATAGTCCCAGCTGCTTGGGAGGCTGAGGTAGGAGGATTGCTTGAACCTGGGAAGTCAAGGCTGCAGTGAGCTGTGATCAAGACACAGCACTCCAGCCTGGGCAACAGAGCAAAACCATGTCTAAAACAAAAACAAATAAACAAACTTGTAATGGCTTCGCAATGCTTACAAAATCAAATCTAAACTTCATTTCATGGCCTATTCTTTATGATGTTGCAAGCCATGTTCTCCGAGTCACCTTTTATTATGCCCTTTCTTCTTCTCACCCCATAAAAATTATTTTTAGTGGGCCAAATATATTACATGATTTTATACAGTTAGAGCCTACCCGTTTCCTCTCTGTGATTATCTTTGCCTTTACCTCTTCTTTGCTAGTTTATCTGGCAAGTTCATGCTCATCATTTTAGATAAAACTCAAAATATTCTATTCTCAGTGAAGCATATGAGACCCTCAAAGTTATCCATTTTCTCCTCTCTGCCACCATGGAAAATTGCACATGTTATTAAATACGATAATTATTTTAACATGATTTCTGTCTTTTAACCCAGAATTTGCTAAGGAAATCTGGACACAGAGCACAAGCAAATCTGGCACGTAATTGGCACTTAATAAGCTATTCTGCCATCATTTCTGACTCAATAAATCCAAACCAGAATTCTTCAGCTTCCACCTAATGTTCTCCAATCTTCTGTTCCTGTCAAAGGTGTTATTTTTCTTGCCATTTAGGGTTAAAATATTAGAATCTGCTCTGACTCAGCCTTCTCCTTAATTCAGCATTGTCCAACCAGGAAATATGCTCACTCTAGTAACAGAGACTTCAAGGTTTTTCTCTCCAAGGAGAGTCTTCTAATGGTATCCCCAAGGATCTCTGAGTTGTACTTTCCCTTGCTTCAGTTACCAGAGGCAACAAAATTCTTACTACAGACAGGCACATACTGTTTTCCTTTTAACACTGTGGCCTAATCATTAGCATATGTTCTCCCTCTGATTTCATGTAGGACAGGTAAAATAGATTAGAAACTTTAAAAGCTTTAACTAGCTGCTAACTTTTTTAAAAGGATAACCTTGGTAATTAGAAAACATATAAACATAGGAAGACTTTCACAGCACATATTTCTGATGCTTCTCAACAAATTTGCTCCTTAGAGTTGTTGGCTTTGCCATATTTTTAAATTCAGTCTTGAAACAGCCATATCAGTATTCAAAGTACAGATAACTTGGTAGGCAACCTGTCTGAGTTACTTGCTTCCTGAGTTCCAGTCTGCCTCTATGTGGGCACCATCTTATCATCCAAGCTCTAAGAGCTGTTATTGGTAATTTTGACCAAGAAGACTTTTTCTACAGGGCTTTTAGGTCTTATTGTGCCCACTCCATTTCTTATCAGATAGATCCCTTTCTTCCAGGTAATACAAATGGTAAGTGTACCATACATGAGGTCTCACTACTCTTCATACATCACTTCTCTCACATCCCATTGATCTAAACTTGTCACGTGGTCTCACACTGTTACAAGAGAGATAAGGTATCTAGTCTTCCTATGTGCTCAGGAGAGAGAGAAAAAAAAATTAAATGTGAGTGTGCACTAATAATTTCCCCAGTAGACTGCTTTGGTTAAGTAGGATTTAAAATAGAGCTTCAGAAACCAACTATTTTTCTAATTGTGTTTCTTGAGGAAAATGCACGTTAAGTCCCAAACAACTGACTTAAATTCTTATAACTCAGTCTTTTGGGGATAAGATGTTGAAGGTATTGGTTTGTTCAGTAAGATTGTAAGTCTTTTAAAGACAAGGACTTTTCTTGCACTCCCATTATATATTTAGAAAACTTTCAATTAAACATGAGATGCTTAATTCCTAATTCATTAAATAAATCAACAAAGTCTGATTAAATAACTTTTTGATCAGATCTGTACGTGAGAAGAATTTCCTGCTTTTTAAACATATTTTCTTTATAAAACTCTCTATTTGCAAATAATTACATAAAGATGTAGCAGTAATGTAGTGATCCACTAAATTCTCAACCCATTGAATTACTATTCAATGGAATTAGATGTTTGATGGCCAGACACGGTGGTTCATGCCTGTAATCCCAGCACTTTGGGAGGCCAAGACAAGTGGATCACTTGACGTCAGGAGTTTGAGACCAGCCTGGCCAACAAGGGAAAACCCTGTCTCTACCAAAAATACAAAAATTAGCCAGTAGTGGTGGTGGGTGCCTGCAATCTCAGCTACTTGGGAGGCTGAGGCAAGAGAATCGATGAACATGAATGCAAGAGATGGAGGCTGCAGTGAGCCAAGATCAGGCTATGCACTCTAGCCTGGGTGACAGAACGAGACCCCGTCTCAAAAAAAAAAAAAAAAAAAGATGTTGTTCGAATACATTTGATTGATAGTGTGATTCTATTATTTTAATAATTTTTGTTACATGTGTATGTCCAATAATTGAATCCTCTCAGGAACATAGTTTTAAATTCATGTTATTATGATTAGATACCACTCAATCATGAATCAGTACAGAGCCAACCCTGCCATGTTGCAGCCTAAGACAAAAAGAGAAATCATTATTATTAATCATACCATTATTAACATTTAGATATTTTGATCATACTGGAATTTTTTGCATTAATTTTGATTCTTTAAAATATTGCATTGGACATTTTTTTTTGATTACTGTTTTGGCACCTCCTTAAATTTTGCACCAGAAATGAAGATCTCCTTCCCTCCACTCTAGTCCCAGCCTTATAGCCATGCCTAACTTCCAGAGTGTGGGGAAGCATTATTGTGCCTAGTAGACTAGAGAAAGAAAAATGAGGAAAGTACTAATGACTAATATATCCAGTTAAAGTAATAAGTTATAATGCAGAATTGTTTGTTGAAGGAAAAATGATACAACTCAAAGGATCATTTTATTCATCAAGTAATAGAATATTCCTCATCAAAAAATGAAAAATTTGATTTAATTCTATAGAGATATGGTTTATAGTCCCATCAGTAATAAACCCTTTCTTTTTTTCCTCTAGAAGCCTTACTTGATTATTTTACTCCAAAAAATCTATATTTGAAAGTCATGGAGTCAGACAGTTTTTTCAAACAATTGAGATGTAATCATTGCATTGCCATTACCTAAAAACTCCTGGTGGATTTTTAATGTTAGTATTTCTTGGATTTGACTTCTTCAGGTACTCTAAAATGTTTACCTTAACTCAGTTTGTTTTGTATTTTTATCATTTTTTGTTATTCCTAGCTTGCAATGATTTTTCTCTAACAAAAACCAACAGTTAAATAATAGCAGAAATAAAATGTTTAAAGTATCTGAATTTTAAGAAACACAAAATCATCTAAATAATCCTCATTCAATTTCCTCCAGGATTCTATATTAAAATGCTGTAGAAAAATTCTGTTCCATAATATGCATGTAGTTTATTTTTTCTAAAGAAATGTTTCGAGTGTGTAGTAATACATTATTTTAAACAATATTGGTTCTAATAATTGTGTTTGGTTAGACAAAAAATAAAATAAAATCTAAAAAGGAGATAGAGAAAAAATGCTAACTGATATCGCACCTGCATATTTCATCAGCATTATCAGTGTGGCTATTCTACATGATACTTTATAGTCTGGTCTAGCTTTAATACCAGAAAAGAAATAAAATAAAATAAAATAAAAAATAAAAATAAAATATAAAAAAATAAAATCTGGCTTTTATTTGAAAGCCAGATTTATCCCTGTAGAGAGTACTAATTCTCAGAACACATTTCTCTGTTTAATCTTTCTTTTCTTATAACTGTGGTTCATATGTCTCTGTGTTTGGCTTATTGCTTTATCACTACCTTTACATCAGTATAACAGTTCTTACTAAAGGGCTAGAAAATCTTAACTTCATCATAACATTTATTTATTCTCTTGGCTTCTGACTCCAAAGTAGAAACATGAATGTTCAACCATAACTGTGTGGCCTCTTCTACTTGCGAGGAAGCTCCAAGGGAGGTCATATCAAGGGAGATTTGTATATTTTTTGAACACTTTGAAATTCCATGTTGTGGCAGGCAAAAGCCTGCAGTCAGTTACTCAAGCAACACTCACCCAAAGCAATTTTATTACAACCCAAATATTTATTATTTATTGCATAGAACATCTACTGAGTGATGTTATGAATAAAATTAGGTCCTGAGACAATTCAGAAAATATGTAAGGGACCTCCTTTTAAAAAAATTTACCATATGGGAGCAAGACGGTGGAACAGAAAGCTTCACTGATTGTCCCCCACCCCATCCCCTGCAAGGACACCAAGTTAACAACTATCTACACAGAGAAAACACCTTCATAAGAACCAAAAATCAGGTGAGTACTCATAGTGCCTGGTTTGCACTTCATATTGCTGAAAGAGGCACTGAAGAGACAGAGAAAACAGTCCTGAATCACTGACATCACCCCTCCCCCATCCCCTGAAGCACAGGCTGATGCAGAGTCTCTGGGCATTGGAGGAGGGAGAACACAGCAACTGTGAGGCATTTAACTCACTGCTGTCCTGTTAGAGCACAAAAGAAAACTGGATCGAACTCAGCTAAAGCCTAGCCACGGAAGGAGTATTTCAACCAGCCCTAGCTAGATGGGAATCACCAATCCAGCAATCCAAAGTTGAGTGATTGCAAACCTCACTGCTGAGGGCTACAGCACTCTGTGTTTCCAAGTAAACTTCAAGGGCAGTCAAGGCCATGAGGATTGCATCTCTTAAGTGAATCCTAGTGCTAAACTAGGCCCAGGGACAGTGGACTCGGCTGGCACATGACATACTGAAACACCAACTGGAGCATCCAAAGGAGTGCTGGCATCACCCCTCCCTTAACCCCAGGCTGCACAGCTCAGGGCTCCAAAAGTGACCTCTTCCTTCCACTTGAGGTGAGGAGAGGAAAGAGTGAGGAGGACTTGCATCTAGGACACCAGCTCAGCCATAGCAGGTTAGGTCACTGATCAGAGTTATGAGGCCCCGTTAAGACCCCATTCGAGATCCAGTCCCTCCTTCCAGAGGCTCCCAGATGACTTTTCTAGACACACCCTGGGACAGAAGGGAACCTGCTACTTTGAAGGAAACAACCCAATCCTGGCAGGATTCATCACGTGCTAACTGAAGAGTCCTTGGGTCCTGAACAAACAGCAGCAATACTCAGGTACTACATCAAGTGCCTTGGGTGAGCCTCTGAGATATACTGACCTCAGGTGAGACTCAGCACATTACTAGCTATGGTGTCCATGGGGCAAAACTTCTGCTTGAGAAAAGCAGAGAGAAAAGTAAAGGGGACTCTGTCTTGTACCAGAGCAGCCACAGTGGGGCAAAGCACCAAGCAGTCTCTTGGGTCCCCAATTCTAGGACTTGACTGAAGGATGGCACTTCTGAACCTGCGCTGGGCCAGAAGAGAATCCACTGCCCTGAAGGGTGAGTCCCAGGCCAGGCAGCATTCATGACAAGCTGATTTAAGAGATCTTGGGCCTTAAGGAAACATTGAAGGTAGTCTGGAAGTATTCCCTGTGGCCTGGAGTGGTGGTGGCTATGGGCGAGTCTCCTCTGCCTTTGGAAAGGAGAAGAAAGAGTGAGAAGGATTACGTCTTGTGGTGTGAGTGCCAGATCTGCTGCAATACAATAGAATACCAGGTAGACTTCTAAGGTATTTAACTCTAGCCCCTGACTCCTGGAAGGCACTCTGGACTCACACCTGGCCTTGGGAAACTCACTATCCTGAAGGGAAGAAGACAGGCCTAGCTGGCTTTGCCACTTGCTGATTGTAGAGCCCCAGGGCCTTGAGGAATCATAAGCAGTTTTTGGGAGCAGTTACAGTAGGCCTTGGGCAAGACCCAGAGCTGTGCTGGCTCCAGGTCTAACCTAGTGCAGTCATAGTGGTGGTGGCCACAGGGGAGCTTGTGTGAATCCACTTCCAGCTTTAGGTGGCTCAAAACAGAGAGGGAGACTCTGTATGTCTGGGAAAAAGTAAGGGAAGAGAACAAGAGTTTCTACCTGGTAATCTCGAGAATTCTACCAGATCTTGTCCAAAACCATGAAGGTGGTCTATCAGATCTTGTCTAAAACCATTAAGATTCTTGATGACTCTCTATGAGTTTGCAAGAACCATATCTTTACTGGGCTTGGAGTGCCCCATAAAGCAGATACAGCTTAGATCACAACACACAAGTCCTTTCAAATATCTGGAAAGCCTTCCCAAGAAGGACAGCTACAAATAAGTCCAAACAGTGAAGACTACAGTAAAAATATAGTTCAATGCCCTGACACTGAAGAACATTTACTAGCATCAACACCATCCAGGAAAACATGAACTCACCAAATATTTCAACTAAATAAGGTACACGGACCAGTCCTGGAGAAGCAGAGATGTGTGACCTTTCAGAGAGTGAATTCACAATAGCTGTGTTGAGGAAACCCAAAGAAATCTAACGTGTTAAGGAATTCAGAATCCTATCAGATGAATTTAATAAAGACGTTAAAATAATTAAAAAGAATTAAGCAGAAATTATGGAGCTGAAAAATGCAATTGGCATACTGAAGAATGAATCAAAGTCTTTTAATAGCAGAATTGATCAAGCAGAAGAAAGAAATCAGTGAGCTTGGAGAGAAGAAAGCCGACCAAACTCAACCAATACCTGCCCATGGAAGAAACATTTAAACCAGCACTCATCAGAGGGGAATCACCAATCCAGTGGTAATTTGAAAATACACAGTCAGAAGAGACAAAAGAAAAAAGAATAAAAAACAATGAAGCATACCTACAGGATCTAGAAAATAGCCTCAAAAGGGCAAATCTAAGAGTGATTGGCCTTAAAAAGGAGGTAGAGAAAGAGATAAGCGTAGAAAGTTTATTCAAAGGGATAATAACAGAACTTCCCAAACCTAGAGAAAGATATCAATATCTATGTCCAAGAAAGTTATAGAACACCAAGCAGATTTAACCCAAAGAAGACTACCTCAAGTCATTTAATAATCAAACTCCCAAAGGTCTAGGATAAAGAAATTATCCTAAAAGCAGCAAGAGAAAAAACAAAAAACAAAAAAATACAATGGCATTCCAGTATGTCTGGCAGCAGACTTTTTAGTGGAAACCTTACAGGCCAGGAGAGAGTGGCATGACATATTTGAAGTGCTGGAGTAAAAAGACTTTTACCCTAGAATAGTATATCCCACAAAAATATCCTTCAAACATGAAAGAGAAATAAAGACTTTCCCATACAAACAAAAGCTGAGGGATTTTAACAACACTAGACCTGTCCTACCAGAAATGCTAAAGGTAGTACTTTAATTAGAAAGAAAAGGACATTGATAGGTTTTGTAATGAAGACAATAAACACTGGTTATAGTAAGTACACAAACACAAAATGTTTTAAAACTGCAATTTTGGTGTGTAAACTACTCTTATCCAAAGTAGAAAGACTAAATGATGAACCAATAAAAAATAATAACTACAACTTCAGAAGAAAATGTCACTGCAATAAGATACACATAGAAATAACAAAAAATTAAAAAGCAGGGGGACAAAATTAAGGCATAGAGTTTTTATTAGTTTTCTTTTTGCTTGTTTATGCAAATAGCATTAAGTTGTTATCAGGTTAAAATAATGGGTTATAAAATGGTATTTGCAAGCCTTATGGTAATCTCAAACCAAAAAGAAATATGATGGACAAACAACAAAATAAAAAGAAAGAAACAAAATCATATCACCAGAGAGAATCACCTTCACTAGAGGAAGACAGAAAGGTGAGGAAGAAGGAAGAGAAGACCAAAAAACCAGCAAACAAATAACAAAATGGTAGGAGTAAGTACTTACTTATCAATATCACCATTGAATGTAAGTAGACTAAATTCTCCAATCAACAGACATAGAGTGACTGAATAGATTAAAAAAAAAATAAGACCCATAGATCTGTTGCCAACAAAATATACACTTCAGCTATAAAAACACACATAGACTGAAAATAAAGGGATATAAAAAGATATTTCATACCACTGAAAACCAAAAAACAATAGGAGTACCTATATTTGTATCAGAAAAAATAGATTTCAGACAAAATCAATAAGAAGAGACAAAGAAGATCACTATATAATGATAAAGTGGTCAAGTCAGCAAGAGGGTATAACAAATTTAAATATATATACACCCAACACTGGAGCACCCAGATATATAAAGGAAATGTTATTGGAGCTAAAGACAGAGATAAGCCGCAATCCAATAATACTTGGAGATTTTAACACCCCACTTTCAGTACAGATTTTTCCAGACAGAAAATCAACAAAGAAACATGATGCTTAATTTGTACTACAGACCAAATGGAGCTAATAGATATTTACAAAACATTTCATCCAAGAGCTACCATATGATCCAGCCATTCCACTGATGGGTATATACACACAATAAAAGGAAATCAATATATTGATGAGGTATCTGCACTGCTATGTTTGTTGTAGCACTGTTAGCTAACATTTGGAAGCAACCAAAGTATCCATCAACAGATGAATGAATAAAGAAAATGTGATACACATACATAATGGAGTACTATTCAGCCATAAAAGAAGAATGAGATCTAGACATTTGCCACAACATGGATGGAACTGGAGATCATTAAGTGAAATAAGCCAGACCCAGAAAGACAAACATTTCATGTTCTCACTTATTTGTGGGATCTAAAAATCAAAATAGCACAACAGGGTGACTATAATAAATAATAACTTAATTGTACATTTTAAAATAATTTAAAGAGTGCATTTGGATTGTTTGTAATTCAAAGGATAAATGATTGAGGGGATGGATACCCCATTCTCTATGCTGTGCTTATTTCACATTGTATACCTGTATCAAAACATCTAATGTACCCCATAAATATATATACCTACTAGGTACCACAAACATTAAAAAAGAAATTGCTAACACATCTTTGGAGAGAAGGCACTGAGAGTAGATGGAAGAAAGACAAGGAAGCTGGGCTGAAAGGGGAGGAAGCTGGAAACACTGCACAGGGCTACAGCACACGGGGATTCACTCCTGGTTCCAAATGACTCTAGAATGGGTGAGTTGAACTGGCAAAGAGCAATCTGCCCTCGCCATGAGCCTCTGGAATCCCGGCAGGTGGAGACCCCTGGACCACCACAGACACTTGAATTGGCAGGGATAGCAGCTTAGAGAAGTGTTAGGGGTAGCGCACCAGTTGTTATGGAGCCCAGAGGGTTTGGTGTGGGAGCATCTTCAGCAAAGCAGGGCCATCAAGTCTTCCTCTGCTTGACTCGATCCCATAGGAGGCTCTAGCCCTAGAGGAACTGTCATACCTAAACCCAGTAGGGCAAGCTTGCCCATCAGATGAGGCCAGTCCGACCTGAGTACTTCTGGTCATTCCCAGGGCCCCACGCTAGTTGTGCCTGCTTGCAAGGCAGGCTTGGGTGCCCTGGGGCCCCATATCACACATTCTGCACTGGTGGACCGTGCCTGACTGGCTGGAGAACTACAGTGGGGCAGGCCCCATGGCCACAGAGCAGGCCTCCTGCTTCCTTCTACCACTGAGGCTTCCCTGGGGCCTATGAGCACCCTCCACATTGCTTTGCCAGTGTGTGTGTCCACAGGTGGATTTTGCCTTCTCTGTCCCACCAATGCACTTGTGTGCATTCACCCTGCCCTGCCACTGCTGCTGTTGCTGAGTGCACTCTGCCCACACATCCTGTCCCCCAGCCCCACTGTCCCTGCCCGACCGCCATTGCTGTGGGAGCCTTGGCGGGCACAGAGCCAGCCAGCCCGGGCGGTAGTGAAACTAGGCACAGAGAACAGCAGACCCTTCCCTGCAGTGAATGTGATGCACAGAGAGTGCACACAGCTACACCCGTCAGTACCCCACCTCCATGTTAATACCACTAACAGTGCAATCACACACACAGTCACCAGCAGCCTCCCACTCCCACATGTGCTGTGCTGCCTCCATCACTGTTGTGAATGCCCACACAGAGGTGGGCACCCCAGCACCCACTAGCATGCTGCCACAGCTGATCAGTGTGCTCCCTCTTGTGCTGCCACTGACGCTGCTGCTGATACATGCAAAGGAGGACACATCCCATAGCCACCACCCTAGGTTTGGCTGGCACCACCCATCAGAGTGTAGTGACCAGCAGTCCAGGAGCACCTCAGCATCCTCTGAGCAGTGGATTTCAAGCGTTGAGGAGCAAGAGAACAAAGATGGAAACCAATATAAGTCCCCCAGATTTAGAGCATGCAGTCCAGGAATTGAGGGCTGAGCACTGGCCCCCTAAAATCTTCCAGAAACAAAGCCAGTTGACTCAACCCACCTTATGCAACAATCAAAACCTCAAGGTAATCAAAAGAGATAAAAGAAAAAAAATCCAAAGGTCAGCAACTTCAAAAATTGAAGAAATATCAGCCCACAAAGATAAGAAAAAGCCTATGCAAGAGCCATGACAACTCAAAAAGCCAGAGTGCCTTCTTTTCTCCAAGCAATCGCATCATCTCTCCAGCAAGAGTTCTGAACCAGTCTAAGATGCCTGAAATGACAGAAAAAGAATTCAGAATATGGATAGGAACAAAGATCATTGAGCTACAGGAGCACATTGAAACCGAATCCAAGGAAGCTAAGAATCATGATAAAACAATGCCAGAACTCACAGACAAAATAGTCAGTATAGAAAAGAACATAACCAACCTGACAGAGGTGAAAAACGCAATACTAGAATTTCATAATGCAATTACAAGTATTAATAGCAGAATAGAACAAGCTGAGGAAAGACTCTCAGAAACTGAAGACTGGCTTTCTGAAATAAGTCAGTCAGACAAGAATAGAGAAAAAAAAAGAATGAAAAGCAACAAACAAAACCACTGATAAATATGGAATTATGTAAAGAAACCAAATCTATGACTCAGTGGCATCCCCAAAAGAGGTGAGGTGAGTGTAAGCAAATTGGAAAACGTATTTCAGGATATCATCCATGATAACCTCCACAACCTAGAAAGAAAGGTCAACATTCAAATTCAGGAAATTCAGAGAGCCCCACTAAGACACTTCACAAGAAAATCATCTCAAAGACACATAATTTTTAGATTCTCCAAGGTCAAACTGAAAGAAAAAGTATTAGAGGCAGCTAGAGAGAAAGGTCAGGTCACCTGCAAAGGGAAGCTCATCAGACTAACAACAGAAACCCTGTAAGCCAGAAAAAAATGGGTGCCTATATTAGACATTCTTAAAAAAAAAAAAAAAAAAGAAATTTTAAGGCTGGGCATGATGGTTCATGCCTGTAATCCTAGCAGTTTGGGAGGAGGAGGTGGGTGGATCACCTGAGGTCAGGAGTTCAAGACCATCCTGGCCAACATGGAGAAACCCTGTCTCTACCAAAAATACAAAAATTTGCTGGGTCTGGTGGCACGTGCCTGTACTCTCAACTACTTGGGAGGCTGAGGCAGGAGAATCGCTTGAACCCAGGAGGCAGAGGTTGCAGTGAGCTGAGATTGCACCATTGAACTCCAGCCTGAGCAACAGAGCAAGACTCTGTCTCAAAAAAAAAAAAAAAAAAAAGATTTTAACCAAGAATTTTACATTTGGCCAAATCAAGCTTCATAAGCAAAGGAGAAATAAGATACCTTTCAGAGAAGCAAATGCTGAGGGAATTTGATACCACCAGAGTTGCCTTAAAAGAGTTCCTGAAGGAAACACTAAATATGGAGAGGAAAGATCAATACCAGTCACTACAAAAACACACTGAAGTACACAGATCAGTGATACTATAAAGCAACCACAGAAACAAGTCTGCAAAATAACCAGGTAACATCATGAAGACAGGATCAAATTCACACATATTAATACTAATTTTGAATGTAAATGGGCTAAATGCCCAAATTAAAAGGCACGGAGTAGAAATCTGGCTAAAGAACCAAGACCCATTGGTATGCTGTCTTCAGAAGACTCATCTCACATGCAATGACACCCATAGACTCAAAAGGAAGGGGAAAAACCCACCAAGCAAATGGAAAACAGAAAACAGCAGGAGCTGCTATCTTAATGTCAGAAAAAACAGACTTTAAACCAACAAAGAACAAAAAGGACAAAGATGGGCATTACATAACGGTAAAGGATTCAATTCACCAAGAACAACTATTTTAAAAATATATGCACCCAACACCAGAGTGCCCAGATTCATAAACCAAGTTCTTAGAGATCTTCAAAGAGACTTAGACTTAGACTTCCACACAATAATAATAGGAGATTTCAACATCCCATGACAGTATCAGACAGATCACCAAGGCAGAAAATTAACAAAGATATTCAGGACCTGAACTGAGCACTGGATCAATGGATCTGATAGACATCTACGGAACTCTCCACCCAAAAACAACAAAATATATATTATTCTCATCACCACATGGCACATACTCTAAAAAGAACCATATAATCAGACACAAAACACTCCTCAGCAAATGCAAAAGAACTGAAATCATAACAACCGCCATCTCAGACCAGATTGCAATAAAATTACAAATCACACAACTAAGAAAATTGCTCAAAATCATAAAATCACATGGAAATTAAATAACCTGCTCCTGAATGACTTTTGGGTAAATAATGAAATTAAGGACAATAAGTTCGTTGAAATGAGAACAAAGATACAACATACCAGAATCTCTGAGACACAGCAAAGGCAGTGTTAAGAGGAAAATTTATAGTACCAAATACCCATATCAAAATTTAGAAAGATCCCGATTTAACAACCTATTGTCACAACTAAAAGAACTAGAGAACCTAGAGCAAAGCAACTCCAAAGCTAGAAAAAGACCAAAAAAACACAAAAATCAGAGCTGAACTGAAGGAGACTAAGACACAAAAAAAATTCAAAACATAAATGAATCTAGAAGTTGGGCTTTTGAAAAAACTAATAAAATAGATAGACCACTAGCTAGACTAATAAAGAAGAGAGAATTCAAATAAACCCAATTAGAAATGACAAACGAGATATTACCACTGACCCCACAGAAATACAAATAACCACAAGAGAATATTATTATTATTATTATTATTTTGACAGAGTCTCGCTCTGTCGCCCAGGCTGGAGTGCAGTGGCATGATCTTGGCTCACCACAACCTCTGCCTCCCAGGTTCAAGTGATTCTCCTGCCTCAGCCTCTGAAGCAGTTGGGACTACAGGCGTGCCCCACCATGTCCAGCTAATTTTTTTGTATTTTTAGTAGAGATGGGGTTTCATCATGTTGACCAGGCTGGTCTCGATCTGCTGACCTCATGATCCACCTGCCTCAGCCTCCCAAAGTGCTGGGATTACAGGCATGAGCCACTGTGCCCGGCCCAGAGAATATTATTAACAGCTCTACATGAATTAGAAAATCTAGAAGAAATGGATAAACCCCTGGACACATAAAGACTTCAACGGGAAGAAACTGAATCCCTGAACAGACCAACAACATTTAATCACAATAAATAGCCTACCAACCAAAAAAAGCCCAGGACCAGGTGGATTCACAGCCAAAATCTACCAGATGTACAAAGAAGAGCTGGTACCATTTCTACTGAAACTATTCCAAACAATTGAAAAGGAGGGACTTTTCTCTAACTCATTCTTTGAGGCCAGCATCATCCTATTATCAAAACCTGGCAGAGAGATAACAAAGAAAGAAAACTTCAGGCCAATATCCCTGATGAATATTGATGCAAAAATCCTCAATAAAATACTGGCAAACCGAACCCAGCAGAACATCAAAAAGCTTATCCACCATGATCAAGTAGGCTTCATCCCCGGGATACAAAGTTGGTTCAACATATACAAATCAATAAATGTGACTCATCACAAAAACAGAACTAAAGACAAAAATCATGTGATTATCTCAATGCATGCAAAAAAGGCTTTCAATGAAGCTCAACACTCCTTCATGTTAAAAACTCTCAATAAAGTAGATATTGAAGAAACATATCTCAAAATAATAAAGCCATATGTGACAAACCCACAGCCAACATTATACTGAATGGCAAAAGCTGGAAGCATCCGTCTTGAAAACCAAATAAGACAAGGATACCCTCTCTCATCACTTCTATTCAACATAGATTGGAAGTCCTGGCCAGAGCAACCAGGCAAGAGAAAGAAATAAAGGGCATCCAAATAGGAAGAGAGTATGTCAAAATATTTCTATTTGAAAATGACCTAATTCTTTATCTAGAAAACCTCATACTCTCAACCTCAAAGCTCCTTAAACTGATAAACAACTTCATCAAGTCTCAGGATACAAAATCAACATATAAAAATCACTAGCATTTTCATACACCAACAACAGTCAAGCCGAGAGCCAAATCAGGAGTGTAATCCTATGCACAATAACAAAAAGAATATAATACCTAGGAATACAGCTAATCAGGGATGTGAAAGATCTCTACAAAGACAACTATAAACCAATGCTTAAAGATATGAGAGCTGACACAAACAAATGGGAAAATATTTTGTGCTCATGGATAAAATCAACATTGTTAAAATGTCCATACTGCCCAAAGCAATTGATAGATTCGAGGTTCTTTTTATCAAACTACCAGTAACATTCTTCACAGAACTAGAAAAAACCTATTTTAAAATTCATATGGAACCAAAAAGAGCCCAAATAGTTTAGGCAATCCTAAGCCAAAGAATAAAGCTGGAGGTATCACATTACCCTATTTCAAGCTATACTACTGGTCTACTGTAACTGAAACAGCATGGTAGTGATACAAAAACAGAGATGTACACCAATTGAACAGAATAGAGAGCCCAGAAAGAAGGCCACACAGCTACAACCATTTGATTTTCAACAAAACTGACAAAAGTAAGCAATTGGGAAAAGACTCCCTATTCAATAAATGGTTCTGGGAGAACTGGCTAGCTATATGCAGAAGATTGAAACTAGACCCCTTCCTTACACCATATGCAAAATCCAACTCAAACTGGATTAAAGACTTAAACGTAAAACCCCAAACTGAAAATCCTGGAAGACACTTTGGCAATACCATCCTGGACACAGAAACAGGTAAAGATTTTATGACAAAGACACCAAATGCAATTGCAACAAGAGCAAAAACTGACAAATGGGATCTAATTAAACTAAAGAGCTCCTACACAGCAAAACAAGACAAACAAACAAACAAACAAAAAACCCCAAAACTATTAACAGAGTGAAAAGATAACCTATAGAATGGGAGAAATTTTTGCAAACTATGCATCTGACAAAAGTCTAATATCCAGCATCTATAAGGAACTTAAATAAATTTACAAGACCAAAACAAACAATCTGATTTAAAAGTGTGTAAAGAACATGAATACTTTTCAACAGAAGATAGACATATGACCAACACACATATGGAAAAAAGCTTAATATCACTGATTATTAGAGACATGCAATCAAAACCACAATGAGATACCATCTCATACCAGTCAGAATGGCTATTACTAAAAAGTCAAAAAATAACAGATGCTGGCAAGGTTGCAGAGAAAAAGAAATGCTTATACACTGTTGGTGGAAGTGTAAATTAGTTCACCCATTGGGGAAAACAGTGTGGTGATTCCTGCACGACCCAAAAGCAGAAATACCATTTGACCCACCAGTGATAGAATGATAAATCATTCTATTATAAAGTCACATACATGCATATGTTCATTGCAGCACTATTCACAATAGCAAAGACAGGGAATCAACCTAAATGCCCCTCAATGTTAGACTGGATAAAGAAAATGTGGTACATATACACTATGGAATACTATGCAGCCATAAAAAAAGAATGAGATCATGTCTTTTGCAGGAACATGGATGAAGCTGGAGGACATGATCCTTAGCAAATTAATGCAGGAACAGAAAACTAAATATCGTATGTTCTCACTTGTAAATGGGAGCTAAATAATGAGAACACATGGACACAAGGAGAACAACAGACACTGAGGCCTATCAGAGGGTGGAGGGTGGGAGGAGGAAGAGGATCTGGAAAAATAACTAATGGGGACTAGGCTTAATATTTAGGTGCCAAAGTAATCTGTATAGCAAACCCCCATGACACAAGTTTATCTATGTAGCTAACCTACACATGTAGCCCTGAATGTACTTAAAATAAAACTTAAAAAATAAAAATAATAAATAATTAAAATAAATGATTCCTGGAGCTAAACACAGTAAGCCAGATATGCCCTATCCCAATTAGAGCCAAGTATCTAATGAAGGGACCAGAGACACTTTCAATTTCCCTAGTAGTTCCATCAAATCACTAACACGTGTCCAACTCTCCTTCAAATATTTGCCTCATAAACAATATCTCCCCTATTGCATTGGCTTTTGTTTTCTGTACTTTTTCCACTTCCTTAAATAGTTAAAATATAAATGGAATTCATAGAGATGTGACATGATTCCAAATTACAAGGAAGCATTTAAATTCCATTTCTATTAACATTTTTTAAAGTACCATATAATACATATATAAATTAATAACATTTATTTTATAAATAAAATTTGACATAATTTGTAACTATGTGGCCTGAGAATACCACGTGAAAATTATCTGCAATATGTTGTTCTGAAAAAGTATATTAACTCAGAATAATAAATGAAATACTTTTTATATCATGATTCATTTTCTAAATGGAGTACGATGACCCTCCATGCTGGCAAAAGGTCTAAAAGGATGTGACTTGACCTGAAAGTCACTAACTAGGGAGTAAAGTTTTATTGGAATTTGAACCTAATTTATTATGTGGGCAAATAATAGTCAATCTATTTTTAATTAACTGATGTGGCATATAGTCAAGGTAGGAGAATTAAATATTTACTTTTAAATGCAAAATTTTGTGCATGTAATTTTCAGAGAAAAACTTATTATTAAAGGAAATCCTACAATAATTAAGGCAGAATTTGAAAGTGAGTAAGAATGACTAGTCTTGAGACAGAGAATAAAACTTTTGCCACAATGTTAGTAAAACAAACATGTTAGTTACAGAAAATTTCTTAAAATATATATACTGACTCAGATTTATCTGTTGATATCCTAACAGTTATTTGATAACTTAAAATTTTTTTCTATGAAGTAGTCCTAGCAAATTATGTTTCAAGTCTTTTTTAAGTTTGAAAGCATATAATTAAATTTCTTTCTGAGAAAAGACATACAAGTAGGTGTTTGCATGGGCATAGTTAAATTTTCATAAATTTATTTAAACTAATTTTTGACACTACTTGAAAACACAATTTCTGTTAAAAAAAAACTTTTTAACGCCCTTCATAGCATTAATGCAACACTTAGGTAAACATGTTTTAATTAGGTAAAAATAGGGAAAAAATGATCTGAAAGTGTTTCTACAATACACAGTCTTTGAAACTAAAACTTACCTCTTTTTTCTTTTCTCTAAGTTCTCTCTTTTGAAGGTGGTAAGCTACTAGGCACTAATGATATCTTGTATTTTATTGCACTTTACCATTTATAAGATACTTTTACATGCATTATCTCCTTTCATCTTTAAAACAGCCTAGAAGTAGGTATTATTCTCATTTTATGCCATGAAGAAACAGAGGAAAAAAACTAATCTTTCATAGGGGGCTAACAATGGCTCATTTTCTCTCTCAAGGAGACCCACTAAGCTAGGGGTTAGAATCTTGATATTTTGGCTCAGTACAGTGCCCTAAAGTAGTAAAAGCGTTTGAGATCTAATGAGGACATTACACTACCCAGGAAGCTTACCTCAGTTCTTCCCAAACTTGGATGTGGAAATAAATTTTACAGCTCCAAAAGTCTTCTAGGAGAATTTAATTTTAGTAAAAAAACAAGTGAACATATTCTGTATTATTTATACATTAGCCTTGAACAAGCACTGTTGTGTGACATCACTGCTATTGTTTCTGTTGCTAGTTATAACTGCAACGTCATCAATTAGTCTTTGTTTCCAACGGCCCCCCAGAATAAAGAAGTATAAATAATATATCACCACTAAATGAAGGCCAAGTGTCATTAAGGTATGTTGTACAAATGGATATTTTTATCGCAGCTCAAAGAGAGAGTAACAGAGGGAATACTGAGGCGTCCCCTAGCACATAACGTGTAGGCAGGTAAAACACAGTAGAACTTGCATTGTACAGGAAATACCACGTTTGCATTGCAAACAGAAATATAATATCATGAAAACAACAGTAATTCTATTAAATCATTATTGTACATTGACTTTTGCTAGTTTGTAAATTCTGTTTTTAATTTGTAAATTTATTTTGGTGTTAAAACTAGATACAAGCTTAAACAATTAACAGATTTATTCTCTCTCTATTTCTCTTTCTTTCTGTACATCCTTGAACAACATGGTTGAATGGTGCAAGTCTACTCATACGAGGATTTTTTTCAATAAATATTTTGGAAAAGTTTTTGCACATTAGTGACAATTTGGAAAACCTCACAAACTGGGTAGCCTAGAAACATTGAAAAAACTGAAAAGTTAGTTATGTCATGAATGCATAAAATATGTGTTAACCTACTGTGTATGTTATAGGTAAGGCTTCTGGTCAAGAGTAGGTTATTACTAGTTAACTTTTGGGGAGCCAAAAGTTACAAGTAGATTTTTTCCATGTTGGGGATCTGTACCCCTAGTTCTCAGATTGTTCAAAAGTCAACTGTATGTATTTATATATAATATTATATTTTATTTTATATATAATACATAATATATGCAACAAAGATATAACAAATATATACATTTATTGTCTTTATATATCAAGAAAGAGAATAAATCCATTAATTGTTTAGGCTTGTGAGTATTCAGTTATAACACCAAATTAATGAAGAAATTGATAACGGAACACTGGACTGTGAGTGGGAAAAATACTTTCAGTTAATAAAATTAATTAATTTCTATCAAATTCCCTTGAACAAAACATTTATTGCTTTCAGTTTCAATATGATACATTATCTCAGAGACTACTTCTTTTTATTTTACATGTGATTATACAGGGATGTTTCCTATTTCACAGTCAAGTGCTCTGATACCAATTTCTTCATTTATAGATGAAGGGACATATATAAAGTGCAATAGAGAAGTTAACACCTAGGACAAGTTTTGGCAGAGAAGGGATGGCACTTTTGCCCTAATTCTCTGACTCTGAATTAATGATCAAGTCAGGGACTATTATTTTCCTTCCTCAATATCCACTGATGCTCTAAGGACTTATATTTGTGGAAGCATTGCCAGTTAGAAGTGTCGTATTATGGTATTTGCATGTTTCAAGTTAAAGCAGAGGTGTTTCACTTTAGGCTGTACAGAAAGGCCTCTTCTAAGCCTTGATGACTTCCTCAGAGGAGAGTGGAGTAGGGCAAACAATAAGCAGTTAGAGCAACTTTACTATATTTGCTTTATACGTTGAACTTACACTTGAGATCTCATTTGGTAAAAATATTCTGAAGCTTATTGACTTTTGTAAACTACTTCCCTAGGGGAATACATTTGTGGGGATAGTTTGTATGAGGTAAAAAATCTTAGGTTCCCTACTGGTGACTTCTTTATCTTAAAATCTTTATTGCATATTTGATATATTTAAATGCCAGTAAACTTGGATCTTGTAATGAGCCACAACGAGCTAATGGATATAAAGATTAGAAAAATTCAGTTTGCATCTATGCATTAAATTGTGGGGTAAAAAGAACAAAGTTGCCTTCTTTTATTTTTTAGATAACCCTTATTTAGATTTACTTTCCTGGGAATCAAACTGGAAATTCCTGAAGTTAAATAATATTCAAATTAATTAAAAATGAAGAGTAACATGATAGGCTCTGATAGAAAACAATCCATTGTGACAACCATGTGAAACTTACCTGTAACACCACTGTTATTGACTATAGGGATGTCAATCCTGTACTTAAGGAAGTGGTCATGTAAGAATAGATTTTCAAATTTTCTCATTATATTTAATAAAAGGCTTCATTTATTCTTTGCTTTGTTTAGTATAATATGAATGGCTTAATGTTTATTAAGCCATACATCAAAAACTTCTGTTATATATACTTTCATATAACCTTATGAAAAACTGAGATGTAACTACCGACTTCATGAATCCTTTATTAAAATATGAAAAAAACAAAGAGAGCATACTTAGAATGCATACATTACCGTTACATATAAATACCTAAACCATAAAGTATTTTTGCTAATTTTTTTTCGGATGATGTCTCACTATGTTCCCCATGCTGGTGTTGAACTGTCAAGCTCAAGCAATTTTTTCACCTCATCCTCACAAGTAGCTGGAACTACAGGCACATGCTACCAAGGCCAGCTTATTTTCACTTATTTTTATGTATTTTGAACAGCAATATATACAACTAGTCTAAAAAAGCAATGAAATAAACCAAATCTAAATTAGTAAAAACAGAGTTTTTCTAAAGAAAGATTAGTGGATTATACAACATCATTTTGTTCATTTAATATTTATATCTAGGCTGTTATTTTTAAAACTTTACTACAGGAAGTTCCTGAAATCAAATATAAATCAGCAGTTGATTGGTATTCAAAATTATTTGATGGGAACTTCAGATTTGGGTGAACTACAGGTGGCAGTGCTATTTATTATCATGAAGTAAACTTTTATTGGAATATAATTATGACTCAAAGTTCATCAGCATCCAGGTCATTTGCTACATGTGTTTTAAATTTTCATATTGATTTTATTAACCACGTGTATGAGAAGACTGCATTCTTATTCTAACTACACCTACTACTTACCCTTAAATTAGAATATAAAAATACAGATGGATGAATATCTCCGTAGCATTTACTATATAAATCAGTAATAAAATAAAATTTCAATAAAATGAGTTAATCAGTTTTTTAGTAATACCTGAATTCGTAGATCAAATAAATTGTATTTAAAATATCAAAAATATTTATTGAGTACAAAGTAGTGTTTTATTTTCATGTTATTGAAATCTGACATAGGTAAATAAACAACTCATATCCTTTTTTAAAATGAGATAATGATGGAGAGAACCATCAGGTCAATTACATGTGGTCACTTTTGCCTTAGGTACAACCAGCTGGTAGAAATAACAAGGTCACTAAAATACTTTCATGCTTAGCATAATTCACGGATCTTAAAGCAAAGAGGTTTCCTCTAGTTCAAAGTGAGTTGTTGAGCTGTCTCGCTGGTGCCCTTGGAATACCAAATATATTTTTGTCGTTTCTTTTTCCATTTAAACCATTGACCACAAGATGTAACTCTTGGATTTGTCATGGATGCTAATGCTAGCTACTGATCTGGCAGACAACTGACAATGTTGGTGTCATTATAGATTCTCCTTCATTTCATCCCTTCTAATCATTACCACCCTTCCATGAGTATAATGTTCTTTCCTGCCTGTTGTGCTCACCCACTTGTTGGGGCAACACAGAACAGGAATTAAGACCAAGAATATGAAACATATCTAGAATTAAACTTACTCCATCATTACTATTAAACCTCAGGCAAATTATATAACTTCTCCAAGTCTAAAACTTTGAGATGTAAACATAACTCCATAAAATTGATAAAAATTAAATGAGATAATAACATCATGACCCATTCTTGCAAATAGTAAGTGCTACATAAATGGTGGTTATGGTTATTATCATTAAAGCCAAAATTATATATTACCTTGAGATGTTAATTTTCTTTTATTTTTCCAGTAACAGAGTTCGTAAGTTGCTCTTCATTATAGCTCCTCTCTCTGGGCCCCTTGGAAATAAATCCTAGAAAGGTTGGGCTAGAAAATAATGTGAGGCAGTTGTGCCTCTGTTGTAACCTTGACCATTGTCTCAAAACTTTGATTCTTCCTCTATACTCACAAATATTAATGTCTTCCCTAGGAAGCACAAATAGTGACTTATGGGCAGCACATCAGTCTCAGAAGCTTTTAATTTCTTGTTTTTTGAGCTTCCTCAGGATTTCATGTAAAGAATTCAATCCCAAGTTATCTTGACTTTGATGGACTCAATTTTGTTCCTTCAAAATTCAAAATTCAGAAGCCTAACTTCCAATGTGACTGTATTTAGAAATAAGGCCTATAAGGAGGTAACTAAGGTTAAATGAGGGTGAGGCCCTAATCCAATAGGGCTAGTGCCCTTATAAGAAGGGGAAGAAACCAGAGCCCTGTTTCCCTGCTGCATAAGGACACAGAGAAAAGGCATTCCTCTACTAGCAAGTAAGAGGTCCCTCACCAGGGACCAAATCAGGCAGCACACTGATTCTGGACTTTTCCATCTCCATAACTATAAGAAAGAAATATCTTGTTGTTTGAGCCACCCCGTCTATGATATTTTGTCATAGCAGCCGAAGCAGACAAAGGCACTGACCAAAGGCCTCACCGGATAGGCCTTACATTAGTTTTTATTTAGCTTGGTTTAAGTGACACGAGCACTACTATATACGATGGGCTAGATAGGAAATTTGGGTCGTATATGGTATCTTTTATTAAATTGTTTTCTCATTGAACCAAAAACCATAGGTAAAGTCAGGCTTATTCAACTTAAAATGTTTCATACCTTCTGTATCTCCCTCTAGCAACTCCACACTCCTGACCATCCTGTAAACTATTGCTAGATTAAATTTTCCTAAGATATTATTTTCATTAATCACTAAATTACCTCTAGTGAATCCTTAAGCACAGCATGGATCATAGCCAAATTCTTCATTCTAGCACTCAAGGTCTGCCCTTAAATGGCATTCCAAAAATAACTAGGATTATTTGTGATGTTTTCCTCTACACAGTTCTTCAATAAAGTTGATGGCCTCATCTTTAAAATTATTTATCCTTATAATGTTGCTGTGAGCATCAAATGGGATGAGTATTATAATAGAAAGTCATTAGGATGCTTGAGATATAAGTATTCAGTTAATAGTTGATTCTAATTTTTCATACTGACCACGGCACTTATATTATTTTTCCTAATGATAATGACAAATATTTCTTGACAATTTAATAGGTACTCAAATTTACTTTCGATTTTGATCCTGTCAAAAAGTAGGTAACAGATAATCTTCCCTTCCTACTTTATACACTGGGAAACTGAGCTAAAAAAGGTTATGTAATTTGCCCAAGGTCACAGGGAAGGAATAGCACAGCAAGAATTTGAGTCCAAGTAGTGTGGTTCTGGTGTCTACATGCTCCCTTCTTCTATGTCTACTTTATGCATCTTGTCACATTTTTATGTAATATTCCTGAATATTCTGCCCTCTCTTTTTTATAAAACCAAATTTTACATTTTCTTCAAAGGGAAGTAAAAACTCATCTCTTGCACCATATGTCAGCACACTGGGTTTTCTTGTTTTCTCATTGTCCTTATGTAATCACTGAACTTTAATGCCATGCACAATTTATGTATATATCATATTCTTACAAGTATGTCATTAATGCTTTCTCAAATTAAATGTAAGCCTTGAATGGCATAGCCTCTTTATGTTTATAAAGTTCCCGAAAGCCTCAACCACAAAAAATTCAATTGGAATACATTAAAGTAAAAAATTTCTGTTTATCAAAGGAATTTCTGTTTATCAAAGTACATAAAGGAAGACACAGTGTGGGATAAAATACTTTCAAAACATATAGCCGACAAAAGACTGTGTCTGGAATATATAAGAACTATACAAACCTTTGGGAAAAAGACAGAAACTTAATAGAAAATTGGACTAAAGACTTAAAATGGATAATTCAAAAAAGAGGATATCTATTATACTGGCCAATAATATACAAAAGGCTGATTAACTTCATTAGTCATTATGAAATGTCAAATAAGCTGCAATGAAATAGCATTATATACCTTTGGATTGGTCAAAATTTAAAAAGCTGACTTAAACAATATTGCTGAGGCAGTGAGGCAAATAGAAATATCAATCTCTGTTGGTAATTTTTTAGCTGTGTATATAATTTATATATATATGAATAGCACCATCCAGCCAAAATAATGCGTGCAAATAAAGCACAAAAAGACATATACAAAGATATTCCTAGCAGCATTATTCTTGATAGCTCCAAATTAAAATGAACCTAAATGTCTGTTAATAGTAAAATGAATAAATAATTTGTGATATGTTTAAATCGCATACAAGAATGAAAACAGGAATGAAAACATATAAGCTACAAGTGCATACAATAATCATAATAAATTTTACAAATATAATGTGCGGTAAAAGAAGCCAGATTCAAAATAATGTATGCTGTTTCATTCCATTTATAGAAACTAAATTTTAAAACAAATTTAATCAATATATTGTGTTGAGAAGGAGTGTTGGGGTGATAGTGTGTGTTATGAGGAGTAGAGTGAATATTTGGGGATGAGACATAATGGGGGTTTCCTGGGGAGTGGCAGTCTTTTCCTTCTTACCTTGTGTTTATTTGGGTTTTTGCCCTGTGAGCTGTGCATTTATGCTTCATGAGCTGTTATATATATATATATACATATATATACACTCATATATATACTTATATATATACTTATATATGTATATATGTACTATATATATACTTTCATATGTATATATACACATATATACTTTTATATGTATATATACACATACATACTTTTATATGTATATATACACATACATACTTTTATATGTATATATACACATATATACTTTTATATGTATATATATACATATATACTTTTATATGTATATATATACATATATACTTTTATATGTATATATATACTTATATATTACTTAAAATAACTCAAAACTAATATAAAACTAACATCTAGCTGATTAAATTTGCAGCTCCAGAATGGTATAATATGATCCAAAAGGAATTCTATTGAGCTGAGTAAAGAAGGAAGCAAACTGAATAATTTTGAGAAATACTGATAGTACTACTAAAACCGAATACTTTGAGGTCAAGTATATAATAATTTAAGTGTAATTTGGAACTTATATACCAAACTGTACTAACAAAGAGTTGGAAATTAGTTAATCATGAGGGAAAGTTGTAAAATATTCTACATGCAACGTTTCTCATCCTACATGTCATATGAGTATCTGGGTGAAGTTAGGTCACAAAGGCAACTCAATTGTTTAACTGGTTATTGTATCCTAGAGAATCCTTCTAGAAACATGAAGAGTATTGTAGCAGAGTTGTCAAACATACTTACTCATAATTAATTGTTAGGGAAGATTTAAAAAATACCACCACAGCAAAAAATATTATTTATATTTAAATAGGCAGAAACTGGGGGTAAAAAGTTCCTCAGAGAAAAAAAAAGGACGAAGGGTAAGATAGACAGACATTTTTTAAAATCACTATCACCAATAACAAAAAGTAACCTAAAGCAAAGTATAAATGAATAAAAGACAGACTCTAGCAAATGCATCTGCAAAGGGAGTGACTGCTGTGCATAAGGGTAGACACCCTATGCAACTGTAAAGATATCCATATAACATTAAAAATAAAACTATCTAATTTAATTGTCTTCTGACAACAAGAGTTACATAAAACAGCGTAACATAAAACAGTAAAGGTCAAAGATCTGTAACCTAGAAAAATAAAAACAAAGTTGATGTGGTTATACCCATTTTACACCAAAGTACATTCCAAAACATAACTAAAAGGAATACGGTAAATATTTTTAAATTAGTAAAGCAGACAATGATGAAATAATATGGAGGAATTATGAAGTTTATCCACAGACCAATACATCATCAATAAATACATGGAGTAACAAATGTGAGAAATGAGATCAAGAACAATTTTTTTTTTTTTTGAGGTGGAGTCTCGCTCTGTCACTCAGGCTAGAGTGCAGTGGCATGATCTCGGCTCACTGCAACCTCCGCCCCGGGTTCAAGTGATTCTCCTGCTTCAGCCTCCTGAGTAGCTGGGATTACAGGTGCATGGCACCATGCCCAGCTAATTTTTGTATTTTTAGTAGAGATGGTGTTTCACCATGTTGGTCAGGCTGATCTCGAACTCCTGACCTCGTGATCAGCCCACCTTGGCCTCCCAAAGTGCTGGGATTACAGGCATGAGCCGCCGCGTCCAGCCTCAAGAACAAATTTAAAGAAACAGGCTGGGCTTGGTGGCTCATGCCTGTAATCCTAGCACTTTGGTAGGCCAAGGTGGGTGGATTGCCTGAGCTCAGGAGTTCAAGACCACCATGGGCAACACGATGAAACTCCGTCTTTAATAAAATACAAAAAAATTAGCCAGACATGGTGGTGCATGCCTGTAGTTCAAGCTATTTGGGGAGGCTGAGGCACAAAAATTGCTTAAACCCAGAAGCTGGAGGTTGCAGTGAGCACTCCAGCCGGGGTGACAAAGTGAGACTCTGTGTCCAAAAAAAAAAAAAAAAAGAGAGAAAGAAAAAAAACAGTGAGCAAGATGACAGACTAGAGGTACCTAATACTCATCACCCTCACATAAAACGACCAAAACAATGAGTACGCTACCACATTTCAACGAGAGTATTGGAAGGAAAACACTGGAGTACAGTAGATTCACAGTAAAGACCTTGTAGGGCATGGAGACTCAGGCAGGACACATAGAAAAAAAAGCAAAATGCCCCACAGCATTTCCCCATCCTTGAGGTTTCACCACCACTTACTGTGCTCACACATGCTAGAACATTATTTCCTAGTTGAACAGCTGTAGTTCTCTACCCCTTGGGAATAAACATCTCAAAATAATCTGTTTCACCATCCCAGTGGCTATAGTGCTCTAGTCCTGGCTATACAAAAGCCTAAGCCCAGCAGAATGACCATAACCCCACCGTCTAAGCCCATGAGGCACCCTGCCCTCTGGGAACAAGCTCCCAGTAGTGAGGCCATACCCAATCTGGTGGTTAAGCAGCATTGGTTCATTCTTAGTGCATAGAACAGCCTAGCGACCTGACACTCAGTGGGGAGACTATGACCACCCAGAACCAAAACCAATGCTCCCTATCTAACCAACACCCTAGAACATATCTACAGATGAAAACTTTTTTCTATTAAAGCTACTCTACAAAATTGGAAGAGGTAACCATTCTAGCAGATGCACAAATTTCAACACATGAAAACAAGAAACATTTAAAAAGCAGGAAAATATGAAATCGCCAAAAAAAACACCCCACAATGAACTTCCAGTAACTAAGCCTGAAAAAGCAAATTTACAAATCACCTAAAAAAATTTATAATAATGATTTTGATAAAATTCAGTGAGATACAAGATTACATAGACAATTCATCGAAATCAGAAAAACAATTTGTAATCTGAGAAGTTTAACAAAGTGCTACATATCATATAACAAAAACAAACAGAAATCTTAGAGCTGAAGACCTCAATTAATAAAATTAAAAATATAATTGAGAACTCCAACAGCACACTAGATCAAGCAGAAGAATTTCTGACCTTGAGGCAAGTCTCTTAAAATAACTCAGTCAGAGGGAAGAAAATGAAAAAAAGCAAAGAAAGTTTACAAAATCTATGGAACACCATTAAGCAAACACATGTTCACATTATAAGTTTCAGAAGTAGAAGAGATGGAGAAAGGCTAAGAAAGCCTACTTAAGAAAATAATAGCTAAAAGTTTCCCAAATCTTAGCAGAGATATGGACATCCAGGTCCATAAAGCTCAAAGGATTTCATTTACACGTAACCCAAAGAAGTCCTCTCTAAGGCACACTAAAATCAAACTGTCAAAATTCAAAGACAAAGAGAGAAATCTAAAAGCAGCAGGAGAAAAACATCAAGTTACATATAAGAAAATCCCCATTAGACTGTCAGCAGATTTCTCAGAAGATACTTTGCAGGCCAGGAGACAAAGAGATGATATATTCAAAGTAACAAAAGAAAAAAACAAACAAAAACAAAACAAAACAAAACAAAAACCTCTCAACCAAGAATACTATACCAAGCAAAGCTATTCCTTAGAAATGAAGGAGAAATAAAGGCTTTTCCAGCCTAACAAAATTTGAGGGAATTCATAATCACTAGACTAGCCTTACAAGAAATGCTTAAGGGAGTGCTTCAGCTGGAAGTGAAAGGACATTAATTACTACCATAAAATCACATGAAAGTATAAAATTCACTGGTGAGGTAAACTTATAACCAAATTCAGAATACTCCATTACCACAATGGTGATATATAATCTTTAAAATCTCTAGTATAAAGATTAAAAGTCAAAATGGTCAACAAAAACCTTAGCTACAATAAGTTGTTAAGGACTACACAATATAAAATACATACATTTAGGCAAAAAATTTTAAAAATTATAAATGGTGGGAGGGTAAAAGTCTAGAATATTTGTATGCAACCAAAGTTAAGTTGTCAGCTTAAAATAGCCTTCTATAACCCATAGGTTTTTAAATATTAGTCCCAGAGTAGTCACAACAGAAAATTATAACAGAAACACAAAGGAGAGAGGGAGAGTATCAAAGCTTGTCACTACAAACAATAATCAAGCCACAAGGGTAAACAACAAGATAAAAGAAAGTAACATAAGTTCTGCAAAATAACTAGAAAACAATGAACAGAATGGCAGGAATAAGTTCTTACCTATCAATAATAACCTTGAAAGTAAATGAATTAAATTCTCTAATTACAACATACTGAGTGGCTGAATGGATAAAAACAAAATAAGAAAACAAGACCCAACTATATGCTGCCTGCGTTACACTCATTTTACCTGTAAGGACACACATAGACTGAAAGTAAAGGGATGGGCAATAATATTCCATGAAAATGGAAATCAAAAGAAAGCAGACAAAATAGAATATGAATCAGAAACTGTAAAAACAGACAAAGATGGTCATTACATACTGATAAAGGGGTTAATTCAGCAAAGGGATATAACAATTATAAATATAAGTGTGCCCAACACCAGAGCATCTAAATATATAAAGCTAATATTATTTGATCTGAAGGGGGAAATAGAAAACAATACAATAATAATAGCAAGTGTCTTCCACATTCCACCTTTAGCAATGGATATATCATTCAGACAGAAAATAAGTAAAGAAACATGGATTTAAGCTAGACTCTAGATTGAATGGAACTAATAGATACTTACAGAATATTCCACTCAAAAGCTGCACAGTACACAGTCATCAACAGATGAAACTTTCCCCATGATAGACCATATGTTAGGCCACAAAAAATGTCTCAACAAATTTTTAAAAATTGAAATCATATCAAGTATCTTTTCTGACCACAATGGAATAAAACTAGAAATCATTTACAGGAGAATCTTTAAAAACTATACAAACACATGAAAATTAAACAGCATACTTCTGAGCAATGAATGGATAAATTAAAAAATTTAAAATAGAATTTAAAAATTTTTGAGAGTAAAAAAATGGAAAGACAACATACCAAAACCTATGGGATACAGCAAAATCAGTTCTAAAAGGCAGTTCATAGCAATAAACAACAATATGTAAAAAATAGAAACATCTCAAATAAACAACCTAATGTTGCACATCAAGAAATTAGAAAAGTAAGAATATACTAAACCCAAAATGAGTAAAAGTAATAAAGATCAGAGCAGAAATAAATGAAATAGAGATATAAAACCCAAAAGATCAATGAAAGGAAGAGTTAGGTTTTTTGAAAAGATGACACAAATTGACAAACCTTTATCTAGACTAAGAAAAAAAGAGAGCAGATTCAAATAAATAATATTAGGAATGAAAATTGAGACATTACAATTGATACCATAGAGATATAGAAGATCATAAGAGACTATTATGAACAACTTTATGCCAACAAATCAGAAAACCTAAAAGAAATGAATAAGCCCCTGGACACATGTAACTTACCAAATCAAACCAGGAAGAAATAGAAAATCTGAGCAGAACAATAAGAAGAAAATTGAATGAGCAATTAAAAATTTCCCATCAAAGGAAGGCCCAGGACCTGACGGCTTCCCTGTTGACTTCTATCAAACATTTAATAACTAATACCAATTTTTTCAAACTATTCCAAAAAAATCAAAGAGAATAAAATTCTTCCAGACTCATCCTATGAAGCCATTATCACCCTTATACCCAAGCCAGACAAGGACACAACATAAAAAAACTACAGGCCAATATCCCTGGTGAAAATTGATGCAAAAATCCTCAATAAAACAGTAGCAAACAAAATTCAACAGCACATTAAAAAGGTCATTCACCATGATTAAGCGAGATTCATTCCAAAGATACTAGGAAGGTTTAACATATGCAAATTAATAAATGTGATGCATCACATTCGCAGAACCAAGGACAAAAACCACATGATCATCTCAATAGACACAGATAAAGTATTTGATAAAATTCAATATCCCTTCATAATAAAAACACTCAACAAATTAGGTGTAGAAAAACATACCTCAATGCCACAAAGGCTGCATATGACAAACCCCCAGCTAACATCATACTAAATGGGGGAAATATTGACATTTTTCCTTCTAAAACCTAGAGCAAGACAAGGATGCCCACTTTCACCATTTTTATTCAACGTAATACTCGAAGTCCCAGCCAGAGCAATTAGGCAACAGAATAAGATTTTTTTTTAATTTAAAAACTATAAATTTAATTTCCTTAATAATTAAAAATATTATTTAAAAGTCTATTACATTTTGGGTGAGTTGTGGTAATTTGTATTTTTTAAAGAATTGGCACATTACAATTAAGTTGTCAAATTTACATGTTAGAATTGTTCATAGTATTTGTTCTCTTATTATCCTTTAGATATCTGCAGGGCCTGTAGTAATATCTCTTTAAATAAGTTATTTAAATAACTTAATAAGGCTTAAATAAGTTTATTGATGAAGTTATTCAACACTTCAGGAAAAAATTATACTAATTTTATACAATTTCTTTCAGATGATAGAAGCAGAGGGAATACTTTCTAATTAATTCTGTGAGTTCAGCATTACCCTAATACCAAAATGAGACAAAGACATTTCAAGAAAATAAAACTACAGACCAGTATCTCTCATGAATGTAAATGCAAAAAATCCAAACAGAATATTAGCAAATTGAATGCAACAATGTGTACAAGGAATTATTTACCATGAACAAGTGAGATTTATCTCAGGTATGTAAGGCTAGTTGAACATTTAAAATCAATTAATGTAATCCATCACATTAGCAGCCTCAAGAAGAAAAATATATGAACATAACATAGATGCAGGAGAAGTATTTGACAGATACTAAAACCTAATTGTGCTAAAAATTCTCAGCAAACTAAGACTAGAGGGAAATGTTCCTCAACTTGAGAAAGAATATAGACAAAATACCTACAAGTAACATGATGTATAATGGTGAGGAACTAGCTTTCCAACCAAGATCTGCAAAAAAAACTGGAAAAAAATCAAAGGTATACAGATTAAGAAGTAAAAAGTAAAATTGCTTTTGTCCACAGATGACATGATCATCTATGTAGAGTATTAACAAAGTCATCCAGAAAACCCTTCTTGATCTAATAAACAATTATAACAAGGTTTCAAGATACAAAGTTAACATACAAAAGCCCATCAATTTCCTATATGCCAGCAATGAACAAGTGGAATTTGAAATTAAATACAAAATATCTTTTACATTAGCATTCCCCAAATGAAGTACTTAGCTATAAATCTAACAAGTGGGTACAAGATTTAGATGAGGAAAATGATAAAACTCTCATAAAATAAATCAAAGGACTAAATAAAGAGATATTTCATATTAATGGATATAAAGATCAATATTGTCAAGATATCGGTTCTTCCCAACTTGATCTATAGACTCAGTTGAATGCCAGTCAAAATCATGGCAGATTAATTTGTGGATATCAACAACCATATTCTAAAGTTTATATGGAGAGGCAAAATATCCAGAATATCCAACATGACATTGAAGGAGAACAAAGTTAGAGGACTGACACTGCCAGACTTCAAGACATATTATAAAACTAACTGATCAATATATTTTGGTATTGATGAAAAGACAAATAGATAAATGGAAGAGAACAGAAAGCCCAGAAATAAATCCATATAACCACAGTCAACTGATCTTTGTTAAAGGAGCAAAAGCAATTCAATGGCACAAAGGTAGGCTTTCAAGGAAATGGTGCTAGAAAAACTGTATATCCACATGCAAAAAAAAATGAATCTAGACCCACACATACCCTTCACAAAAATTAAAATAGACCAACCATAGACAAAAAAATTACAACTTGGTCTATAATAACATCATACCTACAAAAACTAACTTGAAATGGACCATTCACTTAAATGTAAAACATGAAACTATAAAATGTTTAGAAAAAACATAGAAGAAATTATTTGAAATCTAGAGCTTGGCAAAGAGTTCTTAAATATGACACTAAAAGTGTGAGCCATAAAAGAAAAAAAATACATTGGATTTCATTAAAATTAAAAACTCTTGCTCTGTGAAAGGCCTCATTATGAAGATAAAGATAAGCTGCAGACTAGGAGAAAATATTTTCAAACAACATATCCAACAGAAGATGACTATCTAGAATATATAAAGAGCTCTCAAAACTCAACAGCAACAAACAAATGATACAACTAGAAAATGGCCAAATGAAATGTATTAGTCTGTTCTCATGCTGCTAATAAAGACATACCCAAGACTGGATAATTTATGAGGGAAAGAAGTTTAATGGACTCACAGTTCCACATGGCTGGGGAGCCCTCACAATCATGGCAGAAGATGAAGGAAAAGCAAAGGGATGTCTTACATGGTGGCAGGCAAGAGAGTGTGTGCAGGGGAACTGTCCTTTTATAAAACCACCAGTTCTCATGTGACTTATTCCTTATCAGGAGAACAACATGGGAAATACCCACACCCATGATTCAATTACCTCCTACCAGGTCCCTCCCATGACATGTGGGGATTATAGGAGCTACAATTCAATATGAAATTTGGGTGAGGACACAGCCAAACCATATCATGAGATGAAGAGGATATACAGATGGCAAATAAAGACATGGAAAGATGTTTAACATCATTATTTATTAGGAACATGCAAATCAAAACCACGTGAGTATCATTACACATCAACCAGAGTTGCTAAACTGTTTTTTTTTTCCTTTTTTTTTTTTTTTTAAAGTGACAGCACAAAATACTGGGGATGCAGAGTAGCTAGATCTCTCATACATTTCTTGTGGGAATATAAAATGGCACATCCATAGTGGAAAAATAGTTTGGCATTTCTCTAAAAACTAAACATACAAATACCATACAACCCAGTAATGGCACTTCTGGGCATTTATTCTAAAGAAATGAAGACTTGCATTCCCACAAACATATATGAAAATATTTACAGCATCTTCTAATAACCAAAAACTAGAGACCACCCATGTATCCTTCAATAGGTGAATTGTTCAATAAACTTTGCTTCTTTCATATCACGGAATACTACTCAGAAATAAAAAGGAACTATTGATATTTGCAATAATCTAGATTAATTTCTAGAGAATTATGCTGAGTAAAAAAAAGCCAATTCCAAGTAGTTACATACCTTATGAATCTATTTTTATAACACATGGAAAGTTTACATGGATTTGTCTAGATTACATATAATAACTGCATATGAATCTGGAATTATTTCAAAATCAAAGTTTAATTAAAAATATAGTAGAAAAATTTCATTTATAATAGCATATAAAGTATTATACTTTAAAAACTTTACAATAAATATATCAAAATCCGTCAGACTTTTTATACAAAATATTGAAATATGTTGAAGATTACAAAAATTGAGTAAATGAATTGAAAAATGTAATATTATAGTTCTTCCAAAATTCATCTATAAAATAAGCAAATAAATCAATATGTCAATAAGGCATTTTGGCGGGAGGAGTGGGAGGTTATAACAAGTTGATAGTAAAATTCATAGGGAAGAACCGAAAACATAGACAGTTTGGGAAAAACAAAACAAAACAAAACAGACAACAGGAGTTAAGCTATCAGATAATCACTTTGCATTATAAAGCTACAGTGATTAATGTAGTGGGTATTGAAAACAGAATGCAGCCAGGCGCAGTGGCTCACGCCTGTAATCCCAGCACTTTGGGAAGTTGAGGGGGGCAGATCACAAGGTCAGGGGTTTGAGACCAGCCTGACCAACATGGTGATACCCCGTCTCTACTAAAAATACAAAAATTAGCTGGTCTTGGTGGTGGGTGCCTATAATCCCAGCTACTCAGGAGGCTGAGGCAGGAGACTCTCTTGAACCCGAGTGGCGGACATAGCAGTGAGGTGAGATAGCACCACTGCACTCCAGCCTGGGTGACACAGTCAGACTCTGTCTCAAAAAAAAAAAAAAAAAAAGAAAGAAAAGAAATCAATACAGAATACAGAAATGAGATACCAAAATCCTCAGTGGCATGATACTATTTCAACTGATATGGCAGAATCTCTTCTTATATCTGAGAGTTTGATAGATGTCAGAATTGAGTAATGTTGGGCTATTTAAAAAATGGTATTAAGAAAGCAGGTTATCCTAGAAAAAAATATAAAATTAGATTTGAACATTACATCATGCCAAAAAAAATCAATTCCATGTGGATCAAAGACTTAAATGTAAAAAGCAAGACTTTAAAACTTGAAAAATATATCTTTGTGACCTTAATGAAGCAAAAAAATTATTAAACAAAACACATTAAATATACCACATTTTTAAAAAATTGTTACATTTGAAATTATTACAATTAAGAAAAATTTTTACATATTAAAAATGTCATAACATCTAAAAATAAGCCATGACCTTTTACTTAACATAAAAGTCATATTTAGAAAACATAAAAAAGTTCCAAAAACTCGGTTTGAAAAAGATAAATAGCACAATAAGAATATAGGCAAAAATATGAACAGGCATTTCAGAGAAGGGGAAATATGATTGGCCAGTAATGGAATGGCTAATCATATTTTTTCTTCTCTTAACATATTAATATATAAAAATATAAGAAAAACAAATGAAAACAATAATAAAATGCCAGTATACATCCATCAGATTAGCAAAAATTAGATGGTTTCACAATATCCATCTTGGTGAGGATGTGAAGAAATTGGAACTCTCAAATGCCATTAGTGGGGCTGTTAATTGGTTTACTCACTTTGAAACAGTACCTCATAAATGTGAAGATTTGTAAAACTCCAATTTGTATACATTAGGGACCTGTCCCACAAGTAATTCTGCATAGTTATCTAGCCTTGCTTACTGCCATGAAAAGTAAAAATAATGAGTTAGGGCTATATTTAAAATTTAGGAGACTGGGTCAAGACTGCAGACTAGAAGCAGCTCATATGTGCCATTCTCACAGAGAGGAACGAAAACGGCTAAGTGAACAATAACCTTCCAAGCTATCACCTAAGAAACCATGTCAGCATCCATCCAGGCCTCCAGGGGGCGCAGAGAGGAGCCAAGCTAGGCAGCTGCCTCTCTGGGATCATCATGAAGCCAGGAGAAGCTGCCTGACACGGGAAAGGGTGAGTGAGTGAGAGCCCCCAGGGGGAGTCATGCGCTCCACAGGGACCAGTGCAAGACTGAGGATGGGAGACTCTCTGTGCCTACACACCCATCCCCCAACCCCCCAACCCCATGCATTTCTAAACAGAGGCAGAGAGCCACCGGATATTTTACAGAGGCAACTCCCAAGTCCAAGGGGACCTCTACAAGTCTTGGACCCCAGAACATGCTGGCATCAGCACCATAGCCCTAACAGAGGCTGCAGTTGTGGGACCTGGAAGCGGTAAGATTTCTCCACTGCCCCTCACCAGACAAGGCTTGGGGCCGGAAGCTGGCCCAGCAGTCCCGCCTCTGCCTGAGCTCAGCTGGTGGGTGCAGCCTCCCTGTTGTCCTGGGAAATACTTGAATGGCAGGTCAGGCAGCTGCACCGACCCCCCGACGCTGGTAGTGGGTGGGCCGCTACTGCTAGAGCGTCCAGCCCAGCAGTACTTCTTCGGCCTGAATTCAGTGGGCAGCTCCACCCACTTTCGCCTCCCATAGCCAGAGAGGCCACACCTGCTATTGATTCCAGCCCAGCTTCCCCTCTTCTGCCTGAGCTCTGTGGCAGGCGCAACCCCATGGTCCCTGGGAAAGCACCCGGACAGCCGATTAGGTGACCCCACACCCCCCACAGCTCCTAGTCAAGAGGGACTTGCTGGCTCAGGTGGTGCCCAAGCAGGGAGGACCCCTCACTCTCAGATAACTGAGACAGGTAAGACTCCCGGGTTCTCAGGCCAATGGAGGAGTGGGGTGTGCCTCCCACTGCAAGGCCTATACATTAAGGATATGGCCTGTCTTCCAACTGCAGCTGAAGCAGGAGAATCGCTTGAACCAGGGAGTCGGAGGTTGCAGTGAGCCAACATGGTGCCATCACACTCCAGCCTGGCAACAGAGCAAGACTCTGCCAAAAAAAAAAAAAACAAAAAAACCAAAAAAAAACATAACACAAAGCGCATACCAAAGGAATATCAGCCCACACAGATGAAAAAGAACCAGCACAAGATCTCTGGCGACTTAAAAAGCCAGAGTGTCTTCTCACCTATATACGACCACACTAGTTCCCACACTAGAACCAACAATGCTTCTTAATCAGGCTGAAATGGCTCAAAAACAAAAACAAAAACAAAACAAAACAAAACAAAAAACAGGCATAGAATTCAATAGAATTCAGAATATGGGTAAGAATGAAGATCATTGAGATTGAGGAGAAAATTGAAACCCTAACTAAGGAATCTAAGGTACAGGAGCTGAAAGACAAAATGGCCATTTTAAGAAAGAAACTGACCTGATAGAGATAACAAATTCACTACAAGAATTTCATAACACAATCACAAGTATTAACAGCAAAATACACCAAGCTGAGGAAAGAATCTCAGAGCTTGAAGACTGGCTATCCAAAATAACACAATGAGACAAAAATTTTAAAAAGAATGAAAAATAATAACTAAAATCTCCAAGAAATATGAGATTATGTAATGAAAACAAATCTGCAACTCATTGGTGTCCTTGAAAGGGAGGGTGAAAAAGTAAGCAACTTGGAAAATACATTTGAGGGTATCACCCATGAAAATTATCCCAACCTCACTGGAGAAACCAACATTCAAATTCAGGAAATGCAGAGACCCCTGCAAGATACTATACAAGATGACCATCCCCAAGACACACAGTTATCAGATTTCACAAGGTCAACATGAAAAAAAAATTTTAAAGGCAGCAAGAGAGAAGGGGCAGGTCACCTACCAAGGGAACCCCGTCAGGCTAACAGTGGAACTTTCAACAGAAACCCTACAAGCCAGAAGAGATTAGGGGATAATCTCTATCCCCTAATATTAGTCATCCTTAAAGAAAAACAAACTCCAAACAATAATTTTATATCCAGCCAAACTAAGCTTCATATGCAAAGGAGAAGTAAGATCCTTTTCAGACAAGTGAATGCTAAGGGAATTTGTTACCACCAGACCTGCCTTACAAGAGATCCTTAAGGGAGTCCTAAATATGGAAACAAAAGACTGTCAACAGTCACTACAAAAACACAATCACATAGAACACTGACACTATAAAGTAATTATACAATCGAGTCTATATACAACCAGCCAACACTACCATGACAGGATCAAATCCACACATATTAATATTAACATTGAATGTAAACAGGTTAAATGCCCCAATTAAAAGGCACAAGTGGCAAATTGGATAAAGAAGGAAGACAGAACTAGATGCTGTCTTCAAGAAACTCATCTCACGTGCAATAATACCCATAGGCTCAAAGTAAAGAGATGGAGAAAAATCTACCCAGCAAACAAAGAAAACAAAAACAAAAAGCAAGGATTGCTATTCTTATTTCAGACAAAACAGATTTTTAAACCAACAATGATCAAAAAGGACAAATAAGAACATTATGTAATGGTAAAGAGTTCAATTCAACAAGAAGAGTTAACTATTCTAAACAAATATGCACCTGACATAGGAGCACCCAGATTCATAAAGCAAGTTTTTATAGACTTTCGAAGAGATTTAGATAACCACACAATAATAGTAGGAGACTTCAACATTTTACAACATTCTAGACAAATCATTGAGGTAGAAAACAAAGATATTTTGGAACTGAACTCCACGCTTGACTGAATGGACCTAACAAATATCTACAGAACTCCACCCAAAAACAACAGAATATACATTCTTCTCATTTGCACAGGGCACATACACTGAAATTGAACATGCTATTAGCCATAAAACACTTCTCAGTGAATTCAAAATACTAAAATTATATGAATGACATTCTTGGACCACAATGTAATAAAAGTAGAAATTAAGGCCAAGAAAATCACTCAAAACAATACAATTACATGGAAATTAAACACCCTGCTTCTGAATGACTCTTGGGTAAACAATGAAATTAAAGCACAAATCAAAAGGTTATTTGAAACTAATAAGAACAGGCCAGGTGGCAGTAGCTCACACCTGTAATCCCAGCACTTTGGGAGGCTGAGGCAGGCAGATCATCTGAGGTTAGGAGTTTGAGACCAGCCTCGCCAACATGGTGAAACCCCATCTCTACTAAAAATACAAAAATTAGTTGGGCATCATGGTGTGTGTCTGTAATCTCAGCTACTCAGGAGGCTGAGACAGGAGAATCGCTTGAACCCAGGAGGCATGCAAAACCATTGTTCCAAAAATTATTATATTTAATTTAGAGAAATATACATATAGAATAAATTTACAAAAGTATGTGTAGTAAGATATATATAGAATACATTTACAAAAGTATGCATAGTATTGACAAACTTCAAATCCCTACCCAAATCTCATGTCAAATTGTAATCCCCAATGTTGGAGAGGGGCCTGGTGGGACGTGATTGGATCACGGGGGTGGACCTTCCTCTTGCTGTTTCTCATGAGATTTGGTGGTTTAAAAGTGTTTAGCACCCTTCCCTTCACTCTCTTCCTCCTTCTCAGGCCATGTAAGATATGCCTGCTTCCCCTTCACCTTCCACCATGATTTTAAGTTTCCTGAGGCCCTTCCAGCCATGTTTCCTGTGCAGTCTGCAGAACTATGAGTCAATAAAAACTCTTTTCTTCATGAATTACCCAGTCTCAGGTAGTTCTTTATAGCAATGCAAGAACAGACTAATACAGATGTGCTTTCTATATACAGTAACACAGTATCACAGGATATTTCAGCACAACATAATCAAACGTTTTCATTTTTAAATTACAACAAAACTCTTCGTTCTGTCATAGGTTGGATCACTGAGTATACCCTGGCAGAATTGTCTACACTTTGTATACATGGTATAGGAGGCATCAGCAAATGAAAAAAAAAAAAAGCAATATTTTTGAATAGCTTAATTATATTAGACTATTGATTTGTTTTAATGCTTGCTTCCCATCTTTTTAACTAGGGAAACAATGTTTAAAACATAATTTCACATGAAGCTCTAAGTATCTTAAAACATTTCTAAATTGTCACTTTTAGATTTCTTTCCACAAAATGTGATTTATGTAGTGGTTACTTGCCAAATAAGACAATTTATACTAAATGTTTGACTTAAAAATAATACTAAATATAATGTATACAAATATCAAAATTCATTTTTATAACCATGTTTATATCTTAAAAAACTTGTCAATAAATATTGATACTAATAAACACTTGATGCTTACTGAATACCTGATAAGAACCAAAGTATGATTTAAAAAAAAATTTAGCTGTTTCAATAGGTGTGTAGTGACATCTCATTGTGGATTTTACTTGTATTTTTCTGATGGCTAATAATAATTAATATCTTTTCATGTGCTTATCTCCTTATCTACCATCCATCTCTCCTTCTTGGTGAAATGCGGTTTTGTCCATTATTAAACTGAGCTGTTGGCCAGATGCACTGGCTAATGCTTGTAATCCTAGCACCTTGGGAGGCTGAGGTGGGGAGGTTGCCTGAGCCCAGGAGTTTGAGACCAGCCTGGGATGCATGGAGGAAACCCATCTCTACAAAAAAAAAAAAAAAAAAAATACAGAAAAGAATTAGCTGGGTGTGGTGGTACACACCTGTAGTCCCAGCTACTTGGGAAGCTGAGGTAGGAGACAGGCTACAGTGAGCTGAGATTGTGCCACTACATTCTAGCTCTTTCTGGAAAAAAGAAAAAGTTGAACTTTTTTTTTTTAATTTTTGAGTTTTAAGAATCCTCTACGTATACTGTGTTAGATACATGACTCAGAAATATTTTCTCCAGTGTATAGTTTGTCTTTTCATCCTGTGAATGTGGTCTTTCTTTTTGTGGCGGGCGGGTGGGTGGGGGGTGATGGAGTCTCCCTCTTGCCCAGGCTGGAGTGCAGTGGCATGATCTCTGATCACTGCAACCTCCTCCTCCCAGGTTCAAGCGATTCTCCTGTCTCAGCCTCCCAAGTAGCTGGGATTACAGGCATGCACCACCACACCTGGCTAATTTTTGTATTTTTAGTAGAGATGCAGTTACACCATGTTGGCTAGGCTGGTCTCGAACTCCTGATCTCAGGTGATCCACCCACCTCGCCCTCCCAAAGTGCTGGGATTACAGGCGTAAGCCACCATGCCTGGCCTCTTTTTATTTATTTATTTATTTTTTGGAGATGGAGTCTTGCCCTGTTGCCCAGGCTGGAGTGCAGTGGCACAGTCTCAGCTTACTGCATCCTCTGCCTCCTTGCTTCAAACAATTCTCCTGCCTCAGCCTCCTGAGTAGCTGGGATTACAGGTGCTACCACCAAGCCCAGCTAATTTTTGTATTTTTTGTAGAGACGGGGTTTTACCATATTGGTCAGGCTATTCTTGAACTCCTGACCTCAAGCAATCCACCTGCCTCGGCCTCTATTAACAGTGATTCCAAGAAAGATTACAGGTGTGAGTCACCGCCCCCAGCCTGGGGTATTTCAAATGACAAAAATTTTTATTTTTATGAGGCCCAATCTATCAATTTTTTCTTTTATGAGTTGGGCTTTTAGTGTAACAGCTAAGAACTCTTTGCTTATCTCCAGATCCCAAATATATTCTATTGTATGCTTTTTTTCTACAAGTTTTATAGTTTTATGTGTTATATTTAAGTTTATGATTAACTTTGAGTTAATTTTTATAGAGGGTGTGATTCGAAGTGCTGGGATTACAGGTGTGAGCCACCACGCCCAGTCTGGGGTCTTTCAAATAACAAAATTTTTTATTTTGATGAGGTCCAATCTATCAATTTTTTCTTTTATGAGTTGGGCTTTTAGTGTAACATCTAACAACTCTTTACTTATCTCCAGATCCCAAATATATTCGATTCTATGTTTTTTCTATAAGTTTTATAGTTTTATGTGCTATATTTAAGTTTATGATTAACTTTGAGTTAATTTTTATAGCAGGTGTGAGGCTTAGGTCCAGTCATGTTTTATTTATTTATTTATTTTTTTCCTATGGCTGCCCAATTGTTCCAACACTGTTTGTTGAAAAGGCTGTTCTTCCTCTTTTGAAATGCTGGCAAATCACCAGTCAGAATCTCCATGTCGAGCAACACAGTGGGCATCTTTTGGTCTTCATCCTACCTCTCAGCTGCATGTAAAATGATTGCTCCTGTTGTTCTTCCTGAAATGCTCCATTGTTCTTTCATCATCCTCTGCCGGTTTTACTCCCGCGTCTCTGACTTCTTTCAATCTCTGTTCCCAGCATACCCTCCTTTGAGTGTCCTTTATATATTCAAGTCCCGCTTTTTACAGATAATTAAACCCATGGCTTCTATTATTTTTTGATGCTGTAGAAAACTTGGACTGCTAACAAACCCAGTTTGCTTGCTCTTCTCTAGTCACACTGTCTTGTTTCTTGAAGACATCAAGATCACTCTTCATTTCTGCCCACTTACCTTTGCACTTACTGTTCATTCTGCTTGGAATGAATTTTTGGCAGAGTCCTGTGTCTCATTTCCTCACTTTGCTCAGATCTCTGAAACATCCCTTTCTCACAGAAGCCTTGATTGCATACCATAGTATCTCCACCACATACTCTATCTTGTTGCTGTTTGTTTCACCCTGCTTTCTTCACAGCAGTTTTGTATTTCTTCACAGAAATTTACCCTAACTCCTATTTGACTATAGATTTACTTGTGTCTAACACATAAACCCTACAATGTCAGGAAAATTGTTACCTGTTCACTAGTATGTTCTCAGTGCAAGGCACATTTGGTAGGTGCTCAATGAGTAGTCATTGAATAAATACTTTGGCATAGTAAAAGGAAAAAAAAAGCGTTGACATCTATAGATCTTAGATCTATTTCTTCATCTTGTGTTTACTTGAATAAGTTACTTATTTTCATATTTTACCTCTGCAACAGTTACTGTGAGGAGTACATGAAATGACTCTGTGAAACCACCTAGTAGAATGCACAAGCCACAACGAGCACAGAATCATCTTTTCTCGTTATGTTTTTTTTCTTCTCGCAGAATATACATTCTTCCCTTCCCTCTATTAACAGTGATTCCAAGAAAGATTAGAAGGTTATGGCTGTCTTACTAAAAACATATTAGCTTTGATTAGTAGTGTATTGTTGTTCTGTAACCTATAAAATTTATTTAATAGCCTTCACGTGGCTCCTAATATTGTCAGTCTGTATAACTATGAGGGTGTAGAGAGCTCTCTTTGAAATAATTGCCCTGATCCTTCCATTATAAGCTTTTGGAAGAGCACTCCATGTAATGATTCTGGTATGCCAAGTGAACAAATCTTTAGGCATGTTATCCATATCCTTCATAATTTTGTAAGGTTAAGCAAATGCCTTTTTAAAAAAATCCTTCGTTATCTAAGATTGTCAATTTTTAAAAGTCCCTTTCACTCATATATTTATCTGTCCTCTATGGAAACTGTTTTCTTCTACTTTGATTTATCTCTCTAGTGTTGTGATTAGAACTGCATTGAGTTTTCTGTTATGAGAGCATTTGCTTTTACATCAATTATTCTTTTTAAAAAATTTTATTATTTTATTTTATTTCTTTTTTTATTATACTTTAAGTTCTGGGGTACATGTGCACAACGTGCAGGTTTGTTACATATGTATACATGTGCCATGTTGGTGTGCTGCACCCATTAACTCGTCATTTACATTAGGTATATCTCCTAATGCTATCACTACCCACTACCCCCGACCCCAGGACAGGCCCCAGTGTGTGATGTTCCCCTTCCGGTGTCCATGTGTTCTCATTGTTCAATTCCCACCTATGAGCGAGAACATGCGGTGTTTGGTTTTCTGCCCTTGCAATAGTTTGCTCAGAATGATGGTTTCCAGCTTCATCCATGTCTCTACAAAGGACATGAACTCATCCTTTATTATGGCTGCATAGTATTCCATGGTGTATATGTGCCATATTTTCTTAATCCAGTCCATCATTGATGGACATTTGGGTTGGTTCAAAGTCTTTGCTATTGTGAACAGTGCCGCAATAAACATACGTGTGCATGTGTCTTTATAGCAGCACGATTTATAATCCTTTGGGTATATACCCAGTAATGGGATGGCTGGGTCAAATGGTATTTCTAGTTCTAGATCCTTGAGGAATTGCCACACTGTCTTCCACAATGGTTGAACTAGTTTACAGTCCCACCAACAGTGTAAAAGTGTTTCTATTTCTCCACATCCTCTCCAGCACCTGTTGTTTCCTGACTTTTTAATGATCGCCATTCTAACTGGCATGAGATGGTATCTCATTGTAGTTTTGATTTACATTTCTCTAATGGCCAGTGATGATGAGCATTTTTTCATGTGTCTGTTGGCTGCATAAATGCCTTCTTTTGAGAAGTGTCTGTTCATATACTTTGCCTACGTTTTGAGGGGGTTGTTTGATTTTTTCTTGTTAATTTGTTTAAGTTCTTTGTAGATTCTGGATCTTAGCCCTTTGTCAGATGGGTAGATTGTAAAAATTTTCTCCCATTCTGTAGGTTGCCTGTTCACTCTGATGGTAGTTTCTTTTGCTGTGCAGAAGTTCTTTAGTTTAATTAGATCCCATTTGTCAATTTTGGCTTTTGTTGCCATTGCTTTTGGTGTTTTAGACATGAAGTCCTTGCCCATACCCATGTCCTGAATGGTATTGCCTAGGTTTTCTTTTAGGGTTTTTATGGTTTTAGGTCTAACATTTAAGTCTTTAATCCATCTTGAATTAATTTTTGTATAAGGTGTAAGGAAGGGATCCAGTTTCAGCTTTGTACATATGGCTAGCCAGTTTTCCCAGCACCATTTATTAAATAGGGAATATTTTCCCCATTTCTTGTTTTTGTCAGGTTTGTCAAAGATCAGATGGTTGTAGATGTGTGGTACATCAATTATTCTTAAATAAAAGTGGGTTGAAAGTGGGGATGTATCATAAATAACAGAGGAAGGTTTTTATTTATATAAATATGACCAGTCCTTTGCCTCTTTTCCTACTTTCTTCTCTTTGAGAATTCCTGTTTTTAAAAATAAGGAATGCTTTTATTTCCTGCTGAATTGTTTTTCATGTTATTCATCTGACAAAAGTTTGTATATGGCCTTTGAGTCCAAGTAGGCTATGGGTTCACTGTCAGCAAGTCACTTTCACCATATAGCAACAGGGAGTTCAGGGCTTTCATCACATACATACGGTTTGGATTTTGCTCCTCATAGTAAAATTATCTGTGATTTTTCTGCTCACCCTACCTAATATCTTCCCACTGTAGAAATAGGAAGCAGGCCCAAGCCTGTAAACTTCTGTTAAATTAATCTCTCTAATCTTTGGAGATGCTATAGTTTCGTTATCTCAATACTATGATTAAACAATTTCAGTGGCTCTCCATTTTATTCAAATTCATAGGCAAACTGATTGGCTTACATTCAAGACCTTCTACAATTACAGACTCAACTGGCCAGAGGTATGCCCTTGTACTCTGCTCCATGTTACTGTGTGTGCTCTGGCTAGACTGGATAAGGGTTTTTTGTTTGTTTGTTTTTGTTTTTTTTATTGCAGAAACAACACTGTCCTCCTCTTTTTTCTATACCTTCATGTGTGTTTTGCTAAACATCTATAATAATTTTCCTTCATCTTTACTTATCAAGGTCTCATCCATCTTTGAGGCCAAATGCAAATGCTACCAACTCTGAACAACAAAGAGGTCAGGTCTTTCATCAAATGCATGTGGTTTAGATTATGATCCTCTTAGTAAAATTATGAGGTTAAGTATACTCCCTTAATATACTCCCACAGTAAAATTACTAAGGTTATGTATACTCCCCTAACCTACTTTATTACTTTGTAATTTTCTTGTGATATTTATAATCCATTATTTCTTTTTTATATATAGCTTCTCTATTCAATGTTAAGCTTCTTGAGAAATACTGTTATAGTAGTTACATGGTAGATATTTACTGAATGAATACATAAAACAACTCTTAGAGTTGAAATTCATTGTGTCAAAGAAAGTAAAAAGAGAAAGAAAATAATCAGGAAGTGGCTCGATGATCACTTTGGACTTAATACCAGTATAGCACTCCATTACATGAGCATCCTGATTAAAGATAGTGGGCACATGGTAGGGAACTAGAGTTGTTTGGATATCCACAGTCTTAGAAGAAACTCCCATCTACACGAACTTTATGAGGAGAGGTATGTTTTTTTATGTTTTTAACGTAATTTTTTTTAACATAGTGAGAAATTTAATTATAGTTCCTCAGTTGCCATGACTGGCACTTTACATTCCCTTGATATTATCATGCAGAAACACAACTCTTTACACCTTATATTTGCCACTTGTATTTGAGTAACTTTTAACATATTTCACTTAAAATTTTTACAGACTAGGTCATATCATGAATATCTCTAGGAGACTAATTCTTCCTATTAGTAGGATAAAATAAGTAGAAATCTTAGCATCATAATCTTTCCTTCTAGAAGGCTCTCATTTTGGTAGTGTTAAAATTTTTCACAGAAATTAAAAATTGTTTAAAAAAAGTAGTGAAGATCTTCAAGATGTTCGGAGAAGATATTAAAATACCACAATAGAGATATTTTTGCTCTTGTTAATAAATTACAAAACATTAAGCAAGAGAGTGGAATTTCCTAAAGATAGAGACACTTTAGCATAAAAACTTTCCTTAAATGTATAATACATGAAGATGTTTAAAACACTTTCACAACTATTATTTCATCTGATCGTCAACAACCCTAGAAGGCAGGTATGAAAATTATTATCCTCCCTTTACAGCTGAAGAAATTGAGGCAATGAAAAGCCTAAGTACTTTTCAAATGCCACATGGTCACTTAGTAGCACAATCTCACATGGGTAGAAATAGTTGTTATAGATACCCAGAAAACATGAAAAATATTACCTAAAATATGAGATAAAATAGAAAATACCTTGTATCTTTATTACTTAATTTTCTTTTTCAGTGATTAGTAGAATCATTTTAATTTAAAATTTTAAATTTTGGAAAATTTCAAAGAAAAATAAAACGCATTTACTTTAAAACTGCTCTAAAATTACTAAATAACATCAGGATGTATCTACAATAATTATTGCAGAAGTAACATAAAATTCATTAAAATAGAACAATAAAAAATTTAACCTAATTTATCAATAAACCTGTGGGCATTGTAAGGAACCAAGAACAAAAGATGATGAATAAAAGTAATCCAATGAATATACAAACACAGATAATTAGGAAGATAAATAGATCTCAAGGGAAGTAGCATTTATTAAAGACCTTAGTATATGCAAATAACTGCACAAATATTTTCTCTTTTGTTTTGCTAATAGTCCTAAAAAATAAGTAACATTATCTCCAGTTTCTGTTTATAAAAACTAAGAAAAGACCCAGAAAGAAATTATATGACTTGTGAAATTCACAAAGCTGACATTCAAACCCAGAACTAACTCCAAAGTCCATGTGCTCCCTCATATTACAGCATTATATCTCTTATTAACACACTTGAATTTTATAACTTCCTACCCAAAGCCATCCTTGATTTGACAATGCCCACTTATTTTCATAACATGGCCCCTCTTCAAATTTCCTCACTTCAAAGAGCTTAAAACCATATACTCCACAATGATGGAACCTTCTTCCCCCACTGGCCTCAGGTATAATATTGAATAGTTCTCTTTCACTGGCTGGCTCTCCAATAAGTCTTGCATTAGAGAGAACTTCCAGGGATCTGCAGTTTCTCCATCCTCAAGGAATTTGTTGGGTAGCCATTCTCATACACAGTTTGGGAATATCACTCAAAAACAAGCCACAGATTTATATCACTCATATCCAAGCCCCGCAGGCCTCTCAGGGTCTTGGTCACTCTTTGTGGGACTATTGTATGTCAGTAATATATAGTACATTCTGTGCATTATTTATTGCATGAAATCCAATGGGTTATAATAAACTCAAAGTCTAGATTTGGAAACATATATTCTTCTGGTTCCTCAATCTCATTAAGAGTCTTGGGTTTTAGTCTTAGCCCTTCCTACCAATATTTCTGGGCTTTATTTTTCTCATGTCTAAGGTGAGGGGTTTGACCCTCCCAATACTTATGGAACTTTACCATTTCTAAATATTTCAGAAACATTATATCATAGGTTATCCATCATAACCCTGAGGTAAATAAAATTATTATAAATTGCACTTGACAGAAAAGAAAAATTAAACTTAGGTTATATGACAACCCAAGGTCATATAAATAATAAATTGAGACTCATTGTCAAACTAGAGATTTGGAACATATATTCCTAACTCCAAAAATCTCAAGTCTACTCAGATCTTGAATTTCCATCACGAAATTATATTAAAAAATTTAAAAAATGAAATAAAAATAAAAAATAAAAAATTATATAAAAACATAACACTATTTTTAAATCCCCTCTAGAAACTTTGGCTAATGAAAAGGCCACAACCTACAGTTTATTAACAGCAACTTATGGAGTCAAGGGTTTTCTATTTTTTTTACGTGCTGTCCTTAGAACATATTTTCAATTTTATATGCAATTGCCAGGTTGCAACTGGACAAAGCAGGTAAGCTCCCTTAGAACTAGGTAAAAAGTTCTAGCAAAGAAGAATAATTTGACGCAATAGGAGAAGGACTGGTCTTGATGCATTTAAGATAAAACTCTAAACATGTCTTTGCAAATCTTTATTATTAATGCTCATCTTGAAAAGTAATTACTTGCCCTTAAAGCAATGAACCTACATAATATAAATCCCTCTGGGTCAAGAATTTCTCATGTGAATACTTGTCTAAACAATTTTACAAATAGGAATTATTTGTTCAGTGTCATATCATTTTCTCCTGAGGTTACTCTCTATTATGAGAAACAGGTTGGAATTGATTAATGGACTTTTATTAAAATAGCTAGGAAATCTTAAGTCTGAAGCAGGTTGCCACTATATGTTCTGACTTAGGTCAGTGGGAATCAAAAGTGTTATTGTTTAGCAGATGTTCTGTCAGCAGTTGTCTGGGCAAAATGCTGTAGTTCATTTTCTTTGTATGTTTAAAACACAAGTTTCCATAACTGATAAAAATATCTTTCTGATGATCAAGGATGAAAGTCTAAAAATTATGTGAATATAAAAACTCAGAAATTGCTAAAGGAGGTTCCCTGTGAATTTGGTTTGAGACTCCTCAGTAGGGGAGGGTGATGGAGGCTTAGCCACAGCTATACATGCTGGGTTTGTGTTATGGAAAAATAACTTTAGCATTCAATAGATTGATTTAATGCCAGCTACAATCATCCTACTTGGCTTGTGAAAAACAGCATTTTGATTCAAGAGATGTGAAAAAGCTTTTTAAAGAGTTTCATGTAGTTGCTGTTTTCTATTCATGTCCCAAGTTCAATTTTAAACTGAGAGGAAAGGGGAGAAAGCAAAACTGTATTCTGGATTGGTACCCTGCTATGGTTTCATTCACTCATGAAAAAAGCAATAATAAGACACTCTGTCATTCACATATAAAACATATCCATTCCTCCAATTAGGGGTGCAGAGAATCCTGTGATAAAAATATCTACCCAATTTCAATTCAATGTCAAGATACATAAAATATAAGAACATTTAATAATGGATAATTTTTTTAGGTTTATAATAAATGACTAACCTGAAAATGTTGTCTTTTAAAAATATTCAATTCTAAATTTCCATAACATTTCAGAAAAAAGTAAGTTTAGTTTTCCTAAATTTATCAAACTATGACATTAACATGATGGCATATTCTACAAATAATGTTCCTTTTTTTCTCTTTTTATTTATTTATTTTTTTTGAGACTGAGTCTTGCTCTTGTCGCCCAGGCTGGAGTGCAGTGGTGAGATCTCGGCTCACTGCAACTTCCGCCTCCTGGGTTCAAGCAATTCTCCTGTCTCAGCCTCCTGAGTAGCTGGGATTACAGATGCATGCCACTATTCCCGGATAATTTTTGTATTTTTAGTAGAGACAGGGTGTCACCATGTTGGTCAGGCTGTTCTCAAACTCCTGACCTCTTGATCTGCCCACTTCAGCCTCCCAAAGTGCTGGGATTACAGGTGTGAGCCACCGCACCTGGCCACACATGATATTCTTTAAAAGGCAGACATTTATAAAGTGTTGTTTTGCAAGAGTCCTTGGGCTTAAACTCAATGAAATTGGCACCTTTCCTGCATTCCTTTATAGGCAGGTAAGAAAGCCAAACTGCAATGCTATACCTCTCTCTATCTTGGCTCTGAGCTTCAGAAATAATCATCAAAACCACACCTAGATCACTTGCTCAGTCATGTACAGAAGAACTTGAAAAGAGAAAAGAAAATGTTGGCTCCTATATTGTGCTCAAATGAATCAAAGAGTGGAATTCCACATTCCCACTTAAGTATATCATGTTGCTCTGAACTTCAAGCATCCCAGGTCAGGTGGAGGCAAACCTTCCAAAGATTGGATTTAAAGTCCTGATTGTGCCTTCCCAACAACAAAACATATAAAGTTTTTTTTTGTTGTTGTTGTTCTTGTTTATAGTAATGCCCCCAAATCCCATGTAGGTGTGGCAATTTATATTATGACTCCTTTGGGAATTTATCTACCTGCAGAGATTCTTTCTAATTATATCAACATTCTCCATACCTTCATACTTAAGAGATGCTTTATTGAATTTATGGAAATAACTTTAAATGGTTAATCAGCAGGAGGGTTTTGTTGAACCATTCTCATTCTTATAAAATACATGTTTTGAGGGAAAGAGAAGGCAGTTTCTCCCTCTTCACTTTGTCTCAACTAGTGAAAGGAATGATGATAAATTTTCCTCTACTGATATCTCAGATCATGTAGATGCTAGGGCAAGAAACAAAACAAAGGTGAAGTTGCCATAGTGGAGGACAGTGAAGGTAGAAGTGTGACTTAGTAAGAAAATGCTAAACTTTGGGGTAGATGTTGCTGTTAATATGTTGTGGGTCAACTTATTACTAGCTCGATGGATTCAAGTTACTTAACCTATGAAACCTCCATTTCTTCACCTGAAGGATAGAATCAATACATTCACTTTGCCATGTTATTTCGAGAATTAGAGATAATATGTAAGAAGAGAAATACATGTTTTTATCTCATCTAATTTCACATGTTCAATAATTAAGACCTGTCCAGACCATGTAACCTGCTCAAGGTCAAATAGTTGAAAATGAATGAGTCAGAATTTAAAGTTAAGAGTCATTCCAAATTCCATGTTATCAACCAGTAACCTTATAAGAGCTTTGTGGTTAAGGGAAATCAAATATATTTGCTAAATTTTAACTACTAATCACACCAAATAATAGAATAAAACAAAGCATTTCATGTATACTTGTTGATGGTGATTACTGGTAATGTCAAGATGAGAATTTACAAAGACAAAACATATACACATGAGACATGGCAGAATTAGTTCATTACGGAACTTATGCCTATCTTAGAGAACCTTTGTTCTATCTGATGTCCTTTCCCTGCTGGCCCCAAAGAGGCCAAATTTTTTTCTATTTCCACCTTTGACCTCATCTAGAATTTTCTCTAAATTTCATTCTATGCCCTCAGAAAATCATTCTTACTAGTTTTCAGAAGACTCACTTATGTTTGCTTATAGTTCTGGCCCAAGTAGCCACCAATATCTATCACCTAGCAAGACACAACAATTTTCAGAGGCAGTTCTGACCCCTATATTAGGCAGGATTGTTCTTGGCCTTCAAGGCAGCATTCTGTAGGGTCAATTTTGCAACTCAAGCCTAGCATCGCATCTGCCTGGTAAGGCTTGAACATGAGTTCCCACTAAACTTTAGTCTTTTCCAAGACAGAATTGGCCAAGTCCCTATAGGAATCCACTGGCACCATTTCCCCAGCTCCATTTAGATCTTTCTCCAAATACTAAAGAGGTTATTTCTCAAGGCATGGCTATACTTTTGTTACAATGGAGAGTCCTGGGTTTCCACATATTCAGAATTTTTGAGGGTGACACTCAGCAATCTGAATTTTAAGCAAATACACCATGCAGTTCACATATATTCTACAGTTTGAAAACCATTACCTCAGAGCCATGATTCCATAGTTTGTCTAAATTGAACATCACAAGTGTCTGAAGTGTCTCTGCTGGGATCCGTCAGCATGATCCCTTGGATTCTGGATCTGAACACTCATTAAAATCAATCCTAAATTATCTGTGCTCTTCTATGTTAGCTATAATCTTGCTGTCAACCCACTGTCCCTTCTGGCCAGCCCTGCCTTCTCCTTTCTTCCCACTACTCCACGCTGTCAAAGCTTCTGCTAACCTAAGTCTGAAATTCCCATGTGCCTTTTGATGGCCTTTACCCCAGCTCACTTCTCTTTTTAATTTTGATTCTTCTGTCTCTCTTGCCATTCTAACGTTTGGATGCTCTGTGCCTTTTGTGTCTATTTTTTAGCACCAGCAGCCAGGCTTTCATAGTTTTGTGCTGCCCATTACCAAAAGGAACACATGATCACATTTTTACATTTCCACAGGAAAATTCATATCCAGTTGAGAAATATTATAGACGATTTTCTTTATTTAATCATATGTAGAAGATGTCAAATAGTGTGGTAAAGTGTAATGCGACTCTTCATCTGTTTGGATTTTGATATTCTTTATTGTTTTGTTTTACAAACCAGCTTTTTTCTCAACATGCAGGTTATAACCCACTGGTTGTTCAAGGAATCAATTTATGAGTCTCTACCACACAAAAAAATAGCACAACAAGGAATGTTGGATTTTATTACATGCAGTAAGAATATCATTAAATGAAAATTTTTAGGAACATGTGTGTATTTGTGTGACTTTTGTCATGATGAAAAGTGTTATAATTTTTAGTTGTGAATCATACTTATTAAAAAAAACACCAAAGCCACTTCTTTACATTTCAGAGGATTAGCACAGTCTTCTACGTGCTGTGAGGTCAGAGTGTCTATTTATGTGAAAGCTGTCTCTCCAGGGAATCAAGCTTTTTTTTTCCCCAAGTAAAGCATGTGTTCACTACAAATCAATCAGAGCTTAAACCCTCCATTCTGATTGTGCTTTGTCTAACTTAATAGAAATACACACTGTTGCCACATACTGTATTTAGTCTACTATTTACTCAACTGTTTCTGTCTCAATTTTGTCAACTGTAAAAATAAACATAATATCAGGGTTTTGGGAATATTAAATGAGATAACTTACATGAAGAGCTGAGAATAAGGGTTTAACATATAGGAAGTCATCAATAAATGTCAGCTATCATTATTTTATCATATTCAGTGGTATAAATCAGATAGAATTTTTAGCACAGTTCAACGCAAATGGGAAAAAAAAGAAAGCATTTGGCTCCATATCTTGGCGTCTAAAACTATTGTAAATTGTCCAAAGTTTTTTGGAAAAGCTGGGTCCTGTAAAGCCACAGAGGGAATTTCAAGGAAAGACGGTCTCTGTTCAAGCTCTTACCAGATTGTTTAAGACTAATTAGCTATTGAGTGTCAGCCAAAACAAATATGGATTTCCTTGTCATATTTAAAAACACACTCTCCTATAAATTGAATATTTGAGGTTATCCTCCTGACAAGCATTGAATGGAAAAAAGAGGCAGGAAAAATGAAGAACAGAGAAAAAGAGAGAGAGAGAATCTAGTTACTTTCAAAATGGATTGTATTTTATTAACCTATTGTTGTTTATCTCTGTGCACTCTTCTTCTTCATTCAACCTGTGTAGAAGGAACAAGCTAGTCTTCATGTGAAGGAACAAACCAACGTGTGTCTTCAGCTACCACCGTCTGTGTTTGTTTGCTGTATCTTAACCCTTACAATTAAAGTGCTTATGAATCACTATGACTGCAATTAAGCCTTGAGTATATAGTAGTGGGTATGAATTTAAAGAGCCACCCCCATCTGCTGCTCTGTTCTCTTTGCTATATTTTGCCTGGATGTGTAAGACCTGGGAAAGTCTGATGGTTTTCCCATGGCCCAGCCTCTTAGAGACTACATTATATTAAAACAGGTTGCTTATCTTAGTTAATGTTTAGAGAGTTTTAGAGAACTAGATTTCAATATTATCTGTGAAAGCTAAGTTGACTGACAGCTTTTGATTGCCCAGTGGTAAGGCTTATTAAACAATTATCCCATTGTGTTCTCAATAAGCCCGTTAAACTGCCCAGGCTTGTTCTAGTCAGTTGGGAATCTTGCTCAAAAGCTTCTGCTGTTTGGACCATTCGAGTGTAAAAAGAGAAAGTAATGATTGTTTTGTAATCAGTTTGGTTCAGTTAATTAAAGATTGGATGTGAAATTAAGGTAGGGGGAGAAGGCAGAGTTGTAAGAAAGAAATGGCTGAGAATGTGCTAACTCAAAAAGTAGAAGAATATGGCTCAATTTTTTTAATTTAAAAACAGTTCTAGCTGTGTTCCTAACATGTTTTCATGGAGTAAGTCTAGGAAGCATAGCAGAAAGACACAAATAGATGCAAACGTCTAAACAAAGGGAAATATGGACAATGTGAATTATATAATGTAAATCATTTAAAAATCCACATAAGAAAATATCATTTGTGAAAATAATAAAATTAGAAGAAAATGATTAGTATCCCATGGTGCCCTAAAAAGATACTTTTTGACTGATACTTTGAATTTATTAAAGGTACCTGCGCGACCCAAGACTAACCAGCTATAAATTACTACTAGTGCCACCTGGTGTTAAAATGCCTGTACTGCAGCTATGTATGGGATGTATACAGGTAGACTGCACACTCCTGAAAAGAGTCTACAATGAACCTCTGAGCTAATTCACAGGGATGACTATGATGAGCTTATAAGTATAGGTCACAAACAACAATCTTTATGAAGAACTTACTAACTTGAAATGGTATCTACTTGGATCCGTACAACAATTTCTTTACCTCTTTCCTGGTCATTATGTTGAAATTACAAATAAATCTGTGTTAAGACAATAGCTATAATTAAATAGAATAAACTGTAAAAATTAGATTGAGAGTTAACATGTTTGTTGCGGGAAGTCAGGGACCCCGAACGGAGAGACCGGCTGAAGCCACGGCAGAAGAACATAAATTGTGAAGATTTCATGGACATTTGTTTATTTCTCAGACCGGCCGACACAGGGAAAATAGAAAAGAACCTACATTGAAATATTGGGGGCTGGTTCCCCCGATACATATTAGTCACATGTTTATTCTTTATCTAGTCTCAGAATTATAAACACAACCTGAAATTACCTTAACACTAATATTGTTTCGTGCTATATTCTAGCAAAAAAAAAAAAAAACAAAAAAACATATAGGGAATATGACTGTGTAGCATAAGGCAATTTAATCCAAAATTGTAAAAATATGAAAGGAGATAGTCAAGAGACTTAAAATATTTCAGCTGCCAAAATGATTATGATCTTGAGTAAGCATCTCTTATTAACAATTTAGGAATAGTATATTACCTATTACAAAATATAAGCACTGAAGAATTAAACAACCAGGAACTACAGAATGTATATGTACAACAAAAAAAGAAATTTCATCTTTCTCTTTATTATATTACTTTTTAAATCAACTACTAGCTAAGTTTATTAGGCATGCAGAATTGGAAAATTTCCAAATTCTTACTGGTGAGAAGAGTTGAACTATTATATGCAAATAGAGACCATATGTTGCTGTTTCACTACATTACTCATATGCTTTGTATTTACTCTCCTTATTCTTCTCCTCAGTCATATGGACAACTTGCTTCTAGGACTAAAAATATCAGCTGTTTTTGTTGTTGTTGTTGTTGTTACGCAGTCTCTCTCTGTCGCTCAGGCTGGAGTGTAGTGGCATGATCTCGGCTCACTGCAACCTCTGCCTCCCGGGTTCAAGCGATTCTCCTGCCTCAGCCTCCTGAGTAGCTGGGACTACTGGCATACGCCACCACACCTGGCTAATTTTTGTAATTTTAGTAGAGATGGGGTTTCATCATATTGGCCAGGCTGGTCTCCAACTCCTGACCTCAGGTGATCCACCCACCTCAGCCTCCCAAAGTGCTGAGATTACAGGTGTGAACCACTGTACCCGGCCTATACCAGCTGTTTTATATTCCTTGGAGGATAAAGAAGAGGGAATAGACAAAATGATGGCTATCCAGATGGAGGGATGGATAAACACCTTCTCCCAGGCTTTGTAGAGAGTTAAGGGCCAGGCTTGGTGGCTCACACCTGTAATCCCAGCACTTTGGGAGGCCAAGGCAGGTGGATCACCTGAGGTCAGGAATTCGAGACCAGTCTGTTCAACATGGCAAAACCCCGTATCTACTAAAAATTACAAAAATTAGCTGGGCACTGTGGCAGGCGCCTGTAATTCCAACTACTCGAGAGACTGAGACAGGAGAATTGCTTGAACCCAGGAGGCGGAGGTTGCTGTGAGCTGGGATTGCACCATCGCACTCCAGCCTGGAGACAGAGCAAGATTCCGTCTAAAAAAAAAAAAAATAGTGAAGAAGAGAACTTTGAAACCAGTCCACTTAGCTTGAGGGCAACTGCAGAGAGTGAGCTCAGGGATAGTGACAGGTACAGCAGAAAATGTGTGTGAAGATTGAGAAGTGTGGGCAGGATGAGACTAGAACAAGTGTAGCAAGCAAGAAAAGCTGAAACTGGAAGGGAGGGAAGCACCAAGCAGTGTGAAGTGATGTGGCCATGAAAACAGAACTAAGAAAAGGGCTCAAAGAAGGGAAGTTATAAAGATTTGCAGAGAGAACAGCAAAATCTTTATAGAAATACTAGTTGTTTGACACTGATTAAAAAGGAAGGAGGAAGAATCTAATGCATCTTTTTTTTTTTTTTTTGAAATGGAGTCTGGCTCTGTCGCCTAGACTGGAGTGTAGTGGTGCAATCTTGGCTCACTGCAACCTCTGCCTCCCGGGTTCAAGTGATTCTCCCTGCCTCAGCCTCCCGAGTAGCTGGGACTACAGGTGCCCACCACCATGCCTGGCTAATTGTTTTATTTTTAGTATAGACGGGGCTTTGCTGTTTTGGCCAGGCTGGTTTCGAACTCCTGACCTCAGGTTATCCACCCGCCTCAGCCTCCCAAAGTGCTGAGATTACAGGCCTGAGCCACTGTGCCAGGCCTAATGCATCTTTAAAAAGGATGATAGACAAGAAACAATGATAAAAATAGTAAATTAGAGACAGCTAATCATTCTCATCTAGAGACATGGCTAACTCAGAGATTGTTGGTTTAAACCTAATTCTCATGAATTTGTATTTTTAAATTATAATTTTAAATTGTTAATATGTTTAATGATAATAAACATACTTATACAGAATATTTTCCATTCTTAGGATTTTTAATTTAATTGTTATACATACTTAAAAGATTACTATTTTCAAGCAAATATGTTTTTCTCATAAATCTCTGTGTAAGACTCCTAACTATTTTCATGTGAAGAAACATCTAATTCGAGGGTTGAAAACTCAAAATGTTTCAGAGGCTTGGTAAGTTGTACAAATAAATGCATGAAGCGGCTGGGTGTGAAAATGATGGGAATGGAGGGAAAAATAACTGTTCGAAGAGCCCATCCCTGCAAAAGGTATTCATATCGATCGAAAGCAGATTTCCACAAGCAAAGCAGGAGCAACAACAGGAAACTACTGGCCTAACCAAAAAAAAGGAAAAAAAAAAAAAAAAAAACTAGCAAAACAGACATAGCAGTGGCCTACTTGGCTAGATAACGGTGGCTCCTATTCTGATGTTACTACCAGAGTTAAAATCTAAATTGATCTGTTTGCTAAATACTAACACTGGCCTAGTCTATCAGTAACCTGAACTACCTAATGGAGAAGGGCTGAGATGAATTGGCAACCTGAATAGAAAGAAACACAGTGAAAGCACTTTCTTGTTTCTAGGCAGGCCCATTTCATCATAAGTTGAAACCATAAGCACATTTAGGAGACTTTATTTTGCTTATGTGTACACATTTTAATGCAGAATTGACACTACTCTTCCCAGTATTTACTTAGTAACCTGTTAACAATTAAAGAAAGTGGCCGGGCTCGGTGGCTCACGCCTGTAATCTCAGCACTTTGGGAGGCCGAGGTGGGCGCATCACGAGGTCAGGAGATGGAGACCATCCTGGTTAACACGGTGAAACCCCGTGTCTACTAAAAATACAAAAAATTAGCCAGGCGTGGTGGCGGGCACCTGTAGTCCCAGCTACTCGGGAGGCTGAGGCAGGAGAATGGCGTGAACCCAGGAGGCGGAGCTTGCAGTGAGCAGAGATCGCGCCACTGCACTCCAGCCTGGGTGACAGAGCGAGACTCCATCTCAAAGAAAAAAAAAAAAATGAAAAGCGAACAGGGTATCTCCAATTTCGGTAAGTTTTCCCTAGCTCTAGCCTTTTTCACTCATTTCAGCCAAATTTGCAGTTCATTAGTAGCAGAAATAACAACAACAACAAAAAGCCACTCATTATAATAGATATATCTGCTTTATGTAGCACGTTTTTTATATTTTACATACTAATTGGGGAAAATAAATAAATAAATAAAATGCACCTTACAAAATATGCTTTAAAATCAACCTCTGGTTAAATGAACTGGTCATTATGCACAAAGAAGGAATAAAAGGTCAGGCTTAAAGAAAGTTTCAGAAAGCATGGCACTGAAAGCAATAGTGGCAGACATGATACATTTTAACTTGATTTTATGCTCCTTGGTTTCCTAAATAAGGAACTGTGGAAGTTAATAGCTCCTGGCTGTATTTTCCTTGTTTAGCCCTCATATAGCTGTTTAAGATTAGTTTAGAGTAATGTCCTTAATTTACAATACTTTGAGATGAACCATTTTTTAATAAACTTCTACAAAGGAGATTGTGCCCCCCCATGAATTGAAATATATGGTAGGTATTACTTTTTTTCTTCACTGTAATTTTACTATGAAAATTTGAATTGCAATATTAATGGCCTGCATGTGAATTCTAGTGCATATCTATATCTTCTTTTGAGCAGAGTACATTTAATAGTGATGTTCTCTGCTACTGTATGGACTTTGAAGGGTTAACAAACATAAAGAAATTTCAGTATAACAGAGCAAATGTCTCTCATCAGTTGTGTCAAATCAGAAATCATTGCACCACTTGCCATAGTTTTACTCCGATAGTTAATTACACAGAGTTCTGACTGATGGAAATGCTCTGTCTGTACTGTTCATGGCAGCCCCTAGCCACATGTCACTATTGAACAACTTAAATACTTAAATGTGGCTAGTCTGACTGAGGAACTGAAATTTTGTTTAATTTTAATTTATTTAAACATAAACTTAGGTAGCCCCAGGTGACTGGTGGTTATATTGGACAACTCTGCATTAGGTTAAAAGCATCTTGAGGGATGGGCCCTTGTTTGTCCTTGAATCTCCCATTTTTGTTGTTGTTGTTACACAGTAAGTGCCTGAGACATCTTGATTACATTACAATAATGAATGGTGGAAAAACTGTCATTCACCCATGTTATTCCCTAGATTACTGATCTTTCAAACTGTATCACTCAACAGAATCTAGAATGAGTAATATAACAATTGTTAAGTGTACATAATTTGTATGAAATAAACTTGGTTTCAGAGAGCTTGGTCACTTATAAAGTATTTCACCTTGGGAGAGTTACTAAACTTAATAAACTCTAAGAATCTTGGTTTGCTCATCTGTAAAATGGAACATAGCTATTGTAGTCTTGTTCTGGTGGTTAAATGATATTGCCTCTAGAGTTTATACTCTCGTGCGCTCACTAAATTTAGCTTTTATTAGTCGTGACACAGAGCACTCTACCACACATACAGAACCTGCAACAGAAATGTGTTCATTATGAATTCAAAACTAAATAAGTGGAAATAATCATAAAAGTTTCATGCAGACTTACAAAAATTGTAAAAATTGTAAGGAGCCCTCTTAAGTTTTGGGATTTACTTAAAGCCAAGGTAATCACTTAAATGTTCAAAGTTGCAGCACTTACAGCAAAAGATTAACAAGTTATTTTTTTAAAGCAGTTGTCACTATTTTGAGAGCTGTGTGAACAGCACGTGAGACAAACACAGCACAATTTATTCCAAAGTCATATAGGGCAATGAAAAGAGATGGCAGAATACCATGTACTCCCTTCGAGACTTATTTTAAATATTATCTTTGTGCATGAATTTTCATACTTGTGATTGTAGTTTTATTATTTTTTAATGGTCTATGCCAAAATTAATTTCAACCCATGGCAGGTAGAAATCTTCCCAAATCAAGGCAGTATGATGGTGTGGGGTTTTAACTTTTGAGCAGAAAAAAAAGTATCAAATAAAACATTATCTTAGAACCTCAATTCATAAAACTGATACAAGTTCCTTGGGTCATTTATATCTTTATTTTGGGGGCCTATTTCCTTGTCTATGGATGTAATTCCATTGGCTTGGATGTTAAGATGGAGAGGCACATTGTTTAAAAAGCACTAATCTTCTAGGAATAACTCGTAAGTTGCAGTGCTTTTCCAGAGCCTGATTTATCATCAATGTGTAACCCAAGGCAACAGGCCACTGAATTCTCTCTGTGCCTCATATGTAAAAGTAGAATATATGTGTGTATATATTCTATACACACACACACACGTATAGTTTGAAACTGTTATAAAATGAAAGACGGTCCTCTTAACAAAAATATTAACTATCATGTATTTTTGTTGACAAAAATACATGCAATGTAATCTTACATATGACCACTTGGACATTACTTTTTCCCACCAAAATTTAGAAAAGCATTTTGTTCTCCTTCTTGGAAAATAATACTTTTGGGTCAAATGTTATAGTCAAAAAATTTTTGTCTTTAGCCAGTCATACTAAAATTCTCTCACTCTTTTGGTTGCCAGCTCTAGTTCAGAGGGAAGGGTTGAAATCAGTGTAGAAGCTGTGGGCCCTAGAATAACTATTGAGGGGTTTTGTTTTACTCCCTTTCTGTCTCCAGCATCTTGATGCCCCTGGCAGTGCCTGACTTTTAATATGCATTTAAAAATGTGCATTAATGAATGATCAGGCCGGGCACAGTGGCTCACGCCTGTAATCCCAGCACTTTGGGAGGCCGAGGCAGGCAGATCACCTGAGGTCAGGAGTTCAAGACCAGCCTGGCCAACATGGAGAAACTCCATCTCCACTAAAAATACAGAAATTAGCTGGGCGTGGTGGCGTGCACCTGTAATCGCAGCTACTCGGGGGACTGAGACAGGAAAATTACTTGAACCCAGGAGGTGGAGGTTGCAGTGAGCCAAGATCACACCACTGTACTCCAGCCTGGGCGACAGAGTGAGACTCCATCTCAAAAAAAGAAAAAAAAAAAAAAAAGAAGAAGAATGACCAGAAGAATGGGTCAATAAATATTTCTCTCTGTTAATGGTCCTCACACTAGAGTGTTCATTAGAATTACTTGGAGGCTTGTTAAATCACAGATCATTGATTTAAACCCTACTCTCAGAGTTTATGATTCAGTACATCTGGTATGAGTCTCAACAATTTATGTCTCTAACAAGTTCCCAAGTTACACTGATGCTGCTGGTCCAGGAGCACTTTTTGAGAGCCCTTGCTCTATGCAATGGGGGCTGGCTCGTGGAAGAGTCAATCCTTTCTTTTGACATCATTAAACCCTACTCTCACAGTTTATGATTCAGTATATCCAGTGTGAGGCTCAACAATTTGCATCTCTAACACGTTCTCAAGTTACACTGATGCTTCTGGTCCAGGAGCACTTTTTGAGAGTCCTTGCTCTATGCAATGCTGGCTGGCTTGTGGAAAGGTCAATCCTTTCTTTTGACATTATGCTATAGTTAACTGAACCAAAGGCTCATCACAGATAGAATGTATACTCAAGTTTGGTTTTTCCCTCAGAGCTATTGATATGACATGGGGTTGGCTCACAGAATATTGAATTAAGTGCAGAAGTGGAACAATATAGTTTGACATGAACAGAAGCACACAGTGAGGCATTATTTCTTATAGTGAAACTCAGTGGGAACAAACAGCTGGGAAGATAGTCAATGAGCATTGGTTCAGTGCCAGGACATTACACTGGCCTTTCAGTAAAGAGGCACAACTTGTCCTGCAGCAATTGTCACAAAACATTTCATTCTCCTACACATGGCAAGCAGTGGTGCCCACTGCTTCTTCAAACACAAGGAACAACAGTATCAGTTCTTGTATACAAATTGACATTACAAAGATATTCTATTTGATAAGAAATTTGAAAAAGGAAGTTTGAGAATGCTTGCTGAAATTAAATAGGACACCTGGCTTGAGCCCTATAAATTCACTGGCCTCTGCAGACAAGTGGAGACTTCAGCTTTAGGCTCCAGTTATCTCATGTGATTAATATTTAATAATGTGCTGAGACTGATTCTGATTAATGATATGACTTGACATTGTTTCAGAAATAAAGTCTAATAATCCAACTGAAGATTTTTTTATGAGGTTTAAGGCATTTTCTTACCTTTTTTACTTGGAGGAAAATTCTATTTTCATTCATGACACCTGTTACATACTACAACAGTTTAATTATATCCAAAAATGGCAGAAACATCTTTAACTTACTTATTTCAGGCCAGGCCAACTTTATAATACAAATTTCATTTCTGATCAGTGCAAAGGGACAGCCAATACTTGTGCTATCAAGCGCTGGTTCATGTATTGTTTGCCATATGAGTTATTAGCCTGTCATTGGACTGTGCCTCCATAATTTTTGTCAGCTCTGAATCTTTCTAATTTTTCCTCTCTTTCTGACAGAATATCAGATATTATGTTTGGTTGTCCAATGCTTGACTAACAGGGTAAGATAAAAAATATTTCTCAATAATGGCCTTTAGATAGGCTTTTAAATCTGTCCTGTATGGACAGATATTCGTATCTACAAAATTGCATATTTCAGTGGCTACTACCACTGCTATGCTTTAGACTCACTTGAGGAATATTTTCTTTTTAAATATAAATTTGAGGTTCTCATTCTCAGACCTGCAGAATTAATATCTGCAGCAGGAGCTCAGTAATCTGGAGTTTCTTCAATGCCCCATTGGGGTAATTCCCTGCCTTAAGCCATCCCTAGTGACAAACTACCCCTCCCATGTAACAATGATAGCCCAATTACTTAAATATTTATTAATGAAACATTGACTATGTCTTTTAAATTGTGCTAGACCTGTAAAACCCATGGTCATCGAATGTAAGATGGTTTCATTTTGGTCTTGTCTAACTCATAAAAATGAATAGATAAAAACTAAATAATGGTTTGCCCTTAATTTAGTTAGAGATGGTAGAAACTTCAGAACTTAATTCTGGAAGTGATAATTAAGCTGTGCCATAAAAGATGGTTAGTTTTTCTCCTCTCCTCTCCTCCCCTCCCCTCTCCTCTTCTCCCCTCCTCTCTCCTCCCCCCTCCCCTCCCCTCCCCCCTCCCCTTCCCTATCCTCCCCAGTCCCAGCCCCTCCCCACTGAATATTAGATTCTGGTGAATCTAATCTAATATTCACCAGATTACAGGCATGAGCCACCACACCCAGCCAAGGATGGTTAGTTATTCTTAAGAATAGATTGAGAAGAAGAGAGTGTAAAACAAGAGAAGAAGTGATCATAAGCAGAATTAAGAAATAATATATCCTGAAACTCAAATGAAGAAAGCTTCCAAAAAGAGAGAGTAATGAATACTGTTAAACACCAGGGAGATCAATGAGACCAGGGAGTATCAACCTGAGAGAAGCCCTTTGAATTTGGCAGGAGAACAAAAAGGAAGATAATTACAAAGTGAGTAACTTAACTTCCTAAAAGATTTTTCTCACCAAATTATTATCAGAATTCAGAAAAAGGTGGGGAGCATATAAACGGACAGATTTTAGATCCATGGTTATTCTGAGTAACTATCAGTAACCAGAGAGATAGATATGTGCCTCTGCTCTGTTTATTAAGGGATAAATGCAGGGATTGTGACCAAATGTTTAAGCCATTGTCACATTCCACTGAACAGAACAGAGAATGGATTAATTAGCTCAATAAATATTTATTGAGCATCTTGCTATATGCCAGAGATAGAGCAATGACAAAGAAATAGAATCAGAGCAGTTTCAGCTTGGGAAATACTGTTGAGATAACATAGTCCAAGGAAAGGCTTCCTAGTACTTAATGTGCATACGAAAAAGCCTGGGAATTTTGTAAAAATTCAAATCCTGATTCAGTTCTTCTGGGGCAGATTCAAGAATTCTACATTTCCAGCAAGCTCTCAAACAGCGCCTGTGGTGCTGGAAGGTGGACCAGACTTTCAGTAGCAAGGGCAGGGGATTCTAAAAAGAATCTTCAGATTGGCAACACCTGAGTCACTTTTGGATAATGTGGATTTGTGGTCCCCACTGCTAGAGATTTTAAATCAGAAGTGGCGCTTTCAGGCCAGGCACAGTGGCTCACACCTGTAATCCCAGCACTTTGGGAGGCCGAGACAGGTGGATAACTTGAGGTCAAGAGTTTGAGACCAGCTTGGCCAACATGATGAAACCCCGTCTCTACTAAAAATACAAAAATTAGCTAGCCATGGTGGCATGCCCCGGTAATCCCAGCTACCAGGGATGCTGAGGCAGGAGAACAGCTTGAAACAGGAGGCAGAGGTGGAGGTTACAGTGAGCTGAGATCATGCCACTGCACTCCAGCTTGGGTGACAGAGCAAGACTCCATCTCAAAAAAAAAAAAAAAAAAAAAAGGCACTTTCAAAACCATGGGTAATTCCAAAGCTCATTCAAGTTTGGGAACCATCCAACCATCTCACTTTACAGAGGAAGAAATTGAGTTCCAGTAAATAAAAATCTGAACCATGATTTAGGTCTGTTGACAACCATTAGGTTTCCTGAAAGGATCCAAATAATAACATCATCTTTTCCACACTTGGTTTCTGAACAAAATGTAAAACAAGACAAACAGTATCATTTTTATTATCGTTAATGGCTAAGTTGGAGAATATAGCTTACCAAGAAGGGCTGCATAACTTATCCCAGAATTGGGTGGTCCGAAACAGCTAGTCAGAGGTACAGGTGATGCTGGACCAGAGCAGACCTTCCTACAAGAGAGATGAGCCTGGTCACATTACCTTGAAGGACAGTGATCTATGTATGCTTGCTGTGAGCAGTTAACTTTCAAAAGGAAGAAAGGCAGAAACTAAACTAAGAATTCCTGGTTTTGTTTTGTTTTTAATTTAACCAATGAGATTATGTCACTCCTGGTGAGGAGTAAGTGAGAAAGAAATCAGAAGAATCACATTTCCATATGGAGAGAAACATCAGAAATGGGGATCGTGCATTCTCACTGCTATGATGCATCAGCTATGAACTGCTGCTGTGATGCATCAGCTGTTGCGACCTCTTTTCCCTGCACCGGACAGCCTCCCTACAATGGATCAGGCACCGAAAATGAAGAACGATGATATGTTGAGGTGATATTTGTGAGTTTTCTATACTAGCTGTGATTTAGGACAGTGCTTCTGAAATATTATTCTGTACAAAAATCACCTGGGGATATTGTTAGAATGCAGAATCTGATTCCAGAAGTCTAGAGAAGGCCCAGAGATTCTAGATTTTGAAGAACCTTTCCATGCCAATGACCACACATTGAGTAGCATGAGAAGAGAATCCTTTGTTTCAGCACTCAATTCTCCTTCTGCCTCAGACTTGAAAAGGAAGAATATCAATAGGTGGTTCTTGTCTTTTGTATACCATGAAGTTGCTATTTAAAATTGCATCTTTGTGCATTGCCATCCCATATGTAATATTTAGAGGGAAGAAACCTTGTTACTAATAAGAAAAGTAAAGATCAATTTCTTACCCCTTTATATAAAAGAGAAGTTGAGAGGGGGAAATTTGCTAGCCCCAAGTTATATAAGTCGTAATAGTTGATATCAAAGACTGAAATAAAATCACTTTCTTCTGAATCCCAAGCTAGTGTCTTTTTATTTTTCTATGCCATTTGCCATTGGCAGACTGACTGTGACTTGTTTCTACTTATATTCAATGATGTTGTACTAATACCATACAATCATGCTAAATCAGATTTTTTGGGTTGCAGAGGAATGTCTGGAGAATCATGATATGATTGTTTTAAACATTTCCCAAACATTGCCACAACTTAATTTAGCACAATGTGTTTTATATCCCAATCCAAGTCAGAGTTACAGCTCCTTTATTTTCTCTCTTTCTCAGGAATCCTCTTTATACGAGGACAGCCATAGGCCAAGTTATATTGAAGTTTAACTTGGGTTTCCCATTTCCCCTCACTCTCCATCTGTCTCTGTAAGTCTAGACTGCGAGTCAACTAATCGCTGATAAATTACTAGCAGAAGCATATGCCCACTAATCAAAGGCACTAGGAACACCCACCCCCTTTAAGTCAACAGAGTTGAGTTTATTGGTACTTGTGGCACTAAGGGAGAACACACACACTGTTGTACTCTTTGTCTGGAGGATTTTAACACTGATATCAGGCTAAAATTCCTTTTTATCCCTCAGTTTACTGTTTGCTGATAGATATTTAAAGGTTATTTTTTATTAATGATGGGAATAGTTCTGTGGCAGCAGTTTTACACAGAGGCTTTCAAAACTAGCTAAGTAGGCACTCATCTAATTTATTTGTTCTTGAAGATAATCACGCCTTTAAATATTAAGTCTTTCTGAAGAAAAAGGTGAGGTAACTTTAGGAAAGATACATGAGGTGTTCACCTAATTTCTGTTTTAATCAGATTTTCAAACAACCTATACACAGAATACTGCTCAGCTAAAAGTAAATGTATGTATTGGGTAACTAGTGATTAAATTTAAATATAGAGATTTCATATTTTTTACTGTTGAAGTTTTAACTCTATAATGAATACTAATAGACTAATTTCCTGTTTTATCTTTCAGAAGTAGATATTGACTAGGAAATCAAGTTGTAATATTAAGAAATTCAATGAAGAGTAACCCAGTGAAAGAGATAATGTAATTTATGTAATATTTATATAATAGATATAATTCTCTTTAATGATTTGAAACTAGGCTCGAATAATTTTAACTAAAGGTTAAGCTTTTAGAGTAATAGGCTTCTAAATAGCTGCCACGGAGCTTATTTCTCTTTAAAATTTGGGTTACATTTCAAATTTATGATCTATCATGTGTAAGGTGTTGGCCGAAGATAAGTAATATTATGAAACCTATCTCATCTATGTAAAGAGCATTTGTCTATTATCCTTTCACCTATCTACATTCAATTATTATAAAAAGTGAGTAATTTTCAGGACTTGCTGTCAATGTCAAATGATTGCAGATCTATTTCTGGCCCTTACTTTCAGCTGGTTCTTAGCTTGCTAAAGGTCAAAATTTTCAAACATTTACCATTCTAAATCAAAATGGGTAGCTGCTAGTTTTTGCACAATCCTAGTAAATGGTCTTGAGTCAGAGTTTCTTTTATGTTACTATTTTCATAAACATTTTTGCATTCCTAACCCCTCCTCCAAACATCCATTTGAAAATAAAATCACAAATAGTATGCTAGATATTCGAGGAGTCATGCAGAAAAAAAGAATATCTGTAGGCAAAACTTCAACCCATCAACTGTCAACTGAAGTGTGATTGTTCGATCTTGAGGCCCACTGCAGCATGATCCCATCTTCCCACTTCGACCTGATCTAGAACTTCTCTCCTGAGACGACCCTATTCTTTTGTTAAACCTGACTTCACATAATGCTTTGGTCATGCCTGGGTTGCTTCTTCTTCACACATTTTCTCAGTCCATTTATTTTCCATGTATAAATTTACTTTCTCATCTACATCACTTTTTTGTTATTGGAATATCTTTCATTTAGGCAAAGATTTATGTATAAGAAAGGGTATCTTATTACTACTTATGAGAGCAAAAAAGGAAAAAGGAAATCAATGCCAATATGACAATTAATTGAATTAAGTCCTATCCATAAGAGAAAATATTATATAGCCATAAAATCATCTTTTTCTTTAAAGGTGCATGCTTTATTCACTCTTTTCTGTCTTCTTCATTTTTACTTTTTGTTTTGAAATAATTTAGACTTATAAAAAAGTTGTAAAAACATCACATGTCATTTCTATATACCTTTTGCTCAGCTTCCTTTAATGTTTACGGTTTACATTACTATGGTACTATTATCTAAACCAGGAAACTAACCAATCTACAGACCATATTCAAATTTCACCAATTGTACTGCTAATGCCAGTCTTTCTTTGTTTTTGACTAGACATTTTGAAGAATATTTGCCAAATGTGTGTGTGTGTGTGTATACTATATATTATTAGTATTATATCCTTCGATTAGGATATAATACTATCCTTCAGTTAAGGTCTGTCTGATGTTTCCTTGTGATAAGATTGAGGTTAAGCATTTGCAGGTAAAGGATGTGGATATGTCTTACTGGAGATTCAAAATAACATGTTATAGAAACTTAATGGTAATGAAAAATGCTCACAGTACAGTTTTAAATAAATTTTAAAAATGTAAAACTGTGTGTTCTATATGTTCATTACTCTGAAAAAATATTTATAAAGGAAAAATACAAAGCTGAAAAATGTCAGCAATAGTTATCTCTGAGTGATAACAATTATTTTAAATTACTTTAAAAATATTTTTATGCATTCTCCAAATTTTATCTAATAAACACACATTGCCTTTACACTCAGCAAAACCTAAACTTGACTTGAATGCCACCTCTTCTGTGGTATTTTGTGATCCCTTCTGCTGGAAGTTCTCTCTTCTGTTTCTTCATACCTCATGTATGATCTATATTGTATATTTCCTACACTACAGTTATTTGTGTACTTTGATCTACTAGAACATAAGCTCCTGGAGGGCAAAGAACATGTCTTTTTTTTTTTTTTTTTTTTTTTTTTTGAGACGGAGTCTCGCTCTGTCACTCAGGCTGGAGTGCAGTGGCGCCATCTTGGCTCACTGCAAGCTCCGCCTCCCGAGTTCATGTCATTCTCCTGCCTCAGCCTTCGGAGTAGCTGGGACTACAGGCGCCCACCACCTCGCCTGGCTAATTTTTTGTATTTTTAGTGGAGACAAGGTTTCACTATGTTAGCCAGGATGGTCTCGATCTCCTGACCTCATGATCTGTCTTATTGAATGTTAAATTGTCTGTGCCTCTTATGCAGTGTCTTACACAGAGAACATATCAAAAATTGTTCACTGAATAATTATTTACTCACGTAATTTCCATTTGGAATATCTCTTCTTTTTTTAAATATCTCTTCTAATATCCCACCACACTTTAAGTAAAGCAATTAGGAATGTGGGAATGTTTTCCTTCACTTTTACCTTTATATCTATTTTTTTTTTTCTTTTCTGACAGGGTCTCAAGTGTCCCCCAGGCTGCAATGCAGTGGTGTGAACACGGCTCACTGCAGCTCAACCTCCCAGGCTCAAACAATCCTCCCACCTCAGCCTCCCAAGTAACGGGGACCACAGGTACACACCACTGTCCCTGGCTAATTTATTTTTATTTTTGGAAAGATGGGATCTCGCCACATTGTGCATATCTAATATGTTCTTATTCCATAAACCAGCAAAAGTCTTTAAGGGATTAAGAAAAGAAAGCCAGTTAACTAACTGTTCCTTTCTGGCCACAGAAGAATAGCAGAATAAAGCTAAACTAAAGAAATGTGATTGTTAGCATCAGTAGGAATGACTAGTCAGCCTTAACTTATTTAATCCTTTGCAACATCCTCTTTCCCCACTGACTTATTTCTCTTTCCTCAACCAACGTGGTTGAGACTGCAGATTTTTAAAATGGACCAGCACTCAAACAAATAATTTTGTCATGAATTCGGGTCATTTGCATTAGATTGCAATGTAATAATGACTCAGGTTATTTGAAACTTCACCTATCAGAGGAATTTAAATGTCAGTTTTAAAATATAGGAAAACATCATAATTCAGTTACATTGAAAATATTCCTCCATATTGGTCTGTTTTTAAAATCATTGACCAAAATAGAGCACATGTGTCATCGTAGCTGACAGTAATGGAAACTAAGGATAGGGGATTACATGCCAAATACTTACTATGTGTCAATGACTTCACATACAGAATCTTATTTAATCCTTGTAAAAGCCCTACAAAGTTGGGCTTATTATCCCCTTTTACATACAGATAAGAAAACGGGGGTTTATGCAAATGAATATAAGTAAAATAATAAAATGCAAAATTGTGTATTCGGTATAGTCATAATTTAGACACACATGGACACCTGTGTGTGTACGTGTGTGTAATGCGTAGAAAAAGGATCTATGGGCCAGGCATGGTGACTCACACCTGTAATTCTAGCACTTTGGGAGGCCAAGGTGGGTAGATTGCTTGAGCCCAGGAGTTCGAACACAGCCTGGGCAAAACGTCAAAACCCAGTCTCTACAAAAAATACAAAAATTAGCCAGGCATGGTGGTGTGCGCCTGTAGTCTCAGCTATTTGGGAGGCTGAGCTGGGAGGATCTCCTGAGCCTGGGGAGGTTGAGGCTGCAGTGAGTCAAGATTGCGCCACTGCACTCCAGCCTGGGTGACAGAATAAGACCCTGTTTCAAAAAATAAAAATAAAATAAAATAAAATAATAAATTACTGTAAGTGGAAGATTTCTATATCAAGATCTGTCTAAATCTAAAACCAATTTCTTTTTTTCTATGATATGGTTTCTAGATAATGCAATATATCCTTTTAAGAACAGAACCATGTGCAAATTGTTAATATAATATTTGTTTGCTTCACTGGAAGAGTTACTACAATATAGCTATGTTTGCTAGTTGACATTCGGTAGGCAGGACAATGAGTGAAGTGGGCCTCAGTGCAGATTATAGAGAGTGGTGGAGATGGTTGAGAGCTGGAAAGCACTTGCCTGCCTAGTCCTGAGGCAGAATCCTTCATGTAGTCTCAGCCTATGTCAGCACCTGGAATTATGGGCTCAATATTGCTGCCCTTCTGATTTTTCAAGGGAACCAAGAAATTAAGATCTTAATAGTAAAAGTATTATTTCTTCATTTTTGAAAACCAGTTCAAATTATTTTAAAATACTATGTAAGCCAAAGAAATCATGTTGATTGGTCACATATGATTGGCTCTTTTCTGTCCTTTGTGAATAATACGAAAAAAATGCCTTACTCTAAATCACTATAAAATCTAATTCATTATAAGAAAGATTATTAAGATTAGCAGTCAAGCCTATATTAATTTAGCACAGCATATTTTCTGGTGAAAATAAAGACACCTAAATGGCTGTTCAAAATTGTTGCCCCAAGCTGTATCACTGTATCATTTCATTCCTTCTTCCTTTCTCTGTTTCTTATCTCTCTGGTTTTTTTTTCCCTCCTTTAAGAACCAAAAACTAATGCCATGCAGAGTCATTTAATTCATTTTTGTTGCCTTGATTTTGCTCCTAGGGTCTCTCCTACAAAGCCTAACAAGGTATACTTTTAAATAAAGAGAGTACTCTCCCTAAAAGGTATTCTGGTGTCAAGGACATGTATCTTTCCCCATCTATAAGATTTAAAAATTACACTTCATTCAGCGTAATTTTTAGATGTTTTTTAAATATAGTATACTTTCTCATATTTAATCCATATAGCATGCATGCTCATCTTTCAGCTTCGAAAGCAGAAACCATGATTCTTAGGATCACTAAAAGGAAACTAATACTTCTTTTCTCCTATTAAAATGCTTAAAAATTATATTTTACTTTGGAATAATTTTAATTAACAGAAAAGCTGCAGCGATGTTAGAGTTCATATATACTCTTTGACTGGCTTCTCTTAATGCTAACATCTCACCTGACCATGGCATATTTGTCAAAACTAAGAAAGCAACATTATTACAATATATTAACTAAACGAGACCAGCCCGACCCACATGGTGAAACCCTGTCTCTATTAAAAACACAAAAATTAGCCGGGCATGGTGGGGCGCGCCTGTAATCCCAGCTACTCAGGAGGCTGAGGTAGGAGAATCGCTTGAACCCGGGAGGGGAAGGTTGCAGTGAGCCAAGATCACACCACTGCACTCTAGCCTGGGTGACAGAGTGAGACTCTGTCTCAAAACAACAACAACAAAAACAGACTTTAAATTGGATTATACCTATATTTTTCCACTCATATCTTTGATCTGTTCCAGGATCCAATCCAGGATACCACATTGCTTTTAGAGAGTTATTTTTAAGGAAGTAGCTGACTCATGAAAGCTACATCAGCATAGGATTTTTAAAGTGAAGTTAATCATTATTTCTGCCTTATGACGGAAATGATTTTCACCATCACTCATGTGTAGCATTGACAATATTAGGGTGTGTGGCTACTCTGAGGTAATGACCCCTCCCTTCTCTCAAGTGCAATGATTCTGGGCAGGCAACAGCATCACCCTTCCTCTGAGCAAAGTATTTAGTTAAGCCACACATCAGCCCTCAAGTAGTTACAGGCTTTAGAGTAAAGAATTTTCAATTATGTATCATAGCTTAGAAGATGAATATTATGTGAGATCTAATTCTCACGTAAGTCATAATAACTTGATATTCTTTTTAAAAACATACCTCAAGAGCAGATCTTTTGTTTTCTGAATACTGGATACAAAATTTGGCATATTGCTTAAAATATATATATTATTAAGGCAATATATCATGTTAAAGCCTTTATGTTATGCATTATGTGCCTGGTGTCAAATTAGCCAGAATTCAAAGTGAAACAAAACAAAACTTTCTTCTAAAAACCTGGAAAACAAAACAAAACAAAGCCAGTTCTATAGTTAGAAACACTTGTAAAGCATTTGGTTAAAATATGAACCTACTGAAAGATCTAATATATCAATGTAAACCATATACCTAAAAAAGTAAATATAGTTTGCTGTGTTTTCCAAACATAAATTGACCAGAGAACTGTTTTTCTATAATCATACCTATTAACTTCTCACAGAAATAAAACTTGAGAAATGTTGGACAACATATTTGCTTATTGACTCCAAATTGAACAGAAATTTAGAATTGTGTTAGTTCAAACTTCTACTACTGTAGGATTCTTTCACAGGAGTTTAATCAGCTTCTGCTTTTAAAGGCATGTACACACATGCCCTTCCACAGCTAAAAAGTTCTCATTAGAAGAAAGAATGTTTTTTATTATGTGCCTGAATTAACCTTCTTTTAACATTCTTCAATCATTCCAAAGTCACTCCTCTAAGGAAATGTAGAACCTTTCACATAATGGCAACTCAAGACTTTATTTGAGGTTGATACTTTGAGAATTTATAATAATTTTTTCCTGGGCTGATAGCAGAACCTCTAGTGCTACTGAATGTGGCTTTAGTCAAACGCTTGCTTGCTTTTTTGGAAGATTTTTTTTAAGAGGGTGGAATGATGAAGTAAGGACGCCCTAAGCATGAGAATGTAGGCAGGTATAGCAGGTTTGACAGCTGTCTCACTCATTCTGAGTTGAGCAAAGGAAATTCCTGCCCTGCCCACCTCTGATAGAATCACAGATTTGGGGAGACAGTTCAAAAGGTCTTTTCGTCTTTGAAAAAAGTCCCCCGCTATTCACTAAGGGGAAACCCACAGCAAAATGCTGATACTCTGTCTCAGTAGAATAATCATCTGCCTCGGGGAATCCTAGAGGGAGATTCAAAAGCTATGATGACATAGCATTTTAAGAACATATTTGACTAGAAAGAAATAATTTTCTTACTTATCATGGACTCTGAATACTTTCTGAATATCTTTCTGAGGCTGAAATATTTATTTTTATTTTTCACTTTGATAATATTTCAAAGATTCCTTTGAAAATTAAAATCTTAGTTCCAATCTCACTTTAGAATCATTTTTTCTCTACAATATGATGAAATCATAAATTAGAAAAAATACAATGTGTATATAGATATGTGTGTCATACAAGCAGATGTGGATGAAAGTGCTATTTTATTTAGAATCTATACAACTTTGGCAACATCTACAAATGCCTAAGAGAGAAAATCTGAGGTTACAATCATGGTATGTTTCTAGAGATACTGTAAAGTTAACCACTGGATTGTGTGACTCTGAGGAAGTGGTAGGGAGACATAAGAACAGCAAGATCTAGAGCCCAAAACGGTGGGAAGTCTGTATCATCCATCCACAATCACTCCCTCAATAAGGCAAAACAGACAGGAATGACTCCCTCTACCTGCCACACTCCAACCCACTCAGGCTCTTTGTTTTCTTTTCTAACTTCTTCTTCCAAATTTCCCTTGATATTTATTGTAACTGTTTCGTTTTATAAAAATTTGAGTTGGGTGCAAACAAGGAGAAGCCACATGTAGTAATCTGCCCCATGCCCACACCTGTGTAGAAAGAGGAACTGTCAGTCTCTGGAAGCTAGGGATAATTGAAGAACCAACAGGTCACGGTCTTAGCTGGCAGCTCAGCTCACCTTTGCAAGCCTTTCCTGGGTCCTCCAGGACCCCTTGTCCAATTTTATTCTTCATTTGGTTGCTCTAAACCCTTATCTATTCCTAAAGTCTTATACCTTACATCCACTCACTTACCCTGAGAAGCTGACTGAACATTTTAACAACAATAATAATAATAAAAAAGACTCACAAAGACTATTAGTAGCAGTTTCTGTCTGTATCCCTTTTTCCTATCTCCACACACCTATATCCATAGTCATTCTTTTCTCTCCAAAGGACATGGATATCCCTCTTTTATGGGAATATTCCTCTGGTTGTCCCATAGAACCTTTGGCCATTATTTGTCTTCCACTCTCTCCATGACCTCGTGTCCTTAAAATTTTATTATTTCTCCACTGAAGCTTTCTTCTAAAGCTTGTTCTATCCTAAAGTGAAGGAAAATTTTTCCCTCAACATTGCTTCTCTCTCTAAACAACTATCCTGTCTCTTTCTGCCGTTTTAAAAGTGTACCCTCATCATTCTGTTCTCATTGTTTTCAACATCTTCTGCTTGCTCCCTTCCCACTGCAATTTGGCTTGCATTGTCAACACTTAATGAAATCTACTCTCTCCAAAACGCCAATGCCCTCTAATGGTCAAATTCAATAGACTCTACTTTTACCCACATTTCAGAGCAATTGACTGATGAGAACATTTATTTCATGAAAAGCCATCTCTTTTTCGTTGTTCAAAAAACTGCTTTCAGATATTTCCCCTTTCGATCTACCTGTGGACTTCTCAGATTCTACTACCAGCTCTGGCCTTACAGACTTTAATTTGGGGATTCCCTATGGCTGATTTTATTTTTACATTCACAACATATCCTTGATAAGTGATCTCACGTCCTCCTATGCAGTAGTTAGCAATGTTCATCTGCAAGGAAAAAGACCTAACAAAGTTCAGGAGCTTGGCTAAGTAGGGGTTTATTTCTTCTCAGGCAACAAGACTAAATCAGACACATAGTTGCTGGCATTCCTTAGAGATCTGAGGTGTCAAAGCGAATTTCTCTCCTTTAGCCAAGATGACTGGTGCATCTTGGCCACCACTTCCACAGTCCAGGCAAAAAGATGTATAAATAAGCCAAAGTGGAAAAGAGGACAGAGCCTTAAATATGACAGCAAAGACTTTCTCAAAAATGCCCATTAGAGTTCTATTTATGTTTCATTGACCATAATTGTGTTGCTGGCCACATCTAGATGCAAGGAAGTTTGGGAAAATGACATTGCAAAAATGATGTGGAAATGTATGTGGAGTTAATCAACCTAGACTATATTTAATAACTTCACCGTCCTTAAGAATGCAATAGAAATGATACTGGCTGTGTAAAACATTACTTGATCCCTTATGTGAAAAAACTTAGCACTCTGTCACCCAGGCTGGAATGCAGTGGTGTGATCTCGGCTCACAGAAGCCTCTGCCTCTTGGGTTCAAGCGATTCTCCTGCCTCAGCCTCCTGAATAGCTGGTATTACAGGCAACCCCCACCACGCCTGGCTAATTTTTGTATTTTTAGTAGAGATGGGGTTTCACCATGTTGGAAATCTCTTAGCACTTTGGGTATATTTCTTTTAGAGCATATATCATGTTGCTGTAGTTTTTGTTCTTTGTCTATCATCATGGCCCTTACTCTCAACCTCCCAATCAGATTATAATCTCCTTGATTGCAAACAAATCAGTAGATTTATGACTTACCAGTGCCTAGTACAATAAAAAGTGTATCTGTAATTTATATAGTATATATACAATTTTTAAAGTAAAATTGAATATTCAATGACAAATATCTAAATTCTAATTATAGTTATTGGTCTTAATTATTACTATCTTGATTATACTGATGTAGATAATATTTTAACTTGAAACTGAAGCAAAGCATAAATCATTGGATACTCTACTACTGGCCCTTCTTAACTCTCAATTTAGTGTTGGTGTAATATTTCAGCAAGCTCCGGTTTATGTCTTTTTTATTTATTTTTATTTATTTATTTATGTATTTATTTTAAGACAGAGTCTCGCTCTGTCGCCCAGGCTGGAGTGCAGTGGCTCGATCTCGGCTCAGTGCAAGCTCCGCCTCCCGGGTTTACGCCATTCTCCTGCCCCAGCCTCCGGAGTAGCTTGGGACTACAGGCGCCCGCCACCATGCCTGGCTAATTTTTTGTTTTTTAGTAGAGATGGGGTTTCACCGTGTTAGCCAGGATGGTCTCGATTTCCTGACCTCGTGATCTACCCGCCATGGCCTCCCGAAGTTTTGGGATTACAGGCGTGAGCCACTGCGTCCAGCCATCTTTTTTAATGTTCATTTTGTGTTTGACTTCCCTTTTCTCATCACAGCTGCTTTTGTCTTTTTGATCCACTTACTATTTGCGACCTACAGCAATTGTACAATAAATCAGGCACCTACTTTCTGTGATATAAGAACTATACTATCTACTGCTTCTTTGTGCCTTTCTGTTTGATGGGAATACGTGTTCCTGAATGTTTTTGTTACACTTAGATGTTTGGAGACTCTTTATGGAGGGAACTAGAAATGAATGAGGGTTTCTAGAAAGAGGAAGAGGAAGTAGGGAAAAGAAGAAAACACTTTTTGACCAGAAATTTGCAAAGCTGACAGTCTTTTCAACTATATTTTCCATTTCACTTATATTTTTATATTCAGCCTACCAAATATGTTCCTTTCCAGTATTGTCATGATGATGATGTCAAATGTCACGTAATGACTTCTAGTACTTTCGTGTAATGACTTCTAATGTTTTTACTCACGTTTCACTGTTTTAGTATCAATAAGGTTTGAAAGTGAAGTGTCAGGTACTCTTTTTATATTTCCAACTCTCTATTTAGACTTATGTCAATTTAATGTCTTATTTAGGAATAGCCTTTGCTTTTTTTTAATATTAGCTGGAATATTGTTGAAATAAATGATCATTGAATTATTCATTTAAAAATATTGGTAATGCTTGAAACGTTCTTGTTTTTAAAGAAATAGAAGAACTAGTATAGTGTCAAAAAGTTTTGTGAGGAGCGTGTTAAGAAATCATTTTTCGACCATTTTAAGCCATATATACTACCATAGCAATATAGAATTTGCTACGTGAAAACTATTCATATAGGTTTCTAGTGTTGAAGTAAAACTAAAATAAAGACCAGGCCTGAAAAATTCCTGAGCAAACAAAACTAAATGTAAACATAAGCAAAACTTGCTTAAATGTAAACATAAGCAAAACTTGAATCATTTCTGGTAAACGCTTGTGTTAGACAAAAAAAAAAAAAAAAAAACAAAAAACCTTAACATTACCAGTCATAAGTACTCAACTAACATATGGTTATATGACTCGGGGCATTTTTATAACTGCAACCAATCAAATAATTTCTTTATTTCACTTTCATACTCACCCTATAAATACTTGTTTCTAATGCTTCATCATCAGAGCAGGAAACCTCTTTCAGTTTGGTGATTCCCAATTCATGATTGCTATTTGCTCAAACTATAAAATTTTATTGTGCCTCAGATTTTTCTTTTGCATTAGACTATTGTATTAAATAAATAAGAAATTCACTTTTTTGGAATGGTATGAACACATACTCAGTGCAATGGTGTGATCTCAGCTCACTGCAAACTCTGCCTCCCAAGTAGCTGTGATTACAGGTGCCTGCCACCAGGCCCGGCCAATTTTTATGTTTTTAGTAGAGGTAGAGTTTTGCCATTTTGGCCAGGCTGGTCTCAAACTCCTGACTTCAGGTGATCCACCCACCTTGGCCTCCCAAAGTGCTGGGATTAGAGACATGAGCCACCGTGCCCAGCCCTAGTGTAAGGCATTCAGATAAGCCATTTAATAGTGTTAATAGTTTAAATGTCAATAGTTTAAATTAAACTATTGACATTTAAATTAAATGTTTAAATTAAACATTTAAATTAAACATTTAAATTAAATGTTTAAATTTAAACTATTAAATGTTAATAGTTTAAATTAACATTTCCAATTTTATCGAACTAGGGTTTTGCCTTCTAAAATTGTGAAATTTAAGGTATTTTTTGATTGGGAAAAATTGAGATTATTATGTACTTATGACAATGTAAAATAGAACCAAATATAATATCTTCAAATCATCATAAGTTGTGCATGTAGCAGACATAACGCTATTAGTTGTACTTAACAAGGCTCTCTAGGAGTTTAGCTATGGAGGCTACGACAGTTAGCTTTGTGTGTCAACTTGTCTAGGTGATAGTACCTAAATATTTAATATTTAATATCAATCAAACACAAATCCAGGTGTTGCTATGAAGGTATATCGCAGATTTGGTTAACATCAACAATCTGTTGACTTTAAGTAGATTATCCTTGATAATGTGGGTTGGCTAAATTCAATCAGCTGAAAGGTTTTAAAAGCAAAAACTGAGGTTTCTCATAGAAGAAATTCTGCCTCAAGACTACTACATCAACTCCTGCCTGAGAGCTTCCAGCCACCTGGCTTGCCCTATGTATTTCATACTTGCCAGCCCTCATAATTATGTAAGCCAATTCCTTGAAATAGCTGTCTCTGTATGTCTCTCTCCCTCTCACTCTCTGTATATATGGACATACATAAACATACAGATAGGGAAAATAATGACTGATACAGAGGCCAAGTTCAGCTTCTCTGCAAAGTCCTGGCTGATATAAAGGATAAATATAAAATAATGTAGAATTCTCTTTGTGAACAAGAAGTGTTGAATTTGGTCATGACCTGACAATGTCCCCATGAGTAAGACAGGAGCTCCTTTCCCAAATGTTTACATGGTGATCTTCTCGTCATTCAATTCTTTTTTTTTTTTGGATGGAATTTTGCTCTTGTTGCCCAAGCTGGAGTGCAATGGTGTGATCTTGGCTCACTGCAACCTCCACCTCCCGGGTTCAAGTGATTCTCCTGCCTCAGCCTCCTGAGTAGCTAGGATTACAGGCACGTGCCACCACACCCGGCTTATTTTTTTTATTTTTATTTTTATTTTTTTAGTAGAAATGGAGTTTCACCATGTTAGCCAGGCTGGTCTCGAACTCCTGACCTCAGGTGATCCGCCCACCTCAGCCTCCCAAAGTGCTGGGATTACAGGTGAGAGCCACTGCACCAGGCCACTGAATTATTTGCTCAAGTATCACCTCCTTACCAAGGTCCTTTCAAATTATCTTCCATAAATATGCCCTACACACCAGTTGTTCTCTGTCCCATTACTTTGTTGTATTTTCTTCATAAGACTTATCTGAAATGTTATCAAAAGAGAAAGAAAAACAACACTGTAGCTTGTATTTAATCTCCTTCTCTCTTGTTGACCTCACCACAGAGCCTCAAAAATAGATACAATTAGTCTTCAGTATCTGTGGTTCCACATTTACAGATTTAACTAACTGTAAATCACAAATAATAAAAAATAATAATAACAATACCACAAAAAATAATAAAAGTACATACACGACCAAACTCCTATTGAAATTTTAAAAATAGCATTTACATTGTATTAGATATTATAAGTACTCTAGATATTATTTAAAGTATACAACAGGATGTATGTAGGTTATATGAAAATATACCATTTATATATAAGGAACTTATATATTTATATTAAATATTTAATACTTATATATTATATATAAAATATATATAATATAATATAAAATATTATATATAAATTATATATTATATATAATTTATATATAATATTATATATTATATATAATGTATATATAATATATAGGTTAAATATAAATATTAAATATAAATAATATATATTCATATATTATATTAAATATATAAAGATATTATATATTACATATATAATATATAATACATAAATATAATAATATATAATATATAAATATAATATATAATATATAAATATATATTATTTATATATAAATATAAATGTATTTATATATAATATATATTATTTATATGTACATATAAATGTATTTATATATAAATATATATTATATATAAATATATAATATACATAATATATATTTATATATAAATATATAATATATAAATATATATATAATATATAAATATATATAAATATATATAATATATAATATACAAATATATAAATAATATATACTATATATTATATATTATATATTTATATATAAATACATTTATATAAATACATATATAATATATTATATAAATACATTTATATATAAGAAACTATATATAAGGAACTATACCACTTTATATAAGGAACTTAAGCATTAGTGGGTTTTGGTATCCTCCAGGGTCTTAGAACCAATTCCCCATGGATACTGAGGGATGACTATTACCTTTTCCAGACTCCCTTTCAGCTAAACATGTCCATGTGACCCAGTTCCGTCCAGTAAGTAGGAGGGTGCTGAGAGCTCCTGAGAAGATGTTTAACTTTCTGCTAAAAGAAAACACAAACAGAGAGCTCCCTTGATCTCAGATGAGATGTCTAGAGGTGTAGCATTCATCTTAGCACTTGAAAATAAAAAGCATAAAAACTAAAAGGTATTATACTAAGGACAGATGTGGAAAGAGAGAAAACAACAACAAAGCTGAGCTCTGAGATCATTGTTTGATTGCCTGAAGATACCTGAAGCTGCATTTCTCTAGATTCTTTATTCTGAAACCATCCTTATGGTTTAAGTCACTGTTGTTTTGGTATTCTGTTATTTGTGGCTAAAAACAATTCTCAAAGAAATGTAAAATGATCTTATTTATTCATTTGTGTACATGGTTCTTTTTTATATTCTGTCCTTTAAACTGTCAGCTACACAAGATTAGAGTTCTTGTTTTTTTCATTTGGTATTCTCTGCTTCGTAGCAGCACATGGTACATAGAAACATTCAAATTAATGTACATGAATGAACTTGATTCTGCTTTATATATCCTTAGCACATTTGGAAGGCAATGGGGATGATGGGAAGAAGATATTAGAAGAACCCATACATTGAGTATGCTAGTAACTCTTGTAGGCTATTGAAGGGGAAAGATTAAGCCTATTTGTTCTAGTAAATGGCTTCTATAAAATTTCCTCAGGAAGCAAATTGTTTTTCCAGACATTTCACTCTAAATACCCAATGAAAACCTGAGTTTTGACCCAGGAGCCACTATCTATAGAATTAGACATATCAGAAAACGTTGTTAGATTTTGGGGTGGGACTTAAGCATATTGATTTTAATGATTTCATATTTGAATGTATTTTGGGATATTCTTTTATTGAGACTAACACTGTCTAATAGAAATATAATATGAGCCACACATGTAATTTTACATTTTGTAGTGACCATATTATAAAAGTTAAAAATACTAATGCTTATTTAGACCAGTGTATCCAGAATAGCATTTCATCATGTTACATTTGTCAACGTGAGTAATATAAAATTATTATTGAGATATATAACATTTTTTCTTCTCAGTAAGCAGTGTATATTTTATACATATAGTCCATCTCAATTTAGAATAGGACCATTTCAAGTGCTCAATAGCCACATGTGGCTGGTCGCTTCCATATTGAATAGTAAAGATATAGATTAAATTGTCCTTCAAAAACGCATCCTGGCTGGGTGCATGTTGACTCACTCCTGTAATCCCAACACTTTGAGAGGTCAAGGTGGGCAGATTGCTTGAGCCCAGGAGATCGAGACCAGTTTGGACAACATGGCAAAACTGTGTCTAAAAAAAATACAAAAGTTAGCTAGGACGGGTGGTACACACCTGCAGTCCCAGCTACCGCGGAGGCTGAGACTGAAGAATGACTTGAGCCTGGGAGGCAGAGGCTGCAGTGAGCTATTATCATGCACCTGCACTCCAGCCTGGGTGACAGAAAGAGACCCTGTCTTTAAAAAAGAGAGAGAGGAAAAAAAGTAGAAATCAAATAAACAAAAATCCCCCACACATTTTATTAGGACCTCTTGATACTTACATGGTTAATTGGTTAATTAAACAAACATTTTAATGCAGTAGGCCCTGTGTTGAATAGCGATAGTGCATACATAGATAAGCCATCATTACTTTCTTTTTTAAAGGAGTTGACAGTATTGATAGATGCATTTACACACACAAAAAAAGGTAATTACAAGAATCACATAAAATATTGTAAATGAAAGCTTCATAGGGTTTTAGGGGGCACTCAAGACTCATGCTCCATCCAGCCTAGTTAGGAGGGAGGTGTTTAGGGCAGACCTCCTAGAAGATAAGATGTCTACACTTAGCCTTAGGAAATGAGGAGTGCTTATCCTAGTGAAGGAAGTGGAGAAAGGAGAGTCCAGGAAGGGGAATATCACTGAGATCAAAACAAGCAGACTCTCAATGTATGATTACCATTGATGTCTTGGAAGAATGAACAATTAAATATTTATTCCACAAAATGTTTCTCCTCTTCATAACTGCACTGTACAGAAAAGTTCTACTGCTATCTCACTGAAGGTTTCCATTCCTACTCCCTTCACTTCTTTTAACCCTGTAGACCTGCTGTATGTAAAATGTCATCCTAGCTGTTCTTATTTTAACTTTTCTTAGTTAACTCTTCTTACTCTCATCATTTTTAATTGTCTCTGTGAAGATAACTTTTTTCTTCAACTCTGACCTTTTGCCTATATCATTCATTAGAAAAATATAACTAAAAGCAAAAATCTCCCAACCCAGAAACCTTTCCGTGAGGGTAGAAGAGGAAAAAAAAATTCTTAATGAGTAAGTATTAAACCAGAACGTGATGTGCATGACAGGCAATCTGATAAGCAGTTGCAGAGACCAAAAAAAAAAAAAAATTCACCTTTTTATACAGGCAAGCAGATATAATTCATTACATACATGTTTTTAAGATAAACAATAACTAGCCCTCAAATAAGAGGACTTGACAGCACCATTTGTCACACATAAATCATCCTAAATTTGCCTGGTGATTGAGATGTCCCTCTGTATTAGGGAATTTACTTTATTCTCATCTCTTTATTACTGAAGGCAGTTTTGCAAGTTAGGCTCCTACCTTCCTATAGAAACTGGGAGATAGTGGTGTTATCACCCTTGGTGTTTGCATTTAAAAGAGATGGCTCCCAAGTACTTGAGAAGGACAAGCTTGGTTCCTAAAACTGACAAAGGGCCTATTTAGTTTTAGAAAAGGCTTATATACATTTTAAAGGGATAAGAAAGTACTTACAATGTTAAGTTTTCTAAGATAGATGCTCTAAAAAAAAAAAAAAAGGGGGGGGGAAATGTCTTCCACATTTTCAACAGAGATAATTAGGCCTCTTATTTTTAATTTATATTTGTTCTTACACATGCTTTTTCCATAGTATCACTCCCTGAGTGTGTCTCCATTATATCAAATGAGATACCTGAAAATTCAAGTTTACCGTTTCATCTCCAATCCAGATTCCCCACTTTTGATTTCTTTATTTCTGTTCATATATTTTCTTTATTTCCAATTACTCAAGCTTGAAATTTCAGAGTCATTTTTGAAACAGACTTCTTTCACTCTCCATGTTCAATCTACACTAAATTATCAATTGTTCCCTTGCACTTGTTCTTCTTTCTTTCAACTTATTACCACAGCTAAAGCCTTACTTCTTGCCTAGAGTACATAACTGTGTACTAACTTGGTATTTTATTTACATTTCCTTCTGTCAATCTAAAATAATAAAAAATGTCAGAACCTAGTTTAAAGACAGTTTATTCAAGCACAAAGGTTAAGGACAACCTGCCAAGGAAGCACAGATTCCAAAGAACATAAGTTAGTGTTCCAAAGTGTAGAAGTTTAGGATCATTTATACAAAGTTAAGGAAGTTAAACAGAATTTCAACATCTTTCTATGTAAGGCTTAGTGCATAGTTACAATGATTTGATTAGTTAAGGTGGTCTTTTTCTTTCAGGAAAGGTATATTTAACATTCCACACTAAAGTTGTAACTTTCATGGGGTCCCTGTTGGGGTTCCATCTGCTCTGAGTTAGTTACAGGACAATAAAGGATGCTGTTAATCTATAACAAAGATCAGTGGTTGAAATGGGGGAGTTCTGGTCTCTCATCTTTCCTAGTCATTTATAGAACAAGAACAATAAGAAAGAGAGTTAAGCTATAATCTAAGAAGCAGAATTGCTACAGGACTTAGATCGCAGTCACATCTCTCTCAAGGCTTAAAGTGTTTTTTGGGGTGCTAACAGCTTATAAATTTTATTTATTTTCACATTTCCCATTTTATTTTAATCTCTACACTTCTACTCCCCTAAGTGATCTTCACATATAACCACCCTTGTTCAAAATTGATCATCAGTTTTAAGAACTGTAAGAAAAACTTGTTCCACATTTTGACACCATCCTAAGCTAACTTGGTCTTTCTGTGTAGTTCACATCAGCATAATTGTTCAGCTCAAACCTAACTCTTCTTTACTGATTTTCAAACATATCATGCTTATGCTTGAACTCCAGGTTTTCATTCATACACTTTGTGTGTCCTAATTTTCTTTCCCCCTTACTTGTCTAAATACTCCCTTTGTCTATTTAGCACTGCCATTATAACACTGATCCTATTTTATTGTAATTAATGTATGTGTTTTTATCTCTCTAATAATGGTTCATACAATGTCATGCCTTAAAGTATGCCCTATCTTTACTCATTTTATATCCTTTAGCATAAGACTAGATAAATAAGTATTCTGCATTTTAGTGTGTTTTGTTTCCATGTCAAACGAATGTATCCCCTTTCAAGTTGTGTATTCAGAAATAATTCACTTCATGAATAGCTGAAGTCTGCAAGATTAAATGGTTGTTTTTATGGAATTGCCTCCATTAATTTCCCAATAAATCATTTATAATCTTGTATGCCTATTAAACTGATATTCTCAATCTTAGTATTTACATCAGGCAAAAACACCCTTCATTAAGTCTGCAAATGGTTACTCAGCCTTTGTCAATAGTGAAGTCAAATTCCCTTCCTGGACATGTGCAATTTAATCTAAAATATTGAACTCCTTAAACACTTTATAAGCCCATATAAAGAAAGAATTTCTTCTTATCATAATGTATTAACAATGTAAGTGATGCTTCAGTTTCTATAGAAGAAAAATAATGTCTTGAATACTCATATAGCTTAAAAAATAGTAAAATGAATGTCATGGCTTAAAATAAATTGGCATATATATACAACAAGAGGCATCCTGTTACTCATGTATAAATATTTCTTGAAATAAGTGTTCAATTATTTCCTTTTTTCTTTTAGAGATGGGGCCTTACTATGTTGACACAGCTGGATTCCACCTTCTGGGCTAAAGCTATCCTCCTGCCTCAGCATCCTGAGTAGCTGGGACTATAGACATACCAGATCATGCCCAGCTTTCCTTTTTTGAATGGGTGAAAATTGGCCAATTTTCAAGATTCAGCTCCTCAATGAAACCTACCCTTTTTCAACCACCCAAACTAATACTATTTTCTTCTTTATCTTAATGCCATATTTATAGTTGGCATTTGTTATCATTCTATCTTATAGACATAATAAGTGAGTGAATAAATGAGTGAATGATAAAATGAATGGAGGTATTTCACATTTAAAAAACTGAATTAAATCCATTCTATTTTAACTCTGATCATGACTGTTGAAAGTTATAAAGCCAAGTCAGCTTTCAAGGTCAAAAGAAACCAAGGTGATGTGCATATTCTAACTTGCCCATGGGCACAGCTGCTCCTGGCAGCTGTTAACAGAAACTTCAAAAAGGCTCATTTCTAACAGATTTGTGTGAATTTTTTTTTTGACATTGAAAATGTACAAAGGGAAGACCCAAATTTTAAAAGGCAAATGGAATATGTGTCAAAATCAGTCTTGCAGATACAAGAAAGCCAGTGTTTTAGTCCATTTTGTGTTGCCATAAAGGAATATTGGAGGCTGGATAATTTATAAAGAAAAGAAGTTTATTTGGCTCACGGTTCTGCAGGCTATACAAGAAGCATTGTGCTAGTGTCTGCTTCTAGTGAGGGCTTCAAAGAGCTTCCACTCATTGTGGAAGGTGAAGGGGAGCAGGCATCATCACATGGTGAGAGAGGAAGAAAGCAAGAGAGGAGGAAGGTGCCAGGCTCTTTTTCTAACAACCAGCTCGAGAGAACTAATAGAGTGAGAACTCACTCATTGCTGCAAGGATGGCACCAAACTATTAATAAGGGATCCACCCTCATGATCCAAACACCTCCCACTAGGCCCCACTTCCAACACTGAAGATCTAATTTCAACATGAAGTTTGGAGGAATAAATATCCAATCTATATCAGCTAGAGAATTCAGAACTAATCTTGTCAATCTGCACTGCATTTCATTTGGCAATCACATGGAGCTGCTTTGTAGAGAAGGTCATCTCAAGCTTTAATTACAGACACAGCACACAAGCAATAAATCATTAGAAAAACAAGGTGAATTTAGATAGCAGGTACAACTTCTATGCCACAACTATCCAGAAAGAAGGATGCTTGGTAAGATCACGTCCAAATTTTTTTTTCTTACTAGACTTGTGAGAATGTTCTTTGTATTAGGAACTTAAACTCAATTAAATATCACCAACATTATTTCCTGATGTAAGTAAGCAGCTTATAAAATGATATTAATTAAGCCATGTACAGCATCCACTAATATTTTGGGCACTTATAATAAATATTTCTGAAAGGAAAATAACTTACCGAGATATAAAACTTGAGTACCTTTTACAAAAGCCTTGAATGAGTTTACTGTCGGTAATAAGCCAAAGTGAAGCACTTCTCTATGAGCACATGAAAACACCCATTTGGTCTCAGCCACTCAGAGGACTGCTATATTGTCAGGGCTGCTATGTTGTGATTCATTTGAAAGATAATGCACAGAAAAACTGTGATAGGAAATCGAAGAGTACATACTGGAAAACTACAGCAAATTTACAATCTCTCCAGTTAAAAAATAACAAAACAAAGCAACACAAATGACTTGAAGTAGTTGGGAAAAATGACATTACCTATAAGTGCTGTGTGAGTACTAAGTTACACTTACTAGAGTTCAGTTTAATAACATAACATAATATATTATTTATTGAGCTTATATACCAAACACTGTGCCAGTCACTGGGGTAATGCAAGTAACACATCATCATGTGATGTGTTACTTATGATGATTTAAAATGAGACTATAATGATTTAAAATACTACCTGTTAATTGATTTGTCAAGGAAAGGATTAAGTGGCCAATAAATGCAGAGGAGCAGGCCATTTTCTTCAAGAATAAGAGAATAAATGGCATTTGAACTATTTAAGCTTTATAAAGCAACTAAGGTTTTGAGAGGTAAAAAAATGGAAGTCAAGTATTACGAGAGAGGTTAGATTGGACCAAAAGCACAGAGGCATGAAAGTGTGCATTAGGGAAGTCATTCAATGTGATTTTGAATGGTGAGGACACAGGGAGAAAAAAAGGTGGGGTGAATGGGAGGTGAAGAAGAAAGGTTGTTTGGAGCCAGATTGCTAATTTAAATGTAGCAATTTTTAGATGAGGTATGAAGTGTGGGATATAAATGTTACCTGAATGTTCTTAGGCCCCTTCGACTTGTAGGTATAAAGGTGACCACGACCCCCTTAGCATCAAAACTCAAACTCAGGTCCCTGGCATCTGGTCTCTGAGTAACTTTCGGATTATTGTTCCCACCTTCTCCTCGAAACACTGTGGAGTCGAGGGACATTTCTCACACTTCTCACAAGTTGTGTCTGTTGACTGTCACATGAGACTCCCCATGAGATGACAAATCTGGTTCCGAGAGTGCTTTGTTTCCTGCTGTTTCTCCACTGGAGCTTAGAGTGCTCCCACAGCAACGAGCTGCATAAGCAGGGAGTGTGTGAAGTGTTATAGGAGAATAGAAAATAAGGATGCCTAATGCAGGTTTAGATGAGGACAAGTGATCGGAAAAAAATTCCCAAGGAAAACTGATGCCTGACCTGTGTTACAAGAAGAAATTAATAGGGCCAAGAAAAAGGAAAGAACATTTCAGACAGAGATCCAGTTATTGAAGTTAAAACAAAAAATCACAATAAAAAGGATAGATTTGGCCGGGTGCAGTGGCTCACACTTGTAATTGTAATCCCAGCACTTTGGGAGGCCAAGGTGGGTGGATCACGAGGTCAGGAGTTCCAGACCAGCCTGGCCAACATAGTGAAACCCCCCTCTACTAAAAATACAAAAATTAGCCAGGCATGGTGGCAGGTGCCTATAGTCCCAGATACTTGGGAGGATGAGGTAGGATAATCACTTGAACCCAGGAGGCAGAGATTGCAGTGAGCCAAGATTGTGCCACTGCACTCCAGTCTGGGCAACAGAGCAAGACTCTGTCTCAAAAAAAAAAAAAATAATAAAAAGCATATATTTTATTTTATAACCATCGAGGAACCATTGATATTTCTAAATAGACAATTAAATGATCAGATCTAAGCTTTAGGAAGAAAATTTTGGCAACTTTGGAGAAGATTTACCCCGAGACTAGCCTGGAGACCTGACCAAAACAAAGAGAGTAAAAGGGTGGAGAAATTAATTTGATGGAAACAAACAGGCAAAAATGAGAAGGAGTTAATGAAGAGTGAACAAGAGCTTTCTCTCTTGAGTGGGAAAAAGTGATACCTTTATGATATAAAATATAGGAGGATTGAAACTTCTTTGGAAGGTCAAAGAATAAAGCAAATATGCAGAATTATCTTATAGAATACCTTGGTAGACTGAGTACCAGAAAAGGTCATGGAAGAAAAAGAAATATTAGAGAAAAGCAATCCATTAATACTTTAAAATACCATCTTACACCTTTTTTTAGAGATTATGAATAACTCATTAACATCTTAATTCATGTCCTATTTGATACAAAAAAGATTCTACTATATTTTATTTCTACATTATAATTAAAAAATAGAAAAGGTTAGAGTTTCTTCACTAATAATTAACAATAATTTTATTAATAATTTTAGCAGTCTTGGAAAAAATAAGATTCCTTGGAATATTGCATGTATCTGGATGTAGCACTAAGCCCTCCAAGCTCATGCTATAAAACAAAAGCAATGTTCTGAGCCAATGGACAACAAACTCTTTCTGTTAAGGGTCAGATAATGAATATTTCAGGTTTTGTTGGCTGTACAGTCTGTCACGATTATTTAACACTGCTTTTGTGGGCAAAAGCAGCTACAGACAATACAAGGCTGCATTTCAATAAAACTTTATTTACAAAAACAAGTGGTGGGCTATATGTGGCTCTCAGGAAATAGTTTGCTGACCCTTTCTCTGAGCTAACAAGTTATCTTTCTCTGTTTAAGTCATTGCTAGACACAACTTTGGAATTAAAAAAAAAACTCATGTAAGAGTATATAGATGTGCAGAGTTTAAATTATACATAGAATTTTTAGCTTAAGATCTTCCAAATAGACTGCTAAAAGAAAAAAATTTTGACACCTTTATTTTCTTTTTTATCTCCTCATGATTCTCAGTTGTATTTTTACTGCCTCATTGAAGCTCTTAGACACATTAAAATGGATCTTAATGAAAAATAGAATCCTCTTAACAGAAATCACAAGTGTGCCAAGAATTTAAGGAGAGACTGCACTTCTGAGAATCCATCAGCTTGTTGTTCTTAAGGCCACCTTGGATGTGACACCAATATCTTGCTACAGCCCATTAAAACTCACAGGAAATTCAGAGTCACTAAAGATGAATCAAAAGGCCACAGAGACCTAGAAACACAAAGATAATCGTTAGTTCCTCCCACCCAAAGTTAGTCACTCTTTCATGGCAATTGCCTGGACTTTGCCAACATCAAAGAATGAAGTATTTGTCAATCAGGGCCTAAAGATGAACTAATACCCTGCAGACAATATTAAGCTCACAGGAAAACTGATGGCAGACATGATACAAATACTTTAAGTCTGAAGCTTTATTTATAAGACAAAATTTCTAGTATGTCCTCCGTCCTCACTAAAAATTTTCTCTGAAAATACAATTTATATCTCAAAACAAATGTAGAGCTGCGAGAGACATTACAGATTATCTAATCTATTCAAGTAATTTTACACACAAGTAAATTGAGTCCTGGGTCTGCTAAGTGACTTAAATAATTTCATGGGCAATTCATAGTTAAGTAAGGAAGTCTTTACTAATACTCAGTTGAATGATGACCATTTTATACACTGCATCAAGATGCCACCTGTGAATGAACCAATATAGGAAAGCGTGAGCTTCTCTGGGCCCAATTCATGTATTTCTAGAAGTACTGCTCTAGATTTGGAACATGGTGATATATAAAATAAAGTCTCTCCTCTCGTACAGTTTATACAGAAAATAAGCACCAATATAGTACCTACTGTGTGCCAGGCACTATTTTAGATGCTTTATGTATTACAATTCACTTAATTCTCACCATAAAGAAAGCTATAAAATAAACTTTTTCAGTTTAAAGGAAATCGAGTGAAAGAAAGGTGAAAAGTACAATAGTCTTCCCTTTTCCTTAGGGGATATCTTTCAAGCCTCCCAGTGGAAGCCTGGAATTGCGGATAGTACCGAACCATATATACACTGTGTTTTTAAATTTGATAACAAAGAGGGCTACTAAGTGACTAATACTCTGGTAGCATTTACAACATGGATATGCCGGACACAGAGATGATTCATGGCCTGGGCTGGACAGAGCAGGAGGGCGTGAGATTTCATCACTACTCGAAATGGCAAGCAATTTAAAACTTATGAATTGTTTATTCATGGAATTTTCCATTTAATATTTTTAGACTGTGGTTGACTGCAGGTAACTGAAACTGAGTAAAGCAAGACCTTAGATAAGGGGGACTACTGTAATTCTAACAAAAAAGTTCAATGAATTCCCTCAAGAGAATAATACTAAATGGTTACATATTCAAAGAATCTTAGAGATTTAAAAAGTCCTGTAACTTTTTAAAACCGCAGTGCTACAGAGTTGGTAGGGGTCCTACAGATTTTGACTCTGCCATTCTTTCTCCAACAATACTCAGCTTTTACAAATATACCCATTTTCCAATAAATCACCATGCATTTTAAAGTTTGTGATGCTGTTAATAGCAAAAATTTACTCATTTGTCAAAAGTACATTTTATTCATCACATTAGCTGACATATGACACATTTCAAAGAACCTAGGAGGGTGGAGGTTGAGGAAATTTCTTATTGTTTCATTGTAGTGAGCTATTCTCTACCTAGAAATAAAGAGGTTGTCTAGGGCTTTCTGTGTCTTTTCTCCAAACACCGAAAGATGTTTACCAATCATTCTAAAACCATATATGTATATATTTTCTTAGTTAAAAGCATGAGCACAATTGAAAATGAAAGTATAACTAAGATTGTGAATAGTTCTCTACAGTTGCAACAACAACAAATGAAATACAAGTTCTTTCTCCACCTTCCAGCTTTCAAAAGAAAAGGATAGATTTACTAAATAGCCATCATACTCTTCAGGCCCAGTGTAACCCTCAATGCTGGTTAATTAAAAAAAACTGGTTAACCCTCAATGCTGGTTAATTAAAAAAAAAATGGTATTGTCAGAAGATATTTGTGTAAACTACATTTATTAGTAAAAATTACATGACTACCATATGAAGTTTATGTGCAGGTTTTATACACATTATATATGTATATATATATATATAATTCAATTAATGTTTTTAAAAAGTTTAAAGATGCATATAGCAATGTTTGAGGAAATGCTAAAACTTCTACAACACTAGTGCTGCAGTGAATAAAATATTTTTGAAAGGATTTGAGCACTCAATGAATTCTAAATGAAATAATAGATTCTTTTGTCAATATAGTTGCTTAAGGTAATTAGGGGTTTTCACAGTAGACTCCTCGTGTACTCCAAATTCAGCTTTCAGACTGATAATCAGATCAAACTATTATTGTCACTATACTTGTTTTTTTGCAGTTGTTATTTTGGAGGAAAGAAATACTCTAAAGAAAGTCCAAATAAAAGCTCATATAACTGGGAATGAGCTCCATCAATGTGTTCATCAAGCAACAGTACTCTGCCACCGAAAATGGGCCCTTTCCTGTATCCTTCCTCATTTCTAATTTTTATAAATCATTTACCATTTGTCTCATCTAATTTTGTGAGACAGAGTTAATTCTGAAATTAATTAAATTAAATTAAATTAATAGTTAATTAAATTAATAGTTAATACTGAAATTTTGTATTTTTGTTCAGCATCTCCCCAACCTCCTCCCTCAAGTCCTGTTAACCGCTATTCTACTCTCCACTTCTGTGAGTTTAACTTTTTAGATTCCACATATGAGTGAGATCATGAGGTATTTGTCGTTCTGTTCCTGGTTTATTTCACATATGTTCTTTGGGTTCATCCATATTATTGTAAATGAATGCATAGTATTACCTGCTGCATGTTTTCTATTATATGTTCTATTGTCAACTCAATCTCATCATGTCTAAATGTGAATTCATCTTCCTTAAAACCAGCTGACACAGGTTGCTTCTTCATTTCTGTGATAGACACTATCATTTTAATACCTTCCTTTGGCTTAAAGCACCATTTGCCAATATCATTCACTTGGCAAGAGATTCTCTTCTGAATCATAGCACATCCTTACTGGTATTGAACATTTATCTAGTAATAATTGCAGCCTGCAATGGTCAAATAAAATAATTATATTCACAGAGAGTTTTGAGATTAAGCACTGTGCAAAGATACTACATTATTATGAATGTACTTAACTTTTAAGATATTATCCGTCTATGTCATGCTTCTCCAGTTAGAGTATTAGTTATCTGAAGGCAGAAGTGTGTCTTTAAAATTTCTAATTTATTGCCACACACAAGTGTTCATAAATATCGGTTGATTGAAAATAATTTGACCTAGAGAGTTAGGGGAAGTAAAGATAAATTTTATTTTTGAGAAATATTTTTTATTCAAATGGTAAATATACCATTTGGTTTTTAAATTGCAGCTTTCTTTTGTCTACTAGACGATCTCTAAACAATTACTTTTAGACAATCCTCTGGTTAATGAATATAAATAGGTATTAATTTTTATGCTACATATTCCCCTCAGGATTTAATCTCTTGGATCATTTCATTGTTGGGACCTCGTTGTTTATTTCTACTAATTAAATTGACAACATTTTCTTTAGTTGAATTCAACATAGAAACACATTATATGGGATAATTTACAACAGTAATTTTCATGAAGGGACCGCTATTTTAATTCTTAAAGTAGTACAAAGAGTCACTTGATGAAAAAATTATAATGCTAGAATATCAAATAAAGTACTTCTACATAATAAACTAGGAATTACCATAAGAATAAGTAAAGTGTTATTATTGGTAAAGAAAAAGAACGAATATAAAGTAAACCTGATGGTAGAATTAAGAAAACATTGGGTTTTATTTGGCCATTTCACAATTCATGTTTTAGGAAAAAAAAGTTTTTAAATTATGTTTTTAAGGCTGTCAGTGGTTTATTTGCGCTTGGAATTTGCACACATGAATCCTAAACCTTAGGAATTCGTGATGAGGCATAAAAAAGGAACATTCAAAAAACAATTAATTCCGTCCTTTCAAATTAGCCCCTTGTACATGGCACAATAATTATTAGTACATGCACTGAACTGACCTAGAGATTGTGTCTATGCATTGTAGAAGAAATGGCTACTTGATTTTTCTATTATAGCAACGAAGAAGTCCAGTAATTATCAAATTATAAAAGAATGATTTATAGTTCTCAGAGTTCCTCTGTGTCTAAGAAAGACATGTACGCTGTGTAGTGGCTAAAGAACTGAGTAGGGATTTCCATGCTGGTTGGCAGGATTCCAACACTGTACTTCCCCTAGTTAGGACAAAGGTAATGTCTGAATCATGTAGAACACTTGCAAAGAAATAATAATAAACCATCATTTGAGTGTCACCTTACAGATTTCACACTGTTTTGACATATGTGTTCTCTTCTGAGTTACCCTATGAACAGCTGATATCACTATGTCCAGTATAAAATTGATAAAAATGTGTCTTATGGAGGTAAGATAATTTTTCCAAGGTCACACAGGTAGTAGGTGGAAATGTCAATATTAATAACTAGTGACTATAAATTCCATGTTCTTTCTAAAATAACAAGCTGCTTCCTAAGGTACTTGAGTACACACTCAGCAGGGATCATTCATATTTTCTTGATCCAGCTACACAAGTTGTTTCTATTATTCATTGCTTGCTGTGGCTCCTCTGCAGTTTGCACATTTTAACTGATCAGACTATTAGACTATGCAGTGATTTGCACCGATGGCTCTTTGCCATTCTTCTTCATGTCAGCACCCCAGTCATTCAGTATCTTTTGATTGCCTTACTTCAATCTTGTTTACTTCTAATTAGATTGATATTAACAGTTGAAGCAATTATCTTGAGGATAGTGTCAATCTTTTTTTTTTTTAGTTTTACACAGCTAACAACAACATTGACTGATGACACAAAATGTATTTGGCATCTAAAACTGCTATTCTCATTTGACATCAGACACCAATTTCATTTATATAGGTTTTGACACTATTAATTTATGATGTCAGAATAACAATGTTGTAGTCATAGATGATTTGGGCAATGTATTCTGTAGCTTCTGAGGAGATTTTGAGTCATGTTTAACCAACTGCAATGTTATCTTATTGATTTTACTCTTGCACTGTGTCTGTTTAATATCATAGCCTTTTATAGTTAGTGGTGTTACATTTTAATTTAACTTATTCATTGGATATTAGTTTTCATATCAAATGAACTCATCTTGAGTTATTAAATGCACTTTGATATTTTGTGGTCAGATATTCTGAATACTAACATCATTCTATTGGTGAAGTCCTGTATGCATGCCAAAAGGGGCCCTCTAATTCCTGTAAACAAATAGCATCTTAAAATTTTAAACTTGAATCACTTAATGGTTACACACATTTATTCATAAAAAGTTGATTTTTGAAAGAATTTCAATTAAGAATACGTTATTTAAAATGTCTTACTTTTAATTAAGAATATTTTGAGGGCAGGCACAGTGGCTCATGTCTGTAATCCCAGCACCTTAGGAAGCCGAGGTGGGCAGATCACCTGAGGTCAGGAGTTCAAGACCAGCCTGGCCAACATGGAAGAACCCTAGTCTCTACTAAAAATACAAAAATTAGCTGGGCATGGTGGTGGGTGCCTGTAATCCCAGCTGCTCAGGAGGCTGAGGTAGGAGAATCGCTTGAACCCCGGAGGTGGAGGTTACAGTGACCCAAGATTGCACCACTGCACTCCAGCCTGGGCGACAGAGTGAGACTGTCTTAAAAAAAAAAAAAAAAGAATAGATTTTAGATGTCTTTATTTTCACTTTTTATTATTGCATTATTGGTTGGCCTAAATATATTTCCAAACTTCAGAAACATAATACTTTATCACAGCCATTGGTCTTCCCCAGAGACCTACGACATTGCTATAAAATCATGTAGTTTAACCTTTTTAATCTGCAGCTTAAAAAACTGAGTCATGGGAATAGATTTGCCTTTTTGTTTATTGCTTATTTCTTCTTTTGCCAAACATTAAATATCCATTTCATCTACTTCTGTTAGGAGGTGTTTCATGTGTTGAAAAAGTAGAATATGAAGTGCTAAAATTATATTGTTGATGGAGAAATTATGATTATAAGAAAAAAAGTTGATCAATAAGGAACAGCTCACCAGGCATCTTGTTTTTCCACATATCTTAGTGCAAATCTTCTGTGTAAGCTCTTTCCCTCAGATGGAAGGCAAAAGTAGCATGATAGAACAATATAGATGGATTACTAAAGATAATGAGGAAAGAAATGTTGTTAAAGCCAATCAGCTCACTCAAAAGATCTCTGGAAGAGAGGCATGAAATATCAAGCAGGTTTTAATACCCTTTAGGGAACACATTAGGAGGAAAAAGCTATAGGAACAGCAGACTCAGTGGAGCAACTGTGGAAAGATTACAGAACTCAGAATCAGCAGAATTGCTTCCTATCCAGCAGTGTGACATTGATCCAGAAAATTAACTTTTATGACCCTGTTTCTAATTACTAATAATTAGATGATACCACATATAAAATTTACGAAGATTAAATGAGCTACTGCATATGCAAGTGATCTATAACCTATAAAGCACTATGAAGCTATAATATGCTATTACTACCAGAATGACAGCATTTGTTAACAAAGAATTAACATTAAACTTTAACAACAACTTTAATTTAGTATAAAATGGGAAAAGGCACATCAAATTAATATGATAAGAATAACTGATAAGAAGAATAGATTGTTCTTTAGATATAATGGGTTGACAACAATAAGATGATGATGTAGACAATTATGAGCTTGGAAGTTTACCAAAAAATCATTAACGTGATCTGAACTTGGTTAATAACCACGATTTTGGACTTGTAAAATAATATTTATCGGTAAGGATGATTGAAAATGACTGAAAACCAAACTCCAACAAGTTTAAATGATAAAGAATTTTTTCTCAAGAATCAAGATTATTATAGGTAGGGTAGATCAGGCATATTTGACTTTATATGTGTTTTTTTTTTTTTTGCAATATTTTTCCATCTGTTATCATGTGAATGTGCTTCAAATTTAGAATGCCTTCATTAATGACAGCAAACTGTCTGCATTTGTTCCAGGCTACATATATTGGCCAATTAGAAGAAGAGAGAGCAGGCTAACAAAATTCTGAAGATGGCACTGACTCAGCACCATCATCCTGGTGGCATGAGAATTCACATACCCATGGATTTAGACTGGGATGCTTGATTTAATTCCCCTTTATAAGGGATGAAATTAACCTTGACTAGCTTAGATCAATGAATCTCAGCAAAAGCAGAATAACCCTTTCAGAAATTTGAAGAAGCTTTTCTCTTTTAAAAAAACTGTTTTGATGATTTGATAGAATTACAGGCATTAGTAAGCAAGGGTAGGGGAAGGTGAAAGATGCTAAAAGTCATACACAAAATAATCCTTCATAAGGAAGAATTTTTGAGAGTTCTGCAAGACATTCTAATACCCTCCTAGACATTTATACAGAAAATTATGTATAATAAAAATGACTACCCACCCTTGATCACTTATCCTAACAATAGTTTTGCTTTAAGTTCCAAGTTTACTTGTATGGAATGGCTTCTCATCTTCTAAATTCTCTTAAATTTGAATTTCTTCATTTTAAAATAGCATAACAATTTAGTTACTTGAGTACGTCTCTAGGTTAGTTGAGACTGAACATTTACATATTGAACCTTGTATTGTAGTATTAAAAATCACATTATTTTATCCTTTGCATTACAGTTAAAGCATTATATCAATTTTTTTCTGAATAAATGAGTAGGCAATTCTCATTTTAAGATAAAGAAGGTGTGAGAAAATATTTGTATTGAAAGGTTAGCACTGAGACTGTTTGAACCGAGACCTACTGTCTTGCATCAATTAATGCCAACAACTGGGTACATGGCTGACATACAACAGAGGCAGCATAATAAAAGGCGAATGACCAATTTTTTCTATGTGTATTCTTAGTACTTGTGATTAATCATTTTAATAAAGAAGAATTATAGAAATAATTTCTTGTAAAAGATAAGGTATTCAAACACAGATGATCTTATTGTTGATTATTAGTATGGAGCCCTTGATATAGTCTAAAAAATTATTTTGTATAATAATATTTTGGAGCTATGTACAATATTTGAGAATTAAAGAATATATGTTCTTTCTTTCCTTCCTTCCTTCCTTCCTTTCTTTCTTTCTTTTTTGAGATGGAGTTTTGCTCTGTCGCCCAGGCTGGAGTGCAGTGGCATGATCTCAGCTCACTGCAACCTCCACCTCCCGGGTTCAAGCAATTCTCTGCCTCAGCCTCCTGAGTAGCTGGGATTACAGGCGCCCACCACCAGGCCAGCTAATTTTTTGTATTTTTAGTAGAGGCGGGGTTTCACCATCTTGGCCAGGCTGATCTTGAACTCCTGACCTGGTGATCCACCCTCCTTGGCCTCCCAAAGTGCTGGGATTACAGGCATGAGCCACCGCACCTGGCCTATGTTTTTGCTTTCTAAACTCTGGTCCAATGCAATGAACTTCTATTTATTCCTCAGGATATGTTGCAACATATTGGAGTTATATGCAAGCTTTTATCCTTCTGGGGAGTCGAATGCTTTTCCAAAGAATATTTTATGCTAATAAAATGTGTGTTATATCTGCCTATCTGTGTGTCTATATGACTTAGTCCATGTTGTGCATTTACAACAGAACACCTGAGACTGGGTAATTTGTAGAGAACTGAAAGTTATTTTCTCAAAGTTCTGGGGACTGTGAAGTCCAGAATCAAGGCATCAGCATCTGGTCAGGGCCTTCTTGCTGCACCATCACATGGCAGAAGACAGATAGGCAAAGAGGCAAAATGGGGCCAAACTTCCCTTTTTATAATGTCATTAATCCTACCCATGAGGGTGGAGGCCTCATGGCCTAATTACCTCTCTAAAATTCCACCTCTTAATACTCTAACAATGGCAATAAAATTTCAACATAAGTTTTTGAAGGAAAATACATTCAAACCACAGAGCTATGTCTCTATTTTGTCATATTCAACTTTGCTTCCTAAAGGATTTAAAGTCACTTCAAAATATTTTGCTCACATAGACATGTACAGGCAAGAAGATCTTATCATGCCAGAACTGAAATTATTTTCAACTTAAGAGAACATTAAATGATTTAGATGAGGCCCTGACACACTAATTAATATAATTTTGTACATTGATTTTGTATCCTGAGACTTTGCTGAGGTTGCTCATCAGCTTGAGAAGATTTGGGGCTGAGACAATGGGGTTTTCTAGATATACAATCATGTCATCTGCAAGCAGGGACAATTTGACTTCCTCTTTTCCTAATTGAATACCCTTGATTTCCTTCTCCTTCCTGATTGCTCTGGCCAGAACTTCCAACACTTTGTTGAATAGGAGTGGTGAGAGAGGGCATCCCTGTCTTGTGCCAGTTTTCAAAGGGAATGCTTCCAGTTTTTGCCCATTCAGTATGATATTGGCTGTGGGTTTGTCATAGATAGCTCTTATTGAGATACGTCCCATCAATACCTAATTTATTGAGAGTTTTTAGCATGAAGGGTTGTTGAATTTTGTCAAAGGCCTTTTCTGCATCTATTGAGATAATCATGTGGTTTTTGTCTTTGGTTCTGTTTATATGCTGGATTACATTTATTGATTTGCATATGTTGAACCAGCCTTGCATCCCAGGGATGAAGCCCACTTGATCATGGTGGATAAGCTTTTAGATGTGCTGCTGGATTCTGTTTGCCAGTATTTTATTGAGGATTTTTGCATCGATGTTCATCAAGGATATTGGTCTAAAATTCCCTTTTTTGGTTATGTCTCTGCCAGGCTTTGGTATCAGGATGATGCTGACCTCATAAAATGAGTTAGGCAGGATTCCCTCTTTTTCTACTGATTGGAATAGTTTCAGAAGGAATGGTACCAGCTCCTCTTTGTACTTCTGGTAGAATTCGGCTGTGAATCCATCTGGTCCTGGACTTTTTTTGGTTGGTAAGCTATTGATTATTGCCTCAATTTCAGAGCCTGTTATTCAGAGATTCAACATCTATTCAGAGATTCAACATCTTCCTGGTTTAGTCTTGGGAGGATGTATGTGTCGAGGAATGTATCCATTTCTTCTAGATTTTCTAGTTTATTTGCATAGAGGTGTTTATAGTATTATCTGATGGTAGTTTGTATTTCTGTGGAATACACAGAAGGGGGTGGTGATATCCCCTTTATCATTTTGTATTGTGCCTATTTGATTCTTGTCTCTTTTCTTCTTTATTAGTCTTGCTAGCAGTCTATCAATTTTGTTGATTCTTTCAAAAAACCAGCTCCTGGATTCATTAATTTTTTGAAGAATTTTTTGTGTCTCTATTTCCTTCAGTTCCGCTCTGATTTTAGTTATTTCTTTCCTTCTGCTAGCTTTTGAATGTGTTTGCTCTTGCTTTTCTAGTTCTTTTAATTGTGATGTTAGGGTGGCAATGTTAGATCTTTCCTGCTTTCTCTTGTGGGCATTTAGTGCTATAAATTTCCCTCTACACACTGCTTTGAATGTGTCCCAGAGATTCTGGTATGTTGTGTCTTTGTTCTCGTTGGTTTCAAAGAACATCTTTATTTCTGCCTTCATTTTGTTATGTACCCAGTAGTCATTCAGAAGCAGGTTCTTCAGTTTCCATGTAGTTGAGCGGTTTTGAGTGAGGTTCTTAATCCTGAGTTCTAGTTTGATTGCACTGTGGTCTGAGAGACAGGTTCTTATAATTTCTGTTCTTTTACATTTGCTGAGGAGAGCTTTACTTCCAACTATGTGGTCAATTTTGGAATAGGTGTGGTGTGGTGCTGAAAAAAATGTATATTTTGCTGATTTGGGGTGGAGAGTTCTGTAGATGTCTATCAGGTCTGCTTGGTGCAGAGCTGAGTTCAATTCCTGGGTATCCTTGTTAACTTTCTGTCTCGTTGATCTGTCTAATGTTGACAGTGGGGTGTTAAAGTCTCCCATTATTATGACACACTAATCAATGTAAATCCAGAAGGAAACCAAGGAAGGTGAGGAGGCTTTGAGACCCAGATACTATAAGCAAAATGTAAACAAACAAGGCAGTTTAGCATAAAGAAGGAAAGAACTGAGCGTTGTTTGATTGCCATTTTTAAGTATTCTCAGAAGAGTGTGACATGCTCTGCTTTCTTCCAAAACCAGAAATAGAACATGTTATTAAAAATGACATTTCAGTTCAATACAGGAAGAACTTTCTAGCACTCAACAGTGTTCCCATGTTCCCCAAAAAGTGTGCATTCATATATTGAATAAATTGATTGAATCTGTACCATTATCTGATAGAAATACAGCAGAAGGAAATTCTACATGGATAAAATGACAATCTTTTCTTTTTTTCTTTCTTTTTTTTTCTTATGAGACAGGGTCTCACCCTGTCACCCAGGCTGGAGTGCAGTGGTGCGATCTTGGCTCGCTGCAACCTCTGCCTCCCAGGTTCAAGCGATTCTTATGCCTCAGCCCCTTGAGTAGCTGGGACTAGAGACACACGCCACCAAGCCTGGCTAATTTTTGTATTTTTAGTAGAGACAGGGTTTCACCATGTTGGCCAGGCTGGTTTTGAACTCCTGGCCTCAAGTGACCTACTCACCTCGGCCTCCCAACGTGCTGAAATTATAGGTATGAGCCACTACACCTGGCCAAATCCTTTCTAATCCTAATTAGAAACTTTGTAACCTCTATCTGCTATTTATGTCAGTAATTTGATACAAGCTTCTCTCAATGAAATTATATTAATTCTAGCCAGGATCACCTTTTAGAGTTAGTAGAGTAGAAAATACCAGTGGTCTTTCTAATGGCAAATGACTACCATTATCCTGCAGAGGACACAGCAAATTAAACTGAAATAAGTCTGCTTTCACCTACTGCTCTTTCTGACAGCTAGAATGGGGAAAAGGCAGAGTTCTGTTAATCTCTAGGGAATTTTTAAGAGTCCATATTAAATTCCTTTTTAAAAAGATATGCATTAAATTTACACAGTGTTGCTTCTGTGAATAATGATTTCTATTTTATGTCTTTGTTTCATTTAAGTAGACTCATTACTATCTAAAAACAACAATAACAAAAAGCAAGGAAGGAAAGAAAGATACTTCTGCTACTCCACTCCAAAGGCCATAACATATTAAAAGCAATATGCCACTAGGAAAGAATATTTTTAATTCTAGGGGATTTTCATGGGGTTGGACATCTTTCCCTAGCTCCATAGGGAACATATATTATGATTTCCTAAAAGAGCAATCTGGAATGACTATTTTAATTCTCCTCAGGAGGGCAGAATTTATAGCACTATTGATAAAATAATCAGCATCCTAATGGCATCAGTTTTTTTCTTTTTTAACTTATAAAGCATAACTTTAAAGTCCTTTACAAATGCATTAAAGTTATACTTCTTGAAAAATTAGTTGGAAAGGAAAATTATACTCATTTGCTTATTTAAGGAAAACTACCCATTATCTCTTCCTAAGAATCTCAATAATCAATTTTATTAGTAAAGTTTTCATACTAAGGGTAACAGCTCTATTGAGTTTTTAATTTTGTACTATTTCTCACAAATGGCATATAATGCCCTGCTTCTGGGTTCTGGGAAATGCATATTCCATATGTAATTAATTGCTATAAAAGAAGATTAATAACTTGATATTCACCATAATTTTTCTTGCTTCCACATATCTCTTGTCTGAAATTGAAAACTGTAGCCAGCTAGGAACAGGGTGAAAATGAGACTTCATGATGGCCTGGCACATAGCAGGTAACCCCCGGTACACACACACACACACACAGACATCCAGACACATAGACACACACACACACACACACACACACACACACACGTGTTGAATGATTGAATTAGTGGCTCTGCTTTCTTTTCTGAATTTTTTTTTTTTTTTAAGATGGCGTCTCACTCTGTCACCAAGGTTGGAGTACAGTGGCACAATCTCAGCTCACTGCAACCTCTGCTGCCCAGGTTCAAGCAATTCTCCTGCCTCAGCCTCCCGAGTAGCTGGGATTACAGGTGTCCACCACCACACCTGGCTAATTTTTGCATTTTTTTGTTTGTTTGTTTTGAGACGGAGTCTAGCTCTGTTGCCCAGGCTGGAGTGCAGTGGTGCGATCTCGGCTCACTGCAAGCTCTGCCTCCCGGGTTCACGCCATTCTCCTGCCTCAGCCTCCCTAGTAGATGGGACTACAGGCATCTGCCACCACGCCCAGCTAATTTTTTGTGTGTTTTTAGTGGAGACGGGGTTTCACCATGTTAGCGAGGATGGTCTCGATCTCCTGACCTCGTGATCCACCTGCCTTGGCCTCCCAAAGTGCTGGGATTACAGGTGTGAGCCACTGTGCCCGGCCTGTTTTTTTTTTTTTTTTTTTTTTTTTTTTTTTTTTTGAGACAGAGTCTCACTCTGTCACCCAGACTGGAGTGCAGAGGCACAATCTCAGCTCACTGTAACCTCCACCTCCCGGGTTCAAGCTATTCTTCTGCTTCAGCCTCCCGAGTAGCTGGGACTACAGGCATGCACCACCATGCCCAGCTAAGTTTTGTATTTTTAGTAGAGATGGGGTTTCATCAGGTTAGCCAGGCTGGTCTTCAGCTCCTGACCTCAGGTGATCCGCCCACCTCGGCCTCCCAAAGTGCTGGGATTACAGCCATGAGCCACAGTGCCTGGCCTCTTTTCTGATTCTTTCTCCATGGAGCTGTCAAAAGATTATGAAACTCTCAACCATATATGAAAAAAAGCTGCTCATCCTGCAGACGCCTGTAGTCCCAGCTACTCGGGAGGCTGAGGCCAGAGAATGGCCTGAACCCGGGAAGTGGACCTTTCAGTGAGCCGAGATCGCGCCACTGCACTCCAGCCTGGGCAACAGGGCGAGACTCGGTCTCAAAATAAAATAAAATAAAGTTAAAAAAGCTGCTCATCCTTGGATTAAATCTCCACATTCACTTCTTGGCCCATCAATGACTAAATCAGTAACACCCGTTTGGTTATTCTGATGATGTCCTTTTTTAAGTCTCAAGAGCTGTATGATCAAGAACTACTTCTGTGTAATCAAGAAAAAGAGAGAAATAGATTTTTCCATGTACCATTCTGTCTCTTACCCTGCTACCACAGTTCCTCTATTTCGGGCATCTGTTATCCTCAATTGCAGAGGCCACTGATTAGTGACACATCATATTCGCCTTTCCAAGCTACCAGAAAATACTCTTTCCACAAACTAGAAATGGCCCAGCCCACTTATCACTAGATATACAAAAGCCCTCTTTCCATCCAGATCTCCAGAGCTTAAGATTTATTTGTACTTGTTTCTTGTTTCATTTTTTGAATATGCTTCACAGAAGCAATAGAAGTTTAACTATTATTTGACATATAAATGTTGGTAATGTTTTATACAACTTCCACCTGTGGCAGAAAATCATCTCAGGTCTATGGGAGATCTTGACAGCTAATAATCACTCTTGTGTATGCCATCTAATATTATATTGTACTCAGAAATTTTTCTAATTTTTATTTTTCTGAGAAAAATCTAATGGTGATGGAAAAGTAACTCAAAATTTAAATTTCATATTTTAAACAACTACAGGTAAAAAGTTTGGTCAATCATTCTACCTCTGTATTCAAACCACGAACTTAAGTAACTTCTTAAGCCAACAAAAATAATTTACAAATGAGTTCTTCACCCAGTCTAGAGCCTAGTAGAATATATGATATATATTAGTTGCTGAATCTATCCTTACAGTTTTGGGGAAAAAAATGAATTTTAACTCATCCCTTTGGCTTTCAATTTTCTGTGTTGTGTGTCTAGTGCAAGCCTTCTACTTTAAACTTTGGTGCTAGAACTACTTCAAAAGTACATCACTTAAAGATTCTAGAAAAGTATAACACCATCAATATTACATTTAAGCATACCTACTCCCAAAATTCATTATATATAAATTTTTGCAGTGAGATATGAATATTTTCACTAATACACAGCATCTGTTCAAGATAGGTTTGTGTCTAAATGATGCAGGATTTTTCTCGGTTCCTTTGCCAGATGGGGACCTCTGGCCTTGCCCAGGGCATGCTACCAGCCATAGGAGGTGCCTTGCCCAATCAGCCCACCCAGGCCAAGTCTGGCCTATGCACCAGTTCCTTAGTTCTTGTCCCACACCCAAGAAGAATGAGGATGTACTGACAATCAAAAAGTGATCAAGGCAGGAGTTTTACTGAGTGATAAAACAGCTTTCAGCACAGAGGGGACATGGGGGTGGTCCCCCACCCAAAAGTGGGAAAGTCCCCACAATATGGCTGAGTCCAGGGCTTTTATGGGCTCAGAATAGGAGAAGGGCAGGCAAACAGGAACAGAAGTTCTCACTCTGGGTCGTGGGTTTCATCTGGGACCAGTAGTCCATTCTTTCTGCCTTCAGGCTGTTTTTTTGGTTTGAAGGTGGTATTTCACAGGGGACCCACCCCTATCTGCCTAGGCATTTGGCTGCTTCCTGTTGCTATCCTAAGTGTGTTACACACACACAAAAAAAAAAACGTTTAAAGAATTGTTGAAGGAGGATTGTGGACCTGTTATACTCACACCCAGGTACACAGAAAATTAGGTCACTAGTGTTCTACTTCTCATGTTGTTTGCATTTGGGTAATCTTGAGAAGCACTTGTTCTCACTAGCCATTGTTTACTTCAATTTAAAAATGAGAGGGTTGGGGTAGATCAAGAGTCACAAATTCAAATATCTTCAGAGAACAGGTTATAAAAGTAAGTGAAACAGCCAGCTAGATATGGAATTGTAAGTGCTGGTGGGGCTGGAATTGGAGCACATCTATTCTGTCTAGAGACATTCACATTCAGAAAAACGTCAAAGATATCTGAGGATTAAATTCAACGTATCTGTAGACAGCCAGCTATAGCCTCTGATCTAATTGATTTTTAACAAGTGCTGTAATCACTGATGAGTTCTTCCTGTCCACTGCACAGACAGACATGGTCCACTGAGACCATGGCATCACAATAAAGAAAGAGTTTAATTGAGATGTGGGAGATATAAAGTTATTACTCAAATTGATCTCCCTGAAAATTTGGAGGCCAGGGTTTTTCAAGACTAGTTTGGTGGGCAGAAGCCAGGGAAATGGGTACCGCTGATTGGTAGGGGATGCAATCATGGTGTGGGGAAAATGGTCCTCATACACTGAGTTTGCTTCCGACTGGGGGCCACAGGACTGGTTGAGGGTCCAGGTAGGGCCATCTGATTGTCAGAAATGCAAAAGCCTGAAAAGACATCTCAAAAGGCCAATCTTAAGTTCTACAATAGTGAATTAGGGAAGTTCCAAATCTTGCTACCTCTAGAATAATGATTGGTAATCATTTATCTACCCTATATATTAGCAGAATTCAGGCTCCTCTCATCCTCCTAATCTGGTGGCCTTTCATTAGTTTTATAAAAGTGGTTTAGTTTTGGGGAAGGGCTATTATCATTTAAACTATAGGCTAAATTTTCTCCCACGTTAGCTTGGCCCAAGCCCAGGAATGACCAAAGGCAATCTGGAGGTTAAAGGCCAGTTGGGGGTTGGTTAGATCAGATCTCTTTCACTGTAATAATCTTCTCAGTTATAATTTTTGTAAAGATGTTTTCAGTCCAAGGTTCTATAACTCTCCCACTGCCAGAGGCAGATAACTTGACTTCTGTATTTCTCGTGTTGCATTCTTCAATATTGTTCTCAAACTCTTCACACAATGCTTGAACATCACATAAAGTTACCAGCCTTTGAAGAAATTTCCTACCTGTTTACTCCTTCAATTTTTTTCTCTCTTGAAATCATTACTGTCTTTTCCTCTTCCCTCACTTATTTTTCTACCCAGTAGGATTAAGTGCTTAGAGCTTCCTTATATTACAACATAAAATAGGAGTTTGATGAAAATAGTCAAAGAATTCCAAAATGGGTCAAAGCAAATTAAAAGGGAACAAAATGATTAAATCTAGGATTATTAAATCACTTTCCTCCATTTTGATGCAATGAACTTGCTGGACCATAAAAAGCAGGCTTTGATAAGTAGCCCTCTATTCTAAAATAAAAAAATTCTAAAGCATTTCATCACATATGCTGAAAATTCATCATTTATTTAAAGCATTTTCATTGGCTACTTTCTCTTTCAACATTCATAGTATTCTATTGGAAGAAAAGTTACCATTTCAGAGGGTTTAATTTCTGTTTTCTTCATCAGAGTTTCACACCTTAGGGGACAAACTTCAGTTAAGATAGTCTTGAAGAGCCTCAATATTCAATAAATGCTCCTTCTCTTATACTTTCTTACTGCTATCTCTTTCTGACATGCCCAGCGCTGCCTTACATTTGCTTCATTCATGAACTGCCATGAAAAATGCAGTTCTGAATTAAATTATCAGGCTGCATTCCCTTTCTGGAACTCCCTCCTCCCAACACCCCACAGTCTTCATTTCCTCCCAGCACAGTGATATATGTCCATTGATGTTTGGGGCTTGCTCAAGTTTTGCTGAAGTTTTCTGACCTGTTTACATGTAACTGGCTGTCAAGCTAAGTAGTAGTGCAAATCCTTTCCCTTTGCAATGACTATTGAATTAGTTCCTCTCTGTGGCATCTGGCTAAAGAGAAGTGCAAAGCAATTTCATTGTTGAGACAGAGAAAACAGGGCAGAAGTCAGATGATTCTGAAAGAAAAGATACCATTTGTCTAAAGATATAAAATTGTTTTTAAACTCTGCTCTCTTCCCCTTCTCTTGTTTTCCCTGTCAATGAAATAAAAAGTGTATAAATTATTTCTGTGCAAGAGACTATGTTAATAATGATGTTCAATTTTACTTTGTAACATATTTCTCTCTGTTCCTTTGTAATACTTGTGGGTTCAGTTATTTATTTGTTCATGGGCTAACTCAGTGCTTGGCACGAGGGAGGATCTAATAACAATCTGTCAGAGTCTCTGATTAACATTAATAAAGTACCAAACAAGGTATCTAATACTAAAAAGAAAAAAAATAAAATTAAGCGTTCATAAAATACTTCCCAAATTCACAGACGAAGGGAGAAAGAGAGGAGCAGGGACCCCCTGTGTGGCCATGTTTTCTTTAATCTCTCTTTACCAAATGGCCTTTGGCAACAGGTGAGCTTCTCAGGGGTATCTGAGGCTGAATAAGGGGAGAATATGGGTGTGAGAGGGCGAAAAAAAAGGAAGCAATAATTTTGGAAACAGGATAGCACTTAAAATGTGCATGAGTTAAGTTATGTGTTATATTATTTTAATATATTAAAACATTTAATATATAATTGATCACAGTAGCCTGGGACAAAATCCTGACCCGATTATCTCTTAGAGGAAACTTGATGAACACATTTTCTTCTCCACATCTCATAATTTGATTCTGAGAGAACAAGCCTATGTACAGGAAGCTAAATAAGCCTAGATACAGAAGTAAAGTACAATACAGAGATGTCAGGAGGCAGTACGCATCATTGATTAGAGCGTTCAATTCTGGACTTCAGAAGGAAGAAAGGTCCATGATGTGGCCTGCAAATCTAGGGCCCTGGCCTCAATAGACACCAGTGAATGACTTCCATCCTCATGGAAGTACCCAGCAAAAAATAACTGGAAGTCCTGAAGTGTGGGTGCTTTACGTACACATCCTGAGGTTTCCCTGGATCCATTGTTTTCTGGAATCCTGAGTCCCTGAGGTGCCCATGGCATCTCTTGCCTAACCATTGCCTCAACAATTAGTAGTTATGCTTAAAATATTTTAAAATACACTTCAGCACAGGAGACTGTCTTAGCTTTGGGGATGAGATCACAATTTCAGGGGCTCTGTAAGCTGTGCAGAGGAAGATAGAAAGAGCATAAAAAATATGGATGTTATATAGGCTCACATAATGTAATCTGAGTTCTGGAAGGGCATATTTGGTCATGTTTACCCTATATGTGCTTTATGCAGCTTGAGGACTGCCTGGATCTGATTCTTTATAATCCTCAGCAGACTTAGGTGGAAACGGAAAAGACAGCTGCCTACACAGTGAAATTTGAAAAGCCTCAAGATGACCTCCTGCCAGTCTGCTACAGTGCCTGGAAAGCAACAACCATAGTCATTCAGCTGTGTCCTTACGAGACCTTTCCTAATAAGAAAAAGAGGTGACATGTTTATCCATCACAGCTCTATCTTAATTAAAGATATTCTGGTTGCAGGTAACAAAAACATCCAATTTATATAAGCCAGTTTATTGGAAAATAATGAAGGTATCTCTCAGAGGAGAATGTGAACAACCAATATGAAGAGAATGGAAAGCCCTATAAAATAAAGTTATCAGAAAGAGAAAACTCTTTTTTATTCTGTCTCTGTTTACCATAAAACCCATTTTCAAGAATACTCAATTAACATTATCTGACACTGTGTTCATTCATAATTCATTTTGATTCATGATCTACACAGCTTTTTATCAGTCTTAATTTTACAATCTGTAAGTTGGATATTTAATTCTACTTTGTCTATAAATAGACAACAGAAATAATATTTACAATTTCCAATGAATAAGATCCTATAAACAATATTTGAGCATTGTACAATTTTATATATTCTATCGACAAGCATTATTGCATACCTACTGTGTATATGGCATCTATTTATAGTAAATTTCTTCATCTCTGAACATTCCTGAATTTTAGTGTTCTCTTTTAGTTAAATTTCATTGTTACCCATTTTACTTTGTAAAATTTTCTATCTTCCTGCCATTCTCCACTCTTGCACTCTGATTAAAGATTTTGGGGGGGTGGAATTAAAGAACAGCAGGTAGCCTTCTCTGCAAGGTAATTTACATCTAATTAGAGGAACATTTCTCAAACTATTCTGTGGAAAACTAGTTCCTTGAAATGTTCTATAAACCAAGGAGGTGAAAGACCTGTACACTAAAAGCTATAATGTGTTTAATGAAAGACATTGAAGACGACACTAATAAATGGACAGATAGCTCATGTTCATGAATTAGAAAAAATTAATTTTGCTAAAATGTCAATACAACACAAAATAATCTACAGATTCATTGTAATTCCTATTAGAATTTCAATGTCATTTTTCAGAGAAATAAAAAAACAATCCTAGTATTTATATGGAACCGCAAAAGAAGCAAATCGCCAAGGCAACCATGAGCAAAAAGAACAAATTTGGAGACACCATATTACATGACTTCAAAATATAGTACAAAGATATAGTAATTAAACCAGCACTGTCAGGCATGTATGGTCATGTAGGTGCATGTACACACATGTATGGTTAGTTGATTTTTGACAAAGGTACCAAGAATACACAATGAGAAAAGGCCAGTCTGTTCAATAAATCGTGCTGGGAAAACTGGATATCCATATGCAGAAGAATAAAATTGGACCTTTACCTCACATCATGTACAATAATCAACTCAAAATGGATTTAAAACTTAAATGTAAGATCAGAAACTGTAAAACTACTGGAAGAAAACATAGGGGAAAAACTACCTATTGGTCTGGGAAATTATTTTTGGAATTTGATAGCAAAAGTGCAGGCAACAATAGTAAAAATAGACAATATTATATCAAAATAAACAACTTCTGCACAACAAAGGAAACACTCAACAGAGTGAACAGATATATTTGTGAGAAAATATTTGTAAGCTATATTTATCTGATAAGGGGTTAGCATCCAAAATATATAAGGAATTCAACTCTTTTATAAAAAATTGTAATTTAATTTTATGTTAAGTTCTGGGATACACCTGCAGGACTGTGCAGGTTTGTTACATAGGTAAACGTGTGCCATGGTGGTTTGCTGCACCTATCAACCCACTACCTAGGTATTAAGACCCACATGCATTAGGTATTTATCTTTATGCTCTCCCTCCCCACATCTCCCATGAGAGGCCCCAGTGTGTGTTGTTCCTCTCCCTATGTCCATGTGTTCTCATTGGAACTGAACTCTTTAGAGGAAGAAAACAAATAATCTGATTAAAAAATAGGTAAAGGACCAGAACAGATCTTACTCAAAAGAAGACATGCAAATGGATAAACAAATATATGAAAAAATGCTCAATGTCACTAACGATTAGAAAAATGCGAATTAAAACCACAATGATATATCATCTCATACCTGTCAGAATGGCTATTGTTAAAAAGACAAAAGGCAAAGTGTTGGCAAGAATGTGTAGAAAGGGAGCTTTTGCACACTGCTGGTGGGAATGTAAATTAGTATAGCCATTATAGGAAACTGTATGAAGGTTTTTCAAAAAACTAAAAATAGAAATACTATATGATCTAGCAACCCCATTTCTGGGTCTTAACCCAAAAGATTTGAGATCAGAGTGTCAAAGAGATGTTTTTACTCTCTTGTTCACTGTAGCATTAATCACAACAGTCAAGATATGGAATCAACCTAAATGTCCATCAGCAGATAAATATAAAAAGGTACTATATATACACAGTACCATTCAATCTTAAAAAGAAATAAATTCTGTCCTTTGCAAGAACATGGATAAAATTGGAGAACATTATGCTAAGTGAAAAAAACCAGGAACAGAAAGACAAATATGTTCTCACTTATATGTGGTATCTAAAGCAGTAGCACTTAGAGTAAGCAGAAAGCAGAAAAGTGGTTGCCAGAGGCTGGAAATGGGGGGAGTGGGAGGAGTGGTGGGAATGGGGAAATTATAGCCAAAGGATACACAACTTCAATTAGACAGAAAGAATAATATTTTTCTCTGAGACATATTATGCAGTGGGAGTGAATGTAGTAAATTACAGTGGATTGCACATCTTTTTTTTTTTTTTTAACAAAGGTATATTAAGTTTTGGGACACATTTGCAGAATGTGCAGGTTTGTTACATAGGTATGTATGTGCCATGGTGGTTTGCGGCACCTATCAAGCCATCATCTAGGTTTTAAGCCTCTCATACTTTAGGTATTTGTCCTAATGCTCTCCCTCCCATTGCCTCCCACCTCCTCCCAACAGGCTCTGGTACGTGATGTTCCCCTCCCTGTGTCTATGTGTTCTCATTGTTCAACTCTCACTTATGAGTGAGAACATGCGGTGTTTGGTTTTCTGTTCCTGCGTTAGTTTGCTGAGAATGATGGCTTTGACCTTCATCCATGTCCCTGCAAAGGACATGAACTCATTTTTTTATGGCTGCATAGTATTCCATGGTGTATATGTTGGATTGCACATTCCAACTGCTGAGAGAGTACTTCTTCTCACGAAAAAAAAAAAAAAATTAAGGTAACAAATATGTTAATTAGCTTGATTTAATTATTCCACATTGCATTCATAAACGTAATATCACTTTGTACCCCATAAATATATACAACTATATTTTGTTAATGTACAATTTATAAAACAAAGATTGAAATTGCCGAAGTCTTGAAACTCCCCATATTGTACCCTTAAAGTCTATTAACAATTAGCATATGAAAGACTCTGAAAAAAAGCTTCAGTAAATAAATATGACTCGCTTTATTTCTCATATATATTTGACCATGAAACCCATTTGCAAGAATATCCAAATTAGCATCTGACACTAGTGTTCTCAGGGATACACATAGGGACACATTAACTTAGATTCATACTTTCTTAGTTTTATGTCCTCTTGGTTATATTGTCGAGGGTCTTGCTATATTACCCAGACTGGTCTTGAACTCCTGGGCTCAAGTGATCCTCTCACCTCAGCACCCCCAAGTAGCTGGGACTTCAGGTGTGCCACCATGCCTGGCCTCCTGATTCTTTACACAGGCCAGATAACCTTTACAAAGCCAACCACAGGAAAGTTTACAAAGGAGGTAGTGGATAGTGTGATTGCTGTTCTCTTCTCATCTGAAAAAGGGCAAAACAAGCAGGTCACTTCACAAGTCACTGAACAAATGTTTAATTGCCATCTGGAGGCAGTCCACTCCACTTTAAACTATTTTCTTCATGAATTACTTCCTGTAGCTGTTCTAACCTCTTTCCCTAAAAATAATCTATTTTTATTTTTAGGAGTAGGACTGCCAGTGGCCTGAAGATATCAGAAAGTTCTCAAATTATTTTTATTTTTGTGCCATGTATTGAATTGTGTATGTAATATATACATGCATTGAATCATAATTTATAGTTATATAATGCTTATATGCTATGTCTGTTTTGCACATAATTCCTGGAAGTCCGATTTGATCTAAGCAAAAAGGATTGTGATTTAGAGGTTTCATTGAACTAAAGATATTGCAATATCAGAGACAAACTCAAGATGACAGCTAGAGCAAACTCTCTGAATTTGAAACTTTAGCCAAATAGTTAGTTTAGGAAATGAGTGGGTCGTTGCAAACCCCTCCAGAAGCCTTACAGCAGCTGCAGCTGTAGTTCATCTATTTTTTAAAAGGCAGTGATCATTATTTATAACGTAGTTCCACTGTGTGTCAGGAGTTGTTGGAAAATCTGAGAACATTTATTTAATTGTACATGTAATTTACCAATCTGTGTGGCAAACCCGGCACATTAATGGAAATAATTCAAATTTCACTGATGTATCGATTCTACTACATGAAGCTGCATCTGTATCTATTTTTGAAATGATTATGTAATAAACACATGAGAGCACGTGTGTGTGAGCATGCACATACACATATACACATTAGAATTTGGGATTGGGGGAGGACAGCTTTTAGTACTGAATATTGTACAAGTGTTGCACATGTATTCACAAATAAACCCACTTCCATTGAGCCCTTGCTGCTCCTATAGGAACTGCAATTACTGCCAGTGGCCCACAGTGCTCCACAGCCTCTCCTCTGACCCAGTATCACCCCTACAGGGCACCAGCTCTGATGTGCTAGAGCTGTCATGCTGCCCACATTATGTATCTAAGAGGTGGAAGGCAATTCCTTCCTTCACTTTGGGCATAGTCCTTTAAAGTTTTTATTGAGCTTGACTATTTTAAGAGATTTTTGTAAAATCACTCTTTTATTTATGATTTTGTGCTTTGAATCACGACTTGCCTTCAACCACTAAAGTGTATAGCATCTATTTATAGGCTGTTTCTTCACTTGGGGTGAGTTCTTTCCCAGAAGGCTCCTCAGTCTTGCAGAAAGTCTTCCCTCGGGCCAATAATTTTCCAAGCATACTTGTTTCCATATGAACTCCTGCAGTTAATGCAGTTTGAGATGTTCTTCAGAAAGTGTTTAAACCCTCATTCAAATGTTTTTTTATTGGACAACCTCATCACATCTCCTGATTTCCCAGCCATGTACTTGGCCTTAGACAAACCCTAGGCTGAAGCTGAGGTCACAAATGGAAAAAAATGTGATTAAAATGGTGGTATTCGCTATCTATAATCAGATTATTCACCACCATCCAGATCAGGACTATGTACTTAGGGATTTTCCTCTTGCCCAAGCTCATGGTAAAACTCCCTTTAAAACAAACCTCTGCTTCTAGACTAATCACCTGGCTCTGAGCCCTCCTGTATTCACTGGATGTCATTGGTTTCAGTTTTCTCTTACCTTCTATTATAATTTTCTGTTTCACCCCATCAGATTGGATAGAAGACTAACTAGATTGGCCTTCTAGGATTTGTTTCGAATTGTTCATTCTGGCTCCACACACCAATTCCCATTGGTACAGGATTCCTGCATGTCTCATAGGTGGGAATCAGATGAGTGTTACTTACAAAACTAATGGCTGTATTCTCTGTCTCTAAATAATCTGACTACTTTCTTTGTCTTCTCTTCCTCCATTGCTTCATATATGTGGTTGCTTCTTGTGGATTGTCTCTAGCTTTTCTTCTCCACATTCCCTTGAGAATCACTTTCATCCTTAATTCAGCTCTTACTGCCTACAGACTTTAAGACTCTTCAGTTTTAACCATTGCTTTATGTTACCAGACTCAAAAGCTTACTACCAATTAAGTATCTCTAGATGAATGCTTGATGCCCAAACCCAGCCTGTAAAAAAGCAACTCTTCACTCGCCTGTCCAAATGGCCCCTCTTTAAGTGTCCTTGCCAACACTCCATTTCCCAGTCTTAAGCCCTCAGGATCACTGCATCTTTTCCTTTAGCCCACCCTACAGAAGTTAGTAGTTTCTAAGACTCACTGATTTTACTTCTATTTCCTTTGTTTTCCATTGTCACTGCTTAAATCCTAGTTCAAACTCTTTTGTCTTAGGGATAGGAATACTCCCTTCTCTGGTCACTCTGCCTCCCGTCTTTCCCACGTACAAGCACCTTACATATTATTCTTGACCAATTTTCCTCATCTGCAGTCATTTTCTTTTGACTATAAAACCCAAACTTTCCTCCTAATATGCTATAATATATGCCAACATACTTTTCCAAATTTATTTAGGAATCCATTTAAAGGCTACAATCCAAATAACTTCTTCCTTTGCCTCACACATGTACCAAATTTTCAGCCTTGATGGGTTTGCTTATGATGCTCCTCCATATTGGAATGTTATTCCTTCTCCCAGATCACGTTCTCATGTCTCAAAATGATTTTTCCTTCAAGGACCTCCTTAAACATTACCTATCAATGAAATTTCCCATAATGCAATCATTCAGAAATAATTGTTGCTTCAGCTCACCTCCTATAGTACTTTGTAGAAATTTCCTTTAAGTATCTATTTTTTTCTTTTATTGTAAATGTAGTTATATATTTTCCCTTCTGGCGATTAAGTATTTGAAGAAAAATTTCATAAACCTATATATCTTCATTTCCTTCACAATACTTAATGAATTATTCAAATTGTCCTATGTGTTAACCAGCAATTTTTTTTTTTTTTGAGATGGAGTCTCACTCTGTTGCCCAGGCTGGAGTGCAGTGGTGCGATCTCGGCTCACGGCAAGCTCCACCTCTCAGGTTCACGCCATTCTCCTGCCTCAGCCTCCTGAGTAGCTGGGATTACAGGCGCCCACCACCACCCCCGGCTAATTTTTTTGTATTTTTAGTAGAGACGGGGTTTCACCGTGTTAGCCAGGATGGTCTCGATCTCCTGACCTCATGATCTGCCCGCCTTGGCCTCCCAAAGTGCTGGGATTACAGACGTGAGCCACCGTGCCCGGCCATTAACCAGTAATTTTTAATATTTTTAGTATATTGACATGCTACAGAAAGTGCTGTGGTTCTAAAACTTTACTAATTTAATTAACCTGATTTGCAAGTTTTTGCTATCACAAAGTTTCTGTATGAGGATTGGATTAATGTTGACTCTAAGGATAAAGCCTTGCTTAATGCATTCAGTTATCTGAATCTGTTGGATGTGAAAAAAGAATGTGTATTGGCCCTGTCAAATTGTCTTATGAATTAAATTACCTTCATGAAGGCCAAATAATAAGATGAACTGAAGAACAGGATTTAGCAAAAAGGAAGCCAGATTCTTCTAATGTACTTATATCATAACCAAGGGAGTAAAAGGATAAAGTATCAAATCAAGGGGTCCACTGAAAATCCTGATAGGAAGAGCAGGAATTATAACTTCAGTGATAATTGCTTAGTAGTGGCCCAGCCAGAGAAAAAGTCAGGGAAAAAGAGAAAAAAACGTGCTCTTCCCTTTCAATGAGGGATTTTAATATGCATGATGGGCCAGGCATGGTGGCTCACACCTGTAGTCCCAGCACTTTGGGAGGCCAAGATGCAATGATTGCTTGCGCCCAGGAGTTCAAGAACAGTCTGGGCAACGTAGGAAGAACCCATCTCTACAAAAATTAAAAATAAAAATTAATCAGGTGTGGTGGTGTGTGTCTGTAGTCCCAGCTACTTGGGAGGATGAGGCAGTTGGATCACTTGAGCCCGGGGATGTTGAGGCTGCAGTGAGCTGTGGTGGTGCCACTGTTCTCCAGTCTGGCTAACAGAGTGAGTCCCCTACCTGAAAAAAAAATACTGAATATCTATAACCATACCTTTGAGGAAATCAAATTAGAATAAAACAAATTAAGGGGAAATAAAACCTAGCATCTACTTAATGCTTCTGCATGTCAGACACTGTTCTAAATGCTTTGGATGTGTTCCTCATTTAATTCTTACAACTCTGTATACAGGCATCATTATTAGTCCTCTTTTTTACATTGAAATAAAACTAAGGCATAGGCAACTTAAGCAAGTATTCAAAATAATGTAAGATCACATCTGAAGGAGCTTGGATTTGTTTAAATCCAAGCAGTTGGACTCTAGGGCATACAATTTCAATGATTATACTAACCCTAATTTATTGCTTTACAGATAAAGGTCTCTTACCCAACTTACCAAAGGAGACAATATACAAGAAAATAAGCAATATTTAGTCTTATTCATGTATTGAACATGTATCTACTAAGCACTTATATTGTACTGTTCTAGACACTGGGAACACAGTTGAGAACAAAGCAGAAGCACCTACCTTGATAGAGTTTCCATGAGGGTTTGATACACAGATAATAAGTAAATGAAATAATAAAGAGATAATACAAGTTTATATAATAGTTCAAAAAATAAACATAGCAAAAAGGTAGAGAACATGCATAGCAATAAGGGGTCCTGTTTCAGATCATTTGCTTTGGAAAGACACACCTGAATAGGGAGTGATTTGACCAGCATGTGAAAGGAGCATGCTATTTAGAGATGCAGATGAGAGGTGTGTAAACAACATGTGGTATGTTAGTAAAACATGATAGGGCCAGTGTACCTGAACTGATTAAGCAAGGGGAAAGTTGTAAGGTGGAGAGGAGCCAGATAATGCCAGGCTTTTGTTTGGTTAAGGCCAAGAAAATGAGTTTGAGTTTTGTCCTAAGTAGATGGAAAACGGTTAAAAGTTTTGAGCTACAGAAGTGAACTGATCTGCTTCTAAGTGCAAAAGGATCACTGTGGCTATAATATGTAAAATAAGAAGTAGAGACTGAAGCATATATGAATAGAAACAGAGAGACTATTTAGGAAGTTTACTGCAATCTTCTAGTCTAGAGGAGATAGAAAAATAGTGTTGGAAATGGTGAGAAACTATCAGATTCTACATACATGTTGAAAGTTGAGTCAACAGAATTCACTAATAAATTGATTGTGGAGTTTAAGGGAATTAGGTATTGAATACAACCCCTTGGTTTTTGGATTTGTCAGCTGGATGAATGGCAGTACTCTCTACTAATGGAGAAGACTGGGGGAGAAATAAATTTTCATGGGAATGATAAATGAAAATCAAGAGTTCTCTTTTGAACATGTCAAATTTAAAGTCTATATCAGATATCCAAGTGGAGACGCTAAGGAGATAGTAAACACACACACACACACACAAACACACACACACACAGAGAGAGAGAGAGAGAGAGAGAGAGAGAGAGAGAGAGAGACTGACAAAGAGGTCAGATTGGAAATAATATTTGTAAGTCATCAGCATAAAGATGGTATCTAAAGCCAGGAGTCTGCAGGAGCTCACCTAGTGATTTAATATGAAAAAAGAGATGAGAAAAGGATTGAAAAGAAGCCAGTGAGTCATGAAGTCAAGTACTTGAAGGGGAGCAACCAACAATAGCAACAATAAAAAAACTAATAAATAACTTTCAGTAAGGAGGAGTAACAGATAGTCTATTCCATGTTCACTTGGCAAATACTAAATGAGTGATTTCTACGTGGCAAATCCACTGTTGAAATATATTTGCGCAACTCAGTCTTAAAATGATCCCTAGTCAGATCCTAATCTTTGTTTTGCTCATTTATTTCTGGTATCACTTTTTCTCCTTAAATAACTGTATTTTCCCTCTGTTTTTACTTACCCTAATTGCAGCTCACTTTCAATACTCACCTCACTTGCTACATGATCCCCTACTGGATAGTTTTTCTAAATACACTTGTCTTATACTCTTTTTGACATAAAAGTTTTTATATCAACGTAATATGTATCTTTCTGTAGATCTAGTCACTTCAAGTATATTATAAGCCTTTCTGAAAGGCGAGTATCAAACTAAAATCGTACTGCTATTTGTATTTGTTTTTTTTTCTTTTGGTATTGTTATGATAAGTATTAAATACCCACTTTTCAGATTGTGAGAGTTTTTTTTTATGGTCATCTATTCCAATAATTCCAAGTATAAAGACTGTATTTTACCACAGAGAGCTCCAAACTTAAGGAAAATAAGTTATCTACCCATATTATGAGCCTTACTAGTTTAAACCAAGCCCCTTGTTTCCTTTCTTTTGATTAGGATTACACCACTTGAATGCTTTTATGCTATTTGTCTCATGGTAATTACAAATACTGATTGTTAATTAGTTGTCTTTTATTAATACATGAATTGTTAGTCTAGAAATATGATATAGACAAAACATTTTAAAAGATAAAACTGACAAAGATAGATAAATAAAGGAATATTGGTTATATGTGACCCACACAGATACTCAAGCCAAACTGGGTTGGGGTGAGAACACCCACAAAAGAAACTCAAAGGTAGAAGCGTCCTTGGAATCAAGTTTGAGAAGACATGACAAGAATGGATATTTCCCAGTGGATTCCATGAACACTCTAGCCCTGAAACAGTGAGAAAACCAGAAAAGACCTAAGGGATATGAGAGTATAATTTCAATGAGAGAGGACAAGCTGTGGAATGAATTAGAAAAAGAAACTGAAGTAGGATGGTTCAGGAAATTAAATCCTAGGGCACAGAGAAATTCTCAGAGCAATTCTAGAATGTAGACTGTAAAGAATACTACTCTTTTTTGTAAAGAATACCACTTTTTTTCCTCCCTAATAATGAAAAAAATGAGATATAGAAAAAGTAAGAAATTTGCCTGTGTTTCAATCTCAGGTCTTGGTATTTCTAAAGGTTAAGCTTCTAAACACTGTACTCTATTTCCTTGTGTCCTTTTTTTTGGCAAGTAAATGAGTAAAGATTATACTATTTGTTCAATCAAGTTATTGTCCAAGAAATTAACTGGAATTCAGCTATTTATTATTTATTTATTTAGGTTAAGCACCTCTCCTACCTATTTCAGTATAAGAAGTATGCATAGTTCTTTCTAAAACTACACTTTTTCATTTTTACTCAAGATCATAACTTTTCCTGACCCCTTCAGAGATAATAATCGGTCAGTTTTCTCCAGATATAAAAGTTGTTTATGGGCAGTCTGAGTTTCCATTGACAGAACTCTAAGATATAACAGGTGTTACATATATTTTTTAAATTTCCTTTCTGTGATTCAGAACTTTCATACATTTCCTACATATCTCTTTGTAATTTCATTTTCTCTTTCTATAAAGTTGTTTTATCTTGAGGACATACAATTATTCATGTATCCTTGACTCTCAAAAGCTCTCCATTGAATCCCCTTCCCTGGCATGCAGCTATTCTCCTTTTCATCTTAATCAAAGTTCTAAAAGAATAATTTTGAAAAAGATACCAGCTATTTAGTGAGTATCATAGCCAAGTTTACACTGAGAATTTTATGTCCATTATCTTCTTTAATTCATGCTACAAATTAATTAGGCAAATATATCTTGAAAATGGCTTTCTATTCCCAGCTCTGGTCATTGGTTCATATCAGAGAAAATCTCCCACTGAGAACTGGAGGTTAAACAATAATTTTTTTTGAGATGGAGTTTTGCTCTTGTCACCCAGGCTGGAGTGCAATGGCATGATCTCAGTTCATTGCAACCTCTGCTTCCCAGGTTCAAGTGATTCTCCTTCCTCAGCCTCCCCAGTAGCCGGGATTACAGGTGCCTGCCACCATGCCCAGCTAATTGTTTTGTATTTTTATTAGAGACGGGGTTTCACCATGTTGACCAGGCTAGTCTCAAACTCCTGACTTCAGGTGATCCACCTGCCTTGGCCTCCCAAAGTGCTGGGACACTGTGCCCGGCCTGACCTATTATTTTAAATATTGCTATGCAGGTGTAAGCCACCGCACCTGGCCCAATTTTTTTAAAACCTATTTGATGATTGTCTATGTAGAAATTCAAAAGAATCAACAACAACAACAACAAAAAACTTACTGGAACTAATAAATGATTATAGCAAGGATGCAGGATAGATACAAGGCTAATATACAAAAGTTAATCTCTTTCCTATGTACCAGTAATGAACAAGTGGATTTTTTTTTATTATACTTTAAGTTTTAGGGTACATGTGCACAACATGCAGGTTAGTTACATATGTATACATGTGCCATGTTGGTGTGCTGCACCCATTAACTCGTCATTTAGCATTAGGTATCTCTCCTAATGCTATCCCTCCCCCATCCCCCCACCCCACAACAGGCCCCGGTGTGTGATGTTCCCCTTCCTGTGTCCATGTGTTCTCATTGTTCAATTCCCACCTATGAGTGAGAACATGCGGTGTTTGGTTTTTTGTCCTTGCGATAGTTTGCTGAAAATGATGGTTTCCAGCTTCATCCATGTCCCTACAAAGGACATGAACTCATCATTTTTTATGGCTGCATAGTATTCCATGGTGTATATGTGCCACATTTTCTTAATCCAGTCTATCATGAACAAGTGGAATTTGAAATTAGAAATACAATACCATTTACATTAGCACCCACAAAAATGAGATACTTAGGTATAAATCTAACAAAATATGTACAAGATTTATATAAGGAAAACTACAAAACTCTGTTGAAAGAAATAAAAAAAAACTAAATAAATGAAGAAATATTCCACAATCATGGATACGAAGATTCAATACTTTCAAGATTTCAGTTCTTTCCAACTTGATCTGAATGGTAGATTCAGTGAAATTCCAATCAAAACTTTAGCAAATACTTTTGTAGATATAAAAAATCTAATCCTAAAGTTTATATGGAGAGGCAGAAGACCCAGATTAGCCAGTACAATATTGAAAGAGAAGAGAAGACCAAAGCTGGAGGACTGACACTACTCAACTTCAAGTCTTTCTAAAAAGCTGCAGTAATCAACACAGTGTGTTATACGTGAAGAAAACAGACAGAGATCAATGGAACAGAAAGCCCCTAAACACAGCTAATCAATCTCCAATAAAGGAGCAAAGGGAATAATACAATAGAATAAGGATAGATTTTTCAACAATGGTGCTGGAACAACTGGGCATCCACATGCAAAAACATAAATCTATGTTTTTATGCTCTTCACAAAAATTAACTCAAAATGGATTACAGACCTAAACATAAAACACAAACTTATAAGCCTCCTAGAAGATACCATAGGAGAATATATAGATGACATTGGGTTTGACAATGACTTTTGAGATATAAAACCAAAGGCATGATCTATGAAAAGAAGAATTGATAATCTATACTTCATTAAAATTAAAAATTTCTGCTCTGTGAAATACACTGTCCAGAGAATAAAAAGACAAACCACAGACTGGGAGAAAATATTTACAAAAATTATAGCTGATATGAACTGTTATCCAAAATATATCAAGAACACTTAAAACTCAGAAATAAGAAAACAAAAAACTTGAATAAAAAATGGGCCAAAACCTTTGGTAAGGGTAACAGACACCTTACCGAAGAAGCACATAGACGGCAAATAAGCACATGAATAAATGTTTCGCATCTTATGTCACCAGGGAAATGCAAATTGAAACAACAATAACATACCACTACATACCGATTAGGATGGCTAAATCCAGAACACTGACACCACCAAATGCTGATGAAGATGTGGAGCAATAAGAACTCTCATTTATTCCTGGTGGAAATGCAAAAATGAGGCAGCCACTTTAGTACACAGTTTGGCAGTTTCTTACAAAACTAAATATATTCTTATTATATGATCTGGCAATCGTGATCCTTAGTATTTACTCAAAGGGGTTGAAAATTTATGTCCACACAGTAATATGCACATGGATGTTTATAGCAGCTTTCTTCATATTGCCAAAATTTGGAAGCAACAAAGATGTCCTTCAGTGGGTGAATGTGTAAATAAAGTGCGGTAAATACAGACAATGGAATATTATTCAGAGCTAAAAGCAAATCAGTTATCAAGCCATGAGAAGATATGGAGAAAACTTCAATGTTATTACTAAGTGAAAAGAAGTCAATATAAAAAGGCTACATCTGTATGATTTAAATCATATGACATTCTGGAAAAGGCAGAACTACTGAGAAAGTAGTGGCTGAGGGTAAGAAAGAGCGAGGTGGTACACAGAGCATTTTAGAGCAGTGAAAATATTTGGTATGATAATCATAATAGTGAATACATGTCATTTTACATGGTCCAAACTCATAGAATGAATAACACTAAACCCTAATGTAAACTACGAACTTTGGATGATAATACTGTGCCATGTAGGTTCACAATGGTAACAAATATGCCACGCTAGTGGGGGGTGTTGATAATGGGAGAGGCTATATATATGAGGGTATAGGGGCTATGTGAGAAATGTCTGTACTTTCCACTTAATTTTTCTGTGAATCTAAAATTACTCTAAAAACTACAATCTTTTAAAATATCCTATTTGATGAAATCAGATAGTTACAAAGGTGTCAAGGACTGGAGAGTATAAAATCTCATAGAGAAAGGATGTCCCAGAAATGTCAGATTTTGAGACATTTGCCAATTCTAGAGCAATGGCTGAGAATCTGAGAAGTGGAGCAAAGTTTACAGCAGCTTATTGTTTGGGAAAAATATTGAAAATCAGCATCTACCCAGAAGAAAAGGCCCTGGTAAACACTCAGGCTTTCTGTCTGTTACCCTTACCAAAGGTATTTGGCCCATTTTTTATTCAAGTTTTTTGTTTTCTTATTTCTGAGTTTTAAGTGTTCTTGATATATTTTGGATAACAGTTCATATCAGTTATAATTTTTGTAAATATTTTCTCCCAGTCTGTGGTTTGTCTTTTTATTCTCTGGACAGTGTATTTCACAGAGCAGAAATTTTTAATTTTAATGAGGTATAGATTATCAGTTCTTCTTTTCAAAGATCATGACTTTGGTTTTATATGCCTCAGAATAAGCAAAGCAAACATTAGGCAAGAGAGATAGAGACCGATTTTAGTATAATTATGAGTCATCTCACCAGGAAGATATAACAAACCTATTTCATATGGACCTAATAACATACCTTCAAATTATATAAGGAACAAATTGACAAAATTAAATAAGAAAATAGATAAATTTATCATCATAATGGTAGTTTTAAAAAATATTCTGTTAGTAATGTGATTTACATAGAAGATTTGAACACAAATAAACTTGATTTAATTAAGATATAAACATTACTCCCCCTCTCTCTATATATATATATCCAAAATCCACAAAATCCACAAATAAGGAGGTTTGACTGTGTGTATTAGTTTACTCACTAATATTTATTTACAACCCTAAAAAACAGAGTACTTTCAAGGTAAAATTTGGGCCACCCAACACATATGTTCCCAATTGAAGTCAAACAAGGGAATGTCCTACCTTCTTGATGAAGGGTTTTATCAGGTTGATCCATATGAATTACCATTTACATAGATTAAAATGTCAAATATCAGCAGTTTCATATGGTTCAACTTAGGTTGGGTGTTTTCAAGCTGTTCAATTTTTTTTAGTACTTTTGTTAATTTCTGGTTTATTGGATTTGGTTAGACAATATAGAACATAGTTTCAAATGTATGCTTTTAAGTACATATAAACATATATGAATATTTTTTATAAATAATGAATATATGTTCTTCTATATATATAAACATAGTACTCTCTGTGTGTGTGAACTGTACTTATTTAAATCTTCTATATTACTGGTCTTAAAATGTGATATACTTTACAAATTTGTACCACGAGACAATTATACTTTTGGCCAGTTGAGTGCTTAAAAAAAAAAAAAAAACTTAAATATCTCTTCAGTAGGGTATTGGCTCTCCATTTTAGTCACAGTCTATACCTCTTCCTATTGTCTTATTACTAAACTAATCCACAAAATTATATTATATGCCAAGATCCTATAGGCATTGGAATTCTCTTCCGTACTCTAGATCTTTTTCCTTGTGATTTCCACATTTTGTTGTTGTTGTTGGCCTGTTAGATAGTTCTTCCATTATTTTTTCAGACAACTAAAGAAACTATTCTGTTTTTCTATTGCTGAACTAAATTTTGTAATTCAAATATAATGCTTCCTTGGTTCCAGAAAGCTCTCTTTGTGCTTTAATTGCACCCTCTTGAAAAGCTGTATTTTTTGTTCAAGCTTTTATCTTTTTCATTTATTTTACCTGAATAGAAACTTCCTGTTTTTATTATTCAATTAAGTCTCTTTCCCTATTTTTAGTGAGTGTTTTTCAAAATGGAGCATTGCTTCTCTTTGCCTTCTTATGAGTTTAAGTTATCTCTACATCCCTATATGCTAGGACAGCTGTCCCCAAACTTTTTGGAACCAGGAGCCAGTTTTATGGAAGACAATTTTTCCACGGACAGCGGGGAGGTGAAGGGATGGTTTCAGGATGATTCAAGCACATTTATCATTATATTCTCATAAGAAGTGCGCAGCCTAGACCGCTTGCATAAGTGGTTCATAATACAGTTCGGGTTCCTATGAGAATCTAATGACCCCACTCATCTAACAGGAAGCTGAGCTCAGCTTCACTCATTGGTCACTCACTTCCTGCTGTGTAGCCTGGTTCCTAACTGGTCACTGACCAGTACCTGTTGGCTAACGCCTAAAATAATCCCATATCCTAGCATAGGGCTAGGATGTGGGGGTATTATAGTGACTGGCAAAACTGCAGGAACTGGAAGATAGGAGTCATTTCCTTATGAGACAATGTATAGAGTCAGCTGAAAAACTGGGACCCCTTTTAATGAAGCACGCATGTGATGAAGACTGTATGCACGTGATGAAGACTGCTTAGTGTTTTAGACTTTTCTAAGTGCTCTTGGGGAGAACTATCTTCTTCCAACCACATGGACTATCTGTGTAGCCCACTAGGGGAGACTCTTTCCTAGGCCACTGGTACCAAGAATATTGTGCAACCTCTTCCAGGACTTGACAGGTGGGAAGGCACAGCTCCCCTTTTATCTAACTGATTTTAGGGAAGTAGTATAATTTTTGGTCTTCACTCCAGGTTCTGCTATCCTCACAAATAATGAAAGCCTTTTTTTTTTTTCTTTTACTTCTCAGGAGCTCAAGTCTTGGCAGCAAAGGGATTTCCTGTAGATTCATTTAATGGGGTTATTTTATGTGTTGAAATGTCCAGCAAAGTCCTGGCAAAAAAAGGGTGGGTTGGGGTGGGGTCAGGAATGTGAATTCAGATCGTCATTATTCATGAAAAGCCAACCATTCTTTTTCAGTTTGAACATATCTTTCTTTTCTGTTGTCCTTTCTGTGGTTCTTTTCTCAAGATGGCTATTCCTAGGGGCCTAGACCTTACCACAAACATCTCTAGAATCACAACCTTATGAAAGAAAGAAAATAATGGATCTGTTTTCCTTGAGCTGTAGTTAAAAAATGGAAGCTGGAAACTTCAAGTGACCCAGTTTTCACATTTACACAAGCCAGACACCAGAGGGCAGAGGATTGTGATTGGCCTCTTTTAACGAAATTGCAGGGATAGAATGTGGAGGGAATAGTTCCTCAAAATAGACTGCATTTATAGTATGTGAAAGAATAGAGATTTTCCATCCATCACACCTCACTTTGTGTAAGTATTAACTATATGGTACATGAAAAGTGAGTGTAAGCCTTTTCTACCAATATTGGTTTTATGTGCTCTTGAGTTTTCTCTTGCCTGAGTATTTTTCTCTTTTACATTCTAGTTACATTTGCTTCTTGTCCCATGAATAACATGACTAACACTAGAGGCAGAGAACAAATAGAACATTCAGTTTTGCTGTCGCTCCATTGCTATAGCACAGAGACACGGATATTTAAAAAGGGTAAACTTTTTTTAACTTTTCTCTTCTTAGGAGAACATTTTTAGGGACATTAAAAATAGGTATCTATGGAGAAATAACCAGTTTCTTAGCATAGCAGAACTTAAAAATGTGTTAATTTCTGAAATTTTAATTAAATAACTGAGTAAAAATCAAGATTCCTGATTGAATATACATGCATTATTGATTACACCTGCATCTATTTTTTAATCAAATATTCTAAGAGAATCACACACCATTTCAAATCCTGATTGGCTCATAATTTAATGCTTCTTCATGCAGCATCAAATGTAACTTCAATTTTCAAATGTTGTACAAATTATATACTTGAGATTTCAAAGCGAACTAAATGTTATCTTCTCTGCTGAAGGAGACAGAAACAGAAAATGCAAAAAATAAAATAACTGGTTTTTGGAATGCATGTGTTTAATTTAGAAAGAGGCTTACCTCCTAAATTTTCTTGATTAAGCAATTATGAAATTTTACCTTGTATTTCCTGAGCGTGCAGAGTATGGAGAATCTTGCATCTCAATTGCCTTGGATAAGTATTCTAAGCAAGATAATTGCATTTGGCTTCATGAAACAGAAAAACAACTCCAATGGCTTAGCCAAGTGTGTGTGCATGTGTGTGTGTGTGTATGTGTGTTTTCCAAGCAATAAGAAATCTATATGATTTATAGATCAGGGCTTGTGCCAAAGTAATATGAGAGGCCTAGGCTCCTATTTCTACCTTTAGCATGTAGCTTTCACAGTTGTGGTTCCAGTATAACCACTTTACCTTCAGGGAAGAGGAGGGCAATAATAAAGACAAAAGGATGATGCTTTTCTTTAGAAAGTAAAACTTTCCGGAGGAGCCAAGATGGCCGAATAGGAACAGCTCCGGTCTACAGCTTCCAGCGCGAGCGACGCAGAAGACGGGTGATGTCTGCATTTCCATCTGAGGTACCGTGTTCATCTCACTAGGGAGTGCCAGACAGTGGGCGCAGGTCAGTGGGTGAGTGCACCGTGCGCCAGCCGAAGCAGGGGCGAGGCATTGCCTCACTCGGGAAGCGCAAGGGGTCAGGGAGTTCCCTTTCCAGGGGTGACAGACGACACCTGGAAAATCGGGCCACTCCCACCCGAATACTGTGCTTTTCCGACGGGCTTAGGAAACGGTGCCCCAGGAGAGTATAGCCCTCACCTGGCTCAGAGGGTCCTACGCCCACGGAGTCTCGCTGATTGCTAGCACAGCAGTCTGAGATCAAACAGCAAGTCGGCAGCGAGGCTGGGGGAGGGGCGCCCGCCATTGCCCAGGCTCGCTTAGGTAAACAAAGCAGCCTGGAAGCTTGAACTGGGTGGAGCCCACCACAGCTCAAGGAGGCCTGCCTGCCTCTGTAGGCTCCACCTCTGGGGGCAGGGCACAGACAAACAAAAAGACAGCAGTAACCTCTGCAGACTTAAATATCCCTGTATGACAGCTTTGAGGAGAGCAGTGGTTCTCCCAGCACGCAGCTGGAGATCTGAGAACGGGCAGACTGCCTCCTCAAGTGGGTCCCTGACCCCTGACCCCCGAGCAGCCTAACTGGGAGGCACCCCCCAGCAGGGGCAGACTGACACCTCACACGGCCGGCCAGGTACTCCAACAGACCTGCAGCTGAGGGTTCTGTCTGTTAGAAGGAAAACTAACAGAAAGGACATCCACACCAAAAACCCATCTGTACATCACCATCATCAAAGACCAAAAGTAGATAAAACCACAAAGATGGGGAAAAAACAGAGCAGAAAAACTGGAAACTCTAAAAACCAGAGTACCTCTCCTCCTCCAAAGGAACGCAGTTCCTCACCAGCAACGGAACAAAGCTGGACGGAGAATGACTTTGACGAGCTGAGAGAAGAAGGCTTCAGACGATCAAATTACTCCGAGCTACGGGAGGATATTCAAACCAAAGGCAAAGAAGTTGAAAACTTTGAAAAAAATTTAGAAGAATGTATAACTAGAATAACCAATACAGAGAAGTGCTTAAAGGAGCTGATGGAGCTGAAAACCAAGGCTCGAGAACTACGTGAAGAATGCAGAAGCCTCAGGAGCCGATGCGATCAAATGGAAGAAAGGGTATCAGCCCTGGAAGATGAAATGAATGAAATGAAGCAAGAAGGGAAGTTTAGAGAAAAAAGAATAAAAAGAAACGAACAAAGCCTCCAAGAAATGTGGGACTATGTGAAAAGACCAAATCTACGTCTGATTGGTGTACCTGAAAGTGACGGGGAGAATGGAAACAAGTTGGAAAACACTCTGCAGGATATTATCCAGGAGAACTTCCCCAATCTAGCAAGGCAGGCCAACATTCAGATTCAGGAAATACAGAGAACACCACAAAGATACTCCTCGAGAAGAGCAACTCCAAGACACATAATTGTCAGATTCACCAAAGTTGAAATGAAGGAAAAAAAGTTAAGGGCAGCCAGAGAGAAAGGTCGGGTTACCATCAAAGGGAAGCCCATCAGACTAACAGCGGATCTCTCGACAGAAACCCTACAAGCCAGAAGAGAGTGGGGGCCAATATTCAACATTCTTAAAGAAAAGAATTTTCAACCCAGAATTTCATATCCTGCCAAACTAAGCTTCATAAGTGAAGGAGAAATAAAATACTTTACAGACAAGCAAATGCTGAGAGATTTTGTCACCACCAGGCCTGCCCTAAAAGAGCTCCTGAAGGAAGCGCTAAACATGAAAAGGCACAACTGGTACCAGCCACTGCAAAATCATACTGAAATGTAAACACCATCGAGACTAGGAAGAGACTGCATCAACTAACGAGCAAAATAACCAGCTAACATCATAATGACAGGATCAGATTCACACATAACAATATTAACTTTAAATGTAAATGGACTAAATGCTCCAATTAAAAGACACAGACTGGCAAATTGGATAAAGACTCAAGACCCATCAGTGTGCTGTATTCAGGAAACCCATCTCACGTGCAGAGACACACATAGGCTCACAATAAAAGGATGGAGGAAGATCTACCAAGCAAATGGAAAACAAAAAAAGTCAGGGGTTGCAATCCTAGTCTCTGATAAAACAGACTTTAAACCAACAAAGATCAAAAGAGACAAAGAAGGCCATTACATAATGGTAAAGGGATTAATTCAACAAGAAGAGCTAACTATCCTAAATATATATGCACCCAATACAGGAGCACCCAGATTCATAAAGCAAGTCCTGAGTGACCTACAAAGAGACTTAGACTCCCACACATTAATAATGGGAGACTTTAACACCTCACTGTCAACATTAGACAGATCAACGAGACAGAAAGTCAACAAGGATACCCAGGAATTGAACTCAGCTCTGCACCAAGCGGACCTAATTGACATCTACAGAACTCTCCACCCCAAATCAACAGAATATACATTTTTTTCAGCACCACACCACACCTATTCCAAAATTGACCATATACTTGGAAGTAAAGCTCTCCTCAATAAATGTAAAAGAACAGAAATTATAACAAACTATCTCTCAGATCACATTGCAATCAAGCTAGAACTCAGGACTAAGAATCTCACTCAAAACCGCTCAACTACGTGGAAACTGAACAACCTGCTCCTGAATGACTACTGGGTACATAACGAAATGAAGGCAGAAATAAACATGTTCTTTGAAACCAACGAGAACCAAGACACAACATACCAGAACCTCTGGGACACATTCAAAGCAGTGTGTAGAGGGAAATTTATAGCACTAAATGCACACAAGAGAAAGCAGGAAAGATCCAAAATTGACACCCTAACATCACAATTAAAAGAACTAGAAAAGCAAGAGCAAACACATTCAAAAGCTGGCAGAAGGCAAGAAATAACTAAAATCAGAGCAGAACTGAAGGAAATAGAGACACAAAAAACCCTTCAAAAAATCAATGAATCCAGGAGCTAGTTTTTTGAAAGGATCAACAAAATTGATAGACCGCTAGCAAGATTAATAAAGAAAAAAAGAGAGAAGAATCAAATAGATGCAATAAAAAATGATAAAGGGGATATCACCACCAATCCCACAGAAATACAAACTACCATCAGAGAATATTACAAACACATCTACGCAAATAAACTAGAAAATCTAGAAGAAATGGATAAATTCCTCAACACATACACCCTCCCAAGACTAAACCAGGAAGAAGTTGAATCTCTGAATAGACCAATAACAGGAGCTAAAATTGTGGCAATAATCAATAGCTTACCAACCAAAAAAAGTCCAGGACCAGATGGGTTCACAGCTGAATTCTACCAGAGGTACAAGGAGGAGCTGGTACCATTCCTTCTGAAACTATTCCAATCAATAGAAAAAGAGGGAATCCTCCCTAACTCATTTTATGAGGCCAGCATCATCCTGATACCAAAGCCTGGCAGAGACACAACAAAAAAAGAGAATTTTAGACCAACATCCTTGATGAACATTGATGCAAAAATCCTCAATAAAATACTGGAAAACCGAATCCAGCAGCACATCAAAAAGCTTATCCACCATGATCAGGTGGGCTTCATCCCTGGGATGCAAGGCTGGTTCAATATACGCAAATCAATAAATGTAATCCAGCATATAAACAGAACCAAAGACAAAAACCACATGATTATCTCAATAGATGCAGAAAAGGCCTTTGACAAAATTCAACAACCCTTCATGCTAAAAACTCTCAATAAATTAGGTATTGATGGGATGTATCTCAAAATAATAAGAGCTATTTATGACAAACCCACAGCCAATATCATACTGAATGGGCAAAAACTGGAAGCATTCCCTTTGAAAACTGGCACAAGACAGGGATGCCCTCTCTCACCACTTCTATTCAACATAGTGTTGGAAGTTCTGGCCAGGGCAATTAGGCAAGAGAAGGAAATCAAGGGTATTCAATTAGGAAAAGAGGAAGTCAAATTGTCCCTGTTTGCAGATGACATGATAGTATATCTAGAAAACCCCATCGTCTCAGCCCAAAATCTCCTTAAGCTGATAAGCAACTTCAGCAAAGTCTCAGGATACAAAATCAATGTACAAAAATCACAAGCATTCTTATACATCAATAACAGAGAAACAGAGAGCCAAATCATGAGTGAACTCCCATTCACAATTGCTTCAAAGAGAATAAAATACCTAGGAATCCAACTTACAAGGGATGTGAAGGACCTCTTCAAGGAGAACTACAAACTACTGCTCAATGAAATAAAAGAGGATACAAACAAATGGAAGAACATTCCATGCTCATGGGTAGGAAGAATTAATATCATGAAAATGGCCATCCTTCCCAAGGTAATTTACAGATTCAATGCCATCCCCATCAAGTTACCAATGACTTTCTTCACAGAATTGGAAAAAACTACTTTAAAGTTCATATGGAACCAAAAAAGAGCCCGCATCGCCAAGTCAATCCTAAGCCAAAAGAACAAAGCTGGAGGCATCACGCTACCTGACTTCAAACTATACTACAAGGCTACAGTAACCAAAACAGCATGGTACTGGTACCAAAACAGAGATATAGATCAATGGAACAGAACAGAGCCGTCAGTAATAATGCCACATATCTACAACTATCTGATCTTTGACAAACCTGAGAAAAACAAGAAATGGGGAAGGGATTCCCTATTTAATAAATGGTGCTGGGAAAACTGGCTAGCCATATGGAGAAAGCTGAAACTGGATCCCTTCCTTACACCTTATACAAAAATCAATTCAAGATGGATTAAAGACTTAAATGTTAGACCTAAAACCATAAAAACCCTAGAAGAAAACCTAGGCATTACCATTCAGGACATAGGCATGGGCAAGGACTTCATGTCTAAAACAGCAAAAGCAATGGCAACAAAAGCCAAAATTGACAAATGGGATCTAATTAAACTAAAGAGCTTCTGCACAGCAAAGGAAACTACCATCAGAGTGAACAGGCAACCTACAAAATGGGAGAAAATTTTCGCAACCTACTCATCTGACAAAGGGCTAATATCCAGAATCTACAATGAACTCAAACAAATTTACAAGAAAAAAACGAACAACCCCATCAAAAAGTGGGCAAAGGATATGAACAGACACTTCTCAAAAGAAGACATTTATGCAGCCAAAAAACACATGAAAAAATGCTCACCATCACTGGCCATCAGAGAAATGCAAATCAAAACCACAATGAGATACCATCTCACACCAGTTAGAATGGCAATCATTAAAAAGTCAGGAAACAACAGGTGCTGGAGAGGATGTGGAGAAATAGGAACACTTTTACACTGTTGGTGGGACTGTAAACTAGTTCAACCCTTGTGGAAGTCAGTGTGGCGATTCCTCAGGGATCTAGAACTAGAAATTCCATTTGACCCAGCCATCCCATTACTGGGTATATACCCAAAGGACTATAAATCATGCTGCTATGAAGACACATGCACACGTATGTTTATTGCAGCATTATTCACAATAGCAAAGACTTGGAACCAACCCAAATGTCCAACAATGATAGACTGGATTAAGAAAATGTGGCACATATACACCATGGAATACTATGCAGCCATAAAAAATGATGAGTTCATGTCCTTTGTAGGGACATGGATGAAACTGGAAATCATCATTCTCAGTAAACTATCGCAAGAACAAAAAACCAAACACCGCATATTCTCACTCATAGGTGGGAATTGAACAATGAGAACACATGGACACAGGAAGAGGAACATCACACTTCGGGGACTGTTGTGGGGTGGAGGAAGGGGGGAGGGATAGCATTGGGAGATATACCTAATGCTAGATGACGAGTTGGTGGGTGCAGCGCACCAGCATGGCACATGTATACATATGTAACTTACCTGCACATTGCGCACATGTACCATAGAGCCTAAAGTATAATAATAATAATAATAATAATAATAAAAATAGAAAAAGGAAAAAAAAAAAAAAAAGAAAGTAAAACTTTCTCAGAAGTCCTCAGCAAGTGCCTACTTATATCTCATTGGCTGGAATGATGTAACATATCCATCTATGGCTGCAAGGATGGCTTAGAAATACCATTTTTAGCCTGAACACATACAATCAGAGTTATTTTAATTAAAAATAGAAGGGGCGGGGAAATGAAGAATCCCAGAAAGCTCTCAATGTTCAACACTGCTTATGACGTGTTAGTTATTGTGCTAATCATCAAAGAGAGCTGAAAGGGGAGACTAAGATGTACTAAAGCAGTGGGGTTAGAATCATGCTTGAAGAAGTCCCACAGCTGGTACTCCTGTAATAGAGTCAAAAGCCACTCAGATACAACTCTATCAAAATGTTGGTTCTGTCAGAAGCAGCTAGGCGTGCAGATGTATCTTCAAGAAGCCTTAGGTGAAGGAGATGGTTTCTGTATGACATAACTCAAGTGGGCTGAATCTATTTCCTTCTGCACTCTGGTGGGCCATGTAAAAGGCCTTACCTCCTGGTTGGATGTGTTTTGTTGTTGTTGTTTGTTTGTTTTAGAAAACCACCATTAAAATTTACCTTTCTTTGGAAATAAGCTACAGCTCCTAGGACTTTTCCCTCTGCACACTATCATGGATTAATTGATTGAACGGCCACATATTCTCTCAGAGTTGCTGGGGGAGGCCTTGACTTCTGAGGCAAGAGTATGAGTGTTTGGGGTCATTGTATGGGATAAGTTTGTTACTAGTTATCCCATACAATGACCCCAAAGGCCTTTCCTAAGGGCCTTAGGAAAAGCTCAGAATGCAGAAGGCCAGAACTTCACCTTCCTTAGCATTTTGCCTAGACTTCTCCTGAAGCAAATGTATTTGATTGCAAACAAGATGGGAATAGAAGGAGGGGTCCAATGTCAGGTTTCTGAGAAGCTTCTTATAAATAGCTCATGTCTCAACCATAATCTTACTCTTCTAGATGCAAACATCAAGAATGCTCAGCCCAAAGTTAAATTTTCACATAATCAGCTGTCAACTTTAGGCAGGAAAATCAAGGACTATGATTGCTATGTCCTATTTTTCTTGCAGATGTATAATGAGAATACATTACATGTTTGCTACCTTTTTTTGAAGGGCTCACAGGTAAGTAGCATAAGACTATGATGCCAAATGATGAGTTAATGGGTGCAGCACACCAACATGGCACATGTATACATATGTAACAAACCTGCACGTTGTGCACATGTACCCTAAAACTTAAAGTATAATAATAATAGTAATAATAATAAAAAAGACTATGGCTTGCATGGCATAAGTTAATGTTTTACAGTTATTAGAAAAAAGTAATCCTGTTAAAGAATCTATGAAGCATACTGACATGGTTACCCAACTCTACTGTAAAAGGTAGGCTAATTCCCAACTGAAACACACATTTAGCGCTGCTAGACATCCAGTCTCTTGCTTAGCTCACAAACATTTCTTATTATCTTAGCTATGAAATATCTTATTTGTCAAATAATCATCTATGCTTTCTGGAACATTTATATTATTATATAAATAACGTGATAAATATATATACATGCATATGTTATATACATGTATTTATCAAAACATTTATAATAATACAAATTTGGGAGCAAAACCTATCTATATACTGGAATATATGTAGTCATTTAAGATGGTGCTGTAACTATGTTTATTGATGTTGAAAATATTTTTGTAAAAGCATATGTGTACATATGTAGTATATACAAAATTACAAATGGCATGAAAGAAACCAGAAATAGTATTATTTCTTACTGAGCATTATGGGCAATTTTCACTTATTTTCTTAATATAGTCTAAAAGTGAGTATTTATAACAAAGAAATAAAATCACCAACAGTATATAAAGAGGGCTAACCCTTGAAGAACTTTTATTAGAATAATTTTAATATAAATAAATTTAAAAGAAAACAATCTAATGTCTTACTTAAAGATACCTACAAATGAAAGAGAATGGGAATTGAATTTCATTTAAGTGATGTTTTCACATTCAAGAGTGTTCTCTCAATATTGTTTTGCATTAAATATTAATTTTACCCCCACACAATATCCACAGGAGGAATAGTTTTACTCTTATTCCAACAGAAAATATTCAAATTTAAATAAATTTATAAAATTAAATATAAATATAAAAGGGAATAAAAATAAATAAGGACTCTGAGCTTAGGAGTTAGTAGCAAGGTAAGTGGACAAGCCTGATTTACACAGTGAGAATGTATAAAAAAACAAAACAAAAACTGTTCACCTCTCTCTTTGGCCACAATAGACCCACTGTTGAAGAAAAAAATAAAATGACCTTTTTCCATCAGAAACTGCTAATCAAAAGAGTGAGGCAGACAGATGTTTTTTTTTTGTTTGTTTTTCAGTAACTCTCCACATTCCACTTTGGGACTCCTCAGTCCTAGGTCTGTCTTAACTCACAAGGATTCATAGTGCTGCAGACTCATTGGTTAAAATTCCTTCTTTAGAGCCCACCATGTTTATTCTGAGGAGATGGTGAATGGCAATGTAAAGAAATAAACTCACCTGTCCTTCTGTGTTAGCTGATAGACCATAATGCCTACAGCACTACATGCACAGGACTGTAGGAAACGCCGCAGCATGGGAATCCTCAGGCTTCCTCTGAAGAAACCGAGGCCAAAGGAGAGTGAATGGCACTTCTCCTCCAGCTGCCTGGGGACATAGTGCAAGGCAGTTTCCCAAAGACCCAACATTCTTTAGAAGCCTCGTGAATTATTTTTTAAATGATGCAAATTTGTATTCTGCTTCATAGTGCATCCATGCTACGTCAACAGAAAAATGTTTTAAGTTACTTAAAGAGAGGGAAAAATAAAAACAAAATATTTTAATCAGACAATGAGAATACTACTATTGAAATAAGTCATGGGGGTTGATGAGAAAGATCATTTGGGAGGTGCAGTGGCTCAGGTCTGCAATCCCAACACTTTAGGAGGCTGAGATGAGAAGATTGCTTGAGCCAGGAGTTTGAGATCAGCCTGAGTAACATAGTGAGACCCTATCTCTACAAAAAAAATTTAAAAAATTATCTGGGCATGGTAGCATGCTCCTTCGGTCCCAGCCACTTAACAGGCAGAAATGGTAGGATTGCTTGAGCCCTGGAATTTGGGGCTGCAGTGAGCCTTGCACCACTGTACTCCACCCTGGGTGACAGAGCAAGTCCCTGTCTCAATTTAAAAGACAGACAGACAGACAGAGAGAGAGAGAGAGAGGGGGAGGGAGGGGGAGAGAGAGAGAGAGAGATCGAGATCCTCTTGCTTTATAGTGTGAGGATGCAGGACATAAAATTCACAGGTTTGAATCTGACCTACCTCTTTCCAGCTGTCTGGGCAAGTTACTAACTTCTCAGTGTCTGTCTCATCTGTGAAATGAGAATGATACTTGCGTTTTGCACTGTAGGAGATTTAAATAAAGTGATTAATGTAAAGTATTTATCTCATTTCCTGATAGTCAAGCCATACTAAAATATGGTAGCAATAATTAATAACAGCTTCATAGAAGCATAATAAATCGAAAAGAGTAAAAATGCAGTTGACATTTAGCATTCTGGAGATTTGTATTGGTGTCACAATATTAAAAGAACACACACTCAGACCAACATGCAAGTCCCAGTGGTAGCTTAGTTGCTTTATAACGTATGACCCACAGAAGAGGGATTCTCTAAATACCAAAAGAAAAAATGTGTTGCAATTTTTTAAGGTGATATTGGTGAAAATGTTAGTAAATGCATTACTTTGCGGTGAGGTAGTATCGTTTGATTTCCTCAGCAGCCTAGAAGATTCTCTGGATTTCCTTTACCATTTTAGCAAAATTCTTTCCAACGGAACTTTATAATAAAGAAAGTTAAATTATGTGATTATTTACTTTACCATCAGCATTTTCTTTTAGTTTTTAACAATGCCTCGAACAAGTCTTTCTGATCAACTCATGTCATACAACTCTAAAAAATCTAGCTTCTTTTTTGTTATGTTCCTGCTTTTTATTTTTTAAAAATCCTCTTTTTAAATTGCTTTGAGCATTTTAAACTTACCTATTAAGCTCATTTTCTATTTCCTTGTGTTCAAATTCTGTTTGTTACCATATTATAGCTCCTCTTTATAAAGCTTTATTCCTTGAATCTTTTGTAATCCTTGTAAGTTTATCATACTTTTCATGAGAATCCCACACACTCTGTGCTAGGAAACATAGCCACACGGCAATCTCCCTTTCAGCTTTGCATGGCAGAGTTCCTAGAGCTTCATTGATTTTATATATTCCTATATGAATTTCTTGTCTTAGGGTTCCGACATTTCGTAAGTATTATAAAATTGGATCTCACATCCACATACAGTAAAAACCTGAGGGTCCAACTGCTTTTGAGCTACACTTTTTCCAGCAAGAGTTCCTGGTGGTCTGTAATTTCCTTCCAGCTATCTGATTTCTCATCTGGGGGCTACACAACTCTTACGTAGACTTTCAAGATTTTAAGAGTGAAGCCCTTTTTGTTTTACAGGGTCTACTGTGTAGATAGGAGCTCACTCCTATGCAGCATTTATTTGTTTATGCTTTCTCCCTCCTTTGGAATATGAGCTCTCCTAAGGCTGAGATCTTGTTAGATTTGGTCACCTCTTTTGGCCTCATGATAAGCCAATATTAGTCGATCATAAAGTTAATGAAGAAATAGATAAATGTTGGGCCTATGGATTTGAGTGCTCCCTGGTCTATTTTTTTTACATCTTGGGGGTACATTTACTCCAGTGTGACAGATCCAGCCTTAATTAGCAATGTGAGTGTGGACATCCAAGCATTAGGATACAATAATAGAGAAGATACTTTTATACAAAAAATTAAAAAATACCATTTTCTTAATAAGAATTAGAGATATTACCTTCTTGAGAAGAACAAAACAACATTCTGTACAGTTCTGTATTCCAGTTATAGTAAATAGTAGAGATTTTAAGTGTAATGGCTGCATTTATTTACATAATTGCTTTCATATTAGGGACCACTTAGATTTAAAAATATCCAGGATATGTCTTATCATTGTTTGTTTTTATTAGATTATTAATAAAATAACATAAAATACAGTAAGACTTAAAGCACAACAGACATAGTAAGACATAAAGACATAAATAGTAAGACATAAAGACATAAATAGTAAGACATAAAGAACACGATGATCACTTGAGTAGCCACCCTCCATCTTGTGGGGACAGAAGAACATTATGGTTAACTTTGAAGTCCCTCTTGTGTCACTTTCTGATTCTTTCCCATTCCATTCTTGAATGAATCATGATCATAAATTTTTGTGTTTTTTTCTTTTAAAATTTATTCTTACTTATAACATGTACTATGTATATTATATTATAAAATCCAAGTAAATGTCTATAATATATTGCTTAATTTGTCTATATTTGTAACTTGCTTCTTTGCTCTGCATTGTACTCTTGGCTTATGCTGTTGCATGCGGTTAGAATATGTTTATTTTCAATGGAGTAAACTATCCCATTGTCTCATATTTTTTACTTTGACATTTGGTTTGTTTCCTATAATTTTTGCTTTTACTAATAGTACTTCAATGAACATTTTTGGTACACATGTGATGTGTTTTTGATTACATGTGAAAGAGTTTTTCTGTAATAGAGCTTTTCAAGAGTTGTGCCACGTTAAGTTACAGATTGTGCTACAAAATAGTGGTCTCCATCCTGACAGTATCTAGTGAGGCCTGGATTAGCTAGAATCCCTGGACAAGTTGCTCCAAACACTGGCTGCTTCATTACACTCTCCTCAGAGGATTACCAGAGCAAAATGGAGTCAGATATGGTACTCCATGTTCTCCTTCAGTTGTGAGCACGCTAAGCGTCCTTAGATGCTAAAATGCTTGTCACATGGACATCCATTTTAAACGTTGGCTTCAAAATGAACCATTGCCCATGGTGGATAAGGGGCCCTAGGAACTGCTGAGAGCTCGTATTCCAGATGGCCAAAAAGCACAGCCAAAAAGCAGAGGTGAGACTGGTCAAGACTTGGGTTTTGGGGCCACCAGATGTTATTCCTGAATTCCTGCCTTCAAATATAACAGATAGTTCTGTTTAATTATGACAAATGTGCACTTCTATTAAGAAAAAGGCTTGCTTCAATTGGCTTTATACGTATTCATACTTCTGCATGATTTTGAAATTGTTGACATGAAAAAGACCAATTGAATTCAAAATATGTTCACATTTTTGCATTATTCGCAACTTTACCTTGGAAGAAAAGGAAGATCTGTTTTATACTCTAAATATAGTTAGAACTGTTGTGCATGTTTATTGATTTTGAGAAATTAATTTTAAACTTTTTACCACCTATTTGAGTGAATTATTGCTGATGCTGGTTTTTGAGTATGTGTAGTGTTCATTATGCAGGAGTCACGATAAAGGATTGCATATGGCAATTTCAAGTATAAGTCTGATAAAGTTATAATCATGAAAAAGTTGAACATTCTCAAATATTTTAAATCATAGAACTTTCAGATAAATTTAATATTGAATTCTATATATTTAAAAATTTACTTTAAAAATATTAATTGTATAATCCAAAGAGAACCTAACAAACCTTTTAAAATCTGTGCCTCATTATGATTGCTCTCATAATCCCTAAAGTTTACACCAGTATACATTATTTGCATACTCTCATTGTTTACATGTGTCATAATTTGAAAACCTGGGAAGCATTGTGCTACAGTATGTATTTAGAAATAGAAATTCTGGGTTAAATGACATGAACATAATCTTTCATTGACAATGCCTAATTGTTTTCCAATTTACACTCCACTCCAAGCAGCAAAGTGCAAATGTACTCGTTCCAAATCCCTGCCAGCACTTGGATGGTTTTAAATGTTTATAAATCCTGGAGGTGTGCTTTTTAAATTTGTAGTTCCCTGGTTACCAGTGATTTTAAATATCATCTTACATGTTTATTGATCACTCAGGTGATTCTTCTGTCAAATGTCAATCCAAATATTTTGCTTACCTTTATTGCTGATCTTTTTCTTGTAGAGTTATGTGAGTTCTTTGTTTATCCTGGATAATAGTCCTCTGTAAATTATTTGCATTGCAATCATCTTCTTCCCATAGGTTGGTAGACTTCTCATTCTCTTTCTGGGATCTTGATGAGCAGAAGATTCTTAAGTATTCCTTATGGTTTATATATTTATATCTTTTGTAAGATATGTCTCCTATAGCAAAATTATTTTCCTATATGCCTGCTGAGAAAGTTTTATGGTTTCACCTTTTACATTAGATTTTAATCACTCATGAATTCATTTGGGGGTAAGTAGCTAGCGATCAATTTATTTTTTAATTTCATATAAATATTTCCATCACTGATCTACAGTATAGTTCTGTCATAAGTCAAGTTTCTGTATATTTTGGGGCACTGTTTTGAGACTCTCCAGTCTGTTTTCATTTATAACTTAAATCTCTGCACATATACTCCACAGTCTTAATTACTATCTTATTAAAGTAACTCTAAGGATGTTAGAATTTTTACTGTAATTTCATTGAATCTATAACAATTGAAATCTTTCAGCATTAATTTTTGAATGTGTGAACTTGTTATATCTTGCTATTAGACTTTAATATATTTTATTATAGTATTATATTTTTTCATGAAGGTCTTATACATCTTTCTAGATTTACTCCTAGATATGTATATTTTTATGGTAATGTAAGTAATGCATTTTTATGATTATATTTTCTACCTTTTTGTTGACAGGAAATTCAGTTGGAATTCAATTAATTTTCTGCAGTGACAATGTGTCCAGCAAACTTGTTATATTCTTCTATAGGTGCTGAAAATTTATCTGTGGACTCTTTGGGGTACTTTATATAGACAATCATATAACCCAAAATAATGAAAGCTGTGATTCTTCTTTCCAAACTGTACCTGTTTTATTTCAGTTACTCCTCTTACAGTGATGGCCAGAACCTCTTATTTTACTTTGGGTTTTTTTTCTGCTCACTCTTCTTCATCATGCCTTCTTGGTATATGCATGTGTGTGTGTGATTTGCGATGGTGAACTCATATTTTGGGGAATATTATGTAATATACTTTGAGGCCTATGTGAAGGTACTCTTCTTACTTTGAAGAGTAGGGAGATGATTTGTATTCATTTCTATCAGGTACTTGGGGTTGCTTTAAACTTTTCAGTTATTTTCAGTACACCAAGCTACGGTAAATTTGGTTGGACTAAGATATGTTTTGGATTTGTGTCCACACCCAAATCTCACGTCGAATTGTGATCCCCAATGTAGTGGAGGGGCCTGGTGTGAGGTGTTTGGACCATGGCAGCAGACTTCTCCTTTGCTGTTCTCATCACAGTGAGTAAGTTCTCACGAGATCTGGTTGTTTAAAAGTGTGTAGCACCTTCCCCTTCATTCTCTCTTCCTGCTTCTCTGGCCAGGTAAGATGTGGCTTCTTTTTCTTTACCTTCAGCCATAATTGTAAGTTTACTGAGACCTCCCCAGCCATGCTTCCTGTACCTCCTACAGAACCAGGAGCCAATTAAACCTCTTTTCTTTATAAATGACCCAGTCTCAGGTAGTTCTTTATCGCAATGTGAGAACGGACTAATACAGACTACAAACCTGCCTATGAATTATCTTATACTCAAATGTTTTGTCTTTTTTCTATTCTGTGACAGAATTTGAGACAATTTTTTTTGTCTCCCTTAAGTTGGCATGTTTAATTCTAGTTCACACAAACCTGAAGGGACATGATGGTTAACTTTTTGTGTGTCAATTTGGCTAGGCCACAGCAATCGGATATTTTGTCAAACATTATTCTAGATGTTTCTGTGAAGGTATTTTTAGATGAAATTAGCATTTAAATCAATGAAGTTTTAATAAAGCAAATTACATTTCATAATGTGGGTGGGCCTCACAGCAGTAGAAGGTGTTAATGAAGACTAACCTCTTCTAAGTAGGAAGAAATTCTGCCAGTAGACTGCCTTTGAACTCATATTGCTGTTCTTACCTGGGTCTCCAGCCTTCCAGTCTACCCTGCAGATTTTGGACTTGTCAAACTTCTACAATCACATGGGCCAATTCCTTAAGATAACTCTCCCCCTCTCTAGTTCTCTTTCTTCTCTTGTTGGTTCTGTTTCTCTGAAGAACTCCAACAAAAGAAAATAAATAGCTTCTTACATGGTGGGATTCTAGCTTTATGTGAAGAGTTTTCTATTTGACTTTCCATTTTGAAGCTCCTGGGTATTCATTGTCTCCTTGCTTTCAAGTACATTCAGTCTCTGCGTTCAACAATCTGCAAATAAACACCAATGTCAATGCCTAGCTTACCATCATGGGTGTGTGTTTTCATTTAGCTTTAAGCCTTTAAGTATTTCTTATTAAATTGATAGCTCATTGATGCATTAGAGATATTTTTAAATGCTGTGCATTTTTAGGTATTATTTTTGGGGGAGTTAGAGGGTTAGCCAGGGTCACCATACAACTGGAAGTAAAATGATAATTTGTTTCCTCAGTGCTATTTCTCATTTGTCCTTTATCTCACACATTTACTTCAACTTTGAAATAGCAGCCCTGATTTCTAGGAAAAAAAAAAATCTTATGTGCTTCAAGGATAGCAATCAGCAGAATGCATACTGCTCTTTTTAGAACAAGCATTAATTAAAGAGGCTGTGGTGGGCTGAATCTGAGATGACACCCATGATTCCTGCCTCCTGATGTCCATTCTCTGTATCATCCCCTCTCTGAGGGCAGGACTCTGAATACAATGAATTTTATTCCCACGATTAGGTCACATTTTATGACAAAGGCTAAGAGATTTTTTGGATATAATTAAGGTCCTAAATCAGTTAACTTTTTCATTAAAAGGGAGATTATCCTAGGTTGGCCTAATCTAATCAAGTGATCCTTTAAAAGAGAGCAGGGGCATTGCTGAAAGAAGTGATTCAAAGGATGAGAGAAACTCTCTTGCTTGCCTCAAAGGAGCCAATCTGCCATGTTAGAGAGCCACATGGCAAGGACCTGATAGAGGTCTGTGGATGGTGAGAGTAATCCTAATCCCTAGCAGTGAGTCAGCAAGATAACAGGACCTCAGTCATACATCTACAGGAAACAAATTCTGCCAACAACTTGAGAAATCTTTGAAGTGGATCTTTCCTTAGTCAAGTCTCCCAATGCAGATGAAGACAGCCATCATCTTTACTTTGTCTTGAGAGACACTGAACAGAGGACCTAGCTAAAACGCCAAACTCTTGACTCAGGGAAACAGTGAGATAATATATTAATATTTTTATAAGCCACCGTTTGTAGTAATTTGTTATGAAGCGTTAGAGATCTAATACAGAAGCAATCACACCTAATGCACAGAGCACCTACCTCTTTTTCCTTTGTCCTCTTAAATCTCACATCTGTTTCCTCCTGTAGCGGAGAGAAGCAGCTTTCTCACAACTATTTTAGTTCCACGTGGTACTAATGATACAATTGTAGAAAAACCTTTCCAGGTTTTCTTTCTTCACCCTAATGATGGGATTGATTTTGGAAGGAAACAGCATTCTTCTTTGTAAATTTAGACAAAGTCTTCAGGTTAGTATGGCAGACTAGAAAAAGTTTACTTTGCTTTATTTATAGGCATTCTTAGCATTTTAAGATATGAACAAATTCATGTAGAAAACTAATATTTTTAAAAGAAAAAGATACCAATTAAGGGAAATTAATTTTTAAACCTACAAAAACTAAAATAAAATTATAATGATGATGATTCATATCATCACTGTATAGGGGATATAATAAGTGACAAGGGAACACCCTGGTAACTCATTAAGTACAATAAGAAAACACCCAGTTTCTCCTCATGAAATACCATTTATTTAAAGTGCAACGTAAAGAGCTTCAACATTTGCAAAGCAGCGTAATTTTGTTTTCAAATTTATAGTTGACAGAAAAAGGTGCATGTCACATTACAATAGTTGTGCTTTGAGGGAGACAATTATTTTTGACCACTGCTAACTATCAACATGTGCTATCAAAAATGACATCTTATACCTTGAACATCTTGCAAAAGTACACTGGCCCAGGGCCTATGTGAAGAATTGGTTTACGGTGAAGAAGTGTTTGACTCTGAATCTGGGGAATCATATTTGTTAGCTCTCAAAAACTTGTTAATAATTTTACACTTTAGTAAATTACTCCAGGTAGAATAGAATACTAGAACCAAAGCTGAGTGACTTCATGCAGATGCATTTGTTTCGTACTATCCCATTGAGTTACATATATCATAAAAGGCCTGAGAGTCCGGGGCTAAGCTGAGAAAATAAAAAAGAATTATGATAGTCTTAGCAGAAATAAAAATGATAGCCAAAGGCACCAGCACTGCAGTGAGAAAAAAGCTCTCCACTTGTTCTTTCTACTGCATGCACAGGCAAACCTTTGCAGAGCCTCTAGACATCTAATTGCTGTATATGTCCATCAAGAACAAGCAAAACTAAATAAAAGCAAACAAAAAAATCAATATTCATTGAGAAACTAGCTATGATGAAATGGGGAGGATTTAAAATGTCTGATCAAGGCTACCAAGAGTTGATATGTAAGTTACTGTGAATGTCACTGTGACAGAGTCCTTGCCAGATTTTCCGAGGGTGACAGCATAAAAACGGAAGGAAATGTCTTAGCTCTGTGTTCTCATCCCACTCCACCCCTGCACAGGAATTCTAGTTCTTATCTATTTTAAGACAAGTAGACCTTTGCTGCATGTTTGCAGTCCAGCCCAATTCCATGATTACCCTTAAATACAGCAATTAACAAAAAAGACACTCTCTTGGGTGCTGAGGAGTCTACGAAAAAATGAGACATAATCTCTTCCCTCTAGGATCTTACTGCCAGTTGCAAATGCCTGTGATTGTGCTAATAATACCCTGAATCCCACTCCTACTCAGTGTTGACCATATCTGCCCTCACCTAACATCTTTATTGGTTTCATTTTCTTGATCCTGAGCTACCCACTAGATTCATGGTTTATGTTGCCTAATCTAGTAATAGTACTTTGCATCAGTGGTATTTGAACCTTGCGATCCAACCAACTTGTCTGTCACTCTTATTCTGAGCTTCCTAGGTTGTCTCAGCAAGCATGTGCAACTCCAGGTCTGGTAGCACAAAATGCAGACTGCAACCTTGGCCAGCACTGGGGATGTTCTATCCTCTCTTCTTTCTCCTTTGAAGGGAAAATGAGAATAGGTTCTCTGAAGATTTCCCTAGAAGTGTTGCTCAGTTAGTAGATACTGACAAAAAGGAGACTGATTAAAGGCTACAGCATTCTCTCCAAATACAGAAGAAACAGTCAGACAGCATGGGGCTAAATGCTAAGAAATCTGTGAATTTTGGATTGGACAGAGGGCATGAATCTCAACAATGCCACTTCCTAGTTGTATCCTGTTTGAAAAATTGCTCAATAATTTTAAGTTCAGTTTTCTTATGTATTAAGAGAGGAAAATATTTTTATTTTGCAGAATTATTGTGAGTGTTAGAATAGGATTAGGCATAGTAGTCACCCCTTAAATTGTAGCTGAACAGTATAGAATCAGGTACAAAATGAAGTATAGTTATTACCACAAAGTTAATTTTTTTATATGCTGGAAAAAATGACTATAAGGGCAACAAAATGCTGAACAATAGTTACAATCAAATATACAAGCACAGATTGTGTTTGTCCTCTAGCAGGATAAAACCATAAAGAACCTATCCAGGGAATCTGAAAATAATGCTGAAATTCTTCTGTACAGATAATAGATGTCTTAAATACATGTGTGTTTCACTTATAGAATAGTTCGTTTAGATCAGCATTCAGAGACTATCTATTCTTATTTTATCAAAAATTTTATTAAGCTTTGCTTTCTAATTTCCTAGTTCATAATATATTAGAAATTGCAAACTAAATGGGGAGAAAGAGTCCTGGATGGAAAATAAAGGAACTGAGAATTTAATTACCCAACAATTAATTCCTTGAGTGTTCAGTGCAATATGTATTTTACATGGGATTTGGGTGTTGAAAAACTAATCTTTATATTTTGTAAAGTGTATGATGCTATATATATGTGTGTATATATAAAGTGTATGATGCTATATATATATATAAAATATGGCATAGTTATATCTTGAAATTCTAAATATTAAACCTCACCCACAGCAAACAATGAGAAGACATGCCAGTAAGTTCTTCTAAAAAGAAGAGCACTAATATAAATGATGTGACATTTTTTTTAAATTCCTGACCCAGAGTCACCTTTCTGAGAGCCTGTTTGAGCTGAATGGAACACTGTGTATTAAGCAGGGTCACCTTTTCAATGACAATCAGGAGTTTTCTCCAACACAAGAGAAGATCTGGCTTTATTTTTCTACAAATGTTTGCAAATAAAGTCAGTTTACGATCCTTTTATAAACAGAGAAATTTAAAATAATCCACTTGGGATGGATAAACTAGATTATTACAAAACATTTTCATATTTCTACAATGTAGTAATATGCCAAGGACTACACAAAACATAGAAATTATCCAACTATTTTGCTTTGGATAGCCCTGAACATCTAAGAAATGGTAATGCCCTGTTCTCAGGGTAGACTTTATTGTCAGTCTTCCTCATGTCATATTAGGCCCTTCTGATTCATAACCAAGATACTTTCTTAATGTCAAGAAGTATTGCCCAAGAAGTAAATGGTACATATTTACATACATAACATAATATATATTCTAAAACTCAGTATATGTATTAGGCTGTTCTTGCATTGCTGTAAAGAAATACCCGAGACTAGGTAATTTATAAGAAAAGAGGTTTAATTGGCACATGGCTCTGCAGGCTGTTCAGGAAGCATAATGGCATCTGCTTCTGCGGAGGCCTGAGGAAGCTTCCAGGCATGGTGGAAAGTGAAGGGAGCACAGGTGTCTCACAAGGCAGAGTGGGAGCAAAGGGGGCGCACTGTACACTTTTAAATTACCAGATCTCTCAAGAATTCACTCACTATCATGAGAAGAGCACAAAGGAGATGGTGCTAAACCATTCATAAAAAATCCACCCTCAGAATTCAATCATTTCCCACTAGGCCCCACCTTCAACAATGGGATTAGAATTCAACATGAGATTTGGGTGGAGGGAAATATACAAGCTATATCGATCTTATGTTCTTCAGTGACTATTCCCCCTGCTCTTAATACACCAGTCTAAAAAGTTAACAAGAACTTAATAATATATGTGATTCATACACATACACATATGTACAATTTTACATCTTACTATTCATTTCTCTATTTCATAATGATTTATTTTCTTTGAGCCCTGAGACTATTTTATATTAGTTAGGGTTCTCCAGAGAAATTGAACCAATAGAAAATATATATATACACACATAATTCAGGTTATGTGTGTGTGTGTGTGTGTGTTATATAAATAGATTCATATCCTATTGGTGTAATTCCAGGTCTAAGGGAGAAAGTCTGAGAACAAGGGTGGGAGGGATGCATTACTGGAGTCCGAAGGCCTGAGAATAAAGAGCTCCAACGTCAAAGGGTAGGAGAAGATGAATGTCCCAACTCAAAAAAGTAGAGCAAATTTGCCCTTCCTCCTCCTTTTCGTTCTATTTGGAACCTCAAGAGATTGAATGATGCCAGTAAAGTGAGAGTGATCTTTTTGACAGTCTACTGATTCAAAGGCTAGTCTCTTCCAGAAACACCCTCACAGACACACCCCAGAAATCCAGAAATGTTCTACCAGCTATCTGAGCATCCTTTAGCTCAGTCAATGACATGTTTGAGAAACATTTTATTCCAAAATTGAAAACATAAAAAGACATATATAGGTAAAAAATGCATTCTATATGTGGACACAGTGGCTCACACTTGTAATCCCAGCACTTTGGGAGGCTAAGGTGGGAGGATTGCTTGATCCCCAGAGTTCGAGGTTATAGTGAGCTGTTATCAGCCTAGGTGACAGAGTGAGACCTCATCTCATTAAAAAGAAATACAAGCACTGCTTAAAGCTGTAGTACATAGTATGTAAAATAATTAACTTTTTTTCTAAATTTATGTTTGAAGAATTTACATATAATTATTTCATTTATGATTTTTTTTTTTTTGAGACAGGGTCTCACTCTGTTGCCCAGACTGGAGGGCAGTTGCACGATCTCAGCTCACTTCAACCTCTGCCTTCTGGGCTCAATTGATTCTCCTGCCTCAGCCTCCCAAGTAGCTGGGATTACAGGAGTGTGCCACCATGCCTGGCTTTTTTGTATTTTTAGTAGGAACAGGCTTTCGCCATGTTGGCCAGGCTGGTCTCGAACTCCTGATCTCAAGTGATCCACCTGTCTCCGCCTTTCAAAGTCTTGGGATTACAGGCATGAGCCACCATGCCTAGACCATTTGTTCTTTTTGAGATTTGACAGTCATAGGGGAAGAAATTAACTTGGAGCACTGGCTTATTAATCTATACCAAAATAATTACTTTGTGGTGTATTGTTCAATGAGCTTTGATTAATGCGGAGTCATGTAAGCCCATATTCACCCAACATCACAATCAACAAATTTTATTATCCTACCAATTCCTTCAGGTTGCCCTTTGTAGCCACTTTCCCCATTGCTAACTCCCGATAACCAGTGATGTCTTCTTTATTGCTATAGTTTTGGCTGTTGCAGAATGTGATGTAGAGAGAATCACACAGTATGTAACCTTATGAGTCCAGACTCCGATTGAATGTAATGTACTTGAGATTCATTCCTGTTGTGAGTTATAAATAATGTATTCTTTTGTGTGGCTGAATAGTATTCTATTGTATGAATGAATATACCGTCATCTGTTTATCAATCTGGCAGCTAAAGAACCTTTGGGCTGTTTGAAGTTTGTTATGATTATGCTATAAAGCTACTACAAACATTTACGTATAGTTTTCCTGGTGTGAATATTTTTTTTTTTTTTTGCTCTTGGACCAATATCTGGGAGTAGGATTGTTGAGTCATATAGTAAGGATGTATTTAATTTAGAAGACTGTAAAACTGTTTTCAAAAGCGACTGTAGTATCTTGCATTCCCACCAGCAATGTATGAGAGCGCCAGTAGCTGTGCATCATCACTAGAATTTGGTATTGTTTGGTGTTTTTATTTCCATTGTAAGAGGTATGTAGTGATATCTCATTGTGTTTTTGAGCTGCATTTCCTTAATGACAAATGCTGTTAAACTCCTCTTCATGTGCTTATTAGCCATTCATGCATTTTCTTTGGTAAAATGTCTGCTCAAATTGTTCCCAGTTTTCAATTGGGTTTTAAGTTTTCTTATTATTAATTTTGGGAGTCACTTACATATTCTCAACACATGTCCTTAACTAGCTACTTAATTCAGAAATATTTTCTTCCAATCTGGCTTAAAAATTAATGTATTTTGAAAGTTCTTAAAACTCTTCAAAGAGCAGAGTTTTTTAATTGTGATGAAGTCCAATTTATTCATTTTATTTATGAATCATTCCATTGATTTTGAATTAGTTTGCTCATTAGAGCTCAAATTTTTGTCTTGCCCAAGGTCATAAATATTATATCTTGAGACGTATTTTTAAAATTTTACAGTTGAACAATGTGGGGTTTATGGACACCAACCCCCATACATCAAAAATCTGTGTATAACATTTGATTCCCCCAAACCTTAACTGTCAATAGCCTTCAGTTGACCAGAAGCCTTAATAACATAAACAGTTGATTGGCACATATTTTGTATGCTATATTATATATTTTGTATTCTTATAATAAAGTGAGCTAGAGAAAAGACAATGCCATTAAGAATATCATAAGAAAGAGAAAATATACTATTCATTAAGTGGAAGTGGATCATCATAAAGGTCTTTGTCCTCAACATCTTCATGTTGAGTAGGTTGAGGAGGAGGTTGGGGAGGAAGATAAGGAAGAGGAGGAGTTGGTCTTGCTGTATCACGGGTAGCAGAGGCCAAAGAACTGGGGGAGGTAGAAGGGGAGGCAAGAGAGGCAGCCATACTCAGTATAATTTTAGGGAACTACACTATAATTTCTAATTGACTTTTTTGCTTTTTCAAAATTTCTCTAAAAATATTATGCAGTATTCAATATCATATAAGAAATAAAAAGCAGTGCTAAGTAATTCAAACCCATCTTCCAGATTATCTGATATCAATTTGTTTTCTGGCACTGCTTCTTCTATGTCTTCTTCCTCATCCTCTGGCACTGGTTCTGAAGTGCTCATCTTCACCAAATCATCTTCTGTTAATTCCTCTGGTATGGTTATCTATTAGCTCCAAGATTCATATATGACAACCCTTTGTCACCTCTCCACCCACCATCATTTTTCCCACATCCACAATCTCTTACATGATTTCTTTGATTGGCTCTGTTGTATGTCCTGTTAAGTAATGTACAACATCTGGATACAGTTTTCTCCAGGAAGAATTTATTGTTTGGGACTTAACAGGCTTTTACAGCTTTTTCCATAAAGATGATGGCATCTTGACTGGTGTAATTCTTCACAATTTTTGTGATATTCTGTCAGGATTCTGTTCCATAGCATTGACAATCATTTCCATAAAATACTGTGTGTAATGAGCCTTAAAGGTCCTTATGACCTCCTGATCTAGAGGCTGAATTAGATAACGTTGTGTTTGGGGGCAAGTAGAACAGTTGACGTCTTTGGTGTTGAATTCATGACACTCTGGGTGTCCGGGGGCGTTGTTCATTATCAATTTATTGGTATTTTTGCCAAATAAGAACTTAAAAGGCAGTCACCTACTGGCAAGGCACTTCCTGACTTCAGGAACAAAGCATCGATGTAACCCATCCAGAAGAAGTGTTCCTGTTGCCCAGTGTTTATTTTCTCCCTTCAAGGCTTGGGCGTTAGCAGCTTTATAGATAAGGACAATCCTGATCATGAACCTGACTGCATTTGCACAAAACAGTAGAGTTAGCCTGTCCTTTCCTGCCTGAAGTCCTGGTGCTCACTCCTCTTCCTTACTAATAAATGTCCTTTGTGGCATTTTTTTCCCCATAGAATAGAGCATTATCTTTCATCTGCATTGAAAACCTGCTCAGGCAGATATCCTTTCTCCTCAATGATTTTCTTAATGGCATCTGGAAACTCCCTGCTGCCTCTTGGTCATTAGTAGCTTCTTCTCCTTTTATTTTGACATTTTAAAAGCCAAACCTCTTTCTAAAATTATCAAACCACCCTTCACTGGCGTTCAATTCTACAGCTTTAGATCCTTCACCTTCCTTTTGCTTTAAGTAGTCATATAATGACTTTCTCTCGAATCATATTAGAGTTTATAGGTATGCCTTATAACAATCCTGCACCCACATAAAAGCTATATTTTCAATACGAGATAAAATGTATTTCACAAAATGTGCTATGTTTTCATACCTGCTGGCGTAGCTGCAGGGATGGTTTCACAAACTTCCTTTTTTTAAAATTAAAATTTTTTAAACAATTGTTTTTACACTGTATTCACTTACCTTGAAATGGTGGACAACTGCAGCTGTTGACCTCAATCTATGGTACGTATCAAGCAATTCAGCTTTTTCTTGTAAAATTACAACTTTCCTCTGCTTCTTGGGAGCACTTTTAGCATCACTAGTGACACTCTGTATAGGTCCCATGGTGTTATTCAAGGTTTACAGTATTGCAGCAAACGTGAAAAATACACAAGAACCACAAGAGATCACTTTTTAGTGTGATACACAATTTATTGGAGAGACAAACTGCTCATGTGGAGATGACTAGCATCACACAGCATTTTAAGTGGATGCTCTCCACACTAGAGCTCACTGCGATAGCAATAGGAGGTAGCTATAAAATTATTACAGTAGTATGGTATGTGCTGTAATTTTATCCAATTATAATTGAATACTGCATTTTTATGTTTACATTTCTCTCAACAGCAAATAGTGCCATATATGGTCTGTGTTTGTGTAAATTTTGATACATTTTAACTTTTTATCATGGAGTTGTGTATATTTTATAGTAAATAAGCTAGTACCTACATATATTTTACGCATTAATAACATACCTAACTTTTACAGCACTTTTTTTTATATTTCTGGGCTACATGGTTTGTCTGTGAGTTTTCTCAAATTATTGCAAATCTTGAAAACAAATTTCAATATATTTATTAAAAAATATCCACATATTAGTGGACCAGCACAGTTCAGACCAGTATTATTCAAGGGCTAAGTGTACTTTATATTTAGATGTCTGCCATGCTGTTTATTTTTGCTTGATGCGAGGTATTTATTCCCATTTTTACTCTGTATGCTGGCTGCACTGTTCTAGGACCCCACCTGTCCTCACATCATAGCTAGAAGATAAAAGAGGAAACAAGAATTCAGCAAATTCCCCATGATACCAGTTGGTTTTCGAGATTTTACTCCCTTCCCATTGGGCTTACTTCAGTCTTTAAGTAGCTGTTTTCTGTATTCTCTCTAGAGTTTTTGGTGAGCATTGGTGAGAGAGAAAGGCTGTAGAGAGCTTCTTTTATCTTGGGTGTCAACAGAAGTCAGATTTTTACCACTGTATATTAGTTTTTACCCATCCCAGGATTTCATATAAATGGGACTATACAGGAGGTACTCCTTTGTGTCTTTTTTTCTCTCATGTTTTTGAGATTCACCCATGTTCTTGCATGTAACAGTGTTTTGTTCCTTTATACTGCTGAGTAATTCCATTGTGTGAATGTATCACAGTTTGCATATCCATTCTCTCTCTCTCTCTCTTTTTTAAAAAAATAATGTTTATTTCCATATTGCTTAAGAGCCGGTGCAAGTACAGCTTAAGACCATTCAGTGGTTGCTCCTACCTATTCAGTGGCCCGAGTGGTGGGAGCCACACATCAGTCTTCTGTGGCAGGCTGAGCACTCCAGGCATCAGAAGGAAACTGCTGAATAGGCACAGAGGGCACCTGCATGCATGCCTTCATACCAGCTGCAACTTCAGGCTGAGTAGCGGTGAACTCAGGAGATGGAGAAGTCCATTCACCCTGAAATTCCTCCTTGGTCAGAGCCTTGTTTCAGCAGCAGCCTGCTCTTCTTTTTCAGTCTCTTCAGGATCTCTGTAGAAGAAGAGATCAGGCATCCCCTCCCACAAGTGTTCACAGGAAATGGTGCCACACATGTGCAGAAGTTCCCAGGCCAGCATCCACCACATCAGACCCACTGAGTGAGCTCCCTTCTTGCATGGGATGGCAATGTCCACATAGCACAGCAGAGAATCTCTGTTACACGGAGCAACGGTATGTAAGTTAACACAAGATACCTCTGTGAGAGGCAGTGGTCAGCCCTGGGATCAGTAACCAAAAGATGCTGTGGCTCCCAGAAGGTTGCCTGGATCTGGTTGGTGAAGATTCCAGGAGTGAAGCGGCTAGCAACTGGAGTGGCTCCAGTGGCAGCAGTGAACTTCAGCGTGGCCTTCTGGCCAGTATTCCTGGAGGATATGATGTGGACATCAGCAGGGTTTTCAATGGCAACAATGGCACAAGCTGCCAACAGAAGCTTCTCCCAGGTCCTCTTCAGATTTATGATGTAGACGCCACCACATTTCTTTTTATAAATGTACTGTTTCATTTGGAAGTCAAGGTTGGTGCCACCTAAGTGGGTTCCTGCTGCAAGGAACTTAAGGACATCCTCCTCCTCCATTTGCAGGACATCAAGGGCACTGTACACTGTAAAAGTTTCCCTTTAAGTTACAACAGGAATCTAGAACATTGCCATATGGACCCCTCTCTGGGTAGCACAAAAAAGCCCATTCTCTAATTGATAGATATTTGGGTTGTTTCCAGGATTTGGCTATTATGAGTAAAACTGCTATGAACATCCATGCATAAGTCTTTTTGTGAACATAGGCTTTCATTTATCTTGGGTAAATGACCAGGAGTGGAATTTTAGATCACTTAGAAAGTATGTGTTTCACTTTATAAGGCACTGTCAGACTGTGTTACTAAGTTGATGTATCATTTTATAAATCCACCAGAAATATATGAGCAGACCAGTTTTTTAAAATCTTTGCCAATCCTTGATATTGTCAATAAGTTTAAAAAGGGGAACAATAAAAGTACTAGACAGAAATGTAGAACATATTTTGTAAAAACAGAATCAGAGAAATTGTTTCTAAGTGATAGTTGAAAGCTTGATGTCATAAAGAAAGCTTAACTCCATAAAACATAAAATAACTACATGACAAATAATAATGTCAAATGAGAAGAGAAAAAAATGTCTAAAATATTTGTCAGACATATTAAATATATTAATGTCCTTATTTTTTAAAGAGCTCTTATAAATTAACATGTAAAATACATCGATTCAGCAAAGGTGAAGAGCAGGCAGTTCATAATAAAGATATTTTAAAGGTGTATAAAGTTGTCCAATTTCACTCAAAATTATTGAAACATGAATTAAAACAAAATATGTCATACTTCTATCAAATAAAAAAGAGATGATTTTTGGCTATGTACTGTGTTGGAAAGAGTTTTGGGAGAAAGAGCTTCTCATACACTGTTATTGGCTGTATTAATTTGTATTTTCCCATTGGACCACAGTTTACCATATACACAGTGCTTTGGGAAGCACTCTCTTAAATGGGTTTTTCTTCTGCTCTCACACCACCACAATAATAATCAACACAGAAGAAGACTTCTCTGACCAAAAGTGAGGGTTTTTAAACCATACAACAAGCAGTGGACACCAGCTGGGTGTCCTCCTATTCAGTACCAATACTATCTACCCAGAGATAGTGTCAGATCCCACAGGTTAATACTCATTACCATAAGATCATCCTCTCCTTCCCTGAAGTCGCAATTCCAGGCCTCTGGAACTTCTGACCAATTGGCTTCAAGTTGGCGCTCCCATGATCCCATCTTTGAGATTGATTTATTTGTTAGAGCAGCTCACAGAACTCAGGGAATCATATTTACTGGCTTATTATCAAGCATATTTTACAGGATACAAATAAACAGCCAGATGAAGAGATACATGGGGTGAGGTCTGGGAGGATTTCTAAGTGCAGCAGCTTCTGCTCCTGTAGAGTTGGGGTGCACCAACCTCCTGGCATGTGAGTTTTTCACCTTCCTGTCATGCTCAATGTGTTCAGCTCTCCAGAAGCTTCTGGAACTCCATCCTTTGGGCCTTTTATGGAGACTTCATTGGTTGTCAATGATTAAAGCATGGACAACTATGTCAAAATGTGATTGGACAAAAAGGATGTGGTCTAAACTCAGCAAGCCTTGTCCATTCAGATTCTTCTTGATCCTTCTGTGCAGCATTCTTTCCTCTGGAGTACGGGGCAGGACGCTCTCTAGAATGAGAGTTTTATGACCTATAATTGGATTACAGTCCTATCTCGGGTGGGTAAAAGGAGGACAGAAGTTCAGAGAGAAAGCTTTCATTTCCTCAGGCTTGCTTCTGAGCCCTAAATTTCTCCAACATTATAACCAAGTCTGTGACAATGATTATGGAAGTTATGAACTAGGAACCATGGATGGAAATGAATCATAATATCACACACAGGCATTAGGATTTAATGTTGAATGTTTATAAAGTGTATTTTACATATATTGCCTAAATTTATTCTACCAACACCACAAGAATTAGTTATTTTATATTCTCATTTTAAAAATAAAATACCTAGAGTTTAGATAGATGGCTTATCCAGTCAGGTCATATAACTAGCAAGTGGCATAACTTGGTATAGAGCCCTTAACTTTGAATTTCAAGTTCAGTTACATTTTCATTAATCAGAGTTGACTTACCTTGAAACACATGTGTTTTGTACATCAATGCTTGTCACTATTTCACGCAATGAATGTAAAGATGCTATATTTTATTACCTAGATAATGTGCTGGTTTTGTCCTGTCTCTAAGTTTGTAGAATTGCTGTAGAAATATTGAGAACATTCCTTTTTTTTCCTTATTAAAATCTTGAAGAGATGCTTTTATTTTTATTTATGTTTGTTTGTTTTCAGGACATGTTTTAAAATCTATCATTTGGACAAATTGGGTTAATAATCTTTGTTTTAGTGTTTTAAAGAACAGGCTCAGTGAAAATGCTTTATTAACATGATAAATGATAAGTTTAAATAAAATAAATGAAAAAAGAAAGTGTGGTTTTGAAATAATTTATCTGGCATTGCACCAGCTTTTGAGAGAGTTGATTATTACGAGTTGCTGAACATTACTGCAATTTTCACATGAAAATATTTGCCTCTCCTATTTCCTTGTGTTATTGAAGACATATTATGAAAGCCATAATATCAGCAGCTTGCAATTTGGAACTCATTTGATTTAACTGATAAGAATCTTTTTCATTTCACAAAACATAACTTCATTCAGAAATATAAAACTGTTCTGCTGTATTAAACAGTGAATAATATCAGGATAACAATGTTAATTGGCTTTTGGACTGGGAGTACTTGAATGAACTCTCTTCTCCATCATTTTTCCATTAGATTTTGCTTGAATTACTCAAAAAACCAAGGTATTTATCCTGATTTGTAACAAAATATAACATTTCTCTGATAAGTGTTTTAACATTTTTAGAAATTCTCTGCACTGTAAACAGACAGACAAAAACAACAACAACAAAAAAACAAAACACTAAAGCTACTCTAGAATGCATATTGAGCTGGATGGCCATTAAACATTTGTTCAATATTCAACGATAATCTTCTTGTCAAATAGATCAGATAGGGCATTAGGTTATATTATGATAAAAGAACACAGATAAGTTTGGGAGCTGATCCTATTAAGATTTGAGTACTGACTGCTTTTGCAGTCTCCCCTCTTGTGGCAGGATTGGGTGCTGGTTAATGATGTGAATTCTGCGCTAAAGTCACCTTTCTTTGGCCACCTTCTAGTTGTGTGACTTAGTGAGACTAACTTGCTTTCTGTACTTCAGTTTTCTCATCTGTAGAATAAAAGTAACCATCTGCACACATAGAGAGTTTTAAGAATTAAATGGGATAACCAAGAGAGTGCCTAGTCCAGTGTGTGGAACATAATAAATATTAAATAAGCATTCATTTTCTTTTTTCCCACTCCTTTACTACTTCTCCTTTGCCTTCCCTCCAGCTATGAAAGTTTTCAGCTCGGAGGGGCTTGTTGTGGAACATACACTGTGCCTAGACTCCCTCTCAGGAAGACACCTGTTGCCCCTGCTATGGGTGTGCATTGGTAGAGAGCCTTCAGCTGCCAGCCCCTCCAGCGATTGCCTTGGATGCGCCAACTGCTTTAATAAAAGTCAGACCCTTTCCCAGGGCAGAAATGACAGACCACTCCTTGCATACTGAGGCTGGGCCATCTCTGCCCACATCCTTGTCGCTCTGAAGGGTCATTCTAGATCCAGAGCTTCTCTGTGGGGTCTCTGAGGCACACTCTATGTGTGCAGGTGGTTACTTTTATTCTACAGATGAGAAAATCGAAGTCCAGAGAAGCAAGCTAGCCTTCACTAAATCACCCAGCTAGAAGGTGGTCAAAGAAAGGTGGCTTTAGTGCAGAATTCACATCATTAACCAGTACCCAATCCACCACAAGAGGGGAGACTGCAAAAGCAGTCAGTATAAAACCTTAATAGGATTAGCTCCCAAACTCATCTGTGTTCTTTCATAATAAGTTTATCATAAGTTTTTTTTTTAACCTAAGTTCATTAGGCCGGCATCACAACTCAATATCTTGCTCTGTTCAATGTTGCTTTCTTCTCTCTGTTCTACAGAGATTGATCCAAAGGATACTTTGATAAACAACTTTCAGTTAAACTCCAACTCAGTTTGTTCTGCAGAGAACTCAAGCTGCAAACCAGCTCCTCTCTGCTTTTTAAAAGACTTTGAGGAACATTTGATTCAAAGCACAGCCAAGGGCACCCACTTTACTCCCTCATTTCACTTCCTCCACCTGTTTCATACCACTGCCAGTAATCTCTCAGCCTAGGTGAGAAAAGATCCAGCAACTAATATAGAACACTCACTTCTGATTTAAAAAAAAATAAATCCTTAGTTTGAGTAATAATCATTTCTCTCAGGCTGAAAAGCTTCATTTCAAGCGGGCTGGACTGTTAATTCTATAGGTAAGATCTAAAAAGATTGTGAAACATTGATATTAAAATCTAATTTACCTCAGTGTTATATTCTATACAGAACTAGGCTGAGATTTTTTAACAGCATAGTCTTATTTGGACAAAACAAAACATTCAATACCAGTGTTCTGCCATCAATTGTTTCTACTGCTATTACCAATGAAAGCAACAATGGTAATAATAATACCTAAAATTTCAAATACCTTATTACAGTTAAAAAATCCAATATGTAATAATGAAATAAGAAGGTTAAGAGTATTACTTAGTTACTATATATAAAGAAAATGAGGCCCAAACTGCTTAACAGTTCATGAAAGTTCACAGAACTAATTTGTGGAATTGAGGCTGAATTCAGACTTCTGACATTAGACTTGATGGTTTTTCTTCTACATTGTGATTAAACCCCATATCACTTACAAAAATCGAGTCTGTTTGGGAACATGAATATAAATAAATAGTCTTAATTCTTTCATATCGGATTACTGGAAAAATGTATTTTAGTAGAAATACTTGTCCATAGAACACAGCTTTGCAGCATATTCATCCCAAAGAGCTGAACTTGCCTGCACACAGCAACAAACAAATTACTTTACTAATACACATGCACTGACAATAGTTATGAACTCCGGTTACTAACACAGGCAATATCACAAAGACGGATAATGTGGCTTTCCCAAGGATAAATATGAAATCGGTGGGGCATGTGCTAGGGCCATAGTTTGAGAAAAGTCTACTTGTGTGATCTAAATAGACTTTCCCAGGGAGTAAATGGAAGCTTGGAATTAGAAACTCGGTTTCTTCCTTCACCATGTGTTGACCTCTGGATATAGAACCAAAGGAAGCTACATAGTGATTTGAATAGCAAGTGCCCTATAGAGTGTTCTATATTTAGAAATCACACTGAATATATTGGCAGAATTATAATGGCCTGATGTACTTTGTGGCATTACTTTGCTAAGAGGAGTCTAATGATTGTTTTGTTGACATATATCAGATATTTCAACTGACATATGTCAAATGTTAATCACAAAAACATGAAACAATTTCATTTTATTCACTTAATCATTTTGATTGTCATTTTCTCAACATTATCAATTAGCATGCATGTTGTTTGCTGCAATTCATTTGTAAGATGAATTCAAGAGATTCCAAAGTATTCAACAAATTTTGCTCAAAATCAGTGAAAAAACCATCTTTTATTAAAATTCAAAACAATGAAAATTCATAAAGCTGTATTGGTAAAGGAAAATTTTGCTTCGGCATGTTCATCATTAGATGATAGCAGGTGTTATGAAGGACAGAGCTATTTCTTAATGTTAATGTCCCATGTGGGTGCACAGGCAACAATTATGGTCTGCTGGGGACTGGGCTGCAGACTTCTCTGCTATGCATCACAAGTCACAATAACAGCTACAGTGAACTAGAGTAATAAATCTTTCCTGAAACAACAATTTGGTATTTACTTAAGTTTGTGATGACTGCATGCTCTATTTTGAAGCATAGAATAACTGAGAATTGTTTTATGAAATCTTATGTGACATCCACAATTCTAGAAATCCTCTCCAACCTATACAAACAAGAAGAAAATCTCACCAAATCTAATACTTTTATATATCTCTTTGCTATAAGAGAAAGGAAGAGAATGGTTTTTATCATTTTGGGTCTTCATTCTGGCTAAATTCTAATGTAGAAGACTATACAGTGAAATATTTTCTCAATGTTTTATACATTTTTGGCTCTATTCCCATTGTAAAAAAATTGTCCTGGCATGTTTGGATGGGTTTTTGGATTTTCACACTTGTAGCAATGGAAGACTTGGTACGATTTTATTCACCTTTTTAGCTGAATACCTATCAGAACACTGGCCCATAGTAGGTTTTCAATACTAGTTATTAAGAGGACAGCAAAGATGAATGAAGCACACTCTCTTTGTTCTCATGGAACTCATTAGACCTTCATGGAGACACCTGTGTGAGATAACTTTTTACTACACTTAAAAAGAGCTTTATCATGTTTAAAGCACCATTTATTTCTGAATCTCTCTGTATCCTTCTTTCCATGACAGATGAAGAAAATCATCAGGAAAAGAATCCCCCTGTCCCTCCAGCTGTGACATCTCCATCACTGATTTTTCTGCTGTAATTACTAATAGCAGAAACAAATTACTGATGATTGTAACTATGATAAAAATGTTGGATATAGCTCATACAGAATCACAAAAGCAGAACAGAGTTCTGGCCTGTGCTCTTTTTCCATGCCAAATATGGTTCTGATTACTAAGTTACTTAGTAAAGGCATTCTAATTTAAATTCTTCAAACAATGATTCATCCTAGGGGATAAGAAAGATTACCGGCTTTGGGAAGTAGAATTCCTTGACCTTTGGTTATTTCTTGTTTGCTGGCTCTATTTTTTTTTTTTCCCTTCTTCTCACATGGAGGTGCTCCCGGGCCTTCTATCTTTGGTCCTGTTCTCATTCTTTATGTTTTGCTCCAGCAATATTTATTCCTTCGCTTTCTACTATTACCTGTAAATCAATGGAACCTATATTTGTACAAACCCACTATTTCTAGTCACGATCTTCCCAGCAGTGTCAGGCCCACCTTTCTGCCATCTAACTCCCAACTGAAATTCCAAGGTGAATGTATACACACCTGTGTAATCACTAACCCAATTCTCATCTCGAATGCTTTCATCACCCTAAAATGTTCTCTCATAGCTCTTTCCAATTAATCCACCCTAATCACCATCCCCAAAGAACTGATTATCTGATTTTTACCACTATATATTAGTTTTACCCAAACCAGAACTTCTTATAAATGGAACTATACAGAATGTACTCTTTTGCATCTGACTTTTTTCTCAACATGATATTTTTGAGATTCACCCATGTTTTTGCGTGTATCAGTGGTTTGTTCCTTTATATATTGTTGAGGAATTCCATATGAATATATAATAGTTTGCATACTCTTGTTGATAGACATTTGGGTTTTCCCCAGAATATGACTATTATAAATAAAGCTGCTATGAACGTCCAGGCATAAGTCTTTTTGTGAACATAGGTTTCCATTTCTTTTAGATAAATGGCCATGAGTGGAACTGCAAGATCATATAGTACCTACATGTTTGACTTTCTAAAGCACTGCCAAACTGTGTGGCAAAGTTGGTGTATCATTTTATAAATCCACCAGCAATAGAAAAGAATACCAGTTCCTTCAAATTCCTGCCAATATCTGATATCGTTAGTTCTTTTACTCATTCTGGTAGATGAATAGCAGTATCTAATTCCGCTTTTAACTTGCATTTTAAAAACTACTGTGTATTGAGCTCCTTTTCTTGTTTTCTTAGTCATTTTAAAATTATACTTTACAAAAGGCCCATCAAATCTTCTGTCCATTTTCAAAGTTAATATGTTTTTCTTACTGGATTGTAAGAATTATTTATATATTTTAAATGCAAGTCTTTTGCTGGATATATATGTATTTGGAAATATTTTCACCCAGTTTGTGGCTTGCCTTTCATTTTCTTAAAAGTGTCTTTCAAAGTGTCTTCAAACTTCAGATTCTGGGTTGAAAATTATTTGACTTAAGAATGTTGAATATTGGTCCCCAATCTCTTCCAGCTTGTAGAGTTTCTGGTGAGAGGTCCGCTGTTAGCCTGATGGGCTTCCCTTTGTAGGTGACCTGGCTTTTCTCTCTGGCTGCCCTTAACAGGTTTTCCTTCATTTCTACCTTGGAGAATCTGACGATTATGTGTCTTGGGGTTGATCTCCTCGTGGAGTATCTTAATAGTGTTCTCTGTATTTCCTGAATTTGCATGTTGGCCTGCCTTGCTAGGTTGGGGAAGTTCTCCTGGATAATATCCTGAAATGTGTTTTCCAGCTTGTTTCCATTCTCCCTGTCTCCTTCTAGCACTCCAATCAATCGTAGGTTCAGTCTTTTTATTAAGTCCCATATTTCTTGGAGGCTTTGTTCATTCCTTTTCATTCTTTTTTTCTCTGTTCTTGTCTGCATGTCTTATTTCAGTAAGGTGGTTTTCAAACTCTGATATCCCTTCTTCCACTTGGTCGATTTGGCTTCACGAAGTTCTCATGCTGTGTTTTTCAGCTCCGTCAGATCGTTTGTATTCCTCTCTAAACTGGTTATTCTAGTTAGCAATTCATCTAACCTTTTATCAATGTTCTTAGCTTCTTTGCATTGAGTTAGCACATGCTCCTTTAGCTCATCATAGCTTTTTATTACCCATCTTCTGAAGCCTGCTTCTGTCAACTCATCTAATTCTCCGTTCTGTTCTGTGCCCTTGATGAAGAGACATGGTGATCATATGGAGGAGAACAGGCACTCTGGCCTTTTAGGTTTTCAGCATTTTTTCATTGATTCTCTCTTGTCTTCATGAGTTTGTCTAGTCTTGGTCTTTGAAGCTGCTGACCCTTGGATGGGGTTTTTGTGGGGGCTTTTGTTGTTGTTGATGCTGTTGCTGATGTTTTCTGCTTGTCTGTTTTTCTTTCAATAGGTCCCTCTTCTGTAGGGCTGCTGCAGTTTGCTGGGGGTTCACTTCAGGTCTTATTCATCTGATTTGCTCCCGTGCCTGGAGATGTCACTCAAGGAGGCTAGAGAACAGCAAAGATGGGTACCTGCTACTTCTTCTGGGACCTCAGACCTCAAGGGGCACCAACCTAATGCCAGTAGGATTGCTTCTGTAGAGAGTGTCTGACTATCCCTGTTGGGGGTCTCACTCAGTTGGGTGGCATGAAGAGCAGGACCCATTTAAGGAAGCACTTTGTCCCTTGGTGAAGAGAGTGTGTTTTGCTCAGAGGAAAACCACTCCTCTGGGCTGCCTGGATTTCTCAGAAATACCAGGAGGAGAGGCTAAGTCTGCTGGTCTGCAGAGACTGTGGCCACCCCTCCCCAATGGGCTCAGGCCCAGGGAGATCCGAATTCTGTCTCTGAGCCTCTGGCTGGAGTTATTGGAGATCCTTCAGGGAAGCCCCACCCACTGAGGAAGGATGGGTCAGGGTTAGACCTGAAGAGGCACTCTGGCTGCAGACTGCCACAGCCAGTGCATTGAGCTGTGGGGAAAAGTCTTGGGACCAAGCAGTCCAGCCTCCCTGGCTCCAGCATTGGAAAAGTGCAGCCTAGGGTTACAGAAATGGGTGCCACCCTTCCCCTGCCCGGGAAGCTTAGTGTATCAGGCAGTTGCTAGTCCCAGTGCTGGCTGCTGTCCCTCCCCCAAGGAGCTCAAAAGGCTTAGACAGCAGACAGGGGCAGCAGGTGCTAGTCACCCCTCCCCCTGGGGAGTTTGGTAGGCTTAAGCAGATTCCAGCTGAGAGTCAGTAAGAATCTGGACATTCTGGGATTGGGATTCCAGGCCCTGTTGGTGTGGGTTTATGAGTGGGATCTTCTGATCCATGGGTTGCACAGTTCCGTAAAGCACGGTTTCCCTGGCTGGGTAGTGTGCTCAGTCACTGCCTCCCTTGGCTGTCGGGAGGGGGTTCCCCTTCCCTGTGTCGCTCTCAGGTGGGTAGTGTGCTAAGTCACTGCCTCCCTTGGCTGTCAGGAGGGGGTTCCCCTTCCCTGTGTCGCTCTCAGGTGGGTTGCCACACCACACTGTTCTTCCTTCTCTCTGTGGGTCATACCAGCCTTATAGTCAATTTTGATGAGAGAACCTGGATACCCTGGTTGCTGGTGAAGGCTTCACATGCTTATTATGGTTTTTTTCGGTGGAAGCCCCAAAACGGTGCTGCTTCTAGTCAGCAGCCTTGGCCCTGGCCCCCACAACCCATGGCATGCATCTTTTTATTTGTATTTTAATCATGGGTTTATTTAGGGGTTTTTTTAGGTGTTAAATTTTATCCAAAGTTTTTTGAGGGCTATTGAAGTAATTTTCTTCTCTTAAAAACACAGTGCAAATGCGTTTTATTAGTACAATTTCCAATTTTGAACTATAGTATACATTCTTGGGATGAAACCCATTAGGTCATAATGAGCTGTTCTTTTATGTATTTCATTTGATAATAGCATGCATCATATTTCATTTTAATCAACCATGATGTTTATTTTTAGTCAGAATTATAAATTCACATATTTCAGAGCAAATTAGGTAACAAATTTGTGAAAAGGCTAAGTATTATGTAAACAAGAGCAGTCAAGGCTGTAAAGAACTGAAGAGTATTTTTCTTGCCTAAAGACATTATTTCTTTTTATTTGTTTATCTGCTTGTGTCCTCTTAAAGTTACACCAAATTAGCTGAGATACGAATTCACCAGGTATTCCAGGCTTTTTATTCCTGGTATATAATTTTTCAACACTTATTCAGTGAAAAGCCAGGCCACAGCAAATCTAAGGGGGAAAAAAGATCTTGCTTTTTTAAAAAATTATTTTTTAAGTTTTGTGATGAGGACAAGCAATAAAAGCCCTCTGTTGAGGATTCCCCACACCTGTTAAAATATTTTAGATCTCTAAGTGGTTCTACAGTAAGGAAATCTGTTCATGCCAGTATTTCCCAGGCATCTTTGACCACAGCAATAACTTACATACAAATCAAGTATGTATTTAGATAGATAGTGCCCTGCTACGATTGTTCCATCCCTTCATTAGATGTTTTCTTAGTGTTATTTAGTACTCAACAAACAAAAGAAAATATTCCTTGTTTTACTTGAAATTATAAAAGTGTAAATAGCATTATAAACATACACAATAGTTGAAATGCTTAAAAGGTTGGAAATAGTCTCAACAGAATTTGTCTGGGCTCAACATTTGATGGGATAGTACAGAGCAGAAAATGTGAACTGTGGTCCTTTAAAAATGTTGTCAAGAGGGAAGACAAATAAATAAAATAAAAAATGAAAAAGAAAGCTTGTACCAAGAAATACAAAGGACCATAAGAGACTGCTATGTACAATTATATGCCAACAGACTGGATAACCCAGAAGAAAAGGATAAATTCTTAGATAAATATGCCCTACCTAGCATTATGAAGACATAGGAAAATCTGAACAGACCAATGACAAGTAAGGAGACTGAATTAGTAATATTAATAAACGTCTCACATTAAAGAAAAGCCTAGGATGTGATGGCTTCATTGCTGACTTCTACCAAACATATAAGGAATAACTAATATCAATCTTCCTCAATCACTTTCATAAAAGATCAAAGAGGAGAGAATATTTTCAAACTTGTTTTTTTATGAGACCAGCATTGCCCTCATACCAAAGCCAGGCAAGGACATTACAAGAAAAGAAAATTACAGGCCCATATCCTTATTCAATATAGATGCAAAAATTCTCAACAAAATACTAGCAAACTAAATTCAATGCATTAACAGGATCATCCACCATGATCAAGTGGGGTTTATTCCTGGGATGCAAGGACAGTTCCTTGTATTTCTAGTAGTTTTTCATCTATATTTCAGTGTGATGCTAAACGACACATAAATCTTCAGTGTTATTGTAATGTTTGCAAAGTCATCTCAGAATTATAAAATAGCTTTATGCTAGTTAATACTTTATTATAGTATATATTATATATTATTATATATTATAAATTATTTTACCAGTATTATTTCTTATTTTGTGTGTAGGTTTGCTAGGCATTTCTCTGCTTATTCTTTTATTGTCCACATATTTAAATAATTTTCTGTGTGATATGATTATTACATATAACATACAATAGAGTTTTCATTTTTAAACTCAACTGAGTTTTTTTCCAGTGGCCATTTTCCTTTTATATTTATTGCTGTAACAGATATACTTGGCATATTATCATTCTATTTCAAACATTTTGCTAAATGCTTCCTTGATTTCTTTTTGTCTTGTTTAATTTATTTTTTAAAAATTGGATTCATTTTCTTGATCTCTGAAATTAGACCCCTCAGTCCCTGCAGTAATCTCGAAGGTACATAATCTGTTTAAATTCTACTTGTATTTACTTTTATTCCTTTAAAATAATTACTTAAATACATAAACTACATTTCTCACCATAACATAATAGCAAGCTACATTTCTCCTGCCTACCACTCAACCAATATTCTGACATTAACTGGTTGTAATTTTATCCCCATTATATTAATAGTGATTATCATTTGATATCATGAGGCTTTTCACAACAAAATTTAGCATTTGTATTCAATATAATAACCATAATAATTTCATTTATTTATATCTATCATTCAAACGGAGTCAGTGCTCACTGCCAGTTCTTTTGTGTCATAATTTTATTATTCATGAGTTTATATTTTAAATTCATATTGAATATGAATGATTGATGTACCTTACTGAGGTTTTGCTTATTTGGAAAAATGTATTTCTTTTTCTTCACATGTGAATCATAATTAGGTTTGTGTGTCAGACATTGTTGGCTATCTAACCATTATCTATTTTATCTTCTAACTTGCCACCAAAATTTTTGTTTTGTTTGGGATGGCGATGTACCCAGCTAAGTATTTTTTTTTCAACCTTCTGAGATAATAAGATATTTGTAGTATGATAAAAGAGTACACATGCGGGTTGATTGGCCCTCTCAACCTTCTCTTGAATATGTACACCACAAACATATTCAGTGTTCTTGGGCCATGAATCTTAGAAGGTTAAAGACAATAGCTAACAGGCTAGGAATGTTGGAGAAGAAAACATAGTACCTGGCCACTGAGCAGTTGGACCAAGCATCATCACTTGTCAGCTTCTAAAATGCTTGTTATTTGAGATGAGTGGTGTTCAAGCCACATCAGTTTGGGTTTTCAATTACCTTGAGCTGAACTGATATAGTTTGACATTGAATATAGCCAGTTTTAACCTTGTCTTCTATTAAAGCAAAACTAGTGTAAATGGAACCTCTAAAGAACAATAGTTATCCTCGTAGTCTTCAATCCAATTTCAAACTTCTAGAGATATTTTCATTATGTTGATGATGTAACCCAATCTTGAGTATTATTCTGGGTTACTGATCCTTGCTTGAACATGTGACCAGTCCTAAAAGCTACTGGTCTAGAACCGTGGGGTTGAATACAAGTAGCTACTAGCCTCATATGTCCAATTAAATTTATGTTTATTAACATTGAATACATTTTTTTAAAAATTAGTTCCTCTGTTGCACTAGCCACATTTCAGTTACCACATGTGGTTAGAAGATGCCATATTAGAAGAGCAGATATAAACATTTTACCATCACACAAAGTTTTATTGGGCAGCACTGTCTTTGCTACACAAAATGTGCTCTCAAGACCAGAAGCTTCAGCATCACCTGGGGCTTGCTAGAAATGTAGAATCTCGGGTCCTACTACAGACATACTAAGTAAAAATTTGAACTTTGATAAGATTTCCAGGTAACTCATATAAACCCTAATGTTTGATGTGCACTACCCTATATGATCTGGTCCTGCATGTATATTGGCCCCAATATTTAATAATAAGCTAACATTTATTGATATGTAGCAAGTTACTAAGAACTATTCTAAGAACTCTACAAACTCTGAGTCAGTCCTCACAAAATGTAAAAGGGACATTATCTCCCTTTTACAATTAAACAAAAAGGCACAGAAAAGACATAAATTTACTAAAATCACTCTGTGAATACATCAGGGAGCCAAAAATAACACTCAGTCATTTTGACTAGACAACTCATAGTGCTGGCTCCCCAGAACTCTCTGTTATAATTGTTCTCTTTAAACACTAGGTTTTAGGCTCTCTGAGGGAAGGACCATGTCTTATTTTTTAATTAATTTTAATTTAATTTTTTTTTTAGACCAAGGCTTGCTCTGTCACCTAGGATAGAGTGCAGTGGAATGATCACAACTCACTGCAGCTTCGATTTTCTGGGTTCAAGCCACCCTCTCAGTCAGCCTCCGAAGTATCTGGGACTACAGATGGACACTATCATTTCCAGCAACATTGATTGGTTGATTGACTGATTGATTGTAGAGACAGGTCTCACTATGCTGTTCAGGCTGGTTTTGAACTCCTGGACTCAAGTGATTCTCCTATTTTGGTCTCCCAAAGCACTGGGATTACAAGCATGAGCCACCACACCCAACCATGTCTTATTTATTTTTTGAGTTCAGAGCATAGTATAATACTTGGCATACAAGAGATTCTCAATTTCTATTTACAGAATAAAGCATCATGAATGAATGGAGGGATCAAGGCTCATTTTTTCTGATGTCAAGTGGAGCTCCTGGTAACTCTGTCACAAAGCCTATTCTTTTTAGTTGAAATGAAGAAGACTTTGTTTAGCTTTGGTAAAAACAGAAATTTGAAACTATTCCACACAATTATCACTCTTAAGCAAATAACAGATCCGGCAAAGAGCACTGTGTGGAGTACTATGAAAAGTGAGTGGATAGAGTACCCTTAGTGATAAGCATCCACTAAAGCAGTTATAAATGGTTTGGAGCATAAAAATATGTTAATGACCAAATCAGAATAATGACAGCTGTTGTAATAAACAGACCCAAATTCCCAGATGTATACTGCTTTAAACATAATAAATGTTTATTTCTTAATAATGGAACATTCAGAACAGCTGTACCTAACAGGCAGCTAGCTCCTCTCCCAATGGTGTTCTTTCCTTGCCTTTTGTGACTCTGTCATGTTTACCACACAGTTTACAAGTTCTCTATGCTTATTTTGTTTTGTTTTGTTTTTAAGACGGAGTCTCACCATGCTAACCAGGCTGGTCTTGAACTCTTGGCCTCAAGTGATCTTCCTGCCTTGGCCTCTTAAAGTGCTGGGATTACAGGCATGAGTTTATGCTTATGTGTAAAAATTCAGAAGAAATGGTTAAAACAAAAGTGTAGAGAAAGCAAACCTTCTTTCTTTCTTTCGTTTTTTTTGTTGTTGTTGGTGTTATTGTTGTGTGTGTGGAGACAGAGTCTTGCTCTGTTGCCCACGCTGGAGTGCAGTGGTGGCATCTTGGCTCACTGCAACCTCTACCTCCTGGGTTAAAGCAATTATCCTGCCTCAGCCTCCGGAGTATCTGGGACTGCAGGTGCATGCCACCACGCCCAGCTAATTTCTTTTGTATTTTAGTAGAGACTGGGTTTCACTGTGTTCCCCAGGCTGGTCTCAAACTCCTGAGCTCAGACAATTCACCCGCCTTGGCCTCCAAAGTGCTAGGATTACAGGCATGAGCCACTGAACCTGGCTGCAAACTTTTTTAACCCTCTTGAGTTTAATCCTCTTGGCTTCACCTACATGCAAGTTGAGGAAAGTGCTATGAAATTTAATCCCTGGCTGAGCAGCCTTTCCAAATCACACTTTTGTATTACGGTAGAGCCAACACAAATACTTTGATGGACAAGTATTCCCCTTTCTGTATATGCTGAGAGCAAAAAAACCACATGATTTATTTTAGTTTAGATCTTCCTAACTGCAGAGCACGAAGCAAGGACTTGGATGTAGATAGTTTAATGGAAAGTGATTCCAGCAACCAAGGTGAGTGAGTAGAGTCAGACAAGAAAGGAAAGAAGGAAAGCTACAGAGCTGGTTACTGTGGTACATAATGAGGCAATCTCATTTATGACTCTGACAAAATGTGTAGAATGCATGTATATTGTTCCTCTAAAGTACAGAAGACAAGAATACTTAGCCCATTGACTCCCATACCCCATGAGCATTACCCCTTCAGATATTAACTTCCCTGTAGTCCCAGGCTATGCTGCAGGTTGTGTTAAGCAGTCTTGCCAAGATTTGGAGAAAATTCGGAAGCAGAAAAGATCGGAGTGTGTTCAGAGCTGTCTACTTTTGGAGGCTGGAATAGGTAGGGAAACACGATGCAAAACCCTGCATAACAAAAGAAGAAGTATACACAAAACGCCATACAAGGAAAGACTAGTAAACTAAAATTAGGAGAGAAGGACAAGGAAGAATAAAAGATTGTCTTGAAAGAGTCAAAACCTTTATAAAACAATGTCTTTCTAGCATAAGACACATGACGGACAGATAGAAAGGAAAGTAACATTTGTCAAATACTAACTATATTGAATTTTTACATACATCACACCATTTAATTCACCCAATAATTGTGAAACATAGGTATTGTTCTAATTCTACAAGGGAGGCATCATGGCTTGGAAAAAATGAGTTAATTGTTAAAGCTTATGTAATTGGCAAGTGCTGGGTTCCTAATTCAATGTCAGTATGGCTCCATGTCAATGATCCTTCCACTGAAACAGCAGAGGATAAAGAAAGGGGACTAACAATCTAGACAGTAAGATTAAGAAAATGACCAAGGCCACTGCTCCTCATACTGTAATATGCATATTAATCACCTGTAGCATTTTATTAAAATGCAGGTCTGATTGAGTAGGTCTGAGGTAAAGCTTGAGATTCTGCATTTTTTCATGGGCTTCCAGGTGATGCTGATGGTGCTGGTTTGTGGACTACACTTTAGTTGCTAAGGTCTGAACATTTCTACTGAAGTCTTGAGAAAAGAGAATTGTTAAAATAATATTTTCAACACCCATTCATGACTTTTATAATAAAAAAGAAAAAAAACTCTCATTAAACTAGGAACGGAGGGGAACTTCCTGAAATTGATACAGAGTATCTACAAAAAATATACAGCTAACATCATACTTAATGGTAAGAAACTTGGATCTTTCCCACAAGATCAGGAAAAAGGCAAGGATGTTTCCTCTCATTACTCCTTTCAACACTGTACTAAAAGTGATAGTTAATGAAATAGAAAAGGAAAGAAAATAAAAGGTATACAGATTGGGGAAAAAAATAAAACTGTCTTTGTTCACACATGATATTATTGTCTATGTAGAAAATCTAAAAGAATTGACCAGAAAAACTCCTGGAAATAACAAACAGTTAAAATAGGTTGTAGGATACAAGGTTAATAAACAAAAGTCAATCACTTTTATGTATACCGGCAATGAACAAGTGGGATTTTAAATTCAAAATACAATATTATTTACATTAGTATGCACAAAAGTAAAATACTTAGGTATAAATCTTACAAAATACATACAAGATCTACATGCAGAAAACTGAACTAAATGAATGGAGAGATAGTCCATGTTCATGGGTATGAAGACTCAGTATTGTCAAAATGTCAGTTCTTCCCAACTTGATTTATAGATTCAATGCAATCTCGATCAAAATCCCAGCAGTTATTTTGGGGATATTGACAAACTGGTTCTAAAATTTATATGGAGAGGCAAAAGACCCAGATTAGCTAACACACTATTGAAGGAGAAGAACAAACCTAGTGAATTGGCACTACCCAACTTCAAAACTTATTATGAAGTTCTAGTGATAATGACAGTGTGATATTGGCTAAAGAATAGACGAATAGACAAATAGACCAATGGAGCAAAGTAGAAAACACAGAAATAGACCCATATAAACACAATCAACTGATCTTTGCCAATGACATAGCAAAGATAGTTTGTTTTTTTTTTCAACAAATGGTGCTGGGACAACTGGACAATCATATTTAAAAGTAAATTTAGACACAGACTTTCCACCTTTTACAAAAACTAACTTAAAATGGATCACAGACCTAAACATAAAAATGTAAACCTATAAAACCCCTAGATGATAATATAGGAGAAAATATAGATAACTTTGGGTATGAAGATGACTTTTTAGATACAACACCAAACGCATGATCCATGAAAAAAGTTAAACTTTAGTAAAATTAAAAATTTATGTTCTATGAAATATACACTGTCAAGAGAATGAAAAAACAAGCTATAGACTGGGAGAAAATATTTTCAGAAGCTATATCTGATAAAGGACTGTTATCCAAAATATCCAAGAACACTTAAACTCAACAATAAGAAAACAAAGAACCTACTTAAGAAATGGGCAAAAGTTTTATAATTGGGTTTTACATTTAAGTCTTTAATTCATCTTGAGTTAATTTTTGTATAAGGTATAAGAAAGGGGTCCAGTTTCAGTTTTCTGCATATAGCTAGCCAGTTTTCCCAGCACCATTTATTGAATATAAAATCCTTTCTCCATTGATTGTTTTTGTGAGATTTGTTCAAGATCAGTTCATTGTAGATGTGTGAGGATATTTCTGAGGTCTCTGTTCTGTTCCACTGGTCTAGAAGAAAACCTAGGCAATACCATTCAGGATGTAGGCATGGGCAGAGACTTCATAATGAAAATGCCAAAAGCAATTGCAACAAAAGCCAAATTGACAAATGGGATCTAATTAAACTAAAGAGCTTCTATACAGCCAAAGAAACTGTCATCAGAGTGAACAGGCAACCTACAGAATGGGAGAAAATTTTTGCAGTCTGCCCATCTGACAGAGGTGTAATATCCAGAATCTACAAGGAACTTAAATTTACAAGAAAAAAATAAACAACCCCATAAAAAAGCAGGCAAAGTATATGAACAGACACTTCTCAAAAGAAGACATTTATGCAGCCAACAAACACATGAAAAAAAGCTCAACACCACTGATCATCAGAGAAATGCAAATCAAAACCACAATGAGACACCATCTCATGCCAGTCAGAATAGCAATTATTAAAAAGTCAGGAAACAATAGATGCTGGCAAGGCTGTGGAGAATAGGAATGCTTTTTACACTGCTGGTGGGAATGTAAATTAGTTCAACCATTGTGGAAGACAGTGTGGTGATTCCTCGAGGATCTAGAACCAGAAATACCATTTGACCCAGCAATCTCATCACTGGGCATATACCCAAAGGAATATAAATCATTCTACTATAAAGTCACATGCACACGTATGTTTATTGCAGCACTATTTACAATAGCAAAGACATGGAACCAACCCCAATGCCCATCAATTATAGACTGGATAAAGAAAATGTGGTACATGTACCCCATGGAATACTATGCAGCCATAAAAAGGAATGAGATCATGTTCTTTGCAGGGACATAGAAGGAGCTGGAAGCCATCATCCTCAGGAAACTAACACAGGAACAGAAAACCAAACACTGCATATTCTCACTCATAAGTGGGAGTTGAACAATGAGAACACATGGACACAAGGAAGGGAATGACACATACTGGGGCCTGTTGGGGGCTGGAGGGAAATGGGAGGAACTTAGATAATGGGTCAATAGGTGCAGCAAACCACCATGGTACACATATACCTACGTACCAAAACTGCACGTTCTGCACATATGTGCAGAACTATATATATATATACATATATATATATATATATAGAGAGAGAGAGAGAGAGAGACAGAAAAAAACAAACAAACAGAAAAGGGCACAAGATCTGAACAGACACCCACCTCACCAAAGAAAATATACAGATGGCAAATAAGCACATTAAAAGATGCTCTACATCATATGTCATCAGAAAACTGCAAATTAAATAACCAATGAGATATCTATTAGAAAGACCAAAATCCAAAAAACTGACACCACCAATGCTGGTGACGATGTGGAGCAGCAAGAACTCTCATTTACCGCTGGTGAGTATGCAAATGGTACAGCCACTTTGGAAGACAGTTTGGCAGCTTCTTACAAAACTAAATATACTCTTAACCATATGACCCCGCAATCATGCTCCTTGCTAATTATTATTAAGAAATTATGCAATAATTTCTCAATACTTAGAAATATTTACTCAAAAGAGTTGAAAACATATGTCCACACAAAAACCTACACATGAACGTTTCTAACAGCTTTTTTCATAGTTGCTAAAACATGGAAGCAACCAAGATATCTTTCAGTAGATTAAAGGATAAGTAAAGTGTGGCCCATAAAGACAATGGAATGTGATTCAACACTGAAAGAAAATGAGTTATCAAGCCATGAAAAGACATGAAAGAAATGAATGCATATTGCTAAGTAAAAGAAGCCAGTAGGAAAGGGCTACATACTCTATGATTCCAACTATGTGACATTTTGGAAAAGGCAAGACTATAAAGATAGTAAAAAGATTAGTGGTTGCCAGTGGCTAGGCGGGTGGAAGGAATGAATAGGTGGAACACAGAACATTTTTAGAGCAGTGAAATTACTCTGTATAATATTATAATGGTGAATTCCTGTCCTTATACATTTTCCTAAACCCATAGAATGTACAACACTAAAGTTAACCCTAATTAATATAAATTATGATTTGGTAACAAAGATGTGTCAGTGTAGGTTCATCAGTTGTAATAAATGTGCCACTCTGATGGGGGATGTTGATGCTGTAATGGAAAAGACTGCTTATATGTCAAGGCAGGGGTTATACAGAAAATTTCTTTACCTTCTGCTCAATTTTGCTGTAAACCTAAAACTACTCTAAAGATAAAATCAATTTTTTAAAAAGCGGGCTGGGTAAGGTGGCTCACGTCTGCAATCCCAGCACTTTGGGAAGCCAGGCAAAAGGAATGCATGAGTCCACCTGTTGCAGTCCTAGTTACTCAGGAGGCTGGGGCAGGAGGATTTCTTAAACCCAGGAGTTTGAGGTTACAGCGAGCTATGATCGCACCACTGCACTCCAGCCTGGGCAACAGAACAAAATCCTCTCTCTAAAAATAATAATGAAAACTAATAATTTTTAAAAGGAGATATTCTTGCTTAAATAATGGACTTCAAATAATTTGTTTATGTTTACATTATTTAGAGGATGCTACTTCAAGCTTTATCCATAGAGTAATTAGGATTTTCTCAAAAATCTGTATTTTCTAATTATTGTAGTTAATAAAAAATAGAGAAATACTGGCATCATGAGAAATATACAAATCTATGATACCAGCCAACCACCTATTAACCAAGGTTATTCTATTCTTAACTGAATCAACCTATACCTCTGCTATTTGGCGGATTGGTAGAAAGAGATGATACCCAAAAAGGCTTATTTTATATACTATGTAAATTCAAGTGTATAAAATATATTGATGCCACAAATAAAATTAAAAAGTGTACATTAAATAAGACTTCCTCACTTTTCATTTAGCATGCCACTTAAAATTCTGGTATCTCCATGGAACACCCCACTAGGTATTACTGATATTGTAAAAACAAAACATACCCAAAGTCTGGCTTCTGCAGAGGTGTTCCTGATGCCAAGATTCACATTTTGACCTGGGACAGAAGAAAGCAAAAATGGATGAGTTTACACTCTGAGGCCACATGGCGTCAGATGAATATGAGCAGTTCTTCTCTGAAGCCCTGGAGGATGCCCACATTTGGGCCAACAGATACATGATAAAAACTTGCAGCAAAATTTGCTTTCATATCCAAGTGTGGTTCCACCCCTTCCAAGTCATCCATAACAGCAAGATGTTGTCCTGTGCTAGAGGTGACAGGCTCCAGATGGGTAGGGAAGATGCCTTTGGAAAGCCACAGGGCACTGTGGCCAGGGTTCACATGAGCCAATTCACATGTCCATTCACACCAAACTGCAGAACAAGGAGCATGTGACTGAAGCCTCATGCAGCGCCAAGTTCAAGTTACCTCACCAGCAGGTGATTCACATCTCAAAGAAGTGGGGCTTTACCAAGTTTAAGTTAGATTAATTTGAAGGCATGGTGGCTGAGAAGCAGCTCATCCCAGATGGCTGTAGGGTCAAATGTAATTGTGGGTTTTGCCATTAAAAGTAATTTCTTTTGCACCACCCTAATACATCCTCAACTGTGGCCTCCTGGACCAGTGGCAGATGCTACATTCATGAGACTTTCCACTGTGCCCCCTCCTCTTTCTGCCTACCAATAAATGTTACTTCCTATAAATAAATAGTAAGTAAGACTTAAATTTAAGCAAATATGGATCTACCATTTAATAGCCTCGTGAAGCTGGGCTTGTGATTTCCTTAAACCTAAAAGTCTCCAGACTTTTAGATAAGGGTGAACTAACACCTATCCCATAAATGTCCTATGTTAGTGTTTTATGTTAGAGTGCCTGGGATAAAAGAAAAGCCAAAACCCTATTATACATGTTAATACTGAGCCCAAAAGTAAATCAACAGCAGAAACAGAATCAAGCAAAGCAGCTGGGATAGATAACTGTAAGAATTTCAGAAAGAGTAAGCAGGAACTTTACTCTTAAGCCTTGGCTGGAAAAAGAAGTATTCCCATTACTATTACAGAGTTGGCTTTATACAATGAGTAGCATATTAGTAAGAAAAATGCCTATGGGTGTTAGGAATGTTTATAAGTCTATTAATTTCAGAACTAACACTTTCTGAATTCTTCAAGGTGAAATCAGTTTTTATTCTTCTTGGCATTGATCCGTCTCCACAACTCGCTCTAAAAAAAAATCAATGGCAGTTTCTCGCTGGGCTCTGCTTGGAAGGAACTGGAAGCAAGTCAAACAGCTTTGGAGTTTATTTTTGTTAAAGGGTGGGCACAATAGAGGATGTCCTCAACATCTGCAGCATCTGTGATGAATTATTCATTCCTGATTATTCTGAGCAGACAGACTTGTTTGCAGCAATGTGTCACACATATTACAAAAGTTAGAATGCAAATGAAAGAGGGTCAATCTTATTTTTAGAACCATAAAAATTTCTTAATGTTTAGAAATATTATCTTTGATGTTAATGATAAGAAATCTTTTAAATCAATTTTTGGTTTCTAATAATATCTTACTCTTATGTTTATATTTTATTTATCAACCTTTTAGTGGTTAGATCATATAACAATCTTATTTTTATGGGTATTCTGAAGGATAAATCTTAAATATGACATCTCATTATTAATTTAACTTGAATGGACTTAACTGTTTTCAGTAATGGGTTGAATATAGCAATATAATCAAAAGTCATTTTTAAATTAGTTTGAATACATGTGAATCACAATTGAGAAACTTGGTAAAAAGAAAATTCCATTTTTTCTTAAGAATAAAATATTAATTTAGTCTTACTGTATGCTGTTTTGTTTTGCAGTTTATTATAAATAAAACAATATTTAAGAGCTATCTTTTCATTTAACTAAAATGTATGTAATTGCTGATAAATGTAGTACTCAAATATTCCTTATTTATAGTATAGGTAGCTGCTATTGAAGCCATATGTATCATTTGCTAAAAAAAATAACACTCCATATTTTATCTACACCAGACCCTCACCAAACTCTTCAATATCTCCACCATTGTCATCAGCAATCAAGAGTGAGCATACTTGTTTGGTCATGGCTTTGCTACCTTGATAATATTTATAAGATCTTATTGTCAGCCTGCTTCAGTGAACTGATGAATACCTGTTATAGTATTTCTATGGAAAAACATTGTCTCTGCACCTACAATAAATAAACCTCAAAGAACTTGTTAGTTGAAATGTTGGTTGGTATTGTCAAAGTTATCATTTCTAAATTGGTTTTCTATTATATTCCTTTTCAATACTCACTTTTATATGCCCGATTTACAGTTTTCATTATTCATAAAGAATTTGGAAAATTCTGATAGTTAACATGGAGAAAACTTAAAAATGATATAACACACCACTTTGGAGAACTCTATACTTATTTTGCCGTATTTCCTTCTAAGAATATTCCTGTCTATATTCGTGTCTTTCATATGTACAGTTTTTTTAAGGAGCCACTGAACCATATTATTTTTGAGCTGAATTTTTTACTATAATATCTTAAGTATCTTTGCATTTTATTAAATATTATACCACAACAAAATTTTAATGACTACCTGGTATGAATTGTATGAATGTACCATGGTTTCTTCTTTATTTTCTAATTTGTCCTGTATTAGAAATTTAGGCTGCTTTCCAATATTTAGCTTTAGAAGCAATTTTGTGATGAACACCATTGTAGCTATACTATGTCCATATTTCTGTGTCTTTGGGATAAATTCTCAGAATACCAATTCCTGGGTCAACATATAAAAACCTCTTGGCCGGCCATGGTGGCTCATGTCTGTAATCCCAGCACATAGGGAGGCCGAGACAGGAGGATCACTTGAGCCTAGGAATTCAGGACCAGCCTGGGAAACATGAAGAGACTCCATCTCTACAAAAAAAAGTGTTAAAAACTAGCCAAGTGTGGTGGTACACACCTGTGGTCCTAGCTACTTGGAAGACTGAGGTGGGAGGATCACTTGACCCTAGGAGGCAGAGGCTGTAGTGAGCCATGATTGCACCACTACACTCCAGCCTGGATGAACAAGAGTGAGACCTTGTTTCAAATAAATAAATAAATAAGATTTTCAATAGGTACTGACACATTGTCTTTCAGAAATATATTAGGTTTGTGCAAAAGTAATAGTGGTTACTTTCAATGGCAAAAAATTGTGATTACTTTTGCACCAACCGAATAGTATCAATTTATACTTCCACCAAGTATGTTTAAGGGTCCTCTTTTACTTGACGCCTCATCAAAACCTATGGTCCACTATATTCTTCAGAGTATATACTAGAAAATCAAGAGGGAAGCATATAATCAGGGATGGGGGAATAGTGAGAGTAGAAATTGGAAGAAAAGGAGGCCATTACCTCCAAATGTTGGATAAATCACAACTCTGAGATCACTGGAATGAAGAAAGGGTTTGTTTGGAAGACTTTAGGTCCAATGTGATTTTACTATATGAGTCCCTAAAAGTCTCCTTCATGACTTCCCATGAAATTTCCCATCATTGGTTTTCTCAGGAAATTTCTGCTATACAAGTTTGAAATGTCAGGGCTAATTTGTTCTCTCAAGAGTTTGATTATAAAAGCATTTTAAAATCATGAAAATCTATGCAAACATAGAAAACATCGATAGAAAAATGCTATGGGTGTTAGGAATGTTTATAAGTCTATTAATTTCAGAACTAACACTTTCTGAACTCTTCATAAAGTTAGAAATTATGATAATTCATACTAATCTTCCAACAAGCTGATAATCCCAAAATATTGTTAGAAATATTAATTATTCATAATGTATCTCCCATTTAGTGTCTTGGGATTATATCTTCTCTTACCTAACCACCACAGAACAGAGCACACACTTAGCCTATTATTATAGATTGCAAAATAATTTATAGAATAGAGATTAGATGATCTATAAAAATATAGTCACTCATTGCTCAATTTACTGGGCACAGGTTCAAAGCATTATTCAATGTCTTTCATTCACACTGTGTTTCACTCTTCTGTATCCAGCTGGCTGCTTCTCAAGACACACATTCACCAAGGTCATTAATATTTTGTGCTAGAATTGAAGTGTGTGTGTGCGTGCACATGTGCATGCGTGTATGTGTGTGGAGAGAGAGAGAGCACGTGCGCAGATATTTGAGTTCACTTTACATCAAGTGGAAACTGCTCTCCCAAAGCCCGTAAAGGCAAACCAGTCTCTATACTCTGCTTAGGGATTCCTCCAACTAAGTTTTTTTCCTCTCTTGGATACACTGCATTTCTTCTCTATCTTAAGCCACTTTTCAAGTTTTAATTATCACATCTGATTTTAGCTAATATGCTATTTAATTCTAAACTATTTATATGTCAATATTATAATTTTTCACTGTGGCCTACAACATCAATTATGAACTCATTTTCATAAGATCATTCAGCTTAATTTTCCTTAGGAGAAAACCTTTTGTCATTTAAATCCGTTAAATATATCTTCAGCCTCATTCCATTTGAGGTTGACTTGGAAATGGTTTCCTTAGATAGAATATCAAATTATAAAAATTGAATAACTATCTTTATAAACATATAAAGTTGGATCTTACACTACCACTTCAAAATAAGCTTATTGAAATCACTCTACTATGAATTTTATAGCTCAAGTTCATTGGACTGCTTATTTTTTATCTAAATAAAATTATGTGCCATTTCTACAGGATGAATGACTCAGAAGACACATTGAAAAATTATGGCAATTAATGAGTGTCCATGTTTAAATTTATTTATTTATTTATTTATTTATTTATTTATTTTTTATTTATTTATTTTTTGAGATGGAATCTCACTCTGTTGACCAGGCTAGAGTGCAGTGGCGCCATCTTGGCTCACTGCAACCTCCACCTCGAGGGTTCAAATGATTCTCCTGCTTCAGCCTCTAAAGTAGTTGGGATTACAGGTGCCCACCACCACACCCAGCTAATTTTTGTATTTTTACATAGTAGAGATGGGGTTTCACCACCTTGGCCAGGCTGGTCTCGAACTCCTGACCTCGTGATCCACCTGCCTCATCCTCCCAAAGTGCTGGGATTACAAGCGTGAGCCACCGCACCCAGCCTAAAATTTGTTTTCTTTAATCTTTGAAATCCATATTCTAATAACTATAACTTGTCAGTGTTGGAGAAATAGATTTAACATTATAAAGTTCCTTTTTCTAGTGCTCACAGACTTTTATTTCCCTATTTCTTGTAAATAATTTTTAATGTGTAGCTTTTAGAATTTTTGAAATAAAAGCAGCTCGGTTAATGAAGATGTTAGAGCATTAAACTTCTTTCAGGAGGTCCAGAATTCTTATATGATCTTATTTGTATATCAATTTAATTCATTCTGCCTTTTGCAATTATTTGAACTATTAATTTGTTATTATTATTATTGAGAAAAAGTATCGCTCTATCACCCAGGCTGGAGTGCAGTGGCATGATCTCAGCTCACTGCAACCTCCGCCTCCTGGGTTGAAGCGATTCTTATGTCTCAGCCTCCCAAATAGCTGGGATTACAAGCATGCGCCACTATGCTCTACTAAGTTTTGGTATTTTTACTCTACTAAGTATTTTTAGTAGAGACAAGGTTTCACCATGTTGGCCATGCTGGTCTCGAACTCCTAACCTCAAGTGATTCACCCGCCTTGGCCTCCAAAGTGCTAGGATTACAGGCATGAGCCACCATGCCCGGCCTGATCTATTATTTTAAATATTCCTAAACAGTTGTCTCCCTTTACCATGGTTCCACTTTCCATGGTTTCAGTCACTCACTGTCAAAAAAAAAAAAATCAAATGGCAAATTACAGAAATAAACAAGTCACAAGTTTTAAATTGTGCTACTCTGAGTAGCATGATGAAATTTTGGCTATCCTGCACTCTCCCCCTCTGGACATGAATTATCTGTCCAGCAGATCCACATTGTAGACTTTCCCTTTCCATGAATAACTTAGTGGCCCTCTCAGTCATTAGATCAACTATAATGATATTTCAGTGCTTGTGTTCAAATAACCCTTATTTTACTTAATAATGGCCCCAAAGCACAAGAGTAGTGATGCTAACATATTTTTGTGATTGTTCTATTTTACTACTAGTTATTGCTGCTAATCTTTTACTGTGCCTAATTTAGAAATTAAAATTTATCATAGGTATGTATGAGTAGGAAAAACACATAGTATATATACAGTTCAGTATTCTCAGTTTGCAGGTATCCACTGGGGCTCGTGGAATGTATTCCCTGTGGATAAGGGGTAACTATTGTATTTCAGCTTGACAAAAAGAAGTCATGTTTTTAAATAAATGTTATCATTGTATATTTAGCCTGTATTAGAGCTATTAAGATTCATTGGTTTGCTGGGATGGAAAGTATAACAACAGCCCCCAGGGATATTCAAGTCTTATTCTGTATGTTAGGTTATTTGGCAAAGAAAAATTAAGGTTGTAGATAGATTGACGTTGCTAATCAGTTGATATTAAAGTAGCAAAATTATCCTGGTTTATCTAGGTGAGCTCAATATAATCACAGGAGTCCTTAAAAGTGGAAGAGGGAAGCAGAAGAGGAAGAATCAGAGGGTGGCAGCATGAGGACTCCACCAGTTGTTGCTGGAGGAAGGGGCCATACACCAAAGAAAGTGGGTGACCTCTAGAAGCCAGAAAAGACAGGGAAATGGACTTTCCTCTCAAGCCTCCAGAAAAATACATAGCCTTACTGGCCCATTGAGATCCATGCCAAATTTCTGATCTACAGAATTAGAAGATAATAAAATTGTGCTGTTTTAAACCATTAAATACTTGGTCATTTATTGCATCAGCAAAAGAAAACCAATATAGTTGGTAATTTGGCTGCCTAAGTAAACATTTAGATTAAAATTCTACATTATAATTTAAATAGGTTTAAATATACTCTTTGTTTTCCCAACTCTGATGTTTGATTCTCTACTTTTTCTCCATTTATATAGTTTTACTTTAAGTTCTAGTGTTTATTTTGTAAAAGGCCACAAGCTGTCTCCCTGTTTCTGCTTATCCCTATACCCAATCGTAGAAGTATTTCCCGAGTTGCAATTTTCATTTCATCACCCTATTGCTCACAACTTGGGAATGACTTCTAAACTTCTTTCTCAATATAATGATAATTCTTGATTATGGCTTCTTATTTCTCTACCAACAAACCCCACCTTCTTGGGCAAGTACATGTGCCTTCTCAGGGCTCCAACAGTACTTTGTCTATACTTGTATTCCCACCTTTCATTGCACTTTGGTTTACTTATATGCATCCATCTGCTCCCACCGGATTATCAGCTCTTTGGGATATTGGTATAGTGTATGGCACATGGAAGATGATCAATGTATAGTGAATACATGAGTAATTTCTACAAGAATACTTTCTAGCATCACAGATATACTGTGCTTTTTATTGCTTCTAATTTCCTGTATATTCCACTAACCCCACACTATACAGAGGTGCCTTCCATTTGTTTCCTTGCTTACTTTTAGACAGATGAATTCCTTTAATACTGGTCTCTCTTTACTCTAGAAAACATCCATTGCAAATCTTCACGTGCACCGATGCTGTCAGATGTTACTTTAATGATTATGTTTCAGTGAATTTTGGTGTCTGTGCATTTTGGCAGTGGAAAGAGCTAACTGTATTTTTATATGACTCTGAGATTGTATTTATTTTTTCTGTCTACTTGCCATTCCACTCGTTTTGTTCAGCCTAAGGACTGTGGTGAAAGGAAAGGAATTGTCTCCTCCGGATTATTGACTTGACAAACTGGCATATCCAGGAAGGATACCAGGCTGTACAATTTTGAAACAATATTATATTAGAAATAAAGATATGTTTGTTTAGCATGAAGTTAAGACAAAGAAGAAATCTATTTATCTATTCATCCAGAGATTAAAAGACTAATATAAAAGGAGTATATTTATTTTCGATTCATTGTTGTTTTAGACATTAGAACTTGGATCAATAGGTGAGAACTATAGGGAGAATCTAGCTTACACTACAATTAAATATGTCAGTTCTTTTTAATTTTAATTATTTTGAGAGATTAGAATCTTGCTCTGTTGCCCAGGCTGGAATGCAGTGGTACAATCACAGCTCACTGTAACCTCAAACTCCTGGGCTCAAGCAATCCTTCTGTCTCAGTCTCTCAAGTAGCTGGGATTACAGGCACGCATGATCACGTTCCACTAATTTTATTTTTTATTTTTGTAGAGATGGGATCTTGCTATGTTACCCAGGCTGGTCTCGAACTCATGGCCTCAAGCAATCCTCCCACCTCGGCCTCCCAAAATGTTGGGATTACAGGCATGAGCCACCATGCCTGGCCTATGTCAGTCTATGTGACTATGTAGGCACTGGTTTCCTGCATATTTTCTAACAAAGGTTGCGCCATCATCTAAATAAAGAAGATACATCTTTGGGGTGAGGACAGGACACCTCTTAACTCCATCTTATAAATAAAATATGATATTTTTTATTCACCCTCAATACAAGATAGATGTTTAGAAAATAACTCTTAATTTGAACTGCTTAGTTTTGAATTCTGGCTCCCAAGCTTCCTAGTTGTTTGATCAAGCAAACTTTTTTTTTTTTGAGATGGAGTCTTGCTCTGTTGCCCAGGCTAGAGTGCAGTGGCATGATCTCAGCTTACTGCAACCTCAAGCCATTTTCCTGCCTCAGACTCCCGAGTAGCTGCGATTACAGGCGCTCGCCACCATGCCTGGCTAATTTTTTTTTTATTTTATTTTTTATTTTTAGTAGAGACGGGGTTTCACCATGTTGGCCAGGCTGATCTCCAATTTCTGACCTTTTGATACGTCTGCCTTGGCCTCCCAAAGTGCTGGGATTACAGGCATGAGCCACCGTGTCGGGCCGATCAAGCAAACTTTTAAAGTATTGTGTGACTCATTTTTCTTCTCTGAAATCTGGGGAGTTTACTCCCAGTGCTATTGTTAGGAGTAATGAGATTAGGCATGTAAGATACTTGAGAAGAGGCCAGGCGCGGTGGCTCACGCCTGTAATCCCAGCACTTTGGGAGGCCGAGAGAGGTGGATCACGAGGTCAGGATCCTGATCGAGACCATGCTGGCTAACACGGTGAAACCCCGTCTCCACTAAAAATACAGAAACAAAATTAGCCAGGCGTGGTGGCGGGCACCTGTAGTCCCAGCTACTTGGGAGGCCAAGGTGGGAGAATGGTGTGAACCTCAGGAGGTGGAGCTGGCAGTGAGCCGAGATCGCGCCACTGAACTTCAGCCTGGGCGACACAGTGAGACTCCGTCTCAAACAAACAAACAAACAAAACAAAAATAAAACAAACAAAAACTTGACAAGAGTGCTTCACAACTGGATATCAATAAATGTTAGCTAACATTATTCTCAACAGTACTGGATTAGTTAGGAATGAGGTTCATTTCCCAATAACTAAAATACTTAATTGTTTTAATTTTACAATTATATATGTAAAACAGATTTTTACAAAAATTGGTAATAGAGTAACATGTTCCCCTAAAATCTCAACAGTAATATAAATTACTGTTCCCAGTCTAATATACATCATACGAGAATTTTATGTATATAAAATATTTATGACACCTATGTGTATGAATTTACCTATGTGTATACATACATATTTACTATACTGCACCATGTTTTCTTGCCTTAATTATTGTATACATGTCTCCATTTGTGTATATAAGGAACAGCTATATCTTATTTTTTCACAGCTAAAGACTAGTTTATATTAAGGATGTATTGTACGTTTTTAATTCTTCATAGATGAATATTTAAAATTTTTAATTATTGCTATCAGTGTTATGATGAATAGCCCTGAACATCTTGAACAGATTCTATCAGTATCCCTTTAAGAAATTCCTAGATCTATAATTGATTAGTCACATTTTACATTTATTACACTTATCAAAATTGTCCTTCTGTAATTTTTAGCCAATTTGTACCCCCAACCCAACTGTATGAGTGTCTGTTTCCCATCACCTTTAATAATACGAGGCATGAAAACGATTTTCAATTTTATCCAAAGTCATATTTTCTTATTTTGATTTACATTCCCATAGTTAATAGCAACCCTTCATCTGTTTTATTTGATATTTATATTTACTTCTGTTATTTTTACTCATTTGTACAAAAAACAGGACAAACATCTTCTCAAAGTTAAATTCTTTGTTTTACTTTTGGGCTATTTGTCATTCTTCTAATAATTTGTAGAGACTCTTCATATTCTAAGGAGAGTCACATTTTGTAACACTTAAAATAAATATACATATTTTCACTTCTTCATTGATTTTTCAACTTTGTTCATGTCTCCTGAAAAATATAATTTAAAAATATGAACCAAATGCAGCATTTAAAAAAATATGCACCTTGAAGTCAGAACAAAAAGGCTATTTCTAACCTACGATTATAAACATATCCTTGAACATTTACAGTTCAAGTACATGACATTTACAGTTCTACTTTTTCTCTAAATTTTTAATTTATCTGAAATTCATTTTTTCTCTTCTGTATTTGCAAAAGATACTTTTTTCCCAGTGGATAGTCAAATATCCTCAAACCATTTATTCAGTAATCCATTTTTATTCCACTTATTGGTAATGTCAGATATATCTAATATTAAATTCTCATATCTATATTGGACCTGTTTCTGGACTTTACATTTTGTTTGCTAATGTGTTTCTATTTCTATATTAACATACCACAGTGATTTACTTGCTAGCACCTTATAATATTTATTGATATCTTTCTGACAATTAACTTGGTTACTCAACGAATGTCTTCACCTAAATAACCACTTTGTGAAATCCCTTACCTCAAAGGAAGAAAGACAAAAATTACAAAAAATAGAGAAAGAATGATGAAAGAGGAACTCATATCTACTGCCATTTTTGGAGAAATTCATTTAGTTTACCTTTGGTAACAATGTACATATCAAGGTGTTGAAGCTTCTCATCCTGAAACATTAATTCCCTCCTTTTATGACTCTCTCTGCTATCTCTCTCATTCTCTTTCTTCTGTATTCATATTAGTATTCCAGTAAAATTATAGCTGAATTTGACAAAAATTGATAGCTTACTCAATGCTTACCTTAGTATTTGCCTGTATATTTTTTCTTTAAAACTAATGTCTTTGAACACTAACCTTTTCCAAAGAAATTGATTTTTTAAAATATCAGCCCAGCTCATTTCTTGTTATCTTTATTCCTAGGCATTTGATTGTTATGATTGTTATTCTTTTTCTTTTTGAAATTATTTGCTTTTGTAATTATTTTTTTCTATTATCTATTATATTTTTTATTTTTAAAATTTTCTAATTTGTTATTGTTGGTGCTGCTTGTTTCATTGTTATTGTTTGGTATTGTATGATTTCTTGAATTTGACCATTTTTTAATTGAATTTTCACTTTCAAATGGAATGCTGCTGCTGATACCTAACTTTGTGACTTTGTGGATCAGATAGTGGTCCCGTATAGTCATGTGATCATTTGATGTCTCATGGTCAGGCATTTGGCTTCTGTCAGGAACCAATGTCAAGCCAGGAATTGTTTCTCAAAACGGGACAGTCATCTGTAAAAGAGGTCACGGCTTTTTTTTCATGACCCTGTGTCTTGCCCTATAATTCTCCTATTGGGACTTGCAGTACTTGAGCTGTATTTAGTGCAGATCACCATTGAATCCAGACTTGAGTCAACCAAAAAGCATATGGAGCCACTCTCACCCACTTGGGCTAGTACAACAAATCCATAATCTCTCTGGCATGTGCTCCCATATTAAACTCAACTTAATTGAAACCTATGTTCCTTTTTCCTAGGTCTGGAACTCTTAGAATCGATTCTCACATTTCTCAAGTTTCTACACACATAATTTAGAAAAATTTTGTAATTATTTTGGGTCATACCTTATATTTGGCCTTCAGGGCCAAGTAGGAGGTAGAGGAGCATGTTGGAGGCAATGAGTGGTAAGACATGGGCATGAGGAAAGTTCATGTCTCCTCAAGAAAATATATTAGTTGATGTCACTGAAGAGTCTTCAGGCAGGTCAGACTAGCACACCAAGACAACAAGAAAAAAAAAAACACTCTTGTTATCAAGGAGGACTCAATAGGACATTTTGGTTCACAGTGCTCAGACTTATTTATCAAAATACTCAAATTCAATTTCTTAGTATTTCTATCCTTCGCAATAGATATCCAAAAATTCACATAAAAGATATAGTGAAGCTATTAATTCAATTTACATTGTTTCATTAATCCATTGTATCTGACGGTCTCATTTTCAGAAATATTAGCTGTAAGATTCCTTTAGACCATCGATAGAAAATCCCTAGTCCTCTGATCATGCAAAGAGTTATGAATTTTTCTTTTGTTTTTGTTTTTTAAATATACTCTATTTTTTAGAGAAGTTTAAGTTCACAGCAAAATTGAGCAGAAAGTAAAGAGAGTTCCATTATGCTCCCCTATCCTCACAGGTGCATAGGTTTCCCACTATGGATATCCTAAACCAGAGTGTTACATTTGTTATAACTGATGAACCTACACCGGAACATCATTATCACTCAAAGGTCATAGTTTACACTAGAGTTCACTCTTAGGGATATACATTCTGTGGGTTTGGAAAAATACATAAGAACATGTATCCACCATGTTGGTATTATACAGAATAGTTTCACTGCCCTAAAAAATTTTCACTCTCTGCCTATTCATCACTCCCTCCTCCCTAACCCCTGGCAACTGCTTATCTTAGCGTCTCCATAGTTTTGCCTTCTCTAAAATGACATTCAGCTGGAATTATATAGTATGTATTCAGATTGGCTTCTTAACTTAATAATAGGCATTTAAGTTTCCCCCATTTTCTTTCACAATTCATTTTTTAATTTTTTAGGATAGAATATTCTTCCATTGTCTGGATACACACCACTGTTTATTTATTCACTCATCTACAGAAGTAAATATTGGTTGCTTCCAAGTTTTGGCAATTATGAAAACAGCTGCTATTAACATATATACATAGTTTCTTGTGTGAATGTATGTTTTCAACTCCTTTGTGTAAATACTAAGAAACATGATTTCTGGATCATATGGTAAGAATATATTTAGCTTTGTAAGAAACTACCAAAGTGTCTTCCAAAGTGGTTGTATCATTTGCATTCCCACCAATAACAAATGAGAGTTCCTGTGGCTCCACATCCTCACAAGCATTTGGTGGTGTTGGTGTTCTAGATTTTGGCCATTCTAATAGGTGTAGAGTGTTATATTATGCTGATTAATATGCAGTTTTCTGATGACATATGATATAGAGCATCTTTTGATGTGCTTATTTGCAATCTTTATTTTTTTTTGGTGAGATGGGTGTCTGTTCAGATCTCTTGCTCATTTTTTAGCAGGTTCTTTGATTCCTTATTGTTTAATGTTCTTAGAGTTTAAATGTTCTTGGATATTTTGGATGACAGTCCTTTATCAGATATATATTTTGTAAATATTTTCTCCCAGTCCGTGGCTTTTCTTTACATCCTCTTTAAATAATTTTTTTTTTATTTTGCCAGTGTTGTGAGAATCTGCCCACTCCACAGTACCTGTGATCCCCATTCACACTATGTCCTATATTTACTCTCACTTAACCTGCCTTCCATGGGAATGTTCTTACAGGCAATCACTAACAATAATTTCAGTAACTTTTTTGCCTTTGCATTCTATGGGCCAATATGTTATTTTCCAACTGCAAGCTAATTAGCATTGTCTTCAGCTCCTACCAGGTTAGATACCAGTTACAGATGTCCTTTCCTACAGGTCTATTGCATGAAGACATTCATATCTAATATGGTATTAGTCATGGAATTAGATAATTCATATCTAATATGGTATTAGTCAAGTTCCAACTCAAACAGAAATTACACTAAATTTTTTTAAGAAGAAAGGAATTTAGTGCAAAGAAACAGGTCCTATCATTTGAAGAGCTAGAGAAGCAGCGACCAGGAGGCTATCACTATAATTATTGAATTCGAGGGTATACCATTGTTACAACAATTCAGGTATCAAAGGAAAAACTATTATGAATCACCATATCACTACAACATGGTTTGCCTGTAGAAGCGGCAGCAAAAATAGAGCTTCAGTTTTATTTTGCTTTCAAAATCTCATATGAATACATCTAATTGGTAGAAACTAGCTTTATCCAAAACCATGACTTCAGAGTATGGAAAATAAATTTTAGTGTTCTGGACTCCATAGCACAGAAAGACACAAAAAAGAGAATAAATGCTAACTATATCAGCCTTAGTCATACTCTGTAATTAATTATAACCCACACACACTATTAAAATGTATAATTTTGTGCTAGGATACTACTTGACCCATAGTAATAGCGACACAAGGGTTAGCTATTATGATTATTATATTTAACATCTCTTTCTAGACTGAAATCGATATGAATTCTTATTAACACATATGAGTGACTTCATCATGTCCTTATGTCCTTGTAAATTCCTAAAGGACTCTGGGGGTCCAGAAGAGATTGTCAACAGGTAAACAGGTGGCAGTGAAGGTTCACGACCAAGCTCCAGACAAGGAGAATAGGCAGGCAGTGAGGAGTTGGATGGGCTCCCCACCCCTCACCTGCTCTGGCTCCAGAGAAGCCCTTAGTTCCTTTGTGTCTTGCACTGTTGTGATAAAGTTCAGCTGAGCATTCTCACAGGGAGTTGTGAAAGAGAAGGAATCAAATGTGTGCCCTTAGATTTTTATACTAACCTTCCATTTCCGGAGAGAAACAGAGCTTGAATTCAGTCAGTGGGAGTCGGGGCAGTGGGACATGGGCATTGTGAAATAAGAGTTCTATGCCTGTTTTTTTGATGCTATCTTAATTTTTCTGCCAAGTCCGTATTTTTGTATTAAATTGTAATAGTAGAGATTAGGATTGAGCCAGTATGCTGCAACATAGACTACTGTAAGGAATTTGTTTGAAAACTTATTTTCGCAATCTAGACCAGAATTAACTGCAATTAGGTAAAAATTAATTGCTTTCAGATTCAGATATTCAGATTGCAGAACGTAAAAGATGATCCTCACATCTTTATTTTTCAATTCCCTGTTAAAAATATGATGATAAAGACAGCTTCTGCAACACATTCAAAGTCTCTTCTACTTCCTTATAAAGATTTCATTTCAGTTATTCTAATAGAGATATCTCAAGAGTCAAAAAAAAGTGGATGCTAAATAAGTAGCTAACATTGATTGCTAAAAAATGAGAAATTAGAACATTCCCCTAAAACTACATATATATATATCCTGGTTCTCTGTGAAATTAAGTTAGCATTTTTTTTTGTTCATGTTCTCTCTCTTGCATCAGGCCTACTGAAATTTGATATGGCAGAAAAAAATAGAATAGAAAAATCTGTGTATTACCTATTGAAATTCATTACAGAATGTTCCTCCCTGATAATTTTTTCTCCATTAAACACTTATTCCAAATTATCAACCATAACATATTTATGTTTGAGAAGCTCACTGAGAAGGAAACTCCATCCGGAGGATTCTCATCAGCTTTTCCACTTTAACCTGCTTTCCCAAGAGACCCTTGCTCTGATTGCTAATCTTCTCATGGAGAAAAACGGGAGTAAGATTTCCTGAGAGACACCCCTGCCCCTTAGGTAAGAATGGGTGAAGATTACTAATCAGAATGGCAGGAGATACAGAATTTTAAAAATTTAACTCAATTCCTCTTCAGATATTTTTATAAGTTGCTACAAAAAATGAAGAAAAACTAGGTTTAATCCTCTTGGACAAAGTATACTACTTACCCACTCCATAACGATTAAATTGAGACAGAAGGAGGTTCTAAAAATTTATTTCAGACCCTCTCTATAAAAATGCCTGTTTGTGAGCTGACCCCTCAATATGCCTTTCTTGGAAGCATTAATCACTCATTTTCAGGAACTTTTTTTTCTTTCTCCAGGGAACTTAAATAGATCGTGTAAGGCTAGAAGTTTAATGTAAATACAACTTTTTAATTTTCTTCTCCAGATCATTATATGCTGAAGCAGAAAAAGAAATAAATTACAGAAATTATATTATACCTTATCATTGGACCTAGTTATGGTCATAAAAATGATACATATCACTCAGAGTCTGCCAGTGTTGGAAGTTCAGACTAAACATACTTTTTCAATTATGGAGGAGAAAAAATATTTGTTAAAAAATTGCTCTATTAAAAGTTGTGGCCTTTCTGCAAAAGAGCAGGTAGACTCTTCCCATTCTAAGCTTTTTTTTCCTTTTCATTATCATGCATTTACTTCTCCATATAGAATCACTTGATGCTGTTCAATATATGAAATTTTACCTGAGAGCAGGATCTCAGCTTATAGTTCAGGGAGTGCAATATGGCCCCAAAGGGTATTCCCAATAGGAAACAGACACAAATGCCATCCTTATAGCCAGGGTGCTTCTCCAGTAAAGTGGGTAATAGAAAATATAACCAAGTGGCATTTGTTCCAGGGATTCCTACACAGTTTTAGATAAACCTTTTTGAAAACAGTTTATCAAATGTAAGTGTAGCATACAAATCTAACAAAAATGATTCACTTTACCAAGCACCGTATCAGGCACTAAGCAAACATAAGGAAGTATCACTGTATTAAAGTAATGATGTAATATGCCTTGGGATCCAACAGACGTGGATTTAATTCTTGCTTAATCACTTCCTTGTTGTTTGTCTTAATCTGTTCTCAAGCTGGCTTGGGGAAAAGGAATTTATTGAAAAGTCCACATGTTTCTAGACTTTGCTTCTCTTCTCCTTCTAGGTTTTATTCAATCAGACAGGCTTGTGCCACATGGCTGAAAACATTGCTACTAGAGGTGACTTTGCCTCATTATCTCTGGCCCCAATTTTGAATCCAGGAAAAAATTTTATAATTGTCTGATTTAAGTTAAGCACCAATCTCAGAGAAAACGGTCTGTTTCTGAGAGTAGATGGTCGGATGGTCTGAAATGGTATTAGTAAGAATATGGCATTTTCAATTTGTACCATGTGGTTGCAGTGATTTCCATATTAGAGAATAGCCTGGTGGATTCATGCCTAAATCCATTTCAGTTAGCCTCCTTTGCTACAAGTAAGAGAAATTCAGACCAAACTGGCTTGGGCAAAAAGGTATTTATTGTCCAGCATTACAGAAAAGTCTAGTTTTAGATTCAGCTATACAAAGGTGTTAACATGATACCATCCGTTTCTAGTATTCTCTTTCTTTCTCTCTCTCTCCATTTCTTGGCTTCGCTTCACTTTGGGCTTCTTCTCTTAAACAAAAACTTTCATTTTGGTGCCAAAATGGCTGCAGAAACTCCATCTTTGTAGTTTTAAATCCACTGGAAATGGCAAGCCTCTTTCCTAGTAGCCCCCATGGAAATATAAAGGTTTATTCCAGTTAGACTGCCTTAAGTTACATTTTAACATGTGAAACTGATAGTGTGACTACAATAACGTTGGATAGTTTAGATTGACTTTGGCTTGAGTCAGGTGCTCAAGCAGGTAGCAGAGGTATGGAGCCCCACACAGAAGATATTGAAAATTTTTTGAATAACTGATGCTCATCTAAAAACTGGGGTTATTGGGAGAAAATTGTGGAATGGAGGCTGGAAAAGGCAAACACAAAAGTCTATTAATAATACCCTATGGAGAAGTAATAAGCAGAAGGTACAGTAATTGTGTTAACAGGACACTTTCTCAAAAGTAAAAGCAGTTCTAATTTGATGTCAAAAGTGGCAAGGTAGGTCACAACAGGTATTGTAAGTATATTCTCCACTCATCTTCTCAGAATACCAGTTAGTTTCAGTAGAGGGATAGGATGTGTACTTTAGATATATAGTTTGAGTAGAGCCAGGAAATAATGTGTTCTGGGAGCATCATTAGTGGGAAGATGGCCCTAAAAAACTTCAGAGAATAACAAAGAACATAAGAGGACTATTCAAAAACTAATGAGTCACCTTGGGTATACATAGAAATTTGTGACATCAACTCGATGATTATAACAGCTGGTGAAAAGTGATTATCAACTTGTTTCACAGGTTGTGTTCATAGACTGGTGAAACCCCAGGAAACTTTAGTTAAAATTACCCAAAAAATCTCCAAACAGTAAATGCACTAGAAATAGAGGAAAAAATTACAGGGGAAGAGAGAGAAAGCAATAAGGTAGCAAGAAAAAGAGGAAGACAAATTTAGTTCAGCAAGTTGTATATTGCAAGTCACAGTTACATGGGAGGGAAAAAAATAAACTTGACCTGAATCCTGCTCTGGAAGAATCTCTAATCTAGGAGTAAATATAGGACATTTACCTAACTAAATAAAATATGATACAAAAAACAATAAAGAGTACTGTATTAGTTCATTATCACACTGCTATAAAGAACTACCTGAGACTGGGTAATTTATGAAGAAAAAGGGTTTAATTGACTCACAGTCCCACATGGCTAGGGAAGCCTCAGGAAATGTCTAATCATGGTGGAAAGGGAGGCAAGCATGTCTTACCACAGAGAAGCAGGTGAGAGAGAGAGAGAGAAGGGGAACGTGCCGCTTTTAAACCATCTGATCCCCTGAGAACTCACGATCATGAGAACAGCAAGGGGGAAGTCCACCCCCATGATCCAAACACCTCCCACCAGGCCCCTCCTCTGACACTTGAAGATTACAATTCAAGACAAGATTTGGGTAGGGACACAGAGCCACACCATATCAAGTACCTTGTATTCTTTTGAGAATTTCATGAAATAATAAAAATGCATGATGCATTTAGCATATTACCTGGCATACAGATAAAGCCTAATTAATTTAATAAATATTTTTTAGAAGAAAACAGTGAAAACATAAAAAGTTACATTAAAAAATACTATGAGGGTTTTGGATGAAGAACACATTGAAAAAATACTTTTCTGGTATAAGAAAACAGCAGAAGTAGAAGTACAATAGCAAAGATTTCAGAGCATTTGTATTATTAAGTTGATCAGTTTAATCAGAGTTGAGGAATGGGTTGGAAGTGCCTGGTTAGCAACTTATAGTAAGAGGAGAAGCAGCAAATTAATTCATTGATAGTGGACTCCCAGAATATAGCAGTGTGCACTGTGATGAGTAACACCTGTAGCAAAACTTAGAACTGATAATAGGCATGCCAAGAACATGCCATCCCAGATAGAGAGGAAAAACAAACAGAGTGGAAAGTGAGCCTGAAAAAGAGGTATGAGTGAAATTTTAAAAGTGAAAATGCTATGTTCAGAAACTTGGTCTTTTTCCCACAACTGACAGTGAGCTAGCAAAAATTTTTGTGTAAGAAGATGATATTATAAATCTACTTTAGAAACATAGCCTGGCAGCATGTGAAGGAGGGAGGTACAAATTTATTCAGGAAATTATTGCTATGATCCTGCTGGAAGTAGTGATAAGGCCTCAAATAGGATTATGGCAATAGGAATGAAAAGATAATGGATAAAAAATTCCAAAATACAATGAATAAATCATATTGCAAGTGAGGAGTAAGTGAGAAGATGAGAAAAAAAAACATTCTGTGGTTTCTAATTTGGATTTCCAGGGGGATGTAACAGAAATCATAGGAAGAAAGGAAATCTTGGAGAGTAGAAAGAGGAAATTTTGGTTTTGGACTTTTGAGTTAGTGCCAGCAGAACATCCAGTTAAAGTCACTCAGCAGATATTTAAAAATCTGTCTTCAGCCCTGTAGAAAGGTGAGACCTACAGATTAAAACATATGATGAATTTTCCAAGTGTCAGTACTAGTTAAGAACAGGGAATTGATTCTGTTTGCTTCTAGACTAATGAAGCATTCAAAAGTATTGCATTGATCATAGGCATGGAAGAAGAGTTAGAGCTGCCCTTTTCACAAATATTCTAAACAAGGCCACCTCTTGAATGAAGTGCAGGCTACACAAAATGAATTTATCTAACGGAACTTGTAAACCGAGGAAAAATTGGAGCAACCTATATACAAAACAAAGAGATAAAAAGCAAGTATTTGACATCTAAGGAAGAAAAAAACAAAAATAATGCAACATAAGTGATTAGTATTGAGAATCTTTGTGGAGAAGATAAACTTTGAGCTTTAAGTCTTTGAGGTAAAGGTGAATTTTAATTATAAATTTAGTTTTTAGGTAAACGAAGTATTTTTAAGGACACTGAATATTGTTTTGTAGTAATACAAGTTCAGTGGACACTGAGCTATTTTACAAAATGTGCTTACAATGGATGCTCATAGAAGTTTGGTTGCTTTCCTCTGGCGTTTCCATTTACAATCACAGCATTGATTCCCTTAAAATGCTTAAAGTGTTTATTGAATTCATCTCTCCAGGATGTAGCAACTGGTAAAAGACTTGTTCTCCCAGTGTTAAAAACGGTAAAACTGGACAAAGCATATGAGGCAATTGTTTTCAGGCATTGAATATGGGCAGTTCAGAACTTTCTGAGAGAAAGGAATTAACTTTCTGAGAGAAAGGAATTAAAAGAGATAAGCCCACATTCACTCAAGCTTTCATCTGGGATCAATTTCCCAAACAGCCCAAATGGGAGGTGAGGCTCAAACAGTGAATGGAGCACTTCATGATGAGAAGAACAGATCAGAGATCAGGACTGCGGAAGAGGCTACTAGAGAATTAGTAGGAGTATCAATCAAGGAGGAAGAATCTTCACACAAGGTACCCTAGAAGTCTGCAAGTGATTCCCTGTAGGTCCTTGGCTGAGGACCGAATTGCACACATCCAGGAAAAGGGTTTACAATACGTAGCATAGGGTGGTTGCAGTGGGTCTGGGAGCTAAAAAAAAATACCAGAAGACTTGTAGGATGAGGATATGTTAGAGTTCTGACCCAGCTCGGATAGACAGACCTTACTGAGCACTATGGGAATTCCACTGGAAAACCTGGAAAGACCATACTTTGAGTAAGAATCACCTACTGAAACAATGACAATACCCAAGGACTAGGAAGAACTGAAACAAACTTACCCCAACAACAAGTAAATCCAAACTAAGAGAATCAAAATTATTTTCTAGTGATTTAACTGTCTGCCAGAGCAAAATTTAACACTAAAGAAAAGCAATACAATCTAGACTCCCTTCAATGAATCAGCCACAATATTTAGTCTACAATAAAAATTACTGGACATGCAAAGAACCAGGAAAAGATGACCCATGATTAGAGAAAAGAGTTGTCAATAAAGAGATACTGCGAAATGACTCAGATGTTAGAATTAGCAGACATGTATTTTTCAAAATGCTATTATAGACATATTCAGGACTTTAAAAAATGGACATAATAAATAAAGAGATGAGCTATCTCAGCAGAGAAAATAAACTTTAGAAAACGCTAACAAAGATTTTTAATGAAAGAGAAATAGAATTGGAAGACTCACGTTCTCTGATTTTAAGCCTTATTGAAAAGCAATAGTAACTAAAACAGCATGATGTTGGCAAAATAATGGAGATATAGACTAATGGAAGAGAAAAAATAATGATTGTCAATTGATTTTCAACAAAGGTACTGGCCCAAATTCAGAGGATAAATTAATCTCTTCAACAAATGGTTCTAGAACAAGTAGATAGCTCTAACTCATACAATCCACAATTTGATTCAGTATGAAGCATAAATGTAAAGACAAAAGTGGGAGCTATAATTCTTTTAAAACAAAGCATAGGACAATAACTACGTGACTATGGGTTGGTTGAAGTTTTCTTAGAATACAACAAGAACTATAGGCCAGGCATGGTGGCTCACACCTGTAATTCCCGTACTTAGGTCAAGAAGGGAGAATTGCTTAAGGCCCAGAGTTCCAGACCAGCCTGGACAACAAAGAGAGACTGCTACTTTTACAAAAAATAAAAAAATTAGCTGAGTGTGGTGGCTTGCACCTGTAGGCCCAAGTACTTGGGAGGCTGAGGTGGGAGGATGCTTGATTTAAGGAGTTTAAGGCTGCAGTAAGCTATGATTGTGCCATATCACCCCAGCATGGGTGATGGAATGAGACCCTGTCTCTAAAAAAATAAAAATAAGGAAGAACTACAAGAAAAATAATATGTTAGACTTCACCAAAAGTAAACATCTCTGCTTATCAAAAACCAGTGTTAAGAAAATAAAAAAAGAATGGCTAAAGATTGGAAAAACACATTCTAAATACACATATTTGATGAAAGACTTGTTTCCTGCATATAAAGGATGTTTTCAAGTCAGTAATAAGAAGACAAACAACCGAATTAAAAAGAAGCAAAGGCTTTAAAAAGACACTTCACAAAACAAAGTTTTTAAATGGCCACTAAGCACATGAAAAGATGTTTAATAGCTTTGATCATCATAGGTATTCAAATTGAAACCACAACGAGATATCATTTCATAGCCCCTAGAAGAAACAAAATTTAAAAAGCTAACAACATAAAACATTGGCAAGGCTGTGGAAAAACTGGAATTCTCATGCATTGCTAGTGGGAATGTAAAATAGTACCAAACTCTTCAAAGTTTTTTTATAAACATACATCTACCCTACTACTTAGCAATTACAATTGTAGGTATTTACCCGAGGGAAGTGAAAGTATGCATTCATAAAAAGAAGAATACAAGAATATTTATAGGAACTTTATTAAAAACAGTCCCAAATTAGAAACAACCTGACGAACTGAGTTCCATTAACAGAGAATAGAAGAACAAATTGTGGTCCATTTACTCAACAGAACACTATTCAGCAATAAAAGAAGCAATGAACTAATAAAAGCAATAACATGGATATATATAAAAACCTGCTGAACAAAAAAAGCCAAACATACTATACTCCATTTGGATGACATACAAAAGCAGACAAAATTAATCTATGACCATAGAATTCAGAACAGTGGTGCTACCTATGGGTAGTGAGGACCGACAAGAAAGGGACAGGAAGGAATTAACTTGGTAATGGAATTGTTCTATCTCTTGATTAGAGTGTTGGTTACATAGAATTGTGTGTTTTAAATCTATACATTTTATTGTATGTAAAGTTTACATGCATACACATGTACATACATAAGAAAGAATGTGTATTGAGCTTCTATTAAGTGCAAAGCTCTATAACAGGCATCGTGGGGGATTCATAGAAAAGTGAGATACCAATGAATGTCCAAGTGTTCCCAGACCAAACTGAGGGTTGGGCTGCTATTTCTTGCGGCCCAATAATGAGATGTAGATGAAGAAAGTTTTATTTTCTGCAACTGCAACTGGTTAAGAAGGCCTAGAAATTATTGCCAGACCAACTCAATATTACAAACTTCTCCAGAGCTTATATACCTTCTAAGCTATATGTCTACATCTAAGTGTGCATTCATCTAAAGACATAAGTGATTAACTTCTTTTAACCTATAACTGAGGTCTGAGTCTGGAAGAACTTTCTCTGGAGCCTCAGTAAGCTTACTTAATCTAAATGGGTCTTGATGCTGGGGTGATTACCCTTATCATTTCTCCTACTAAATCATAAAGGTTTTGAGAGTTTCTTTAGGCCCCAATAAACTTGTTTGTGCAGGCCTGGGAAGTTTCTTCAGACCCCCAATAAAACTTGTTTAATTCTTAAAGAATCCTGTTAAGAATTCCTTTGTTATCTTGTCATGCTTCAAGGCCCAGGAAAAGCCTAGGCAAAACTCTTTGTGGGCTCTTTGTTACAGTCCAGCCTTTGTATAAGAGCACTGGCTCAATCAGCTTTTAATGTTTGACCTAGTTACTCAGTCAGCGCTGGGACAGTTGTAATGGAGGCCTGTATTAGTGAGACCTGGCCTGCCACATAAGGTGTCAAAAGCTTTAGTAAATCACTCTTTTGTCTTTAACAAAGCTACCTTTCTTTTTCATTACAATACTTAGACATTTATAAACAAACACAATTACTAATTTTTTAAACAATTAATTTAGAAGTTAAATATATTTTGTAAAAATATTTATACCTTGGAACGCTTCTGTTTCACTCATTTCTTTTTCACCGTATTCTTCTTTTTATATTTAAATGTAACACCTTTTATAATAAAACTCATTCTTATCTCTTAATGTTTTCCATGCCTGCCTTTTCCCAAAACTCCAGAACCTCTTCCCAACTTTTTAAAGGTAGCTTTCTTTCATTTTTTTCTCTCTAGGGAGAGAGCTGATCAATTCCATCCTCATCAGAGAGTAGGCATTAAGTTGTCTTTTTAGCATTCTAAATTAGATTGCTCAACACCAAGCATCCCTGCTGTATTCCCCCTGACATCCACGTTTCTTCCCCCTCCTCTTGGCAAAACAGAAGGAGACAAAAATTACGCAGCAGCATGAAGCCTCTAGTCTGAATGAAAATTCTGTAATTGTCTTTTCCCAACCAGCAAGTTCTCTGGCAGACAGCTTCTAAATTGCCTTAAGCTCCCCTCCCAGAAGATATGCTAGATGCTTACTAATTAATTTGAACTGAATGGGCCATTAGCAACCCTCATTCACAGAATTAAATCTCAGTGCTTTGTAGATTTGAAAAACTATACCTTCCAACAAGAGTGTAACATGTTCCAACCTGGATAACATTTATGAGCAGAAAATAGTTTCTATATGCAGCAAGTTAAGCCTCACTATTGTAGATCATACGACAAAGAAAAGGATGTGAAAAGCTAGTTTATGAAGAACTTCAGACATTAAACCGAGTCACTTAGCTTTAATTCAACAGATTTTTTTAGGTGCCGATTATATGTAATAACACAATAAGAAAGCATTTGACCATAGTTTATGTATTGTTTCTGAAAGTCTGGAGATTTCATTTATTATTTATTTTTATGTAGTTGATCTTCAAGAGTGGGGAAATACATCAGATTCTAAAAGAAGAAAAACTGAAATATCATTTCAGATGCTCATAAAAATGTTAGAAGTGGATGAATGTTAGTTATAAAAAGGCAAAATGATAGTTGCTCAGGAATATTTAGATTAATATCAACTCTGTAATGCTTACTAAAAAATAAATTATACAAGGCACCCACCTGTAATTTATCATTATCATTACAGAAAAGAATTTTTAGAAGAAAGAATGCCAGTGATAGCATATATTACTGGAGCTGAAGTATCTCTTGGAAATAAAAATTTTGAGCTCTTTCAAAGGAAATATCAGGCAACTAGCTAGCTGTGAGAAGTAAATGAACAACTGAATAAACAAGAAGGAAATAGTATCTTAAAACAATAGCCAGGGAAGTTAGAATCAGAAAATTTTCTGCTCCCTGTAGAAACTGAAGATAACATCTTAACGTATAGTCCCCAACGTGTTCTTCAGAAACCCAAATCCCACGAAACAGAAGATTCGCTGGCACGTAGACTTCAGATAAGAGGAAACTGAGCACTGAACTCTGACCACTGGTTATTTGTAATTTCCTCCTGAGGGGTCTAGAGGAGGTCATGCCCACCCGCCTGAGCTCACATTCTTTTCTGCTGATCCCAAATTCTAGGCAACATTTTATATCCTTAACCAATCGCAATTCAGAAAATCTTTGAATCCATCTGTGACCCATCCTTCTGCCCTCTCTTTCAGATGTCTGGCCTTTTCAGGTCAAACCAATGTATACCTTCCATGTATTGATTTATAACTTTTCCTGTGGCCTCTGCCTTCCTGCCTTTAAAAATCCTCACCTGTGGCCCGGCACGGTGGCTCACGCCGGTAATCCCAGCACTTTGGGAGGCAGAGGCGGGTGGATCACGAGGTCAGGAGATTGAGACCACCCTGGCTAACACGGTGAAACCCCGTCTTTACTGAAAATACAGAAACAAAATTAGCCGGGTGATGGCGGGCGCCTGTAGTCCCAGCTACTTGGGAGGCTGAGGCAGAAGAATGGCGTGAACCCGGGAGGCGGAGCTTGCAGTGAGCCGAGATGGCGCCACTGCACTCCAGCCTGGGTGACAGAGCGAGACTCCATCTCAAAAAAAAAAAAGGAAAAAAAAAAAAAAAGTCCTTACCTGTAAGCTATCTGGGAGTTCAGGTCTGAAGCATGAACTGCCTGATTCCCCTTGCTTGGTGCCCTGCAATAAATGCCTCACTTTTACTGCTATCTCCATGTCAGCATTTGGCTTTGCTGTCCCAGTGGGAGAACCCCAGGCCAGTTGGATAAGACTGTGATAAGTGTTGGTACTTCTCTTATTACTTGCAAATGTATCTTCAAATTTATGGATGTCTGCACCTAATGGACTTGGCCATGCTAGCACACTCTATAGTGGCTGGTTTGCCTCCATGACCCATGAGTTAACTCTAAGCCATGCCTAAGGTTTATGCAATATCTGGAAATGCTCAACTCTGGTTTCTTATTAGAATAAAGTATGGAGATTTGTAAGCATACAGAAGCCTTTCTTACTGAATGAATATCTTCAGGGGAGCCTTTACACCTGTAAATATTTAGAGTGGCGTACATGATTCTGATGTGTAGCTCAGCTTGAGAACTACTGGAGTAGAGCAACTCTCGAGAATGTAGTGAGAACTAAAATAAATATAATTTGGTCTCTGTGTTAAATTATATTGGGACCGGGTATACTTTACCATTTCTATGCTAAAAAACACTGGATTTAAGCAAAAATAATTTAGCTACTTACTTCAAGGAATATTTGCACTGAGAATATGTTTGTGAACTAACCAAAATAAAAGCTAACTTATCAAGACTAACAGCTTCTACTATTTGAAGACTCTTCCCTTATTGTGCTCAGAAGTCCAAGCTATTATGTGATAAAATCTGCTAAATCCCGATCAGCTCTTGCTTTTAAACTGGGCTTTAAATTTCTAGCTCAGGCCCTTACACCCTATAAATATCCTTCTTGACCACTACACCCCTTTGGAGAAAGTTTTAAGGCTGTCAAAATGGTGTTCCCCTGATGGTGGTAGGAATAAACCTAGCTTTGCTTAATCAACCTGTATTTTGGTAAACTGGAAGTCACTCAATTGCATAAATTATATATTTCATAACAATCACCTTATTTTATAAAAATAAAGTATAGAGTTTGATTGAAAGGCACAAACTACCTAGTTATAATAAACTGACACCTGGAATTAATCTGGCATTTTTGCAAATAGTCTCTTAGTTTTTCCTATCTACAGAAGATTTTGTTCTTACGTGAACTCTAGAAATCCTTCAAGCTTTAATATTCCAGAACTTCCTTGTGTAATCTTTTGACCTGAGTCAGCTGTCAAAAATCTCTAAGTATATATAATCTGCTTATTATACCTAAAACATTAAATAATTCAAACTTCTTACTCTCCCAGGAATCCAGAATCCCTGATATTTTTCCATATCAGAGGTCATTCTGTTGCTGCTTTCATCTGTTAATATATTTCACAAATAGAATTAAAAATCAGAGAAAACATCATTTTCTACAAAAACCCTGTGCTAAACCAATCAAGAAAATATTACATATGGCAATTAGGCAATGACATTTTACTCTAGCTTCATCTTGCTCCTTTCTTTGAAACAGCCAGTTTCTATTTACTTTATACAGAAATAGCACAATGTTACTCTAATTTTCACTCTGTGCCTGACTTTAGACAAATTTTTTTTAAAAAAGAAAAAAACTTGAGAAAGTACATCTGAACTCATGACCTGAGACACCAAAATGGAAAGTAATTGAAGATTAAGACACTCTTCAAAGAAAAAGGAAAAATTAATCAGTTAAAAAAAAGAAAGAATCTGAGAGAAACACTGGGGTACATATAAAAAAGACAAATAGGGAAATCCCATGGGACTGATCGGCTTGGACTTTTAAAGGACACCTATAAAAGATCATTAGGCAGGAATGTGATAACAGAGGAATGATGTGAAAGTCCAGAAGGAAAGCATAAGAATAAGAATCTGGAATAAGATTAATGTTGCCACACAAAAGAAAAATGACATTAAAGTTAAATTTGGCAATAATTGCCTTTTAAATTATGTGTATAATATGAAGAAGAAAAGACACTGAACTTGAAAAACTGGATGAGGCAGTTACAACTCCTCTTGGAAGTATGTGGCTAAAGCTCAAAATCTTTAAAATCTTTTCGATTAACTTCACTAAACCTCAAATATCTAATTATCTTATTGATAAAGTTTTCCATCATTCCATATTTAAGATAAAGATATACCATAAAAATAAATTTTTACCATATACATTTGTGACCTACTAGTTGAGGCTTTGGGACATATCTGGTTTAAAGCAATGAAGCAAGAAATTGGAGTCATACAACACCTGAGCTTAGGAGGATATTTACACTGGATTTAAGGACCTGCAGTCAAGCTGCATGTTCAGATACAAGTATGATACGTGGCATTGTCTATGCTAGGACTCTATGGCATATTTTAAAAGAAATGAGCATTAGATTTATCCATTATTGTAATTTATTTCTGATTTTATTTTATGAGAATTTGAAAATCAGTAGTTTTGTGGGGAAAAAATTCTCTCCTACCGTGTTTTTCTTCTGCTCTCACACCATCACAACAATTATCAACATAGAAGACTTCTGTGACTAAAGATATGGGAGGTTGTCCCCTACACACCACACAGCAGACAAAAGCGGGGTGTTCTTCATTTCAGTTCCAATACTACGTAGTTGGAAATAGTGTCAGATCCCACAGGTTGAGCTCAGCCTCACAAGAGAACGCCTTTCTTTCCCTCAGTCACAAGTCTGGGCCTCCAGAACTTCTGACCAACTGGCTTCAAGTTGGGGTTCCCACAATCCTCTCTGTGAGTCCAATTAATGTGGTAGAGGGGCTCACAAAACTCAGGGGAACACTTTCTTATGTTTACTGGTTTATTAAGGAGGATATTTTAAAGGGATAGGGAAAGGGGCATGGGGCTTTCATGCCCTCCCCAGGGGCATCACCCTCCAGGTACCTCCACACATTCAGATATGCCGAAGCTCTCTGAACGCAGTCTCTTGGGTTCTTATGAAGCTTCATGATGTCAGCATTCCTTCCCTAAGTGTACAGGACGGGACCCTCTCTGAAGGGTCTTAAGACTCACAATCAGAAAGGGGGGGGGAAGATTAGAGTCCTGCCTTGGAGCAGGTGAGAGGAAAATAGGAGATTCTGTTTCTTGAGGCCTGAACCTGAGACCCAACGCACTCAACATTATAATAAAAGACTGTAACAAGGGCTATATCTGTTATGAACCAGGAAACATGAATGAAAACCAATATATATTATAACACAGCAGTGGTAAAGGCGGCAAAGGTGTGCAATGAGTGTGGACACCTAAATCTACCAAAAGACTTCTGAAGACCTGTGGAAAGATGCTTTACAAGACTTAGATACAACACTGACTGGGATAGCAAGAATCAATATTGTGAAAATGACCATGCTGTCAAAAGCAATCTACAAATTCAATGCAATTCCAATCAAAAACCACCACCATTCTTCACAGAAAGATTGTTCAGAAAAAACAATCTTAAAATTCATATGGAACCAAAAAAGAGCCCGCATAGCCAAAGACTAAGCAAAAAGAACAAGTCTGGCAACACATCCTGAATTTAAACTACACTGTAAGGCTACAGTTACTAAAATAGCGTGGTACTGGTATAAAAATAGGCACATAGACCAATGAAACAGAATAGAGAACCCAGAAATAAAGCAATATACTTATAGTACACTGAACTTCAACAAAGCAAACAAAAACAAAAAACATAAAGTGGGGAAAGGACACTCTTTTCAACAAATGATACTGGGATAATTGGCAAGCCACATGTAGAAGAATGAAGCTGGATCATCATCTCTCACCTTATATGAAAATCAACTCAACATGGGTCAAAGACTTAAATCTAAGACCTGAAACCACAAAAATTCTAGAAGATAACATTGGAAAAAACCCTTGTAGACATTCACTTAGGCAAAGACTTCATGACCAAGAACCCAAAAGTGAATGCAACAAAAGCAAAGGTAAATAAATGGGACTTAATTAAACTGAAAATCTTCTACACAGAAAAAGAAATAATCAGCAGAGTAAACAGAAAAAAAAGAGCAAAAGAAATAATCAGCAGAGTAAACAGTTTGTAAAAATCTTCACAAACTGTGCATCTAACAAATGATTAATATTCAGAATCTATGAGGAACTCAAATCATCAAGGAAAAAAACCAAACAATACCATCAAAAAGTGGGCTAAGAACATTAATAGACAATTCTCAAAAGAAGTATATATCCAAAGGATTATAAATCATTCTACTATAAAGACACCTGCACACGCATGTTTATTGCAGCACTGTTCACAATAGCAAAGACTTGGAACCAACCCAAATGCCCATCAATGTTAGGCTGGATAAAGAAAAGGTGGCACATATACACCATGGAATACTATGCGGCCATAAAAAAGGAAGTCTTCATTTCCTTTGCAGGGACACAGATGAAGATGGAAACCATCATTCTCAGCAAACTATCACAAGGACAGAAAACCAAACACTGCATGTTCTAACTCATAAGTGGGAGTTGAACAATGAGAACACATGGACACAGGGAGGGGAACATCACACATCAGGGCCTGTCTGGGGGTGGGGGGCTAGGGGAGGGATAACATTAGGAGAAACACCTAATGTAGATGACGGGTTGATGGGCGTAGCAAACCACCATGGCACGTGTATACCTATGTAACAAAACTACATGTTCTGCACATGTATCCCAGGACTTCAAGTATAATAAAAAAAAATTTTAAAAAGAAGATATACAAATGGCCAAAAACAAAAACCATGAAAAACTTCTCAATATCACTAATTATCAGGGAAATACAAATCAAAACCACAATGCGATAGCACCTTACTCCTGCAAGAATGGCCATAATCAAAAAATCAAAAAATAGATGTTGGTGTGGATGTGGTAAAAAGGTAACACTTTTACACTGCTGGTGGGAATGTAAACTAGTACAATTACTATGGAAAAGAGTATGGAGATTCCTTAAAAAAAATTTAAAAAAAAAGTAGATCTACCATTTGATCCAGCAATCCCACTACTATATCTACCCAGAGAAAAAGAAGTCATTATACGAAAGAGATACTAGCACACAATGTTTATAGCAGCACAACTTGCAATTGCAAAAATATGGAATGAGCTCAAATGTCCATCAATCAACAAGGGTTTGATAAAGAAAATGTGGGGGGTGTGTGTGTATATATATATGAATATATATGTGTATGTATGTATATATATATACACATATAAAATGGAATACTACTCAGCTATAAGGTAGAACAAAATAATGGCATTTGCAGCAACCTATATGGAAGGGGAGACCATTGCTCAGGAATGGAAAATCAAACATTGTATGTCCTTACTTGTAAGTGGGAGCTAAGGTATGAGGATGCAAAAGCATAAGAATGATACAATGAACTTTGGGGACTTTGGGGCAAGAGTAGGAGGGGGGTGAGGCATAAAAGACTGCACATTGGGTACAGGGTACACTGCTTGGATGATGGGTGCAGCAAAATCTCAGAAATCACCACTAAATAATTTATCCATGTAGCCAAACATCACGTTACCCAAAAACCTATTGAAATACAAGAAAAAGATTTTTAAAAAGCAAAGGAAAAAGAGAATATTAGACTTCTATTGTGTACTTCCCGGACAAGAACAAACCTTTTGAAACTATAGAAAGTAAAATACAGGCAAGCATTAGTTAAAATTCAAAATAAGTAAATGATCTATAAAAAAATCACCAGGAGACCTCTAGTTTCAGCTCTGATCTTACCATTAGAAAAAGCTAAAAGTTGAAAATCAAAAACCTGTTTTGGCCCCATCGGGATACGGAGGTTGTAGGACAAAATCTAAAGAGAAAGGCATACCCAGAGAGACACAGCAGATATCTGCTTACTTGGAGCAGAAAATCAGGAACTATAAACTGCTGGGAACACTTAAATGGTAATTTTGATAAATTGCTGGAGGCTGAGTTTAACCCAGTGTGAGAGTAAGAAACTCCTGGGGCCACAGTTTTAGAGGGACCACTACACTTTCATGCATTTTACCTCCAGGAAACCCACCAGGTCCTCAGAGCAAAGAACCAGAAAGATTCCCTTGTGTCTCTGAGAGAAAGAGAGAGGAAAAGTAATCTTTGTGAAGTGCATCCTGAGAATTCTCCATAATGAAGGTATATTCTTCATGGGAAGGTACTTTATCAGATCCTTACCCATCTGGAAGAAAGACATTTCCCCTCTTATTGACTCTTTATAAGTGTGTTTTTTACAATAAACACTTGTAAAAGTCACAACCCATGGACACAGAGGTAGTAACAAACTGAGATTCAATTATAAGATTATGCTGTAGAATCTTCCCCTTCCCTATAACTTACCACTGTATTAAAAGAGCTCCAGTACAATCACAGTGGATTAAAGCTGAAAGAGCTGCAAGACACAGACTGTATTTAAGAAGAGGCTCTCAGAAAATTCCAAAGACAGGAGGAGAGAAAAAAGCAAGGGCACTAGAGTAATTTGAAGACCCTGGCACTTGCAGCTACAACAAACATTAAAAACAGTCTAACTCCTAGACAGATCAACTTAAAACCTTACACTGAAGTCTATTTACTCAATTCCTATTATCTAATACATCATGTGTGGTTATCAGTGAAAAATTAAAAGACATGCTAAAAGGCAAGAAAAAACACAAGCAGAGAAGACAAAGCAAAGAGAATTCTCAGATATGACACAGATTTGGGAATTATCATACAGAGAATTTAAAATAACTATAATATTTTAAGACCTCTAAGGAAAAAATAGTCAATATATGTGAAGAGATGGCTAATTTAGTAGTGAGATGGAAACTAAGAATCAAAAGGAAATACTACAAATCAAAACACTAAGAGAAATTAAGATGTCTTTGGAGGGCTTATCAGTAGACTGGAAATAGATGCAGAATGAGTGAGGTTAAGGGCACACCAAGAGAAATTTCCCAAACTGAAATGCAAAGAACAACAACCAAAAACAAATTAAAAAAAAAAAAAAAAAGAACCAAATATCTAAGAATGGGAGGACAATCACAAAAGGTATAAATACACATAATTGGAACACCAGAAGAAGGAAGAGAACAGAGGCAAAGAAATATTTGAAGTAATATTGGCCAAAAATTTTCCAAAATTAATTACAGATATCAAAGCATAGATCTCAGAAGCTCAGAGAATATTAAGAAGGATAAATACCACACAAATCTGTAGGTAGGCGTATTATATTCAAATGGCAGTAAACCAAAGACAAAGTAAAAATCTTAAAAGAAGGTAGGAGAAAAACACTTTACTTATAGAGGAACAAGGATAAGAATTACAGCAGATGCAGGAAGCTCTGAGAACAAGCAGGATAAACACACCCACAGAAATTACACCTAGGCACATCATGTTAAATTGCAGAAAATGAAAGATAACAGAAAATATTGAAAGAAGCTGGCAAGGAGTGGGGTGGAGTGGCAGGTGGGGAGATACCCACTTATAGAGGAGTGAGGAAAAGAATTTCAAGACTTTCATCTGAAGCCATATACACAGGAAGAGAGTAGAATAAAATATTTAAAGTCCTAAGACGTGGGGTAGAGGGGTTGGGAGACCACACCAGGATAGGATTCTCTATCCAGATAAATTATCTATATGAAGGAGAGCTAAAGTCTTTCTCAGAAAACACAAACAAACAAGCAGACCAGACCTGCCTTGCAAGAAATGTTAAAAGAAATGATGCTTCAGGGAGAAGGAAGCATATAGGTCAGAAACGAGGATCTACATAAAGAAAGGAAGAACTTTGGAGAAGAAGAAATGAACATAAGAGAAAATATTTTACTTTTCTTATTCTTAGTTGGTCTAAAAGATAACCGTTTAAAGGAGTAATAGTAATAATAAATGAATAATAAGGTGTTGTATGATTTTGACACATGGTTAAGTAAAATGAATGACAGTAAGTCCAGTAGTGATGAAGAGGAATTGGGAATACTCTATTAAAATATATCTGCATGACATGTGAAGCAGAATGGTGTTATTCCAAAGTGGATTAAGATTCATTCAAAATGTATAATGTATAGCAACAATTAATTTTTTATTAAGTAGCATGTATAACTGATATACTAAGAGAATAGAGAAAATATAACCATGTAAAACGCTCAATTAAAACCAGAGAAAGTGGAAAAATAGTGAAAGACAAAAAAAAAAAATAGAAACAAAACAAATGGAAAAAAGTCACAAATATAGTAGATATTAGTCCAACTATATCAATCATTATACCAAATGTGAGTAATCCAAACATACCACTTAAAAGGTGTAGAGTGTATGAGTGAATTAAAAACAAACAAGTAAGCAAACAAACAAAAAGACCCAAGTATTTGTTGACTCCAGGAGACTTACCTTAAATATAATGATACAGATATAGTAAAAATAAAGGGATGGATAAAGATTTAGCACTCTAACACTAACAAAAGAAAGCTGAAATACTCATATTAATTTCAGACACAGCAGACTTCAGAACAAGCAAAATTATCAAAGATAAAGAAGGGTATTACATAATGATAAAGGAGTCAATTCTCCAAGAAGACATAGTAATTCTTAATACAAGTGCATTTAACAATAGGTGATTAAAACCATGTGAGACAGCTGTGGTGGCACACACCTGAAATCCCAGCTACTCAGGAGGTTGAGGCAGGAGAATTACTTGAGCTCAAGAGTTTGAAGCCAGCCTGAGCAACTTAGTGAGACCTTGTCTCAAAAAAAAAAAGTAGAAAAAAAAATGTGACACAAAAACTGATAAAACATGCAAAGAGAAATAGACAAATCCACTTTTATAGTTGGAGATTTCAAAAATCAGTAATGGATAAATCAAACAGGCTGAAATCAGGATTTATTTGACTTGAACAAAACAGTTAATTGACTTGATCTGACATTTATAGAATATTTGATTTAATAACAGCAGAATACATATACTTCTCAAGCTGGCGTGGAACATTCATTAAGATTTACCAAAACCTGGGCCTTAAAATTCACCTTAACAAATATAGAAGAACTGAAATATTACAAAGTATGTATATCATATCCAGTGGAATTAATTCCAAATCAATAGCAAAAGGAAAGCTAGTGTATTCTCCAAGTATTTGTAGAACAAAGAACCTACTTTTAAATAGCACATGACTGAAGAACATATCAAAAGAAATTTAAAAGTATTTTGAACTAAATGAAAATAAAAATGCAATGTATCAAAATTTGTCATATGCAGCAAAAGCAGTGCTTGGAGAAAAATCTATAGACTCAAATATATATTTTAAAAAAATAAATATCGAAGATTCCACTATAGGAAAAAACACAAAGATCAGTTGAAGTCTAAAGCAAACAGAAGCAAAGAAATAATAAAAATCAGAGAAGTTCATGGTAAGAAAAAAAAATAGAGAAAAACAAAAAAAAAATAGCTTGTTCTGAAAAGATCAATACAACTGATACACTTCTAAACAGACTAACACAAAAGAAAGAAGCTACAAACTACTAACATCAGAAATGAAAGAGGAGTCATCACCATAGATTCTAGGGACACTAAAAGGAAAATAAAGCAATACTGAGAACCAGCTTTATGCTCACAAATATAACTTAGGAAGACCTTTCTAACAAATTAGAGCCTTCAAACACAGAATTGTTTTCTTCATAGAAATTTTTTTTTTTACTTTCTAAAGTATCTCCATGGTTGTTTTATTAATACACAATTAATAGATGTCATATGAAATAGAGAAAACCAAAATGAAGGAGTAGATATAATCTATATTCTCAATGTCAGAGAAAACATTTGCTAATATTTTGTCAGATGTACCTCTGAATTTTATTTATGTAGATATAGATACATAGCAAAACTGATGTAATGCAGTATATACATTTTTAAGTAGTAAAATGCACATAACAAAATATCTTAACCATTTTAAAATGCACTGTTCAGTAGTGTTAAAATACATTCACACTTTTGTGCAACCAGTCTGCAGAACCATCTTGCAAACCTGAAACTCTATATCCATTAAACAACTCTTTATTTCCCCTCACCTAAGTCCTATATAATGTTTTATAAACCTTTTAACATATTGGTATGTTGTCAAAGATACTCATCATTCATTTTTGATATCTGCATTGGATCATAATTGATTTAGCTATCAAACTATTTTTGAAATGTTGATGTTTTAGTCCTCAAACATTCTTAAACTAAATATTTTTACACAGTCCTCATTATTTTCTTCAGATCAACTCTTAAAAGTGCAAATTCTGGACCCACAAGTATGCATATTATTAAGGCTTTTCTCTCATTACTTAAGCTGTTAAAGTCCAGTTGGTAAGAATTTATTGATGAGAAAATATAAGAAATTGTATCTGTGAAAAAAATAAAGGCAAGTGGCAGGGACCTTACTATATCACAATACAGTATTTTGATATATTAAGTATTACAAATTGTCAACAGATGGAGAAGCAATAAATGTAAGGTCAGGCGATCTGGAGTCAAATGCCCACAATGTCACCTATTACTGGAGTCTCCTGATGCGTTGACTCTGTAAACCTATTTTATCATTTTAAAGTTGGATTAATAATACCTGTTATAGAAACCTCTTATGGTTGTTTAAAGGATCAATATGAAACAAGCAGATAAAGCCCTTAGAAAATATATATTTTCATTAGGAATAGGGCTAAATGGAAGTCACAGCCAGCCCTCAGGGGGTGTCTGCAGTATCCAAAGGAGATAAAGTGAGGCTGAGTAGGTTAGGAAACTGCCCAGTGCCATGACCAGCCATAAACTTCAATGCAAGTGTTGTTTGGAGAAGCAGCTACTAAACTAAAGAAGCCTATTTTCTACTTTCTATTGCTATATCAGAAATTACACTTCATTGTATAAACAATAATTATTCACCATCTTCCACAGTTTCTTTTTTTAAAAAAACTTTACGTTCAAGGGTACATGTGCAGGTTTGTTACATAGGCAAAATGTGTGTCATGGGGATTTATTGTACAGATTATTTCATCACCCAAGTATTAAGCCTAGTACCCATCAGTAACTTTTTCTGATCCTCTCCCTCCTCCTACGCTCCACCCTCCAATAGGCCCCAGTGTGTTGTTCTCCTCTAGGTGTCCACGTGTTCTCATTCTTTAGCTCCCACTTGTAAGTGAAAATGTGGTATTTTGTTTTCTGTTCCTGTGTTAGTTTGCTGAGGATGATGGCCTCCAGCTCTATCCATGTCATTGCAAAGGACATGATCTCATTCTTCTCTATGGCTGGGTAGTATTCCATGGTGTATATATACCACATTTTCTTTATCCAGTTTATCATTGATGGACATATGGGTTGATTCCATGTCTTCGCTATTGTGAATGAACATTCACAATAGCAAATTCAATGAACATTCACATGCACTGCCTTTATAATAGAACAATTTATATTCCTTTGAGTATATTCTGAGGAGTAGGATCACTGGGTTGAATGGTATTTCTGTCTTTAGGTCTTTGAGGAATCGCCACAGTCTTCCACAATGGTTGAACTAATTTGCATTCCCACCAACAGTGTATAAGCATTCCTTTTTCTCCACAACCTCACCAGCATCTGTTATTTTTTGACTTTTTAATAATAGCCATTCTGACTGGTGTGAGATGGTATCTCATTGTAGTTTTGATTTGCATTTCTCTAATGATCAGTGATGTTGATCTTTTTTTCATAAGATTATTGGCCGCATGTATATCTTCTTTTTATAAGTGTCTGTTCATGTCCTTTGCCTGCTTTTTAATGGGACATTTTGTTTTCTTGTAAATTTAAGTTCCTTACAGATGCTGGATGTTAGACCTTTGTCAGATGCATAGTTTGTAAAAATTTTCTCCCATTCTGTAGGTTGTCTGTTTACTCTGCTGATAGTTTTGTTTGCTGTGAAGCAGTTCTTTAGAGTCCGTGTATCAATTTTTGCTTTTGTTGCATCTTCATCATGAAATCTTTGCCCCTGCCTATGTCCTCAATGGTATTGCATAGGTCATCTTCTGGGGTTTTTATAGTTTTGGGTTTTAAGCTTAAGTCTTAATCTATCTTAATTTTTGTATATAGTATAAGGAAAGGATCCAGTTTCAATCTTCTGCATATGGCTAGCCAGTTATCCCAGCACCATTTATCAAATAGGGAATCCTTTCCCCATTGCTTGTTTTTGTCAGGTTTGTCAAAGATCAGATAGTTGTAGGTGTGCAATATTATTTCTGGTGTCTCTATTCTGTTCTATTGGTCTATGTGTCTATTCTTGCATCAGTACCTTGCTGTTTTCATTACTGTAGCTCTGTAGTATAGTTTGAAGTTGGATTGTGAGATGCCTCCAGCTTTATTCTTTTTGCTTAGTACTGTTTTGGCTATTCAGACTTCTTTTTAGTTCCATATGAATTTTAAAATAGTTCTATTTCTGTGAAGAATGTCACTGGTAGTTTAATGGGAAGAGCATTGAATCTACAAATTGCTTTGGGCAGTGTGACCATTTTCATGATATTGATTTTTTTCTATCCATGAGCATGGAATGTTTTTCCATTTGTTTGTGTCATCTCTGATTCTTTATTATTATTATTATTATTACACTTTAAGTTTTAGGGTACATGTGCACAATGGGCAGGTTAGTTACATATGTATACATGTGCCATGCTGGTGTGCTGCACCCATTAACTCATCATTTAGCATTAGGTATATCTCCTAATGCTATCCCTCCCCCCTCCCCCCACCCCACAACAGTCCCCAGAGTGTGATGTTCCCCTTCCTGTGTCCATGTGTTCTCATTGTTCAATTCCAACCTATGAGTGAGAACATGTGGTGTTTGGTTTTTTGTCCTTGTGATAGTTTACTGAGAATGATGATTTCCAATTTCATCCATGTCCCTACAAAGGACATGAACTCATCATTTTTTATGGCTGCATAGTATTCCATGGTGTATATATGCCACATTTTCTTAATCCAGTCTATCATTGTTGGACATTTGGGTTGGTTCCAAGTCTTTGCTATTGTGAATAGTGCTGCAATAAACGTACGTGTGCATGTGTCTTTATAGCAGTATGATTTATAGTCCTTTGGGTATATACCCAGTAATGGGATGGCTGGGTCAAATGGTATTTCTAGTTCTAGATCCCTGAGGATTCACCACACTGACTTCCACAATGGTTGAACCAGTTTACAATCCCACCAACAGTGTAAAAGTGTTCCTATTTCTCCACATCCTGTCCAGCACCTGTTGTTTCCTGACTTTTTAATGATTGCCGTTCTAACTGGTGTGAGACAGTATCTCATTGTGGTTTTGATTTGCATTTATCTGATGGCCAGTGATGGTGAGCATTTTTTCATGTGTTTTTTGGCTGCATAAATGTCTTCTTTTGAGAAGTGTTTGTTCATGTCCTTTGCCCACTTTTTGATGGGGTTGTTTGTTTTTTTCTTGTAAATTTGTTTGAGTTCATTGTAGATTCGGATATTAGCCCTTTGTCAGATGAGTAGGTTGCAAAAATTTTCTCCCATTTTGTAGGTTGCCTGTTCACTCTGATGGTAGTTTCTTTTGCTGTGCAGAAGCTCTTTAGTTTAATTAGATCCCATTTGTCAATTTTGGCTTTTGTTGCCATTGCTTTTGGTGTTTTAGACATGAAGTCCTTGCCTATGCCTATGTCCTGAATGGTAATGCCTAGGTTTTCTTCTAGAGTTTTTATGATTTTAGGTCTAATGTTTAAGTCTTTAATCCATCTTGAATTAATTTTTGTACAAAGTGTAAGGAAGGGATCCAGTTTCAGCTTTGTACATATGGCTAGCCAGTTTTCCCAGCACCATTTATTAAATAGGGAATCCTTTCCCCATTGCTTGTTTTTCTCAGGTTTGTCAAAGATCAGATAGTTGTAGATATGTGGTGTTATTTCTGAGGGCTCTGTTCTGTTCCATTGATCTATGTTTCTGTTTTGGTACCAGTACCATGCTATTTTGGTCACTGTAGCCTTGTAGTATAGTTTGAAGTCAGGTAGTGTGATGCCTCCAGCTTTGTTCTTTTGGCTTAGGATTGACTTGGTGATGCGTGCTCTTTTTTGGTTCCATATGAACTTTAAAGTAGTTTTTTCCAATTCTGTGAAGAAAGTCATTGGTAGCTTGATGGGGATGGCACTGAATCTATAAATTACCTTGGGCAGTATGGCCATTCTTACGATATTGAGTCATCTCTTATTATTTGATCAGTGGTTTGCAGTTCTCTTTGTAGAGATCTGTTACCTCCTTAGTTAGCTCTATTCCTAGGTATTTTATTCTTTTTTGCTTCCACAGTTTCTGAGCTTTAGGAATTCAGATAAGGCACAGAAGTGACAATCGCTCATACTGTCTTTCTTAGGGCTCAGATGGAACACTTGTAGGCTGGAGACTGAAATTTTCTCTTTTTTTTTTCCCTCAGAGAGAAACATTTAACAGGGACTTAAAACGGAAGTGAGACCTTAGGCCACTGAGAGAAAATGAATCCCTGAACTTGCCCTCCATAAAGTACCTCTTCTATAGAAACTTCTTTTAGTAAATAAACGAAGCTGCTCAGGTCGTAGACACTCTTGTGAAACTCTGACCACTGGAGAGGTTCGAGAAATATCTTTATGAGGGGTTATCTATGCTACAGGTACTGTTTCTTGACCTCTCTGCAAGAACACTGGTGTGTAGGAGTCAAATACTGGCATTATGGCAATTTCACTTAAAGACAGTGTTATTCTTTCCATGAAAATGACTGCTTGCCTACATGGAGATGGAATCTTCTGAAGATTCCTTCAGACTGGCATCTGATGTCAGCTGTCAGCTGAGGCCCTAGTTGGGCTGTCACTTGGAAAACCTATATGTGACCTTTGAAGCATATGCCCCAATTTTTCTTACCACATTGTGGCTAGGTTCTATGGACATACATCGAGAGAACCAGGAGGAAGCCTTCTTGCCTTATATGAACTAGCCGTGGAAGTCACGTGGCATCATCTCCACCACATTCTATAGGTTGAGGTAGTTTCAAATGCATACCCTGGTTAAAGGGAACACAGATGACACATTTTGATGGAGGCATGTCTGTTTCAATGTCATACGTAAGAATATTTTATGAGATCGGCTATATCTTAGGCCATTTTTAGAAAATATAATGTGACAAAGAGCCAGAATACACAAAACCCTATAATTGTTACTTTTCCCCTCCCCCATAAGGCTATAAAAACTACACAATTCTTCCTAGCTGCTCAGGAGTCATCTTGTGAAAGTGCTGATCATGAAGGGTAGAAGATGAGAAATACGACAGATTAGAATTATTTCAAAGAAAGGCTAGCATTATAAAAAGCCACCTTTTAAATTTTTTAGTATGAACTTAGTTCTAAATTGGATAGGATTAACAACTAATTTTTTTACTACCCGATGCATGGGGGTTGGCAGGGAAATATCGATTAGTGATACATAAAATTTAAAAATTATATTTTCTCAGTACCTTTATTCTAAGTTGAAAATTATGATTCTGTTTTTATTGAATTGGGTTTGTAAAAAATATTACCAATGGTTTAGAGATAATTACTGATATTACAGAAAATTGCTTGATTGCATTTAAAATAGCAAGTTGCCTGATTAAGATTAGATAGTAAAATTGTTGACATTGGAAAAGCCTCATTTGGAGTTCTGGCAGACACCTTTGAAATGGGAAAATGGTTGTATTTCTGTAGGCATCTATAAATATGCACTATTAAACAGAGACCTGATCATTGCTTTTGGGGGAAGTTCCAAACCTATGACTGTTGATGCCCCCAGACTAAAACCTGAATACGTAGAGTTGAGAGAAATTTACTATTTGGTATTAAGATTAATTTTTGTGATTCATGCATGCCAGAATATTCAGTTAAGAAAATGGGAGTTCTCAGTACCAGTATAGAAAAGTGAGAAAAGGAGGCAAGCTTTGGGCATAAAGAGATTAAAAACAAATAGTTCCCCCTTCCTCTGGCCAAGGGATACCTGGAGATTCCTTTTTTCATGTTCCTTTGAGCTGCCAGTCAGGAGTCAGGAGTCAGGAGTCATGCAGGGGCCTGTGTTATTGTCCTAATCTTTGTCTTTTGTTTTTTTCTATTTTCTTAAAGAGTTCCTAGATTGTGTCTTTTATCTCCTATACAAAATTTCTTATTTTAGTTATCATATTTTTAATTCACAAAGAGTTTTCTTTTGTAATTTTCCTTTTTATGCTTTTTTCAACGAATGTTATATTTTCTCTTACCTTTCTAAGGATAGTATATACAATTGCTTTGACTTACATTTTCTTTGTTTTCCCTAAGTATTTTCTCTGTTTACTTATTATGTGGCTATTTTGGTGTTAAAGAATTTCCTCATTTGACTGGCGATTCTTGACTATGTGGATATATTTAAGAGCGAGATGCCAAACTAAATTGGTAGCTCTGTCAGTGGGTACGGCTCCTGGACTAGAAAGCTTCCCTGCAGGGTGACAGGGTGAACAGCTACTTTTTCTCTAAGGATGTCCTATGTCAATATCTATAAATCCTGTTTCCTTTGGTTGTTCAGCTTTTCCAGAGAAGGATTCTCCAGTATTATCACAAGCAATTTTAAAGCCACCTTCTGAAAGACAGAGGAAGTTTTCACACTATTCTGTATGCACACATTTACCTAATTTCTCCCTGTCCACTTTGCTCCTTGACTTCCTGTGTGCTTACCTTCTTTATATTTAGAACTTCTCTGGTCAGTTTTCTTCAGAGATTAAACACGTTGTCTCCTTGGGGTTAAACAAGGGGAGTCAGCTATGTTTGTTTACAGTGGAAACCCAAAGGGTACAACTGTTCCTAATAAAGTCTTTCATGGAATTTCTTAGCCCCCAAACATTCACAAATTTTATACTGAATATTACACCAACTTCCTGGGCCTTTCTGGGGTTCCATAGAGCAGATTGCCATGATTCTCACCAAACCACCCCAACAATTTCAAGAACATTGGTAAATATTTATCTTCTCCCATCTGCCTTGCATCATCATGCATTGGGATAAGAGGGTTATAGAATTCCCCTGGCTTCATTGAATTCAGAATTCATATTTCTGTTCTTTGTTCTCCTTTTCTTGAGATAATTTTTTAAGAAAAAAAGATATGTTCACTATACTTTTTTTGAAATTGTAAATCTTGTTTTATAATAATGTATTTTTATTAAAAAATTAATGTGCTTAAGCTAGAAGAGATTTTAAATAGAAATCCCAACTTAAAAATCATCCTTAATCCTGCCACTGAGATAATTACTATTAAAGTACATATTCTTAATTGACATATTCGTTCTCATTCTATTATATCAATCTGACCCAAAGCTAATTGTTAAACCACTCAGGTTCTCAAGATTTTATCTCACAAAATAAAAAGATTAGACCAAATAAATAAGTAAAATACACCTTTCAGAGCCTGTTTACCATTTAATGGAATGAAGCTTTTTGCTAGAATTTCAATTATATTTATTTCTATTTATTATCCCTATTTTGGTATGGCTTTTATCAACATCAGAGAGCACTACCTACAGACATGTACTTTAAGACTTGATACTTAGTTTCCATACAAAGATACAACTGAATAAGCCAAGTTAAAAACAAAAACTTTCATACAATAAAGAAAATAAAAGGTGTTAGTCATTAGTTTCTCCTCTAGGAAGAAAGAAATTATCTGTAGTTTCATTTCTCGCAGCTTAGAAACAATAATACTTGTAAAGCTCACATGAACTACCTAATTAATCAATCATGATTCAGGACATTGAAAACTCCTGTCACAACAGGGGCCATGTCTTATTCATCCTTATCTCTTTCATGGTGCCTAGATAACTGCCTCACACATCTTGACTCCTAAGAAAAGGAAATTAAATACCTGAAAAAATACTTCTGAAAAAACTTAATAGACTATATTTTTACATTCAGGTGAGGTTTTTCCCTTTGCTGAGATTAATTTCAATTTAGCCTAAGATATAAGGAGAAATTAATTTATTGTGCAGATGGCATTTGCAAGTTAAAATGTTTGCCTGGCTTTCCTCTGAATGAGCGTTCTCTTTCTCTCTCAAGCAAAGAAAAACATCATTTCATTAAATATGTATGGAAGATGTCTAACTTTCAAAAATGCCAAAAGAAAAGTGGTATATTTGGAGTGTAATGAGTTTGGTCAATTAAAATTTTTAAATTTTAATGATTATGTTTTACTAAACAATAAACATTTATTGCATAAAGATAAAAATACGGATGAGCAAAAACAAAGAAATAAACTTAGAACCATAATTCCAACAGTCAAAGATAACCACTGTTTATATTTTGCTCTAGTTTTTACTTATGTTTATCATACTTAAAAGCAAGGAATTGTATGATTTAAACACTAAAGAACCAGAAATGAGCCTATTTTTCTCAACGGTCTCACAGTCAGCCTGAGGATTAAAGACCTGCTAAAGCCTCTGATATAGCCGATCAAAATAAGCACTCAATACTCATGCTCAACACAAAGATCTGTATTATGGATTGAGGGGTTGAGGATCCAGTGATCTTACCAACTACTGGTATCCTTTAATCTCCCATCTTGCTTTCATTTTTCTTTGGAAAGAATACAACTGGATTAAGATGGAAAACCAGTGACTCATCTTGGACCATTATTTGCATATTTCTGAAACTTGCATCTTTTCAAGTTAGAAAAATCGTCCAAACAAGTAGGATGTGCAATCATTCTGAGCCTGAGCAAATCCACGGTTTAGTACAAGGGTTGGCAAACCAAATTCAGCCCACTGCCTGTTTTCTTATGGCCTATGAGCTAAAATGGTTTTAAAATTTTTAAAAGGTTGAGAAAAAAATCAAAAGAAGAATAATACTGCATAACACATGAAAATTATGTGAAATTCAAATTTCAGTGTCTTAAGGAAAGTTTTATTGAAATAGCCATGGCCATTCGTTTATATAACATCTGTGGCTTCTTTCATGTTACAACAGCGTTAAGCAGTTAAGACAGAAATTGTAGGGCCTATAAATCAAAGTTGGCTCTTTACAGAAAAAGTCTGCTGACTCCTGGTTTAATCTTTTCATTTCACTTCTAATATCAGCATCAGGGACTTGTCTTCCATGGCCCCTGTTATCTATGATTGATATTTTAGGATGAGTAGCTTAATCCTATTTGGCTAATTCACCTAAGACTAACTTATTAAAAGGACATCTATTTTTTAATTTGTTCAGCTGCTGTATCTTGAATAATAAAGCAAATTTTATCAAAACTAAAACAAATAGGGAAACATCTGCTAATGAATACATTTTATCTGATGCCTTTATTAAAAGGGTATATTCCAGCTATATGCATTGTATACTTTCTTATGACCTCTTTTTCCCAAGTAAGATAATCATTGAAATATCATTTTTTAAAAACACTCTAAGTTCTGGAATACATGTGCTGAATGTACAGGTTTGTTACATAGGTATACATGTGCCATGGTGGTTTGCAACACCTATCAACCCATCATCTAGGTTTTAAGCCCTGCATGCATTAGGCACTTGTCCTAATGCTCTCCCTCCTCTTTCTCCCTACCCCCTGACAGGCCACAGTGTGTGATGTTCCCCACCCCGTGTCCATGTGTTCTCATTGTTCAACTGCCACTTATGGGTGAGAACATGTGGTGTTTGGTTTTCTGCTCCTGTGTTAGTTTGCTGAAGATGATGATTTCTAGCTTCATCCATGTCCCTCCCTGCAAAGAACAAGAACTCATTATTTTTTATGGCTGTATAGTATTCCATGGTGTATATGTGCCACATTTTCTTTATTCAGTCTATTATTGATGGACATTTGGGTTGGTTCCAAGTCATTGCTACTGTAAATCGTGCTGCAATAAACATACGTGTGCATGTGTCTTTATAGTAGAATTATTTATAATCCTTTGGGTATATACCCAGGAATGAGATTTCTGGGTCAAATGGTATTTCTGGTTCTGGATCCTTGAGGAATTGCCACACTGTCTTGTACAATGGTTGAACTAATTTACACTCCCACCAACAGTGTAAAAGCATTCCTATTTCCCTGTATCCTCGCCAGCATCTGTTGTTTCCAGACTTTTTAATGATTGCCATTCTAACTGGCATGAGATGGTATATCATTGTGGTTTTGATTTGCATTTTTCTAATGACCAGTGATGATGAGCTTTTTTCATATGTTTTTTGGCTGCATAAATGTCTTCTTTTGAGAAGTGTCTGTTCATATCCTTTGCCCACTTTTTGATGGGATTGTTTTTTTCTTGTAAATTTAAATTCCTTGTAGATTCTGGATATTAGCCCTTTGTCAGATGGATAGATTGCATAAATTTTATACCATTCTGTAAGTTGCCTGTTCAGTCTGATGATAGTTTCTTTTGTTGAGCAGAAGCTCTTTAGTTTAATTAGATCCCATTTGTCAATTTTGGCTTTTCTTGCAATTGCATTTGGTGTTTCAGTCATGAAGACTGCCCATGCCCATGTCCTGAATGATATTGCCTAGGTTTTCTTCTAGGGTTTTTATGGTTTGGGGTTTTACATTTAAGACTTTAATCCATCTTGAGTTAATTTTTGTATAAGGTGTAAGGAAGTGGTCCAGTTTGTTTTCTGCATATGACTAGCCAGTTTTCCCAGCACTTTTTATTAAATAGGGAATCCTTTCCCCATTGCTTGTTTTTGTCAGGTTTGTTGAAGAGATCAGATTGTTGTAGATGTGTGGTGTGATTTCTTACGTTTCTTTTCTGTTCCATTGGTCTATATATCTTGTTTTCATACCAGTACCATACTGTTTTGGTTACTGTAGTCTCGTAGCATAGCCTGAAATCAGGTAGCATGATGCCTCCAGCTTTGTTCTTTTTGCTTAGGATTTTCTTGGCTATATGTGCTTTTTGGTTCCATATAAAATTTAAAGTATTTTTTTTTCTAATTCTGTAAATATAGTCTCTAGAAGCTTGATGGGAATAGCATTGAATCTATAAATTACTTTGAGCAGTATGGCCATTTTCACAATATTGATTCTTCCTATCCATGAGCATGGAATAGTATTGTTTGTGTCCTCTCATTTCCTTGAGCAGTGGTTTATAGTTCTCCTTGAAGAGGTCCTTCACATCCCTTGTAAGTTGTATTCCTAGGTATTTTATTTTCTTTGAAGCAACTGTGAATGGGAGTTCACTCAAGATTTAGCTCTCTGCTTGTCTATTGTTGGTGTATAGGAATGCCTGTGACTTTTGCACATTGATTTTGTATCACGAGACTTTGCTGAAGTTACTTGTCAGCTTAAGGAGTTTTGGGGCTGAGAAAATGGGGTTTTCTTAATATACTATCATGTCATCTGCGGAGACAATTTGACTTCCTCTCTTCCTGTTTGAATACCCTCCTTTTCTTTCTCTTGCCTGATTGCCCTGGCCAATAGGAGTGGTGAGAGAGGGCATCCTTGTCTTGTGCCGGTTTTCAAAGGGAACGCTTCCAGTTTTTGCCCATTCAGTATGATATTGGCTGTGGGTTTATCACAAATAGCCTTTAGTATATTGATATATGTTCCATCAATACCTAGTTTATTGAGACTTTTTAGCATGAAGGGATGCTGAATTTTATCTAAGGCCTTTCCTGCATCTATTGAGATAATCATGCGGTTTTTGTCATTGGTTCTGTTTATGTGATAGATTACGTTTATTGATTTGTGTATGTTGAACCAGTCTTGCATCCCAGGCATAAAACTGACCTGATTGTTGTGGATAAGCTTTTGGTGTGCTGCTGGATTCAGTTTGCTAGTATTTTATTGAGGATTTTCGCATCGATATGCATCAGGGATATTGGCCTGAATTTTGTTGTTGTTGTTGTTGTGTCTCTGCGAGGCTTTGGAATCAGGATGATGCTTGCCTCATAAAATGAGTTAGTGAGGCGTCCCTCTTTTTCTACTGTTTGGAATAGTTTCAGAAGGAATGGTACCAGCTCCTCTTTGTACCTCTGGTAGAATTGGGCTGTGAATCTGTCTGGTCCTGGGCTTTTTTTTCTGGTAGGCTATTAATTACTGCCTCAATTTCAGAACTTGTTATTGATCTATTTAGGGATTTGACTTCTTCCTGGTTTAGTCTTGGGAGGGTGTATCTGTTCAGGAATTCATCCATTTCTTCTAGATTTTCTAGTTTACTTGCATAGAGATGTTTATAGTATTTTTTAATAGTAGTTTGTATTTCTGTGGAATCAGTGGTGATCTCCCCTTTATCATTTTTTATTGTGTCTATTTGATCCTTCCCTCTTATTACTTTAGCTAGTGGTCCATTTATTTTGTTAATCTTTTCAAAAAACATCTCCTGGATTAATTTTTTGAAGGGTTTTTTTGTCTCTATCTCTTTCAGTTCTGCTTTGATCTTAGTTGTCTTCTGCTAGCTTTTGAATTTGTTTGCTCCTGCTTCTGTAGTTCTTTCAATTGTGATGTTAAGGTGTCGATTTTAATCTTTCCAGCTTTCTGTTGTGGGCATTTAGTGCTATAAATTTCCCTCTTAACACTGCTTTAGCTGTTTCCCAGGGATTCTGGCATGTTGTCTCTTTGTCATTGGTTTCAAGGAACTTCTTTATGTTTGCCTCAATTTCATTATTTGCCCAGTAATCATTCAGGAACAAGTTGTTCAACTTCCATGTAGTTATGCAGTTTTGAGTGAATTTCTCGATCCGGTGTTCTAATTTGATTGCACTATGGTCTGAGAGACTGTTATGATTTCTGTTCTTTTGCACTTGCTGAGGAGTGTTTTACTTCCAATTACATGGTCGATTTTAGAATACATGCTATGTGACACTGAGAAGAATGTATACTCTGTTGATTTGGGGTGGAGAGTTCTGTAGATGTCTACTAGGTCCATTTGATCCAGAGCTGAGTTCAAGTCCTAAATATCTTTGTTAATTTTCTCTATTGTTGATCTGTCTACTATTGACAGTGGGTGTTAACTTCTCCCAGTATTATTGTGTAGGAGTCTAAGTCTCTTTGTTGGTCTCTAAGAACTTGTTTTATGAATCAGCAGTTATTTTAAACCCTACAACATAATCTGGAGAATATCTCGAGAACATTAAGTTTTGAAGGGAGAGGGACATTTGGTTTGTCTTCAGTCCTGGGTGTTTATTACCTAGATATATATTTAATATAGTAAAGTATATATTATTGTCTGTGGCCACATTATTTTTTATTTTCTTCTTTTATTTTAGGTTTAGGGCATATATGTCCAGATTTGTTACATTGATAAGTTGCACGTTACTGGGGTTTGGTGTACAGATCATTTTGTCACTCAGGTAATGAGTATAGTACCCAGTGGGTAGTTTTTTAGTCCTCACCCTCCTCTCACCTTGCACCTTCAATAGACTGCTGTGTCTAGAGTTCTCTACTTTATGTTCATACATAGTTAATGCGTACTTCCCACTTATAAGTGAGGACATGCGGTATTTGATTTTCTGTTCCTGTGTTAATTCGCCTAGGATAATGGCCTCTTGCTATCTATATTACTGCAAAGGACATGATTTGTTTTTGGCTGCATGGTATTCCATGATGTATATGTACTACATGTTCTTTATCCAGTCCACCATCGATGGGCACCTAGATTGATTCCAGATCTTGGTTATTGTGAATAATGCTGCAGTGAAAATGTGAGTGCATATGTCTTTTTGGTGGAAATATTTGTTTTCTTTTAGATATATACCCAGTAATGGGATTGCTGGGTCAAATGGTAGTTCTGTTTTAAGTTCTTTGAGAAATCTCCAAACTGCTTTCACAGTGATTAAACTAATTTACATTTCCACCAACAGTGTATAAGTGTTCCCTTTTCTCTGCAGCCTCATCAGCAGCTACTGTTTGACTTTTTAAATAATAGCCATTCTGACTGGTATAAGATGAATTCTCATTGTGGTATTGATTTGCATTTCTCTAATGATTAGTGATGCCGAGCATATTTTCATATTCTTGGTGGCCATGTGTACGTCTTCTTTTGAGAAGATTCCATTTATGTCCTTTGTCCATTTTAAAAAATAGGGTTATTTGGTTTTTACTTGTTAATTTAAGTTCCTTATACTAATACTAAATATTATACCTTTGTCAGATGCATAGTTTGCAAATATTTTCTCCTATTCTGTAGCTTGTCTGTTTATTCATTGATAGTTTCTTTTGCTGTGCAGAAGCCCTTTAGTTTAATTAGGTCCTACTTGTCAATTTTTGCTTTTGTTGCAATTGCTTTTGGAGTCTTTGTCATGAAATATTTGCCAGATTCTATGTCTAGAATGGTATTTGCTAGGTTTTCTTCTAGAGACTTTTATGCTTTTTGGTATTACATTTCGATCCTTAAATCCTTAATCCATCTTGAGTTAATTTTTTTATATGATGAAAGATGGGGGTCCAGGTTAATTCTTCTGCAAATCACTAGCCAGTTATCCCAACACCATTTTTTTTTTTTTACTTTTATTTTAGGTTCAAGTGTACATGTGAAGGTTTGTTATATAGGTAAACTTGTGTCATGGGGGTTTGTTGTACAGATTTCATCAACCACGTATTAAGCCTGGTACCCATTAGTTATTTTATTCTACTTCTCTTCCTCCACCCACCCTCCACCCTCAAGTAGATCCCAGTGTGTGTTGTTCTCTTCTTTGTGTTCATGAGTTCTCAACATTTAGCTCCTACTTGTAAATGAGAACATGTGGTATTTGGTTTCCTGTTCCTGCATTAGTTTGCTAAGGATAATAGCCTCTAGCTCCATCCATGTTCCCAGAAAATACACAGTCTTGGTTTTCATGTCTGTGTAGTATTCTGTGGTGTATATGTACATTTTCTTTTTTTTATTTAATTATTATTATTATACTTTAAGTTTTAGGGTACATGTGCACAATGGGCAGGTTAGTTACATATGTATACATGTGCCATGTTGGTGCACTGCACCCACTAACTTGTCATCTAGCATTAGGTATATCTCCCATTGCTATTCCTCCCCCCTCCCCCCACCCCACAACAGTCCCCAGAGTGTGATGTTCCCCTTCCTGTGTCCATGTGTTCTCGTTGTTCAATTCCAACCTATGAGTGAGAACATGTGGTGTTTGGTTTTTTGTCCTTCCGATAGTTTACTGAGAATGATGATTTCCAATTTCATCCATGTCCCTACAAAGGACATGAACTCATCATTTTTTATGGCTGCATAGTATTCCATGGTGTATATGTGCTACATTTTCTTAATCCAGTCTATCATTGTTGGACGTTTGGGTTGGTTCCAAGGCTATTGTGAATAATGCCGCAATAAACATAAGTGTGCATGTGTCTTTATAGTAGCATCATTTATAGTCCTTTGGGTATATACCCAGTAATGGGATGGCTGGGTCAAATGGTATTTCTAGTTCTAGATCCCTGAGGATTCGCCACACTGACTTCCACAATGGTTGAACCAGTTTACAGTCCCACCAACAGTGAAAAAGTGTTCTATTTCTCCACATCCTGTCCAGCACCTGTTGTTTCCTGACTTTTTAATGATTGCCATTCTAACTGGTGTGAGACAGTATCTCATTGTGGTTTTGATTTGCATTTATCTGATGGCCAGTGATGGTGAGCATTTTTTCATGTTTTTTGGCTGCATAAATGTCTTCTTTTGAGAAGTGTCTGTTCATGTCCTTCGCCCACTTTTTGATGGGGTTGTTAGCTTTTTTCTTGTAAATTTGTTTGAGTTCATTGTAGATTCTGGATATCAGCCCTTTGTCAGACGAGTAGGTTGTGAAAATGTTCTCCCATTTTGTAGGTTGCCTGTTCACTCTGATGGTAGTTTCTTTTGCTGTGCAGAAGCTCTTTAGTTTAATTAGATCCCATTTGTCAATTTTGGCTTTTGTTGCCATTGCTTTTGGTGTTTTAGACATGAAGTCCTTGCCCATGCCTATGTCCTGAATGGTAATGCCTAGGTTTTCTTCTAGGATTTTTATGGTTTTAGGTCTAACATTTAAGTCTTTAATCCATCTGGAATTGATTTTTGTATAAGGTGTAAGGAAGGGATCCAGTTTCAGCTTTCTACATATTGCTAGCCAGTTTTCCCAGCACCACTTATTAAGTAGGGAATCCTTTCCCCATTGCTTGTTTTTCTCAGGTTTGTCAAAGATCAGATAGTTGTAGATACGCAGCATTATTTCTGAGGGCTCTGTTTTGTTCCATTGATCTATATCTCTGTTTTGGTACCAGTACCACGCTGTTTTGGTTACTGTAGCCTTGTAGTATAGTTTGAAGTCAGGTAGCGTGATGCCTCCAGCTTCGTTCTTTTGGCTTGGGATTGACTTGGCGATGCGGGCTCTTTTTTGGTTCCATATGAACTTTAAAGTAGTTTTTTCCAATTGTATGAAGAAAGTCATTGGTAGCTTGATGGGGATGGCATTGAATCTGTAAATTACCTTGGGCAGTATGGCCATTTTCAAGATATTGATTCTTTCTACCCATGAGCATGAAATGTTCTTCCATTTGTTTGTATCCTCTTTTATTTCCTTGAGCAGTGGTTTGTAGTTCTCCTTGAAGAGGTCCTTCACGTCCCTTGTAAGTTGGATTCCTAGGTATTTTATTCTCTTTGAAGCAATTGTGAATGAGAGTTCACTCATGATTTGGCTCTCTGTCTGTTATTGGTGTATAAGAATGCTTGTGATTTTTGTACATCGATTTTACATCCTGGGACTTTGCTGAAGTTGCTTATCAGCTTAAGGAGATTTTGGGCTGAGACGATGGGGTTTTCTAGATATACAGTCATGTCATCTGCAAACAGGGACAATTTGACTTCCTCTTTTCCTAACTGAATTCCCTTTATTTCCTTCTGCTGCCTAATTGCCCTGGCCAGAGCTTCCAACACTATGTTGAATAGGAGTGGTGAGAGAGGGCATCCCTGTCTTGTGCCAGTTTTCAAAGGGAATGCTTCCAGTTTTTGCCCATTCAGTATGATATTGGCTGTGGGTTTGTCATAGATAGCTCTTATTATTTTGAGATACGTCCCATCAATACCTAATTTATTGAGAGTTTTTAGCATGAAGGGTAGTTGAATTTTGTCAAAGGCCTTTTCTGCATCTATTGAGATAATCATGTGGTTTTTGTCTTTGGTTCTGTTTATATGCTGGATTACGTTTATTGATTTGCATATATTGAACCAGCCTTGCATCCCAGGGATGAAGCCCACCTGATCATGGTGGATAAGCTTTTTGATGTGCTGCTGGATTCGGTTTTCCAGTATTTTATTGAGGATTTTTGCATCAATGTTCATCAAGGATATTGGTCTAAAATTTTCTTTTTTGGTTGTGTCTCTGCCAGGCTTTGGTATCAGGATGATGCTGGCCTCATAAAATGAGTTAGGGAGGATTCCCTCTTTTTCTATTGATTGGAATGGTTTCAGAAGGAATGCTACTAGTTCCTCCTTGTACCTCTGGTAGAATTCGGCTGTGAACCCATCTGGTCCTGGACTCTTTTTGGTTGGTAAGCTATTGATTATTGCCACAATTTCAGAGCCTGTTATTAGTCTATTCAGAGATTCAACTTCTTCCTGGTTTAGTCTTGGGAGGGTGTATGTGTCGAGGAATTTATCCATTTCTTCTAGATTTTCTAGTTTATTTGCATAGAGGTGTTTGTAGTATTCTCTGATGGTAGTTTGTATTTCTGTGGGATCGGTGGTGATATCCCCTCTATCATCTTTTATTGCATCTATTTGATTCTTCTCTCTTTTTTTCTTTATTATTCTTGCTAGCAATCTATCAATTTTGTTGATCCTTTCAAAAAACCAGCTCCTGGATTCATTAATTTTTTGAAGGGTTTTTTGTGTCTCTATTTCCTTCAGTTCTGCTCTGATTTTAGTTATTTCTTGCCTTCTGCTAGCTTTTGAATGTGTTTGCTATTGCTTTTCTAGTTCTTTTAGTTGTGATGTTAGGGTGTCCATTTTGGATCTTTCCTGCTTTCTCTTGTGGGCATTTAGTGCTATAAATTTCCCTCTACACACTGCTTTGAATGTGTCCCAGAGATTCTGGTATGTTGTGTCTTTGTTCTCACTGGTTTCAAAGAACATCTTTATTTCTACCTTCATTTCGTTATGTACCCAGTAGTCATTCAGGAGAAGGTTGTTCAGTTTCCATGTAGTTGAGCAGTTTTGAGTGAGATTCTTAATCCTGAGTTCTAGTTTGATTGCACTGTGATCTGAGAGACAGTTTGTTATAATTTCTGTTCTTTTACATTTGCTGAGGAGAGCTTTACTTCCAAGTATGTGGTCAATTTTGGAATAGGTGTGGTGTGGTGCTGAAAAAAATGTATATTCTGTTGATTTGGGGTGGAGAGTTCTGTAGATGTCTATTAGGTCTGCTTGGTGCAGAGCTGAGTTTAATTCCTGGGTATGCTTGTTGACTTTCTGTCTCATTGATCTGTCTAATGTTGACAGTCGGGTGTTAAAGTCTACCATTATTATTGTGTGGGAGTCTAAGTCTCTTTGTAGGTCACTCAGGACTTGCTTTATGAATCTGGGTGCTCCTGTATTGGGTGCATATATATTTAGGATAGTTAGCTCTTCTTTTTGAATTGATCCCTTTACCATTATGTAATGGCCTTCTTTGTCTCTTTTGATCTTCGTTGGTTTAAAGTCTGTTTTATCAGAGACTAGGATTGCAACCTCTGCTTTTTTTGCTTTCCATTTGCTTGGTAGATCTTCCTCCATCCTTTAATTTTGAGCCTATGTGTGTCTCTGCACGTGAGATGGGTTTCCTGAATACAGTACACTGATGGGTCTTGACTCTTTATCCAATTTGCCAGTCTGTGTCTTTTAATTGGAGCATTTAGTCCATTTACATTTAAGGTTAATATTGCCATGTGTGAATTTGATCCTGTCATTATGATGTTAGCTGGTTATTTTGCTTTTTAGTTGATGCAGTTTCTTCCTAGTCTCGATGGTCTTTACATTTTGGCATGATTTTGCAGTGGCTGGTACCGGTTGTTCCTTTCCATATTTAGCGTTTCCTTCAGGAGCTCTTTTAGGGCAGGCCTGGTGATGACAAAATCTGTCAGCATTTGCTTGTATGTAAAGTATTTTATTTCTCCTTCACTTATGAAGCTTAGTTTGGCTGGATATGAAATTCTGGGTTGAAAATTCTTTTCTTTAAGAATGTTGAATATTGGCCCCCACTCTCTTCTGGCTTGTAGAGTTTCTGCTGAGAGATCCACTGTTAGTCTGATGTGCTTCCCTTTGAGGGTAACCCGACCTTTCTCTCTGGCTGCCCTTAACAATTTTTTCCTTCATTTCAACTTTGGTGAATCTGACAATTATGTGTCTTGGAGTTGCTCTTCTTGAGGAGTATCTTTGTGGCATTCTCTGTATTTCCTGAATCTGAATGTTGGCCTGCCTTGCTAGATTGGGGAAGTTCTCCTGGATAATATCCTGCAGAGTGTTTTCCAACTTGGTTCCATTCTCCCCGTCACTTTCAGGTACACCAATCAGATGTAGATTTGGTCTTTTCACATAGTCCCATATTTCTTGGAGGCTTTGCTCGTTTCTTTTTATTCTTTTTTCTCTAAACTTCCCTTCTCGCTTCATTTCATTCATTTCATCTTCCATCGCTGACACCCTTTCTTCCAGTTGATCGCATTGGCTCCTGAGGCTTCTGCATTCTTCACGTAGTTCTCGAGCCTTGGCTTTCAGCTCCATCAGCTCCTTTAAGCACTTCTCTGTATTGGTTATTCTAGTTATACATTCTTCTAAATTTTTTTCAAGTTTTCAACTTCTTTGCCTTTGGTTTGAATATCCTCCCATACCTCGGAGTAATTTGATTGTCTGAAGCCTTCTTCTCTTAGCTCGTCAAAGTCATTCTCCGTCCAGCTTTGTTCCATTGCTGGTGAGGAACTGCATTCGTTTGGAGGAGGAGAGGCACTCTGCTTTTTAGAGTTTCCAGTTTTTCTGCTCTGTTTTTTCCCCATCTTTGTGGCTTTATCTACTTTTTGTCTTTGATGATGGTGATGTACAGATGGGTTTTTGGTGTGGATGTCCTTTCTGTTTGTTAGTTTTCCTTCTAACATACAGGACCCTCAGCTGCAGGTCTGTTGGAGTACCCGGCCGTGTGAGGTGTCAGTCTGCCCCTGCTGGGGGGTGCCTCCGAGTTAGGCTGCTCGGGGGTCAGGGGTCAGGAACCCACTTGAGGAGGCAGTCTGCCTGTTCTCAGATCTCCAGCTGCAGGCTGGGAGAACCACTGCTGTCTTCAAAGCTCAGATGGAAATGCAGAAATCACCCATCTTCTGCGTCGCTCATGCTGGGAGCTGTAGACCGGAGCTGTTCCTATATGGCCATCTTGGCTCCCTCAACCGAAGGGTGAGGATTCATTTCTACATTTTCTTAATACAATCTGTCATTGATGGGCATTTAGGTTGATTCCATGTCTTTGCTATTATGAATAGTGCTGTAATAAACATTCACAGGTATGTGTCTTTATGGTAGAATAATTTATATTCCCGTGGGCATATACTTAGTAATGGAATTGCTGAGTCAAATGGTAGTTCTACTTTTAGCTCTTCAAGGGATTGCCATACTGCTTTCCACAATGGTTCAACTGAATTAAACTTCTATTAACAGCATATGTTGTTCCCTTTTCTCCACAACTTCACCATTTTTTGATTTTTTAGTAATAGCAATTTTGATTGGTGTGAGGTGGTATCTCATTGCGGTTTTAATTTGCATTTCTCTAATGATCAATGATATTGAGCTTTTTTTTCATATGTTTGTTGGTCACATCACATGTATATCCTCTTTTGAAAAGTGTCCATGTCCTTTACCCACTTTTTATTGCAGTTTTTTTTTTTTTGTAAATTTAAGACCCTTACACTAATACTGGACATTAGACCTTTCACAGCTAGCAAATATTTTCTCCCTTTCTGTATGTTGTCTGTTTACTCTGTGGATAGTTTTTATTGTGTGTGTGTGTGTGTGTGTGCAAAAGCTCTTAGGTTTGTCAATTTTTTCTTTTGTTCCTACACCATTTTTTTGAATAGGGTGCCCTTTCCCCATTGCTTATTATTGTCAGCTTTGTGGAACATCAGATGGTTAGAGATGTGAGGCTTTATTCTGGGTTTTCTAACCTGTTCCATTGGTCTATGTGTCTGTTTTTATACAGTACTATGCTGTTTAGGTTACTGTAGGCTTCTAGTATAGTTTGAAGTTGGCTAATATGATGCCTCCAGTTTGGTTCTTTTTGCTTAGGATTGCCTTGACTATTTGGGCTCTGTTTTGGTTCCATATTAATTTTAAAATAGTTTTTTCTAGCTTTGTGAAAAATGTCATTTGTAGTTTGACAGGAATAGCATTGGATCTGTAAATTGCTTTGGGAAGTATTGCCATTTTAACAATATTGATTCCTTCTATCTGTGAGTATGGAACATTTTTCCATTTGTTTGTGTCATCTCTGATTTTTTTCAGTACTGTTTTGCAATTCTTGCTATAGAGATCTTTCACCTCTCTGATTAACTGTATTCCTAGGTTTTTTGTTTTATTTTGTGGTGATTGTAAATGGCATTGTGTTATTTGGCTCTCATGTTAGACATTATTGGTGTATAGAAATGCTACTAATTTTTCTACTTTGATTTTATATCCTGAAGCTTTACTGAAGTTGTTTATCAGATCTAAGAGATTTTGGGCAGAAACTGTGGGGTTTTCTAGTTAGAAAATTTATCGTCTGCAAACAGCAATAATAGTTTGACTTCTTCTCTTCCTATTTAAATGCCTTTTACATTTTTCTCTTGCCTGACTTACCTGCTAGGACTTCCAGTACTATGTTGAATAGGAGTGGTGAGAGAGGGCATCCTTGTCTTGTTTTGGTTCTCAAGGGGAATGTTTCCAGCTTTTGCTCATTCAATTTGATGTTGGCTGTAAGTTTTTCATAGATGGCTCTTATTATTTTGAGGTATGTTTCTTTGATTCCTAGTTTGTTAAGGGCTTTTAACATATAAGGATGTTGAATTCTATTGAAAGACTTTTCTGCTTCTATTGAGATACCTACATATTATTTGGTTTTGTTCTTTCTATGTGATAAGTCATTTATTGATTTGCATATGTTGAACCAACCTTGCATTCTAGGAATAAAGCCTACTCCATTATGGATGGTGGATTAGCTTTTTGATGTGCTGCTGGATTTGATTTGCTAGTATTTTTTCAAGATTTTTGTGATACCAAAACTTGGCAGAGACACAACCAAACAAAAACTGCATGCCAATATCCTTGATGAACATAGATATTTCTGGCCATATTGTTATCCTGCACTCTGTGTTTCTGGAGTATACACATGCTCCCTGGAAAATTAATACAGTAACAGCAACTAATAGTTTAAGTTACCACCAAAGACTTTTATTTTCCTTGTTCACCTACAACATTTATTTTCCTTGTTTTTTTATTTTCCTTGTTCATCTACAACTTTTACTTTCAGGGGATATAATTTAATTGAACATGTTTTTCATGAGTCAATGTGAAATTTCCTTTTTGGATAAAGTTTTATTCAAGCCACTTTAGAAGTAGTTGACCTTCACAGACTACACAGGTAGTTGGTTGTCCAGATTCCCTTCTTTGGGACATCACGTCTTCCCTCTTCCATAGTAACATCATTTCCGGTACTTAATTTGGTTAGAGTTTATCCTGCCACCATCTGGCCAGAAGTGATCATGTTATCCAGACCTGGCCAAAATCCCTGGCCTTCGATTAGTTTAGATATAACCATGTAGCCATATCTTGGAGACTAGAATTCTTCCCAGAGACTTTATTGTCAGGAAAAGCACAACATTTTTCTCTTTAACTTCAGGCTCTTCATTCATTCATTTATTCATTCATTCATTACATAAATATTAATGAGTATTTTTATATGCTAGGCTCTGGTCTGGTCTGTTGACATAAATCAGTGAACCAAATAGGGTAAATGGTCATGCCTTATGGAGTTTACTTTCTAATCATGGAGTGATAATAAACAGTAAATAAAATGCATAAGTAATAACTGACACACATTTTCATGGAACAAGAGCCATGAAAATGAAAAAATAGGACAAGGTAAGCAGAATTGGTGGTCAGGATAGGTCTTATTAAAAAGATGACATTTAAGGCCAGGCACAGTGGCTCATGCCTGTAATCCCAGCACTTTGGGAGGCTGAGGTAGGCGGATCACGAGGTCGGGAGATCAAGACTATCCTGGCTAATACGGTGAAACCTCATCTCTACTAAAAATACAAAAAATTAGCCGGGCCTGGTGGCAGGCACCTGCAGTCCCAGCTACTCAGGAGGCTGAGGCAGGAAAATGGTGTGAACCTGGGAGGCGGAGCTTGCGGTGAGCCGAGCTTGCGGTGAGCCAAGATCGCGCCACTGCACTCCAGCCTGGGTGACAGAGCGAGACTCTGTCTCAAAAAAAAAAAAAAGACATTTAAGCAATGACTTAAAAGAGAAAATAGTTAGCCATGCAGATAAATGGGTGTAAAGTATAGCATGCAGAAATATTTGCCACCATAAAATTCCTGAGGCAAGAATAAAGCAATGTTCAAAGAATGGTGAAATGGCCAATTAGGTTGTTACAAAATGTTCAATGGGTGGTACAGCAGATAGAATTGAGGTCGGAGAGGCCGTGGGAGAAAAACGTGGTGCTCTGTAGGCCATTTACAGACTTTGGATTTTGCCATATGTAAAATGGGAAGCATCGCAGGATATTGAGTAGAAGAGGAATGTAATTTGATATATTTTGGAAAGAACAGCCTGACATCTAAGTGGAGAACAAACTTTAACATAGAAGAGAAAATTGAAGCTCAGATTAGAGTAGCAGCATTGGAAATGGTAGAAACTGAGAGATACAGGGTAAGTTTTGAAGGTAGATCCAAGGAGATTTTCTGATGTGCTGAATGAGTTATATGATAAAAAGGAACCAAGAAGAATTTCAAAATTTTTGACTTAAGTATCTGTGATAATAGAATAGTCATTAAATGATATGGGGAAGTCTATCTTATGGGCAGACTTAGTGGATCATCGATTTGGGGCATGTTGAGTTTGAGATTTCTATTAGACATCCAAATGAAAACGTCAAGTAGGCAGTTGAAAACTTAGGCTTGTAGTTTGTGTCTGGATGTAGGAATTTGGAAATTGTCAGATTATATTTGTCCTGTACAGCTACAATACTGAATAATATTATAAAAGGGAGAGGAAAGAACAGATCTTTAGATGTGTTCCTTTAGATCCTTAGATCTTTCCTTTTTAGGGGAAAGATATAAGCCTTAGATCTTTCAAAAATAAGAGGTTGGGGAGACATGGAAGAACATGTGAGAAAGACAAGGAAAGAGCAACCAGTAAGGTAGGAGGCAAATGAGGACAGAGTGGTTTCATGGAGGAAGGTATGATCAATTTCCAGCCACCTTGCCATTGGGTAAAGAGAACCTGTATGATACTGAAGCCAAGCAATGCAAAAAAACTGTGTTGGATAAAAATTGTTTCACAAGCTGGGTGCTGTGGCTCACTCCTGTAATCCCAGCACTTTGGGAGGCTGTGGCAGGCAGATCACTTGAGGCCAGGAGTTCGAGACCAACCTTGCAAACATGTTGAGTTTGAGATTTCTATTAGACATCCAAATGAAAATGTCAAGTAGGCAGTTGAAAATGTAGGATTTGTAGTTTGTGTCTGGACATAGGAATTTGGAAGTTGTCAGATTATATTTGTCCTGTAAAGCTACAATGGTGAAACCCTGTCTCCACTAAATATACAAAAATTAGCCAGGCATGGTGGCACATGTCTGTAGTCCCAGCTACTAGAGTAGGCTGATGCTCAAGACTTGCTTTAACCCGGGAGGCAGAGGTTTTAGTGAGCTGAGATGGTGCCACTGTTCTCCAGCTTGGGTAACATTGTGAAACTCTGTCTCAAAAAAAAAAAAAAAAAAAAAAAATTGTTTCACTTTTATTACCACACTGATGCCTTCAAAATTACTTTTGACTAGGACAATGGATTTCAATTCAGTCAACACATATGTGACAAGAGTCACAGTTGCTTAAACAAAGAGCACCATTTAGAAGTTTTCCTAAAAAGGTAGCAATGTAACTGGCAGGTATTTTCATTGTCTCCTACACTAAATCTCCCAATTGCTAGGCTCAGCATCTTTTTTTCTAGGTCTACACTTCTAAAAGTATCATCATCAATTTATCATTGTAATATTGCTAGTTCATGCCTAACCAAAGTCACATCTGAATAGCAACCAAAATTATGGCTTACTTCTACAAAGATAGTATCTTTAAATTATTCTGAAGATAATGTCTAATATTAAAATTACTCTCATATACACCTATAATTTGTTAATTTACAATAAAACTAAACTAAAAGTAAAATCTACTCTCTCTATATTCACTTGCTTTCTAATTTTTAAAGTAATACCTCATATATGCAATTTGCCACAAGGCCATTTTTAATATTAGACTTTTATTCTCTGTCTCTTATTTAGCTAATTGCTCAGTTGATCTAGGACCCTTGCTTCACAGAATAGCACAAACCATAATTTCTAAAAGGTCTAGAGATATTGTATTTTCTTAATGACTTTCAGCAGGAAATAAAAGGAAGTGCCCAAATAATCCTTTAGTTCATCCATGATTTTTTTCAAGATCTATTTTGGAGTAATTAGACCTATTGTCCCTTTCAAGGTGGTAATGATTCTTTTCGCTATTATCATGACATGAGTAGTCCAAGATTGACAGATGCCAACCACAGGTTGCAATTTGGTAAAACCTTTTTCATATTTTATATAAAATATGGCTGCCTCCTTTGGATACTGTCACTTTCATGCCTAAGGTCTCAGAATGAAGGGATTAAAATAGAATTATTCCAAAAGTGGCATATCAGGTAAGATTTTAAAAGCTACTACTCTTCCTCCTCCTCAATTTCTAGACCTATGCATTTAGCTATGGAAGAGGCAGCATTCTATATAAATTATTGTCACAGATCATATACCATACAAAATAAGACAAGGCAGATCTTCAGTCTAGTATGGTTAATTAAGAGAAAGTGCAAATAAGTTTTCAATAGGTCAAGTTATCATTGTAAAAGGCTGACTACTTATCCATGGTGTGAAAATAATAGGAGTAGTTCCTTTCACAAGCATCAGCTGATTGCTTTACCTCTTTTCTGTGAAATGAGTTCTACAAACAGAAATTACATTGATGGAAGAACTTAGTGGTACATGAGAGAATAAATCTATATCATAGGCAAATGCAACATGGCCACAGGAAGCAAATTTAGAAATAAAGAATAAGAAAGAATGAACAAAGCCTCCAAGAAATTTGAGATTATGTTAAGTGACCAAACCTAAGAATAATTGGTATTCCTGAGGAAGAGAAATATAAAAGTTTGGAAAACATATTTGGGGGAATAATCAACGAAAATTTCCCTGGCCTTGCTAGAGACCTAGATATCCAAATACAACAAGCTCAAAGAACATCTGGGAAATTCATCACAGAAAGATCATTGGCTAGGCTTATTATCATCAGGTTATCTGAAGTCAACACAAAGGAAAGAATCAAGAGCTGTGAGACAAAAGCACCAGGTAACCTATAAAAGAAAGCCTATCAAATTAACAGCAAATTTCGCATCAGAAACCCTTCAAGCTAGAAGGGATTGGGGCTTTACCTTCAGCTCCCTTAAACAAAACAATTATTAGCCAAGAATTTTGTATCCAGTGAAACAAAGCTTCATAAATAAAGGAAAGATACAGTCTTTTACAGACCAACAAATGCTGAGAGAATATGCCATTACCAAGCCAGCACTACAAGAACTTCTGAAAGGAGCTCTAAGCCTTGAAACAAAACCTGGAAACACATCAAAACAGAATCTCTTTAAAGCATAAATCTCACAGGATCTATAAAACAAAAATACAATAATAAAAAACAACAAGGTATACAGACAACAAATAACATGATGAATGGAACGGTACCTCACATCTGAATACTAATGTTGAATGTAAATGGTCTAAATGCTCTACTTAAAATATACAGCATTGCATCATGGATAAGAATTCACCAACCAGCTATCTGCTGCATTCAAGAGACTCACCTAACTCCTAAGGAATTACATAAACTTAAGGTAAAGGGGTGAAAAAAGACATTCTATGCAAATGGTCACCAAAGGCAAGCAGGAGTTGCTATTCTTATATCAGAGGAAACAAACTTTAAACCAACAGCAGTTAAAAAAGACAAAGAGGGGGCCAGGTGTGGTGGCTCACAGCTGTAATCCCAGCACTTTGGGAGGCTGAGGCAGGTGGATAACTTGAGGTCAGGAGTTCAAGACCAGCGTGACCAACATGGTGAAACCCCAAGTTGACTAAAAATACAAAATTAGCCAGGTGTGTTGGTTCATGCCTGAAATCCCAGCTACTTGGTTGGCTGCAGCAGGAGAATTGCTTGAACCTGGGAGGCGGAGGTTGCAGTGAGCCGAAATCATGCCATCGCACTCCAGCCTGGGCAACAAGAACAAAACTCCATCTCAAAAAAAGAAAAAAAAAAAAAGACAAAGAGGGACATTATATAATAATAAAAGCCTTGTCCAACGGAAAATATCACAATCCTAAATATATATGCACCTAACACTGGAGCTCTCAAATTTATAAAAACAATTACTAATGCCTAAGAAATGAGATAGACAGCAGCACAATAATAGTGGGGGGCTTGAATACTCCACTGACAGCACTAGACAGGTCGTCAAGACAGAAAGTCAACAAAGAAACAATAAACAATGGATTTAAACTATATCCTGGAACAAAAGGGCTTAACAAATATTTACAGAATATTCGACCCAACAAACGCGGAATATATATTCATCAGTGCACATGGAAGTTTCTCTGAGATAGACCATATGATAGGCCACAAAAATGTCTCAATAAATTTAGGAAAATTTAAATTATATCAGGTAGTCTCTCAGACAACAGTAGAATAAACTGGAAATCAACTCCAAAAGGAACTTTCAAAACCATGCAAATACACGGAAATTAAATAATCTGTTCCTAAGTGATTATTGGGTCAACAATGAAATCAACATGAAAACTTAAAAATTTTTCAAGTGGAATGATAATAGTGACACAACCTATAAAAACCCCTGGGATACAGGAAAGTCAGGGCTAAGAGGAAAGTTCATAGCCCTAAATTCCTACATCAAAAAGTCCAAAAGAGCACATATAGACAATCTAAGATTGCACCTCAAGGAACCAGAGAAACAAGAACAAACCAAACTCAAAACCAGCAGAATAAAGGAAATAGCCAAGATCAGAGCAGAACTAAATGAAATTGAAACAAAAGAAATACAAAAGATAAATGAAAAAAAAAGCCGGTTCTTTGAAAAGATGTACAAAATTGATAGACCATTAGCAAGATTAACCAAGAAAAGAGAAAATGCAAATAAGCTCAATTAGAAATGAAAGAGGAGATATTATAACCGATACCTCAGAAATACAAAAGATCATTCAAGGCTACTATGAACATCTTTATGCGCATAAACTAAAAAACCTAGAGGAAATGAATACATTTCTGGCAAGATACAACCCTCCTAGCTTAAATCAGGAAGAATTAGATATCCTGAACAGACCAATAATTGAAATGGTAATAAAAAAAATTGCCAACAAAAAAAGTCCAGGATCAGATGGGTTCAAAGCAGGATTCTACCAGACATTCCAGGAAGAATTATTGACACTATTCCACAAGATAGAGAAAGAGGGAATTTTCCCTAAATCATTCTATGAAGCCAGCAAGCATCACCCTAATATGAAAACCAGAAAGGATATAACCAAAAAAGAAAACTACAGACCAATATCCCTGATGAACATAGATGCTAAAATCCTTAACAAAATACTATAAGGCCATAGTCACCAAAACAGTATGGTACTGGTATAAAAATAGGCACTTAGACCAATGGAACAGAATAGAGAACCCAGAAATAAACCCAAATACTTACATCCAAATGATCTTTGACAAAGCAAACAAAAACAAAGTGGGGAAAGGACACCCTATTCAATGAATGGTGCTGGTATAATAGGCAAGCCACATATAGGAGAGTGATACTGGATTCTCATCTCTCACCTTATACAAAAACCAATTCAAGATGGATCAGGGACTTAAATCTAAGACCTGAAACTATAAAAATTCTAGAAGATAACATTAGAAAACACTTCTAGACATTGGCTTAGGCAAGGATTTCCTGACCAAGATCCCAGAAGCAAATGCAATAAAAACAAAGATAAATAGGTGGGACTTAATTAACTAAAGAGCTTTTGCAAGGCAAAAGGAACAATCAGCAGAATAAACAGACAACCCACAGAGTGGGAGAAAATCTTCACATCTATACATCTGACAAGGGACAAATATCCAGAATCTACAACGAGCTCAAGCAAATTATCAAGAATAAAACAATTTCATCAAAAAGTGGACTAAGGACATGAATAGACAATTCTCAAAAGAAAATATAAAAATGGCCAATAAACATGAAAAAAATGTCAACATCACTAATGATTAGGGAAATACAAATCAAAACCACGGTGTGATACCACCTTTCTTCCCCCAAGAATGGACATAATCAAAACAATAAAAAAAAATAGATGTTGGCATGGATGCAGTGAACAGAAAACACTTTTACACTGCTGGTGGTAACGTAAACTAGCACAATCACTGTGGAAAACAGTGTGGCGATTCCTTAAGGAACTAAGAGTAGACTGCCATTTGATCCAGCAATCCCACTACTGGGTATCTACTCAGAGGAAAATAAGTTATAATACAAAAAAGATATTTGTACCTGTATGTTTCTAGCAGCACAATTCACAGTTGCAAAAATATGGAACCAACCCCAAAACCCATCAATCAATGAGCAGATAAAGAAACTGTGACATATATAAAAGATGGAATACTTCTTAGCCATAAAAAGGAATGAATTATTGGGATTCATAGCAACCTGGAAGGGATTGGAGTCTATTATTCTAAGTGAAGTAACTCAGGAATGGAAAACCAAATATCATATATTCTCAAGTATAAGTGATAGCTGAGCTATGAGGATGCAAATGCATAAGAATTACACAATGGATTTTGCAGACTTAGGAGGAAATGGCGGGAAGGGGGTGAGGGATAAATGACTACAAATTGGGCTCAGTGTATATTGTGTGAGTGATAGGTACACCAAAATCTCACAAATCACCACTAAAGAACTTACTCATCTAACAAATACCACCTGTTCCCCCAAAACATATGGAAACAAATAGTATTTTCCAGTGAGGGTAAATAAGTGTCATAGCAATGCTACAAAATCTGATGTAATCAACATGCCATCAGCAGCTATTTTTCAATAAAGTATGGTACTCTATCAACAATTCAAAGCTGTCTTTAATAAATTTTGCCCTCCAATTTGGCTGTAGACAGAATTGCCGTAGTAATAAGAGAACAAGTAATTAGACACAATCATAGTCCCTGTTCATCTTCATCACTATATTATTGAGTTCACTGCAAGGAAATGAGCTAGCTGAGGAAAAAAAGTACTGCCAAATGTGGGTCATCTGATCAATTCAAATGTTAACAATGTTCCATTGAAATGACTAGTCTCTGGGTTTTCTCTTAAAAGCATAATCCATATTGTTCTTATCTAAAACCCTACACAAACCCTCCAACTATACTTCTTCTAAGCCTTTGACAAGTTAGCTAACTGTCTGCCACCGTCTCCAAATCAAAGTAAATGTGGGTCTCAATCTAGGCTTCCTTTCAGGCACAGCAAACTACAAAATGTCCTCCTTGAAGTTCTGCTGAGTGGAAAGATTTCCTTACTCCATTACCTTTCAGGGTTATTCTTATGAGTGCTCTAATGCTAGAGGAATACATTTGTGTATAGTGTTAGCAGGCTTTGCAGAATTCCCTAGAAATATCCCTTAATATTTCAATCCTCTTTAAGTTGAACAGAAAGAATATTCTACAAATCCACAGACATAAGTTGAGAGAAGAATGCCAATATGATCCCTATACAGGCAATGAATATATAGGGAGAGTTTGTTCACTGAATGTATCGAAAGTCTCAATCCTAAACAGACCACTTCCATTTAATGGTGGACTTCATCTAGTCATATTCGAACTTGTGGTTTGGTGGATCACCATGGTCAACCCATGTCTTGGGATCACTTGTATCTCATGACTAGGCATTTGTTTTCTAGAGGCTTGTGGTAAGTCAAATATTCATCCTCAAAAGGAAAGCATCATTCTGCTGCAAGATGTCTAACTTTGTGCCTAAATTTTAGGGAACACAACCAGAAGTCCTTTGGGATTTTACCACTTGGGAATTAAGCTCTGTTCAAGACTTCAGGCCTCTGAAAATGAGCAATACTTTGGGGAATGAGTGGAAGGACAGCTCATACTTCATTCTGAACCAACTTAAAATTCTTCAGTGGTTCTATAAAGTATGCACAGTGAAGTACAGGAGAACAGCCAAAATAAATTGTTAAGCAGTGAAGCATTTCTAGAAAGAAAAATAAGATAACTCCAAAATAAGAGGTCAATTAAATGTTATTCTACCTTCTAGTTTAAAAGGACTAAAAGCCGTCCTTAACTTTGGAGGGAATTAAATTTATGCTGCATCTTTAGACTGACAGGAATTTTGCTTAGGTATATATTCCCATAGGCTTTATTTCTAACTTCTATTAATCTTTTTTTTTAATTTAGAATTTTTACCACTTTCTATTCCATACAGCCAAGCATTCATGGAGAAGCATCATGTCCTGGGGTTAAGATGTGGTCCATATTCTTCATGACTAATTCATGAGAGAAATCTGCCCCTGCCATATACAGGTGTTGTATTTAGTCAGCTTCCATAAAAAGGTCTCTAAACACCTCTAGAAAGAACTTATGTTAAATTTTGGATAAAGTAAGGCAATATTCCAGAACTTTCAATATGTTTTACCCAGATCAAACTTGAGAAATAAAAGAGAGCTTATAGAATCACCATGTCTGGAAAATCCTCACTGGTGATTAAAATCTTAAGAATTTTGAGGGAGAAGGAATATTATTTTGATTAAAAATTTCACAGATAGGAGAAGCACCAATGGCATCCTCCTGGTAATCAACATCCTAACTCCATTCATTATCATTTACTACATAGTTAGGGAATTACCCGCTTGATCTTATTTTTAATTACTAAATATCCTTTCTAAGTATATACTCCTAAATTTGGGATATGATGACTGCATAAAATATGAACCACTTGTCCCATCTATTGTGAGATAAGCTAAGTCTCAATTCTTTATTGCTTAACAGTATTAGCTTCCAGTGGGCCAGTGTGGTAAATGTCTGAAAACTTTTAAAATATTCTCTATAGAGTGATCATGTTCTTTTATAATTTTTTGACTTTTTGAAGAAGACAAAGTAAAATGGTCAAGGTATGTATAAAGCCACTATAGTAGCCTTTATCAAGGGACCTTCATTTTCTGGCCTTCAATCTTTAGTCTCATTGTAAACAAGGAGATCAAGTATCCACATCATAATAACAAAACTTAATATTTACTATTCCTAGAAATTTCCTGAGTATTTTTTACACATTATCATTAATCTCACAACAACTGTTTTGAGTAGTGTTCTTATCTTCTTTTCACAACTGAAGAATCTGAGGCCCCAAATCCCACAAGTAGAAGATGGAGCCACACATGCAACCTGAACCAAGGCTGTGTGTCTACACTACTGAGGTCATATCTTGTTAGTATGAGAGAAACACGGCTCCCACTTTTATCAGTCATTGCAATTTCTCTCATACAGATCAAATAGAATCTTAAGGAATACTCTTAAATTTTCTTTCATGCTTTGTAAGTCATAACCAAATGTCTCCAGCATTGTCATTCCCCAAAATTGGATTACCATCTCCACTTTTTGCTTTTGCTGATAGTCACTACCTGTGTCTACTGACTCTGACCATTTCCACTATAATCAACAACTCTGTTGTGATTATAGCCTTTCCTGCAAGTGGAGAATGGAAAAGAGGCCCATTTAGCTCTTCAGATTCGTTCCTTTATAAGCCTCTCCTTCTAGTCACTAACGGGTTGGAAACGTTGTGGAGGAAATATAACGTGGCTCCAGCAGCTAGATTTAATAATATACCTACTATATAAATCCTTTCTCCCCAAACCATTGAATCTCTTTGCCCAAATTATGCCAAATGCTGGCTCTTCACAGTAGTCATGAACCAGGGCTTAGTATAATTGTATATCATTGCTTAAACCAGCAACCTGTTAAAACTTTTCAGATCTGCCCATTGTGCTTTAATGTGTATTTCCAATGAGTTAAAAAAAAAAAGAAAAACCCAAATGAAGCATACTCCAAATTACTCCAAATATGTGCTCTTGTCTCCTATTCAAAACATCTTTAAAATCAAAGTCCATTCCATCTCTTCTAGCTTCTGTCAATATACTGACAGCTTATACAACTCATCCTGGAAACATTTTTACTCCTTCTGAGTATGGTTTTGCATAGTGATTCTAAGGTCAGTGACAAACTTCCACCCTAGTTACTGGATATGTCTCATAACTGGGAAGATAATTGTAACTGCAAAAAAAAAAAAAAGGAAGATAGGGTGGTAGGTGGGGTTATGTGGTAAAAAAAAATGATTAGAAATGTCCTGATGTGTCAGACATCTCAACCATAAAGCTCACTTAAGCCTTCTAAAAGTTTATACTTAAGTGATCAAAATTCTAAATTTCTACCAGTCAGAGCCCTAGCCATGAAAAGTTAAGGCAACTGGGAATTCAACTTACCTGTACATGGCCCTCTATGCACTATGCTATTGCACTGCCTGGAGTACAGCATTGCCAGCACTAAATTCAAGCTGAAAGTGTTTTCTTCCACAGAGTGACGTGGTTGTACCAGTTAGGATACCTTTGAGTACAAAGGTCTGAAATTTAACTAAATGAGCTTCCATAATGGGACTTTGCTTCCTTATACAATGAAGGTCTGGGGTAAGGGAGCTCCCAGTGTTGCTCCGAGAGCTCAGCAGCATCACTGAGGAACAAATGTCTTCCCATCTTCCTTTTCTATCATACTCAGCCAGCTTTAGGCTTGCCCCTCAACAGTCAGAAGATTGTTACTGCTGTTTCAAGCATCATGACAATCAATATAGCATTCCGTCTAAGGAAGGGTTATTAAGCATTTATATAATTGTGGATAAGAAACTTTCCCATAACCCAAACAGATAGCCCTTCACATCCCAAACCAGACTTTAGCTACAATGGGTTAAGATGCCTGGCCATAACCTAGTGACAGATAAAGCTGGCAAAATGATTATCTCACATTTTAATCTTTGGCCAAAAATGTCCTAAAAATGTAAAAATGGAGAGGTTGTTTGCTGGGTAATCTGTAAGCATATCTGACACAATAATGGTCCTCGATTTTGTTAGCTGTCTATCATTAGAATTTATTCATATAGGTAACATAGGGTTACCATAAAATTTTAGTGTATCTTGTTATTCTTTCACATTATAATCTCTCCAAAGCATTCTAATATGTCTACTCTGTGGCCCAAAGCCTTGATTTTGTTGGGTATGTCGCCTGAAACAACAGCATAATCAGGTGATAGCCTTATTTTTTATTTACTACCAAAACCTAAATTATGTGTTTCCATTATTAATGGGAATATCTCATGTTGCCCATTTTGTTCCACCCAATCCCATTTCATGTCTGAAGTCTCTTCTTTGAGACCTAACTATATAAGTACCACATACCAATATGTTGCAAAAAGTTGTAAGGTAGAGAAGAGAGTAGGGTTTGGTACAGGACAATTGTTATAAGAGTGACCCAAAATGTCTTATGTCTCTATGCTGTCATCCTGCATTCGGGTCTCAGTTTGGATGAGTGAAATATGCATCAAACTATGCAGGATGAGATCAAGTGACTTGCCTTCTCTTTACTTAGTATAGATCCTAAAAATGATTATTTTGTCACCATTCACTATGCAGACACATGCTGGGCAGAGTTTTATCTTGGCCACATCAGCATGGATTGGCCTCTTTCCAGAGCAGATACTGGTGGTTATCTTTGAGTCATGAATTTTAATTCTGATCCAGTCAATTGTGGCTAGGCTGTCAAGATTAGTTTTATTCAACATAGGTGGCATAATCTCAGCAGTTTATTGTTAAAACAATATTTTTAGAAGAATATGGTGAATTTCAAATGCACGCTAGACTTTATTTCTGAACCAATTTGAAGCACTAAGGGCAGCCGTTTAGTGAATGGTTGTTTTATACTAGTCAGCATGCTAAGTGTGTCACATAATGAATTAGCATGGAAGTTGTAATATCACCACTGTGCAGGTGAAGAAACAAAATCAGAGGAGGTGAATTCCCCAGGATCATATAACAGATGGGCCTATCAATACTCACTGAAATCTTTGAGTGGCTTGAAAGACAGTCAAAAGTTAAAAAAAAAAAGAGTCTTTTAAATTCAGCTACCCTTCAAATCAGAGGCATGTAAAAACAAATACACATAAGAGGCAGCAATATATTAACATGGTAGTAAATGTATATGTTTAATATTGTTTCAAGCAGTCTTTATTAAGTAAAGTTAATATAAAATATGTCTAAACTTTAATAATCTCTCTCCATCATAATAGAATTCTATAATCTCCATCATAATAGAATTCTATCTATAACTTCTGCTTTTTAAACACGTTTGGTGGTTGCTTTGGTTTTAGACGATTTTTGAAATGCTTTCTCCATCTGTTATACAAGAAGGAAATTAACTCTATTGTGACTACTGCATGACGGGCATGAGGTCAGGTGCTTTATGTACAGTGGGCTGCTGAGTCTTATATTTCTATTTGAAATATGTACTTCTCCATTGATCAAAGAAGTGGATTACAATAGCATATATTATATGAGATTCCTTAATATGTGCCTTTAAATATTACACTATATCATTTATCTGAGCCATCTCTAAAATATCTCCTAATCTATAAATTATGTTTTTCCTAAGTGATGCAGGTATTTGTCATTTTTATCATGAGTACGTGTAATTTTTTCTCTGATTAAAATCATGTCCTAAATGGAACATTACAAACTAACCTGGGGAATGGTTTTGATCTATATTCTGATGTTGTATACATGCTTCTCATTTTTAATTTATATTCAGATATTCACATCAGGAGGGAAGAGTCTAATTGATTGTTCTGAAGACACAGTACATACCACATCAAAATAACTGGAAATTTGGGATGCAGCCTTGTATACATAATACATTTTCCCTAGTAAATATTTCTTTTGAATTTGAGGTTGTGCAGTCAAAATGTAAACATTTTGAAAATTATTAAACTAAAAATTTATTATGAATGCTCTTTAGTTCATAAGCACATGCATTTGAAACACTAAAAAAGTATTAGGGGCTTGCTTTGTGGTACTGAACTAAATTAAACTTTGTCCAAAATTTACATTTTTCTTTATTAGACAGGTTAATGTGGATGACCTGAGTTGAGATTCTCACTCTTCTTCTATGTGTTAGTTTAACCTCAAGCTCAAGCTCTTTAAGCTTCTTTTTTAATCTAGAAAAGACCCACGATGATTCAGCATCCTTTTGTAAGGATTATATGAGATAACATATGAAAGTGTCTACCTAAGATAGGTTTTTTTCCACGTTAGTTTCTGCAAAGTATTAACCTGTTTAAATGCTATACAAACTATGTAAATCACCAAGGTCAAGGGAAATTAGAGTTTATGAACAAAACCTAACCATTTTTTTTCACTCTGAATGTATACAAATAGTAGATTTCAAGTTTAGAGGAGAATTATGGTAATCAAGTGGCAAGATATAACTGTTACTCTGCTCTCTCCTTATTTAATCAAGTATTCAAGTCTCTATGGGGTGAGAAGGACTAACCCTTTCCACCAACCACTAAGGACACCTTCCCCAGTAAAAAAAAAAGTCAATTTCCAATTGTTTTGCAATCACCCCCTTCAATCTAATGTCCAGCTTGCAGCTCAGGTTTTCTTTCTCAACTGAAAATGTGAATGTTCCCGCCCCCACACTTTTGAAATGCTATTCCATTTGCCTTGAATCACCTATTATTCTACTACCTAATTCCTCCACTTCAAATCTCAACCTAGATAACACCTGCTCTAGAAGGCCTTGCCTGAACATCACACCCTTCCTAAACAAAACTAAATGTTTTACAATTTTATTTTCTACTCTGTTATCACTGGGGAAAGTAGGTGCTCAGTAAATAAGAACATATATGTGGTACTCAACACTTATTAATTAAATCCATCCCTATAGTGCTATTGACCTCTTCTCCTGTCCTCCTTATATGTTCATAATGAAGAGAATATGCTAAGTCAGCAACCCAACTTGAAAACTTACCAGGATTAATCAATGTGATTTTACTAGTTCATCTGTATATTTTGGAGTCTAACTTAGCTGTCAAGTCTACAACACAGATAAGTTCAGGGTAGCAAAAAGAGAAGTTGGAGAAACAACTTGGTCTACATCATGAATTTACCTCAATCTGCTCATGAGTTTGGGGGGAAAGAAGATGGAGTAGTTGCAAAGGACAATGAACTATTAGAATTTTGCACCTGGAATCCAGTTCTCATCACACTCCTGATGTGTTATTGGGTACCAACCTTTGACATTCACATTAAAATTATATCAAGCAATTTTGATAGAGCAATTTAAAGCCTTTATGCTACAGGTCTCATAGTAACAAACACAAAAAGGAAATCAGAAAATTCCAAAAAGTACGAATACAACTAAATACTGTGATCACATTAAAAGTAAATATTAACTTGCAAAATATGTGTAATAGAGTCCCACATTTATTCATATTATATTCAGAAGCACAAAGAAAACACAGCTGTTTATTTTCAATGTACAGATATGATATTCACCCAATCCCCTACCTCTGGGACAGCTAGGAGGGGGAGAGTGGTGGAAACAAGTAGAAAAGAACACATTCATTCCAATATAACACTGGTCCACTAGAATAAATTGGAAGTATTTTAAACGTTTCTCTTTTAGATAATTCAGTTCTCTCAGAATGCCCTGTTCTTTTGCTCCTCTCGAAATCTGGGGGATCCTCTCCAAGACAGACCTGGAGTGACTGGGAAAATCACCTAAGTTTAAGCCTCGGAATCTCTCTTTGCAGGGACTCTGGAATCTCTTCCAGGAATCTGGAATCTATTCACAAGCTGATACAGCTTTATAAAACTTGCAAAATTAATATATATTAACCTCAACCAATGAAAATGACTGTCCATTTCCACTCTGATTTCCTCTCTGTCATAGTCTCCCTTTTGTTTAGTAGCACTGGAGTGGCCATGGGAAATTCTGCAATTAGGCTATGGGGATATTTAGCTAAGAATATATGCAGTGTAAAGTTTGGAGTAATATTTTTGTAGTTTGCAGTCACTGCGTGTAAGTTAAATTATTGCTGGCAATCTTGAAAGTCTTCTAGGAATAATGTAGTCAGTGTAAAGAGTATTTAAGGAAACCTGAAATGTCCTGAAATTTTAAAGCTCACATAGGACAGAAGCTTCAGAGGGCTTTCCAGACTTGACAGCAATGGTAAAAATGCACATGGCATTACTAATTATAAGTGGTAAAGCTGAAAGAAACTTTTCCTAAACTGATAGTTTAAGAATTTTAAATTGATAATTTCATAAAAAATTTCTATTAACCTTGCCAGAGGAAAGACAGTTTCTTTTGTATTCTCTCTGTAGAGGGGTATTCCAAAATCATGACGAGGCAATTAAAATGTAAGCATCCAATAACATAGAGAGAAAATATAATATAGGGTTGAATCAGGCAGCTAATTATAACAGTTATATCCATTCCCCCTCTATTTTCTAAAGCTTTTGACAACTTTTGAAACTTAATTTTTTTGTAAATTAGTTTTTTCATTCAGAATATGTGTTCATTTTCATTCCTAATTTTTTACCCCTAATGTTCTTATTTTTCTAAAAATACTCCAAAAATCTTTAAGTTTCAGGCAACACAAAGGCTAAATTCATCCTGGATGTGGCTAATGTGAATTTGCAGCTCTAGTTGGGGTGGAGGCCTCAACTGTCTGTGGTGTTTTCAAGATGCTCTGTGACAGAGCTCCTGGGGTTGCATTGGTGTGAATGGCCCCAGCTGGCCTTTGGGAGAAACTTGCCTGATGCAAGAGTATTTGTTCCTAAATACTGTGGCTGTTTTTCTCCCTTTGCTGCAACCTCAGGTCTCTGCTTCCCCACCAGCTGTCTCTGCACTCCTCTACATTTATCAGTGGGGTTTGCAATGCTTTGGGATCTGCACCACACACTAACCCTGGGGAAGCAGGAGCAGTGCTCCAGAGTCTCTTGTGTAGCTGCCTTCCTCTAATACCACTAAGTTCCTGCAAAGATGGGAAGGACTCCCAGCCAGGGCTTTGCCTGGAGGTTGTGGCTTCCCATAGAAAATGCAGAAAACTGTGCTTTTCAACTCACTCTTAACAATCTATAAGTTTTTAGAGACCATTATCCTATAATTTAGCCCAAATAGTGATAATCCCAACATTTAACCAGTTTTTCTATTTTCTCAGTCCATTGAGACCATGATTTTATTTTCTCTTTGACCATAACCTTCCTTACACAAAATTCTGTTTCAAGTCTATTTCTTGATATAATAGATGAGAAGTTGTATTCATACAATCATGGAATCCAAGCCAATTTTCTTGGAGTTTTGAAAATCCTATTTTGAGTGTCTGAAACTAAAAATGAATTATGTCTTTCTTTTTGCATTTTTCCTGCAATAAATTCTAGTTTCTATCCCCAATCCACTAACCATACAAAACAATGGGTCTCATGCTGATTAAGGAAAAGGTCATGTACAAGGTAAAACAAAAGAATAAAAAAACACAGGCATTACATGGTTTTTCCAGTCTTCTTCCCCTTACTTCACATGGGTAGATGAAAAATAAGGAAAATAATTTTGGAAATAAAATCTCAGAGCTAGGAAAAAGAAAGTGAGAAAGAAGAAACTCTAATACATCATAAGCACCAAACTTTCTTCCACTTGATCGTATTTACTCTATTTTAAGGGCTTTTAATAAACTACCTCTTTGATGAGAGAAAAAGAGCGGGAAGAGTCAGCTCCACCACAGGAGGTGACTTGCCTGACATCACTGATAGAGCAATGACACAGATTCTCCCCTTAGAACCGCACAGAAAGTACTACTCAAGGTTAGGATTTTAATGAGGAGCACATAAGATGTTTAAGGTTGTTTTTATTGGTGACAAGGCAAAAAAATAGAATGAACATCCATTTGGATAATTTATCCGATTTGTATTTGTATCTTTTCCTTTGAGTAACTGGAAGAAACCTATGCATTATGAATTTTTAATTTCATAATTGGTAACAGCTTTTCTGACAGACGTGACATAATCTGACCACTAGATTTCATTTATTCTTTTTTATATTTGGCCAATTTGTCACAAGGCTGAAGAAACATATTTACAGTAAATATGAAAACCTAGAGAAAGTACAATCCAATTGGCAATGCTGTTTGCTGAAATATGAACTCAACCCTTAAAGTGTCGAAAGATGTTTTCCCATCTATTGTTCCTCTGTTTCATTTATCCATCAAACATTCCATAATGATCACTGAAGCACTCAATGCTATGAACAGTTATTTTTTCCACATTTCCAAAGACATTTCTAACCTGCTTAGATTACCATATTTTAAATAATTCCATTTACTTTAAATTGGAAGAAATGGAGGCTCTAAAAGGAATAAATATCTTTTCTGAAAATGCACACCAAAACAGCTGAAATTAGACAACCTATCTTGTAACTCTCAGTCTATCACCCTTCATAATATATAGTACCCTATTTCTGTGTTTGGCTATACTTGAATGCACCCTTTCTATTTTACAAGACACTCGTTAGGTAAAATCATAAAATTTTAGGTCTTGAGAGATATCAATAGAAATACTGTTTATTTTTCTTATTTTACAAATGATGGAACCAAAATCCTGAGACGGTAAATGTCTTACTGAAAGTCATACACCTAAATGGTGACAGATACAGAACTTCCCTATTAGACATCATATAATATAATCAGCTGAAGCATAAAGAGTTATGATTTAGGATAATGAAAAGAACCTTGTATTTGATACTGAGTGAAGCAAAAATATTAAATTTAGAGCATTAAATATTAAATTTAGAGCATTAAGATTTTGTTCAAGTATAACACATGAAAATATGCCTAGGAAAATTATCTTTAAAAAGGATCCCAAATAAGTTTCAGATTAACTGACAGGCAAAATTAAATGTAAAAAAATCTGTTATTGGTGTATACGAATGCTTGTGATTTTTGCACATTGATTTTGTATCCTGAGATTTGCCGAGGTTGCTTATCAGCTTAAGGAGATTTTGGGCTGAGACTATGGGGTTTTATAAATATACAATCATGTCATCTGCAAACAGGGACAATTTGACTTCCTCTTTTCCTAATTGAATACCCTTTATTTCTTTCTCTTGCCTGATTGCCCTGGCCAGAATTTCCAACACTATGTTGAGTAGGAGTGGTGAAAGAGGGCATCCCTGTCTTGTGCCAGTTTTCAAAGGGAATGCTTCCAGTTTTTGCCCATTCAGTATGACATTGGCTGTGGGTTTGTCATAAATAGCTCTTATTTTGAAATATGTTCCATCAATACCTAGTTTATTGAGAGTTTTTAGCATGAAGGGCTGTTTAATTTTGTCGAAGGCCTTTCCTGCATCTATTGAGATAATCGTGTGGTTTTTGTCATTGGTTCTGTTTATATGCTGGATTATGTTTATTGATTTGCATATGTTGAACCAGCCTTGCATCCCAGGGATGAGGCTGACTTGATTGTGGTGGATAAGCCTTTTGATGTACTGCTGGATTCTGTTTGCCAGTATTTTATTGAGGATTTTTGCATCGATGTTCATCAGGGATATTGGTCTAAAATTCTCTTTTTTTGTTGTGTCTCTGCCAGGCTTTGGTATCAGGATGATGCTGGCCTCATAAAATGAGTTAGGGAGGATTCCCTCTTTTTCTATTGATTGGAAGTTTCCAAAGGAATGGTACCAGCTCCTCTTTGTACCTCTGGTAGAATTTGGCTGTGAATCCATCTGGTCCTGGACTTTTTTTGGTTGGTAGGACATTAATTATTGCCTCAATTTCAGAGTCTGTTTTTGGTCTATTCAGAGATTAGATTTTTTCCTTGTTTAGCCTTGAGAGGTTGTATCTAACCAGGAATTTATCCATTTCTTCAATATTTTCTACTTTATTTGCACAGAGGTGTTCATAGTATTCTCTAATAGTAGTTTGTATTTCTGTGGGATCGGTGGTTATATCCCCTTTATCATTTTTTATTGCGTCTATTGAGTCTTCTCTGTTTTCTATTAGTCTTGCTAGCAGTCTATCAATGTTGTTGATCTTTTCAAAATCCAGCTCCTGGATTCATTGATTTTTTGAAGGGTTTTTTTGTGTCTCTATCTCCTTCAGTTCTGCTCTGATCTTAGTTATTTTTTGCCTTCTGCTAGCTTTTGAATTTGTTTGCTCTTCCTTCTCTAGTTATTTTAATTGTGATGTTACGGTGTCAATTTTAGATATTTCCTGCTTTCTCTGGTGGGCATTTAGTGCTATAAATTTCCCTCTACACACCTCCTTAAAAGTGTCCCAGAGATTCTGGTATGTTGTGTCTTTGTTCTTATCGGTTTCAAATAACATCTTTATTTCTGCCTTCATTTCCTTATTTACCCAGTAGTCATTCAGGAGCAAATTGTTCAGTTTCTATGTAGTTATGCAGTTCTGAGTGAGTGTCTTAATCCTGAGTTCTAATCTGATTGCAGTGTGGTCTGAGAGACAGTTTGTTGTGATTTCTTTTCTTTTAAATTTGCTGAGGAGTGCTTTACTTCCAATTATGTGGTCAATTTTGGTGTGATGTGGTGCTGAGAAGAATGTATATTCTGTTGATTTGGGGTAGACAGTTCTGTAGATGTCTATTAGGTCTACTTGGTGCAGAGCTGTGTTCAAGTCCTGGGTATCCTTGTTAACCATCTCATTGATCTGTCTAATACTGACAGTGGGGTGTTAAAGTCTCCCATTATTACTGTGTGGGATTCTAACAGAGAGCCAAACCATGAATGAACTCCCATTCACAATTGCTACAAAGAGAATAAAATACCTAGGAATCCAACTTACAAGGGATGTGAAGGACCCTCTTCAAGGAGAACTACAAACCGCTGCTTAATGAAATAAAAGAGGACACAAACAAATGGAAGAACACTCCATGCTCATGGCTAGGAAGAAGCAATATCGTGAAAATGGCCATACTGCCCAAGGTAATTTATAGATTCAATGCCATCCCCATCAAGCTACCAATGACTTTCTTCACAGAATTGGAAAAAACTACTTTAATGTTCATATGAAACGAAAAAAGAGCACGCATTGCCAAGTCAATCCTAAGCCAAAAGAACAAAGCTGGAGGCATCACACTACCTGACTTCAAACTATACTACAAGGCTACAGTAACCAAAACAGCATGGTACTGGTACAAAAACAGATATATAGACCAATGGAACAGAACAGAGGTCTCAGAAATAACACTACACATTTACAACCATCTGATCTTTGACAAACCTGACAAAAACAAGAAACGGGGAAAGGATTCCCTATTTAATAAATGGTGCTGGGAAAACTGGCTAGCCATATGGAGAAAGCTGAAACTGGATCCCTTCCTTACACCTTATACAAAAATCAATTCAAGATGGATTAAAGACTTAAATATTAGACCTAAAACCATAAAAACCCTGGAAGAAAACCTAGGCATTACCATTCAGGACATAGGCATGGGCAAGGACTTCATGACTAAAACACCAAAAGCAATGGCAACAAAAGCCAAAATAGACAAATGGGATTTAATTAAACTAAAGAGCCTCTGCACAGCAAAAGAAACTACCATCAGAATGAACAGGCAACCTACAGAATGGGAGAAAATTTTTGCAATCTACCCATCTGACAAAGGGCTAATATCCAGAATCTACAAAGAACTTAAATTTACAAGAAAAAAAAAAACAAAAAACCCCATCAAAAAGTGGGCAAACGAGGCTGGGCACGGTGGGTCACACCTGCAATCCCAGCACTTTGGGAGGCCGAGGCAGGTAGATCATGAGGTCAGGAGATCAAGACCATCCTGGTTAACATGGTGAAATCCCGTCTCTACTAAAAATACAAAAACTTAGCTGGGTGCAGTGGCAGGCACCTGTAGTCCCAGTTACTTGGGAGGCTGAGGTAGGAGAATGGCATGAACCCAGGAGGCTGAGCTTGCAGTGAGCCAAGATCGTGCCACTGCACTCCAGCCTGGGCAACAGAGCAAGACTCCGTCTCAAAAAAAAAAAAAAAAAAAAAAAGTGGGCAAAGGATATGAACAGACACTTCTCAAAAGAAGACATCTATGCAGGCAACAGACACATGAAAAAATGCTCATCACTGGTCATCAGAGAAATGCAAATCAAAACTACAATGAGCTACTATCTCACACCAGTTAGAATGGCAATCATTAAAAAGTCAAGAAACAACAGATGCTAGAAAGGATGTGGAGAAATACAACACTTTTATGCTTTTGGTGGGAGTGTAAACTAGTTCAACCATTGTGGAAGACAGTGTGGTGATTCCTCAAGGATCTAGAACTAGAAATATCATTTGACCTAGTGATCTCATTACTGGGTATATACCCAAAGGACTATAAATCATGCTACTATAAAGACACATGCACACGTATGTTTATTGTGGCACTATTCATAATAGCAAAAACTTGGAACCAACCCAAATGTCCGTCAATGATAGTCTGGATTAAGAAAATGTGGCACATATACACCATGGAATACTATGCAGCCATAAAAAAGGATGAGTTCATGTCCTTTGCAGGGACATGGATGCAGCTGGACATGGATGCATGCAGGATAGTTTCCTTCTGAGAAAACTGTCACAAGGACAGAAAACCAAATACCGCATGTTCTCACTTACAGGTGGGAATTGAACAATGAGAACATTTGGATGCAGGGCGGGGAACATCACATCCCAGGGCCTGTCGTGGGGTGGGGGGTTGGGGGAGGGATAGCATTAGGAGAAATTCCTAATGTAAATGATGAGTTAATGGGTGCAGCAAGCCAACATGGCATGTGTATACCTATGTAACAAACCTGCACGTTGAGCACATGTACTCTAGAACTTAAATTATTAAAAAGAAAAAAAAAAACAGAAAGAAATGTAAAAAAACTTATACTTTTATTAACGGAGAGGGGAAAACAAATTAATTTTTAAATCTCTGTGTAGGATAAAACTTTCCACTTAATGATCAATTGATAAAGCAATAAAATATAAATGAAGTTGACCACACAAAAATAAGAATTCTTTGAGTAAAATACATACAAACAAGATAGCAGAGACAACAGTAAAAATTAAAAAACAATTTTAAATTACAAAATTCAAGTAAGAAGCCTGGACAACATATTTGCAAAAATATTACAAAGATATTTTGCAAAAATATATTTGCAAAAATATTACAAAGATATTTTGCAAAAATATATTTGCAAAAATATTACAAAGATATAATGTCTTTAGCATTTTAAAAAGGAAAGTAAAACACTCAGACTCCATTCTGGGTTTAATCATCACTCCTATGGCCCCCCAACAAAAAGATATGTTGAAGCCCTAACCCCTATTAACTGAGAATGTGACCTTGTTTGAAAACAATCTTTACAGAGTAAATAAATTAAAATGAGATCATTAGGGTATGCCCTAATCCAATGTTACAGAAGCATTTATTAAAAAAAGGGAAAGTTAGGTACAAACATGTACACAAGGAAGACTCCATGTGAACACGTAGGCACAGATGGAGGAGTGGAGGTGGTGATGTATCTTCAAGCCAAGGAACACCAAAGATTGCCAGCAAATCTCTGAAAACTAGAAGAGAGGTGTGGAACAGATCTTTCTTTCACGGCCCTTGGAAGGAACCAAACCTGCTTACAACTTGATCTTAGACCTGAAGCCTTCAGAACTGTGAAATAACAAAGTTCTCCGGTTTAGGCTATCCAGTCTGCAATAGTTTGTTAGGCGGCCCTAACAAACTAATACAGACTCCAAATCATAAATGGGCAAGAAGCAGATAAACTTTCAAAATAATTATACAACTAATGTTTTAAAATTAAAATTTACTGATAATTTGAAAATGCATATTTAAGTAATACAATTTTATTTTTCACAAAATAAATTGGCAATTAAAATGTTAATACTGAATGCTCTTGGGTGTGTATGAGGAAACAGCATTTTTCAACATGAATTAAGAGACTTAAAAATGCTCATACATTTGACTATTTTCCATTTCTTTAAATATCCATTTAAGAAAATAGGCAAGCAAAAGTTGATGTACATGACAACCCTTATAATAGCAAATAAAACACAAATTTCCAAAAATAAGAAAAGAGTTAAAGAAATTGAAGTATTTTTTATGAGACAGACTAGTTTATAGATAATGGAAATGATATTAAAGAAAACAATTTTTACTACTACTAGAAAAAGTCTAATTTTTTACTTACTTTTTAACTTTTATTTTAGATTGAGGCGGTAACTGTGCATGTTTGTTACCTGGGTGTATTGCATGATGCTGAGGTTTGGGGTATCAATGATCCTGTTATCCAGTTACTGTGCCTAGTACTTAATGGTTTTTCAACCCTTGCCCACCTCTTCCTCTCTCTTCTAATAGTACCTTGGTGTCTACTGTTGCAATCTTCATGTCCACAGTTACCCAATGTTTAGCTCCCACTCTTAAGTGAGAACATGTGGTATTTGGTTTTCTGTTCCCGCCTTAATTTGCTTAAGATAATGGCCTCTACCTACATCCACATTGCTGCAAAGGACATGATTTTCTTTTTGATGGCTGTATTCCATGGTATATATGTACCTCATTTTCTTTATCCAATCCACCATTAAAATGGGCACCTAGGTCAATTCCATGTCTCAGCTATTGTGAATAGTGCTGTGATAAACATGTGATTGCAAGTGTCTTTTTGATAGAAAGATTTGTTTTCTTTTAGATAGATACCCAATAATGGGATTGCTGGTTAAATGGTAGTTCGGTTTTCAGATCAAGAAGTCTCCAGACTGCTTTCCACAGTGGCTGAACTAATTTATGTTCCCACCAATAGTGTATGAGCAATCCCTTTTCTCTGAAGCCTTGCCAGCATATGTTTGACTTTTTAACATTAGCCATTCTGACTGGCATGAGATGTTCTTTTATTGCGGTTTTGATTTACATTTCTCTGATGAATAGTAATGTGAAGCATTTTTTTCATGTTTGTTGGCCATGTGTATGTTTTCTTTGGAGAAGTGTCTGTTCATGTTTTTTTGCCCATTTTTAATGGGGTTAGATGTTTTTTGCTTGATTGTTTAGTTCTTTATAGATTCTGGATGTTAGGCCTTTTTCAGATGTATGCTTTGAGAATATTTTCTCCCATTCTGTAGGTTGTCTGTTTACTCTCTTGATAGTTTATTTTGCTGTGCAGAAACTCTTCAATTAGGTCCCACTTGTCAATTTTTGTTTTTGTCACAATTGCTTTTGAAGACAGTCATCAATTCTTTCCCAAGGTGTTTTCTAAGTTTTCTTTTAAGATTCTTATTGCTTAAGGTCTTACATTTACATCTTTAATTCATCTTAATTTTTGTATATGATGAAAGATAGGGGTCAATTTCATTCTTCTGCATATGGCTAGCCAGCTATCCCAGCACCATTTTCTGAATAGAGAGTCCTTTCCGCATTGCTTATTTTTGTCAACTTTGTCGAACATCAGATGGTTGTAGGTATATGGCTTTATTTTTGGATTCTCTATTATGAAAACTAATTTTTTTAATAAAAAAGAAAATTTTATAATTAGATCTGAATTTACAATTATAATCTTGACATCATAAAATCTTATTTGAAGAGAATGGGTAGAGGTCAATTTTAAAGGTAAAAGTTGGCTGTCTTAAAATACATGGGATTATTTCACAGATTTAGAAAGCCCCCAGGTTTTCCTGTGACAATAAAGAGAATCATAGAAAATAAAAAGACAAAATGAATAGTGTATAGTTTCCTTAAGCTACCATAACAAATTACCACAAACTAAGCAGTTGAAAATAATAGACATTTATTTTCTCACAGTTCCAAAGGCCAGAAGTCCAAAATCGAGCTTTCAGCAGCACCACGCTCCCTTGGAAGGTATGAGGGGAGGATCCATTCTTGCCTCCTGAAGCATCTGATGGCTCCTTGCTTTCATTGTTTTATGGTGTCACAACTTTAATCTTTCAAGTTCACATGGGCTTCTTCCCTGTGTCTCTGTTTTCTCCTCTTTTTATAAGTAAAGCACTCAATACATTTACAGTCCCCTCTAAATCCAAGATGATTTCATCTCACAATCCTTAACTATATCTGATATTAGTTATACATACAATTTACATATTATATATAAGATATATTAATATCTGCAAAGATACTATTTCCAAAAAGGTCATTATCTGAAGTCCCAGGTAAGCATGAATGTTGGGAGGATACTATTCAACCCATTAGAGAAAAAAAAGTCAAAATGAAAACAGTGGCTATTGTGTTAGGAGTGTATTTTATATGAGATTATGCATTTTACAGATTCTTTATATTAAAAGTTTGATTTTCTTTATGCTGTTACAGAATAAGTTTATGTATGTAAGAGCATGAGTCCTAGGCAAATTAAAAACACGTCAAATATTTTATTCAATTCATTTAATAAAGTAGTAGTAATATGTTAAAACTGACTTAAAGATATTTCCAAAGAGCAGGACAATGCCCCTGCCTTCACTATGGCTGAGATGGGGAGAGAAGAGCAGACACAGACATCAGTGCCAAAGTGCTGTGGTGATGTGGAGTCTAAAAGTCATGGGGGCCCCTAGTCACTATATGCCTTTCCCCTGAAGAGACTGAATTCTGAGCTCATATGTCTAGGAGAAAGCCAAACTACCCTAACTGCCTGGTAGCAGGGGAGAAAACCTGGACAAGGGGAGCTATTTTTCAGATGATTGATAAAAATCTTGTGCTACAATGGAAAACTATTCCGCAGGGATTGGCAAACTACAGGCTGTGGCCAAATCTAACCTACCGCCTGCCTTCAAATAATGTTTTGTTGTTAACACTCATACACGTGCACAAACACACACACAACTGGTCCCCAAAGCATTTGAGATGCTCAATATTGATAGGCAATATTAAGATAAAATTGCTGATCTAAAAACTAGATGAATTTTAAAAGGCAATAAACTAGAAGCTTTGAAATTATTCTACCAGACAGAAATAATCTGATCTCTATAGGATAAAAATCAAAGTTAATATGTAACTTCACTAAATCTCAGGATTTTAATCAATAGTAAACAGTGAATTGAACGAAATACATTTCCCTCATACTTCTATAACACTGAAAACAATCAGTTGCATGATGAAAAGAAATGCAATTTTATTTTTAATTTTTTGCTATTTTTGAGACAGGATCTCTGTCACCCAGGCTAGAGTGTAGTGGCCCAATCTCAGCTCACTGCAACCTCTACCTCCCAGGCTCAAGCAATTCTCCCACTTCAGCCTTCCAAGTAACTGGGACTACAGGCATGTGACACACCATGCCCAACTCATTTTGGTATTTTTAGTAGAGATGACATTTCACCACGTTGCCCAGGCTAGTCTCGAACTCTTGAGCTCAAAGCAATCTGCCCCACTCTGTCTCCCAAAGTGCTGGAATTACAGGCGTGAGCCACTGCGCCCGGCCAATAAATACATTTTTAAAAAGGATAAATATGTTATTGTGTACTGAAAAATTCAAAAGTTAGTTGTAATTATATTATCAGAAAAAAATGTCATAAAATAGTAAGAAGAAGATTGAAATTATTTACCATTTATTGTCAATATAACTAATGATTCCATATGTAATTTCAATAACAAGGATCTTGTGATTATTATACTGAAATTCTTGAGGCTATTTTGAGTAACAAAAAAGTATTACTAATCATTAATTTCTATTCAACATAACTAAATTCAAGCTCATTTACACATCAGGTTTTTTTGTCTAAACAGCTCAATTATAACTAAAATTAAATGTCAACTGCATAATTTCTGAAGTATGAATTATATAAAAAATAAAACCATTAACACAATATTCCTTCTCTATATATAAATATATAAATGTGTATGTTTTATGTATACGTATATAACTATGAAGCTTTAAAATCATACACACACATACGCACATACAAAGGTATATATATTATATATGTAGCTTTTAAAGGTAGTTTTTTTAAACCTGGTTTTTTAAAAGATGGGACAAAATCTGTCAATGATTAAAAAGTTTTCTTCATTCAATAACCTCAGGTAGAAAGTAGATTTTTTTTAATAACTCAAAGTAGGCACAGAAATTTTTCAAAATAATTTTGGATACGTACATGTGTTTCACTACAGGTTATAAGAACCTGCTTAGATTAAAAATGTTTGAATCACTTGTTCCCCAAAGACTATCCAGACTTTTTTTATGAATGCTTTTTTTTTTTCTGATCCACTGTTATATTCTCCTACAATGCCAACTTTCGTTAACCAGATCAGAGTGACGTATGTATCGGTCGTGCCTTAACCACGTCAGTATCAAGTATGATTCACAAGTAGAGATCCAGAAAGAAGCCAAAAAAATATTTTAAATAAACTCACTGGAATGTATGTCAAAGACATTTTTAAACTTCTTACTATTAACTATTTCATTTAAATACAAGCAAATAACAATTGAGTACCTTATTTGAGCCTGGTACTTGTTGGATACTTTAGGAGAAATGAAAGTCATACTCACTTTTAGAGCTTTATGTTTCTACTACTATAAAATTCTCTTAGCCTGAAAGAGCTGCTAATTATAATATCTTCTCTGGATACTACCTGGAAAGTTATGTTTGTTTTTTGTTAGTTCACAATCTAAGAGCCTGAATACTATGTCAGTAATAGTACATCATCAAGGTTGACATCAAAAAGAAAAAGCAATCTGGCCAGGCAGAGTGGCTCACACCTGAAATCCCAGCACTTTGGGAGGCCGAGGTGGGTGGATCATCTGAGGTCAGGAGTTCAAGACCAGCCTGGCCAACATGGTGAAACCCAATCTCCACTTAAAAAATACAAAAATTAACCAGGCGATGGCATGCACCTGTAATCCCAGCTACTTGGGAGACTGAGGCAGGAGAATCACTTGAACCCAGGAGGCAGAGGTTGCAGTGAGCCAAGATCACGCCACTGCACTTCAGTCTGGGTGATGAAATGATACTGTCTCAATAAACCCCAAAAAACAAAGAAACAAACAAAATAAAAGAAAAACCACATTCATCCATTTAGCAAGCAATTACGGAGTGTCTACAAAGTGCCACACACTGTGTTAGGCAATTAAGGCCAACCCCATTGAGTCCTCTCTTTCAGGATGCTGGCTATGTCATTAGAGATAAATATCTATTCACATAAAACAATTTGAAATCTATAAAAGAGCATATAACCAAGTACTAAAGCAATGTTAGGATTTGCAATCTGGTGCTGAAACGTTGGAGCCATTTTTGACATATTTTTTTTTCAAACTCCATAGCCAATCATCAGGAAATCCTGCAGGCACTTCTTTCAAAATATTTAAAACTCAAGTGCTTCTTGTGACCTCTCTTGTCTGAGCTAGTATCTTCACTAGCCTGGGTACAGCAGTGGGCATCTATCCAGTCACCTAGCCACCATCTTCGTCTTCCTGTTGCCTATTCTCAACACAGCTATGACAGTGATCTGCATAAAATTTAAGGTAGGTCCTATAATTCTCCCACTAAAAACCTTCCAATAACTTCCCATTTCTTTCACAATAAAAGCCAACATGATTTCAATGGCCTTTAAAGCCCTGTGTGATCTTGCCTTGGCTACCTCTCTGATGTGTCTTTTATGGCTCTCCCTCCCACCACTGAGCCAGTCATTCTATAGTTTATTTTTCAGACATGACAAACTTACTCTCATATCACAAATTTTATATTTGTTCTGCCTTGAATGCTATTCAGTGAGTGTTCCTGAATGTCTCCCTCTCTCCCTTTTTAGGTCTCTACTACACATCAGTTTATTAGAGACTTCTTCACTGACTACAGTATATAAAATAATAAAGCACCTCTGTCCCTTTCCACCTTGCCTTGTTTGTTATTCATCATAGATGTCAATTGCTATTGATTGCTCTAGATGTTGACTTATTTTTTTGTGGTTTGCTAAAGAGGAGGAAAGAGCATCCTGAACATGAGGAAGTGTAAGTGTAAGGACTTTTAGTCAGCACAGATCTGCATTCTGGGCCAGTGAAGCTGGAATGCAGTGTGTGTGTGTGTGTGTGTGTGTGTGTGTGTTCACGAGCATGTGAAAAGAGAGAGGGAGAAGGGACAGGTTTAAATGAAAAGAAACACAAGGCAGCATGGTAAAATTTTTAATTTCATTCTAATTGCAATGGGTGTTTTACGTATTTGATTCACAAGGTCTGAATGGTATTTTTTTAAAAGTTGCATTTTTAAATGTATAGAAAAAGGATTGTGGTAGAGTATATTGGATATTCCTGGCCTTCCCAATCTACCTTCCTCCTTTATCCATCCAGGAAGGCTGATCATTATAGACAGTACCAGACACCCTAGCCATCTCTCTTCCCATTGGATTTGGCCGAAAGGAGAAAGAAATTGAAGGAACTTGTCCCCCCAATAACATATCTGCTGAGCTGAGGTTTGACATTTCTCATGCTCCCATACCTAAGGCCTCAGATGCTGTCAGTGGCCCAGGTTTGGGGGACTTCCTATAGTCACTGCTCATGCCAGATTTCAGTAACTACTTCCTTTCCTTGTTCCATATGGCCCTGAGCTGGCCCAGACACTGTTTTCTCATCCCTTGTTCATTCTTCAATGACGCCCTCATCTTGTGATGTACCATCTATTTCTTACCAGGACCCTGACAGCAAATAAGTGGAGGAGTTATGAAGCAGCTGCAGGTGTCCAGAAGAGAAGTGACTTGAACTAGCATGGCATCAGCAGAGATAAATAGGTAAGCGATGTATTTTGAAGGTAAAATTAGAGGACTTTGCAATATGATTGTCACCAGTAGATAAGAAAAAGGAATAAATGAGAATGACTCCTATGTTTGTGCTTGAGCCTCCAGCTAGATCAAGGTGTTGTGTAAAGAGTCAGAGAAGAACAGGGATAGTAGAGAACAGCATAGAAGATGAAAATATGAAGAGGTTTTTTTCTGACATGTTGAGTTGATTTGAAGTTGGCTCCTTGGATAAAACTTGATTATGAGGTTGGATACCAGGGAAACACCAGGGATAGCTACAAATGTGGAAGTCATTTGCTCAGAGGTGATATTTAACATCACATACTGGATGAGGGAATCATGTAGAAAGCAAACATTAATTTAATTGAAAAAATATCCTGGGTATACCCCATCCAAAGGTGGGAAACTTAAATGTTTAGAAACTTAATAGAGAAGGTGGAGTCAGCAGAAATGACTGGGAAATATGGAATGTAGCATGTGTGTGCATAGCAAGGAAAGAATCAGAATAGAGTATCCCAAAGGCAGGAAGGCATGATAGTGATCGTCTTGAGAGCAATTTTGGTGTAAGTGTGGAGTGGGAGTGAAAGTTAAATGAAACAAAGGTTTTCATTAGAATCTAACATCGCTCATTAGAGATTTATTCTGAAGATAAAAGTTAGAACATCAGCTGGTAATAAAATGTTCCTTTATTTATTTGACAGCTGAGGATATATTTTTCTTGGCACCATTTAGATAGACTTTGTTACTCACTGGCAGGATTCAGATGATCAGTTCCTTGCCCCAGTTGCTATATGTCTATTCTATTACTACCCAATCTTAATTGAATTATGAAGCTTTACAAACAGAATAACAACAATAACAGCAAAACAAATTAGATGTTCAAGTTAGAATAATGAACTATCATCCAGAATTCTACTTGCAAAATTTTGATTATATCCAAGACCTTTATTAACATTAAAAGAGACTTTCAAATTTTAACTTATAAAATAAAACTACACTAATTGTATGATTTACTTTATTTTTTATTATTATTTATTTATTGAGACAGAGTCTCCCTCTCCCATGCTAGAGTACAATGTTGCCATCTCAGCTCACTGCAACATTCACCTCTGGGTTCAAGCAATTCTCATGCCTCAGTCTCTGAAATAGCTGGGATTACAGGTGGCTGCCACCATGCCCAGATAATTTTTGTATTTTTAGGAGAGAAAGGGTTTCACCATATTGGCAAGGCTGGTCTGGAACTCATGACCTCAAGTAATCCGCCCGCCTCAGCCTCCCAAAGTGCTGAGATTACAGGCATGAGCCACCACACCCAGCCATTATTTACTTTATTGATGGGCTCCATGAAATGTACTGATATGAAAAAGAATTCTACTGCTATAAGGTGACTATACAGGTAATTTTGAGAAAAAAAAAAGTGGCACACTTATTTTTCAAGAACTCTACTTTTTTTCATTTTTGAGATTGCATTGTTACTCAAAATATTTTTTGCCAATATTAACATTTTCTTTGCTATTTCTCTTGCAAATATAACATGTTCTAATAAATGACATGATCCTACCTCAACATTAAGGTAAAGTCTCTTTAACTACGTTGTCAAAAAACATGATAAAAGCTTAAAAAAAAGACGTGAATTACAGAATGCATTTTAAATTTTAAACTAGAAGTATAAATGAAATATCCATTTTTCTTACTAGTTATCCTATTTTTTAGATGACATTTTAAACATGACATTCTATAAAGTACTATAAATAAGAACACAAATGTGGGCTGGCCTCTAATTTTTCCATTCTGTATTTTAAGACTTCTGATGTGCCAATTCTCTCATCTTTTTAAAAAACAAAATTGAATGCAAACTAACTGATTAAGATTTTTAATCTAATGTGAATATGAATCTTCTAAGCCAAGATACGGACAGATGGGTAATGTAGTAATTACTGAAACACAGATCTTTGTTTCACATTTAGATAAACAAAATTCAACAAATAACCTCCTTTTATACTTACAGATAGCTGCATTCCTTAAACTGCCTTCTCAGCATCAAAATTATATTTAAAAAACCAAAATATAAACAGATTAAAAGTGGATATCTACAACAGCATATAGTTATTATGATTATTTATATTCAAAATAGGATATTGAAGTGGAACAAAACCAACTCTCAGAACAAGAAGAAAGGAATAGAAGACTGGATTTAACATAAGGCTTTACCTACTGGCTCTTGGGAAAGTCAAATTTCTCTTATGTTAACTTCCTTATGAATAAAATGAAGGGAATACTGCTCCTGTTTCAGGGGAGATTTTTTTGGGGGGGTGATGGGGAGGTAGTTTTTTTTCTTCTTTTTTAGTTAGGCAAAACTCCTGTGGAAATGACAGATATAAATAAAATAAAGTGGTAAGATAAGTGATTACATTTATTATTTGAATGAATGCCTCCTTAAAAGATTCATCCTTGATGAAAGATTACATGCCTTAATTTTAACAAGGTGTCAGATTTTCATGCTATGGATTTGGTTTCTCTGTGAAGGAAAAAATTAATAAATGTTTAATAAATTGATATTACTTAATATAAACTATGTGGATGACTTTTATAGTAGCAACTACAATTTTGAGCAGGTCATCAAATGTACATAAGTTTAGAAAGGGTTTCCAATCGGATATCACTCTAGTGACAAGTGTCAGAAATCACATGTACCTGGTATCTATCTATTTTTTTGGAATCTAAATGCAACTTTTTGTCTTCTACTGTTTGCCTAAAATTTATTCATTAGAGAAAGATTTTCTCTGCTGAAAGACCAAACTGACAGGATCCATGATTTTCTGGAGACTTGCAGGTAATAGAAAACTCTGTGGTTTGAGTTGTAAACAATCTTGACAAAGAAATTATATTGTCAAGACTAATATATTAAGCAATACTTCAATCTGTACTCAAAGGATGTACCTTTGCCAGCCTCTTCACATAGAATCTGTAGTAGGCTGGCTACTTGCTTTCAGGGGAGGACAGTGAAGAAGGCTGCCATTTTTTTTTTAACAGATATCAAATGTACAAAAATGTTGCAATAGTACAAAAATTTTCCTTATGTCCTTCACTCAGGTTTCACAAATGCTAATATGACTATTTTATCATGTCTGTTTTATTCTGCTCTATCCATACCTATGTGATTTCTTTCTGAGCTATTGAGACTGACTTGCAGCCATCATGCCTCTTTATTTTTAAATTTCTTAGTGTGGTTTTCCTAAAAACAAAGTCTTTATCATATAGTTAAGGAATTATTTTCAAAATCAGGATAATACTATTGATACAATCCTATTATCTAATCTGTGAACCTCATTCTGAATTTTCTGATTGTCTCAATAACATCCTTTATAGCAAAAGAAAATATGTGGTCCACATTACATTCAGTTGTCATGTTTTTTTAGACTGCTAAATTAATCTTGAACACTTCAGCAGTCATTTAATGTGTTTCAAGACACAGGCCAGTAATTTTGTAGAATGTACTTCAATTTCAATTTGTCTGATGTTTCCTCATGAGTAGCATCAGGCGTTTGGCAGGTATCCCACAAAAGTGATCTGATATTATTGCATGCTATCAAGAGGCAAATGAGGCTGATTTATCCCATTTACTAGTGATGTTAACTTTGATCACTTGGTTTAGATAATGTTTGCCAGTTATTTCTACTATAATGGTATTACTACTCCTTTTGTAACTAATAAGAACCTTGTGGGAAGATACTTTGAGATTATGTAAATCCCTGTTGCTTTTCAAACTTTCAATCTAATTAAACCATCTGGCTGATGATCCTTGCCTGAATAGATGATTATGTTCGCTAAATGGTGATTTTTAATTCTATACTTTTTCACATTTATTTTTTGCCATGGTACTGTAACAAAAGATTTTACCTACCTTCCCTCCCTTCTTCCCTTCCATCTAGTCTTTCTGTCTAGGTGGACTTATGAATTCTTATTTGGTGAGTTATATTTTAAAAATATTATGATATGCTCAAATTATCCAAGATTTGGCAAGTGGGAATTCCCTGAAACTGAATCATAAATGCTTTTACATCTCTTCATCATTCTTTAAACATTTTGCTATGTTCTGGCAAATGAAAATATTCCAAGTTCATCATGAACTTCCCATTCTCCAGCAGTAGAATCAGCCATTTCTTCTAAGAGTCTCGTTTTTTTAATAGAAAATGGTGTTTGGAAACCTAGGTCTGAGATCCAGGTAAGTTGTGCTCATTGCTTCTGGAGCATTATTGTTTCTAAATCTTCTGTACAAAGCACCTATAAAACACACACACACACACACACACACACACACACATGATACAAACAGACATACATATCTATGTCTACATTTATGTGTCTACCTATTAAAAGTTTTGAGTAGATTTTGGTATCTCTAATTTTAATCTACCATCACTGGGTTCACTCTATCTTCTCCTTTCCATGTTTGTAAATCCTTTTACCAACAATAGAAATCTGTCTTCTAGTCTCAAGATATCCACGTATTTAATTCCAAAGTATATGGAAAATAGTTTCAGAATTACTAATCCAGGCCTCTGAATAAAAAGAAGCCTACCAGCTGGACTCCAATAATTGTTTAGAGTTCTTTTTTCTTTAACCTGAGAGAATATAATCCCAATATTATGTTAAAATGTCCTAAATGTTAGTTCTTTTTTTCAGCTTTTCAACATCAGAGAGGCTATAATATTCGTTTGTTAATACAGCCCAATTTATTTGTTTCTATTTATAGAAACAGAGTTACTGTAGCCCAAAAGTAATGACTACTTTACAGCCAGCCTAACAAATGATCTTCAAAGAGATCAAACGTATCCATCAATAAAATAAAGGGTTACACATCTGGCCACAAGATGTCCATGCATCCCTTCTTCAAACCTGTAGAAATCTCTTCCCAGAAAGAAAAAAGTCATGCATATTCTCATCCTGTCTCTGAACCCAGTTCAAATCCTGGATCTCTGGGTGATGCCAAATGTTAACCTTGAGGTCTAGATCTGGTGATCTATGTATTATATATATATTTATATAATTAAATTTGTATATTTAATATAAATATCTGTGTGTGTGCACGTGTGCACATGTGTATTTTTTTAATCTTTCTGTGGCTCTTAGCTCCACTTTCTGGAAGATTTTTTTGTCTGCTCATTTTTTTCTTTGACCGCAATTGCAATAATCACTGGGAATATGATTTTTTATCCTTGCTCATGTAAATCTGGGGGCCTTAGTGTTGCTTTGTTGCTAGAACAGTTAGGGATTTTTTTGTTGTTGTTACCTAGTTTGGTTTAGTTTGGTGTTTACCTAGGCTTGTGATTTCTTTAGCAAAATGATTCTCTAAAAAATTTAGTAGGCTTTTACTCTATTTGTTTCTAATGAGTTTCTGGTGCCAGCAGGAATACTGAAAATATTTTTCTTAGACATGATCCACAAATTTGATTTATTCCTTTGCTTCCGTGCCTCATACCTCTTTTTCTCAATTATAGCAGCCTTGGGCTGCCACTGTGAAACATGTAACTATTCCACCATTAGATTGCAAACAAATCACTGACTTCATGTTCTCTTTTTGCATGTGCACTAACAAATTCTCCCTCCCTGTAGAGATTGTACGGACCATATTTCTATCTCTTGTCTATTTTATTAATGAAATACTATGAGTACTATTGATTGTCACCTGATAAAAGCATTTTTTCTAACAAAATATATAAAATAGGTGCCCACTCAGTTTTTTCCTTGACCCTAGTCATCTTTATCAGCACTTACCTACTTTGGATTTTTGGCTATTCATTTTTAACCCTGCAAGTTTCCTGCTGCCCCCTAAAATGTAAATAGCATAAGGGAAGAACCAAGCACAATGTCTAGTATATAGGAATCCATCAGTGATTATGAATCAAATTGACTTATGGATAAGTGAGCAAGTATACACTTCAGTTAAAATGTGTGGCACAACATTTTAGAATTACAGCGTTTAATGCCTCTTGAGCCATTACCTTTAAGTGGTTCACAAGCACAGTGCACACAAAAAAATGGGAAGAAAATTCTAACCAGACCCAAAGTTATATATTTATTTTTTGTCACGTGGGAACACTTGACATGGAACAGAGCACCCTCTCTGTAAAGGTAAGGCATTATGTTGATGAGTACCTTGCCCCCACACTTTGCCTGTTAAGCCAATTTCAAATGAAGTTCAAGAGTCTTCTTAATTTGCTGGTTTTAGGTTACCATCTCTTCCCTGATATCTGAGAATAATCTGAAATAATAGTTCATTCTACTACTGTCAACAATATAAGGAATTCAGGAGTGGTCTTCTTTCATATGAAAAGTTGGCAAAAACATATGGACTCCTTAGCATTTTTACAGTTTTATAGGGTGTTGTCAGAATAATGAAGCAAACCTAGAAATCCAAAGAAAACAGCAAATTTAAAAAAAAAGTATGTTATACTTTTAGCAAGTTCAGTGAACAGAAAAGTTGGTATATTACCTAAATGTAAAGTTCAAGAACATTGATTATGTGACACACTATTGTGACACATCTGCTGACCTTAAAATTAATATCTTAAGTTTAAATTATTATAAAAGAAGAAATGAGAGATCCTTCAGGTCCTTTATTCATGGTTTAAAATATTTTACATGCTAATACACTCTTACCCTACAGGGATGACACTTAAATTTTACTGAGCCATGGGATATAGAGCAAGTTCAAGGCTGAGGAAAGCTGCTGTTTTCAAAAGGATGCCAGTTCTGGGCATGTAGTCAATTTCTGGATAAGTTATCGCAGGGAGCCACCTGGAGTGAATAATGGAAACCTGAGAACCTCCTAGTGTGCGGATCTCTCTCTATATATATCTATATGTGTATCATCAATCTGGATATATATATTTCAGATATTTTATATAATCAGACATTTTTATATATGAACATATATGAATATATGATTTTTAATATTTTATGTATTTCTTTAAATTATATTTCTAGATACCTATATATTATCTTAAGGAGTCAGATAACTTCTGAAATTATGAAGTCTGTCAATCATTCACTCCTTTGTAAATTATAATATTTTCATTTGATTTTTCATAGAAAATTAGAGAATGCCTTATATGTGTGTTTGTGAGGGTCTGTGGATAAGTATTCATGTGTGTTTTTCTAACAAAAGAGCCGCTCTCTTATTTAACAATAGAAGTTGTTTCTCAATTTGATTTAACATTTATATTTTGCCTAATCTCTTGCCAATTGGAAAATGTATCTATGCTTTTCAATGCTCCAGTTCAATACCCCATCCCACAGAGTTCCCAAGATAACTGTTAGGATTCAATGAAAGATACAGTTTTTCCCAAAAAAGCCGGCACTTTCTTCAAACTGGATTCAGACAGCAGGTAAGGTCAAGGAGTCAATCAATACTTAGTTCTGGAACCTCCATCAACCCAATCCATCCATATAAGAAAATGCTCATGCTGGCCTTGAGCGGTGGCTCACGCCTGTAATCCTAGCACTTTGGGAGGCTGAGGCGGGTGGATCACTTGAGGTCAGGAGTTCAAGATCAGCCTGGCCAATATGGTGAAACCCCATCTCTACTAAAAATACAAAATTAGCCAGGCGTAGTGGCACGTGCCTATAATCCCAGCTACCTAGGAGGTTGAGGCAGAAGAACGCTTGAACGCAGAAGACAAAAGTTGCCATGAGCCGAGATTGCACTACTGCACTCCAGCCTGGGCAACAGAGTGAGATTCTGTCAAAAAAAAAAAAAAAAAAAAAAAAGAGAAGAGAAGAGAGAAAAGAAAAGAAGAAGGAAAACGAAAAACCTCATACTAATAATAAAACTGCAGGTAAGTTCAAGACTGATAACTGTGAGCAAAAATGTTAGAACTGAAATAAGGTGAGTTCTACCAACACCTTCCAGGTTTACATACAGAAAATGTGGTTTGCTATATAATCTGTATTACAAATATCTTCCCTCTTCCATTTTGCTGCTTAGAGCCTGAGGGATACTGGAACCATGAACTAGAAGGAGCTCAACTCCCAGAGAACTTTGCAGATCAGAGCTCAAATTCTTTCCTTGGATTGTGTTCCTCCACATTTTTATGTGAGAGAAAATTGAACTTTGGATTTAGCCACAGATATTTAGACTTGCATCACATGAAGAAAAATGTAATTCCAAATGAAACATCATCCCACTTGGAGTAAAATCCAAAGCCTTACATGGCCCCAGTGATCTGGTTACTAGCTACATAGACCCATGAGTCTCCCTTCTCCATCTACTCTAAGGCTACCCAGACAGACTCAGGCCCTTAGACATTTCCTCAGTCTACATTATTTCTTCCCCAGAGAATTGGACGGCTCTTTCTCTCCCTTAATTGAGTTTGCTCTTCAAATATCATTTTATTAGAATGGCCTTCCCTGATCCATATATTAATATTAAATCTATCCTCCATCTTTTCCTTTTCCTGCTTTTTCTGCCTTGTTGTTCTCCTTAATCCTTATCATCTAAAGTACTAACTATTCACACATTTATTTGTTCATTTTCTGTCTCTCTTCACTAGCATGTAAGCTCCATGAGTTTAGAGTGCCTTTTTACCCACTGCTGTATCTCCACCACCTTGAATAATGCCTGGCTTATTGTAGTTCAGTGAATGAATGAATGTGAATGCACATCATATAGACAGTGGGAATACAATAGCTAATTGATATTACTATGTGCCTGAGAGCCCCAAAATATTGTAGGGTTTATGGTTTTCAAAAGTTAGAAAGCCTTACATAGAAAAAAAAAATCAAAACTGTTCCCTCTTTGCTAGAAAGCTATGGATATTGAATCCTATCCTTTTAAACAATATAGCTAGTATGGAAGAAAATTGATGGCTATTAGAAATCCTACAGAATAAAAATGTCATTGCTATGAAGTAGATAGCTTCAGCTGGAAGTAGGCAAAAATTTTTTCTTTAAAAAACAAACTAGAAATTCAGTATAAATTTAGAAAACAGTTAAAAATTCAGTGTAAATTCATAATTTAATTGTGTAGCATTGCTATAGACTTAGAATCAGGATTAAAATGTCAATTTTCATTATGTTTGATAGCAATGCAATAAGGCTTGAAAACAAAATAACACAAAGCTATTAGAGATAGGGAAACCAAATTAGCACATGCAGGCCATGTTATTTTATACTTACAAAATCTAAGGAAATAACTAAAATTGGAGTTGATAAGTATGTAGTAAAGCAACTGAGAACAAAATAAATGTTAGAAAATTATAGGGTTTAAAAATAGTTGAAGCTTGTAATATAGTATTTAGTGTTCTTTTTTCCCTGTCTAAAGTTGAAGTTATCTTTTAAAAGTTTATTTATAACAGAAATAAGGATAAATATTTAGGTAACAATTCATGAAATATAGAGCATGCAGTGAAGAAAAGAATGATGTAAAACTCTACTGAAGTCAGATAATTAAAAAGAATATACAATTGCTGGAGGGAAGACAATATTTTAAAAATGTTGATTCTTCACAAATTACTTTTCTAGTTTAGTTAAATTTAATTCAATTCTATATCCCAATGGGATTTTATCATAGAAATATTTTAAAGTTCATTTAGAATATTAAATAGGTATGAATATCTAAAAGTTTTTATTTTTAAAAAGTCTAATACATGTACATATCAGAAAGCTAAAAGAGGCCCCGCACGGTAGCTCACGCCCGTAATCCCAGCACTTTGGGAGGCCAAGGCGGGCGGATCACCTGAGGTCAAGAGTTCAAACCAGCCTGGCCAAAATGGTGAAACCTCGTCTTTACTAAAAATATAAAAAATTAGCAGGGCATAATGGCATGCATCTGTAGTCCCAGCTACTCAGGAGGCAGAGGCAAGAGAATTGCTTGAACGTGGCAGAGAGATTGCAGTGAGCCAAAATCATGCCACTGCACTCCAGCTTGGGAAACAGAGTGAGACTCAGTCTCAGACAAACAAACAAACAAAACACAGCTATAAAAGTATTAAGTGTCATACTATACAAAATAGCAGTCTTTGACAGTTAAGAATCTAGTAATTCTACAAATATAAATCAACCTACCATCCTGTTATTTAATGTAATATAATAATAGTTCATTTATAATAGTCATAATTTGAGATACAATAAACTTGGTGTTTACATCATGAGTGGATAAATATTGTCTTTGTATGTTTGTGCTTAGATTTTTCCTCCTGCTTTTGTTTTTTAATAAGTTTAATTATTTGTTTCCCCCAGTGTATAATTTTAAGCTGTTCTGTAAAGTTTTCAAGGTGCTCCATTGGATCCACTACAAAAAGAATAGCAATTTTGTTCTTCAAAATTCTCATATTTATCTGAGAATCTATGAATTCTCTCTTTTCTGTTTTCATGTTTCAGGCCTACTGTACAAGTCTTTTTTCTAAAACTTTTAACACTTTCTAGGTTGAAACACATGTTTTCTAGATCCCATGCTCTCCTCTTTCTCCTTTATGTTGTGCTACTAGATTTGCTGGGAGAATCCCCTCACAGCTTCCTAAGAGATCTGAACTTCCATTCTGTAGGTGGAAAAGAGGGAATCATCTGTTAGTGGAGGATGTGGCTGATATTCTGCTCCATGGTGAAATGCCTTTGACCAGTTCCCTTCATTTTCTGCCCTGTGCCTCCACCCTACCTTCACTAAATTAATACATCCAAATATTTAATATCTCATGAATTCTGCAGAGTTAATTAGCTATCATAGTATTACCCTGCCATTCATTTAAGACTGAGATTTTCTGCCTTGTCATATTGATAATCATTTATCTTTTCACTTTCTTTATTTATGATATTGTGTTCACTTCCATTGCCATATGGATTTTTTTCACTCTTGGGTTTATACCATTTTTATTCTTTCACAATTATTTTAGTTGGATCTCAGGAAATCAAAGTAATAAACTCAAAGTGCCATATTTAAGTGAATTTTTAATACAATTATTTGGAAAAAAAAGAGGAATAAGGAAATTTTACCATAAGACATATTAAATACAAGTAACGTAAATAATTAAGTTAATTGGGTACTGATTTAGAAGTAGAATGTTATCAGTAGTATGGAAAAAATATCCAGAAAAACATATCTTGGCATATATAGAAATAAATATGAAGTTAGCATGAGATTAAGGAAAAAAATCAAAAAAATTTTACAACTGATTAACTATTTGGATAAATTAATGGATTAGATTGATCAGTGATTCTTAACTATTTTTGTTCATCTACATTTACCTGTGTAACACATTATACTCAGTAATAGCTCTCATAATCTGCTATAATTCACATAAAGAGAAGCAGGATAACACATTCTCCAGAAGACCTATGAAAATATCCAGGGAAAGGCTAATATAGTTTTTAAAATTTATATTCCCCACCTAACCTGATATACTCTCCCTTTTCTACTAGAGGAAAGAGTTGTACTTCTTTGCAGATTTTTATTACTGTTCTAAATAAAAATCAAGATATTAAAAACGAGAAGAAAATGTGAGAGCTATTTCTCAGATACCTAGTTTGGGAAAAAAATAGATTTAGAAGAAAGTATTTTGGGAAAATTGTCAAGTATTACAACAAAATTAATGAAACTACATAAAACTATATAAAAGATACTATAAACTGAAAGCTTCTTTCTGTGGAAAAAAAAGACTTAAAAGATAACCAACACACTTGGAAAATCTATAAAATCTACAGAACAAACAATACACAGATAATTTTCATGTCAAAGCAAGGAAAATAAATCTCCCAATAGAAAATGGAGCGCAGATATGAGCAGACAATTTAAAGATTCAAAAGGATAATATTTGAAAAAATCTTGGCAATAATTTAAAAATAAAATTTAAAATTGAATTATTGAATTTCTAGATCCAGAAAAGTTGGAAAAGATTCACTTTTCCCTGTTCCTCCTTTCTAAACACAACTAACTAACCTAGAAAAGTATTCAACATACCACAGTAAAAAGATTCTGACACTGAGGCAGACAAAGGCAGATTGGCTAGGGACCTCTTGATGAAAGACAACATGGTGAATTCTTAGGGGAAGGGAGTCCTTTTATTAAATTTGCAAACATTAAGGGTGACTCTTTGTGTTACAGAGCCGTGTTTTGATAAATGCATAATGTTAATTAAACACAATTACAGTATCATACAGAATAGTTTTACCCTAAAATTCTTTTGCATCACTTACTAAAACTTCTCCCCACTCCCCACCCCCAGCCCCCTCATTGCCTCTCATTCTCTGGCAATCACTCTTTTATCCTGTCTGCCCAGCTTTGCTATTGCAGGAATGTCATTAATAGGATCATCTACTAAGTAACCTTTTCAGACTACCTTCTTTCACTAAGTAAAAGAAGTTAATTTTTTTTTTATTGCTGAATAATATTACATTTTATACATGTAATACCTGTTTTATTTGAATTTATCAGCTTTGTTAAGATATTATTATTGACAAATAAAAACCATATACTTTTAAGGTGTCCAATGTGATGATATATGCATACACTGTTGCCACAATTAAATTAACACATCTATCAGCACATAGTTACCATTGTGTGTGTGTGGTGAGGGCAGTTAATATCTACTCTCTTGGAAAATTTCAAGTAAATAATACAGTACTGTTAATGATAGTCACCATGCTGTACACTAGGTCTCCAGAAGTTATTCATCTTAAAACTGAAAGTCTGATCCTTTGACTAATATCTCCCCATTTCCTCAGTCCTCTAGCTCCTGGCAACCAGTTTTCTACTCTCGGCTTTTATGAGAGTGATTGTTTTAGATTCTACATATATGCTAGATCATAAAATATTTGTCTATTCAACCACTGTGCTACCCTCAGTTTTTATGAGTTTGAGTGTTTTAGATTCTACATGTATGTTAGATAATAGAATATTTGTCTGTCTGTTTGGCTTATTTCATTTAGTGTGATGTCCTTCAGTTTCATCTGCATTGTTGAAATGGCAGAATTTGCTTTTTATTGGGCTGGTAGTATTCAATCACACACACACACACACACACACACACACACACCCACATGTGCACACACACACACACCCTCAAATTTTCTTTATTTATCTAGGAGCATGAACTAGGCTGTTTTCATATATTAGCGACTGTGAATAATGTTAAAATGAACTTGTGATTGCACATGTCTCTTGAAGATATAATTTCATTTTCTTTGGATGTATACATAGAAGTAGAATTGAAGGATTCTATGGTAGTTCTGTTTTTTTTGTGTGTGGAAACTTCATACTGTTTTCCATAATGACTGGACCATTTTATATTCCCATCAAGAGTCTATAAAGATTCCCTTATATCCATCCATATCCTCAACTCTTGTTATCCTTTTCTTGATTATAGCCAGAATGACAGGAGTGGAATGTTATTCCATTTGCATTTCCCTGATGATTAGTGATATTGAGCACCTTTTCATATATAGCCATACCTCATTTTATTGATCTTCACTTTATTGAGTTTTACAGATTTTGCACTTTTTATAAATCTAAGGTTTGTGGCAACCCTGCATCAAGCAAGTATATTAGTGCCATTTTCCAACAACATATGCTCATATTGTATCTCTGTGTCACATTTTGCTAATTCTTGCAATATTTCAGACATTTCATTGTTATTATATCTTTAATGGTGACTTGTGATCACTGATCATTGATGTTACTATTGGAATTGTTTGGGGGCACCACAAACTAGGCACAGATAAATCAGCAAACTTAATAGATGAATATTGTGTGTGTTATGACTGCTCCAGCAACCAGCCAACCAGCCATTCCTGTGTCTCTCTATTGCCTTGGGGCTTCCTATTCTCAGAGACACATCAGTGTTGAAACTAGGCCAATTAATAACCCTACAATGGCTTCTAAGTAGTAAAGTGGAAGGAAGAGTCCCATGGCTCTCTAAATAATAAGAAATAATTAGGATGAGCAAGGAAGGCATGTCTAAAGCCAAGACAGGTCGAAAGCTAGGCCTCTTCTGCCAAACAGCCAAGTTGTGAATGCAAAGGAAAAGTTCTTGAAGGAATTAAAAGTGCTGTTCTAGTGAACACACAAATGAAAAGAAAGTGAAACAACCTTATTGCTGATATGGAGAAAATTTTAGTGGTCTGAATATAAGGTCAAACTAGCCATGACATTCCTTTAAACTAAAGCCTAATCCAGAATAAGCCTGTAACTATCTTCAATGCTATGAAAGCTGTAAGAGGTAAGGAAGCTGCAAAATTTGAAGCTAGCAGAAGGTGGTTCATGAGGTTTAAGGAAAGAAGACATCTCTATAAAATAAAAGTTTATAGTTATCCATACAATCTAAGAAAATTGATAAAGATAGCTATACTAAATGGATTTTTAGTCTAGACAAAACAATCTCTATTTCAAGAATTTACCATTCCTTTTTTTCATAGCTAGAGAGGAGAAGTCACTGCGCCTGGTTTCTAAGCTTCAAATATTAAAAAACAAACAAACAGGCTGACCCTCTTATTAGGGGATAATGCAGCTAGTAACTAAGTTGAAGCCAGTGCTCATTTACCATTCTGAAAATCTCAGGGCCTTATTATGCTAAATCTACTCTGCCTGTGTTCTATAAATGAAACAACAAAGCCTGAATGGCAGCATATCTGGTTACAGCATGGTTTACTGAATATTTTAAGACTCCTGTTGAGACCTGCTGCTCAGAAAACAAAAATTCCTTTCAAAATATTACTCCTCATCAACAATGCACCTAGTTATCTGAGACCTTTGCTGGAGATGTACAAGGAGATTAATGTTTTCACTTCTGCTAACACAACATCCACTCTGCAACCCATGAATCAAGAAGTAATTTCAAAAAAAGAAGTAATTTCAACTTTCAAGTTTTATTATTTAATAAATACATTTTGTAAGGCTATAGCTGCCATAGATAGTACTTCCTCTGATGGATTTGGGAAAAGTCAGTTGAAAACCTGAAAAGGATTCACCATTCTAGATGCCATTAAGAGTATTTGTAACTCATGAGAGGAGGTAAAAATATCAACATTAACAGGAGCCTGGAAGAAGTTGATTCCAACCACATAGATAACTTTGAGGGGTTCAAGACTTTTATAGAGGAAATAACAGCAGCTATATTGAAAATAGCAAGAGAACTAGAATTAAAAGTGGATCCCAAGAATGTGCTGAATTTCTGCAATCTAATGATAGATAAAACTTGAATGAATGAGGAATTGCTTCTTATGGATGAGCAAAGAAAGTTTTGTTTTTGTTTTTGTTTTTTTGAGATGGAATCTACTCCCGATGATGACTTGGACATCATTGAAATGACAACAAAGGATTTAGAATATTATATAAACCTAATTGATAAAGCAGTAGCAGAGTTTGAGAAAATTGACTCCCAATTTTGAAAGAGGTTCTACTTTGGGTAAAATGTTATCAAACACCATCACATGCTACAGAGAAGTCTTTTGTAAAAGAAAAATTCAATCAATGTGAGAAACTTCAGTGTTGTCTTATTATAAAAAGTTGTTGCCACCTTAATCTTCAAAAACCACCACCTTGATCAGTCAGTTGACATCAGCATGGAGGCAAGACTCTATACCAGCAAAAGATAATGATATGCTGAAGTCTTAGATGATTGATAGCATTTTTTTTAGCAATAAACTATTTTAAATTAAGGTATGTATATTGTCTTTCTAGACATAATGCTATGCACACTTAATGGGCTAAAATATATTGTAAACATATATACAAGAAAACAAAAAATCTCTTGTAATTTGATTTATTGCAATATTCACTTTATTGTGGTGGTCTGGAATAAAACCTGCAATATCTCTGAGGTAAGTCTGTATCTGTTGGCCATGTTTATGACTTTTTGGGGAAAAAAAAGCCTATTCAGATTCTGTCCTCATTTGTTAACCAGGCTATTTGTTTTTCTTTTCCTATGGAGTTTTATGAATTCCTTATTTTGATACTAACTCATTACTGGATATATAGTTTACAAATATTTTATCTTATTCTGTGGGCTGTCTCTCCATTATGTTATTTCCTTTACTGTGCAGAAAGTTTTAGTTTGATGTAGTCAAACTTGTTTATATTTGCTTTTGTTGCTTGTGCTTTTGGTGTCAAATCCAAAACCTATAAAAACCAGTGTCAAGGAGATCTCCCCCTATGTCTTCTAGGCATAGGTCTTACCCCATTTTCAGCCCTTACTTTTAAGTCTTTAATCCAGCGTATTACATTTAAGGTGTTTTTGTCTTTTTTTTAACATGGTGATAAAGTATCCAATTTTATTCTTTTGTATGTGGATATCTATTTTTCCTAACACTATTATTGAAGAGACTATCCTTTCCCTATTGGATATTATTGTGGCCCTTGTCAAAGACTGGTTAACTAATGCATGTGTTTATTTCTGGGCTTTCTATTCTGTTCCATTGATCTAATGTGTCTGTTTTATGCTACTTTTGATTACTATAGTTTTGAAATATAGTTTGAAATTAGGAAATGTTTCTAGTTTTACTCTTTTTGTTCAAGATTGCTTTGGCTTTTGAGGTTTTATGTGTTTCTTTATTAATTTTAAATTTTTTCTATTTCTGTGAAAAATGACAATTGAATTTTGATAAACATTACACTTAATCTGTAGATCATGTATGGTAGTACAGACATTTTGACATTAATTATTCTGATCCATGAACACATGATGCCGTTCCATTTATTTGGGTCTTCCATTTCTTTCAAAGTTGTGTAATTTTTAGTGAATAGATTTTCACCTCCTTAGTTAAATTTATTCCTAAGTATTTTATTCTTTTAGATGTTATTATAAATGAGATTGCTTTCCTTTCTTTTTCAGATAGTTTGTAATGAGTATATAGAAATGCAACTGATCTTTATATGTTGATTTTGTATTCTGCAGCTTTACTAAAATCACTTATTAGTTCTAACAGTTTTTTAGTGGAGTCTTCAGGGTATTCTGTATGTTTGCAGATGATGTCATTTACAAACAGACAATTTTACTTGTTCCTTTCTGATTTGGAAGCCTTTTATTTCTTTTTCTTGCCTAATTGCTCCAGCTAAGACTTATAGTTCTATGCTAAATAGAACTGGTGAGAGTGAAGTGAGTGGCCTTGCCCTTTTCCTGATCTCAGAAAATGCTTTCAGTTTTTCACCATTTAGTATGCTGTTAACTGTAGGCTTTTGACATATGGCCTTTATTGTCTTGAGGTACATTGCTTCTATATCTAATGTGGTGAGAGTTTTTGTCAATGTTGAATTTTGTCAAATACTTTTTCTGTATCAATTGAGATGACCACATGACTTTTTATTCTCAATTCTGTTCATGTGGCGTATCACATTTATTGATTCTTGTATGTTGAATCACCCTTGCATCCCAGGGTTAAGTCCTACTTGATTGTGGTATACAAGTCCTTTAATGTGATATTAGATTTTGTTTTCTAGTACTCTCTAGATAATTTTTGCATCTTTGTTAATCAGGGATATTGACCTGTAATTTTTTCTTGCAGTGTTATCTTCTTGCCTTAATTTGAGGGTGATGCTGGCTTTTTAAAGATTAGTTTAAGAGTATTTCCTCCTCCCACAGAAATACAAACTACCATCAGATAATACTATAAACACCTCTATGCAAATAAACTAGAAAATCTAGAAGAAATGGATAAATTCCTCAACACATACACCCTCCCAAGACTAAACCAGGAAGAAGTTGAATCTCTGAATAGACCAATAACAGGCTCTGAAATTGATGCAATAATTAATAGCCTACCAACCAAAAAAAGTCCAGGATCAGATGAATTCACAGCCGAATTCTACCAGAGGTACAAGGAGGAGCTGGTACCATTCCTTCTGAAACTATTCCAATCAATAGAAAAAGAGGGAATCCTCCCTAACTCATTTTATGAGGCCAGCATCATCATGATACCAAAGCCTGGCAGAGACACAACAAAAAAAGAGAATTTTAGACCAATATCCTTGATGAACATTAATGTGAAAATCCTCAATAAAATACTGGCAAACCGAATCCAGCAGCACGTCAAAAAACTTGTCCACCATGATGAAGTGGGCTTCATCCCTGGGATGCAAGACTGGTTCAACATACCCAAATCAATAAACGTAATCCAGCATATAAACAGAACCAAAGACAGAAACCACATGATTATCTCAATAGATGAAGAAAGGGCCTTTGACAAAATTCAACAACCTTCATGCTAAAAACTCTCAATAACTTAGGTTTGATGGGACGTATCTCAAAATAATAAGAGCTATCTATGACAAACCCACAGCCAATATCATACTGAATGGACACAAACTGGAAGCATTCCCTTTGAAAACTGGCACAAGAGAGAGACGCCCTCTCTCACCACTACTATTCAACATAGTGTTGGAAGTTCTGGCCAGGGCAATCAGGCAGGGGAAGGGAATAAAGAGCATTCAATTAGGAAAAGAGGAAGTTGAATTGTACCTGTTTGCAGATGACATGATTGTATATCTAGAAAACCCCATCGTCTCAGCCCAAAATCTCCTTAAGCTGATAAGCAACTTCAGCAAAGTCTCAGGATACAAAATCAATGTACAAAAATCACAAGCATTCTTATACACCAATAACAGACAAACAGACAGCCAAATCATGAGTGAACTCCCATTCACAATTGTTTCAAAGAGAATAAAATACCTAGGAATCCAACTTACAAAGGATGTGAAGGACCTCTTCAAGGACAAGTACAAACCACTGCTCAATGAAATAAAAGAGGATACAAACAAATGGAAGAACATTCCATGCTCATGGGTAGGAAGAAGCAATATCGTGAAAATGGCCATACTGCCCAAGGTAATTTATAGATTCAATGCCATCCCCATCAAGCTACCATTGACTTTCTTCACAGAATTGGAAAAAACTACTTTAGGGTTCATATGGAACCAAAAAAGAGCCTGCATTGCCAAGTCAATCCTAAGCCAAAAGAACAAAGCTGGAGGCATCACACTACCTGACTTCAAACTATACTACAAGGCTACAGTAACCAAAACAGCATGGTACTGGTACCAAAACAGAGATACAGACCAATGGAACAGAACAGAGCCCTCAGAAATAATGCCACATATCTACAACTATCTGATCTTTGACAAACCTGACAAAAACAAGAAATGGGGAAAGGATTCCCTATTTAATAAATGGTGCTGGGAAAACTGGCTAGCCATATGTAGAAAGCTGAAACTGGACCCCTTCCTTACACCTTATATAAAAATCAATTCAAGATGGATTAAAGACTTAAATATTAGACCTAAAACCATAAAAACCCTGGAAGAAAACCTAAGCATTACCATTCAGGACATAGGCATGGGCAAGGACTTCATGTCCAAAACACCAAAAGCAATGGCAACAAAAGCCAAAATTGACAACTGGGATCTAATTAAACTAAAGAGCTTCTGCACAGCAAAAGAAACTACCATCAGAGTGAACAGGCAACCTACAAAATGGGAGAACATTTTCACAACCTACTCATCTGACAAAGGGCTAATATCCAGAATCTACAATGAACTCAAACAAATTTACAAGAAAAAAAAAAAAGACCGCATCAACAAGTGGGAGAAGGATATGAACAGACACTTCTCAAAAGAAGACATTTATGCAGCCAAAAAACACATGAAAAAATACTCATCATCACTGGCCATCAGAGAAATGCAAATCAAAACCACAATGAGATAACATCTCACACCAGTTAGAATGGCCATCATTAAAAAGTCAGGAAACAACAGATGCTGGAGAGGATATGGAGAAATAGGAACACTTTTGGTGGGACTGTAAACTAGTTCAACCATTGTGGAAGTCAGTGTGGCGATTCCTCAGGGATCTAGAACTAGAAATACCATTTGACCCAGCCATCCCATTACTGGGTATATACCTAAAGGATTATAAATCATGCTGCTATAAAGACACATGCACACATATATTTATTGTGGCACTATTCACAACAGCAAAGACTTGGAACCAACCCAAATGTCCAACAACAATAGACTGGATTAAGAAAATGTGGTACATATACACCATGGAATACTATGCAGCCATAAAAAAATGATGAGTTCATGTCCTTTGTAGGGACATGGATGCAGCTAGAAACCATCATTCTCAGCAAACTATTGCAAGGACAAAAAACCAAACACCGCATGTTCTCACTCACAGGTGGGAATTGAACAATGAGAACACATGGACACAGGAAGGGCAACATCACACTCTGGGGACTGTTGTGGGGTTGGGGGATGGGGGAGGGATAGCATTAGGAGATATACCTAATGCTAAATGACAAGTTAATGGGTGCAGCACACCAGCATGGCACATGTATACATATGTAACAAACCTGCATGTTGTGCACATGTACCCTAAAACTTAAAGTATAATATTAACAAAATTAAAAAAAAGTATTTCCTTCTCTTAAAGATTTTGAAACATTTTCAGAAGAATTAATATTAATTCTTTTTTACATTCTTTGTATAATTCACCTGTGAAGTCATCTGGTCTTGAGCTTTTCTTTGTTGGGTGATTTTTGGTCACTGATTCATTTCTTTACTCATCATTGAGCCATTCAGGTTTTTTAAATTTTATTTATGTTTTTTGAGAACAGTATCTCACCTGTTGATCAGGCTGGAGTGCTGTGGCACGATCTGGGCTCACTGCAGCCTTAAATTCCTGGGCTCAAGCTATCCTCCCACCTCAGTCTCCCAAGTAGCTGGGACTATAGCCACATGCCACCACATCTAGTTTTTTTTGTTTTTTTTGTTTTTTTTTTCTGTAGAGATGAGGCTTCACCATATTGCCCAGGCTGGTCTTGAACTGTTGGCCTTAAGCAATCCACCTGCCTTGGCCTCCCAAAGTGCTGGGATTACAGACGTGAGCCGCTGTACCTGGCCTGTCTTCTTTTCTCAATCTAAGCATTTATTGTTAAACTTCCCTCTTAGTACTGCTTTTGGTCATCCCATAAGTTTTGGTATGTTGTGTTTCTGTTTTTGTTTCAAGATACTTTTTGATTTTCTTTCAATTTCTTCTTTATCTATTTCAGTAGTGTATTGTTTAATTTCCACATATTTTAATGTTCTAACATTCTTCTTGTTAGTTTCTAGTTTCACATTATTACGGTCAGAAAAATACTTGGTTATGATTTAAGTCCTCTTAAGTTAGTTAATACTTGTTTTGTGGCCCAATTTGTGTTCTACTCTGATGAATGTCCCATGGGTGCTTGAGAAAAAAAGTGTATTCTGCTGCTGTTGGATGGAATATTCTATATATGTCTGTTAAGTTCACTTTTTTGTATAGTGTTGTTCAAGTCTGCTGTTTATACTCTTTCTGGAATATCTATACATTGTTGAAAGTATTAAGGTTCTCTACTATTATTGTATTGCTATTTCTCCCTTCATTTTTGTCAATATTTGCTTTATATATTTAGGTGCTCTAATGTTGACTGCATATATATTTACAACTGTTATATCTTATTGATGAATTGATTCCTTTATAATTAGTCACCTTATTTGCTTCCTATGACAGATTTTGACTGAAAGTCCATCTTGTCTGATATAAGTACAGCCATCCCTGCTCTCTTTTACTTACCATTTTACATGGAATAGCTTTTCCCATCCCTTCACTTTCAGCCTACACGTGTCTTCAAGGCTAAAGCTAGTCTCTTTTATATCATACTGTTGAATCTTTTTTGAAAAATCCATTCAGCCACTTTATCTTTTGATTTAATTCAGTTATATAGTAATTATTATAGGTAAGGATTCATTATTTTCATTCTGTTTTCTGCTTTTGTAATTCTTTTTATTGTCTTCCTTTGTGATTTGCTATGTTTCAGTTATATGCTTTGATTCCTTTTTATTAATTTTTTGTATATATAGAAGACTTTATTTCTATATATGGTTATCAAGAAGTTTCCATAAAATGTGTTATAGTTATTTAAATAATTAGCTCAAAATTGATATATCATATACTAAAATTCCACACTTTTAGTTTACACACACATAAGTTTATGCTATTGATACCATCATTTAACCTTTCTGTATTATGCATTAACACATTTTGTAGCAATAGCTATGTTTAATACTTTTTAACTTCTATACTAGAGTTAAATTTACACACCACCATTACAGTATTATTCTGAATTTGGCTACATATATTTACCTTTACCAGTGAGTAAATACTTTCATTTGTTTTTATGTTGTAACTTAGTAATCTTTTGTTTAAACTGAAATAATTTTCTTTAGCATTTCTTATAAGGCAGATCTAATGGTGTGAACTCCCCCAGCTTTGATTTATCACTACAATTTTTGGCAATTATAAAGTTGACATAAAATTTCATGTGTAGGTTTTAGTGTGGGTATAACTTTTTAGGTTGGCTGGAGAATATCCCAAATAAATGAAAACGTTTTCGTGTAAAACTTTATATACATAGGTTAATAGAAACTTTATTCTTAATAGCCAAAGACTAGGTACTAGATACTACCATGCAATGGGTAAATGGCTAAACAAAGGAAAGGAAATTCATACTCAGCAATAAAAAAAAAAAAAAAACTGTTGATAATGCAACATCTTAGATAAACCTCAATGAAATTATGCTGAGTGAAAAAAGTCAATCATAAAAGGATAATTGTAAGGTTCCCTAATTCTTCCTACTTTCTGTGTCCTGACTAAAAATTCCCAGAGTACCTTGACTACTTTGTGACCTAGACAGTGGCAGGTATTTCCCAGCAAGCTTGACCCCAAATCAAGGCCTTGAACATTCTCAAACACTGATAAAGGTATGTAGGTTGTTGCCCCAAACACGGAAAGATATTGGCTTTGTCCCTGAGTCAAATTCCTTAAACCCTCATAAAAATTCCATACCTGGCCTTCCTGATGCAAACATATCTAGGTATGTAGCCATTTACCCATCGAATGCTAGTATCTACTACCTAGATAGTATCTACGTCGAACATCCCTTTTCTTTTGCTCTCTATCATGTGGATTGCTGTAGCACTGTAAGTTCTCCTAATAAATGCTTTGGACTGATTACTCTGGTGTTTAGTGCTTCTTTCTTTGGAGTCTCGAACAGCCACATCACAGGACAGTTCAAAGCACTCTTTTGTGGAAACATTTCTCCCACCACTTTTGGGGTGTTTCCGGCTGCATTTCAGTGGAACAAAATGGAGACACCACACGATGCCATTTGTTCAACATTCATTAAACATCATAATTATAGAGATGGAGAATAGATTAATGGTGTCCAGGGATTATGAATTTGAGGGGTGGGGGAAATGTGTGGTAATAAAGTGGTAGTATGAGGGAGAATTTTTATGAAGTACAATTAATAGTCTTGATTGTAGTGGTGGCTATATAATGAAATTACACTGAGTACACCCCTCCACATACACACATAAGCAAGCACATGTATAACTAGTAAAATCTGAATAAATTCTGTGGTGTAGCAAATTCATTTTTCTGATTTTGATGGTGTACTATAATTGTACAAAATGTTAACATTAGGGAAGTCTAGTGAAGGGTGTTGGGATCCCCTTGTATGTTCTTTATACCTTTGTGAAAATCTGTGTAATTATTTCAAAATAAGATGTTTAAGAAATAAGTAGGCTGAGCACAGTGGCTCACACCTGTTTTCCCAGCACTTTGGGAGGCCGAGGAGGGCGGATCACAAGGTCAGGAGATCGAGACCATCCTGGCCAACATGGTGAAACTCGTCTCTACTAAAAATACAAAAACTAGCTGCATGGCGCCTGTAAACTCAGCTGGGTGTGGTGGCACCTATAATCTTAGCTACTTGGGAGGCTGAGGCAGGAGAATCGCTTGAACCCGGGAGGTGGAGATTGCAGTGAGCCAAGTTCATGGCACTGCACTCCAGCCTGGTGACAGAGCAAGACTGTCTCAAAAAAAAAAAAAAAAAGAAAAGAAAAGAAAAAGAAAAAAAGTTACTGAATTATAAATCTCCCCACATGTCCTACAAAAATCAACAAGGAGCATTAATAGTCACTTACATTTATAATTCCATTAGAAGAAAATATAATATTACAAATTTCCATTCCCATTTGAAATTTGTTATATTGGAAACTCAAAAGCAGCAGAGTCAGCTCAGGAGCCCATTCCAAAGCAAAAATTTAGAAGGAAACTACACAGTAAAGATGAGAATGCAGCAAAGATCTAGCAGTAGTGAGCTAAAGATAAAGTCACACTCAGAGAGTTCCACAGTGATTGGGGAAAACACTGAGTCATTGTGAATCAGAATTGTCTGCTACGAAATCAAAGGATAGGAGCTTGCATATGCAAGAGGAGAGAAACAGTCTTGGAAAGGCATCACCTCTGAGGAGAGAGGGAAGTTATAAAGTGGAGGCATCATGGAAATGAGAAAGAAAAAAAAAATCAAATGGCAGAAATTAAGGATCGTAATGAAACAGAAGAGTGTCATGGTATTAAAACACTGTCTCTCAAATCAAAGGCGCTATCTTTTACTGTACCTATAAAAACATCATTTTCTAGAAAAAGAAAATGTAGTAAGCCACACAAATAGCTCACACCTTTTCCACCCCATGCAGAAATGCCAGTTATTTCTGGTCCATAAAAAATAAAACCGTTTAAAAATAAGCATAAAACCACAGGAAAATCTATAAAATGTTCCTACTAAAACTATTGAAATATTGAGAAAACTTCTCAGCTGATTAAAATAATCTCTGCAAAAGCAACCATTAAGGCAAAGGTAGACTATAAAACAAAATATTGACATGATGAAATGTCATTAAAGAATTTTTACTAAAAAAATACCTCGAGTAAGAAGTTCACATGCTAACAGTAGGAATGGACAGAAAATACAGATATAAGATATAAAAATAAATTTGAAGAAAAAGTAAAAGTCTAAAAATCTAAATATTAATATTAGAAGCATTTTATGAAAAACATAGGGATAAAGAATTCCAAAGTGTTACTACAGAGGATATTTAAGCATTAAACAAGAAGGCTGTGTAAAATGGCTAGACGTGAAGCTATTAGGACTCAGTCTATGGAGAAAGCATTTTAGCTTGGACTGACTATAGTCATAGGGGTATGTATGCCCTAAACAGTCTGTGACCTTGGGGGAGGTAGAGATAGCAACTGTGGGACTTTGCGTTGGAATACAATGCTGCTGTGGCACAGCAGAAAGCAACACTGGACAAAACTCAGGTGGAACCTAGGGAAGGAGTATTCTGACCTGCTCTAGCCAGAGGGGAATCACCCATCCTAGCAGTCACAGCTTGAATTTGGGCAAGCCTCACCACAATGGGCAAAAGAACTCTGGGGTCTCAAATAAATCTGAAAGACAACCTAGGCCATAAGGATTGCAAATTCTAGGCAAGATTAAGTGTTGTGCTGGGCTTGGGGCCACTGGACTTGGGGAGGGCACACATACCTAGTGAGACATGAGCCAAGTCAGCTAAGGGACTGCTTGCATGACTTGCTCCCAACCCCAGGCATTGCAGCTTCAAAAGAGACTTCTTCCTTCTGCTTGAGAAGAGAAGGAAGAGTAAATAGGACTTTTTCTTGAAAATTGGATACTAGCTCAACCACAGTAGGGTAGGGAAGCAGGGAGAGTCATGAGGCCCCTATTTCAGGCCCTAGCTCCTGGATGACATTTCTGGACAGACCCTGGGGCAGCAGAGAACCTGTTTCCTTAAACGGAAGGACCGAGTCGTAGCTAAATGACGAGTTAATGGGTGCAGCACACCAACATGGCACATGTATACATATGTAACAAACCTGCACTTTGTGCACATGTACCCTAAAACTTAAAGTATAATAATAATAAAATTTTAAAAAAAAGAAAATTTATCACCTGCTGACTAAAGAGCCCTTAGGCTCTAAATATTCTGCAGGAGTAAGCAGGTAGTACATACTGTGGGCCTTGGATGAAACTGAGTCATGCTGGCTTCAGGTATAACCCAGCACAGTCCCAGCTGTGACGGCTACAGAGAAAGGCCCCTTCTGCTTGAATAAAGCAGAGAGAAGAATAAAGGAGACTTTGTTCTGCAGCAGAGGTACCAGCTTTGTCACAGTGGGGAAGAGTACCAAGCAGGCCCCTAAGGTCCCTGATTCTTCCCTTGGCTCTTACAGTGTTTCTGGGCCTACCTTCGGCCAGAGATAAGCCCGCTATTCTGAAAAGTGAGTCCCAGGAATGGCAGCATTTACCACAAGTTGACTGAAGATATCTTGAGCCCTAAGTGAACATCAGTGGTACCCTGGCAGTACTCCCCATGGGCCTGTAGTGGTGACAGACGTGGGGAGAGACTCCTCTGCCTGGGGAAAGGGAAGGGAAGAGTGGGAAGGACTCTGTCTCGTGGCTTGAGTGCCATCTCAGCCACAGTAAAATAGACCACCAGGTAGATTTATATGGTTTCTGACTCCTTGTCCTGTTTCCTGGACAGCATCACTGGACTCACTTGGGACCAGGGGAACTTGCCACCCTGAAGAGAAAAACACAAGCCTAGCTGGCTTCACTACCTGCTGATTATAGAGCCCTAGGGCCTTGAGTAAACATAAGTGCTAGCCAGGTAGTAGTTACAGTGGGCCTTGGGCAAAACCCAGTGCTGTGCTAGCTTCAGGTCTGACCCAGTGTAGTTCCAGTATTGGTGGCCACAAGGGTACTTATGTCACCTTTCCCCCAGCTCCAGGCAGCTCAGCATGGAGAGAGAGACTCCATTGTTTGAGTGAAAGTAAGGGAAGAAAACAAGAGTCTCTGCCTGGTAATCCAGAGAATTCTTCCAGAACTTATCTAAGATCACCAGGGCAGTACCTCTGTGAGTCTGCAAGAACCATAGCATTATTGGGCTTGGGGTACCCTCTAATTCAGATACAGCTACAGTAACCGAAGCAAAGATGAAAATACCTTCAAATACCTGGAAAGGCTTCCCAAGAAGTGCAAGTACAAACAAACCTAGACTATAAAGACTATAATAAATACTTCACTCTTCAATGCCCAGACACCAATGAACATCCACAAGCATCACAAGTATCCAGGAAAACATGACCTCACCTAAGGCACCAGGGACCAATAGAGAGACAGACGTGTGACCTTTCAAACAGAGAATTCAAAATAGTTGTTTTGAGGAAACAAAGAAATTCAAGATAACACACAGAAGAAATTCAGGATATTATCAGGTAAATTTAGCAAAGAAATTGAAATAATTAAGCAGAATCCAGTAGAAATTCTGGAGCTGAAAATATAACTGACATACTAAAAATGCATTAGAGTCTCTTAGTAGCAGAACTGATCAAGCAGAAGAATTAGTGAGCCTGAAGACAAGCTCTTTGAAAATACACAGTCAGAGGAGACAAAAGAAAAAAGAAAAAAGAATGTGGCACATCTAAGGTCTAGAAAATAGACCCCAAAAGGCAAATCTAAGAGTTATTGGCCTTAAAGAAGAGGCAGAGAGAGAGAGAGTGCGCTAAGGGTAGAAAGTTTATTCAAAGGAATAATAGAGAACTTCTCAAACCTAGAGAAAGATATCAATACTCAAATACAAGATTATAGAACACCAAGCATATTCAATCCAAAGACCACTACCTCAAGCCATTTAATAATTAAACCCCCAAAAGTCAAGGATAAAGGATTCTAAAAGTAGCAAAGGAAAGGAACAAATTACAAACAATAAAGCTCCAATATGTCTGGCAGCAGACTTTTCAGTGGAAACCTTATAGACCAGGAGGGAGTAGCGTGACATATTTAAATTGCTGACAGAAAAAACAAACAAAAAAACTTCTACCCGAGAATAGTATATCCAGTGACAATACACTTAAAACCTGAAGAATAGACAAAGAACATTATTACATAATGATAAAGGAATCAATTTAGCAAGAGGACATAATGATTTAAAATATATGCACCCAACATGAAGCACCAAGATATATAAAGTAAATACTATTAGAGCTAGAGAGATAGACTAAAACAATAATAGCTGGAGACTTCGACACCCCACTATCAGCAGTGGACAGGTTATTTAAGAAAGAAAAATTAACAAGGAAACATTGGACTTAATCTGCACCATGGAACAAATAGACCTAACATATATTTACAGGACATTTTATTCAACACATGCAGAATAAACATTTTTCTCCCCAGCACATGAATATCCTCAAGGATAGACTACATGTTAAGCCACAAAACAAGACTTAAACACTCAAAATGTTGAAATTATATCAAACCTTATCTGATGACAAGGGAATAAAACAATAAATCAATAACGAGAAATTTTTGGAAACTGTACAAACACGTGAAAATTAAACATTATACTCCTGAATGACCAGTGGGTCAATGAAAAAATTAAGAAAGAAATTGAAAAATATTTTGCAACAAATAATTACGGAAACACAACATACCAAAACCTATGGGGTACAGCAAAAGCAGTACTGAGAGGGAAGTTTATAGCTAAAATTGCCTACATCAGAAAAGATACACTTCACATAAACCTAACAAGGCATCTTAAAGAACTAGGAAAGCAAGAGCAAACTAAATCCAAATTTAGAAGAATAGACATAATAAAGATTAGAGCATAAATTTGAATGAACAAAACAATACAAAAGACTAATGAAACAAAAAGATGCTTTTGAAAAGATAGATTTGACAAACCTTTAGACAAAGAATAAAATAAAATTGACAAACATTTAGACAGACTCAAATAACATCAAAAATTTAAAAGGAGACATTACAACGAATAACTCAAAAATTTGAGGCTGCTATGAGCAACTCTATGCCAATAAGTTGGAAAACCTAGAAGAAGTGGATAAATTTTTGGACACATACCGCTACCAACATTGAATCATGAAGAAATCAAAAATCTAAACAGATGAATAACAAGTCATGAGATCAAAGCCGTAAGAAATAGTTCCCAAAGAAAAGCCTGGGACCCAATGGCTTCACTGCTGAATTTTGCCAAACATTAAAAAAAACTAATACAATCCCACTCAAACTATCCCAAAATATAGAGAAGGGAGTACTTCCAAACTCATTCTACAGGGTCAGTATTATCCTGATACCAAAACCAAAGATAAATCAAAGAAAATAAAAACTATAGGCCATTATCCCTGATGAATATTAATGTAAAAACCTTATAAAATACTAGCAAACCAAATTCAACAACACATAGAAAGATCATTCATCATCGTCTTTGGGATTTATTTCAAGGACACAAGGATGGTTCAACATATGCAAATCAATGTGATACATTTTATCAACAGAATGAAGGACAAAAGCCATAGAATTATTTCAATTGATGCTGAAAAATAATTAATGAATTTTAACATCCCTTCTTGATAAATACCCTAAGAAATGGCTATACAAGAAGCATACTTCAACATAATAAAAGCCATGTATGACAGATCCACAGCTAGTATCATAATGAATAGAAAAAAAAAATGAAACACTGAAAACCTTTCCTTAAATATCTGGAACATGACAAGGATGCCCACTATCACTACAGTTATCCCACATAGCACTGAAAGTTCTAGCTAGAACAGACAGACAAGAGAAATAAAAGACATCCAAATTGGAAAGGAAGAAGTCAAATTATCCTTGTTTGCAAATGATATAGTCTCATATTTGGGGAAAAAAAACTAAAGATTTCACAAAAAGCTATTAGAACTGATAAATTCAGTACAGTTGCAGTATTCAAAATCAACATAGAAAAATCAGGAGCATTTTTATATGCCAAAAGCAAATAATCTGAAAAAGAAATTTAAAAAAATAACCCAATTTACAATAGGAACAAAGCAAGTTAAATACCTGGACATTAACCGAAGATGTGAAAGATCCAATAAAAACTATAAAACACTGATGCAAGATACTGAAGAGGACACAGTAAAATGGGAAGGTATTTCATGTTCATGGATTGGAATAATCAATATTGTCAAAATATCCGTACTACCCAAAGCAGTCTACAGATTCAATTCAATCATCGTCAAAATACCAATGACATTCTTCACAGAAATAGAAAAAAAAATCCTAAAATATATATGGAATTACAGAAGACCCAGAATAGTCACAGCTATCTTGAGCAAAAAGAACAAAACTGGAGGAATCACATTATCTGACTTCAAATAATACTACACAGCTATAGTAAACAAAAGAGCATGGCACTGGCAAAAAAAAAAAAACAAACAAAAAAAAAAACAAAAAAACAGGCACATAGACCAGTAGAACAGAATAGAGAGCCCAGAAAAAAATCCATACATTTACAGTGAACTTATTTTTGACAAAGGTGCCAGGAACACACAGTTGGGGAAGGATAGTTTCTTCAATAAATGGTGCTGGGAAAACTGGATATCCATATTCAGAAGAATAAAACTAGTTCCCTATCTCTTGCCATAAACAAAAATCCAACTAGAGGTCATTATGTTAAGTGATAAAAGCCTGTCACAAAAAGACAAACTTTGTATGTTCTCATTTATTTGTGAGAGGTAAAAACTAGAACTATGGAACTCATGGAGATAGTGCACAGAATAATGGTTACCAGAGGCTGGGAAGTATAGTGGGGCAAGGGAAGTGGGGATAGCAAGTGGGTACCAAAAAATAGAATGAATAAGATCCAGTATTTGATAGCACAACATGGTAACTATAATTGATAATTTAATCTTACGTTTAAAATAGTCAAAAGAGTGTAATTGGATCATTTGTAATATGAAGTATAAATGCTTGGGGTGATAGATATCTAATTTACCCTGATGTGATTATTACACATTGCATGCTTCCATCAAAATATACCCCAAACCTACTATGCGCCCACAACAATTTAAAAGTTTTTTAAATTATCAGAAATTTTAATTTGTACCAGGTACCATACTAGATATGAAGATAAGACAAAGTCCTTGTCCTCAAAAAATGTACATTCTGGTGGGCAATATAGACTAGTAAATTGTCAACTGCAATATGGTATACAAAATGTTATGATGATTATGAATGGGTAGCCATATGAAGAAATAGTTAACCTAAACTTTGGATGTAGAAATAGGGTCATATAAAATTTTATCAGAGCTCTGACAGATTATAGGGAACTTTTGAGGAAAAAGAAATTGTCAAAAGGATGCTCTAGGCATTCTGATGCATGGTTAATGAGTTCAAATTGGGGACCAGATGAAGACGAAGGGTAAAGGCTAGCAAGAGAGATCCATGAGGGCATTTGGCTTTTATCCTACAGAGGGTATAGAGCCCATTAACATTTTTTAAGCATGGGAGTAATTTAGTGGTCTAATTAACATAGAAGTATTACTCTTACAGCAATATAGATGATTAATTTGAGGAAGACTGGGAGAAGGAATACCACTGAGAATTGTTTCAATAATCCATATTACAAATGAAAAAGGCTTAAGTTAGTGAGACGAAATATTAATACATTTCATAGAAATGTCAAGTGAAACTAAACAAATAAGCACAACTGAAGCCCTACAAATACCAGTACATAGTCAGCAAAGAAAATGGAGGGTCTAGTGTGGGGAGGACAACACAAAGGTCATAGGAATACTTTGAGATAGCTGTCCATAGATGCTAAGAGGGAGAAATATTTGCAGACAAAGGTCATAGTAAACTCTTTTAAATACTGCAGAAAAATAAAACCAGATATGTTATAAAAGTAACCATTGGATTTTGCAGTGAGGTTTCTGTTGACCTGAGTTGTAGTTTTGGTGCTGTAATGTTAACATTGTGGTACATTGAAAAATACATGCCGAAATAGTTTCCTGCTACCTGAGCCGGCAGAGGGGCACCTGCAGCAGCAGCCAGACACCAAGGCTGTGCTGAACAGGAACGGCCTCCGCACAGGTACCCTTTACATCGCTGAGAGCCACCTGTCTTGGTTAGATAGCTCTGGATTAGGATTCTCACTGGAATAACCCACCATTAGTTTACTTGCATTATCCAGGGACCAAAGTGACTGTCTAGGAGAACATTTGTATGTTATGGTGAATGACAAATTTGAAGAATCCAAAGAATCTGTTGCTGATGAAGAAGAGGAAGACAGTGATGATGTTGAACTTATTACTGAATTTATATTTGTACCTAGTGATAAATCAGCCTTGGGGGCAATGTTCACTGCAATGTGTGAATGCCAGGCCTTGCATCCAGATCCCAAGGATGAAGATTCAGATGACTACGATGGAGAAGAATATGATGTGGAAGCACACGAACGAGGACAAGGGGACATCCCTAAATCTTACACCTATGAAGAAGGATTATCCCATTAACAGCAGAAGGCCAAGCCACATTGGAGAGATTAGAAGAAATGTTCAGTCTGTGAGCAGCCAGTATAATATGGCTGGGGTCAGGACAGAAGATTCAATAAGATTATGAAGATGGGATGGAGGTGGATACCACACCAACAGTTGCTGGACAGTTTGAGGATACAGATGTTGATCACTGAAAATAATTTATGCAGGTTTAAGATTCTGCTCCTATTGTGGTGAGCAGAGATCGTGCCATTGCACTCCAGCCTGGGCAACAAGAACGAAACTCCATCTCAAAAAAAAAAAAAATTGAAAATAAAAAAAATTCTGCTCCTAACTATAGGAGAGAACTTGGTGCCTTTTCCACTCTGGAGCAAAGTTGATGAAAGTCTTTTTCCTTTTCCAAAACCCAATCTGAACCAGTTCTTTCTTCAGACAGACTATACTGAGATAACAAGTTGTCACCAACAGAAGATAGATACTATGACTTTTATTAACCTGATGAGTTAACTTAACCAAGATGGTATTTGTAGTTTATTATTTACCCCAAAACTTTATGTGTCTGAGTACCCTCTGAGTAGGCCTATAATTCCTGCCTTCATTGTATGCATCTTCTGTAAGCTAGTAGACCTATGTGGTGAAAATGCACAGTAGCTTGGAGGTGTAGGTAGACTGGGTGGGAAAGAGAGGGCTCTTTCATCATGTTTTACCAGGCTGCTCTGTTATAATCTCTTAGGTTATATCTTTTAATTTCCAACCTTCTAGATTAGTTTCAGTAACAGAACAAGTGAGTCTGGGATGAAGTCCTCAAAGTATCTTATAACTTATAAGGTTATATCTTTTAATTTCCAACCTTCTAGATTAGTTTCTGTAACAGAACAAGTGAGTCTGGGATGAAGTCCTCAAAGTACTTCAAATGGTAATTGTTTTGTTTTTGTAATAGCTTAATAAACCTAAGTTTTCTATATTTAAAAAAAGAAAAATAAATGCCAAACTCATATACAAGATAATAATAACAAAACTCTTTTGAGAACCTTGACAGATGGGGAAATTATGGGAAACTTGAAAGGCTGCAAGTGATCAAGAAGTACCCTGAGTTTATGGGGAAAAAATATGTTTGGGACATCAATTTAGATAAAACTTGGAATAAGTTTATAACTCTTCTATGTCCCCTCTAATACAAAAAAAGGAACAGGGTAAGGGCCAATGGGTAACTTGCAAGCAGGAAACAAGAAGTTTAGGGTTTTACTCCTGTATGATAGCTTTTATTTTCTCAGTGATATAAATTATTATATAGCCATCTAGGTAAGGAAATATTATAAAGCCATTAAAATAATGTTTCTGAATGGTCTAAATAATGTATACCCTGGATACAACACTGTTTACTTCAAGGTAAATGAGATTGAATAAATCATTTTCTGCTTTTCACTTTTATATACTTCAAAATGTTCTTCATTGAATCTACATATTTTTATTATCATAAATGAATATTATGGCAGGATAAGCTATCTTCATCCCATTTATAGACCAGAAAAAGACAAAAGAATGAGTGTTTTTAATGTAATATAAAGTTGGGAAGAGGAACAGATAACTCTTCACCATAATTTCAAGAAGCTATGGAAATATTGACAGAGATTAACTCTAGGGTATAAGATGCTTTAATTTTTTAAATAAAAATATTTAGATTCCTCATGAAAGAAAGGCAAGCTGCCATCCAGAGTCAAGCTGACATTGTTGACCTTCATTTTTCCTGCTCTCTAGACTGTTACCACCCTCACTCCTACTTGCATCCTACACAAGGGTCAAAAAAATCATGGCTGTGCCAGAGGCCTCAAGGTTTTTATTTCTAAAGAGAATAAGGGAAAGTTGACAGTCGGGGAATTGGGACATAGGTTGGAGGATATTTGTGGAGGAAGCAAGGAAAAAAATGGAAGGAATCAAAGGTCTCAGCATTGGGGAAAGGGAACAGATGTTTTCACTGGAGGTGGGGAAATGATCTCTGCCATTTTAGAGGAATATCTTCAAGAGATGGCTGAATGGCCTTGTTTTTGATGACTTAGCTGGACATAATGTACTATAACTAGAGTTCTACCCAACATCCCATTTGACTTTGGTTCAAGAAGAAGTGGGGAGGCAGATTTTGCCTGTATTTGTATTTTACAGCTGACACAACGAAATACCGAAAACTTGGTGACCTAACACAACATAAGTTTATTCTGAGTTACAGAGGCAGAAGTGAAAAAAAAAAAAAAAAAAATCAAAATGTGGGACCCGGTTGTCCTCTTTCTCAAGGGAAGAATTCTTCCCTGCCTCTTTCTAGTGTCTGGTGGCTCCCAGCAACCCTTTGTGTTCCTTGGTTTGTAGCTGCATCACTCCTATCCCTGTCTCTATGGTCACATCTTCCTCTGTGTATCTTTGTGTCCTCTGTTCTTCATTTAAGGATACTAACATTCATTGGATGTAGGGCCCACCCTAATCCAATATGACATCTTCTTAGCCTGATTACATCTAAGAAGAGCCTATTTCCAAACAAGGTCACATTTATAGGTATTAGAAATTAGAACTTGAATAAATCTTTTTAAGGGACACAATTGAACCCACTACAGACCAGAAAAAGAAACAGGGTATGGCCTCTACCTAAAGTTGGACCATGAGAAGCATGAGGATACAATCAGGTAGCTTAAGCAGGGAAATCTACTGTGCTTAGTTTCCATAGCAGCTTTTTTCCTAATTCCTTGATGAAGGTGATGGGGCAACAAATACTTTGACTTGTTGCCTACCTGAACACACCATCGGAAAATCCATAGTCACCTTCTAGAGTATCATTTAGATCAGTGGTTCTCAAACTTGAGCATGCACTAGAATCACCAGAAGGGCTTATTAGAACACAGATTGTTGGGCTCCACCTCAGAGTTTGATTCAGCAGGTCTGTAGTGAGCTTCTACAATTTGCATATCTAACAAATTTTTAAGTGATAATGCCACCAGGAACCATATTTTTGGGGCCAGAACTTCCCAAACTTTAAAGTGTATATTTATTATGTGGAATTTATGTTAAAATAATCCACGTGATTTTTTAGGAAGTAGCAACAACTATCAATGATTAATATGGATTAATTTAATCCTACATTTAATCATATTGATGGAAAATACAGAATTAACTTGAGGAAAAATCGATATCACGAGAGAATAGTAACATGCTAAATTTTTAAAATTTACTTCCTCAAGAAAATAGACGATATGCAGAAAAAAGAACATGGCTTATTTTTATCTCTATTTGTTACCAACAGAATGATATGCAAAGAAATTTGCATCCATGAAATGAGAGTGATTTGCTAGAGAGAAGATTCAGAACAAAAATATTAAATATGCTTATAAAAAACTCAAGAGGGACAAAATAAAAATAAAAACTCTGCTCAAATTAGTTGTTTGAAATGACAAATTGAATTATTTCTGAATGTAAAACAAAAAACAAAGAAAAAGGAATTAGTGAAAATGTGACATGGTGATCCAAGGGAATATTTATAAAATTGGATATGTGAAGGCAAAGATGTGAAAGTAGAAGCAATAATCAAGAAAATAATAAAATTAATTTTTTTTCTTAAGGTGACTAAAGAGTCAAGTTTTAAGATTATAAGAAGGCAAAAGAGGGAGACATGAAAAGAATATTTCTTTTTAGAAAAATGTGATAAATTTTATTAAATTTCAAGAGGGCAACTGTTATGTAAGTTTCCAGAGAGAATAAACAGGTTAACAACAAACAGAATAAAATTAGATTATCTTCAAAATAAAATATATTAAAATTCCTACCTGTTATTGATAAAGGAGTGCTGGGAAGGGAAGAACATGGTCCCTTTAAATAATATGGAAGCAAGGGAAGGAAAATGCTAGGTAGAGGAGGGCGTGGTCCCTGGGTAGGGTTCCATCCCCACAGATCTAGGTGAGGACAGGCATTTCCTGCCCAAATGTTGCATTTCCCAAGACCACCCTGGCCCACCATACCCCCATCTTGGGCCTATAAAAACCCGAACCCTAAGGGGCAGACACACAGGTGGCCAGACTTCCAGAGGAGTACATAGGCAGAAGAAGACACAAGCTGCTGGTGGTGGAGAGCAGCACCTCAGCAGAAGAGCACACCAACACCACCAGCACTCCGGCCGGCCATCACGAAGTGGAGTTTGGCCAGGGCAGTTGGAGGAGAGCCAGGGCTGTAGGGCTGCTGAGCGGCCCAACTCCAGAGGAAGACCATCTTCCTTCTGGCTCCCCCATCAGCTGAGAGCTACTTCAACTCAATAAAACTTTGCACTCATTCTCCAAGCCCATGTGTGATCTGATTCTTCTGGTACACCAACGCAAGAACCTGGGATACAGAAAGCCCTCTGTCCTTGCGACAAGGTGTAGAGTGTAATTGAGCTGGTTAACATAAGCCACCTATTGATGGCAAACTAAGAGCACCCTGTAACACATGCCCACTGGGGTTTCAACAGCTGTAAACATTTACCCCTAGAACCTGCTGTGGGATCGGAGCCCCACAGCCTGCCTGTCCTTATGCTCCCCTAGAGATTTGAGCAGCCGGGCACTGAAGAAGCGAGTCACACCCCCATCGCATACCCTGAAAGGGAACTTTTCCTATTTCATTATCAAGAGACAAGAATTGTGATGTAAGAAATCTCATTACTGGATATGTACCCGAAGGATCATAAATCATTCTACTATAAAGACACATGCACACGTATGTTTATTACGGCACTGTTCACAATAGCAATGACTTGGAACCAACCCAAATGCCCATCAATGATAGACTGAATAAAGAAAATGTGGCACATATATACCATGGAATACTATGCAGCAATAAATAAAAAAGGATGAGTTCATGTCCTTTTTAGGAACATGGAGGAAGCTGGAAACCATCATTCTTAGCAACTAACACAAGAACAGAAAACCAAATGCCGCATGTTCTCACTCATAAGTGGGAGTTGAAAAATGAGAACACATGGACACAGAGGGGAACATCACACACTGGGGCCTGTCAGGGGATGGGAGTCTAGGGGAAGGACAGCATTAGGAGAGTAGATGACAGGTTGATGGGTGCAGCAAACCACTATGGCATGCGTATACCTACGTAACAAACCTGCACATTCTGCATATGTACCCCAGAACTTAAAGTATAATTAAAACAACAAAAGAAAGAATTATATTCAAACAAGTAAATAAACAAAAATCACCGATGTATGAGAACCAATTAGCTAAATTATTAAATGAGGAAAGAATCAAAGTATATGACACTGAAATGTATTTTAAGGGAAAAAAATTTGAAAGACTCAGGACAATAAGAAATCAAAATATTTTAAAATGGGAAATGACAAAAAGCTGAGATAAAAGAAGTTAGTGAAGCCTTTTTATGTATAATTGTTAATGTAAAATATGTATTAGTAAATAAAACTATTTTGAAGAGAATTATAAAATGGAAAAATGTGGTGTAATAAAATCAACTATTATTTGAAATAAAACTCCAATTATTTCAAGAAATCTTAGCATATGAACAATGAAGCAACAGTAAAAACATGAAAAATGCCACCAAATTCAGAGGAATACAGATAAAAAAATGGGGTTAAAATATGTGTTAAAAATTTATGAGTAACTAGACATAAAATTTAAATAGGTTATAGAATTTCAAATCCAACAGAGGAAGAAACAAAAACAACAATTAGTTATCTATTGCTGCATAACAAATTACCTCAAAACTCTGCAGCTTAAAATAACATTCTGTCAGTTTCCATGGCTCACAAATCCAGGTATGGTTTAGTTGAGTGGTTCTGGCTCAGAAGTTCTGAGGTTGCAGTTAAACTGTCAACCAGTGCTGAATGACCTCATATGGGACAGAGGCTCCATTTCCAGGCTCACCAACATAGTTGCTTGGAAACTTCAGTTCTTCACTGGCTGTTGGACAGATACTTCAATTCTTTGTCATATCTACTTCTGCGTTGACTGCCTGAGTGTCTTTAGCACATGGCATTTGGATTTTCCCAGTGAGTGATAAGAGAAAGAACAAAGATCGGGGGCTGGGGAGAGAGAGAGAGAGAGAAGGGTGCCCAACCTATTATTGGAGGTGATATGCTGTCAGTTCTCCCTTGTTCTGTTCACCCCACAGACTGATCCTGGTTCATTGTGAGAAGGAACCAAACAAAGTTGTAAACACCAGGAGGAATCATTGGGCTCTTATAGGTTTACTACCACAATAAGCAACCATAGAAGTTTAGTAATTACTGTAAGAACGGGAAATAACTAAAAGGAAACAATAGACATAAGACATGGAAAGCAAAAAGGAAGGAAAGAAGGGAGGGAGGGGAAAAGAAAATGTTAATTAACCACAGACTATGTGAATAATTGAATTTTTGCAATATAAGACAAACATTTCCTAATGGATTAAAGAAGAACATTGAGCTATGGGTTGCTTACAATAAAAAAATTGAAAATAAAATGATGCAGAAAAGTTGTAAATTAAAGGATAAACCTGCGTATACCAGGCATATGTTAAGCAAACAAACAAAAAAGACAGGAAAATGTAAACATTAGGCCTTTAGGCAAGGTTGAATTTAAAGAAGCATTAAAAAAGATAAGAAACATTTTATATTGGTAAAAGGTTTAGTCCTCAAAGAATATATAATAATGGTCATATTCATCTTAATACATAGAATTCACATAAATACTACTCCTAATAGTTCATCTTGATACTTCTACCATAAATCTTAGAAATACAAAGAGAGCCAGATGAAGTTATAATTAGAGTAAAAAATATTAATACACTTCTCCCAGTATAGAGCTAGACCTCAGTAACAAAACGACACCAATATCTAACACACTGGAAAGTTAAAACACTCATGTAAACTGAAAGTGAAGTGAAATCATAGTTGATGAACCACACACAAAAAATCCACGTATGTATTATGGCTGAAATAGTACTCAACGAGAAAAATCGTAGTCTCAAGAAATTTCATTAGAGAGGGAATGGAGAGAATGCATTAACTATGCATTTAACATAATCTTGAATGCAAACAGTAGAGAGAAAACAACCGTAAAATAGACAGAAGAGGGTAGATTATAACCTCTATGAGGACAGGGATCTACTTCTTCTGTCTTATTTACTACTACATCTCCCGCACCTAGAACTATGTCCAGCACACTCAATAGATGGAATAATGAAACACATAGAAATTAACAATTAGTTTTAAAAATTTACCTTAATAGAATCAACCAGAAACCAATATAATAAACAATCTTTCTGTAAAGGAAAGTAAGAATCCAAATATCAGAGGTGTAAATAAGAATTGAATAGATAAACATATCACAATCGACTTTTAAATTTTAAGAAACACTATATGAAACAAACATGTACAATAAAATAGAGACTGATATGTTTAAAGTTTGTTTGTAAAACATCTGTATTCAGAATCATTCGGAGAGCTTGTAAATCTCTTCCTGAAGATTCTTATTCACTGAGGGTATGGTGGGACTTAGGATTCTGTATTTCAATAAACTTCCCTTCTATCCCAAGAAATTCCTATGTACATTTAAGTTTAGGAATGTTTAAATCTGTGTGGATGTTGAAAACCTGAAAGGGAGAGGAACAGCCACCACAAGAATGGAAAATAATCTACTGTGATGATGTCCAGTCCTAGAGGAGTCAACAAATGTCAGCATAGGCAAAAGATTTCTCACAAAAGGGTAAAGATATACAAATTGGCTGTAAACATGGGAAGATACTCAACATCGTTAGTCATAAAGAAAAATGCAAGTTGAATCATAGCGAATACTGCCACCAACCAGAATGGTAAAAACTGACAAAACCAAGTGTTGGTAAATATATAAAATATTTGGAATGCTCATACATTACTGGTGGGACTATAAAATGTTTATAAGCACTTTAGAAAACTGGCAGTATCTAATAAAGCTAAATATATGCCTGCTATACAACTAAAAAAACTTTAATTCTAAAGATATACTCAAAAGAAATGAATCTATGTCCCATAAAAGGCATATAAAAAATATTCAAAGTTTCATTTACAACATTCAAACATTGAAAATAGCCATCTAGAAAGAAATGGATAAAGTGTGGTATATTTATACAACCAGAAATTAGAGTAATTTTTTTAAATGAACAACTGCTGCATGTAACACGGATGAATCTCAGAGACATAATGTTGAACAAAAGCCACACAGGAGAACATGTATGTGAAGCTCAAATACAAGCAAAACTATAGTGATTACTGTATAGTCTGGGTATACTGTATAGTATATAGTCTAGGTGTAAAATTCATTGATTTTATATATAATATGTAAGATTTATATACATTACTCCAGATATGATATATACTTCAATGAAAAATATATTTTAATCCACAAACAGTACATGTATTGACTAAAAATTTCTTGTTTTTGCTGTTTCCAGGTAGTTAATTTGTATTGCTGTTAAGCAGTTTTCTACCTATATTTAACAAACATTGCCAGTTTCTTCTCTTTCTACCCAGATAAGCGTAGGAAACTTACGTACTAATTATCTGCTATTTCATTACTCTGATCTGTTTTCTCTGAGAATTTTTTTCTGATTCTCAACAGCTTAACGATCATTTAGAGTTTTAAATAGTCTGAATATGCCTAAACCAAGGCATCACTTTGAAGCTCAAAAATCCATTGAACGACTAAGCATTTCTATGGCATTCAAAGAGTGTGATTTAAATTACAGCAGAAATGGCAATCAAATCCCTAGTAAAGCAATGTGGCAGAGAGGAAATGAATCTAATATCTTCTCATCACTCTTTCTAGTAGTACCAGATTAAAGTGATCTCTAATGCCTTCGTTACCCAGACTCTCCCATACTCTGACGAGCCCAGGAAACCAAGGAGGTTGGCCTAATCTTTTGTCGTAAGTGAGAAAGTTGTGTGCCCTTTGCCATTACTTCATTGAAGACAAATATATAGAAAGTAAGAGACTAATTTCATTCAAGAAGATTGCCAAAAATATTTGTATGATAGATAAACAGTGGTTTTACTCTGCTTAGACTGCCATAACAAACTACCATAGACTCAGTGACTTAAACAGAAATTTATTTTCCCCAGTTTTGGAGGCTGAAAGTTTGAGATCAGAGTGCCAGCAAGGTGGGATTCTCTGTCTCCTTGCTGTGTACCCACATAGTCTTTCCTAGGTACATGTGGGGAGAGTTAGATCTCTTTCCCTCTACCTTCTTATAAGGGCCACCAATTCTATTAGATTAATACCGCACCCTTATGACCTCATTTAACCTTAATTACTTCCCCAAAGCCCTCTCTCCAAGTACAGTCACGTTGGAGATTAAGGCTCCAATATATGAATGGATTTTGAGGAGACACAGTTAGTCTGTAGCAACAGTGTAGTAGTTAAAAGAGGGAGCTCTGGAGTTAATAACCAGATTTAGACCACCAATCTACCATCTCTTAACTGTAGGACCCTAAATTCTCTATGATACACTTTTCTCACCTGTAAAGTAAGATAATAGTACCAGCCTCATAGAATTATTGTAATTAAATGAATACATATAGGACTACATAGCACATGTTAACTATTTTTATTTTGAACATTTAAAAATGTCAAAAGCTTTTGGCGTATCAGTAGTTTTTTGTTACATGAATGATACAGTGGTGAATTCTGAGATTTTAGTATACCCATCATCAGAGTAGTGGACGTTGTAACAAATGTGTAGTTTTTTTATCCCTAGCCTCCCTCCTACTTTCCCCTTTCTGAGTCTCTATAGTCCATTATATCACTCTGCATGCCTTTGCATACTCATAGCTTATCTCTCACTTGTGAGAACAGTTTTTGATTTTCCACTCCTGTGTTACTTCACTTAGAATAATAGCCTCCAGCTGCGTCCAAGTTGCTGCAAAAGACATTATTTCATTCCTTTTAATGGCTGAATAGTAATCGATGGTGTATATATGCCACATTTTCTTTACCCACTCATTAACTGCTGGGCACTTAAGTTGGTTCCACATCTTTGCAATTGTGAATTGTGCTGTGATAAATATACATAGCAGGTGTACTTTTTCAATAAATATTAGCTTGTATTATTAGGGTAACGTACATCATATAGGAAAATATCTTAAAAACAGATTTGAGTTGTCAGACTTATTGTATTGTTGAGTAAAACTTTTAAAAATATTACCTTATAGCAATGCAGTGAAGTTGATATAGCAATGGTTCTCATTTTTATGTCAAATCAGCAGCATCTGCAAATATGTTATAAATGCAAATTATTGAGTCCCACCCAGACCTATTTAAACAGCTCTCTGGGGGTGAGGCCCAACAGTCAGCATTTTAACAAGCCCTCCGGTTAATTTTGCTGCATACCGGTATTTGAGAAACACTGTGAAACGTGAGGCAGTCTTCATAGAGAAGCACTATTTGGTGAATCCTTGGCACAGAACATTGAGCTTCCTATGACTTAGCAACTTGATTTATTATTCAAATTAAAATGAATACAGGAATGATACAGAAATGATAAACCATAAAATAACTGGAACATAATTTCATGCTACTGATGAATAGAAGAAACACAGACATCTATAGGCAAATAAATAAAGCAAAATTTGCTTAAAATAAAGGCTTTTGTTTTGGTTCCCAGCAATTTAAAAGTGAAATCTACCTCAGAGATGATAGTGTAACTTCTGGTATCTCCCTCAAATCTTTAGGGTTTGTTATTAAAAAAAGGAAATGTCACATGAAAAACTATACCTCTACAAGATTTTTGCAAGCCATTTATGTTCTAGGCTAACTTCTCACTTAAGGGCAACTGTATTTGATAATACAGTTGTGCAAAGCACTTAAGAACTAAAACCTACTTTTGCGTGATCCTACTTTATCTCTGTATTTGGCTTTGTAAATGTGCTTCACTTTGTTTTCAAATGGCATTATGTCATTTTTCACTTGGAGAGTTGATATTGATTGACGGAAAGCATTAAATTAGAAAGACCTGGCTAGAGTCCACGTTATCATCCACAGCTGTATCTCCAAGGCATTAAAAAACGAATTTTCAAAAATTCAAAGCCACGGGTCTGTTTCATAGATAAAATGAAATGGATCAAAGATTTCAGTGGCCTATGGCTTGCCACAATTGAGCATGAAAGTAAAGAAGTGATTCGTTGTTTACATTAATCTTATATCGAGTTATTCATCAAAAAGCCCTCTTATGACCCGCATATTAAGAGGCTTCATTGTTTTTTATTGTTTTTCTCACTTAATATGCTGGAGAAAACTCCTCACCATGAATTCAAGATTTCTTTCTTAGTTATTCATACCTAACCTAGGGCCCTGGTAGTAAAAATACATTTTTTTTCAAAATTAGGGGTTGGGATAAATGAGTGAGTGGGTAAAGCAGTATAAGAAAAGTTAAGTGAGCAAAAGAAGAGTGAGGGTGGGTGGAAACCTTGATGTGAACCATCTTTAATATCCTACAATTCAGGAGAATAATTTATTTTGTGCAAATGTGATAGAATCTTCTTGCCATAAACTCGTGGAGATACCAGTTTATGCACTCTCCACCCATTCAATGAATCTTTGCCAAAAAGCAGCAGAATATAGTGATATGCAAAGAGTGGATATTCAAAAAAGGCTTGGTTATGAATTCAATAAGCAGGAGACCAGGAAAAAACTCTTTATCATCAAATTACCTCCCTCTACTGATGTCTGAAGAGTTATCTTACATATCTCAATTGGGTTTCTATAGTATTGCAAAGGGTCTCCTAAGCGTTTGAGTTACTGTCTTCTTACTACAGCACATTTGGTGACTTGTAATAACCACTTCATTTACATAGGAAACAAGGTATCCCACAAATGTTTAATTAAAATTTTATTGCAAATGGAACTGAGGTTAGTGGTTTATCAAAAGTGTATTAAGTTAGTAGTTAACTAGATTATGGCTTTAAACACATGTGCATTATATAAAGACATTTGTACCAGGATTTTGGAGTTACTTTGTCATGCTAATGGATTGATCATCCTAACCATTCTAATTCTAAAGTCCGGTGGTTGAAACATCAGTTTGATTTTTTTAAATAAAATTCACTAACCATAAATATCACATATAAATCAAAATGGCTTGCTTTAATTAACAACTTCACACAAAAACATTACTTAGATGTTAAATTCAAGAAATTTATAGTGGAAGTAAAACTGCTCACAGCCTATCATTTTACAATAGATCATTTAATTTTAATCAACTAAGACTTTCAGTAATATATCAATAGACATAAAGATGGGTCTTTCAATTTTTAAATATGAGGGGATTTTAAATGTCAAGAGCAATCCTTTGTGAAACTCAACTTCCCTTGAAAACTTTACAATTTAAAAATATTGCAGTAGTAGTTAACTCTTTCATTCCCAAAGAAACCTCTTTCTTAACCTTGAAGTTTTTGCCACAAATATTTCTATTTAAAAAATTTTTATTCCATTATATAAAACACAGTTTTAAACAAAGCATGCACTAATTTTACTAAAACTGTCCAAATGAGATTCTATATATAGAAAGTTAAACTATTTTGAAAAAACGAAGGTCTAAGAATATGATTTAATTAGCAACAGGTAATTTGCAGAATATTCTAAGTCACAATAATTTGCAATCAGGAAAACCTTGATTATAGTGCTCAAATCAGATTTTTAGATGATTTCTTACTCCTCAAAATAATTTCCCATGGAGAATTTACTATTTGATATAAAAATTTTAAGTATGCATTATACATTCAATATTGTATGTTTCATATTGCTGCTGATGTTGCCTTTTGAGTCCTCAACCAATTTTCCAATAAGTAATAATAAAGTGATTATCCATGCAGCTCTGGATTCAGGCTGCCTTGGATTGAATCATGTTTTTTCCCAATGAACCAGCTACAATGGAGTGCAGGTTATTTCTTTAGTTTCTTTATCTGTAAAATAGGGGTATACTGGTTATCTATTACTATATAACAAGTTACCATAAACATAGTGGCTTAAAACAATGCACATTTATTATCTCAGTTTCAGTGGGTCAGTGGTCTGGGCATGGTTTACCAAGATCTTCTGCTTAGGGTCCTATTAGGCTAAAATTAAGGCATTGGCCAGCCTTCATTCTCTTCTGGAGCCCAGAGTCCTCTTTGAAGCTTACTGAAGTTATTAGCAAGATTTTGTTTTTGGAGGTTGTATTAATTTGTTTTCACACTGCTATAAAGATACTACCGGAGACTGGGTAATTTATAAAGGAAAGAGGTTTAATTGACTCACAGTTACGCATGGCTTGAGGCAGTCCTCAGGAAACTTACAATCATGGCAGAAGGCGTGGCAGGAGGGAGAATGAACACAGGAGGACCTACCAAACACTTATGAAACCATCAGATCTCGTGAGAACTCACTATCAGGAGAACAGCATGGGAGAAACTGCCACCATGATTCAATTACCTCCACCTGGCCTCTCTCTTGACATGTGGGGATTATTGGGGTTAATGGTGATTATAATTCAAGCTGAGATTTTGGATGGAGACACAGCCAAACCATATCAGAGGTTGTAGGACTGAAATCCTCAGCATCTATAGACTGCCCCTCTCCATAGGCAGTACACAGTGGCTATTTGTTTCAAGGCCAGCATGAGAGTGTATCTCCTACTTCCAGTTTCTTCTCTCAGGGACAGTATAAGTCTTCTTTTAAAGGACTCACCTGATAAAGTCATTACCACCCAAAATATTCTTTTTTATTAACTCAGAGTCAATTGATTAGAGGCCTTAATTGCCTCCTGAAAATCCTTTCACCTTTGCCATATTTTATTGGTTTGTCAACCAAAAGTCAAACTCTGTAAAATATTTGAAGAGATTTATTCTGAGCCAAATATGAGTTACCATGGCCCATGACACAGCCTTCAGGAGACCATGAGAACATGTGCCCAAGGTGGTTGGGGAACAGCCTAGTTTTATACAGTTTAGGAAGACATGAGACATCAATCATGTAAGTTGTACATTGTTTTGGTCTGGAAAGGCAGGACAACTTGAAGCAGGGGCTTCCAGGTTATAGGTAGACTTAAACATTTTCTGATTGGCAACTGGTTGAGCTAAGCTGTTATCCAAAGACCTGGAATCAATAGAAAGGAATGTCTGGGATGGTAAAGGGATATGGAAACCAAAGTTTTATCATGCACATGAAGCCTCTAAGTAGCAGGCTTCAGAGGAAATAGATTGTAAATGTTTCTCTTCAGACTTAAGGTCTGTGTTAATGTTAATGTTGGTCAGCTTTTCCTGAACTCCAAAAGGGAGAAGGGTATAATGAATCATTTCTGACCCTCCTTTCATGACCTGAACCAGTTTTTCAGGTTAGCTTCGGAATGCCTTGGCCAAAAGGAGGGGTTCATTTGAATGGTTGCAGGAAACTTAGAATTTTATTTTTGGTTTACAGGTTAGAAGTTATAGGTTCTAGGCTGGGCACGGTGGCTCACACCTATAATCCTAGAACTTTGGGAGGCCAAGGCAGGCAGATCACCTGAGATTAGGAGTTCGAGACCAGCCTAGCCAACATGGTGAAACCCTGTCTCTACTAAAAATAAAAAAATTAGCTGGGTGTGGTGGCATGTGCCTGTAATCTCAGCTACCTGGGAAACTGAGGCAGGAGAATTGCTGGAACTCGGGAGGCAGAGGCTGCAGTGAGCCGAGATCACATTACTGCACTCCAGCCTGGGTGACAGAGCGAGACTCCATCTCAAAAAAAAAAAAAAAGAAGAAGGAAAAAAAGTTACAGGTTCTACCTGCAATCAATGAGAAGGGGGTTACACAAAAGTATGGATACCAGAAAGCAGAAATCACAGGGGGCATCTTATAATTCTGCCTATCGCTGTGGAATAATAACAATACATACCTCCTTGGGCTGATTTTTTTAAAAGCTTATTTGTATAAAGTAAGTAGAATAGTTCATGATGCATAATAAATATTACTTATTACTCTTTTTAGTTTGATAGTCATTTTTGCAAAAGCTTTGAGTGACTAAAATGGTGGTGTTATTGGGAGAGAATATAAGCTGGGTGGAAATTATAGTTTGTAAGAGAGCCTTCAGTATTCATTGTACTCCATTTGTATCTTGATGGTAAGTGTGTTCTGTTACTTTGCTCATAAAAGTAATGGAAACAACCGTCAAGTTCCCATAGCATTGTTGTCAAACCCTGTAATGTTCCATGGTCTAACATATTTTGAACATTATAAATATTTTGCCTACCAAATATCGAGATATCAAGTGAAAGTTGAGGATAGGTAGGTCATAATATGGGTTATTCTATATCCTTCACATCTATGTTCTTCTCATTGTTTTTATGTAGGATTCAGAAAATTTTTCTAAGCAAATAACTGCTGATAATATGAATACTAAACAACGTTTTATTAAAGAAAGTGTACTAAAAGCAACAACAGTATTTCTGATTATCTTGCTTTTTCTCCTACATATTCCTCAGAAAAATCTTCTAATTATTTATACAAATGCATCATTTAACTGGCACAAACAAGCTATGGTGATGTCAATTTTTGCTTTGAACAAAAGGAAAGGAAAGTGTTTTTCTTTCACTTAAGGCCACAGACAGGTGAGATGGAGATAGAGGGGGAGTGAATGTCACATTCCCATGTTACATGAATTAAGTATAAATAATTTTTTTAAAACTTCTCTGGATGTGCCTGAAAACAAAGCTCATAGTTATTTCGGTCCACTTTATCCAGCTCTCCACTTCAATACCTAGGGAACTCAGAGGAAGGCAGGAATACACAAAAACACAGTCCCTATTATTTTTTAATAATAGTCACCAAAAGAATTTCACAGTTTTTTCTCATTAATTCTTCGAAAATCTAGTGGAAAAGGTAATTCTTAAAAACAAATTGCAGAATGTTTAATGATTCCAAAAGGTAATTAGAGAGAGGAGGCATTTTTCTTTGTTTTTATAAGTCATTGACATTTTAGCTTAATTTACAAAATGTTTTATGGGAACTTCAAGAGCATTGTCTCTTCAATATCCAGCACTGAAAGAACCCATTGTGTACTTCCTCTAGCATATAAGTTACTGGTTACTCCCTTTGCTCTTACCCAAAAGCTACTTTCCTATGATTTCTTGAGGAATAACTCAACTTGTTTGTGGATGCTGCCAAAGAAATTGATCAGTTTCATATTCCAATCAAAATTATAAGCTCAGTTTTTAAACTGCAGAATAGGCAAATATGTTGATCAAAGTGAAGACAGAAATTGTTTTTTATCTTTTTTTTAATTTTATTATTATTATACTTTAAGTTTTAGGGTACATGTGCACAACGTGCAGGCTTGTTACATATGTATACATGTGCCATGTTGGTGTGCTGCACCCATTAACTCGTCATTTAGCTTTAGGTATATCTCCTAATGCTATCCCTCCCCCTTCGCTCCACCCCACAACAGTCCCCGGTGTGTGATGTTCCCCGTCCTGTGTCCATGTGTTCTCATTGTTCAATTCCCATCTATGAGTGGGAACATGCGGTGTTTGGTTTTTTGTCCTTGTGATAGTTTGCTGAGAATGACAATTTCCCTGTTTGCAGATGACTTGATTGTATATCTAGAAAACCCCATCGTCTCAGCCCAAAATCTCCTTAAGCTGATAAGCAACTTCAGCAAAGTCTCAGGATACAAAATCAATGTACAAAAATCACAAGCATTCTTGTACACCAATAACAGACAAACAGAGAGCCAAATCATGAGTGAACTCCCATTCACAGTTCCTTTAAAGAGAATAAAATACCTAGGAATCCAACTTACAAGGGATGTGAAGGACCTCTTCAAGGAGATTTACAAACCACCACTCAACGAAATAAAAGAGGATACAAACAAATGGAAGAACATTCCATGCTCATGGGTAGGAAGAATCAATACTGTGAAAATGGCCATACTGCCCAAGGTAATTTATAGATTCAATGCCATCCCCATCAAGTTACCAATGACTTTCTTCACAGAATGGGAACAAACTACTTTAAAGTTCATATGGAACCAAAAAAGAGCCCGCATCGCCAAGTCAGTCCTAAGCCAAAAGAACAAAGCTGGAGGCATCACATTACCTGACTTCAAACTATACTACAAGGCTACAGTAACCAAAACAGCATGGTACTGGTACCAAAACAGAGATATAGACCACTGGAACAGAACAGAGCCCTCAGAAATAATGCCACATATCTACAACTATCTGATCTTTGACAAATCTGACAAAAACAAGAAATGGGGAAAGGATTCCCTATTTAATAAATGGTGCTGGGAAAACTGGTTAGCCATATGTAGAAAGCTGAAACTGGATCCCTTCCTTACACCTTATACAAAAACTAATTCAAGATGAATTAAAGACTTACATGTTAGACCTAAAACCATAAAAACCCTAGAAGAAAACCTAGGCAATACCATTCAGGACATAGGCATGGGCAAGGACTTCATGTCTAAAACACCAAAAGCAATGGCAACAAAAGCCAAAATTGACAAATGAGATCTAATTAAACTAAAGAGCTTCTGCACAGCAAAAGAAACTACCATCAGAGTGAAAAGGCAACTTACAGAATGGGAGAAAATTTTTGCAACCTACTCATCTGATTACCATTTTTTAACAGACCTGTGTGGTATTTATCAAACTTTATCTCTACTTTTAAAAATTATTCCACTTTTTTCATTACCTAGTGTCTGCTAATAGTTTGGTTTCAATTTCTTGATGATATAATTTTAATATTGTTTTGTTTATTTGTTCTGGATGTAGGAAAATATTTTAAAAATAAAGTATTAATTTATATAAACATGCCCATCTTCATATACATATAACCACATAATTTTATGTATATGTTTCTGGGAGAGATTTATGTGTGTGTACCCACCCATGTGGTATGTTTTCAGGTCTTTTGAGGCCACTCTATTCCATATTTACAACTTTCCACCCATTCTCTCATATGCAAAATTGCATATTGAGAGTCTCAGTTTTTTAGTTAAAAATGTTGATTCCTGAAAAGCAGGTTTAGGATGAGAATTGCAGTTTGATATTTGTTTGGCAGGCAGCTAATGTTCCTCTGAAATACTTAGGAAGTTATACTTACACACACACACAATTTGAAAACAGACCCCTATATAAAGTGGGACTGATTATCCATTCACTCACAGAATCATGGCAAAATTTCCACTAAATTAAGAAAAAAAAAAAGAGAAATGGATTAGAAAGCCCAATCAATAGAAACTGTGATATAACGCCAGTAAATCTATTATTGCCTTCAAATATATTGAAAAATCCTGTAAGCTCTCATTCTTTTGGACTCAGGTTTGGATAAACCAGAAGAAAAGACCTCTATTATTTTACTTTGTGGCCACTTGTTTAAGGCAGCTAGTAGATTACTCCTCTTTCCACTAATCAGTCTTCTTTTCCGATGCCATTGAGAGGCAGAAATGCTTGAAAAAACAACTTCTTTTGCAACCAATAATTTCTCATTATACAAACTTTATGTTTCAAATGCAATATATTGCCCACAATGGCAACCAATCAAAACAATAATTGGTTATATAGTTCCAAACTTCAACTATTTTTGATATTGTAACAGTGGAGGGAATAAAATCTCTGTTTCTCTCTTCTTCCTCCACATTAAGAAGAGATTGATAGAGCTCCGTAATGGCAATTTTCATTACCTAAAAATTTAAGTGATAATTTTCATTATCTTTGAATGACTTCAAACACAAAGTTATTTTCATTTTAACTCAGGAAGACTTATAAATTACACTGTGGCAGATTCTATGTGTCATCAACAAGCCTTTGCAAGGAAATTCACCAAAATGTTAGTGTTACTGCTAAATGACAAAATTATTCATGTTTTTCCCCTTTACGAATTATTGAATTTTTATACTCTGTGATTATCATTGCATTTATGCTCAGTTGAAAGGCTTTATAAATGGTATAATTTTATAGATACTATTTTGTCATCGTTAGGTAGAAAATTCATCACAAGATTTGATAGAAAAGGTATCAAAGTGTTAACAGTAGTCAACTCTGTATAAAGAAGTGACTTTTTTCTTTCTTCGAATCAATTTTTTTTTACATTTGTTCTCTTCATGAACATGTGTGTTAACTTTATATTAAGAATGATTAAACTTTGATTTTAAAATCCAGGCATTGCTGGAAAAGTTAACATAGCAATCTGCAATCAGCTGCTTTATATCCCAGTGAGAATGAAGAAATCAAGAATGGAATTAATAAGGGCAGAGGTGGGGGAGTAGCGAGGAAGATGACTAGAAGGGAGAGAAGGACATTAAGCTACAGGAAGTTTCTATAAGGTAGGGAAAAGGATAGGGAATGCAAATAATAAACATTCACATATTTACCATAACCCCATCTTTGCATTATTTTAAACATGATTGAGCTATTTGCTATTAAGTACTTTTCAATTTTGGTTAAAGCTGACTTGATTTTTTTGTGAGTCAAAACAACATGAGCTGCAACCACTGTCAGATTGACATTTTGGAAATGAATGCATTTTATAAATAAATATCCATAAATGAATGAATAAATGGACAGTTGTTAAACAGATTTCACAGTTCATTCATTTATTCCCCAGGCATTTGTTTAATACCTACTATTTGGCACTGGAGTACAATATTAAACAATATAGATGCATATTTTAAATACTAGTGTAAGTGTGTGAGTGGGGGACAAATAATAAAAGATAAGCAAATAATGAGAAAATAATTTTATATATTGATAAATTCTATGAAGAAAATAAAACAGATTAATACAAGAGGCAAAATGGGGGAAATTGGAATTTGATGGGAATCTAGGGGCCACCTGAGTTACATGTTTAGTAAATATTGATTTGGTGAGAATTTATCATGTTCAATGCAGCATACTAGGTGAGAAGAGGAGTGATGAGAGAAAGTTACTGCTCTGTGAGGGCCACAACCTAACAATCTAGTGGATTCACGAAGCATGTATTTTTTAATGCAGTGGTTCCTAAAGTGTGGATCTCCAGACCAGCACAATCAGAATCACCTGGTACTTAATACAAATGCAAATTCTTGAGCCTCACCCTAGAACGACTGAATCAGAAATTCTAGGGATGGCCCAGCTGTCTGTATTTTAACAGCCCTCCAGATGATTCTGATGCACACTAACATTTGAAAACCACAGCCTACTCCCTACTCAGCTGAATGTGTTAATTAGGACCAATTTTCTCACCCCAGCTAACTGAAAATTAATTGCAATGGAAATATGTTCCGTTTTCTCCCTCCTTATCTAGGACTTCTCAGAAAGTCATGGAAAATGCATATTGACTCAAGTAGTCTAAAAAAGCATAGTCTCTTCTCATATCTGTAGGGAAAAGCACAGATTTCCTTTCACAAACAACTGCAAAGTGACTGATTACCATGCTGCAAGAAAGGCCATGCAGGAGAGGTGAGAAAACCCATTTAGTCTCAGCACACTGGCTGCTCAAAGAAAAAAGAAAGAATTGTTTCTTTAAAAAACCCAAACCAAAAGTAGAACTATATGCTTTGTGTTACTGAGAAAAAGCATGGCTCTTTATATGATGTAGATGAATTCATCTCAAGACAAATCACTCATTCTTGTAGTTGTTCACTCTTACTGAATAGCTGTGTGATGAAAAAAAATATGGTAGAATATAATCTTTTTTGCTACAAGTAACTATATCAGAAAAATTACTAAAATGTTGGCAAAGCAAACTCACATAGTCAATATCGATTATACAACTTACACTTTGTCTAAAGAGACTTCTGCATTCTTGCTACTGCTATGGCTGGACTAGGTGCAAAGCTGCTAGTTTCTCTCTTCAATTATAGACATTCTCATTACAACCACTGAGTTATTAGTAGTGCTAGCAACAGTTCTCTAGATCATAAATGAAGGTAGAGAGGTATTTCATTCTCCCCAGTGATAGGTCTTCCTATTTTAAGGAACAAGGGAGAGGAAGTGAGAGGAAGGAAAGAGAGAACAGGAAGTTATCCTGTCAGATACAGGGCCTAATAAAACATCATATTTCAAAGCAAAATAAAATTCCATTAAATGTTTCTCAGTGAATAAAATAAGGACCAATGTCAGGATTTTCTCATTTTAGGTTTTCAGATTCAGAAAGACATTTAAACTCAAAAGATTACAAATAAAATGCTAGGCAGTTATAGTCACAAATATAACCACTCTTACTGAATTTTCAAATCATGATTTCAAATCAGATCAAATCAAATTTTCAATTATGATTTCAAAACTATCATTTGTCATTGAGAATAATACTTAAAATTTATCTATGAATTAGGCTCGATGTTATTGTAGAGTCTTACTCTGTTATTTTCAACATCCACATAGTTCTGAGATTTTGTGTTTCATTCTAGTTTTAAATATTATACCTGTTGTGCTTCCAAGCAGTCCAGAAGAGGACACTTAACCAGAATTATCACCGTCTGTCCAACTGATAGGCCCATTGTGAGCTCGTTATTACTCTTGGTGAGTTCTGTTCTTTCATGTCTAAAACGTGTTTGTGCTGAAGCCAAACCAATTACACAATTTCAATCCCAAATTGTTTCAAATTTCTGGTAAATTAGAGTGTAGAGCAGGTACACGTTTTATTCATTCACTCACAGGTGTACAATATTCTGCTAATACTATATGAAATCTATTTTAACAAGAAACATAGTTATTCAATCAAAAATAATATGCAGATAATGAAAGTCCTTTCATCTATAAAATACATGCATAGTATAAAAGAAATTTCAATCCTTTTGGGGAAAGCACTTATAAAAGAATATATTCATATATACAGCAATTTGGGACAAATTAACAATATATTTTCATATTTTATAACATCTCATTGAAATACCTTGATTCTCCAATAAAAGTAATAGAAAATGGAATGTGGTACAGAAAATACAAAATTATAAAAGATGGAATTTCAGCAGCAAATACAATAACCAAAAATAATTGTCAATGAGGCCTCAAAGGAGTATAAAAAGGAAATGTAATTAAAGCTTGTTTGAGGAGTTAATCAGTTAAATAGGTATTTTGTTAAAAATGCAAATAAAATACATATTGGAACAATGAGAGATACAGGGAGATCACTACTAAGTTGGAAACACTGTGCATTCATGATTTTAGAAAAAAGTCTCTTTTGCACCCCTCTCACTAACATACCCTGGCACAGCATCATTTTGGCTACCAGCAATATGACTAAGACCATCTTATGTGCACCCTAATACTTCTAAAAGAAGGAGAACAAGGAAAGAAGCTTATTTTGTATCTCATAGCAAGGAACATTCAAGGTAAGCTAAACTAGCTTGAGAAAAAGCAAGAATTATTTCATGGGTTTTAGTGGTATTGCTCAAATTGTAAAGGAGCTATATCAGATTGTCAAATGCCCAGCCACAATGAAAATCATAATTAAATAGAACAAGTTAAATCTATGAAAATTCACAAGTCTAAAATAGGAAAATAAATATAAGGCATTTAAACAGTTATTTATAATGCAAAAGAATGGCAGCTCAAATAATATATAATTAGATTCATTGATTTTTATTAGTATGGGAGTATTTGAGTATTCAGTTTCTACTATTAAGTACATTTTCACTCATCAAGAAGAAAACTTTCTCTACCAATTGAATAAATAAATGATAACAGGACACTCTATGCTAAATATTCCTGGGAAATGTAGTAACTGTATGAAAAATGTATCATTGTACACACAAAGACCAAACAAAAAGGAGTTAGCAATGTGTTCCCAAATAATGGCTTAAAAATGTTCTTAAGAGGAGAAGTAATTATGCAGACTCAATCCTTTGTGTCATGGTTAAATTGTTTATAATGACATATTAATGGGTCAAACATTAATTTTCTGTTATACTAACACTTCAGATTAATAGAAGAGGACCAAACAGTGGGGATGTAATAATGACCCAGTAAAATTTCTCTAAACAATTTTGGGAAAGGGAACAGGATCTACAAAGCTAAAGCTCAGTGGAAGTGTTTGGGCTCAGGGAGTTCTGTGGATGTAGCAAGTAAAGATGAGAAATTAAATGTTGTCCAGCCTGGAGCATTACTGCCAAGGTTTTGAAAATACAACTAAGTCCATATGCTAACAAAGAATCAATGGATCATCCAGAACTTGCAACTTCAGCTGCAATGAGACAATAATCTTTTATTTTTGGCTTGGAAGATGGCTATATCCTTAGGAAATAAACAGTATGACTGATGACATTATTGTAACCCCAAGAAGACCCAAGAAGAAATTTAAGAGTGAACATGTTAACAAGAATGAGAATAATAAAAAAAAAATACAATGAAAACAAGGCTACATCCACTGTATTGATAATTTTGTAACTGGGTTAGGTATAAATCTTTTAAAATTTTGAGATAATTTCACATGTTTTCCTGCTTTATTTAAGTGACTGAAATTCTTAAATGTGATATAATATACTTATGATTTTAATTACATGTTTCAGAAATCTAATTAAGCAAGTGTTAATCAATTTTTTTAAAGGACATGGTACTCACCCTTTTACTTCATTTTCAAGTTTCAGATTTTTTTTTTTTTACATATGTATAAATGTGCCATGTTGGTGTGCTGCACCCATTAACTCGTCATTTACATTAGTTATCTCTCCTAATGCTGTCCCTCCCCCTCCCCCCACCCCACAACAGGCCCCAGTGTGTGATGTTCCCCTTCTTGTGTCCAAGTGTTCTCATTGTTCAATTCCCACCTATGAGTGAGAATATGCGGTGTTTGGTTTTCTGTCTTTGCGATAGTTTGCTGAGAATGATGGTTTCTAGCTTCATCCATGTCCCTACAAAGGGCATGAACTCATCCTTTCTTATGGCTGCATAGTATTCCATGATGTATATGTGCCACATTTTCTTAATCCAGTCTATCATTGATGGGCATTTGGGTTGGCTCCAAGTCTTTGCTATTGTGAATAGTGCCACAATAAACATACGTGTGCATGTGTCTTTATAGCAGCATGATTTATAATCCTTTGGGTATATACCCAGTAATGGGATGGCTGGGTCAAATGGTATTTCTAGTTCTAGGTCCTTGAGGAGTCGCCACACTGTCTTCCACAATGGTCGAACTAGTTTACTGTCCCACCAACAGTGTAAAAGTGTTCCTATTTCTCCACATCCTCTCCAGCACCTGTTGTTTCCTGACTTTTTAATGATTTCCATTCTAACTAGTGTGAGATAGTATCTCACTGTGGTTTTGATTTCCATTTCTCTGATGGCCAGTGATGGTGAGCATTTTTTCATGTGTTTTTTGGCTGCATAAATGTCTTCTTTTTGTCTGTTCATGGCCTTCGCCCACTTTTTGATGGGGTTGTTTGTTTTTTTCTTGTAAATTTGTCTGAGTTCTTTGTAGATTCTGGATATTAGCCCTTTGACAGATGAATAGATTGCAAAAATTTTCTCCCATTTTGTAGGTTGCCTGTTCACTCTGATGATAGTTTCTTTTGCTGTGCAGAAGCTCTTTAGTTTAATTAGATCCCATTTGTCAATTTTGGCTTTTGTTGCTATTGCTTTTGGTGTTTTAGTCATGAATTCCTTTCCCATGTCTATGTCCTGAATGGTATTGCCTAGGTTTTCTTCTAATCGTTTCCCCATTTCTTGTTTTTGTCAGGTTTGTCAAAGATCAGATGGTTGAAGATGTGTGGTATTATTTCTGAGGGCTCAGTTCTGTTCCAGTGGTCTATATCTCTGTTTTGGTACCAGTACCATGCTGTTTTGGTTACTGTAGCCTTGTAGTATAGTTTGAAGTCAGGTAGCATGATGCCTCCAGCTTTGTTCTTTTGGCTTCGGATTGACTTGGCAATGCGGGCTCTTTTTTGGTTCCATATGAACTTGAAAGTAGTTTTTTCCAATTCTGTGAAGAAAGTCATTGGTAACTTGATGGGGATGGCATTGAATCTATAAATTACCTTGGGCAGTATGGCCATTTCCACGATATTGATTCTTCCTACCCATGAGCATGAAATGTTCTTCCATTTGTTTGTGTCCTCTTTTATTTCATTGAGCAGTGGTTTGTAGTTCTCCTTGAAGAGGTCCTTCACATCCCTTGTAAGTTGGATTCCTAGGTATTTTATTCTCTTTCTAGCAATTGTGAATGAGGGTTCACTCATGATTTGGCTCTCTGTTTGTCTGTTATTGGTGTATAAGAATGCTTGTGATTGTTACACATTGATTTTGTATCCTGAGACTTTGCTGAAGTTGCTTATCAGCTTAAGGAGATTTTGGGCTGAGATGATTGGGTTCAGACAATCAAACTTCTCCAAGCTAAAAGAGGAAGTTTGAACCCATTGCAAAGAAGCTAAAAACCTTGAATAAAGATTAGATGAATGGCTAACTAGAATAACCAGTGTAGAGAAGCCCTTAAATGACCTGATGGAGCTGAAAACCATGGCACGAGAACTACATGATGAATGCACAAACTTCAGCAGCTAATTCAATCAACTGGAAGAAAGGGTATCAGTGATGGAAGATCAAATGAATGAAATGAAGTGAGAAGAGAAGTTTAGAGAAAAAAGAGTAAAAAGAAATGAACAAAACCTCCAAGAAATATGGGACAACATGAAAAGACCAAATCTACGTCTGATTGGTGTACCTGAAAGTGACGGGGAGAATGGAACCAAGTTGGAAAACACTCTGCAGAATATTATCCAGGAGAACTTCCCCAATCTAGCAAGGCAGGCCAACATTCAAATTCAGGAAATACAGAGAATGCCACAAAGATACTCCTCGAGAAGAGCAACTCCAAGACACATAATTGTAAGATTCACCAAAGTTGAAATGAAGGAAAAAATGTTAAGGGCAGCCAGAGAGAAAGGTCAGGTTACCCTCAAAGGGAAGCCCATCAGACTAACAGTGGATCTCTCGGCAGAAACTCTACAAGCCAGAAGAGAGTGGAGGCCAATATTCAACATTCTTAAAGAAAAGAATTTTTAACCCAGAATTTCACAGCCAGCCAAACTAACCTTCATAAGCAAAGGAGAAATAAAATCCTTTATAGACAAGCAAATGCTGAGAGATTTTGTCACCACCATGCCTGCCCTACAAGAGCTCCTGAAGGAAGCACTAAACATGAACAGGAACAACTAGTACCAGCCACTGCAAAAACATGCCAAATTGTAAAGACCTTCAAGGCTAGGAAGAAACTGCATCAACTAATGAGCAAAATAACCAGCTAACATCATAATGCCAGGATCAAATTCACACATGGCAATATTAACCTTAAATGTAAATGGGCTAAATGCTCCAATTAAAAGACACAGACTAGCAAATTAGATAAAGAGTCAAGACTCAACAGTGTGCTGTATTCAGGAGACCCATCTCATGTGCAGAGACACAAATAGGCTCAAAATAAAAGGATGGAGGAAGATCTACCAAGCAAATGGAAAACAAAAAAAGGCAGGGGTTGCAATCCTAGTCTCTGATAAAACAGACTTTAAACCAACAAAGATCAAAAGAGACAAGGCCATTACATAATGGTAAAAGGATCAATTCAACAAGAAGAGCTAACTATCCTAAATATATATGCACCCAATACAGGAGCACCCAGATTCATAAAGCAAGTCCTGAGTGACCTACAAAGAGACTTAGACTCCCACACAATAATAATGGGAGACATTAACACCCCACTGTCAACATTAGACAGATCAACGAGACAGAAAGTTCACAAGGATACCCAGCAATTGAACTCAGCTCTGCACCAAGCAGGCCTAATAGACATCTACAGAACTCTCCACCCCAAATCAACAGAATATACATTCTTCTCAGCACCACACCACACGTATTCCAAAATAGACCACACAGTTGGAAGTAAAGCACTCCTCAGCAAATGTAAAAGAACAGAAATTATGAGAAACTGTCTCTCAGATCACAGTGCAATAAAACTAGAACTCAGGATTAAGAAACTCACTCAAAACCACTCAACTACATGGAAACTGAACAAACTGCTCCTCAATGACTACTGGGTACATAATGAAATGAAGGCAGAAATAAAGATGTTCTTTGAAACCAAGGAGAACAAAGACACAACATACCAGAATCTCTGGGACACATTTAAAGCAGTGTGTAGTGGGAAATTTATAGCACTAAATGCCCACAAGAGAAAGCAGGAAAGATCTATAATTGACACCCTCACATCACAATTAAAAGAACTAGAGAAGCAAGAGCAAATACATTCAAAAGCCAGCAGAAAGCAAGAAATAACTAAGATCAGAGCAGAGCTGAAGGAGAAAAAGATACAAAAAAACCTTCAAAAAAATCAATGAATCCAGGAGCTGGTTTTTTGAAAAGATCCACAAAATTGATAGACTGCCAGTAAGACTAATAAAGAAGAAAAGAGAGAAGACTCAAATAGATGCAATAGAAAATGATAAAGGGGATATCACCACCGATCCCACAGAAATACCATCTACCATCAGAGAATGCTATAAACATTTCTACACAAATAAACTAGAAAATCTAGAAGAAATGGATAAATTTCTCGACACATACACCCTCCCAAGACTAAACCAGGAAAAAGCTGAATCCCTGAATAGACCAATAACAGGCTCTGAAATTGAGGCAATAATTAATAGCCTACCAATCGAAAACAGTCCAGGGCCAGACAGATTCACAGCCAAATTCTACCACAGGTACAAAGAGGAGCTGGTACCATTCCTTCTGACACTATTCCAATCAATAGAAAAAGAGGGAATCCTCCCTAACTCATTTTATGAGGCCAGTATCATCCTGATACCAAAGCCTGGCAGAGATGCAACAAAAAAAGAGAATTTTAGACCAACATCCCTGATAAACATCGATGCAAAAATCCTCAATAAAATACTGGCAAACAGAATCCAGCAGCACATCAAAAAGCTTATCCACCATGATCAAGTTGGCTTCATCCCTGGGATGCAAGACTGGTTCAACATACGCAAATCAATAAACGTAATCCAGCATATAAACAGAACCAAAGACAAAAACCACATGATTATCTCAATAGATGCAGAAAAGGCCTTTGACAAAATTCAACAGCCCTTCATGCTAAAAACTCTCAATAAATTATGTATTGATGGGACGTATCTCAAAATAATAAGAGCTATTTATGACAAACTCACAGCCAATATGTTACTGAATGGGCAAAAACTGGAAGCATTCCCTTTGAAAACTGGCACAAGACAGGGATGCCCTCTCTCACCACTCCTATTCAACATAGTGTTGGAAGTTCTGTCCCAGGCAATCAGGCAGGAGAAAGAAATAAAGAGTATTCAATTAGGAAAAGAGGAAGTCAAATTGTCCCTGTTTGCAGATGACATGATTATATATTTAGTGTTAATCAATATTAAAATAACTGGATAATTTTTGCTTTTTACAACATTTAATATATTTTTTTTCTGAATTTAAGCATCAAAAGAATATTATTTAATAGCTATATAATACTAAAACATTGAGCATTAAGTAAAGTAAAAATAGTTTCAAATATATCTCACCATACATAAGAGAGCCAAGTGGACATTAAAGTTAATACTTATATGTGGTAGGTACTGTTTTTGACGACTTCTCCTGTTTTCTCTCTCAGTTTATCCTTAACCTTATCACAGTTCTATGAGTTTTACAGTGTTGTATTTTATAGATGAGGAAACCCCAGCACTAACAGATTAGATGATTTGTCCTAGGTTACAAATCATGTAATCCCAGGCTTCACTTGTTCCTGGACTTAACCAATGGTGCCAACTAGTTACACCACATGTAATGAACTGTACTGAGTCACTGTTACATTTCAGCTTGAATTCTTCTCTGTAAAGTTGAATTTATGCACACTGTACCTTTTTCAGTCTATATCAAAACAGGGCATTTACACAAGTGACAAATGGGCCTTATATTCTATTTAGTGGATCTCCCCTTCACTCTGTTGAAAAGAATAAAGCAAGACATCACTTAAAATTAAAATTTTTGAAAGAGTCTCTGAAGAAAAGGTGTTTGCCCAATCCCGTAATTCATATTTTGATGATAGTAATAATGTATAAAGCAGGCAATATTTTGAGTTTAAAATCATTTTGAAACATTAAAAATGTTTCTACCTTTATTTAAAATATCAAGAAATACAGAGACAAAATTGTTCTGAATCGTTTAATATTCTTTCCAGAGTTTCTCCATTTATTTGTATTTTTACAGTTGCAAACAAGGTGAAGAGGAGGATGCAATGAGTCAATCTGACAGTTTTGGAAAGGATCAGTTCTGTCCTGCCTTGCAGCAATCGCCACAAGCACAGCTTTCCATCTTATTGTTAACGTCCTACTAGCATTTAATGATCACCTGCTACAAAATTCACCCAGGACTTGGATAATGATGAATAACTAGAAAGTATGCCTAAATGTTTCCTAAATATCTGGACTGCTACACAACAAAGCTATTTCATTACCTCTGAAAGTAGAAATACGGTATTAAAGATAAATTTCAAAAACAAAATGGCTTTAAAATCTAAGCCAGTCTCCTGAATTAATGATTTCATAACACAGTCACTTTGACAGGTATGTTCAAATTCCACATAATGAACCTGAATGTGCTCTAGAATCGATGAGGATAGCAATGTCTCCATTTCTACTCTTACATTCTCAAATTACCCTCCAGTCCCAGAGAAAATAGTCATATTTCTTTACAATGCTGCTCTCAACTTCTATTTATATTCCTTGATGTCATCCAGTATCCTTTTTGACCTTGCTTTTTCAATTGCTTCCTCTCTGTATTTTATTAACTTATGTAAGAGTAGTCATCTACTGCTGGCAAAATATTTTCACATACACTGAATCCTCATAACAGTCCTAAAGTTAGAAATAATACCAGGCCCCCATATTCAAAATGAGACTTAACTGTACCTTTCCTACCATCCAAGTCTGTGGATACCAGAAACCAATAAAGAGGAAATTCAGTTATTTTCTTGCCCCTCATTACCATTTCCAAACCCCCTTTGGGGTTCTTGTCTGGTAGAATCACTATTGTTTCCTCCTTTTTTTGCACTATCATCTGCCAACCACAGGGATTTATGGTCTACATATGGCCTAGAGTTGTCTATTCCATCTCTAGTTTCACAAGTGTTTTGGGTGATGTCAAAGTCTATGATCAGGGCTTATTCAGCAGCCTATCTTTTTGTCCAATGACTTTCCCCAAATCCACTTACACAGCCACACCCTGGAACTTATCACAACTCAAATCTGCTACACTCCTGAAGTTTTTCACAGAGATACACTTGTCTCTATATAGCCTCTTCTCTTTCTTAGTCATTCTACACAACAACCACATCAGAGCTATATCATTTGTTACAAATCTATCAGTGTAGTTCTGTGTTCACTCCCTTCACTATGCAGCCTTGGTTCAAGACCCAGCTCTTTAAGCTTCATAACCCTATTCTCCATTCTACCCACCATACCAACCTTGTAATCCCCAGAGAAGACTACTTTCTAGTGATTAAAGTTTCTTCTGGAGAAAAGGACCTACTAGGGAGAATTGATGCTACAAAAAAAACAATAATAAATAAATCATAGCTAGGTCTTAAAATTCTCCTGGGCAACCTTCTACACATCTTTAGGTAGTATCTACTCCATTACCCTCAGTTGCTGTTCCAAATTTTCACATTTCTCAGAAAATCTTTACACAGCCACATCCTCCCTTAACCTCAGCAGGTGAAATTGCATTCTATTTTGCCAAAAATATTTAGGCAGAAACAAAAAGTATTTTATCCCTTACTGATATGGTTAACTATGTCCCCACCCAAATCTTATCTACAATTCCCACTTGTCATGGGAGGAACCCAGTGGGAGGTAATTGAATCATGGAGGTGGCTCTTTCCCATTCTGTTCTCGTGATAGTGAATAAATCTCATGAGATCTGATTTTTTGTTTTTGTTTTTGTTTTTTTGTTTTTTTTTTTAGACGGAGTTTCACTTTTATTGCCCAGGCTGGAGTGCAGTGGTGCCATCTCAGCTCACTGCAACCTCTGCCTCCTCGGTTCAAGTGAGTCTCCTGCCTCAGGCCTCCTGAGTAGCTAGGATTACAAGCACCTGCCACCACACCTGGCTAATTTGTGAATTTGTGTGTGTGTGTTTTCAGTAGAGACAGGGTTTCATCATGTTGGCCAGGTTGGTCTCCAATTCCTGAGCTCAGGAGATCCACCCACCTCGCCCTCCCAAAGTGCAGTGATTACAGGCATGAGCCACTGTGCCCAGCAGATCTGATGGTTTTAAAAATGGGAGTTTCCCTGCACAAGCTTTCTCTTTTTGCCTGCTGCCATCCATGTAAGATGTGACTTGCTCCTCCTTGCCTTCTGCCAGGAATGTGAGGCTTCCCCAGCCATGTGGAACTGTAAGTCCATTAAAACTCTTTCTTTTGTAAATTGCCCAGTCTCAGGTATGTCTTTATTAGCAGTGTGAAAACAAACTAATACACTTAGAAAAATCACCTATGGCTACACCCATTATTTTCACCTATGTATTGAAAGACATCTCCTCTGCTCCTGCTCCAAGCTAATTATCCCATCTATACTTCCAATTCCATCTCTGCATTAACTTATTCTTTGTCTTAACCTGGATTCTCCCAAAAGCAGAGCTTGAAATAAAGGATTTTGTACAGATAGTTTATTGGGATTATGCCCAGAGAGAGACAGGATATGAGAAACAGAAGAATGAAACAGAGAATAAGGAAAAACAAGTACAAAGATATAATTTTAAATTGGTCACCCCAACAAGCAACTGTTTCTTGTTCATGTGCAGTCTTCTCAGAAGTCTTGAGAAATACAACTGTCCACCCAGGGGACAAAAGTTAAAAGTATTTGTCTACCAACTTCCATCTCCTATTGGTCAGTGGTGGTCCCACAGACATCAGCTCCTTAATATATATCTCTGAAATTTTTCAAGTATCAGACTAGATGGTCAAGAGTTTACTTAAGATTGCCTTGTGAAGTTTCCACAGGTATCTGAATAATATTCATTATGTGGTCTCCACTAACAAGCACACATATATATACACATACCTGTTCCTGTTGTGGTTCCCCCATTACTCATCCAACTAATTGCCTAAGCCACAGAACTAGAATTATCCTTGATTCTTCCTCCCTTGTTAGTATTTCACTCCAATATTTCACAATTTCTCACTGCTCCTTACCTCTTTGATATCTTTAAATTAATCCCTTCCTTGTATCTCTTCTGCCACTGTATTATTTCAGGTTCTCATCACTTTTCACTCTGATTACTCTAATTTCTTTAGTTTTGCTGGCTTCTGCTCAATCATCTTTTAATTACTTTCAGTATGCAGTTGTTAAAGGTCCAAATCTGAGCTCCTGAGACAAAGATATAAGTGCAAATAGTTTATTGGCAAATTATTCCTGAAGGCAGAGTAAGGGAGTAGGAAAAGTAAAAGAGGAAGAAAGTTATTAAAGGTTGCATTTATGGCTGTGGGTAACTGAGGACCCCTGAGATTCTCCACTTGTGACCTTCTGAGGAACCATGTATAACATATTTTTGAATTCTTCCTACCAAAGGATGTAGAAGTTGATGATTGCTCTTGTATTGTGCTGTGTATAGGGTAAACATATGATTGGGGGGAAAAAAACACGCTTGGGCAAAAAAAGACTTATTTTTCTCATTTTGCTATGTTTCCTATTTGCCTTACAGCTTTTTTGTCCCCGTTTCCCATATTACTAGCTTATTTTGTGTTTAGTGGTTTTTTTTTGTTGTAAAACATTTACATTTCTTTCTCATTTACTTTTGTAAATATTCTATAGCTATTTTCTTTGTGGTTACCATGGATATTACATTTAACATCCTAGAGATAGAACATTGTAACTTGAATCTATACCAGTTTAACTTCAACAAAATACAAAAACTCTACTCCTTTAAAAGCTCTGTCCCCACCCCTTTCTCTGGTGGATATCACAAAATTACATCTTTATATGTTGTGTGCCCCAAACTAATATTTATTTGAAATGCATTAGCCACTTATATATAAAAAAGTGGATTTATGAACCAATAGTAACAGCTTTTAGATTAAAATTTTTAAAAATGTTTTAATCTTTTAAATCACATAGAAAATGAAGTGGTTATAAACCATTATTACAATACTACTTGCTTTTATAATAGTTCATGTATTTACTTTTATTAAGATTATTATTTCTTTATATGCCTTCTAGTTACTGTCTAGTGTCCTTTCAATTCAACTTGCTGGGCTCCCCAAGCATTTCTTATGGGGCAGGTCTAGTGGTAACAAACTTCTTCAGCTTTTGTTTATCTGCAAATGCCTTAATTTCTCCTCCACTTTTGAAGGACAGTCTTACTATATATAGGGTTTTTGGCTGGTACTTTTTTTTTCTTTTTGCACTTTGAATAAATTGACCCACTGACCTCCTGACCTTTAAAGTTTCTGATGAGAAATATGTAGATAATCTCATTAAGAATCCCTTGTGTGTGATGAGTTGCTTCTCTGTTTTTAAGACTCTGTCTTCGTTTTTCAAATAATTATTATATGTGTTGGTGTGGGTTTTCTTTTTTGAGTTCATCTTAGTTGGAGGTTGTTAAGCTAATTGGATGATTATTTCAATGTCTTCTATCAATCCTTTGGGGAGTTTTCAGTCATTATTTCTTCAAATATTCTCTCTGCCCCCTTCTCCCTTCTCCTTCTGGAATTCCCAAATATATATATATATATATCGTTCCATTAGGTCTGTTAGATGGTATTCTACAGGTCCCTTAGGCTCTGTTCATTTTTCTTCAAATAATTTTTGACATGGGTTCCAAAACCATTCAATGGGAAAAGGGCAATCTTCAATAAATAGTGTTAGGTTACTAGATATTCACATGCAAAACAATCAAATTGGGCCCTTACCTAAAATCATATACAAAAATTAGCTCAAAATGCATCAAAGGCCTAAATGTAATATCTAAAACATACGGTAAAAGCTTCATGAGATTGGATGTGGCAGTGATTTATTGGATATGATACCAAAGACATAGACAACAATAGAAAAAATAAACAAATTGAACTTCATGAACATTTTTTAAAATTATGCATCAAAGACACTATCGACAGAATTAAAAGGTGATCCACAGAATGGGAGAAAATATCTGCTAATCACATATGTGATAAGGGATAGATAACCAGAGTATATAGAGAACTCCTAAAACTCAACAACAACAACATAAAACTCAACAACAACAACAACAACAAAACAAACAACGTGATTCAAAAATAGGCAAAAGATTTATGTAGTCATTTCTCCAAAAAGATATACAAATGGCTAATAATCACATGAAAGAATACTTAGCATTACTAATCACTAGAAAAATGCAAATCAAAACTACAATAAGATAGCATCTCACATTATGATAATGAGACTAATGATAATAGCCTCATCAGAATGGCTACAAAAACAAAACAAAAAAACCAAAACCCAGAAAACAACTAATGTTGGCAAGAATGTGGAGAAGTCAGAACCCTTCTGCATTACTGGTGACAAGGTAAAATGGTACCACTGCTTGGAAAACAATGTGGTGATTCCTCCAGAAATTAAAAATAGAATTATCATATGATGTAGCAATTTCACTTCTGGGTAGATATACAAAAGAATTGAAGGCAGGGCCTCTAAGAGATATCTGTATACCCATGTTTATAGTAGCAATTTTTACAATAGCCAAGACATGGAAGCAACCCAAGACACTATCAACAAATAAATTGGTAAGCAAAATGTAGTATATGCATATGATGAAATATTATTGACGCTTAAAGAGGAAGAAAATCCAAATATATGCTACAACATGGATGAACCTTGAGGACATTATGCTAAGTGAAATAAACCAGTCAGAAAAAGACAAATACTGTATGATTCCACTTCTATGAGGTATGTAGCATCATCAAAATCATAAAAACAGAAAGTAGAATGAAGGTTGTCTAGGGTTGGGTGGATGTGAGAGAACGGACTCTGATTGTTTAATGGGTACAGAGTATCAGTTTTACAAGATGAAAGTGTTAGAGAAATGGATGATGCCAATGGTTTCACAGCATTATGAGTCTATTTAATATCACTGATCTGCATACTTAACATGGTTAAGATGGTAAATTTTATGTTATGTACGTTTTACAAAAATAAGAACATTTAAAAACACACTTATTATGTAAAATAGAAACTGTAAAATTTTCTATCAGGATTTTGGCAATGTTTAGCTGAATACTTTGCTTCAGGGTCTCTCACAAGGCTGCAATCAAAGATCAACTGGGGCAGAATTTTCTTCCAAGAACATTCATTATAGGCAAGATTCAGTTCAATGTGGATTGTTGTATTAAAGGTCTCAGTTCTTTGCTCGTAGTTCGCCAGAGGCTACCCTCAATTTTTTGCTATGTGGACCTCTCCAACATGGCAACTTGTTTCATGAAACGTAGAAAGATACTCTCTAGCAAGATAGAAGTTAAAATTCTCTGTAATCGAATAATGAAAGTGACATATCATCACTTTGCTGTATTGTATAGGTTAGAAGAAAGCCACTAAATCAACTTGCACTCATAGAGAGAATATTACATGAATGTGTGAATTCTAGGAGGTAGGATTATTGAGGGCCTCTTAGAAACTACCTATCACAATTTTCTAAATTTCCACAACATCTCTAATGTGGTTTTCTGTGTAATCATCCAAAGTACATCTTTGTATTAAAAAAAAAAAAAGATCATGTTATTTCAAACCTTTGTATCTTTGTAAACTTGCCTTCTGCCTTGAGTGGCCCCCTAATATGATCACTTGACTAACCTCTCTATTTTTTGTTCATTTAACTACACTAGTTAAATTTAAATGTGCTGCCTTTGTGTTCTCACAGCACCTTGTTCAAATATATATTGTTGCTCTTAACCTTGTAATCTAATTGTTTATTTACCCATCATCTCATTCCCTAAACTATTAATGTCCTGAAGCCCATATCCTTACTACAGTGTTTGAACCCTAGCACAGTGTCTGAAACATTATGATTGCTTAATTAATATATCTGGGGCAAATAAATGAGTATTATTTTCATCTTATAGATTAGAGAATTAAGACAAAATGAATCAGGGAGTTATTCAATATCTCACAGCTTATAAATTATAAAGCCAATTTTCAAATAGATGCTCTTTATTCCATACATAGAAAGGTGGATCCTGACTCAGTTTGTTATTTGTATTATAGCCGCTATTGTTATTATTACTATTAATACTCTATTTTATGTCAACTGACTTCTTTTCCCTTGCACATAAGCAAGCTAGGGTCTCCTATAGTTAAAGTAAGTTGGAGGTAGGAAGAAGACATTTTCTTGACCTTGATGTTCTTCTAGGTTATATTTTAACTTGCTTTTTATTCTCAAACATCCTCAAATTTATCCTTAGAATTTTCCAAGTTTTGTTGCAACTCCTATTTTTTTGAATTTCATCTTCACCATTTTGTTAACACCTGTGCTAAGTTGTCTAGTGGTTATATGTATGTGTGTGTGTGTGTGTGTGTGTGTTGTTGTTGTTATTGCTGTTGTTGATACTTGCTTGTGTGTTTTCACTGAATTCAATTTAACTCTGGTTATTATTGACATTCCTTGCTGAAGTACTTTTTTCTGTGGCATTAAGATTAGTACTTCCCCTACCCATCCAACCACCCCCTTCCTCTCCTACCATTTCATACCTCTCGCTTAACTCGTAAGCCTGTTCCAAAACTCAATACTCACGTTGCTTTCATCTCATCTCAATGCTTCAACTAGATATTTTATGATAATTTCCCAATTTATATTTCAAATAATACCTCATTTCAAAATTATACTGTGTATAATTTCATAAAAGACCTTTTTACTTGAATATTCTATTATCAACGGAAACCCCTTAATTTTATCATTTTTTTAGCTTCCATTCTACCAGTAACCATACCTTTTTCCCATACTAGTCAACAGTCTTGATTGTATTCTGCGTATGACACATAGCACTTGTTTATGCCCTAACCTCTTTGAGTCTGGTCTTTAAAATCCTACAACGCTACCTTGTATAACACCCTGAGAAACTGATGACAGACAACTAATCCTAAATTATTTATCACTCTCCTTTTTATAACCTTCAGTGGTTATCAGTTTGTACATGATTACATCCACATTTCTTCATTCCTTAAAGTCTCAGTGTTTTCATCTGCAAAGGAGGGGAGTAATATACTCTAATTCCTGAGACAGAAGACTAGATTAAGTGATATAAAATAGATATCTGGCTCATAGTAAATGCACAATAAATACATAAACTATTTTCAGTTTCTAAAATGCAGTTTCTACTTCAGCAGTCAAGTCTATTTGCTGCCTTATAAATTTGTCTGGCACACTTAGGCTTCAATGACTTCCCACATAATTACTTCTATGACACTTTATAGTCCCCTTAAATAATCAAATTCTAATTATTCTTCAAAGTAATTATCTCATTCTGCCTCTTCCTTAAAGCCTTATCCATTTTTCAGTGAATAAGCTACTCTTCCTCTGTAACCATTTAACAGGTAAAGCTATTGTCTGTATCACTCAGTTGACTCAGCAGATTCTGTGCTTTTTTACAAATGGTTCCAGAGTATGCAATTTGTCTCTCTACCTGGGGACTAAGCTTCTTGAAGGCAGGAGGACATGTGTCTTCTCTTTATTATCTTCTGTTCTTTAGAACAGAACAATTATCTGGCTTATCTTCCACTTGTCCCTACATGCCCCAAATGCTCTAGTCGTTCTAGTCTCTTCAGCAAACCTGTCATGACATACTTACATATTCGGGCATGATGTTCCTATCACGTCCTTCCTTCTGTATTCATTTGAACTCTTTCTTTCAAGTCTCATCTTCTCCATGAAGTCTACTCAAATATTTCAATCCCCATATTCTTTCTCCTATAAATTCCTACAGTTACCATTATTGCATGATCACTGCAAGGACCATGACATGTACTTCCGAATCCTGTGTGGTGTTTGGCCCTCTGTCTAGGACTTAATAATGAATACTTATTGGTTGGTTGATTGATCAATAAGCATACTTTTCCTTTTATTTTATCATATTTTTATTTTATAAAAATATAGCCTAACAACATGTAAACTATTATTACCATAAACAGTAGTCAGAGAGAAGTCTATGTTCTAGGCCTATGGTTAATAGGCATAACATACCCATTTTCTCATAAGGATGCCAAATTAACATATAATTTCTTAAAAGATATTAAGTCAAACTGTATCTTAAATGGGTAAAATATTTCACAAATGTGATATAAATTATTTCCCATACAACTATACCAGACACTTAAGTTTTATATATATGGATTTTACTTTTTAAAAAAATGTTTTCCCAAATTGCACTATTACAGAGATTTGCTTTCCTTCTAGGTGAGTCATCTTTTCATAATGATTCATAATCTTTTACAGAGTCCATTAAAATCAGAATCTCTTTTATAAGAACAAATTTGAGAGGAAAAACACTTTTGTGCATTTACCATCAATTGTAAAAAGATTCAAAGTGGTTGTTGAGATACATGGGTTTGACATCATCGTTAGAGATAGAAAGATAAGGGAAAAAATGAAACAAACTTTTGTTTGCTAATGGTCTTGCTATGCACTTACTGGTTTAACACCATATGCGTCTTAATGTAAATAGCTTCTGAAGATGTTCATTTATAGGAAAACACTTTAGAACATATTAGAAAGGAAACAGTTATCTAGCCAATAATGAATTATCTAGCCAATAATGAATTATCTAGCCAATAATGAGATATGCAGAAAAGTGTCAAGAATGTCTACTTCTTTGTCTGCAATAGCAACAGGACTATGTCAAATCTGTTGTTATTCTAATCTAGAACCACGTTGTATAAAGCAGGGTTTGGCCAACTATAGCCCATGGACCAAATTCCTCTCTTTCACCTGTTTTTGTAAGTGGTTTTATTAGAACATAGACACATCCATTAATTTATATATTGTCTGTAGCCATTTTCACAACACAGAAGTAGAGCTGAGTAGTTCAACAGAGACAGCAACATCTAAAATACTTACTATCTGGCCCTTTATACAAAAGGTTTACCAAACTCTACTTTAAAATATATTATGTAACATTCTTAATCTGGGGTTTACCTGATGAATACATGCCATCTCTATCCTTATCAAGGGATTTGGAGCATCAATGAAAAAGACAATGGGACTGAAAAATGTGCATTTGTAATGAATTAACTAGTAATTCTTATCAAACATACGTGGCTACTGTTGTAATTTGTAGTATTATCATTATTGGTCAAATTTATTAAGTTCTATTATGTGCCAAGCACCTTATATGCAGTATCTCATTTATTCCACACAAAAAACTTTGTAACATAGATACTATTTATTATAATGTCAATATTTGAAATGATGAAACTGAAAAGCAAAGAGCTAAAGTAACTTGCCCAGAGTTACACACTAAAGAACAGGTAGGGCAGGAGTCAAAAAACAAATCTATTCAAATCTGCAATTCATATTCTAAACCATATGTTCAGTAGACAACCCTACAAACTGGGGAGAGAAACAAAGGACTATACAAAACTCAATTTCTGCCTGATCCTGCAGTAAGCTGTCTAAACAGTTGTTTATATTGCAAACAAAACAAATACATCTGGAGAGTAAACATATCTGATAACAATAACAATAACTTAAGCATATTCTTAAAATAACCCTGTATGGTAGATGCACCTGAATATGTGTTCTGAGCTAAGGAATCAGGAGTGGCCAACCTGGAGATTTGTTCCTTGTCCATGAAGAGCATCTGAGCCTTCACCCCATCCTGTGGAACACAGGCCATACAGGGGATTAGGGCCCTGAGTTTTGGGTTAAATGGAGGCTGTCAGTTGGAGGTCATTAACGGGTAGGTATTAAGTGAAAATGCTACATAAACTGCAAGCTGTTTGTAAGTGGTTGTCATTTTCCTGCCCAGCCCACTGCCACTTGGCTGTGCCATTATCTTGTATAGCCCACTACCACTGGACTATAGGAAGGCAGATACATAAGGCCCACCACCAGTGGACTGTATATAAGGTGGATATCTTGTCCAGCCTGCTGCCATTGGACTGTTTCTGTATGTAAGGCAGTTCTCCTATCCTGCTCTCTGCTACTGGACTCTCTTCCCTGTATATAATCCCCTAATAAAACCCCATGTCTCGTTAGCTGGCTCTGGGCCTCTTCTTGGGTATCTTGAACCTGATGCCTTCCTTATTGAGGTTAATAGGGGTTCGGCATCATACATTGACTGTGGGAGGCACTTGAGGCATTGTAAATTTATTGTTCTATATAATTTCCAAATCAACCTTTGAACTGAGCTCCATTATCCACCAGTTTCTACAAATGAAAAGAGAAAAGATTAAGTCACTTGTTGAAGGTCACACAGAAAATAGCAACAGGTTCTCTGTTAAATCACTCTATAGTGTCCTACCCAATAGTCAATAAACAATACCTACACAACCAAAGCTTCAAACAACTTTTAAGTTTCTCACTCATAAATGTGAGCAGATATCCAAGAAACATTAGACATCAAGGAAATATTCTAACATAAAAACAAGCAAACAAAAAGGAAGTAATCAAAGAGATTGAGGGAGCAAGATGGTGGAATAGAAGGCTCCACTGATTGTCTTCCATCCCCACAAGGACACCAAGTTAACAGCTGTCTACAAAGAGAAAAACACCTTCATAGGAACCAAAAATCAGGTGAGTGACTGGTTTTAACTCTGTATCACTGAAGGAGGCACTGAAGAGATAGAAAAAACAGTTTCGAATCACGGACACCACCGCTCCCCCACCCCCACGGCAGGGGCAATGTGGTATGCAGAGAATCTCTGGGTACTGGGGGAGGGTACAGTAATGGTGAGGCATTGGACTCAGTACTGCTGTCCTGTTACAGCAGAAAGGAAAAGTGGACCATACTCTGTTGATGCCTGCCCATGGAGAAAACATTTGAACCAGCCCTAGCCAGAGGGGATCGCTGATCCCAGAGAACCAAACTTGAGTTCCAGGAAACTTTACTACTATGGGCTAAGTGCTTTGTGCTCTAAATAAACTGGAAAGGCAGGCTAGGCCATAAGTATTGTAACTCATAGGAAAGTCCTAGTACTAAACTGGACTCAGAGACAGTGGACCTGAGGGGCATATGACCTACTAAGATACCACCTAAGATGGCTAAGAGAGTGCTGGCATCTCCGCTCCCATAACCCTAGTCTGCACAGCTCATGACTCCAAAAGAGAACCATTCCTTCTGCTTGAGGAGAGGAGACAGAAGAGTGGGAAGAACTAGTCTTGCATCTTGGATACTACCTCAAACACAGCAGGACAGGGCACCAGTCAGAGTTGTGAGGCCCACAGTCCAGGATCCAGCTCCTGGATGACATTTCTAGACACACCCTGGGCCATTGCCTTGGATGAAAAGGCCCAGTACTGGCATCACCTACTAGCTAAAGAGCCCTTGGGCCCTAAACCATCAGCAGTGATAACCAAGTACTAAGTTGAGGGCCTTGGGTGAGCCTCTGAGACTTGCTGGCTTCAGGTGAGACTCAGCACATTTCTAGCTGTGGTGGCTATGGAGCCAAACTCCTTCAGCTTGAGAACAGTAGAGTGCAAAGTAAAGGGGACTTTGTTTTGCTCCTTAGGTACTGATGCGGAAGCGGGGCAGGGAGGTGCTGGGAGGAGAAGGGCTAGTCCCTGGCAAGGGCTCCACCCCTGGGCCTGTGCCCATGGACCTAGGTGAAGATGGGCACTCCTGCCTTGGTGCCCAAATATTGCATTTCCCAAGACCACCTGGCCTGTTATGTCCCCACTATGTGCCTATAAAAACCCTGAGACCCTAGCAGGCACACACAGAGGCAGCTGGACATCTAGAGGAGCATATCAGTGGAGGAACACATGGGCAGCTAGACGTAAAGAGGAACACACTGGCGTAGGAGCACACCACCAAAGGAGCACACCACCACGTCAGCAGGCCATTGACAGGTGGAACAACATGGAGTTTGGCTGGGGCAGTCGTAGGAGAGCCCAGGCTGCCAAGTGGCCCGACCCCAGGGGAAAACCATGTCCTTTCTGGCTCCACAGTCTGCTGAGAGCTAATTCCACTCATGAAAACCTTGCAGTCATTCTCCAAGCCCACATGTGATCCAGTTCTTCCCATACACGAAGCCAAGAACCCTGGGATACAGAAAGCCCTCTATCCTTGCAATAAGACAGGGATCTAACTGAGTTGACTAACAGAAGCTGCTGATGGGCAGCTAAGCTAAAAGAGCACCCTGTAACACATGCCCACTGGGGCTTCAGCTGTAAACATTCACCCCTAGACACTGCCATGGGATCAGAGCTCCACAGCCTGCCCGTCTGTATGCTCCCCTAGAGGTTTGAGCAGCGGGACACTGAAGAAGTCAGCCACACCCTCATCACACACCCTGCAAGGGGGACAAGAGAACTTTTCCCATTTCAATACCAGCACAGCCACAGGGGAGTAGAGCACCAAGTGGGTTCTTGGGGTCCCTGATTTCAGGACTAGAATCTTAGACAGCATCTTTGGGTCTCCCTGGGCCAGAAGGGAGCCCACTGCCCTGAGTGAGCTCCAGGCCAGATAGTATTCACCACAAGCTGACTTCAGAGCCCTTGGGTAGCATCTTGGTATGTGCCCTGGGCCAGAAGGGAGCTCACTGCCCTTGGGCCTTAAGGGAACATCAGCAGTAGTGTGGCAGTATTCCCTGTGGCCTGGGTGGCAGTGGCTACAAAGTGAGGTTCCTCTGCCTTTGGAAAGGGTGGGGAACAGTGTGAAGGATTGTGTCTTCTGGATTGAGTGCCAGCTCAGCCACAGTACAATAGAACACCAAGTAGACTTCTAAGGTTTTTGACCCTAGTCCCTGTCTTCCAGATGGCACCTTGGACCTCGGACCCACCTGGGTCCTGGGGGAACTTGCCACCCCAAAGGGAAGGACAGTTCACAGTTTTGGCAGATTTTGCCACCTGCTGATTGCAGAGCCCCATGGCCTTGAGCAGACATAGGCTGTAGCCAGCGAGTGGTTACAGTAGGCCTTGAGGGAGACCCAGTGCTGTGCTGGCTTCACATATGACTCAACATAGTCATAGGGGTGGTGGCCACAGGGGTGTTTGTGTCACTCCATCGCCAGCTTTAGGTGGCTTAGAATAGAAAAATACTCCATTTTTTTGGGAGAAGTGGAAGGAAGAGATCAAGAGTCTCTGTCTAGTAATCCAGAGAATTCTCCTGAATCTTGTCCAAGAACATCAAAGCAGTACCTCTACAAGTCTGCAAGAACCAGTGTCACCAGGCTTGCGGTACTCCCTAAAGCAGATGCAGCTCAGATCACAACACCCAAGTTTTTTAGAATATATGGAAAGCATTAAGAGATACAGGTACAAACAAGCCCAAACAGTGAAGACTGCAGTAAATCCCTAACTTGTCAATGTCCATTCACCAAAGAACATCTACTAGCATCAACACCATCCAGGAAAATGACCTCACAACATGAACTAAATAAGCCACTAGTAACCAATCCTGGAGAAACAGAAAATGTAATCTTTTGAACAGAGAATTCAAAATACCTGTGTTGAGGAAACTCAAAAAAATTCAAGATAACACACAGAAGGAATTCAGAATTCTATCAGAAAAAAATAAACAAAGATATTGAAATAATTTAAAAGAATCAAGCAGAAATTCTGGAGTTGAAAAATGCCTCAGAATCTTTTAAGAGAAGAATTGATCAAGCACAAGAAAGAATTAGTGAGCTTGAAGACAGGCTATTTGGAAATACACAGTCGGAAGAGACAAAAGACAAAAGAATAAAAAACAATGATACACAACTACAGGATCTAGAAAATCACTTCAAAAGGGCAAATCTGAGTTATGGGCCTTAAAGACAAGGTAGAGAAAAAGATAGGAGTGCAAATTTTATTCAAAGAGATAATAATAGAGAACTTCCCAAACCTAGAGAAAGATATCAATATATAAATACAAGAAGGTTGTAGAACACCAAGCAGACTTAACCCAAAGAAGATTACCTCAAGGCACTTAATAATCAAACTCCCAAAATCAAGCATTAGGAAAGAATCCTAAAAGCAACAAAAGAAGAGAAACAACATAAAATGGAGTTCCAATATGTCTGGCAGGAGACTTTTCAGTGGAAATATTACAGTCCAGTATAAATAATATGTCATATTTAAAATGTGCAAAGAAAAAAGAATACTTTAGAATAGTATATCCAACAAAACTATCCTTCAAACATGAAAGAGAAATAAAGACTTTCCCACACAAACAAAAGCTGAGATATTTCATTAACACCAGACCTGTCCTACAAGAACTGCTAAAGACAGTACATCAATCAGAAAGAAAAGAACGTTAATTAGCAATAAGTAATCACCTGAAGGTACAAAACTTACTAATAATAGTAAGTTCACAGGAAAACACAAAAACATTATGACATTGTAACTGTGGTGTATAAACTACTCTTATCCTAAGTAGAAAGACTAAATGATCTGATCAAAAATAATAACTAGAGTGATTTTTCAAGACACATAAATGGAAACAACAAAAAGTTATAAAGCAGGGACAATATTAAGGCATCGAGTTTTTATTAGTTTTCTTTTTGCTTGTTTGTTTATTCAAACAGTATTAAGTAGTTATCAGGTTAAAATAATGGGTTATAAGATAGCATTTGCAACCGTTGTGGTAACCCGAAACCAAAATACAATGCATATACAAAAAATAAAAAGCAAGAAACTGAAGCATATCACCAGAGAAAATAACCTTCACTAAAGGAAGACAGAAAGGAAAGAAGGAAGAGAAAGCCACAAAACAATGAGAAAACAAATAACAAAATGGCAGGAGTAAGTCCATACCTTTCAATAATAACATTGAATGTAAATGGACTAAACTCTCCAATCAAAAGACATAGGGCCAGGCGTGGTGGTTTATGCCTGTAATCCCAGCACTTTGGGAGGCCAAGGTGGGTGGATCACCTGAGGTCGGGAGTTAAGAGCAGCCTGACCAACATGGAGAAACCCTGTCTCTACTAAAAAAAAATTCAAAATTAGCTGGGCATGGCGGCACATGCCTGTAATCCCAGCTACTCTGGAGGCTGAGGCAGGAGATCACTTCAATCTGGGAGGCGGAGGTTGCGGTGAGCCAAGATTGCGCCATTGCCCTCCAGCCTAGGCAACAGGAGCGAGACTGCGTCTCAAAAAACAAAACAAAACAAAACAAAACAAAACAAACAAACAAAAAAGACATAGAGTGGCAAAATGGATGAAAAACAAAATCCATTGTTCTATTGCCTGCAAGAAACATCTTGCACCTAAAATTGCATACATAGACTAAAAATAAAGGGATGGAAAAGCATATTCCAGGCCAATAGAAACCACAAAAAGAGCAGAAGTAGCTATACTTATATCAGACAAAATATATTAAAATATGCATTATATACAAGCATATTATATGTCATAATAATATGAAAATATATATTGTATGTTATTTCAAGACTAAAACTATAAGAAGAGACAAGGTCACTACATAATAATAAAGGGGCCAATTTAGCAAGAGGACATAACCATTCTTAATATACATGCACCCAACATGGAGCACTCAGATATAGAAAGCAAATATTAATAGAGCTAAAGAGAGAGATAGGCTTCAATACAATAATAGCTGGAGATTTCAACACCCCACTTTCAGCATTGGACATATCTTTCAGACAGAAAAACAACAAAGAAACATCAGGCTTAATCTGCACTTCAGAACAAAAGGCCCTAATAAATATTTACAGAACATTTTATCCAAGAGCTGCAGAATATACATGCTTTTCCTCAGCACATGGATTATTCTCACAGATAGACAATATGTTAGGCCTCAAAAAAGTCTTAAAAATGCAAAAAATTGAAATAATATCAAGCATATTCTGTGGCCAAAATAGAATAAAGCTAGAAGTTAATAACAAGAGGAATTTTGGAAATTGTACAAACACATGGAAATTAAAAATATGCTCCTGAATGATCAATAAATCAGTGAAAAAATTAAGAAAGACATTGAAAATTTTTTGAAACAAATAATAATGGAAACACAATACACCAAAACCTATTAGGATACAGCAAAAGCAGTTCTAAGAAGAAAGTTTATAGTAATAATGTGCTTGCATCAAAAAAAGAGAAAAACTCCGAGTAAACAATCTAACAATGCACCTTAAAGAACTAGAAAAGCAAGAGCAAACCAAATCCAAAATTAGTAGACAAAAAAGAAATAATAAAGATCAGAGCAGAAACACATGAAATTGAAGTGAAGCAAACAATACAAAAAGATCAGTGAAAGAAAAAGTTGGTTCTTTCAAATGTTAAACAAAATTGGCAAAACTTAGCCCAACTAAGAAAAAAGAGAAAATATCCAAATAAATAAAATCAGAGATGAAAAAGCAGACATTACAACTGATACTGCCAAAATTCAAAGGAACCCTCATGGCAACTGTGAGCAACTATATGCCAATAAATTGGAAAATCTAGAATAAATAAACTAATTCCTAGACACATAAACCCCACCAAGATTGAACCAGAAGAAATCCAAAACCTGAACTGACCAGTATCAAATAATGAGATAAAAGCTGTAATAAACATTATCCCAGGAAAGAAAAGCCCAGGACCTGATGGCTTCACTGCTGAATTCTATCAAACATTAAAAAAAGAGCTAATACCAATCCTATTCAAACTATCCTGAAAAACAGAGGAGGAAGGAAGATTTCCAAACTCATTCTACGATGCCTGTATTACCCTGGTACCAAAACCAAAGACACATCAAAGAAAGAAAGAAGACTACAGGCCAACATCTCTGATGAATATTGATGCAAAAATCCTCAAACAATACCAGCAAAATGAATTCCACAATACATTAAAAAGGTCATTCATCATGGCCAAGTGGGATTTATCCCAAGGATGCAAGCATGGTTCAACACACAGAAATCAATCAATATGATACATCATATCAAGAGAATGAAGGATAAAAACTATAAGATCGTTTCAACTGATGCTGAAAACCATTTGATAAAATTCAACATTGCTTCATGACAAAGAAAAACCCTCAAAAAACTGGTTATACAAGGAATATACCTCAACATAATGAAAGCTATATATGACAAACCCACAGCTACCATCATCCTGAATGGGGAAAAGATGAAATCCTTTTCTCTAAAATCTGGAACACAACAAGGATGCCCACTTTCACCACTGTTCAGTATAGAACTGGAAGTCCTAGCTAGAGCAATCAAACAAGAGAGAAAAAAATAAAAGACATCCAGATTGGAATGGAAGAAGTCAAATTATCCTCGTTTGAAGATAATATGATCTTATTTTGGAAAAACCTAGACTCCACCAAAAAACTATTAGAACTGTTAAGCAAATTCATAAAGTTGCAGGTTACAAAATTAGCACAAAAAATCAATAGCATTTCTATTTGCCAACAGTGAATAATGTGAAAAATAAGTTTAAAAAGTAATCTCATTTACAATAGCCACACATGAAACTAAATACCTACGAATTAATCAAAGAAGTGAAAAATTTCTGTAATAAAAACTATAAAATACCGGTGAAAGAAATTGAAGAAGATACCAAGAAATGGAAACATATTTTATGTTCATGAATTGGAAGAATCATTATTATTAAAATGTCCGTACAACCCAAAGTGATCTACTCAAAGCAAGATTCAATGCAATCCTTATTGAAACACCAATGACATTCTTCATAGAAATAGAAAAAAGAATCATAAAATTTATATGAAAGCTCAAAAGACCCAGAAAAACCAAAGCTATCCTAAGCAAAAAGAACAAAACAGAAAAAAAATCACATTACCTGACATCAAATTATACTATAGAACAATAGAACCCAAACAGCTTAGTACTGACATGAAAACAGACATATAAACCAATGAGAATGGAGAACCCAGAAACAAATCCACACAGCTATAGTGAACTTATTTTTGACAACGGTGCCAAGAGCATGCACTGGGGAAAAGATAGTCTCTTCAATAAATGGTACTGGGAAAACTGGATATCCATATGCAGAACAATGAAACTAGACCCTTATCTCTCACCATATACAAAAATCAAATTGAAATGGATTAATGACTTAAGACCACATACTCTGAAGCTACTATAAGAAAACATTGGGAAAATTCTCCAGGACATTTGTCTGGGCAAAAACTATATTGAGCAAGACCCTGCAAGCACAGGCAGCCAGAGCAAAAATGTACACATGGGATCTCATCAAGTTAAAAAGCTTTTTCACAGCACAAGATACAATCAACAAAGTGAAGAGACAACCCACAGAATGGGAGAAAATATTTGCAAACTATCCATCTGGCAAGGGATTAATAACCAGAATATATAAGGAACTCAACTCTATAGGAAAGAATATAATAATCTGATCAAAAATGGGCAAAAGATTTGAATAGCCATTTCTCAAAGGAAGACATATAAATGGCAAACAGGCATATGAAAACGTGCTCAACAGAGGAATGCAAACCAAAACTATAATGAGATATCATCTCACCCCAGTTAAAATGCTTATATCCAAAAGACAAGCAATAACAAATGCTGCCAAGGATGTGGAGAAGGAAAACACTTGTATACTGTTGGTGAGAATGTGAATTAGTACAAACACTATGGAGAACAGTTTGTAGGTTCCTTAAAACTATGAAAGAGCTACCCATATGATCCAACAATCCCACTGCTGGGTATATACCCCAAAGCAAGGAAATCAGTATATTGAAGAGATATCTGCACTCCCATGTTGAAGCACTGTTCACAATAGCTAAAATTGGGAAGTGACTTAAGTGTCCATCAACAGATGAATGGATAAAGAAAATGTAGTACATACAGACAATGGAGTACTATTAAGCCATTAAAAGAAATGCGATTCAGTCATTTTCAACAACGTAGATGGAACTGGAGACAATTATGTTAAGTGAAATAAGCCAGGCACAGAAAGACGAACATCACATGTTCTCACTTATTTGTGGGACCTGAAAATCAAAACAATTTAACCCATGGATGTAGAGAGAAGAATGGTAACCAGAGTTGGGGAGGGTAGTTGTGTTTGCCTGGGAGGCAGGAATTGTTAATCGGTATGAAAACACAGAATAATAAGACCTACTATTTGATAGCACAACAGGGCGACTTTAGTCAATAATAGCTTAATTATACATAAAATAGCTAAAGTAATGTAATTGGATTGTTTGTAACACAAAGGATAAATGCTTGAGCGGATGGATAATCCATTCTCTATGCTGTGCTTATGTCACATTGCATGCCTATATCAAAACATCTCATGTACCCCATAATTATATATACCTACTATGTACCCACACAAATTAAAAATTAAAAAAAATTAAAAACAGACGGTGAGGAAATTTTTAAAAATACCAATAATTACTATACTGGGAAAGTAAGAAAAGATGCTTTATCTATGAAACACAAACAGGATGTTAATTTTTCAAAGTAGGGTATCCAAATCACAAGAACTAGGTTCTGGAAAATAAAAATATGAGAGAACAAGTTCAATAGGAGAAATAGAGCAAATAAATAACAACAGAAATACAGGGATGAAAATAACAGAAAAAAAGTAATATTATTACAAGATTAGAACACTCAATATGCATTAGTAGTGCCAGAAATTATCAAATAAATAATTTAAACAGTTTTTCAGAACTGATGGATATGTTTCCAAAATGAATAGGGCCCACTGAGTGACCAGCACAGTGAAAAAAGACCCACATTAATAGACACCATCACTAAAACTAACAGGACTATACATAAATAGAACTGGAACACTTCCAGAGAGAGAGAAAAAAAAAGTGAGTTCACACAAAATAACACAATTTATCAGCAACATCAGAAGCTTAAAGAAAATTGAACAAGGTATTCTTTATTTTCTGCATGAATTGTAAATTCTGAGAGTCATGTTAAAGATTTCCACTAGGATTTTCACATTGCTAGTTTCTCTTTGTGTAGCTAACAGTTTTGCCTTGACTGTTTTGATCCTATTTTCTTTGTTATATAAAGTTTTATCTGTCACTTCTTCATGGTTTGTTTTACCTTGGATTTTTCATTATATTATATATTCTTGTCCTTTTTAAATCATCGTACATTGAATTCAACTTTAATATAAGTCAGGTCACCTCTATTCTGCAATTTAGTACATTTTTTAGAAGTTTTGCCACTTCATAATTTCCAACAGCCTGATTCTTTTATTTTAGAAATGTATTATGAATACTAAAAATATTTAAATATATTTGACCATATAGTTCTCTGGCAATATCAAAAACTGAAAAGTGTCCATGATAGTTCACATACTCCCACCTCCCACTAAAAATTAATGAGAGCTTTAATATTAAGTTTCATAATAAAGTGTTCCTGTTGACTTATTAAAAAGAAAGAACCATGAAAATATTTCAGAAAGTGGGAAAAATATCTTATTATTGTTTTAGAATAATGACTCTGGAACTAATGAGTATACTTGTACATTTGAGAATTGTTTTTGGAGGGTGTGGCAATTCTTGCTAAGTAGTGATTGTAATAGTTACAGGAGAGATGATAATTACTTGACCTAAGGCAGTTCGAGTGGGAATTGAGAGATGATTAATTGGATAATAGGCCAAAGAAGGTGGAGGTGGGAGGCTGTCTAAGATGATGTTGGGATTTCTATCTTGGTTAACTGCGGGATGATAATGGCATTAATTATCATAGAAAATGATAGCAAGAGATAATGGTGTTCATATGTTGATTTGAAGTGTCTCAGGAACCAGCACTTTGCCTTACAGATTCAAATAGAGGCTAGTAAAGTAATGAATCAGTCTTAATGTAAAACTTTCCTCTAGTCCTCCCTTGACCTAGTACCTGGATTCAGTAACTAGACTTTTACCCAACTGATCCTGTTACTAAATACCCATTAGACTTTCCTCCAATTCTGAAGATTAAGATGTTTCCTCTATGCTTCCTTCTTCGGAGTTCATTGAAAATATGCTACCTATTAATCTCTGCTATGGTCTGAGTGTTTTTGTGTCCCCCAAATTCATGTTGAATTCCTAACCTCTTAGGTAATAGGGTTAAACAACAAAAATATAGTGATAGTATTAATGTGAGAGTATTAAGAGGTGGGCCTTTGGGAGGTGATCAGGAGGATCTGCCCTCAGGAGTGGGATTACTGCCCTTATAAAGAAGCCTGAGAGAGCTTGTTTGCCACTTTCACCACAAGAGGACACAGTGAAAAAGTACCATCTGTGAACCAGGAAATGGGCTTCACCTAACAACAAATCTGCCAGTGACTTCGTCTTGGGCTTCCCAGCTTCTAGAACTTTGAAAAATAAATTTTTGTTGTTCAGAAGCTACCCGGTCTAGGATGTTTTCTTATAGCAGCTGAAAGGGACTAAAAAATCTCCTAATCCTAACTCCTCATTTTTGTTGATCTCTTGTTATCTCCTGACCAGTATCAGTTAAGATTCTTGGCTGTATGCAACAGAAGCCAACTTGAGCTAACATATGGCATTCAGTAACATAATAATAACAGGTACCATAAAGACTAAGTAGGAAAGCCAGAAAATCAGATTTAGGAAAGGGTCAGACGCCCACGGAGGCTGTGCAGTGAGAACCACATCCCAGAACCAATAAGGGGTTGATTAGAAACCAGTTTCTCTTCTGCTGCCATGATGCTGCAGAACACTGTAGCCACTGACGCAGAGACCTGGAACCCCCGCTCCGGGGGACTGATGCCAATATTGCTCTGTGAATATTATCTAAACTGACTTGCATCTTTCCCTCCAGGTCCAAATGTCCTGAAAGGTGTGTGTTGTGGCTTTGCCTAGGCCACATATTCGTGTCTTTGATGTCAGGTATGGAAATAGAGATGACTACCCCTCTTTCACTTCCTTAGTGAAAGGAGCACACTGTGTCCCACTAAATTATTCAACAAGTACTTATTGAGTATATGCTGTGCACCAGTTCTAAGCACTGGGATACAGTAGTGATCAAAATAAACCCAAATCCCTGTCCTCATAGACTTGTAGGATGACAATGAAAGGAAGTTTTTGGCATATTATTGCCTAAAGCTTGTTTTCCAATCTGCTATGAATTAGTGTTGGCAAAGATTCACACTCCAAACAAATGACTGATTTTCTGAAATCTATGTTTCCTAAAAATTGGGGTCAGCTGCAGGGTTTGAGACACTATCTAATAATGGACAAGTCCTAAAAGTTTGGAAAACCTACAAAGCAGCCATTTCATTCCTCAGCTTGTCACTTAAAACAAGTTTAGCCCCCTTGACTCCCAACTCAATGTTTCATGTCAATCCTATGCTTCTGTTTAACTTGTATGATATGATTACAATTTGAATGGGCCAGAAGTATTTCTTTTGAATCTTTGACAATTTTTTAGTTCTTATTTTATATGTACAGGCAAATTCTCAAATATTCTACAAACGGATCCTTACCTATGTAGGTTCAAGTCTAGAGCTTCCTGTGGGAGAAACTCTCAGCCATCTCTCACTCAATCCTCCAGTTGGAAAGAAAAGTGCAGTTGGTGTGTTAATCACTTCAGAACATTCGGGGTCCTTTACACAGTTATAAGAGATGTGAACACCTAAATATTGTGTGCAAGGGTTTCTAATCCCAGTCCCCTGCAACACAAAAAGAGGGAAGCTGAGGGGCTTGATGCTGAAATCCATAATTAGCAATGAAATATCCCACAAAAAATGATATAATGAAGGAGATTCAAGTATAGACTTAATCATAGTAATAATACTTCAAACGTTTAAGGGGTGAGCAGCCTCTGGAGACTGGACTATGAGCCTAACCAGCATGGATACTATGATGATTAATACTGAGTGTCAACTTGGTTGGATTGAAGGATGCAAAGTATTGATCCTGGGTGTCTCTGTGAGGGTGTTGCCAAAGGAGATTAACATTTGGGTCAGTGGACTGGGGAAAGCAGACCCACCCTTAATCTGGAGGGCACCAACTAATCAGCTGCCAGCGAATATAATGCAGGCAGAAAAACGTGAAAATGCAAGACTGCCCTAGCCTCCCAGCCTACATTTTTCTCCCATGCTGGGATGCTTCCTGCCCTCAAACATCGGACTCCAATTTCTTCAGTTTTGAGACTCGAACTGGCTCTCCTTGCTCTTCAAGCTTGCAGACAGCCTGTTGTGGGACCTTGTGATCATGCCGGTTAATAATTAATAAACTCGCCTTTATATGTGTGTGTGTGTGTGTGTATATGTATATGTGTATATATGTATATGTATATGTGCATATATATGTGTGTGTGTGTATATAATATATATATATATACACACTATTAGTTCTGTCCCTCTAGGGAACCCTGACTAGTACAGATACCTTGTCTGTATGGGGAAAAGCATTCCAATTTTGAAGCAATTCAATTTACAAATGAATTTCTGGAAGGCAGTCTTTCACCATTCTTCTTTTCAAGACTGGTCTTACAAAAGTTCCTGCCCTTACAAAACAACCAAACCCTTCAAAAGGAGAAAATAAGTGTTTCCCAGGTCCAGATGTCAAAATAACAGCAAAGTCTCAAACTGTGACTAAACCTCATCGCAGAAGAAAATATCAGTCTCCTAGGAAACCTACTTGAGCCAGAATTGTCATCACTCTAGCTGCTGAAGATATTTCTATACAGCTCACAAATTTTCACCTACAGTAAAATATTACTTTGAAAACCTTTATAAGCTACTAGAAAACCAGGTAGAATTTAAAGTCAATTCATTAATTTATTAAATGATTAGTTATGGAGAGCCAACTACAAGCTAGGAACTGTTCTGACTGAGTGTACAGCACTAATGATACTGACCAAACCTTTGCTTTCTAGAGCTAACAGTAAATGGAGAAAAAAATAAAGCAGACTTCAAGAATAAGGAGGCATAAGTTAGGGGTGCCACATTAGATAAGGGGGAAAGAGAAGGTGTCTCAGAGACAATACTGGAGCAGAGACTTGTGAAATGAAGGAGGAAGCCAGGGGGCCAAACAGATATCATAAAGGGATGGAGAGAGTAGGCCACATGAAAGCTCTGTAGCACTCACACTTTTGGTGCATGTAACGCTGATAGTTATTGAGAGCCACCTGGTGTAGCTCTAGCACAGTGAGTGAGCAGGAGGAGGCAGACATCTCACCTAGCAACATAACAGGGCCAGAACATTCAGGGCTGTATAGACACAGTAAGGACTTGGGATTCATTCTAAGTGAAATGGGAAGTATGTCAGTGGAGTTTCAACAGGTAAGCAACAAAATCTGACTTTCTTTTAAAAGACACCACTCTGATACCTCTGTGCAGAGATGTGAAAGATCTCCTAAGATGTGAGAATATTCCTGTAAAACAATGCTATTATTTGCTAGTTAGTTATCCTGATTAATTAGTTAATTAATTTTGTTGATCTTCCCTTTTGCACATTTTTGGCATGAGGGATCACAAAGCTTATATGATGTTCTGTTGATGCCAACAATAAGGTGAAGCGTCTTTTTTTCCAAACTGTCATTGATGTAATTATTTTTTATTATCCCAAAATTCTTGTGTTTGAACTCTAGACTTGATCTGGTTTTAAATAAGTTAACAGGAAAAAATAACCACAAAATTCTGTGGTATGAATACATTCCTTCTAAATACTAGATGTCTCTTATAAATCCTGATGCAACAAAGAGCATTTTTCTTTGCATTCAACTCTGAAAAAGCATCAGAAATATTGCTGACTTGTGATCTGAAAGGGAAAGAATAATAGATCAACAGATAAAGAAGAGATACTTTCTAAAAGCTTCAGTAGACATGGGAGGGCCACCTCTACCTTTTGTGTGTGGATCTGCCCTTCAACAATCAGTTCATCAGATGGTCTGACTGAAACTCTTAGAACTTAGTTCCTGGGATGGATCATAAAACACAGGTCTAAATTTATTAGCCTTAACATTCTACTGGCCACAGTGATTGGTTCAGAGGAGGTCACATGACCCCAGCCAGGACAGTCAAAGCTGATCTCAGGAATTATGGGCAGCTGAGAGAAAGTGTGCCTCTGTTTCCACTGAACACTAAGATGTAAATTGACTAGAGTTGGTGCACTAAGGCAAATCCTCTTTACAAAAAAAGAATCAACCCAGAAGTGGAACTGAAAAACTGAAAGAGAGAAATCAGACCTTGGTGTTATAATCTGAAACTTTGCTTTGAGCTACACCTAAAGGTAGTCTTCTCAGCATCTCACTTTGTGTGACCCATAAAATATATATTCTTGAAGCTACACTGGGTTAGGTTTTCTGTCACTTGAAACTGAAAATATGGTAATGGATATATATTGAGTTCAAACAATCTTGAATATGAATGATAAATTCAATAATACATAACACTAGATATTAGACTTTTTTCCCATTAAGATTACAACATCTTTTAATCTAGCGAATGGAAAAAATATTCTAAGATGTATCTAAATACAGAGAGAAATAAGAACTTAGAGACCTAGACTTATGGTGGAGTCCTGGGAAGTGAACAGGAAGAAGTGAAATGGGATTGATATGGGCTTCACGGAACAGAAAAAAGAGGAAAACTGAAATTTTCAAGCTAATCAGGAAGTCCAATGAGCATCAAGTTATAGAGAACAGTAAGTCAGAATATAAACGAAGCAAAAGACCAAACAGACCCCTAAACCAGTACCAGAAGGTCTAAAACTTGTATTAAAAGAGCCAGACTTGAAAAAGGTGCCCAGGGACTTGGGGATTTGCTGAAGTGCTTTTTATAGGTTACCTTTGGAGTCAGCATAGGTGGAGAGGGAGCTAGTGAAGGCACTGAATAGACAAGAATATACTTGACAAAATAAAATATTCAGTTATGTATCCAGGCCAAGTAAAATATTCAGAATTCAGTAGACCTTCAAATCCCTAAGGCAACATGACTTTGAAAGGAGAAATATCTTCCTGTGGAAAAACATTCCCTGTTAATGACATGGTAATTCTCTATGACCTGCAACTGAATCACTGAAAGCCATCAAAGTACAAGATGAAAGTTGTATTTCTCTGCTTCTCTCCCACGTATCCCCTCCCACCCTAACATAAATGTGTTTGGCATTGACTGATTCACAATGAAAAATGAAGACATGAACTAAATTTACTGTAAATGTGCATGAGATTAAGGAAAAATGTGAACACTCAGAAGGTATTGCTACATAGAAAGAACTTTGAAGCTGTGAAAAGAGCTATAGCTACAGGTCAAAGCTAGACTCAGACACAATTGTGAGATGAAGGCGCTTAGCAAAGTCATACTTACAGTGCATGCTTGGACCAGCAGTGTCAATATCACCTGGGAACTTATCAGGCAGAACTACCAAATTAGAAACTCCAGGGAGGGAGCTCAGCACTCTGGTTTAACAAGGCCCTCAGATGATTCTGAGTTACACTAAAGTTTGCCACCTACTGCCTTTCCCCAGGCTCCCTCAGCAGGAGTCACTGAAACCTTCCCTCTAACAACTCAACCATAACCATTTTCTGAGCACATAATGACCCCAGTAGAGAGAATAGTAGTAGCCCCAAACCAAAAAATGATGAAGTAAGTCTTCAGTTATTTTTAGCCTCATAAATCTTGTGACTTTCTGTAACACCAACCTGTCTACATGACAGTCCCTTGGATCAAGGCAGGTAAAAATAGGCAAGTAAATAAATACAGTATTGATACAAATTTTATAAAATTGGACAACTGCATAGCATTTCATTGATGTATTAAAACTTGGTCTCACTAGACTATGTTATACACACCTAGAGAATAACTAATAATATAAAGTACCTATAAGAGCACCACCTCACTATGTCAGGAACACAACAAAACAATAGATAATAGGTTCAAAATACCTTCAAAAGGTAAATTTTGATTCATCCAAAATACTTAGGATGGTTCATTATGCTACATATTATTTATTGAAATGTTTATACCTGTTTCTGTCTTTCAGATTTAAAATACACCAAAATGCACTCATAGAAAAAAAATGATTCAGGCTGAAAGAGAAACTTCTTGTGATTACAGCAAATGCCCTCAAACAAAAACAAACAAACAAACAAAAAGTTAAAAAGGTTTATAAATGAAAAAGCAAGAAAAAGAAAAAAGATGAATAGAGTCATACTAAGGGAAGAAAGATTCTTCAAGGAAGTGGTAAGAAAACTAAAATTAAGTTTCATCTTGGGTATACTTTATTTTCTTGAAAAACAAATGTTACTGACAACCACCACAAAAATATCTGGCAGTGTGGTTGATACATACGTAACTGTCTGCATTGTGTAAAGATTCAGATGGGCATGTGTTAAAAATTTTTATTTATTTTTAATTCTAAGCAGCAGTATATGTTGGAAACATGTTAGGATTTAAACTAGAAACAATACTAACTACACTGAAAGCCACAAGAGTCATCATAGACTTTTGTTTTGCAAAGGATATTAATGGACATGGATTCAAATCTTCATACCAACACAGAGACTCCTTTTCCAGCATCCATGGTAAGTGATCCCAAAGCCTCTGGTTGAACATAGGCAGAAGAGGCAGTTTGACCTCTTTTTAGTAATATAAATCATCAGAAAATTTTGTTTTAATTTGATAAAAATGCCTTGTCATATCATTTTGTCAACGATATACCCATTTTAGGCACCTCTTACAGTTTGATCATAAGCTGACTGTCCTATAAGATGATGCATAGAATTAAAAGAAATATTCTGTTTGCATATTTTTTATTCCTATGATTCATTTTATTTTCATGCAATTCGGCCATAAATGACCATAACTTTGGGGTATATATGTGACTACCCAAGGGTTGCTGGTATTTTAAAAGCACTAATAAATACCTTGCAACTTAACATTCTCTTTTCTGAAACCATATTTTAGTTCAGCATTCATCCAGCATCATGAAATATAAAATATTTTTCATATATTACATTTCCAGATAAATACAAATGCCCCTTATTATAATAACACTAAACAATTTTAGTGGCACTCTTTATGAATGTAACAGTTGTAACTGACTTTGAAATAGCATGTCTGCTAAGTCAGCAAAGAAACAGCCTGCCCTATGAAGGTGAGATAAACTGCTAGCTGCCTCCTCATAAAAACAAGAACAAGCCATCATTTTAAAGCAGAATTTCTCTTTCTTGAGAAGAATACATTTTGTGATCTCATTAAGAAATAATGTCTATTTAATGAGAGTGAGGAGCATTTTTGTCCAATAGGAAGAATGTAATGTTAACTTTTACAGCCTAAAATAATATAATCACTTTGGTATATAGAGCTAATCTTGGAGGAAGGGCTAGAACAATTTGCTTAAATAATTTTGGAAGAGAAAAAGTCCAAGACTTCCAGTCATGCTTCATGACATCCAATGTTGGGGGATAACTGGGTGAATTCGTGCATGCATTCATTCATTCATTCATCTATCCATTAAGAGTCAAACAAATCTAGATACTAGGAACACAGCAGGAAACAATGCCCTGCCCTCATGGCTCCTGGCCAAGTCTGCTGGTACAGATGGACACCAATGATGCACTTGAATGGCAGTAAGTCTGACGCTCAACCTAAGGGCCAGAGTGTACAGGAGGAGAGATGATGTTAGCACACCAGCCTCCCTGGCATAGTGGCTGTGTTTTGTGGAGCAATAACTGGTATATCTTAACAGTTCAGTGCTGCCTCTTATTAAATCAAGAGCTTTATACTGAAGTAGTGCAGCCAAATTAAATAGAGGCTACTAAAAGAAATGGAAACCTTTTTTTAATGACTCAGGTCATCACTGTAAAAATTATTAATATTATAGCAGCATAATATTACCACCTGGAGTCTTGATACTTAAAGATATTTGAAATTGTTTATGTTGGTGGGCAACATAAACCTTCTCCCCCCAAAATAGTTTTCTGATTTCTGTGTCTTAGGAATCTACAAGAAATGGAATAGACCAGGGTGACCTATCATTTGCATAATGACCTTCTTTGGTTCCACCACATTCTACATTTCTTTTTATCCACAATGTTTACTGCTCTCTGGAGAAGGAACCTAGTTTTCCTCTAGTAATTTTGATGAATGGCTACTGGCTGTTGGGGAAGACATACACAAAATTAAAATATAAAGTAAGGGAAGCTTGAACTATTGGGAAACATCTGTAATCCACATGATTTCCCTGTTATGCTGTAGTCCTGAAACGTCAAAAAGGAGGCAAGGCCTTCAAATGACAACATTAGAAGCTGATTTTACTGCTTTTTGTCCCAATAAATCTACTCAAATTTTAGAATGTTATGATTTATGGTAATGGTAGAGAACACGGAGAAATATTTATGTAGGACGGAGATCATGGCTAAGAGTCTTAGCAAAATATTATTTCCTTGAATTAGCCTTGAAACAGCAAAATCTATTCTTTTGCTTGTTTGGGGTTTTGTGAGGAATTTTTGTTTGTTTTTCAGATTTATTGAGGTACGGTTGACAAAAATTGTATATATTCAATGTGTACACTGTGGTGTTTTGATATATGTATACATTGGGAAATGATAATTATAATCAAATTAATTAACATATCCATTATCTCACATAGTTACATTTTTGTATGATAAGAATATTTAAGATGTATTCTCTTAGCAAATTTCAAGTTTAAGTGTACAGTATATTATTATTAGCTATAGTCACGAAGCTGTTCATGGTATCTCCAGAACTTACTCATTTTGAAATTGCAAGTTTACACACTTTGATTAACATCTCCCTATTTCCTCCATCACTTGACTCCTGGAAACCATCTTTCTTCTTTCTGTTTCTATGAGTTCAACTTTTTTAGATTCCACATGTAAACATGTGAAATCATGCAGTATTTGTCTTTCTGTGTCTGGTTTATTTAACAGCATAATATCCTCCAGATACATCCATGTGGTTGCAAAGGCAGGATTTCTTTCTTTTATTAAGGCTAAATAGTATTCCATTGCATACCACATTTTCTTTATCCATTCTTCTGCTCAGAGACACATAGGTTGATTTCATATCATATCCATTCTTCTGCTCAGAGACACATAGATTGATTTCATGTCTTGGCTATTGTGAATAATGCTGCAAGAAATGGGATTGCAGATATATCTTCTATGTACTGATTTCATTTTCTTTGGATATATACCCAGAAGTGGGATTGTTGGATAATATGATAGTTCTGTTTTTAATTTTTTGAGGAACTAGCATATTCTTTTTTTATGATGACTGTACCAATTTACATGCCTATCAGCAATGTATAAAGTTTCCCTTTTCTCAATGTCCTTGCCAACATTTATCTTTTGACTTTTTGATAATAGTCCTGCTAATGATTATGAGCTGATGTCTCATTGTGGTTTTAATTTGCATTTTCCTGATGATTAGTGATGTTGAGCACTTTTTCATATACAATATCTGTTGGCTATTTGTGCATCTTCTTTTGAGAAAGGTCAGTTCAGGTTCTTTGCTCATTTTTAAATCAAGTTTTTTGTTTTTGTTTGCTATTGAGTTGCATGAGTTCCTCACATATTGTGGATATTAATCCCTAATTAAATATATGGTTTGCAAATATTTTCTGACATTCCACGAGTTGCCTTTTTACTATGTTGATTAATTTATTTACTGTGCAGAAACTTTTTAGTTTGATGTAGTATGATGTATTTATTTTTGCTTTTATTGCCTATGCTTTTTGTGTCATATCCAAAAAATCATTGCCAAGACTAATGTCATGAAACTTTTCCCCTAAGTTTTTGTCCAGGAAGCTTATGGTTTTAGATCTTACATTTAAGTCTTCAATAAATTTTGAGTTGATTTTGTGTATGGTGTAAAATAAACATCCTTGTGTTTTGTTAGTTTTTTTTTTTGTGTGTGTGTGTGTGTTTTTTTTTTTCACATGCAGATATCCAGTTTCCTCAGCTCCGTTTACTAATGATAATATTCCTTCTATTCCTTCCCTATTGTGTATTCTAGGTAACTCTGACCATGTGCATGTGGGTTTATTTCTGGGCTTTCTATTCTGAGCATCAGCCTATGTATCTGTTTTTATGTCAGGACCATAGTGTTTTGCATACTAAGTTTGTAGTATATTTTAAAGTTAGGCAGTGTAATAGCTACAGCTTTGTTCTTCTTGCTTTAGCTATTTGGGGTCTTTTGTAGTTCAATACAAATCTTAGAATTTTTTTTTCTATTTCCATGTAAAATGACAATAGAAATTTGATAGCAATTACTTTAAATCTAGAGATCATTTTAGGTAGTATGCACATTTTAACAATGTTAATTCTTCTGATCCATGAACATAGGATACTTTTTCACTTATTTGTGTCTTTTTCAATATCATTCATCAATGTTCCATTGTTTTCAGTGTATGGAAACTTTTCCTCCTTGGTTAAGTTTATTCCTAAGTATTTTATTCTTTTAGATGCTATTGTAAATGGGATTATTTTCTTAGTTTCTTATTCAAATGGTTCCTAGTGAGTGTACAGAAAACAATTGATTTTTATATGTGAATTTTACATCCTGCAACTTTGTTTATTAGTTCTAACAGTTCTTTGGTGGAATCTTTAGAATTTTCTTTATATATAGTCTATGATCTAAATTTAAGATTATGTCATCTGCAAACAGAGATAAATTTGCTTCTTTATTTTCTATTTAGATGCCTTGATTTATTTCTTTCTTGTGTCTAATTGCTCTGGCTAGGACTTCCAGTACAATGTTGAATAGAAGTGGTGAGAGTGGCCATCTTGTCTTTTTACTAATCTTAGAGGAAAAGCTTCAAGTTTTCAGGCATATTGGCCTGTACTTTTATTATTATCATTCTTCTTCTTCTTCTTCTTATTATTATTATTATTATTTTAGTGTCATTGCCTGGCTTTTGGTGTCAGGGTAATCCCATACTCTTAAAATGAGTTTGGAAGTGTTTCCTCATCAATTTTTTGAAAAAATTTGAGAGGGATTGACCTTAATTCTTCTTTAAACTTTTGATAGAATTTACTCATAAAGCCATCCAGTCTGGGCTTTTCTTTGATGGAAGATTATATATTGCTGATCTAATTTCCTTACTGGTTATTGATCCCTTCAGATTTTATATTTCATCATGCTTCAGTCTTAGTAGGTTGTAAGTTTCTGTGAATTTATCTATAGTAAAATGTATTCCTATGGTGTAGCTGAATATCATTAGGATAACAAGGTCTAAGACTTTAGAATTTAGAGACACCTCTGTACTTGTTTTCTACTTTAGTATCCTATTAAACAAAAAATATCAACCTCCCCAAACACCTCCAACTTTTGTGCTGGACTTTTGGATATACAAGCTCTTAATTTTTCTTTGATATTTCTCTTTTTCTTCAAAATTATCAGACATTTCTGAATCTTTCTTCGTTCCCCTCTTGCATTAGTGCCTTCTTGTCTGAATTCACCTCTCACTTCCTCCAGATAAATCAACAATTTATTTAATGTAGGATTCAAAGTCAAAATATTTTAGGCAAAATCTTCAAATAACGTCACACTTGAAGTTATTTAAACTTTAAGACCTGCATAACAGCGGTTTATTTAGTTTTTAAAATCCATTCTGAGAACCCACAGGACAGAGGCTGAGAATGTTTTAATTTCAACCACCAGCTAGATGATGTGCTCCTATAAGGTGGACCATTAACACTTCACATCAGAGTCTATCCTGGGGAAAATCTTCTAAAGTAGGATTGTTAAACTAGACCACTCAAAGATCTATACTGACACCTGTATGAGCAAGCTATAGTTCTATAAATGCTAGGAATTTATATTTCTATAAATTCAGCTGATCTAATTGAGATATATTACCTTAGGGTCTTAGGAGGCTGTAGCTAAAAAATTTTTAAAAAGTTGTTAAACAATAATAGCATATATATGCCCTAAATAAAATTGATTTAACAATTTTATTAATTTCATAAATATTTACAGAAAACCTAGTGCATATAAGTCATTGTTTATGGTTCTGAGGGTACAGAATGACCAAGAAAGAAAATGTTTTTGATCTTAAAAAACTGACATTCTTGTGGGAGAAAAATTCAATAAAATAAATTAACAAAAAAAATTTAGATTGCGATAAGGTCTAAGAAGGATATAAAAAATGGATAGTAATATAGACAGGAAGTAGACCTGAGAGTAAAGGGCTCTATGAAGAAAGTTATTGAGGAAGGCATCCCTTAGGAAGTAAACTTTAACTCAGACCTGATTAAATTTTAAACTTTGTACCAGCATTTGGTTTAAACCAGAAACATTTTGGTAAAGAAAAGGTTTAGAAAAGGCAAAGTACATAAGTGAGAGTAATAAAATTTTAAAAAAAAGTAATTTATAGGATACATTTGTGCTATGTTATAATGAGAGTTGAGAATGTATTTTTTAAAGCAGACTTTATTATATTGGTAAGTATTCACTGGATATGATTGAAAGCTCTAGCGAGTAAGTTATTACAGGAAGATACACTCTGTGCACTCTAAAATGATAGAAGGAAGATAAAAAGCAGAAGTCTTATTAAAAATCACCTATCTATATTTTTACCCAGGATGACCCACATTTTCTGTTCAAATCACCGCCACAGAGGAAAATAGGATTTGTCATGCTGGATTAGATCATTGCTCTATTGCATGTGCAATGCTGATTCCAGCATGAGTCAAATTTTGTTGCATCAGACGAAAGTAAAAGCTTCCAAAACAAGTTGTCATACTTGCTGTGCTTTCAACTGCAGTCAAAATTCCATGTAGAGCTATACTTCAATCATTGAGCTCCTATTTTAGATATAAGACTTTTTTTAAGAAGTTTAAGACACTATATTTTATAGAGGCCTCAATAAATGTGAAATATGATCACATCTTCCAGCTTCAAGTCTCCTGCTCTAAATGTTTCTCTTTATCTCCCATCTATATTCATTTTGTGCCATGGAAGACGGGAGAAAAAGAGGCAGTAAACAGCTATATAGTTCCATAGGATATGGTTGAAGCAACAACCGTGTTCATCTTTTAGGCTGCTGCATAGAGATTTTCTTTCTGCTTCAAAGAAGCCTCCAAATGTTAGCTTTACTCTGTTTTACAAAAGATACATTGTATGAATTGTTATGGTCCATGAACCTGCAGGAATAACTCATTGTAATGCTGTAGAACTTTTTCTAGCTAATCTGCATAAGAGTCAGTATAGACCCTACTCAAATAAAAATATGGTTAATTATGAATAGAATATTTTCATGCTGAATGTAGGGATTGTATTTTATATATCCATCCCAGCCAGGCTTGCTTTATATTCCATATTCCCTTGCACATTGTAGGTGCTCAATAAATGATTAGCCTGTCAAATTTGTCTTCCTAATTAAAGAGTTTAGGCCATTTATATTTATTAGGATAACATATTTTGTTTTGTTATATTGTATTATGTTGACCTTTCTATTTTTACTATGCTTTTTTATTCTTATTTTTCTTTTTCTATATTGATATTTCTTGTTACTTTTCCTTTTACAGGTTTTCACATTATAAAATATATTACTATATTTTAGTGTTATCTTAAAATTTTAAATGTACATTTAACTTAACAAAATGTAAAGTTAGTCAACAGTCTTACCAATAGTGCAAGCAATACATGGATGGTAGAATGCCATAACTCTTGTCATCCATTCTCCATTATATCCTAATAACTAATATTTCAGATTTAACTTTTTTAGTCTTAACTCCAGAAATTAGGAACAGCTACTAATTTATACAGTCAATAATTATTTACATTTACCCACAAAAATTCCAGCTTTTGTTAACCATTCCTTTTTCCATTTTAGGCCTTCCTTCTGGGATTATTTTTATTCTTCCTGAGGTACATCCTTTGGCATTTCCTTTAGTGTGCATATGTAGGTGACAAAGTCATTTTTATTTGTCTGAAAATATCTTTATTCTACTTCTATTTTAACTGTAGTTTCATTTGTTATAGAACTCTAGTATTTCTAGATTATAAGTGTTTTTTGCTCAGGGTTTGAAGTTATCATTTCATAACTTCGTTATTTTTTGGCTTCTAATACTTTAAAGAGATATCTTTTAAAAAGATAGCTCCTGCATCACTCTAATTGCTTTTCCTTTGTAGATAGCCTGCCTTTTCTCTCTGCAGCCAGATATTATTTCCTCCACATCTCTCTATTTGCTTCATCTGGAATTTAGATTAAATAGTCACCAAAATTTGTCATTCTATTATCCATGTAATTTACCCCTTTTGATATTTCCCATCACTTTTCCTAACTTTTCTGGATTTCTTTTTAGATATTTTATCCAATTTAGGCCAGGCATGGTGGCTTATGCCTGTAATCCTAGCACTTTGGGAGGCAGAGGCAGGTGGATCACGAGGTCAGCAGTTCAAGACCAGCCTGACCAACATGGTGAAACCCCGTCTGTACTAAAAATACAAAAATTAGCCAGGCATGGTGGCACGTGCCTGTAATCCCAGCTACTCAGGAGGTTGAGGCAGGAGAATCGCTTGAACTCAGGGGGTGGAGGTTGCAGTGAGCCAAGACTGCGCCATTGCACTCCAGCCTGGGCAACAGAGCGAGACAGTCTCAAGAAATATATATATGTACTTTATCCAATTTATTAATACCTTCAATTGTGTCTAACTTGCTATTTAACTTATTCACTATTCTCTATTATATCATAATTATACACTTAATATTTTAACTATTTTTCAAAATTATCAGGGTAATTTTGACAACTTCATATTTGTATCATATATTCAATATTAACCTTTATTTGGGGCTATCTTATTTCTTCTGATAATTATCTTAATATTATCTGATTATTATAAGTTATTTGTTTCTTTTTATTTTAGATTTTTAAACTTCTAATGTTAGGGTTTGATTCTTTTGTTTGATGTTTTTGACGTCTCTCATTCATTTGGATTTGCATGGCTTGTGTACATATACACCATGGAATGCTGTGCAACCATGAAAAAGAATGAGGTCATGTTCTTTGCAGGGACATAAATAGAGATGGAGACCATTATCCTTAGCAAACTAACATAGGGACAGAAATCCAAATACTGCATTTTCTTACTTATAAGTGGGAGCTAAATGATGAGAATACATGGACACACAGAGGGGAACAACATACACTAGGGCCTTTTGGAGGGTGGAGGTTGGGAGGAGGGAGAGGATCAAGAAAAATAATTAATGGGTAGTAGGCTTAATACCTGGGTGATGAAATAATCTGTACAACAATGCTCCATGATACAAGTTTACCTATATAACAAACCTGCACTTGTACCCTTGAACTTAAAATAAAAGTTTTAAAGAAAAAAAAGAATTTTAAGGAGATCCTCATTTAAAAAAAAAAAAAGTTTATTCTCCTATTCAAAAACAAGGACAAATGGGCAGTCTCACCATTGCCATGTGAAAGGCAGCTTTTTAAGCCACTGCAATTGTCATCTTCTGTGGGTCAGGTATGATACAATGTGCAGAGATGTTTCCTATTTGGCTGCCTGGAGTTTGTCACCTGTCTCCAACCCAGCAGGCACATCACTGGATCTCTATATGCTCTTGGCACTAGTTTACCTCTCTGGGTTTAAATTTTCTCTCTGTTTCAAACCTCCAAGTATTTCCCATACTATCTCACCAGTTGAGAAATTTTTTTCTAAACAAATTTTTTCTAAAAATATGTTTTGCCTGTGTATATGTATATACATATATATGTATATGAGTATATATGTGTATATACATATACATGCATATGTGTATATACATATATATGTATATACATATATGTATATGTGTATATATGTGTATATACATATATATGTATATGTGTATATATGTGTATATACATATATGTATATGTGTATATATGTGTATATACATATATGTATATGTGTATATATGTGTATATACACACATATATGCATATGTGTATATATGTGTATATACACACATATATGTATATGTGTGTATATACACTATATATGTATATGTGTATATACACATATATATGTATATGTGTATATATGTGTATATACACATATATGTATATGTGTATATATATGTGTATATACACATATACGTATATGTGTATATATGTGTATATGTGTATATACACATATATATGTATATGTGTATATGTGTATATACACATATATGTATATGTGTATATACGTGTATATACACGTATATGTGTATATACGTGTATATACACATATGTGTATATATGTGTATATATGTGTATATACACATGTATATGTGTATGTGTATATATGTGTATATACACATATATATGTATATGTGTGTATATGTGTATATATATGTGTATATACACATATGTAGATGTGTATATATATGTGTGTATATACACATATGTATATGTGTATATATGTGTGTATATACACATATGTATGTGTGTATATATGTGTGTATATACACATATGTATATGTGTATATATGTGTGTATATACACATATGTATATGTGTATATACGTGTATATACACATATATATGTATATGTGTATATATGTGTATATACACATATGTATATGTGTATATATATGTGTATATACACATATACGTATATATGTGTATATATATGTGTATATACACATATACGTATATGTGTATATATGTGTATATACACATATACGTATATGTGTATATATGTGTATATACACATATACGTATATGTGTATATATATGTGTATATATGTGTATATACACATATATATGTATATGTGTATATATGTGTACATACACATATATATGTATATGTGTGTGTATATATGTGTGCACATACATATAAAAATCTGTATATTTTCCTACATGATTTTGTCAATAGGAAACAAAGAGCCAATGTTCCAATTATGAGCTTAAGCCTCATGCGGCATTGTCCATCTCTACTTTTTTTCTCGGACTCCAAAAACTACCATGTGAAGAATCCTGGGCTAGCCTGCTGAAGCATGAACCACCACATGGATCTGAGTAGTGAATTCGTGCTAGCCAAGCTGCAGGTATCTGAAAGAACACAGCCAAGATGAGCAAGCTAATCCACAGATGACCGGCTGGTTGAGCACAGATACCTGAGTGAGGCATCGTGGGTCTTCAGCAATTCTATTATTATATGCTATTATGTGATTTTCTTTGTGTTTATTTTGCTTGGGGTTTGTCAGTCTTCTGAGCATCATGAATTTATATTGTTCATAAAATTTAGAAAATTTCCAGCCGGTATTTCTTCAGCATTTTTGGCTTCTACCTTCTTCTCCTCTCCTTCTGTAATTCGAATCCCGTAGACATCAGCCCACTTAATATCAAGTCCTTGAGGCACTGTCTTTTTCATTCTCATTTATCTGCTTAATTTTAAATAGACTCTTCTCATGTCCACTGACCTTTTATTCTGTAGTCTAATTAGCAGTTAAAGCCATCCAGTGATTTTTTTCTTTATGTATTTTGACTTTCATCTCCAGAAGTTCCATTTGGTTGTTTTTATTATGATACATTTCTTTCTTCATTGTGTTTATATTTTTCTTTCAATGCTTGAACTTATGGATGGCATTATAATAACTATGTTAAAGGCCATGTCTATTAATTCCACGCTCTGTGTCATTTCTAGGTCTGTTTATATTAACTAAATTTTTTCTCAGTTTTGAGTGGCAGTTTACTACCTCTTAATGTATTTAGAAAGTATTTATTGAATTTCAAACATAGCAAATATTACCTTGCTGAGTGTTTACATATATTTGTGTTTCTTTAAAGAGTATAGAAGTTTGTTTTGGCAGAAAGTTATTTGTAGATAAGATTAATCCTTAAGAGTCTTGTGTTTTCAGCCCCAATAAAACGTGGGCAAAGGACACAAACAGACACTTCTCAAAAGAAGACATACATGTGACCAAAATGCATCTGAAAAAAAGCTCAACATCACTATTCGTTAGACAAATGCAAATCAAAACCACAATGAAATACCATCTCACACTAGTCAGAATAGATGTTATTAAAAAGTCAAAAAGTAACGGGTACTGGCAAGGTTGTGGAGAAAAAGGAATGCTTATGCACTGTTGGAGGGAGTGCAAATTAATTCAACCATTGTGGAAAACAGTATGGAGATTCCTCAAAGACCTAAAGATAGAACTACCATTCAAACCAGCTATCCCATTACTGGTTATATATCCAAAGGAATAGAAATCATTCTATCGTAGAAGCACATGCACACATATGTTAATTGCAGCAGTATTCACAATAGCCAAGACTTAGAATCAACCTAAACACCCATCAATGGTAGGCTGGATTTTAAAAATGTGATACATATATACACCATGGAATACTACACAGCCATCAGTAAGAATGAGATCATGTCCTTTGCAGGAACATGATGGAGCTGCAGGCCATTATTTGTAGCAAACTAATTCAGGAGCAGAAAACCAAATACCGCATGTTTTCACTTACAGATGGGAGCTAAATGATGAGACTACATGCATACATAGAGGGGAACAACACACACTGGGGCCTATTGGAGGGTGAATGATGAGAGGATCAGAAAAATAACTAATGGATACTAGGCTTGATACCTAGGTGACAAAATAATCTGTACACTAAACCCTCACGACACACAATTTACCTACATAAAAAACCTGCACATGTACCCCTGAACTTAAAAATCTTTTAAAAAGATTTATTTTTTTAGTACTTTAGTATTAGTAGTCTTTATTCTAGGGAAAAGTTGTACCTACTAAAATATGACCCTTCTATGACCTCTACTGATTGCCCAAGTTTTCAATGAGCTTTCTCTATTTTGATTGGATTAAATTTAAATATCTCCTAATTCTGTATGAACTTGAGAAACTGATCATCTTATAACTTCCCGACATTTGTTCTTGCCAAGTCTTCTGAAGTTTTACCCTAGGTATGCACAGATTAGCGTTCAGCCAAAGATTCGAGAAAACTGGCATGTAGATTTCTGGAGGTCTTTCTATGTATAACTCCCTCATTTCTGTTTCTCTGCCTTGTAAACTCTAGCTGGTCCAGCTTCTTTAACTTTACTCTTTGTCTCCTCACTTCAGCAAGAGCCTCATGCTCTGCTTGGACTTTCCCCAACACACACACACACACATACACACACACTCTCTCTCTCTCTCTCTCTCTCTCTCTCTCCCTCCCTCTCTCTCTTCAAGAAATTGCCTTTAGACAGAAAGTTAAAGTGATAATAGAATTAATTTTATTTGTTTTTCTTTTCGAGGGAAATACTCTTATACTATCTGTTGTCTCCATGTCTGAAAACAATTTTGTATATTTTGTCTAATGCTTTATTTGTTTTGGGTTAGGAGATAGGTTCATACCAGTTTCCTTCTGTGCTAGAATTAGACAGCTTCTTGATGCTGGGCTCTCCTGCTAGATAACCGCTTACCTGAGATTGAGTACACACAAGCGAATCCACATTCACCTATTTTCCAATATTTACCCACTTCAAGTAAATATCTGAAAAATCTCAAGTCCTTGGCATGCTAAACACCAAGAGTCGAAGTGGTTCCACCATCACTTCCTCTTGCTTAGACCACCATTTCTGTTTAATGACCTGTTTACATCTTTAAGGAGTCATGAAACTCAATATGGTAAGGCATGTCAACAATCAGGCATTACTATAGAATAACAAGACAGGAAGTTGGTTATCATGCTATGGGTTTCCAAAATACTGCAATAGCCAAGGAGTTACATTTGAAACCAAGTTCCCCCAAGATGTTTGCATATTTTCTCTTGGGACTCCAATATTCATTTACTGCATGAATAAACTTACATTAGTCACCTCTTTTTAGCCTCACATCCCTCTCACTATGCGTTGATTCTTAGCCCCCCAAAATGCCAGAGTTTCACGCATGCTTGGCTTCCATCTCTTTTATAGTTTCTTACAGCATATTCTTGGTAGCTGTTTGCTCTGTTTGTTTCACTGGTCATTGTATTATTCTCACTTAATATTCTGGTCATTTTAATTTAATATTCTGGTAATCTCTTATTCACTGATGATTTTCAACTTATCACTTTCTCATTGCCTTTATGAGTTAATTTCCTTTGTGTATCTTTACATTGGTGTGTGAGGATAGTGAGAGCAAAAGGCAGATTTTTCACTTAAACATCTTCTGAAGTGTTCTCATTGCAAACTATTTAAATTCTTTTTTTATAGATTTATCTGCCTTACTGTCTATGTAAGTGTAGTATATGTTATAAATCTGTTAGGTTGCCAAGGATTGTTTCATATTTTGTGAATGTTTCTAATGAACATGTCTGGATTGAAAGAGTAGGAACACATTTAATCCAGATTTCTAGAAATAAAAATTATGGTCCTGATTTTTCACTGTATAACTACACAGTTTTTACCCCTATGGAATGTTGATTCTTTACCTGTAAAGAGAAGTTAGACCATATTCTGTTGATTAAATTTTCTCTAAAAGGTCTTTAAATTTTATAAATGTTTGAAAAGTTTGTTTTAAAAGCCTATCGATATAGGCATAGGAAATTGTAGGTAGTTTTTATTTTTTCCTTTTCTGTCTGTTTTGGAAGCATTTATGGAACATTGTGGGGTTTATACAAATATTTTTATGTCAAGACTTCATATACAAGGAGTTAAATCTCTGGCTAATTGTGGACTTGTCAGAGCGGAAGCCAGACTGCAGCAAACTGAAGACTGAATAGTTTGATACAGTGGAAACCATGAATATAGATATGTCTTTCATGAAATTTGATTATGAAGAAAATGTAAAAATAAAGAGAAGTAGATGGAAGGGGACATGGAATTTTTTTTAGAACAAAGCATACTGGAGCATGTTGATATGCTAATATTAATTCACCACAAAAATGGAGAGATCGAAGATGCAGGAGAAACTATTATAACAGCTAGAACAAAGTCCCTGATTAGGTTAAAGAAAATGAGATCTAGTTTACAAATGGAAAGATAAAACTTAGAAGAAAGGAGACATATCTCATTAATTTTAATAGAAATCTAATAGCAAAAAATGATGAAAGGATTAATCATTGACTGACTGATTTTGATAACTGGAAATTGAAGGAAACCCAGGCCATAGCCTAATAGCTTTAAAAAACTTGCACTTACTCTCCTAGTCAACTTGCAGATTGACCAGGAGTTGGCTGAGATTAAGTTAAAAACCGTTAACAAAATAATACCTGGAAAGTGGCAAATATCTGGAAATCAACACACTTATAAATAAGCCATCAAGGATTTTTTAAAAAGAAATTTGAAATTATTTCAAACCAAATCTACAGAACAAAATTTGTAGAGTGTAACTAAAATACTTTTTAAAGACAAGTTATAACTGTAAGTGCTTATTTTATAAAAACAAAGTTTTAAAATTATAGATCATGCTTCTACCCCAGGAAACTAAGAAGTAGTACAAATTTAACCAAAAATAAGTATAAGGAAACAAATAAAAATGAATGAAAGTAAATTATATAGAAAATGACAATATTAAAGAAAAAATCAGTGAAACATAAATTTGTTTATAAAGATCTGTAAAATTTTTATCAAACTCTAAATAAGATTTATTATAAAAAGAAGGCACAATGCGAAGTTATGAATGATACAAATATTAAGAATGAATGAATCAAGTGATGTCACTAAGACTGTGGAGAAGGAAGCCTTGAACTCTGTCCTTCCCTGACAAACATACTGATTCCACAACAATTCACAGATACAGTCTCATTATGAGAAAACAGAAATCAATTAAAAGGCCCTTGTACCCCAGGAGAATGTGAAACCAGACTCACTGTAGCTGGTAGGGAGATTTATGACATATTCTAGAATCCCTACTCCCTGCATAGCACCATATAATCAGGAAGAGACCTCCTAGTGCCCAGCTTCACCCAGGAGAATGAACATGTCGGTATTTGTGTCTAGTTCCCCATATTTCCTAAGGGGCCTCCCTAGAGGATTGGCTTTTGTCCTGCCAGTCTTGGAGCTCTGATAGGTGTGGCATAGTCTAGTCACTCAGGGGAGGGTAGAGATAGCAACTTGAGTTGATAGACACGGTTGATCCTCCCTTCTGCTCAGCACAGAGCAGGCAGATGAGAAATTCCAGCTCTCAGCTTCCCTTTGAGGAGGAAAAAGTTAACCCCTTTGTCTGGCACCTCAAGTTTCTTGAGGACTGTCCAAATAATTAGCAACTTTTTCACCAGTCCTGGAGCTCTGATGGGTCCAGCACAATGTAGCTAGCCAGGGAGAATGAACATAATGGCTTGGGATGGTAGGTAATCTTCATCCTTGCCACTGCTCAGCACAGAGACAGTGGATAAAAAAATCTCAGCTCTCAGCCTTCTCTTGGGTAGGAAAGAGTTTGTCAGTACGTAGAGTATGCCAATTTCTCTGAGGCTATCCATGAACTAGCATCTATCTCACCAGTCTTGAAGTTCAGATGAGCCACTACAGTCTAGCTTCCCAGGGAAGAATGGAGATAGAGGTTTGGGCTGGTACATGCTATAGCTCTGCTTCTGGCTCAGCAGAGTGAGTGGACAAAAACCATAGCCACATGCTTCTTCCTAGGGAGGGAAACAGATGGTAGAGTCCTCCAGAATCTCTGACCAGACATATTGATAGGGATTTCTTCTGTACAAAGCCAGTTCATAAAGACTTGGAGAGGGGCCTGTTTTGCTAATGCACAGAAACCAGTCAAGAAAAAAAGAGTCAAGAAAAATGAAAAATTAGGGAGAAATGTTCCAAAGAAAGGAACAAAATGACCTCCAAAAACAGGTCTTTATGAAATGAAATTATATTATTTTCTTGAAAGATAATTAAAAATAACTCATAAATATGTCCACCAAGTTTAAAAGAACAATGAATAAGCAAAGCATGTAGGATGATATATTAAAAGAGCTGAAAGAGAAAGCTGCCAATCAATAATAGTATAATAATACTATACTAGGCAAACTGTCCTTCAAAAATGAATGAGAGATGAAGACTTTCCCAATTAAACAAAAACTGAGAAGTTCATCATCTCTGGACTGGCCTTTAAAAATGCTATAAGGAGTTTTTCCACTTGAAATAGAAAAATGCTAGACAGCAACATGATAGCATAGAAAAGTATGAAACTCATTGGTAAATAAAAATATATAGACAAATACTGAATATTACTGTAATGATGGAGGGTAACTCACTTTTAATTCAAATATAAATGTTAAAAGACAAAATTAGTTAAAATAACTATAAATAAAAATATGGTAAAAGATATACAATATGAATAAATGAAAATAGTGCCAACAATAATATAAAGTGTAGGGAGAAAATAAGTTAGAGTTACTGGATACAATTGAACATAAGCTGTTACCTGCTTAATATGGACTATTATAAAATATTTTACTTAAGTGCCAAGGAAGGCATAAAAAAACCTATAGAATGTACATACATACACACACACACACACACAGAGAAATTCAAGCATTTCAGATACAAAAAATTAACAAAATACAAAGAGAGAAAGAGAGAAAAGGACAAACAAAAGAACTACAAGACTAACAGAAAACAACTCACAAAATGGCAATAGTTACTTTTTTCCTATCAATAGTTACTTTAAAGGTAAATGGAATAAATTCCTAATAAAAAGTCATAGAGTGGCTGAATGGATTGAAAAAAAAAACTCAACTGTATGCTACCTACAAGAAATTCACTTTAGCCTTAAGGACACAAGTATGCTTAAAAGGAATGGGTGAGAAAAGACATTTTATTTAAATTGTAACCAAAAGAGAGGTAGGGTGGCTATCCTTATATCAAATAAAATAGACATTATGCTAAAACCTGTCATAAGAGATAAGAAAGGACATTTTACAATGATAAAAAGTTCAATCCACCAGGAAGATCTATAAATTATAAATATATATGTATCCAACAGCAGAGCACCTAAATATATAAAGCAAACGTTGACAAAACTGAAGAGAGAAATAGAAAGCAACACAATAATAGTAGGAAATTTCAATATCTCACTTTTAATAATTGACAGAACATCAAGACAAAAAATCAATAAGGAAACAGAGGGTGTGAATAAAACTATAGACCTATGAAACTAACAAACATATACAGAATTTTAAAAAATGAAAAACTCACAAACATATGGAAATTTATAAACAACACTCTTGAAGAACCAATGGGTCAAAGAAAAAATTAAAAGAAATCAGAAAATATCTTGAGATAGACAAAAATGAAAATACAACAACCAAAACTTATGGGATGCAGCAATAGTTGTGCTAAGATGGAAATTTATAGTGATACATGCTGATATTAAAAAAACAAGAAAGATCTCAATTCTAAACCTTCTAAATTCTAAACCTTCTAGAACTAGGAGAAAAGAAAAACTAAGCTCAAAGTTAGCAGAAAGAAGGAAATATAAAGATTAGAGCAGAAATTAATATTTCAGTCAAGCTAGTTGAATAAGCTCTAGAGATCTGCTATACAACATTGTACCTATAGTTAACAATAATGTGTTATATACTTAAAAATTTATTGAGAAAGTAGATTTCATGCTATATGTTAATATCACAGTAAAAAATAAATGAAGCAAAGCAACTTGGATATAGAAACTAAAAATATTAAAATGATAAAAGGAAATGTCACTAACAACTTTGTACCAATAAAATTGATATAATAATTTAGTTGAAATAAATAAATCCTTTCAAAGACACAAATTTCCAAAACTGACATAAAAAGAAATAGAACATCTGAATCGCCCTATATCATTGAAGAAATTGAATTATAATCTAGCTTCTTCTCAAAAAGAAAACAAGGCCCAGATGTTCTCACTATTAATTCTATCAAAAATCTCAGAAAGTTATAACAACTAACAAACTCTCAGAAAATAGAGAAGGAAGGAATACTTCCCAATTTATTTTGTGAGTCCAGTATTACCCTAATATCAAAACCACACAAAATCACTACAAGATATCACAGATCTTATTAATACTCCTTATTGTTATTATACCATTTTAACTGATAAAGGAAACTATGGCTTAGAGTAATTTGCCCAAGGTCACACAGCTAGTCACTGGCAAAGTTGGGGCTAAAACTCAAACAGTCCGTGCTATTAATTACTAAACTCTTCAGCTGCTAAGCAACTGCCCATATTCTACCAGGTGTGATTTCTAATTCCTATCAGATTCCAAATTTGATACCCTATAGAATTACTATTTCTAAAACTATCTAGTATCTTGATACACTTCACAGGATAATTGTTTTGATTGGGTATATAACTAATAAGAATTCTTTAAAAAGTCAGAAATTTTACCATAAACATATATTTTATTGCAGTTATAAATACTAGTATCTCTTACTTTGGTTATAAGTCTTTAAAGAAATTAAATGATTACAACATTTTTTAAGAGTAAAACTTTGTCTCTTTCTCCAAACTCTTAACCAATACTTAGCAAGAATAATAGAAACTAGAGTTGGAGAAAAATTTCAAGAGCAATTAGCTCATCTACTCCATTCAATAATTCCTTCAGGCAATCTGGCTATGACATTTACAGTCAGTAGTTTTGTTTTATTAATACTGATTCTGAAATTTTAATAAGAAGGCAAAATTTCAATCAGAAAGTAAGATTATCTGAATTGTGACACTTATCCCATGTCCCCATGAATATGTCAACATGAATCTTACCACATCACCTACACACATGAATAATGAGGATGTGAAAAAAGCTTATCTTTGTAAAAGAAATACAATTCATAATGTGTTTCTCTGCCTATTATGTCATTTGACACCTAGCTTTGTGAGCTAGGTATTTGTTTGCTTCAAGAAAAAAAGCAGAGACTTGACCAAGATTACATTAGAAGTAGAGGTCTCTTGAACCACAGTCATCAGGGAGGTCTTGCTGAGAGAAGTGACATATAAGCTGAGTCTTGCAAGATAATCAGATTTTACTAGTAAAAATAAGTGAATTGGGGGAATAGCATTTTTAAAAGATGACCTCAAGTACTTAGGAGAACATAGGCATTTTTGAAGAATGATCAGCATAATATTGCCTGGACAGGTCTTAAGGAGGTAACAAATGTACTCTAACATATATGATGATAAAATTGTTGTTAGCATTCTGGGTGTGTTCACATGTAATGATTTATTAAAATGTATGATTCATCTTAAAAAATAATGACTTTGTGGTAAGTTTTACTAATTTAAACATCTTAACCCAAATTTTGCTAGCAGGGAAATTAAATGTGTTTGAAAAATGCAATTATAATTTTAATTACAAAGTTTTACTAAAATAAAATATTGATGCTTTATTAATATGCAATCCAATGTGTCAGATCACTGTCTTTCTACTAGAGTCACATTCCTAACAGACATATAAAGTATTTCAAACTGTGAAAGCTTTCAATTTTCTTATAAATGTGATCAAAGAAGTATTTCAATGAAAGCAGCAATTTTATCAGTAACAAATTAAGATGAATCACAATACATTGGGTCTTCAAACAACATAAATCAAATATTTATCTTGATTATTGAGAATCAACTGTTGCAGCCTACTTGTATAGAGAAATAAATATTTGTATACACTTTGACATTAAAAGAAATTTTAAAAAGTATCAGGCACAATTTCTAGGCCTAATGTTGAACATGGGCTCATTTAGGTCTGAAATCTCTCCACAGTTCTCTTAATACCTCCTGATGCTGGAGCGTGCCTCTCTCTACTCAGCCCTGGGATGCAGCACTGGTCCCATGCAGACCTGTCCTGGCTCCAGGTCCCTCCTTTTTTTTTTTTTTTTTTTTTAATCAGCTTTATGAATCTAGGCCCCTACCTCAAGACTTGACATTCCCCCCTTCCTACTCTTTCTCTTTTTCCCTACTAGGAGAAAATGGTCAATGAGAATTGTTATACAGCCTTCACTCTCCTAATAAGTTATTCACCCCATCTCAAAAAAAATTAGAAAATTGAATAAAATAAATGCCTTTGCCCATGAGTTCAACTTTTTGTGCAATGGACGCCTTTGATATTCTAGTGAAGACCTGAAGACCATGGACCTCTTCTCAGGATGAGGTTCTTAAATGCACATAATATAATTCTGAGTATGATGAGGAAGCTAGTTATATTGAAATTCTATTATTGAAATAAAGGTATAATTATATATGTATTTCTTCATTAACATATTAAATGGCATATCTAGTGAGAGATGTACTAATGCCATATTTTCAAAGTAGCGATGAGCATAAATGATATTTTTAAGTACTGCCATAACTTTAATGAGCTATCAGGATATCCACACTTCTTTGGGTGACAAAGTCACAAGCATTGCTTAATTTTAAACAACAAGTTTGTTGTTATTTTCAAAACTAATGAAGTGGCTAAATTTGAGGTAGATGTTAGTGAAAATGAAGACGCAACTTTTTCCCCTTATCTAAGTTCCTGGACTCCATTAATTATCTCTATGCACCCAGGTAAGAGCCCTTGTTTGCATGTTTGCTTGACATAAAAATTAGAAATTTGTACATCACAACTGCCGGAAATCAGTAAAATGTCCTTTTAAAAAAAGGAGTTTTATAAATGCAGATTTAATCTAGGTTATGAAAGTTACCTTGTCCCAAACTCTAAAAAGTTGCTTAAATGTTTAGCCACCTTCCTGTGAAGTACAAATGATCATAACTATCTTGCAAGACTATAAAGAGCTTGTCACCTTGTCACCTAGTGACAGCTTATCCTGGTGAAGCTGACTCCTGGGACTAGGAGTCCACCAGGACTTCTAGAATTTCCTTCTGCTGCCTGATGTAGACCACACCTACATTTACAACTGTCTCAGTTATAGTCTAAAGAACATTAGTTACTTCTGTGCTCCCCTGATACAGTACCTTATTTATATTTCTCCTCTGGCACTTACCATCTGTAACTTGTATATGTCATTTGAGGTCAGCTTGTCCTTTACAATATAAAGAAAGTTGATATGTTTGTCATTCCACATTCAGTGTGTGCTCTAATAACCCCATCACAGAAACTCCTGTGTGTTTACCTAGGGCTTAACCTCTCATGGCTACTTCTGCCCAGTCTCTGTTTTAGGTGAACTTTTAGCTTCATATGCATCCCATCCTCTTTCCTTCCTTTCAGTGCTGACTTCAGTGAGGAATTTACTCACTTTTTTGTGATCCTGTTATTTTGTCTACCCTTCTCAAAAAGGGATACCAACTGCACGCAGAGCATTTTATAGGCACATTGGCTGATGCTTTAGGGCAATAAAGGAGTTCCTTAGCTACGTGTTGCATAACCCCCTCTTCTTATCAATCTTCTCCTCATATCTCTGTTTTTCCATGCCTTAACATCCTTGCACTCTGCTAGAAAACTCAATTCCTTTCCATGTTATAGGGCTGAGGAATTTAGTTCTTCATCAACTAATGTGTGCAGGGTTCACTTTTGTAGAGACAAAGACTCATTAATGGCTTCTCTAGCAAAGGACCAACTTTTTCCTTTATCAGCAAAGAATAACTGGCAGATACATTTCTGTATCCCTTTCTTCCATCAGCTTGTGGATAAGAAAAAAAAAGAACAACAGGTACATGTGGTTTTTCACTGACATAAATCCTGCTACACGTCTCAGAAGGCAGAAAGCGGTAGGGTAAGTTTAGATTTTCAATGAAGTGTTCCTCTATTGTGCTTGCATGACTGTTGCTTGGTGGACCGTCTCTGTCAATACAGTCCTAGCTCCTTGAAGACAGTCAGGGACTTTGCAACACATAAGTTCCTCTCTGTATAGAAAGATACTTTGCACGTAATACTTCTTGAGAGGAAAATGAAGGAATGGGTGAATGGATAAATAATGAGAGAAGATTTTGTAGTATTGCATGTTCTGTACATATATGTTTGATACGTGTGGTCTGTGTCAGTGCTAGTTTGTGAGATGGTCAAGGTCCAAGTGAATCATAGGCCAGTAATGTGGTTTGGATGAGCTCTTCAGTGTAAACACCTCCTAAGTTAATATACTTAAACGGTAAATACGTATAGAGAAATATTAGGAGAAATAACAAAGACGTATAATCATACCAAATCCTCATAATACAACAGATCTAGAGTTCCCTACTTTGTGATATAGTATATCAAAGTGATTAGGCACATGGGATTTAAAATAAAGCAAACCCAGGTGCAAATCCTGGCCTGTCACATACAACCCACGTCAAATGTGTTAAATAAATTAGCCCCATGTTTCTCATCGGTAAAATAGTTATCATTAAGGGAGAGGAGTTGTGAGAGTTAATAGAGAGGTAGAGTACCTATCAAGTCCCTTACCTTACTTTACATAGTGCTGGCTACATTACCAAAACATATAATAATAACCTTCTTATAATACTTGCCATGGCAATTGTTATTAAAACTAAATAATAATAACTAAGTTACTTGAAGATAAGAAATGTGCTGGGCACTAATCTAAGATTTTCTTCAGCTTCAACTTGAGAACTTGTTAAGCCTCCTGATAATCTTTGAAGTCAAACGAAAGTTTGTAGCTGACTCTCATCCCTGTTCTTCTCAGCTGTGTTCAAGAGGTACAAACTAAGCCATCTGAAATATCTGTATTTCAATGACATCAAAAGAAAAAAAAGTCCATCATGTTATTAGCAAAAAAAAAAATAGTCTTATTAATCCTAATGTAATCCAATCCATGGCACATTTATACAGATTTTATTCTAAATTGTAAAAGGGAGCTGATTGTACAGTTCAGTATAACTTTTTTAGCCTACCTTGGGAAAATATACAAATCATTTCAATAAATCACCTGTCTTAAAATTATATCAGAAAAATATTGAAACTTTTTCAAGACTGTTAAATGAAAAATTATTTAATTCAGTAAGTGGACTGTGCTTTGATAAGGTACTGTCCAAAACCTATCACTGACTTTCAACACAGCTGTGCAAATTTTAACTGGGACTCAGCCATCTTTTCTGTTTCAGAGTTAGTGAATGCCAAAGCCATAGTGATTAGTATTTGTGGTCCTGAATGAGATTTCTTTGGTCTACAGGGAGCTAACTGTGTCCACTTTGTTCTTTTGTGCTGAAGGCCTTATCAACAACTGTGTGGGCCTTTTAGCTCCATATAAAGCCTGAGCCCTGTGAGAAATAGAACTTCATCAAAGGGCAAACAGGAACCCATGCCATTCTCTCTCCTTACGTTTATGGGTAATCAATGTCCATTTAGTTGCGTTTTCTAATGCATGGTGTCCACCTAGTTTCATAAAATGAAGGATATTTTGTATGTATGTTAATAACATTTATTGAACTGTTTCTGATTTCTGAAAGTTGGAAAGGCGATCTTTAAACACAGAAACTGAAAAAATTTGTAATTGTCAATAAATAAAATCTTTTTCATATCAGGAACACACAAAAAGCCTAATATATGCCTAATATAATATATGCCTAAATAAATACAGTTTAAGTGTATCAAGTCCCCAGGAAATCTCTGTATCATTGTTGAAGTGTAGAATACATGAAAGACAGGAAAGAAACTACATTGGATGGTAAATGAAAACCTCTGCAGGCAGCCAGCAACTGTTCCTTGTTCACGGTATATCTGAAGGGAGAGACATCTACATTATTTCCCCTACAGAAACAAGGTTGAAAAAATTTTTTTCTCGTCCAACAGGCATCCGTACATCCAATAAATACCTGTTTGAAGAGGAAAGTAGAGCAGAGAGATCCAGAACAGGATTTGAGAGACGGACGATAGAGAATGTGGGAAGAAATTTGCCTATCCCCTAAAATAGAAGATATTGGTTATTAGTCAAAACACAAGGACAGATAAGAAATAACATTTAAAAAATGAGAAGTAATATGAGTTTACATATCTGTTCACATGCTCTTCCATTAAATATTCACTTTAGTGTGAACAAACAGGAAATGGCAAGTGGGAATAGGTGACACTGTGTATGGCTTGAACATTAACATGGGTAATCTTAGTAACCAATAAAGTTGCATTTGATAATATGTAACATATTTATGAATAAATACATAATGATACCATAGTATATCACTAGATAGAAATATTTTTATAAGAACAACCCATGTTAATTTCACCTGTGCCATGAATATTTGCTAAAATTAAATCTGCATTGGTTGTTGAAAGAGTTCCTAGCCACCCATCCCTACATGGTCTGTCTAACAATAATGCATTTAAATATCGAAATGAGGTCCTTAGGGGCTAAGGAGTGATGAAAATTAATGCATTTTGAGGATCAACTCAGAGTTTTTTGAAAAAGCCTCAATTTCAAATATTTAATCTGTAGTATCCTTAGGTACATCTATTTGATTTGGCAAAATGTAGTAGAATGCAGCATAGACATAGAAATCAGGTGGATTAGGTAGAGGTGAGAAGAATCAAATAGTTTATGGATTGTTCTTTTTATTTTTCTTTCTGCCACATTCTTCATTTGCGAGTCCTCCTCCATTCCATTTCTCAATCTGTAGAACACAAACTTTTTTATCAATGCCTAGTTTGCATGTCTTCTCCATAGTGAGACTGTCCTTGATGAACCTCATTCCACCCTAAATGATAATCATTTTTCCTTTGTGGAGCCAAATAATTTTGTTCTGAACACTTATTTGGGTAATTATTTTCCCACCTTCACTTTCATGGAGTCTTTATATACCCCATATTTAGAGTTCTCACTCAATCAATGTTTACTGAATAGGCTGGATAAAAATCAATGGAAGGGTTTACAGCTGAGCAGTAGAAAATTTGAGCCATTCCCCATCACCATCTTTCTTTTCCATTCCACTCCCACTCGGCTCCCTTTTCTTCGCTCTTATTCCTTCCTTTTCTTCCTTTCTTCTTTTTTCATCCTAACCACCAGTCATTTTTTTCTCTGCTTTATTCTGCTTTTTATTGCAGTTTTTCATTTTTTATGATATCTTAGAAATAAGTTTTAAATGTAGTATTAATAAAACTTAACTTTCAATATTTGGCTGTTATAACAGAGTTTTCTCTTTCTTCTTACATTTTTAAGGAATATAGAAAATGAATGTTTAATATTTTTTCTCTATTCCTACTTTTCCTGATCACCCTCGTATTCCCAAGACTTAGACTAAAGTGTAACTCAGGTTATTTCAGTTTTCTGTTAAGTGTAACTAAATTTTTTGTATTTATCCATAACTGGCCATCAGAATCTACGTACACCTTTTTTTTTTTTTCAGACGGACTCTCACTTTCTCTGTTGCCCAGGCTTGAGTGCAGCATGATCTTGGCCCACTGCAACCTCCCTCCACCTCGCAGGTTCAAGTGATTCTCCTTCTTAGCCTCCTGAGTAGCTTGGACCACAGGTGCATGCCACCATGCCTGGTTAATTTTTGTATTTTTAGTAGAGATGGTGTTTCACCATGTTGTCCAGGCTGGTCTCAAACTCCTGACCTCAAGTCATCTGCTCACCTCAGCTTCTCAAAGTGCTGGTTTTACAGGCATGAGCCACCACACCAATTCAGATTTACGTATACTCTCAATTAATCCTGAGAAATTATCATTTCTTGTATATGAATTGTATCCCTAAACATAAATTACCTAGAGCCATGTATATAAGTCTGAAGATTTTAGTCCTTATGGAAGAAGAATAAATAAGTAAATGGAAGACTGTTGATTCGCATTTTTATATTAGCTCAAGACTTCAAAATTGAAATCAAATAAAAGCATTCAAAAAACTCTCCAGCTTTTTTTCTCATAGACTAAATGATTTTGCTCTAATCAGTTCTTAAATTCAAGTACATTTCAAAATAATTTTTACTTTTTCCATTGGAAATAGGTTATATTCTTCCCCTTTATAAAAATTATTTACATTTCAAAACACAATATGGGGTATTGGCCTGCAGTTTTTTTTTTTTTTTGAATCATCCATTTACTTGTTTTTGAGAAAGAGATTTTTGTTTTATGGAGGACACATTGCTCAAACGCAAGGATATGTCATATTTCTTTTCAACATCAAATATTTTGAAAGCCACTTTTTATCACAATGTTCCAATATGATAGAAAAATGAGTTATTTTCCTCATTTTATAGAAAAGCACACTAACTCCCAAAGAATAAACTGACCTCACCAAAAGCATGTAGTAGGGAATGCGATATAGAACTTTATAATTCCTAAACAAACACTTTGTGATATCTCATTTCTTTTTAACTCTTAAAAGCAATGTTAAACATATATCACTATAATACTTTGTTTTTTTCCTTCCAACATAGTCCCCTTTTATCCATACCTGTGATAAAATAAGCATTAAGAAATATTACACCAGTCCAATAGAAGAGGAAAGAAAAATACACAATATATTTCTTCTTGGTAGAGTAGAGTAAATTTCTTCTAGTAGGATACATTGAAAAACATGGGTCACCTTGGTATCCTTGCTGATGTTCAATCCAATTAATTTCAACATATGAACTTACAGAATATTGGAGAAGGTAAAAATTAATTCCCATACAGTTACATCTGCAACTATCTTTTAGAATGCCTTACTTTTTTGTATTGTTCAGGGTCCTTAGTTTCTGGACCCTTAGCTAGTTTAAGTAGAAAAGAATTGATTAAGCCATATTGGATGCTCACAGAATCATTGAGCTTCAAATTCCATTGCCAGGAGCACTTCTTACTACAGAACTGCGCTGAGGAGGATTCTCCTGACCCTAATGGCACCAGAACAACTTTGGCTCTGCCACAGTTCAGATTCCTAATCGAAGAAGCTGTCACATTACCCACTACCAGCCCCAGAAACACAATGCTGAGCTGGTTTTATTAGGAATTTGTCACTGCTGTCAACCATGCAAACAGGAGTCTCTGATTCTACCCAAGCCAGCAAAGTACATTTTCCATGTTGAGCCTGTTTCTTCATATAGCTAAATTACAAATCAAAGTTCAAGGTAGTTGCATCTCATTGAAGAAATCTAAAGCATTTGTCTGGGAAGGGAAGTTGGGGAATACAGTTTTATTAATTCTACCTTATTGAATGAATGCAGCATTTAATAAGGTATGTTCATATATAGAGACTTCTCAAAACGTGAAGTGAATTTTCTGTAGATTTTGGACATCTCTGAATGATAGATGATTACTACACCTTTGCAAAAATATCACTCTGATTTGTAAAAAATCTATAGAGCAAGTTAGGAGAAAAAAATAAATCCTAACCATCTTCTAAGTTTTTTTTTGCATGGAGATGTCCCATATCTTATTGATTTTTAGGCACTTTCCTGAAAAGAAGTTCTCAGGTAAGCTTATTTTTTAATTGTAAAGTTAAAAGTGTTAATGTATCTTAGTTATAATTGTTTGGAAAGGTAATCAAAGTAGATTTCTGAAATTATGTTCTTCAAAGAGTTAAAGTGTCATTGGAATTAGTTGAAGTACATCTGTTTGACAGTGACATGATTAATGAAGCCTGCTGCTTACTGTGCTTTCAGAGTTGAACTTTTGTTAGACTTAAGGTACGATTATAAACATTATTTGTTTTCTTTTAATGTAGGCTTTCTAGCTTTTGGGGTTTTTATGGTACAACTTCTTCAAAGGATGTTATTGCCAGGTAGCTTCAATAGCTTCAAGTTTTAGGAGATAGTCTTAATCAATAAAGACATACTCTTTTGCCTTGGCTAATTAATCTAACCTGTAATCTATTCTGTTTTCTACATATTTTGTTTGAGTTACATAAAGTTAAATAACCAGGGGAAGGAGAGAATGTTATCATCCAGATATTATCAACCACAGGATCACACTAGCAAAACCACTAGCAAAATTTTGTTTCGCTAAAATTACAAAACTATATACTAGCAAAATATTGAGCAACAGAGTACATTTCCCAGCTTGCCCATTTGTACAGTTTAGTCTAGTTTTGCCTTTATAATTAGATGAATAACCTTGAACAAGTCATTTAACCTTTATATGTTGTAATTTTCCACAGTGGTAAAGGGTAACATTAATAATACATGACTCTTGTTTCCCAAGAATGTTAGTAATACATAATCTGTAGCATCTGTACCTGTTCTGTGTTTCCTTCAAGAAATGTTACAGGATAAATATTAAACTGTGGTCATTTTTGAGTTGGAGAAGGTCTACTGTGTTTTGGTCAATCCTGCACACTTTCCCCCTTTATTACGTAACAACACTGCCTGACTTTGAGAATAGTTTCTACTCTTGCTTTACTCATGTCATTCAGAAGGGGTTTCTAAACACAGCGTGTCATTCTCCTGTCCAGAGTTGTGAACATATGCTTTGGGCCAACACTGTTACCATTTTCTACTTTTCTGCATGTAGTCATTCACTCAAAAGTTTGAACATTATCGAAGCCACACCAATAAGAATCCCACTCTGAGATTGCTGCATGCTGAAAGAAGAGACACTCATTCTTTTCTCTAGGGCAATGTTTCTCAAATTTTAGAATCCTTCAGAATCACCTGGAAGGTATGTTAAGACACAGACTTGGGTGAGGTGCCCCACATCCAGAGTTTCAGAGTAGGTCTGATGTGATCCTGGGATTTACATTTCTAATAAGTTTCTAGGTTGCTGTTGCCGCTAGTCCAATGACCACACTTTGAGAATCACTCCTCTGTGATCACTGTTAGAAGGCTGAAAGCCTGAAGCCACGAGTGACTAATTCCCCTGAAATATGTATAAAGCCTGCTTATTACTATTTTCATCATCATCATTATTATTTGTTGTCTGTAATGATGCCAAAGCTCAAAGAGTTGCAGACAAAGCAGCAATAAAGAGATGAGTTAGAGAGGGTATGATAATGTCACCACTTAGGCTCTGCAGCTAATTGACCCAGGCATAGGCCTGGCTCCACCTCTATTTTTCCCAGTTATATGAATCAATAACTGTCCTAGCAAGCTTACCCTGATTTGAGATAGCTTTCTGTTTTTTGAGAGCAAAAAAATTACTTTTACTCAGTTTTCAAAAAATAAAAGAAAATTTAATTTAATAACAGTATCATTTAATGATCCAAATTTTATTTAAGAAAGGTCCCAGAAAAATGCATGGCATTTGGACTGTTTGATTCTTCAGGAAGATCTTCAGGCATATCTATCTATCTATCTATCTATATATATATCTGTCTATCTAAAATATTATTTAATATAAATATAAAATACTGTTATATGTAAAACAATAGATATTGTTATAACAGTATTTTATATTTATATAAAACAATATTATATATATATATACACAATATTTTGTACCAAAGTCATTTGTCATTTTTCAAATAGGTTCATCATTTTCATGTGTCACACTCTAGAATACATTAGATTGTACAGAGTATCAGTTCACTGGTGACTGTTTTCTTAAGAAATAGATACACATAATTATATTGAATTACCATTAAAGATGGTATTCAATTGCAGCACAGCTTTTTCTATGCACATCTCTCTCAATTGGGTTTTGAAATATCTCATTAACAGAGTTCAAATTATAATAATATAGGGGCAGCATAATATCTCACTTACTTATAAACATACTTCCAGCACTCTTGCTTGGGATATACCCATACTGGGGAGAAACTGTCATTTTTGTGTTTGTACTATTTATTTTACTAACTATTGAGTGACTCCAACCACAGAATCTATTCAGAGGTTTAAATTCGTTTCCAGAAAACACAGTATCTATTCAGAGGTTTAAATTCGTTTCCAGAAAACAAAGTAGGAAGACATAGCGTAATGCTGAGAAGGTGCAGGAGAAGAATTCTGATGATCCTGCTAGGTGACTAACACAATAAGTAATGCCCTCTTTGCACAAGCTCTCAATTCCCCCACAGAGCCAAAATCAAAGTCTTTTCATCTTTTATTTCTCTCCCATTTCTAAGGATCTTTTCTTTACACTTCACTGAAAAGTCCTTCATTTCTCATTAATGCTTTAAGTACAAAGCTAGTTCTGATGATGATATAATTTTTCCCAAGTCTAAATTCGGTTTCATACAGAGCATTACGATGTCAAAAGGCAGAGCTCATGCTGTTCTGCTATTTTACTTAGTGTTTATATGAACGAAGAAGCATGGCGTTTCAGAAGTTTGATTTTTTTTCTTTTCTTTTTTAAAAATCAACCTTTTATAGTTGATTTAGCACTTTTTAGACCAAAAATAGCATAAGTGGTCAGTTTTGACTATTTCTGTCATTAGATATTTTATTCTTGCACAAACTTCAAAAGGATACATAGAGTTTCATCAACATGAAATATTTATAATATTTATATATGTAGCCAAGGAATGTATCATCTAAATTTTAGTAAGAATTGTCTGTGTATTTATTTGCATCATATTAGGCTTAAATTCCTGGTGTATTAAAACCCATTTTTTGTTTTCTTAGTTTTTTATTAATTATAATTATTTCATTCTACAGACATTACTGATATTAAACTTGGCCAAACACTGGAAGCTCACCAAAACCTTGCAGCAGCTCATTTATCTTGTCTGCGCTTAAAAATATTGGTTATTAATCGGCAAGCATATATTAAATATCTGTTGAGAACAGTCACTCCATTAAGCATTATTGAGGATGCAAGTATCCTCTCTCTAGAAGATTTCAATCAACAATGCACATATACACCATGGAATACTATGCAGCCATATAAAAGGATGAGTTCACGTCCTTTGTAGGGACGTGGATGTAGCTGGAAATCATCATTCTGTGCAAACTATTGCAAGGACAGAAAACCAAACACCACATGTTCTCACTCATAGGTGGGAATTGAACAATGAGAACACTTGGACACAGGATGGGGAACAGCACACACTGGGGCCTGTCATGGGGTGGCGGAAGGGGGGAGGGATAGCATTAGGAGATATACCTAATGTAAATGACGAGTTAACGGGTGCAGCACACCAACAAGGCACATGTATACACATGTAACAAACCTGCACGTTGTGCACATGTACCCTAGAACTTAAAGTATAATTTAAAAAAAAGAAAAAAAACAAGGCTAATATACACACACACGTATTTGTTTTAGTAGTTTTATAATATGACTTAATTTCTATTTTAATTGCCCATTCAGTATTATAAGCAAAAAAGGGTATTAGATAATTATTGGTTAAACATAGTCATTTCTATTTCAAAATGAGTTAACTGAAGTTTTATTTCTCCCGTGATTGCATTCTGGGAGGCAGCTAATTCCTTGGACTTATTTAGCATTCACTAGACCCTAGCAGGGCAGAGGGAACTTGTTATCTATACCCACCCATACTGGCATCTGCAAATATGATGCTACTTCTCCTGTCTGGTTTAGGGCAGAACCATCCTTAATCCATTGCAATTGTCAATCTCTGGTCTAGTCTACTTTGTCGAATTCATTCAAGCTTAGAGGCCACTCTTACCATTTATTTGTCTGTGTTTGGTAAATAGCAGCCTTTCAATGTCTTATGTCACTTTAGGACTGTGGAAAACTTGAAATCATATCAGCTTAGCATGTCCAAATGGGATCTCTTAGTTTCATCCTTATTACCTGCTTTTCCTCATTTTTCTCCATCTCCATAAATGACAGCATCATCAGCCTATTTCATCAAGGAAAAAACCTAAAATCTTTCTTAATTATGTCCCCACTCTTCCTAGTTTCTTTATCGCTCCTTCCTTAGTTACTGCCCTGATCTGAGTCCATTACCTCTTATTAGTCTAATGAAATAGCTTGCATACTGGTTTTCGCCTTCTCTTTAGTCCCCTCCAACCTATTTTCCACACAGCAGTCACTAAGATAATAGTTATTCAATGGCTTCCCATTGCCTGAGAATAAAAGCCAAGTTCCTCACCATGGCCTTTATGATCAGCATGGACCTGTCCTCTGCCACTTCTCTAAACTTATCTTAGTCCTTTCCTCCTCCTACCCCATGACACCCTACTTCACCCCATTATGCTCCACTTAGTAGTCTCTCATTTCTTTTAGGACAAAGGCAAAACTCCTTAACACAGTTGATACAACCCTCTACAATCGGCCTGTTGCCCACATTTCTAGCCCCATCCCTGCCACTCTCTCATTCACTTATCAATGAATCTCTACTTGACTTCTTTCAGATAACTCCTCCAGCCAGACCTCCCGAAAACATTATTACCTGCTCTCTATGCCTTGCTTTCTCTGGCCTACTTTCCTTTCAGGTATCAATCTAAGCATTTTTCCTGAAAGGGCCTTCACCAACCCTCTGAACCATACCAATTCCTCCTGCTACAGCTTTGTATAGTCCTGTGAACTTCTTCCATCATAATATCCCTCAAAATTTATTATAATTATTTATTTAATATCTATTTTCTCATGCCAGACCAAAAGCTACGTAAGAGTAGGGCTGAAATCTGACTTTTGGTCCAAAATATCCCCAGTACCTAGCAGAGAGTCTAACACAGAGCAGGCCCTTGATAAATTCCAACTTAAATAAAATTCCAGATGTACACATGAAAAAGACTTCTACCTCCAAAGTTCTAAAAAAGACTGTGTGTGAGCATGGGCACACATGTGTGCACATGCATATGTGTGTTCCTACCATAAAAGATACTGGATTATTAAAACCATTGGCAGCAAATTAAAGCTCAGTCCCTCCTGCTCACTGCAGTGAGCCTGAGAATCTTGGAAGACAGACACTCTCATTGCTATCTCCTAAAATAAGATCATAAATAGTTACTTCCAGATTTTGTCTGGCAATTGGGAACCCTCATTCCTCACCCCACCTCCCTGCCACCGGCATTCCTTAGTGAATTACTTAAAAACCAGAGAAAAGTAGATTTCTGTCTGTTTAGAGACCTCTATGGACACAGTATTCATGGGTCCTAGGTCTTCCAGAGCAGTCATAATGTCAACTAGAATAACTTCCTATCTCCCTAGGTACATTTGTACATATCCAACCAGACATCCTGATGTTTGGTTCAGAAAATGTGGACGCTGGCCTCATACAGGATGACTTTGAGGATGAGCTGCTTGCTCTTAAGCCACCTGCAGGATGTGATTGTAGGGAGTGAGAGAACTGCTTCTAAGACTTATTTGAAACATCCTGTTCTCTTCCTTCTGCCTTCACTGCATTTACCATCATGTTAGGATGAGGAGAAAAGTCCTAGGTTAGTAAAGGAGCTATTTACTCCTTTACTATTTAAATTATATTTTATTCCGCTGCATGAATGCCTCGTAAATTAAGTGAGAGGCTGTATGAACAGCTGGTAACATACCGGTCAGTATACAGCAAAAGTTCAGTAAATGTTAGTGTGATTAATATAATAATTTAGCTGTGTATGAACAAATAAAGCCATAGAGGTTGAGCAACTTTCATAAGGTTTCAAAGCTACTGTACCTGGTAATTTAATATTCATAAAGAAGATTGTAACCCAGTTTTACTTTGTTTCACAAGTGTCTTTCACCACTGTGTTAAAGTAGGAAAAATGTTCTTATTACTCAACTATGTCATCATAGCATTAATCATTTTAAGCATGTAATCTTTTTAAGCATTGTTTGTATGTATGTCAATATATAAATATTCTATCAAATAATAAAAACGGGGTCTTGTCTATCTGTGGAACTATTTCAAATCTAAACTAATATTTATATCCTAAGAAAGATACCTCATGCCATATTAAATCATAAACCAAAACCATAAATTAGACTGAGTTGGTTAAATGCTGAAAAGATTGTAAATGGCAATTACCCACATTATTACAATGATATGAATAAACCTTACATTTTAGGCAAATATCTCTTCACTAGTAACATACTTGTTAATTAACACATCAAAATACTAAAAAACCTTAAAGAGAAATATAACATGCTACAGAATTTGAAACAGAATTTTAAATGACAAAGTCATTTACATCTTGGGTAACATTTTGCTACTCTATTTCCTTTGTCTCTGTGGGAACCTAGTTTGCTAAGAAAAAAAATCTATATCTTGCCATTCTTGAAAAAAAGAATGTTTTTACCTAAAATTAATGAACTACCACTTAGCAGTCTGGACACAGCGAGTGGCCCCTGATTTAAAACGTCGCTTGTATGAGTAAACTAGCCCCCGAAGTAGCCTATTGTGAATTTTCCGGTTTCAAATAGATATCAGAGACCTAAATAGATAAAATATGTTTCTTGCAACACAAAATACATCAGTGTAGTTAAGTAATCAAATCATGTAGTTTGCCTATTATACTATTAAATTATTTCTACATTGTATTTGAAAACTTACTGAGCAGAGATGACCTGAGAGAGTACATAAGAAATCAAATATAACTAGAACTGACACAACTTTTCTCCGGGCTTAGCTATTCAGAAAATGTGCTCTCTTTTTTTAAAAATTGAGTAATGACAATTATAAAGAGCTAAAGGAAGCAATGATTGTACTGAGGGGCATCATTTAGAGAGCAACCTACATAAATGTCTAGACTAGAAAATAAGAAAAGCTAAAGATTAATGAGCCAAGAGTCCAACATATGAAGCTTGAAAAAATTATCAGAATAGATTCTAAGGAATTTGAAAGATGATAAAAATAAGTCATTAATTAAACTGAAAGCAAAGATACAGTAGAGAGTATCAATAAAACTAAAACTTATTTCATTGAAAAGAAAAATGAATGGACAAATCTCTGATGAGCTTGTTCAGAAAGTAAGAAAAAGGAAGAGAATTCCCAAATTAAAGAATAAATAACATTAGAAGTAAAAGTGAGAAACGAATTTAGATCCAGCAAGATTAAAACAATATTAATAATACTATGGTATAATTATGTACAATATATGATCTTAATGTATTCTAATAATATGAAAACTTACATAAAATGCAAATTTATATATATAATATACATAGTTACATGTGTGTAAATATCTGTGTATATATGTGTGTATATACATATGTGTATATATATGCCTTCTCACTAAAGAAGTAAAGATAGCCTGGAGAGACTTATATAAAGATATTCAATAAGGAACTTAAGATTTTTACTTTCAGGAAACACCATGTCTTGGTGGTTTAATGGGCTTATTGAGTATGCTATCAATAAACAAATTATTATGACCTTACATAATCTCTCCAAAATAATTAAACAAAAGAGATAAAATTCACCTGGCCCCTTCAAATAATCTTACTATCAAAATCTGGCAAGGAAAGGATAAAGAAAAAAGAAAATCTTTAAGATACATGCGTAACTATCTATTTGACTCAAGAAAAACTTACTTGCTAAAATTGAACACCCATTAATTTTTTTTTTTTTTTTTGAGACGGAGTCTCTCTTTGTCACCCAGGCTGGCGTGCAGTGATGCGATCTGGGCTCACTGCAACCTCCACCTCCTGGGTTCAAGCGATTCTCCTGCCTCAGCCTCCCAAGTAGCTGGGACTACAGGTGCCTGCCACCACGCCAGCTAATTTTTTTTGTATTTTTAGTAGAGACGGGGTTTCACTGTGTTAGCCAGGATGGTCTTGATCTCCTGGCCTCATGATCCGCCCGCCTTGGCCTCCCAAAGTGCTGGGATTACAGGCATGAGCCACCGCGCCCAGCCCCCATTAATTATTTTTAAAAAGAAGAAGAAAAAAAGTCCCTAGCCATGATCCCAAGACCAGTTAAGAGACTGGTCTTGTCTCTTAACAATTAATGTCATTTTAAAAAGGTGCCCTAAAGTGATATAACTATCAGTGAAATGTATCATTCTGGTTTTGATCTGGGTTTGGATAAAGCAACTAGAAGAGAGGGCTTGAAATGTTTTCCGTACATAGAAATGATAAATGTTCAAGGAAGTTGATACTCTAAATACCCTGACTTGATCATTACATGTTCTATGCATGTAAGAAAATATCACGTGTACTCTGTAAGTATGTACAAATATTATATATCAACAAAAAGAGAATAGTTAAAAATTCAAGAATAAAGAATATATTGGGGACAATTAGGGAGATTTAAATATGAAGTAAATATAAGATAAAAGATTATTGATATAAGATAGGGATTTTTAAGTAAAAAAAACAGATTACAAAACTGTACAGTAAGATCTTCCAACATAGTGCTTGATTTCTTGTCTCTGTCTCTTTCTCTGTCTCATTCTGTCTCTCCCCACTAAAAGCATAATAAAATATCATTTTACACCTAAGAGAATGGAAAACATTGAGAGATTGGAAAATATTCATTGTTAGTGAGAATGAGAATTAATGGGAATTAATATATTACTAGTACCCATATAAATTGGTAAGCAATTTGTCATTATTTTACAAGATTCAACATCTAGATATGGTATAACACAATAATTTTGTTATATGCATATATATTCCATACATATTAATATATACGTATATATGCTATGCAGTAATGATTGTTAAATGTTATCAAGCATCAAAATCACTCAGAGGGCTTATTAAAGTTTTCTGTACCCCTTCTCAGATATTTTTATTTATTAGTTCAGGTTGAGAACCATGAATTTGCATTTCTAACAGCTCATGGGTGGTTGGCATCAATGCTTCTGATCCCAGAACCATACTTGTAGAACCACCACACTCAAGAAATGTATTCATTTGCCAAGAGACATACATGAATGTTCATAACAACATTGTTCATAATAGCAAATAAATCTAGCAACAAGCTAAATGTTCCCTGACATGGAATACCATAACAAATAAACCATAGTTATATGCAACGACAAGGGTAAATCTCGGACAGTTAAAGAATATTACATGCAGAACAACTGCAATTTTGAAGAACTAAACCAAGTAAAATTAAACAATAGATTGTTTAGGTATTATAAATATATAATAAATCTACTTAAAATGATAAACAAAAATTATGGATAGTGTTTCTCTCTGGAACTGAAGCAAAGCAATGGAATAGGTGAAGAGTACCCAGGTAGGTAAAATTATATCTATAGTGCTTTATCTTTTATTTACCAAGTGTTCCTTTTACTATTATGCTTCATTAGGCATGCATTTGTTAAAAATATTCTATTATATACAATAGAATAAAATCATTTTAGAAGATTGTTACAGAAGACACTATGAAATACTTAATATTGGCCAGTATGAGGCTCTCTCAATCAGTCACTAATATAATAAGACAAGCTTTTACAGATAAAGTGAATTTTCCTTTTAAACCTTTTAAATTTTGTTGAGGTATGATTGACATACAAAAAGCTGTACATATATAATGTATGCAACTTGGTAAGTTTAGAGATAAGTATATACTCCTAAAATCGTCACCATAAACTTACCCATCACCTCCAAAATTTTCTCCTGCCCTCTTATTTAATGGACAGGGACATTGGACCCAATGGAAATGCTTATTCATGGAACTGTAGCTGGCTTACCTATCTGCTATGGCTCACCAAAAGCTGGCAAGTCAGGGATCATTACTCGCAATAGCCTGTGTTGAACAAAGACTGAAACCTTGAGGTAACTTATTTACATAAATGAGTCCTGGGACAAAATGGAAAATGTTCTCTCACATACTTTCATGGCATTAACATGGCACAGCATTTGACTTTATAAACCAGTGCACTGTCACAGGAAATTTCAGGCTGGCTCAGATCTAAGTTATAGGCAGCCTAAGGTTACATTCTGATAGTGGCACCAAAGGTGATTTACAAATAAGGATAAATGCACACTGCTATATCAAAACTCAGAGTACTCCAGCTTCTCTCTAAAAAGTTACATAACTATTTAAAACTGTATCTAGGCCAGTATCTCCCAAAATGCGTTTTACAAAAGAGTAGTTTGTGAGTTAAGAGAGGGCAGAGATTGTCTGCCTTGGGGGTCTCCTGTTATATTTCAAATACCTAGCACAGTAACTAATACCCTGCAGGCATATAATAATATTGACTGGATAGTGTGTGATGTAGTGATGTAATGGGAATTTTTAGGAGAAAAGAGTCTGCGGTCATATCTGGAGCCATTGTGTATAATTGAACATGGTGACCATCACAAAGGATGCATGGTTGATGTGAGTGAGGACTGAAATCCAGCTGTGCTAGACTTGCTGGATTTCTCAACAGCCTACCTGTGAACTGTGCATCTTTCAAGTAGAGAATACAATACAACATATATAGCTTAAATTCAACAAAACTAAACACTTTTCCCCTTATGATCTCAGAAGACAAGTTTATTAGTCTGTTTTCATACTACTCTAGAGAACTGCCAGGGCCTGGGTAATTTATAAAGGAAAGAGGTTTAATTGACTCACAGTTCCATATGGCTTGGGAGGCCTCAGGAAACTTGCAATCATAGCAGAAGGTGAAGGGAAAGCAAGGCACCTTTCTCACAAGATGGCAAGAGGAGAGGTGCCAAGCAAAGTGGGGAGAGCCCCCTATAAAACTATCAGATCTCATGAGAACTCACTACAAAACAGCATACGGGAAACCACCCCCATAATTCAGCTACCTCCACTTGGTCTCACCCTTGACACATGGGGGTTATGGGGATTAAAATTCAAGATGCGATTTGGGTGGGGACACAAAGCCTAATCATATCAACAAGTCTTTCACAGAGTAACTTGGGAAGCATAGAGCTAAACTGCTTGCCAGAGGGTGGAGGTTATAGAGAGGAGACGGTATAGAGAGGCGATAGTTTTTGCCATTTTTTTCTAACTAATGGGGCTCTTACTGGTGTCGTCTTTGTGGAGAAATCTCACTCTATTGGATTTACCTATCAATTACTTTTTAAACATTTCTATCAGATAAAATATCAAAATAATGCACAATAGTATTCATGGCTAGAAATGGAGAAGCATTTTCCCTTCATTCAGTCTTCCATTCCGGACAGTGCTGGGCTGATATTTTTTCCTTTCTCATTGACATCTCTGGGAAAGAAATGTCTGTGTGTTCTTCAGAAGTCTGCTTTCCAATACAATGACATCTGATGTATTAATGCTCTTCTCTCTTGACACATTTCATAAAATGGTAGTTTGTGAGATAATACTCTCTTTTCCCTCCCTTTTTTTCCTTTGAAATTAAATCAACTTCCACCCAAAGAAGAATAAATGTCCTGAGATGAGATTATCATAATTGTTTTGATAGGCAATTGGTGTAGGAGTTAAGAAGAAATTACTTAGGCGGATAGTGAGGATACAGAAGTCCTCAGTAAGGTTTTCCTTTAAATGAAAAGCAGTCCCAAATCATTTTCCTTTCTAACAAAGAGCAACCTGTAAAATCGAACTGCAGACATAGATGTTGTGCCAATCGTATTCAAAATGGTGGCTTTATCTTTCCTTTTTACCAGCCACGTGTAAGCACCTGTAATCCCAGCTACTCAGGATGCTGAGGTAGGAGAATCGCTTGAACCCAGGAGGCGGAGGTTGCAGTGAGGCAAGATTGCACCATTGCACTCCAGCCTGGGAGACAGAGCAAGACTCCGTCGCAAAAAAAAAAAAAAAAAAAAAAATTAGGATGGGGTGGCCAGCCTTCTCCACATGTAAAATCTGACGAAAAACTCTGCCACTCACCTGACGAAAAACTCTACCACTCGCTGACCTTTTCCCTTTCGGAAGCCACTCCCTCTCACTTCTCCTTTCTCTTTTTTCTGCCTGTTAAACCTCTGCTTTTAAACTTCTCATATGTGTCTGTGTCCTAAGTTTTCTTGGTGCGAGACAACAAACCCCAGGTATTTACCCCAGACAATGTAGCCACTTCACAATGATAGTAAACTTCAGAAAGATCTCCATGAACTACTGTGAAGAAAGTGGGAAAATATCTTTCTTGCATAGATTGATATATTATCTATAAGACAAGAGAGATTAACCAAAAAAGAGATGCGCAATAGCAAGCATTATAGTACTTAAGACATATGCATTAGCTAACGGGCCAAGTTCATAAACTATTATTTATAAAGCAACTCTTGATAGAATATTCTTTTTTGTAATCTTAATTTCCAATATCTGTATGAGATGAGTCAAAAATTCATTTTCTACATTTACCCTTTACTTTATCCCTCACCCTTATCCTATTATCCCGTGTATCTGGTAAAGGGTTGGGGTTAACCCTGACAACTCAATTTTATAACCTCTGATACCAGTTGTCTTTCAGCTGAGTCAGCCAATAAGAAGTATTGATGAACATTTGGAGGGCATGAGAAAGGGGGAGGCCACAACATTTCTCCACCTTCCTCTCTGCCTCAGCTGGCAAATTTGGCAGCACCATGTCTTTTCATGGCTCCAGCTTCCATCAGTCATGCTTACATTTACTGGTGGGATAACATCAGCCCCTAGATTCCAGTTTCCCACCTTTGTCTTTGCTTTGTCCCTCAGTTTAGAGGTGATGGCAGCTTTCTACTGTTGCTCAGCTCTGAGCAACAGATTCTGAGCAACAGAATCCCCCATTGCCCCCCAGATTCCCCACTGCCTATGTAAGCAATTTCTTTCACTACATTCCTTCTGTTCAAAACACAGAGGTTTCCTTTTTAATGATTGAACCCCGACTAATAAACTTCATTCCATTTTATGTATTTTTAAGAGAATTTTTGAATTTCATTTTAAAAAACTGGGAAAGCTTATTTGTTATTTAGAATAAAATGAGATCATACAAATGTCATGAAATAGAGGAGGCCATACACCATTATTTTCAAAGATTTTCCTACTTCAGTTTGTGGGAGGAAACCAACTAGGCATCAGCCAATTAATTCTGCAAATAGTTACTCGATCCCTAGGGTGGGGCAAGGAATATACTAATCATTAGTTTCTGAAAGTTGACTCGGAGCCCTTGAATAATAAGTAAAACTAAACAAGCTCTTTAAAGTTGTAAAAATGATAACACTATTAAAGGGAAGACACTGATTCAACAAACCTCAATAATAATATTTTCCCTATCCCATTGATACACTTCTGTCCCAACTAGTTTCTATATCTTCTTTAGGTCTGTAATTGCTAGATGAACACACTGTGTGCTTTCCTATGGGTCTCACTAATGTGGTATTTTCTTTTTCTTTTTTCTTTCACTTTGGATTTAGTTTCCTCATGATTTGGTGTCATTAGAAATTTAGGACTTTTTGAAACAGCAGAACCTAAGCTCACAAACCACAATGTGAAAAATTAATTCCAATATCTATCACTATTTGCATAACAAAGGTAAAAGTGCATCCACGTAATGCTGTGTTTTTTATAGGCATTTTAGTCATCTGGCATTTTAGTGCATTAGAATTTATTACTTCAGCAGTCTTCAGCATTAAAAGTGTTTTAAAAGCATTTTAATATCCACTGCAGACACTGTTGGTGCCCTGCCCACATTACCTCACCTGTACCATTTCAGTGGACATCAAACTACCAGAACCTGCCTTTCTTTGCTTGTGAGTTTTTTCTGACACTGGAATCCGTTTTTCCCTCTCTTTTGCCATACTAGAAAGAACAAGAAATCCATGAACCCCAGGAGCAGTCCTCAACCAAAGAAAACTTCTTTCCTCAGGTGTTATGGATCTGAAGACTGTAGCAAGAGTCCTCAGTGGGATGAGAACTAGGCCAATGCACCCTTTGCTGTTCGCCATCACTAGCCCACATCACTCCTTACTGCCTTCTCAATGTTTCCTTCATGGCCGAAACAAATTGTTCGTGTTCAAAACTTTGTCTTATGGGCTGCTTCTAGAGGACCCCAAACAGAGAAAAAACAAATTATTTCTCTACTCTTTGGGGAAATGTCAGCCAACCCCAACAAGGTGACTCACCCTCATGCATATTTTCTAGGGGAGAACCAAGTAAATAAATGATGCTTCTGATAAAGCTACAGTGATTAATGAAGAAGTCAACAATTGCAACAACACTTCACCTTTCTGTGCTCTGTTCCCTCACATTTTCATCATGTCTAGCTTCTCTAATCAGGGCATCTTTGGACACAATAACAGAAAAAAAATCCCAATGATCAAAATTAAGATGATAGTGACAAGAAATTCAGGCCGTGGAGAGCCCACCATTGTAATTATAATCAATTGTGTTCACTTACTGATCAGCTTTGCTTCTGCATTTATTAGTTTTCCATTTAAGATGCCAGTGAGTTATTAAGAGATTATCTCCTTTCTCAACCATTGCTATGATGCTATTTTCATTTTTCTGACTATAGAGAACTAAAAATTACATGCAAATGAGTGCCAATTTAGCTTACTTTTTAGAATTTCAAGCAGTGAACTGTGATAAAAGTATATTTGTGATAAAAGTGTATATATATTCTTTCTGAATCGTGGCATCAAGTTGCTGTTTTGGGGTGGTAAATCTTTTGTTATCTTTCCAAATACTGTTTTGCAGCTGATTTTAATAGACTTTACATAAAATATACTAGCTTCCAAAAATAGGGCTGTGTGTATGTCAGAACTGTACTTCTATTGTTAGCCTCCAAGCTTTTCCATTACTTAACATCTCCACCTCTCAGGCCATTGCAGAGTACAATAGAGAGTAGTTGTTTCCTGTGGATAGTTGCTTTTCATTTTGTGAACAGATTACAAGGTAGGTTTAGGCAAATGAGAGGAAACAAAATGTTAAGTTATTGAGATAAACAACTTATAATCTATTTCCACTGCTTAAGCAAAACATAAGCAAGGTTTGAACTAAGAAACTGTTACTTGGATGAAAAGAAATCTATAAAGATGGCAAATTGCTGAATTTCTAATTTGCTTTTTGTTGTCTAAGGTCCTCACTGATCAAAGAGAGAAACCACACTATTTCTACAAATGAGTCCTAAGAACTGTGAGAACAGATGCCATCATACTGTTTGTGAACAATTAAAGGCAAAAGGGACACCATCATGGCAGAAAAATAAGGCAACCTGGGAACTTTAAAGGCATTTAGACACTCTGCTGTCCTTTATTGGTGTTTTTAATGCTCAGTAATATGAAGGAAGCAGAAACATAGACCAGAGGGGAAAATAAGAAAATAGATAGATTATGTTAACACGGTGAAGAGACAAAGATTCCACTGTCACCAAGAATATCATATTGCTAAACTTCAATTTAGGGGGTTACTTAAAGGCATGGCCTTATGGAAATTTAATGATATGTTATGGTTCATCGGAACTTGTCAGTTGGCCCCAAGCTGCGATAATCAACTTTTCAATGTCGGACTCATTTACTCCTCGAAGAATCCTGAAATAGCCATTCTCTCCCCATGACTTTCCCCAGGAATTGGCAGCAACCTGCAGAAAAACAAACAAACAAAAAAGTTGAGAAACATACTTTGGTATTTGAAAAAAAAAGCCATGGAGAACTCATTTGTAACTCTAAATGCCTTTGATTTATCATAGACTATAATTATCAAGAACTTACCTATTTTTAAAAAATGGTTGTATTACGTATCAGTTACACTAATATGCAGGCATGTTGGCAATAGCCAGAATTGATATGACTCTTCTGAGTTTCCCAGAGTACTAAGGTAACATAGGCATGAGCGTTTGAAATGCCACATCAGAAGATCGCATGCAAGCTGCAGTTATACAGTGTCTACTATGTGAACAACAGCCTGTGCTAGGTGCTGGAAGACCAAAGATAAATAATAGATTATCTTATGTTCAGGAAGTTTATAATCTAATGAAGAATGACCAACATAAGGCAAGTGCTAAGGTGAAAATAGGTACAGAGTATTTTTGAGGTCAGAGAAAGGGCATCTCATTTACTTGGATGGTTCAGGGAAGACATTGCTGAAGAAGTGTCACATGAGATGCATATTAAAGCCTGAGAATCAATTCACCAATGTAAAAGGAGGAAGGGAGATTGACGTAAAGGAAAACAGTAAAAGCATAAACACCAAAGCATGAAATAGCATGAAGTAGTGAAATGAAGCAATAAAATTCTTATAGTTAGATCACAAGACAGAAGCAGAATGGTAGGTTATGAGGCTGGAAGGGGAGGAAAGAACATCCGTAATGAGAAAATAATGGGAAAAATATGACATGCCATTGAGTTGATTCCAGCAGGAAAGAAAGGTGGGCAAATTCATACTGTGATTACATTATCCTATATGATATCAAGTGGATAGATTTAAGAGGGTAGAGACAAGAGGCAGTGACTAGCTAGTAGACTCCTGCAATAATTCAGTTGGATAAGAGAAAATAAAGTATTTGAGAAATCTTCAGAAAGTACAGGAATTAGTTGTTGTTTTTTTTTTTTAATTCCTCTTTCTAAAATGTGAAAATGGTTGGATGGTTGGAGTAAGTCCAAAATGACTCCTGGGTTAAAAGCTTGAATGAATAAGTGTGTGATGGAGCAAAAGTATCAATGGAGTACATGGAGAATATCATGAAGGCCGAAGGACACACAGAAGGGAGTTAGTTCCACAACTAAATGCAGCAGAAAAGCCCAGTAAATTAGCGGCTTCACCTCAACAGCTCTCACACTTGCCTCCCATTTACCCTACCCTGGGACTAAGAAAATATTCTCAAGACATAAGGTGTCCAATTGAGCTCTCACTGTTTCTACAAAGTAAGAGAAGGGCAGATTGACTCAGCATCACAAATTGTCATGACATCCTTGCATCCCAGGGATGAAGCCCACTTGATCATGGTGGATAAGCTTTTTGATGTGCTGCTGGATTCGGTCTGCCAGTATTTTATTGAGGATTTTTGCATCAATGTTCATCAAGGATATTGGTCAAAAATTCTCTTTTTTCGTTGTGTCTCTGCCCGACTTTGGTATCAGGATGATGCTGGCCTCATAAAATGAGTTAGTGAGGATTTCCTCTTTTTCTATTGATTGGAATAGTTTCAGAAGGAATGGTACCAGTCCCTCCTTGTACCTCTGGTAGAATTCGGCTGTGAATCTGTCTGTTCCTGGACTCTTTTTGGTTGGTAAGCTATTGATTATTGCCAAAATTTCAGAGCCTGTTATTGGTCTATTCAGAGATTCAACTTCTTCCTGGTTTAGTCTTGGGAGGGTGTATGTGTAGAGGAATTTATCCATTTCTTCTAGATTTTCTAGTTTATTTGCGTAGAGGTGTTTGTAGTATTCTCTGATGGTAGTTTGTATTTCTGTGGGATCGGTGGTGATGTCCCCTTTATCATTTTTTATTGTGTCTATTTGATTCTTCTCTCTTTTTTTCTTTATTAGTTTTGCTAGCGGTCTATCAATTTTGTTGATCATTTCAAAAAACGAGCTCCTGGATTCATTTATTTTTTGAAGGGTTTTTTGTGTCTCTATTTCCTTCAGTTCCACTCTGATTTTAGTTATTTCTTGCCTTCTGCTAGCTTTTGAATGTGTTTGCTCTTGCTTTTCTAGTTCTTTTAATTGTGATGTTAGGGTGTCAATTTTGGATCTTTCCTGCTTTCTCTTGTGGGCATTTAGTGCTATAAATTTCCCTCTACACACTGCTTTGAATGTGTCCCAGAGATTCTGGTATGTTGTGTCTTTGTTCTTGTTGGTTTCAAAGAACATCTTTATTTCTGCCTTCATTTTGTTATGTACCCAGTAGTCATTCAGAAGCAGGTTCTTCAGTTTCCATGTAGTTGAGCGGTTTTGAGTGAGGTTCTTAATCCTGAGTTCTAGTTTGATTGCACTGTGATCTGAGAGACAGTTTGTTATAATTTCTGTTCTTTTACACTTGCTGAGGAGAGTTTTACTTCTAAGTATGTGGTCAATTTTGGAATAGGTGTGGTGTGGTGCTGAAAAAAATGTATATTCTGTTGATTTTGGGTGGAGAGTTCTGTAGATGTCTATTAGGTCTGCTTGGTGCAGAGCTGAGTTCAATTGCTGGGTATCCTTGTTAACTTTCTGTCTCGTTGATCTGTCTAATGTTGACAGTGGGGTGTTAATGTCTCCCATTATTATTGTGCGGGAGTCTAAGTCTCTTTGTAGGCCACTCAGGACTTGCTTTATGAATCTGGTGCTCCTGTTTTGGGTGCATATATATTTAGGATAGTTAGCTCTTCTTGTTGAATTGATCCCTTTACCATTATGTAATGGCCTTCTTTGTCTCTTTTGATCTTTGTTGGTTTAAAGTCTGTTTTATCAGAGACGAGGATTGCAACCCCTGCCTTTTTTTGTTTTCCATTTGCTTGGTAGGTCTTCCTCCAACCTTTTATTTTGAGCCTATGTGTGTCTCTGCATGTGAGATGGGTTTCCTGAATACAGCACACTGATGGGTCTTGACTCTTTATCCAATTTGCCAAGCTGTGTCTTTTCATTGGAGCATTTAGTCCATTTACATTTAATGTTACTATTGTGATGTGTGATTTTGACCCTGTCATTATGATGTTAGCTAGTTATTTTGCCCGTTAGTTGATGCAGTTTCTTCCTAGTCCCGATGGTCTTTACATTTTGGCATGATTTTGCAGTGGCTGGTACCAGCTGTTCCTTTCCATGTTTAGTGCTTCCTTATGTGCAAATCAATGAATGTAATCCAGCATATAAAAAGTACCAAAGACAAAAACCACATGATTATCTCAATAGATGCAGAAAAGGCCTTGGACAAAATTCAACAATGCTTCACGCTAAAAACTCTCAGTAAATTAGGTAGTGATGGGACGTATCTCAAAATCATAAGAGCTATCTATGACAAACCCACAGCCAATATCATACTGAATGGGCAAAAACTGGAAGCATTCCCTTTGAAAACTGGCACAAGATAGAGATGCCCTCTCTCACCACTCCTATTCAACATAGTGTTGGAAGTTCTGGCCAGGGCAATTAGGCAGCAGAAGGAAATAAAGGGTATTCAATTATGAAAAGAGGAAGTCAAATTGTCCCTGTTTGCAGATGACATGATTGTATATCTAGAAAACCCTATTGTCTCAGCCCAAAATCTCCTTAAGCTGATAAGCAACTTCAGCAAAGTCTCAGGATACAAAATCAATGTGCAAAAATCCCGAGCATTCTTATACACCAATAACAGACAAACAGAGAGCCAAATCATGAGTGAACTCCCATTCACAATTGCTTCAAAGAGAATAAAATACCTAGGAATCCAACTTACAAGGGACGTGAAGGACCTCTTCAACAACTACAAACCACTGCTCAATGAAATAAAAGAGGATACAAAGAAATGGAAGAACATTCCATGCTCATGGGTAGGAAGAATCAATATCGTGAAAATGGCCATACTGCCCAAGGTAATTTATAGATTCAATGCCATCCCTGTCAAGCTGCCAATAACTTTCTTCACAGAATTGGAAAAAACTACTTTAAAGTTCATATAGAACCAAAAATAGCCGACATCGCCAAGTCAATCCTAAGCCAAAAGAACAAAGCTGGAGGCATCACACTACCTGACTTCAAACTATACTACAAGGCTACAGTAACCAAAACAGCATGGTACTGGTACCAAAACAGAGATATAGATCAATGGAAAAGAACAGAGCCCTCAGAAATAATGCCACGTATCTACAACTATCTGATCTTTGACAAACCTGAGAAAAACAAGCAATGTGGAAAGGATTCCCTATTTAATAAATGGTGCTGGGAAAACTGGCTAGCCATATGGAGAAAGCTGAAACTGGATCCCTTCCTTACACCTTATACAAAAATTAATTCAAGATGGATTAAAGACTTAAATGTTAGACCTAAAACCATAAAAACCCTAGAAGAAAACCTAGGCATTACCATTCAGGACATAGGCATGGGCAAGGACTTCAAGTCTAAAACACCAAAAGCAATGGCAACAAAAGCCGAAATTGACAAATGGGATCTAATTAAACTAAAGAGCTTCTGCACAGCAAAAGAAACTACCATCAGAGTGAACAGGCAACCTACAAAATGGGAGAAAATTTTCGCAACCTACTCATCTGACAAAGGGCTAATATCCAGAATCTACAATGAACTCAAACAAATTTACAAGAAAAAAACAAACAATCCCATCAAAAAGTGGGCGAAGGATATGAACAGACACTTCTCAAAAGAAGACATTTATGCAGCCAAAAGACACATGAAAAAATGCTCACCATCAATGGCCATCAGAGAAATGCAAATCAAAACCACAATGAGATACCATCTCACACCAGTTAGAATGGCAATCATTAAAAAGTCAGGAAACAACAGGTGCTGGAGAGGATGTGGAGAAATAGGAACACTTTTACACTGTTGGTGGGACTGTAAACTAGTTCAACCATTGTGGAAGTCAGTGTGGCGATTCCTCAGGGATCTAGAACTAGAAATACCATTTGACCCAGCCATCCCATTACTGGGTATATACCCAAAGGACTATAAATCATGCTGCTGTAAAGACACATGCACACGTATGTTTATTGTGGCACTATTCACAATAGCAAAGACTTGGAGCCAACCCAAATGTCCAACAACGATAGACTGGATTAAGAAAATGTGGCACATATACACCATGGAATACTATGCAGCCATAAAAAATGATGAGTTCATGTCCTTTGTAGGGACATGGATGAAATTGGAAATCATCATTCTCAGTAAACTATCACAAGGACAAAATCCAAACACTGCATGTTCTCACTCATAGGTGAGAATTGAACAATGAGAACACATGGACACCGGAAGAGGAACATCACACTCTGGGGACTGTTGTGGGGTGGGGGGAGGGGAGAGGGATAGCATTAGGAGATATACCTAATGCTAAATGAAGAGATAATGGGTGCAGCACACCAGCATGGCACATGTATATGTATGTAACTAACCTGCACATTGTGCACATGTACCCTAAAACTTAAAGGATAATAATAAAAAATAAAATAAAATAAAATAAAATAAATTGTCATGACATCAACTTTAAGAAATAGCCAATTTTTTTTTATTATTACACTTTAAGTTTTAGGGTACATGTGCACAATGTGCATGTTAGTTACATATGTATACATGTGCCATGCTGGTGTGCTGCTATTTTTATCAGCATTTCTTTTTAAGATTTGGCTCTTTGCCTCCTTAATCAACCCTGACACTTTAAAGAAGCACTCTCAAAACTACGTTTAAAATTGTAAATTCAATTTATCATTTCAAAGATGAAATGGAATTTGAATAGCTGAGAAGGAAACACCGTCAATGTGCGTGAGAGTTCTAGCACCAGTGAAATACACTAAATGCCAATTTTCATATTTTTTTAGTCCGTTCATATATCTATATCTATATATCAAATAAAATTAGTCACAACCTAACAAATGGCTAGGAGTAGTAATATTTGTAAATTCTTGCAAATATGATATATAACACTGCGCCTATTCTCATTTGGATGGCTGAAGATTATTACTATCCAAAATTTCATAATTACATTCTTGGTAAATATGCAAAAGGTATATAAAGATTGTATAAGCAAATGTGAATTTATGTGCTAATGAGAACTAATCATAGGTTTACAAGAAAGGCCACATAATTATAAAGAGTGAGACACTGTATAAATTAGTGCTAATAAAATACACCTCAGGACATGTATTTTGTTTATTAATCTTATTCTTCCTACTCTCATTTCTTGTATTTCAGCATTTATTTTGTTTGTTTCTTCCAAATGCCTACATTTGTTTGTATTTAATTATAAAGGAAATGATGGCAATGAAGGGGAGAAAATTTCTAAAGATTTAACTTTTCATCTTTTGTATTGAGATATATGATACAGTCACATATGTAAAATGTATTAATCTTAAGTATACAACTTAGTAAATTTATACATGTGTTTATGAAGTGCATGTTCATGTAATCTCCACTTAGATTAAGCTATTAACCACTTATATCACCCCAGAAGGTCTACCATGTTGCCTTCCTGTCCATCCACCCTCCCCTCCCCATAAGGTTTTCCTATAATTGATCTTTACAACAATGGAATAATGCAAAATATATTGAGGTTGACTTTTTTTTTAGCTCAAAATAATGTTTCTGGGATTCATCTATGTTTGGCATATGTAAGCAATTAATTCATCTTATTACTGTTTATTTTCATTGTGTGACTATACCACAGTTTATCCATTCTCCTGGTGATAAACATGATGAACATAAGTAGCTGCTCCATGTACACATGCATCAGTAGTGTAAGATTCTATTTACTCCAAATCCTCATCTATGCTGGATATTATCCATCCTTTTAATTTTAGCTAATCTAGTGTATATGAAGTGATGTTTCATTGTGGTCTTAATTTGCATTTCCTTGATAATTAGTAACATTGACCAGCTTTTCAATGGCTGTTCAGGCCATTTGGATTTCCCCTTTTCCTAAAGTTTCTGTTTAAGAGTTCTATTTTATTGAGTTATTTTGGTCTTTCCTATATAATTGTTAGAATGTCTATGTATTGTATATGTGAGAACTTGTCAGATACCTTTCCAGATAGATAGATAGACACATTTTTCTCATTCTGTGGCTTACTTTTTCTTATAATACTGTATTTTAAATAGTGGTTCTTATTTTAATGTAGTCTGATAATTTATCCTTAAAAAGTTTATTTTGTGCCCGATTTAAGAAAGCATTTTCTAATAGATATCACAAACATATTTGCCTATGTTTTCTTCAAGAAACTTTATTATTTTGCAATTACATTTAGGTCTCTGCTCCATCTCAAATTGTTTTTGTCTGTATTTAGTGAGGAAGGGACCTAGGGTTTTTTTTTTTCATATGTATATAAAGTTTCTGTGACCTATGCATTGGCAAACCATGGCTCGTGGACCAAATATGGCTCACGAAGCCCCTTAAAAGAGGATTTAGAAGTCAGAAATTTTGTTTTTCCTAATGGTCTTGAAGATGTAAGGTACTCTGTTGAGAGAGGATCGGTAAAACTGTGTGAGGGAGCCACATGGAAGGAACTTCAGGCATCCTCTAAGATCTGAGAATATCCTCAGTCAGCAAGAAAATGGGCACTTGGACCCACAACCAAAAAAACACGTCTACCAACAACCACGTGAGCTTAGAAGAGGGCTGTAAGCTCCAGAAAGGAACACCACTCAGACAACACTTTGAGGGAATCCTTGTGAGATCATGAGCAGAAGATCCAGCTGGGTACACTGGATTTCTGACCCACAGAAACACTGCGATAATAAATGTATGTTGTTTCAATCTGCTAAATCTGTGATAGTTTGTTACACAACAATAGAACAGTAAGTGCTGAATTTTATTAATGCATTTTCTGCACCAATTAAGATATTCAAGCTGGGTTCGGTGGCTCACGCCTGTAATTCCGGCACTTTGGGAGGCCGAGGTAGGCAGATCACCTGAAGTCAGGAGTTTGAGACCAGCCTGGGCGACATGGTGAAACCCGTCTCTACCAAAAACACAATATTAGCCAGGTGTGGTGGCGGGTGTCTGTATTCCCAGCTACTCGGGAGGCTGAGGTAGGGAGAACTGCTTGAACCTGGGAGGTAGAGGATGCCGTTAGCCAAGATCATGCCACTGCACTCCAGCCTGGGCAACAGAGTGAGACTCTGTCTAAAAAAAAAAAAAAAAAAAAAAAAAAAAAATTCATGTTTTTTTCTCCTTGACTCTCATAATTGGATGAACTATATTGATTGATTTTAGTACTTGAAACCAACCTTGCATTCCTAACATAAGTTTCACTTACGGAGTGTTATCCCTTTATATATTTCTTAACTGTAATATTTTGTTTGGAATTTTATGCTCATGAGAGATATTAGCCTATAATTTTTCTTTTGTGTATTGTCTTATCAAGTTTTGGTATTGGTGTTACTGCTTCATAAAATGAGTTTGGAAGTAACTGTTCCTTATTTCCTATTCCCTGAAAGGATTTGTTGTAAAATTCGTTTCATTTATTCCTTAAATGTTTGGAAAAATTCACCAGTGAAGTCTTTTGAGCCTGAGTTCCTCTGTGAAAGTAATTTAAATAGACTCTTTTTTTTTTTCAAATTGTTCCATAACTGTTTAGGCTATTTTCATCCTGTGTAGGTTTTTGATAAGTTTTGTTTTCCGATGAATTTATCCATTTCATCTGTATTTTCAATTATGCTAGCATAACTTTTTAATAATATCCTCTTATTACCTACTTAATATCTATTGAATCTGCAGCAATGTTCTCTTTTTTCATTTCTATGGCAATTTGTCTCTCCTTGTTTCTTTTTCAGTCTTCCTAGACATTTAATCTTTTTTTGCAAAGCATCAACTCTTTGCTTTTTTGATTTTCATCTATTATAATACATCTGTTTTCTTTTACTTTTTTTTGCTCTTCTGTTTATTATTTCATTTGTCTTCGGTTTAAATTTTTCAGCTTATTGAATTATTCTTTTCAACCTTTTAAAAAATACATGCATCAATTTTAACCTTTCTTCTTTTTCAATGCATGCATTTTCTATTACATTCAGTACTGCTTTAGCTAAATAACAAAAGTTTCATCATGGTATCTTCTGTACAATTTCAATTTTTTAAATTTATTGAACATGCCCTATGGACCAGCATGTGGTCAATATTGGCAAATATTTCATGTGCACTTAAAGAGAATGTATATTCATCAATATTTATGTGTAATATCCTATGAATTTCAATGACATAAAGCTGGCTAATAGTTTTTTTCAATCTTTCATACCTTTACTTATTTTTAGTTGCTATTTCTATGAGATACTGAGATATATTTAAATATTTGCCTACTTTTTTCCTGTAACTTTTGGTGTATGTTTTTTTGGAACTGTGTTATTTCAGCTTTTGTCCAAACATGCTTTAATTTTGTATTTATTTTGGAGAAAAATGTCACCATGTGTAAAATTCCATGTTGACACTTTATCTTCATCATCATTATCAATATTATTATTTTATCCAGCATTTTAGCAATGTCATTTTGTGGTCTTCTACTTTCCTATTTATTGTTGTTGTTGAAATGTCAGTCAGTGCTTCTTTTTTTGAGAATAATGTGTCATTTTAAATAGTGACTATTTTTAGATTTCTGTTTATTTTTTATCTTCAGCTGTTTGATCATGAAAAGTTTGAGTGTGATTTTCTTGCAATGTTTGCATTCATGAATTCAGGAACTCATTTTTTATTATAATTTAAGTTCTGGGATACATGTGCAGAACGTGCAGGTTTGTTACATAGGTATACACGTGCCACGGTGGTTTTCTGCACCCATCAACTCATCATCTACATTAGGTATTTCTCCTAATGCTATCCCTCCCCTAGCCCCCCACCCCTGAACAGGCACCAGTGTGTGATGTTCCTCTCCCTGTGTCCATGTGTTCTCACTGTTCAACTCTCACTTATGAGTGAGAACATGTAGTGTTTGGTTTTCTGTTACTGTGTTAGTTTGCTGAGAATGATGGTTTCCAGCTTCATCCATGTGCCTGCAAAGTACATAAATTCATCCTTTTTTATTGATGCATAGTATTCTATGGTGTATATGTGCCACATTTTCTTTATCCAATCTATCATTGATGGGGATATGGGTTGGTTCCAAGTTTTTGCTATTGTGAACAGTGCTGCAATAAACATGTGTGTGTATGTGTCTTTATAATGGAATGATTTATAATCCTTTGGGTATATACCCGGTAATGAGATTGCTGGGTCAAATGGTATTTCTGGTTCTAGATTCTTGAGGAATTGCCATACTCTTCCACAATGGTTGAACTAATTATAGATTGAAATTCTCAATCTTTTCATCTAGATTTTTCTTAATTTTTTAAAATAATGGTTATTTTAAAGCCTACATCTAAAGTATCATCTATTGCTTCTATTGATAGTATTTTTCTCTTGGTTGCTAGTCAGATCTTTCTGCTTCACTTGTCTCATAATTTAACTCAAACAAATCATAGCATGCCTATAACAAACCCAGTCCTCACTTTATGCCCAAACCTACCAAATGCTCCTAGGCCAAAAATTTTTCTCCAGATTTAGCATTCTCATTTTTTTTAAAACACAATTTTGGAAAAATTCTGATATTTTCTACTTATTTGGTAGAATTTATGGCTTGCCGCTATGTATTACATTTTACTGAGTAGTGAAAGACTTTCAATATTTTTATTATAAAAATAGGTTTATGTCATAGGACTATTTGTAAATACTTTGAAACATCCATATATAATTGTGAAGAAATAAAACTTTCCTAGATTTCTCAGTGCTCTTGAATAAAGTTTTTGCTTTCCTGACCCACAAAACATTGTATATAATATAAAGATAGGGAATGTTTTCTTTCACTTCTCCCAAAAATATTCTACTCTTCACATACCTTGAGAATTAGATATGTAGCCATTCATCTAGTTTAATGATCTGATCTGAAGGGAGAACAAAACTTCTCTTGTCTCCTCTAGAGGCTCAAAGAGAACAAAGACAAGGTCCTAAATTAAGCTTTAATGTGTCAGAAGTATGGGGACATTATATCCTTTGGTATTTACATCTCAAAAGAGATGCAGCCCATCATCTGGAGACTTTATTTGCTGTCTAGCTGGACCTTGGAAAGATATGTTTATATTCCTAATGTTTATGGTGAGAAGATAGGATCCTCTTCAACTCATCATAATGGAATGAAAGATTTTTCCTTCCTTTTGGGAAAGGAGGAAATCTGCTTGTCTCTCTCCTGTAAACAAATGGAGAAAATCTATTGTTCTTTGTCCATCATTTATGAGACATAAACTGCTACCTGTGTAGACAAATTTTATTGTTTCTTATCACACCACTGTAAGACTAAGGTGTGGGAGATGCATGCTGCTATGTTACTCTGGTTGTCGATCTAGTTATGAGTATCTGTTAAGAACTCCTTACTTCTGACCCAGGTGTTATATCTCTAGTTACGTCTATATCTATACCAATATCTATATCATCTATATCTGTGGGATAATATCTCAGACCTTTCACAATTCTTCACGAAACAGTACAACAGTACTTAAAGATTTCATATTTTAATTAAACCACTAGTATGTTTTATAAAAAATAAAATTATTTTAATTACTTGATTAGTTTTTCCTGAATGCATAGACTAAAATTATTCATTTGCTCATTCAATGAGTATTGTTTATATTCTCACTATGTACCAATCAAAATAGTTTACCCTTGAGATACATTGGTAAATAAGTTAAATATGATCCTGACTCATGAGGAGAACACAGTTCAGTATGAAAAAAAAACCTCAATTAATGTGCAAAATATTATAAATTTTAGTCTGATTCTTGTATTTCTACTGCTTACATTCAACAATTTATCAAACAAATCATAGCAGAAAGAAATCTTACCCCAGCCCCATGAAATAAAATTTTCTTTGAAGATGTTTGATAAGTGGTAAGTTCAGAATTGACAGTAAGTACAACAATGTAGTTAAAAGGGATAGTGTGCATGTATGTGTTAAATATGAGTGAGTACATAATCATACTCAGCGTGTGTGTGTGTGTGTGTGTACACATGTACACTACCTAGAGGTAGGGATCTAGGGTTGGAATGATCAGGTTGAGGATGAAAGGATCACAAAACATTTTCCTCTGCACATTCGTTCATATTCACTCAGCAAATGGCCATCAAGTGCTATATGCTAAGAACTATTGTGAGTTAAATACATTAATCAAAGAACTTGATTTTGTCTCTAAATATTACATTGTTATGGGATTAAATAACTGTTCAAATTTATTTAATAAAAATCCTGTGCGGAAACTTAATAGTAGGTATTCAAATAACATATCCTAGTTTATAACTTATTTATTTTAACTATTGGACATTAATGTTGATTGTTGGCTACTAATTATTTTATTTTAATGAGAAAAATTATATTTTTAAAAGCACAGTTTAAATATAAATAAGAATCCTTCTACTTAAAAGCATCATACCTCCATGTATCAACAACACAAATATAAGGTACGAACACATAATTGGGTGATTGAATTCTGTGAGTGCCTTATGAACAAATATGCCGAGAGTCATTCTGATGAGTACAAGTTCTAGCACCTAGTGTTTTGTAAGCCAAAATATGCCCTCTACTGTGTACATTTAAATTTAAATTCCATGGTAAGTATTACCACATAGACTTTATTCTATCTGTATAAAAAAGTATATAATATTAGGACTTCAGACAATTGACCAGCTTGTTGTAATAAACCAAATATTTGAGGTAATATGTTCCAATGTTCTTCAAATTGTTTCTTACCTGAAACTTTCTGTTATTTTGAGACTAGATATTGGTTCTTTCTGAGTAAAGACACATGTGTATGTTATATTTGGCAAAAAGAAATAAAAGCCTTAACCTATAGGATATATATATGTATATATAACCTATAGGATATATATATGTATATATAACCTATAGGATATATATATGTATATATAACCTATAGGATATATATATGTATATATAACCTATAGGATATATATATGTATATATAACCTATAGGATATATATATGTATATATAACCTATAGGATATATATATGTATATATAACCTATAGGATATATATATGTATATATAACCTATAGGATATATATATGTATATATAACCTATAGGATATATATATGTATATATAACCTATAGGATATATATATGTATATATAACCTATAGGATATATATATGTATATATAACCTATAGGATATATATATGTATATATAACCTATAGGATATATATATGTATATATAACCTATAGGATATATATATGTATATATAACCTATAGGATATATATATGTATATATAACCTATAGGATATATATACGTATATATGTATATATATGATACTAACATAACAAAAGCATCAAGTTCATTGCCATATAAATATATATGAAGGAAGTTTAATCAATACTTTAAGTTTAATATAGAAGATAATAGAACAAAAAGTTACCCTCTTGATTCTCAACTTGGGGAAAAATAAACATTGATTTTTCTTTTACAATTTGAAATACTGGGAGTTGAGGAAAACTATAAATTCAATATAAATGTTTATAATGAGTTTTGTGCTGGTGAAAACACTGATGTTATCAACAATATTACACAACTGAGGATGTGACTAAATAATTCAAAGCAGGTAGCAGAGGAACAGAAGATTCGAACATACTCACTTCACAGCAGGAATTCAACTGGAAAGAGTTACATACCCAAAATTTTTCTTTCTGCCCTTGTGCTCCTCTCAGTGTGCCCCATCTACAATTAATAACAATAATAAAGATTAGTATGGTTAAAATGTTTGGTTTGCTTCTTGAGAGAATGCAGATTATTGTCATTCCTACATCTTTTGTTCTTTCTCTCTGTCTCATCCTGTTTCACAATGGGAATATTACCATTGCCCTACAGAAATGTGCTCGTATAGTTTTCTTCTTTACCATAACATTATTTATGTACACAGAACAGACTCATTTATACATAAATGGCTTGAAATCAAACTCATTGACCACAGGAGAGAAAGACTAAGGCAATTGGGATACAAAGTTTTTAAAAGGACTTAAAAAATACTTATCCTCAAAGACTTCGAATTAACCCAAATGCCCATCAATGATAGACTGGAAAGAAAATGTGGCACATATATACCATGGAATACTATGCAGCCACAAAAAACAGTGAGTTCATGTCCTTTACAGGGACATAGATGAAGCTAGAAACCACCATTCTCAGCAAACTAACACAAGAACAGAAAACCAAACACTGCATGTTCTCACTCACAAGTGAGAGTTGAACAATGAGAACACATGGGCACAAGGAGGGACCATCACACACTGGGGCCTGTTTGGGGGTTGGGGACTAGGGAGGGATAGCATTAGGAGAAATACCTAATGTAGATGACTGGTTGATGAGTGCAGCAAACCACCATGGCACGTGTATACCTATATAACAAACCTGCACGTTCTGCATATGTACCCCAGTACTTAAAATATAATATTAAAAAAAAGAAAAATTAAAATTAAATTAAAAAAAGGAGGTACAACCGTATTACAGAAGAAATTAAAAGTCATAAATTGATTAAAATACTTATCCTCTTTATGTCTAGCCCCTTGAAACTCTACCAAACAAATCTACCACTCTACCTTAAATGGCATAAACTAAACATTTCCAGGACTACTGTTATAAACCATAATGAAAACACAGATAATTTTGTAGTTTAAGTAAAAATATTTATAGATAGATATTATTTTATAAAGTGGTTTTGTGCCTAACGTAGAATTTTTGTAAATACATGTATGTATGGATACAGAACCTTATATTTCCACTACTGGTCCATTCTGAATGTAGCACATAACAGCTCATAAAAAAACCTAAACCTACATGATTTCATTTTTCCTCATGATTAAATCCAGCGAGGTAGGTATTATTAACCTGTTTTATTTACTGAGATAATGGAGACTTGTCCAATATCATACACTGGGAAGTGTTGAGCCAAGACTCCAAGTCTCACATTCTTCTTAATACATTATATTGCTTTTCTTTTACAGACATAGAGGCCCCACTTGTAGTGTGTACTTACTTTCATGTAATTTGGTGAATTATGAGAATACAATTAATTCTGCCCATGTATTACCACATTAACCTAAACCTAATATTCAAACTTCCAACAGCAGGGCTCCTTTAAGCTAAATTATGGTCTGTCATTACAGAACAAACATTCCTAGAAGAGATGCAAATTTCCAACATGGTGAGTTTGCAGAAAGCTGTTTTTAATAGAGCATAGAATAGAATGATGGCACCACAGCACGGAGGTATTGCCTAAAGATGACAAGTTTATGGTAGGGCTCTTGGGACACACACACACACAAAATATAATGTGTTTGGATCCTTTGGCATGAGAGTGAAGGAAGAAAAAGTGATTTGGGGTGTAAGAAAACATTAAGAATAATTTTGCTTTCTCCTGTTCCTGATAGAGACTAGGTTTCCTTCCCACTTTGTAAGATCTTTCAGACTTCTTGAGCTTGGTGCATTGAGGATAGTGCATGGGAAGAAGAAGAAATAGAAAAGTCATACAAAGGAGAAGAGGCACTTCAGAATGTGGTGTATACCTTTTATTATTTTAGTATTACTGAATAAATTAAAAGTGAAATAAACTCCCTTAGCTTGGAAACTTTTAAGAAATACGAAGTATTACTTTTACTTTTGTTCAACTGCCATCATTTTTCATTATGTTTCTATATATTTTGTTACAATTTTCCAAACAATAATTTCAATGATGTAAAAGACAAGAATAATTCTTGCAAATCTTTCAGCTCTTTAGAGTTGCTGTAAGTTTCTTTTCAAGAAACATGTTTATTATATATAATTTTAAGATGCTCATTTAGAACACCAGTCATTCTAAACCCAGAGAGAATAGCAGCATTCAGATTGTTACATGCTTTCTCAAAATGGGCAGCCAAACCAATTATCCAAGTCATTGACTAGAGGTGACAGAGGAAAACGAAAGTATGGCAACTGAGTCTAATAGTTTCAGAGACTAAGGTGCTGGTATAAAAAAATTAACAAATGGTGTTAACCTTTATGAAAAATTCAAATGAAAAGAAAATATCACACACGGAAAAATAACACCACAGAAGCTATTGTGCAGTTAGTTCACCTATGTTACAGCCTCTGTGTCAAATGACAAGCAAAGTCCATTCATCACAGGATTTAACATTTGCGCTGCAACCTTCAGCTATCTCTTCTCTGCTCTATCTTCTCTAGACAGCTTCTAAGACAGTAATCAAATATTTCATACAGTTGCAATGGGATGTTGTAAAAAAAATAGATCTGTGGGTTGTTTCCCTGATTAGCAAATTCCTGTGGTTAAAACCTTTCTTTAAACTAAAATAAAGGTTAACTAGTGCAAAACAAGAAGGCTAATCATTTTATTCACTTACAGGAAAGAATTCCTGTCTTCTTGGGGGCATTTTTTCCTAATATATGTATGTTCCTAAATTGTGGTACCATTCCTTTACTTGCTATTATACCTACAGGTGGAAAATTCTAGAAATATGCATATATTTTCACAAATGTTCTCTTATAAGTCAGTGACTGTCTCTGAGGATATGAGGATCTTCATTATATTCATATTTTCTCTAAATATAACTATGTGTACTCTATCTCCCTTTACATATACCTCTTCATTTGAAGATTATTTACAAACATTTGTTTAGACAGACCAGAACCTTACTTTACTGAGGTTATTTCTTCTTTATTTATTTATTTATTTCTGAGACCGAGTCTCACCCTGTTGTCCAGGCTGGAGTGCAGTGGCACAGTATCTATCGGCTCATAGCAACCTCCGCCTCCCAGGTTCCAGCGATTCTCCTGCCTCAGCTTCCCGAGTAGCTGGGATTACAAGCACGTGCCACTGCGCCCAGCTGATTTTGGGATTTTTAGTAGAGACTGAGTTTCACCATGTTGGCCAGGCTGGTCTTGAACTCCTGACCTCAAGTGATCCTCCCACCTCGGCCTCCTAAAGTGCTGGGATTATAAGTGTGAGCCACTATGCCCAGCCTACTGAGGTTATTTCTATACCTTTGTGAGTACAGTGGGTTCACAAGCTTGAGAGATCTTAATACTGGCTATTTGTTTTTTGTTTTGTTTTGTTTTGTTTTTTCCTCAAGGAAATCCACATAATACAGTTCTTTTGAATTGTTTCTACTTCATTAAATTAAATTGTTTCAATTATTTGTTAAGACCCATTAATACCTTTTTCCCTCAAAATTTAGTGATACCTGGGAATATGCTGGTTTTGAAAAAAATCTGGGCAGCTCTTAGCCCATCTACCACGTTCCCTAAGGATGCATGAGTGCTGCCTGAGCCCTTCAGTCTCCCTACATTGAGACTGGGTTTCCATCTCTCACTCAATGCACATGATTATTTAAGCTCTTCCTTCAGGATTTATTTTATATGCCCACTTTTCATGAGTTCCAGAAACACTACTTTTTTATATATACGAAAAGTCTTTATGGAAAGACCATAAAGTTCCTGCAGAGTAACGTATTAAAACCCATGAAAGAGTGATTTAAGATCTTGTACTTCTAAGGTTATTAATATTTCCATGCATGTTCCTTTTAAAAGGGATATTGTTCTTTTTAGATAACTGTGCTAAACACTAAACTTCTCTAAGCCCTATTTTAAGTTACGCCTAGATAGTAAAATTATTGGAACAGAATAATTTGCCTATGATTTTAAATGATATTTTTTTCTTTTCTTTGGTTTTGGTAGATTTTGTCAATGAGGCCCATACACCCAGTGAAGTCAGATTAGATGCCATAAATAAGAGAGGGTTGAAAATATAACTTTATTAAAGCAAAATTTATATTCCCATAAGTATCCCTTTTAAGGTAAGCACAGAATCTCTCTTGTATACTACACCTGTTAATTTCTACTTTTTTTCAACAAATTACTGGTTAGCCCAAGGAAGACATATCTTTTGCTTTCAAAAAACTGTCAGTCTAATGGGAGTGATATTGAGGAATGAAAAACAAGAATATAAATAAATAGAATTCTATAAGTGTCACTTTTAAAAAGAGCATGTTTTGAACATTTCTACAAGTTAACATATGAAAACATTAACTCTCTGCCAAAGGCAAAGATAACTTTGTTCAGTGTTGAGTAGAAATTTCTTCTTGACATGGGAGTGTAGAATTTACGGCAAAATCAGCAGGTGCAGTCATACAGCCATGAAAATCTCATCTCTGCCTATTCTAGGAGCAGCACTTGGTCCAGTGTGACTGAAGAAAAGGGATGGGAGTGGTGGAGAATGAAGTCAGGCAGGTGTGGCTCAGTCCTCCAAGATGGTTACCAGACTTGGCATTTACAAAGTTGGTGATAAAGAGCCATTTGAATATGGAATGTGACATGATCCAGATTATCTTTTAGAAAGACAGCTCTGGTGTTAGCATAGGGTATAGTCTCCGGGAGAGCTGGCTAGAAGCAAAAGATTTATGTTGCAATTCAAGCAAGAAATAATGAAATTCTGAATAAGAATGTAAGACCCGTAAAGTAATGTTGTTTGTTCTTTTAACAGTTGTATCCTTAACATCTAGGGCAATGACTTTCACAGAGTTGACCCTAAATAGATATTTGTTGAGCCAGTGAATTGAAGTACCTTGGCAGAGGGAATAAATGAGAGGGAACAAGTTTGAGAACTACTTAGAAGGTAAAAGTGATGGAATTTGTTGGCCAATTTATATGGAAAGAAAGGGATGAGAAAGAGTCAAGGTTAGCAACAGCATTTCAAAGTTGAATGAATAGGTACACCAAATGTGCACTACTTGAGGTGCACTTCATATTATACAGAGATGTGTTTCTGATTATCCAGTTAGTTTATCATTGCCTAAGACAGTGGTTACAGAATTGCTTCACCTTCTTCTGGATTTTCTCTACTGTTATGGCTCTACACATAGACCACTAAATTAATGGCTTTTCTGTGTTTCTGACAAACAATAAGCCTAAGAATGAAGAAAAACTAATTTCCAAAAGAAATTCTGAAACAATCTTTCTCTACAGGAATTCTTCTGTGATGAGAATAATGATTTCCTAACTCACATGTTAAGAACACATTTGCTTAGGGATTGGATTCCTTAAAGCCAGTCTCACAACCATCTAAGAACCTGGAGTTAGAAGAAAAAGAAAAATAGTTTTATTTTATTATGATGGTAGGTATATTACACTGTAGCAGAATCACTCAGACAAAAATGCTGCAATATTTCGGAAGATTTGCTATTTCTGGGGTCTCTGCATGTACCCAATAGACTGATAACAGGGATTCAAACTCATGTTTTCTGGGCAGACAAACTCTGTGTTAGTGAATATAGATCCAGACAGATTAAAAAAACAGTTTTAAAACAGTGGACATGTAAAGACATTTTATACAGGATACCCTATTTGAACAGGAAATTTTGGAGCAAAACTAGGAGCAAATATATCATATAACCTGATATGGAACTCCAACCCTTCTTATTAAGGAAATGAAACTCAGATAGGCTATCAGGATAAAGAAACCACTAGATGGGCTTCAAGTCAATAACAATCATACGACTACACTGGATATAGGATTTTGCTTTTAGAGGTAAGACTGCAGATAGAATCTTAGTTCCCATTACACAAAGATTTGAAAGATAACTGCAGGAAGAATAAGGAAAAGATATGCAGGCTTTTATTTTCTCGTACATGTTCTACCCGAGATGCTTAGGAACTTCATTTTTAAGAAAAGCTCATGCCTAGTAAATGAAGTGGTATTGAATATGAGAAAGTGCTAATTAATGCTAGATCAAAGATGGGTAGAAATAGACTCCACAGGAAAGCAAAATGAAATGTGGGCATTCCCTACCACCTCTTAATTTTCTACTTGAGCAAAATATTAATCAAGCTAGCATTCAATATATCTAAGATCAGGTACTTTTATCGATATGTTCTGCCAGGAAGCTACAAATTTTATCACAGATTGAGGAGCAGATGATGGCTCATGAAATAGCATTTTTTGCATGAAAATATTAATATCACACATGAGCCTGTGTACCTAATGTTAATTATCTAAACAGCTTTATACAATGCCTACCATATTCCTTATATCCTGATGTATCAGTCAGCAAGAAGATTACAAGCGTAGTATCACATGTAATTTGACCTATGAAAAGAAGTATGGAGAAAATTGATAAATGTGTGTGCCCAGTTCATACTCTGGTCAGAATGACCTGCTGTAGAACTGACAGAACTGTCCTTCTGTATTTACTATGCTGACAGAATATGCATTAAAACATCTACACATCTACAACAATGTAACATGTGCTGAGCAAAGAGAGAGCAAAGACCAAAATCATGTATCATGATCAATGACAATTGACTAGGGTAATATCTTATGAAGAGAAACTTTAAGGGAAAATTTTATCCCTTTGATGTTAGGAATAGAAATGGCTTTTTACCCTCTCATACAATCTTAGCACTGGAAGGAGACTCAGAAATTATAGCATACTATAAGGGTTGGCCAGCTATGGTTTACAGGCAAAATCTAGCCTGGGATGGCTGTTTTTGTTAATAAAATTTTATGGAATATCCATGCTCATTTATTTGCATATTGTCCATGTCAGCTAATGGCAGAATTGAGTAGCCAAGACCCCACGGCCCACAAAACCAATCAGACTCTAATTCAATTTATATATTTCATAGATAAAGGGACTGAGGCCCAAAAGGTTAAATAACATTTCAAGATTATATGTTTAAGTGGCTAAATTATCACTAGTGTCTTAGAAGCAGATAATAACACAAGCAATAAAAATTAGGACTAGGAAAAGGCAGAAAAGAGTAGAATCGTTTCTAGCTGTGGTGAAGAGGAAAGGCATAATAAGCCTTCCATAATCTGTAGAAGATGCCAGGGGAAATGAATGCATATCTGAGAGAGAAGAGCATCAAGTAATGTAAGGAGCTGGCCTTCATGCGTTCACAGAGAAATTGTGAAAGTTTTGGAAGAAAGAGAGGTTGTAGGCAGCCATAGGAAGATAAAACTAGTGATGGTGAACAAGATACATTAATAAATGGAAATGTATGGGGTTGGAGGTAGGGGAAACAGTTGGGTCATTATAGCAATATTCTAACCAGGGTTGCATTTATCACATTCAAGTCTCATTTGTATCAAGAAATGTAATAAACACAATTGTTACATTGATGGGAATGGAGAAGAGTAATATTTAATGCATTTATCTTAAGGATCAAAATAAATCAAAGTTGTCACTTTATGCCACAGCTAGTACTCATTAATCATGTGCAAAATTTGTTTTTTCTGTAGCCCTTTCCTTTTTATTGTAGCTCAGACTTGGGCTGACTTTCTCTTTGGTCTTATTGAAGTAATCAGTAATATCCTAGATATTTCTGTGCAGAGAAGACATTGCAAATTGCCATATGCCAACATATGCCTTTTAACAAAACTCTTGGTTCATTCATTCATCAGAATTGTCATGTATACGTGTGTGTGTGTGTGTGTGTGTGTATATATATATATATAAAATATATGTATTTATATAATATTCTTGGAGCATCGGATAAAATCCTAACCCTAGATTCTGCAATGGTAATCTCATATCACATGCATATACAGACATATAGTAATAACCCAGCAAGTGCTCTCTTTTTCATGGGACAACCAATCCATATTTCAGTTGACAGAGAAAAGTCAGAAGCCACCTTACCGCTTAGCCCTGATGTCCTCTCCCTCCACCCCCAAATCTCTGGAAATTCACAAACATAAACTTTCTAAATTGCTGTGTGAATTCTATTATATTTGATAATTTGAGAGCAACGCCTATGACAGAGGTATTCGATTATAAAATAAAATCGCCAAAAAGTATTAAGCTAACTTTGGAAGGTAGCACTGTACCAGAGGCTAATAACGTTTTATTTCACAGGCATCCCAAAATCTGAAGTGTCTATAGACATTAAAACTAGTTGAGGCTGGGCTCAGTGGCTCACGCCTGTAATCCCAGCACTTTGGGAGGGCAAGGTAGGTGGATCACCTGAGGTCAGGAGTTCGAGATCAGCCTGGCCAACATGGTGAAACCCTGTCTCTATTAAAAATACAAAAATTAGCCAGACATGGTGGCATGTGTCTGTAATCCCAGCTACTCAGGAGGCTGAGGCAGGAGAATTGCTTGAACCCAGGAGGCAGAGGTTGCAGTGAGCCCAGATCATGCCATTGTACTCTAGTCTGGGCAACAAGAATAAAACTCCGTCTCAAAAAAAAAAAAAAAACACACACTGGTTGAAAGCCATTTTATAAACCTGCTAAAGCATAATCTCAAGCTTTGTATAATCCATTGCTCCCAGATCTCTATAAATTTAAGGAACTGCCTGTAATCACCTTCCCTAATTGAATAATTGTGCATGCACCACATCTGTCCTTGGTATTTCCCAACTAAAAAAGTTTTGTTTTCTAGCACAGTGATTTAATGCAATCCAATAGAGGTTAAGTGTAAATGACCAAATTCCCACCACTTATGTGGCTTTCTTAAACAAAGTGAATCACATTATCTAAGATCATAAAAAATTTTATCGCATTTACCAAAGAAATTATTTCTTCCTGTCATTACATTTCTCTTTTCCTTACTACCTTTATTCATCTACCTGTGAAATCAAGGTAAGGTAGGTCAAAATTAAATAAATAAATAATAAATTTTAAAAATAAATGTAAAATTATATCACATCATAGATAAGTACTCATTAATATCATAATTAGAATCGTAAATTCTATTTTTTTAATTCTGAAAATACATTCAGAGTAATAAAAAAGTTAAAGAACATTTGAATTTTAAAAACTAAAGAAAGTATAAAGTGAGCATAAAGGGGCAGACACACTGTCTCATTTAATCCTCACAATAAGACAGAGGGAAACTTATTATCCCAGTGGAACAGATGAGAAAACCGTGATGTAGAGAGATCATACGACCTGCCTGAGATCACCCAGCGAGGACAGAACTAGAATTTGAATCTAAGCTTGACCCCAGTATCCTCGTTCTTTATGCTATAAAGCATTCCTTCACAATCAAGACTAGTCCTACACTTGACCTCAAGTCAAAAAGTTTTCTCTCTCTCTCTCTCTCTCTCACACACACACACACACACACACACACACACAGGTTTTGTGACTTTTTTTGGAATGTAAAGATAGCTTTCTAAGAATTCTTTTAAAAACAACACTCCTACAATGTCTTTGCCTGAAACAACACTCCTACAATGTCTTTGCCTGAATAAAAATAAAGTTTTTCCTTCTTATTGTTGTTATTTCCCTTGTCTTGCTTTGTTTTGTAATAGGTCAGTTCATAGCAATAGCACTTACAGAGTGGAACAGACCTGATCAGTGTTTGAGATGATGAATCAGTGAAGGACCAGTGTCAAACAAGACAAAACAAATGGAACACCAACTGTTCTGTCAAGTTGATTCAGTACTGACAGACAAGGCAGCATGATTCAATCAGCACTGAAAACAGAAAAAATATAAAGCCCATCTATCAATTTCAACATCCCCAGGGCCCTCTGCACCTCTACTCTTCTGACAGTGAGTTCAGCTCAAAAGATCGCAACAGTCCTGTGGGACCTCTCAGTGGCTTCCTTGAGTGACTGATTGATGGCTGCAACAAATCAGAGGGTCATAATTTACTTTATTTTATTCACCAGGGCTCTCCATGTTATTCATCTCCATATCTCCAGCACTAGCAGGTTGCCTGGTATACAACCATCACTCAATAAAATTTGTTGAAAGTTTGAATTAAGAATAAACTTGAGAGTATATAAATAAATGAAATAATTTCTATTTCATATTATATATTTCATAATTTATAATCTATATTGGTTGCATTTTTTTCACTTTGTAGTAAGGTTCAAATATTTTTGGAAGTCATTCAACATAACAGCCAAAGGATTTTCTTAGCCTTCATGTAATCTTTTCTTTTCACCACCTTTAGTACACGCACAATATAGAAATATATTAATGCCAAGTAAAATCACATAACAGAAATCATATTTGTCAGGACTTAAGGTGGGCATAAAATAATATTGTAATGAAATTTGTGCATGCAATTATAACAGCAGACACGAATTCAAAGATTCAGCAAGAAGAACCAACTGTCATTTATTTATTTCCTTTTCTTCAGACTTCAATGGACATTTTTTTAGTCCTTGTTTTATTTGATACCTCAGCAACATTCCACACTACAGGCCATTCCTGCCTTCTTAGAACTCTCTTTCCCCTAGGCCTGTGTGACATCAAATCCTCATTGTTTTCCTCTTCCCTATTTGGCCATTTCTTTTCAGTTTTCTGATAATCTTCAGTAATTTAAAAACTTCTGGAGGTAATTATAAGGTACCTTTTCAACGAAAAAATTCAGATTAAACTATCTGGCCCTAAAGCTATATGGGGTAGAATTAATTTATTTCTTCAATGATTTACCCTATAATCATTTACTTAATCTAATTTTCAACTCAGATTAAATTTATGTGTTTCTAGAAAATTAAATCATAAGGATTGATGAGCTGGCTGTATTAATATCATAATGGCAGTACTTATAATGATATTTAAAATAGTAACAGTTGTTGCTAACTCTGTGTATAGTGCTTCAATTATTTAATGCTGTTCTAACTGCTTCCCATACACTAACTCAACACCATGCTCCTAGTCCTAATACAGCCAAAAATATTCCTAAACATGAAATGTATAATTTTAAAATGTACCTTAATAACAAGATTCTAATGTTTTAGCTCAAAACTCCTGGATTATATTTTTAAGTTTTAAAATTTATTTCTATAGTATACATATAGAGATTATCACATATATGTGTGTTCTTGCATTCTAAAGGTTCCAAACAATTTAGTAAGCATGAAACAAGCTTTTGGATTTCTTTTGAGTTGTTTTAATGTGTATAATAGTGTATTTCTTTCCATATCAATAGACCAAAGTTCTTTTATTTTCCAAATTTTACTAATTTTCTCTATCACTGAATGTCATCTTTTTACAAGCAAAAAGTGATTTTCTCAAAATTGTGTGAGAGTTACTGCATATGGAGATGAGTAAGCTCATGAGGAGCAAGCATATTAAGTGACTTACTTTCAAACACCAGCCTTACAGCTCAAGTTTCGAATCTTCCTACAAACATTACATATTGAAATAACTCTTGAATTCTGGGGCTATTTTGCAAGTCATAAGAACCAGTATTTTTGTACATTGATTTTGTATCCTGAGACTTTGCTGAAGTTGCTTATCAGCTTAAGGAGATTTTGGGCTGAGACAATGGGGTTTTCTAGATATACAATCATGTAGTCTGCAAACAGGGACAATTGACTTCCACTTTTCCTAATTGAATACCCTTTGTTTCCTTCTCTTGCCTAATTGCCCTGGCCAGAACTTCCAACACTATGTTGAATACCAGTGGTGAGAGAGGGCATCCCTGTCTTGTGCCAGATTTCAAAGGGAATGCTTCCAGTTTTTGCCCATTCAGTATGATATTGGCTGTGGGTTTGTCATAGATAGCTCTTATGATTTTGAGATACGTCCCATCAATACCTAATTTATTGAGAGTTTTTAGCATGAAGCGTTATTGAATTTTGTCCAAGGCCTTTTCTGCATCTATTGAGATAATCATGTGGTTTTTGTCTTTGGTTCTGTTTATATGCTGGATTACATTTATTGATTTGTGTATATTGAACCAGCCTTGCATCCCAGGGATAAAGCCCACTTAATCATGGTGGATAAGCTTTTTGATGTGCTGCTGGATTCGGTTTGCCAGTATTTTATTGAGGATTTTTGCATCAATGTTCATCAAGGATATTGGTCTAAAATTCTCTTTTTTGGTTGTGTCTCTGCCTGGCTTTGGTATCAGGATGATGCTGGCCTCATAAAATGAGTTAGGGAGGATTCCATCTTTTTCTAAAATCAATGTACAAAAATCACAAGCATTCCTATACACCAATAGCAGACAAACAGAGAGCCAAATCATGAGTGAACTCCCATTCACAATCGCTTCAAAGAGAATAAAATACCTAGGAATCCAACTTACAAGAGGTGTGAAGGACCTCTTCAAGGAGAACTACAAACTACTGTTCAATGAAATAAAAGAGGATACAAACAAATGGAAGAACATTCCATGCTCATGGGTAGGAAGAAGCAATATCGTGAAAATGGCCATACTGCCCAAGGTAATTTATAGATTCAGTACCATACCCATCAAGCTAACGATGACTTTCTTCATGGAATTGGGAAAAACTACTTTAAAGTTCATATGGAGCCAAAAAGGAGCCTGCATCAACAAGTCAATCCTAAGCCAAAAGAACGAAGCTGGAGGCATCACGCTACCTGACTTCAAACTATACTACAAGGCTACAGTAACCAAAACATCATGGTACTGGTACCAAAACAGAGATATAGATCAATGGAACAGAACAGAGCCCTCAGAAATAATGCTGCATATCTACAACTATCTGATCTTTGACAAACCTGAGAAAAACAAGAAATGGGGAAAGGATTCCCTATTTAATAAATGGTGCTAGGAAAACTGGCTAGCAATATGTAGAAAGCTGAAACTGGATCCCTTCCTTACACCTTATACAAAAATTAACACAAGATGGATTAAAGACTTAAACGTTAGACCTAAAACCATAAAACCCTAGAAGAAAACCTAGGCATTACCATTCAGGACATAGGCATGGGCAAGGACTTCATGTCTAAAACACCAAAAGCAATGGCAACAAAAGCCGAAATTGACAAACGGGATCTAATTAAACTAAAGAGCTTCTGCACAGCAAAAGAAACTACCATCAGAGTGAACAGGCAACCTACAAATTGGGAGAAAATTTTTGCAACCTACTCATCCGACAAAGGGCTAATATCCAGAATCTACAATGAACTCAAACAAATTTATAAGAAAAAAACAAACCCCATCAAAAAGTGGGCGAAGGACATGAACAGACACTTCTCAAAAGAAGACATTTATGCAGCCAAAAAACACATGAAAAAATGCTCACCATCACTGGCCATCAGAGAAATGCAAATCAAAACCACAATGAGATACCATCTCACACCAGTTAGAATGGCAATCATTAAAAAGTCAGGAAACAACAGGTGCTGGAGAGGATGTGGAAAAATAGGAATACTTTTACACTATTGGTGGGACCGTAAACTAGTTCAACCATTGTGGAAGTCAGTGTGGTGATTCCTTAAGGATCTAGAATTAGAAATACCATTTGATCCAGCCATCCCATTACTGGGTATATACCCAAAGGACTATAAATCATGCTGCTATAAAGACACATGCACACGTATGTTTATTGCGGCACTATTCACAATAGCAAAGACTTGGAACTAATCTAAATGTCCAACAATGATAGACTGGATCAAGAAAATGTGGCACATATACACCATGGAATATTATGCAGCCATAAAAAATGATGAGTTCATGTCCTTTGTAGGGACATGGATGAAATTGGAAATCATCATTCTCAGTAAACTATCACAAGGACAAAAAACCAAACACCGCATATTCTCACTCATAGGTGGGAATTGAACAATGAGAACACATGGACACAGGAAGGGGAACATCACACTCTGGGGACTGTTGTGGGGTGGGGGGAAGGGGGAGGGATAGAATTAGGAGATATACCTAATGCTAAATGACGAGTCAATGGGTGTAGCACACCAGCATGGCACATCTATACATATGTAACTAACCTGTACATTGTGCAAATGTACCCTAAAACTTAAAGTATAATAATAATAAAAAAAGAAAAAAAATGATAAAAAAAGAAAAAAGAGAAAAGAAAAAATAAATAAAAATAAATTTGTAGAGACAACAACAACAACAAAAAGAACCAGGAATGATCAATTCAAACATGTCAAATATCTACCTTATTACTTTTGTGATCAGAAAACAGTAAACATTATTTAAAAATATATCTGAATATATTTCATATATTGTATATCATAAATATCTACATGTAGCCTTCAAACGTGTAATAAAAAATGTACAAGCCTTCAAAATTTCAATGTTAAGAATCCCTGAAATACAGCATTTATCTAAAGAAAACAAAACGCAGGGTACTTAATAGTTTTTAAAAAGTAAAAATATCTATATTATCTTCTTTATCAGTTAAAAAAATCAATTTAAGTTGTTCTGAGGTTTTTGTTTTGTTTTTTAATCTCACTTGGAAAAATAAACAAGAAAATAACTACATAAATATTGAGAAAAATGAGAGCAATGAAGCAATGTGTACAATACCTGGTAGTAAAATTAAGTGGAATACATTGAATTATAATAGTGAGTATTTTGAACAAGACACCCCAGAATCAAACCCTAATAAATTTATATAAGAATTTAATAAGCAATAAAATGCATTAAAATAGTGAGGAAGAGGTACATTATTAATTATGCAATATTGAAGCTTTTAGTTCAGAGTTTGAAGAAAAAAATTAGATCTTCACCACACATCATATGCCCAAATATCTTTCAGGCATACTTTTGACATAATTACATAATAATTTAATAATGTATAATAATAATTAATATAATGATTTAATACTATTATTTAATATTTAAATTATTATTTGATTATTACTTAATAATTACTTTAATATATAACATATAATTATATAATATGTTATATATAATACACTATAATATATTATATGTTGTATATTATAACATATATGTAACATAATGTTTAGTATAATATATAACTTAAAAATCTAGAATAAAAGTTAAAATATTATGTAGGTCAAAACCATCAGAATTAAAATTACAAAACCCAACAATAATGGGGTTTAGTCAATATTCTAAAGGGATATTTCTTCTCTATGGACTCAAAGTTTGTGTCCCCCCAAAATTCCTTTGTTGAAATCTTAACTCCCAATGCAATGGTATTAGGAGGTGGGGCCTTTGGGAGTGATTACTTGATGAGGGTGGAATCCTCATGAATAGAATTAGCCCCTATAAAGGACACCACAGAGAGCTCCTTTGTGTGAGGACACAGCAAGACAGTCATTTATGAACAAGAAAGCAGGCCCTTCATCAAACACCAAGTTTGCTGGTACAACAATCTTAGACTTTCCAACCTCCAACACTGTGAGAAATAAATGTTGTGTAGGTCACCCAGTGTATGATATTTTTGTTACAGCAGTCTGAAGGAACTAAGACAGCTTTCAATGCGTAATGAGCTCATACACAACAAGTTTTAAAAACTAGCACTCTACTAGAAAAATGAACAAAGAACAACAATAAAGAGTTCACAGTAGAGGATGCTCAAATTAATAATTAACACGTGCGCCTTTAATTCTGGGCCATTTTCTACTCCAGTTTTCACTTGTACCATCTCTACATCACCTGCACATGCTCAGGTAGGGTTCTTCTCTTTGCTTCTATATACTTTTATGCCATTCATTTCTAAACCAATGAATTTACAATATTACCTGTCCATGTAGCTGTCTCCACTATTAGACTATGTGCACTTCAAGGTCAGGCAAATTTGTGTATGTATTTCCCGGAGCTCATCTTTGCCAAAGTGCATCAGGAAAACATTCCTTTTACTTTTTAAATGTTATTCAGCTTCCACTACTTGCCTTGCAGTTTACTGAAATCCCCTTTCTTTTCTTTGGTCACAGTTTATGAACTCAGATTTATTTCAGAGTAGAATGACTCAGAACTAGGATGCTGAACTGAACTGCTTGCAAATGTAAAAGACATATTGGTCTCTTTATCAGGAACATCATTACAAAGGATACGGGGAAAAGAGATGTCACATGAACACGTCTTAGAATTTACACTGTAAATCAAACAATGTTGCTGCAAAGGCATGTAAGTTAATATAGAAACAATGGAAGAATGTGAAGAAAACTCAAAGACAGTGAAGAAAGCCAGGATTGGCTCCAAGATCAGTAAGTAGTCATCATTAAATAGAAGAATGGTCCCCTGTCTTGGCTTCCTCTTAATATCATTTTTTATTGGATTCCTCCTTGCTCTACACTTACCCATAAGTTCCTTCAGATTCCTTTAATATGTCATATTCTATCTCCCTGTGAGATTAGGCATTTCCTGCTCATATTTCCTGGAGCAGCCTTCTGTTTTCATATATCCTTAATACTTTCTACTTGCCTGACTACATTCCACAGTAGGTGTCACTTTTTCCTGGCAACCTTCCCTGGCCCCCAGATTTGGAATTATGTGCCTTCCTAGATAATGCACATCTTCACTACTCAATGTATATCCCTATGCTATCTCCATCTACACAGTTAAGACATTGGACATTGGCACTTTCTTCTCTCTCTCTCTCTCTCTCTCCCTCCCTCCCTCTTCTCTCTCTCTGGACGCTGAGGACAGAGGCACTATTCTATTGGTATTTGTATTCTTAATGCCTGCCATGGTACTTGACATGTATTATGTGTTTTTAAAGAATTTCTTGTTGAAAAATTAAGCAAATGTTTTAATCTATATATTAAACATGTAGTTCAAAGCAAGAAAGAATATAATTTTAGATATTTAAAAAGCTGCATTTGTTTTTATCCTAAAGAATTTTCTAGTAAAAGAGGGAATAGAGCAATTGCTTGAGAAAACCTAAGAGGCAACCAGACTTTGAGTAATCTTGACACTGGATCTTTCCTTTTCACACACACACACACACACACACACATACACGTACATGTACGCATATAGATACAGTATTCATAGACCATTAATTTTGAAGTCAAATAACCTGAAGAGTTGTCTCAACATTCTCAATCTCTTATTTCTGGCAAAATGAAATAATAATTCCCACCTCATAAGGATTTTAAAAGTATGAGGGTTGTATTTTGTGACAGTTCTACTACAGTTGTTTAGTGATAGTTCTACTACAGTGATTATGGATATAGTTGGTATCAAAAGCATGTATTACTTTATTCATATTTTTGAGACAAAGTCTCTATGTTGCCCAGTCTGTTCTTGAACTCCTTGGCTCAAACAAGTTTTCGCCTCAGCTTCCTAAGTAGCTGATACTACAGACACACACCATTGCACCTGGCTGTTCAAGCTTATAAAGCAGCGATTCTCTAAATTTCTCAGTGAAGACTCTCTAAAGAGAAAACATACAATCTCAGAGACCCTGAGAGATACAGACCAAGGTAGCTCCCTACAAACTCAAAATTTGAATCTCTAATGTTTTTTCCTTTAAAATTTATGCAAATTTGGAATTCTACTCCAAAATATAACTCTATTAAAATGTTCCTGTCAAATCTTTTCATTTTCCAGTCACCTTTGCATTTGAGTGGAGGCATTGAATGAGTTCTAGCCAAAGGAATATGGAGTTGTGGATTGTTTCCGAGTTAAGGCTTTAAGAAGTGCATTTAAGAAGACTTCCTTATGCTCTTCTTCATTGTCCCTAGGCTGGATGAGATCACAACATGTGACCCTCACAGATGATAGATCAAGAAAATGGGAAGAGCTTCAGAGCCCTGAAACCACATAAAGGAGAGTCACCCAACAACTAAAAGCACCCATCCTAAACTATTATGGGAACAAGAAATAAACTTCTATTAATATATTTGAATTATTAAATATTTTGAGTCTATTTGTGGTAGTGGCTACTGTTATTCAAACCAGTGCACCCCACCAAAAAAGAAAAGTGCAAGGAAGAGAGAAGACTTTTGCAATCGAAAGACATTCTAACACCCGAATTAAATGTTATTGCAAAGTCTATACTAATTATCGCACATTTATTTGCATTTGCTAAATAAGCATAGTAGAAATGTTCATTCAACTGTCTTAGACTTCCCCATGCATTAAGAACCTCTAATTAAAACATCTGCTCTGAATTGATCAATTTGCCAGAGGTTAAACATAACATAGCATGAAAATTCAGACTTAGCATTCAGTTGTTTTTCAAAAAGGCAGAGGAAAAAGAAAAGATAAATGGAGAAAAAAAATGGTGGCCCCAATAAAACTATGTCAAATAATTTGTAATTGCCCTAAATAATAATTTATGATCTTGGATTTCTTAAAATTTATTCGTATGGAAAATATGGTAAAAATACATTAAAATTCAATACTGAGGCATTATTTTTATGCTCTCCTAAAGGACAAATATCTTTAACCAGGACTAGATAGACAGAAGATAGGTAGATAGATAGATAGACAGATAGATAGATAGATAGATATAGAGATATCAATGGTTTATGACTACAAAGTACGGCAACATATTGAGGCACCTAAAATAGAAAATTATGGCTTTTAATCACTTTATAAAACTGTATTCTTAACCTGTAAAATATTATTTCCTTATTATTACATAATTACTTTTTTATTTTCTCATAATAGTTTTAAAAATCTAACAAATAAAAAAGAAACTAAAGAATCCTAAAATCATTGAGATCAGAATTATCATGACAAACTATTATGTGAACAAAAAATAAACTTCTATTAATATATTTGAATTATTAAATATTTTGAGTCTATTTTGACTCAATCATTTTTCTACCTCCTCCAAATTCCTCAATTCTCTCCTTTTATCAGTCTTATGTCATTTATCAGTCTTTCTGTCATTTTAGTAACATATCAATCTTTGAGTTGATGTGTTATGCATATCCTAAACCCTTTTTTCTTTTCTGACTTTTTATTGCACCCATTTGGAAAATCATCAGTCTTGGATGAACTCATTTTCCCATTTCTCTTTGCATACAGCTGAGCAGTTGACCACAACTGCAGAAAGCACACACAAGAGGGCAGAAAGGTACTATTACCAACACCTAATGATCCCTTTGGGTTCCCCTGGTCATCTTCCCCTCCTAAACACCTAGATGACCACCGCAAACTATCTAATTTTCCTCACGTTTCTAACTATACATTCCTCTCCTCCCACCACATCTTTTTTTCTACAGATAACCTAACCTTCTAGTTCCTAAAGATAAAAGAGGCACTCCAACAGAAATTTTTCTAAACTTACCACTACTCTAAACACCAAAACATTTTCAACTAACCTCATTTTCTCTCCAGATACAATAGAGTTACCACTTGGTCCCCTCTCTAAGACCAATTTCTATGCATGCTCTTTGAATAACAACCTTTCCAGGCTTCCAGCTTTCTAAGAAACCCTACATTAGCAACTCTCTCCTACTTTTTTCTTTTTAAACCTCACTGGCTTCTCCCACTCTGTCTCTGTAAACTCATCCGTTTCTAGTCAGTAAATAAATATTGAATGTTCTCATGGCTTAGTCTCAATCAGTCTGTCTTTCTTCTTTTTCTGTGTAGCCCTATCCAGCTCAACTTTTCTCTCTCCTGTGAGATCAGTAAATCTGCCTGTTTTTTTCTGATATCCATTGGCATTTTTATGTCTCAAAAACATCTCTAAGCTATGAGATCCCACAGTAGACTTTTTCTCCATCTCATTGTATGACACCGTTCCCTGCCATAATTCTAAAGGTGGATCACTCTTGACTTCTCCTTCACCATGCCCCATTACAAACTCACATCATGTCTTACAGCTTTTCTCCCTAAATATGTCTTGATCCACTCATATCTCCCAACTCTTCCACCATCTTACCAAGTCCAAACTCTTGTCTTTTACTTGCAATACTGAAATTTGCCTCTATATCACACTCTTTATACTCAGAGCAATCTTTAAATAATGCAAACAAAGATTATGCCACTTTTCTACTTAAAAAACTTCAATTACTTTCCTTTGCTCTTTATATCTTTAACCACATACTTAACATCCTCGACAAAAATCTGTGATGTGGTCTACAAGTCCTGCCGTTTGTGATTCAGCAAATACAATCTTCCTTGTGTCCACACAGTGTTGTGTAGTCTTCTAAGCATAGGGACTTCACACAAGTTGCTCCCTTTGCATATTTCTATACAACCCATAAATCCCAGCTCAGACTTTACTTCCTCAGTGACATTTCTCAGATCTTCAAAATTGGGCCAAATCTATCATATGTCTTCTTACCACTTTCTACCTTGCCTTTGTAAAATAAAATTGCAGAAATTCAGTCAAAACTTCAGGCTTTACTTCTAATTCTAGTTGTTTTTCTATTTCCACCGCATCTGCAGTTTCTTTCTCCACTAAAGTCTTGAAATCCACCCACAGTAAACCCTGAGGATTGGAATCAACTTCTTCCAAACTCCTGTGAATGTTGATATGTTGAACTTCTATGAATCACAAGTGTTCTTAATGGCATCTAGAATGCAGAACACTTTCCAGAAGTTTTCAATTGACTTTGCCAAGACCCATCAGAGAAATAATTATCTATGGCAGGTATAGCCTTAAGAAATGCATTTTTGAGTAATAACACTTGAAAGTAGAAATTACCTCTTCTTCCATGAGCTGCAGAATGGGTATTGTGTTAGCACACACGAAGACAACATTAATCTCCTTGTACATCTCCATCAGAGCTCTTAGGTGATTAGGTGCATTTTCAATGACAAGCAATATTTTAAAAGGAATCTTTTTTTTTTTTTTTTGAGTAGCAGATCTCAACAGTGGGCTTACAATATTCAATGAACCATGTTATAAACAGATTTGCTGTCATCCAAGTTTTATTGTTCCACTTCTAGAATGCATGCAGAGTTAATTTAGCATAACTCTTAAGGGCCCTAGGGTTTTTGGAACGGTAAATAAGCATTGGCTTCAACTTCAAGTCACCAGCTACCTTAGACCCTAAAAAGAGAGTCAGCCTGTCCTTTGAAGCTTTGATATCAGGCATTGATGTCTCATCTTTAGCTATAAAAGTCCTGGATGGCATCTTCTTCCAATAGAAGACTGTTTCACCCACATTGAAAATCTGTTATTTAGTGTAGCCACCTTTATCAATTATCTTAGTTAGATCTTCTGGATAACTTGCTGCAGTTTCTCCATCAGTACAAGCTACTTCACTTTGTACTTTTATATTATGAAGATGACCTCCTTTCTTAAGCCTTATGAACCAATCTCTGCTAACTTCAAGCCTTTCTTCAGCAGCTTACTCACCTTTGTCAGTCTTCATGGAATTAAAGATAGGTAGGGCCTTGCTGTGAATTAGGCTTTGGCTTAAGGACATGTTGTGGCTTGTTTGCTCTTTTTTCCAGTCCACTAAAACTTTTTCTATTTCAGCAATAAGGCTGCTTTGCTTTCTTAATATTTGTATATTTGTTGGATTAGCACTTTTAACTTCCTTCAAGGTTTTTTCTTTTGTACTCACAATTTGACCCACTTTTTAGTACAAGAGGGTTAACTTTTGGCCAATCTGCAACAACATGCCTTCCTCACTAAGCTTAATCATTTCTAGCTTTTGATTTAAAGTGAGAAATGTGTGACTACTCTGATATGGTTTGACTCTGTGTCCCCACCTAAATCTCATATTGAATTACAATCCCCAGTATTGAGGAGGGGCTTAGTGGGAGGTGACTGGATCATGGGAGTGGATCTCCCCCTTACTGTTCTTGTAATAGTGAGTTCTCATGAGATCTGGTTGTTTAAAAAGTGTGTAGCACTTCCCTCTTCTCTCTCTCTCTCTCCTATCGCCATGTGAAGATATGGCTTCTCCTTTGCCCTTTGGCCATGATTGTAAGTTTCCTGAAGCCTCTCCAGTCATACCTCCTGCACAGCCTGTGGAACTATGAATCAATTAAACCTCTTTTATTTATAAATTACCCAGTCTCAGGTAGTTCTTTATAGCAGTGTAAGAATGGACTAATACATCTTCCTTTCACTTGAACCCTTAGAGGCCTTTATAGGAGTATTAATTACCATAATTTTAATATTGTTGTGTCTAAGGGAATAGATAGGCCTAAGGAAAGGAGAGAGAAGGGAGAACGCCCCATTGATAGAAGAGTTAGAACATACACAATATTTAACAATCAAGTTTGCCATCTTATATGGGTACTGTTTGCGGCACCCCAAAATAATTACTATAATAACACCAAAGATCACCAATCACAGGTCACCATAACACATGTAATAATGAAAAAGTTTGAAATATTGTGAGAATTACCAAAATGTAACACAGAGACTCAAGCAAGCACATGCTGTTGGAAAAGATGGTACCTTTAGACTTTCTCCAGGTAGGGTTGCCACAAACTTTCAGTTTGTAAAAAAAAAAAAAAAAAAAAAAAAAAAACAGTATCTGTGAAACACAAGAATCTAAAGCACAATAAGATGAGGTAGAACTGTATATCTTCAGTAAGAGTCTGCTCCACAAACAGTGATGACAAGATGAAAAAAAGTCAATGTTTATACTAATTCTTTCCTGTAATTTTCTAAAAATTTTGTTGTTGAATTTATTCATTTCAGTTATTGCACTAATTCCTAAGATTTATAAGCAAAAGTAAATGGCATTAATGCATTACAATCAACTTGAGACTTGGGGATTAAATAAAGCTTAGATCTTCAGTGGACAGGGACGCAGGGCAAATTCTAATGGGCACGGAGATGTGGAATAGGACCATAATATGGAGAATATTGGCTGGGATAAAAATCTGAAATACCATATTTTGTTGATTGTAAAACACACTTTTATGACATTTTAACATCTCTAAAATTGGGATTCATACCATAATCGATGGAGTTTCTTAGTTTAATCAGAAATATTTTCCTCTTTTTATTGATATATAAAATAAGGGAATATTTCAAAATAAATGGTGTTATTTATTCAATTAAATGCATTTATAGCCATAGTATTCAAAATGGGGATGACAGAGTTATTGAAAGGGAAGAGAGAGGGGGGAAATAAGGCTATTAGGAGCAAATATACTTGTTACAGGTTTGTATCTACCTACCACAGTCCTGTGAGTTATATGTATGAGAATATATAGCCTTTATCACCTTATGCTAGAATCAATTACGAATGTATCTGCCTCACCCACTAAACTCCTTAAAAGGAGGACTATAAATCAATCCTCCTTGTATTTCTCAGTTCTGGGCACTTGATAGAAGATCAAATTCATTTGTTCAATAAGTTAAATCTAATAGTTTCACCTTCTACAAAAAGTGCAACAAACAGAATTTGTCGTGATACATAAGTTAGGTACTTCTTAGGAGTATATTAAGTTATCTGATAAGGAATATTTACTTACTTGAGCTATTTGATTGCTCTCTAATTCATTAATGCATTCATTTCTTGAATGTAGTAATTACCAAATCAGGAAATCCTAATGGAGAAATGAATTAAAATCTAACTGCTCCAGGGCACCTACCAATGCTCAGGTGACTTAAGATATTTGATAATTAAAAAAGTATGTATTTTCCAAAACTAATTTGCCTACTAGCAGACTTGGCCTTAATTGTTACATGAGTAAAGTAAATGTGTAAAGATCCCAATTTTCTAGGAGTTTATAAAAGTGAATTCACTATTGCAACTGACACACCAAATGTGAATACACAATAATAGAGGATTAAATATAAACACATTTACGTCTTGTTCAAACTGAGCATGAATGAATATAGAATTAGAGAAAAGAAAACATGACCAATATGACTAAATAGGTGGCAGAAATTATAAATGGTCAGTTCTAATAAATCAAGGGAGGCTCCAAACAGTGAATGAAATTTTAGTTCTATGAATAATAGAAAAGTATAGGTCAATCACCTAGTGTGTGGTAGAAAATTTTTTCTAGATCAAGGAAGCCCCTAGATTGGGCAAAAATTGATAATGAAACATATATAGGAAAAAGTTTAGAAGGAATTAGACTTTTGAACTTACTGGAAATGGAACTTAGGTAGAGCTGAATTTCCAGTTACAGTGACACTGTTAAGACATTTTATTCCATTTACCTTCCTAAAAAGCCCCAGAACAATTAAGAATGGAAAAGCACAATAAAATGGAATGAATTTTAAGACCTTAATGATTTCTATCTTTAATAAATTCAAACAAATGGCCATAATTTCAAAACACAACTTTTTTGAATAAGAAAAAACCTTTTGTTCTGTACCAAAGTAAAAATGGGTGCTGAGACAGCACTCACCACAACCGTTCCCCTGCACCACTGGAGCTGAATAGGAAAAATTTCCCCTTAGAAGTACATAACGCAGTCTAGAAACACCCCTTAAGATTTTTGTAACGAGGACCATTTGCAAGCTAATATGATCAGATGTCAATCCCTTCCTGTACTACCCATTGGAGGTCAGCTGAAAAAGAAATCTCATACTAGAAGTCAGTTGGGTTGCCAAAGTCCAGGCCAGCCCTTCAGGGGTGATGGCTAAATGATGCAGCAGGGTGAAGTAAAAAAGAAAGGCAAAGGGTAGTAGTAAGGGATTTATTATAAGTCCCATCAAACTATCTGAGCTATGAACTAAGGGCAGAACTCCCAGGATAACAGAAAAAAAGGTTGATCTGATGAGCACGGGTTCAACATTTACAAACTTGAATCAAAGCTAAAGAGTGCCTCAGCTCTCTCCTCTAATTTCTCCCTAATCTATTTTTTTTTTTTTTGATGAATAACTTCTCCATGTAAAGATAAGTAACAGCAAAGGAAAACTAGTGCAGAACATAAGGAAAAAACTCATTCATTCGTTGAAAAGAGAAAACATTAAGTGCATTACTGATCAGCGGATCAGTACCGTATTTGGTGGTTTGGCTACATCAGTAAATAATACAGACACCAGCTCTCATGGAATGTCATTCTAGTAAAGAAGACAGACAATACACAATCAACATAAAAAAGCTAATTAAATTATACATTATGTTAAAAAGTGATAATTGTATAAAATTTTTAAAAATAAAGCAGGTAGGGGGATCAGGATTGCTGGAGCAGAGGGCAAGTCACAAATTATATAGGGCAGCCAGGGAGGACATATTAATAAGGTGAGACCTCACCAGAGACTGGGTGGAGACACAGACAGTAAGGAACTGGATATGCAGTAGAAGAGCATTTTAGGTAGAGGAAAAGGCACTAGGGTACATGTTGCTGAAACATTAAATAATCACTAGAGCAGGAAATCAAGGTACAGATGGGTAGGAGTTGAAATCAGAAAGTTGATGGGAGTGGGAGTCGGAGAGAAGGCGAGTCCTCAGAATATGTTGGCCCTTTATAAGCCATTGTGAGAAATACGGCTTTTAATCTGATGGAATTGGGAATATATTGTAGGATTCCGAACAAAGAATAACAAGATCTAAAGTTCTAAAAGGAAAACCCTGTTTTCTATGTTGAGACTAGACTGTCAAGGAGTGAAGATCAATGCAGTAAAGTCTATTAGAAGCTACTTTAGTAATCCAGGTACAAAATAACAGGTAATGGTGGCTTAGGCAAGGGTGATGGTTGTTCAGATAGTAAACAGTGGTTGAGTTCTGGATATAGGTTGAAAGGGCCAAAAGATGTTGTGACATATTGAAAGTAAATTGTGAAGTAAAGGAATAAAGGATGACTCCAAGGCTTCCAGCAGAGAATATGGAAGAACAGAGCTGTCATTAATTAAGATAGAAAAGATTGATGCTGTTTAGCAAGAATAAAGGGAGAAGATCAGGAGTTTGGTTTTGGAAGTGCTGAATTTGAAGCATTTACCTCCCTAATAAGGTATCCAGGTGATGATGTCAAATAGGTCATACAATGTATGAGTCTGGAGTTCAGGAAAGAGGTCTGAGCTGAGATATAAATTCAGTTGATGTCAGCTTTTAGACAGCACTTAAAGCCAGGATGAACTCAGAGAATGATGAGCTCACCAGACGCAGAGTGAGACTAGAAGCAAGAGAAGAACCAAGACCTGAGACTAGGGCATGTCAACGTTAAGAAGTGTAAAAGTACAGGGGGAAAAATGCAGCAAAGTACACTGCAAAGTTGTGGCCAATAAGAAAAAAATCAGATGAAGAGGATGGGCAGGTCTGGGATCTGACCAATGAATTTAGCAATGTGGATGCCTTTGATAACCTTGAAATAGATATTTTTGTGAAGAGGATGGGAGTAATGAGAACATGATTCGTGCAGTTTAAGAAAGATTGGAAAGAGAACTGAAAGTGATTCCAGGCAAATCTTGCAAGGAGTTTGCTGTAAAGAGTGAACATAAATGCAGTGTAGAGGAAGCAGAGTCCAAAAAAGTGCTGAGGTTTTTTTTTTAATCTGAGGGATAACAACACTATTTGTATGATGGTAGAAATAGCAATGATTACAGAGAAGAAAAAGGAGAAATTGCTTCTTCATGTCCTTGAATAGCTAAGAGGGCCTGGAGTCTATAATAAATGAAGAGAGATTTAGACAAGAACTTATCCTTTGTTGAAGAATCAAAAATATCTCTTTTAATTAAATTGTATTAAATTCAAGTAAAGTTAGCCTGAATATCAATAGTTTTAAATGACTTATCCTATATTGTCTTTCTATTTTTGTTTGTCAAACTTTTCACTAACAGAGAGAGAGAGAGCAAGAGAAGACTTACCTGACATGTTTTTTACCAAATATGATAATAATGATCTTTGAGCATTAATATGACATAATTTGGGAATTTTTTTTTTTGAGACAGAGTCTCACTCTGTTGCCCAGAGTGCAAATTTAAGCTCACTGCAACCTCCACTTCTAGGATGTAAGCGATTCTCGTGCCTCAGCCTCCTGAGTAGCTGGGATTACAGGTGTCTGCCACCATGCCCAGCTAATTTTTGTATTTTTTTTATAGAAAGGGAGTTTCACCATGTTGGCCAGGCTTGTCTTAAATGCCTGGCCTCAAGCAGTCCACTCGCCTTGGCCTCCCAAAGTGCTGAGATTACAAGCATGAGCCACCACACCTGGCCTGATTTGGTATTTTTTACTAATCTTCTTTTTAAGTTGTTAATTTTAGTAGAGAGTATATCTTCACTTTATTAAAAATGATACACTTTTTAAAAATTAAGGCAAGCACTTGTTCCATATAACCTTAAAAAGTGGGGTAATAGGAAGCTACCATAAGCTTCCAGAGACAAGTCATGCTGAGTGATTAAAACTATTCAGTTTTATAACCCTATTAAAATGGAAAAGTGTTTCTTTCAAACCCAGTGTTTGAAAGAATGTTGAGAAACTGGCATTTTTATATACTGCTAGAGAAAACATTAGCAAAATTTTCCTTTTCAAAAAATTTGAAGTACTGCACCATCTTGTTTTCCTGTGAAATCTCTTTCCTTCTTTCCTTCCTTCCTTCCTTCCTTCTTTCTTTGTTTCTCAATAGTTACATATCTAGGAGATTCATTAAAAATACTCCAAGCTTTCAACAAAGGTTATTATCTAGGAATGGTGAAAACATTTATAAATACACACACACACACACACACACACGTTACATTTTTTTCCAATTTATAGATTCAGCAGCCTACATTAACATGAAAATCACATTCGTCAATCCTAAGATACATGTATTTTCATATTCATGAAATCAGCACAGTCATAAAATTAGTATTATCTTAGATTCAAAGAAATGTGATAATTTTGTAATTGAAATATTAGAGTATTTAAAATAAAGGAGGGACAAAGATTAAGGAAGCATCACACAGGACAGCTTGTCTACATAGCTTAGAACTGACTTAAAGGTGTTTCAAAGATCAGTAAGGAGAAGATAACAATTTGATTGTAGGTGAGGTTGTTTTGTGTAGGCTCAATAAAATTAAGTGATTAAAGACATGTTCAATGGGAATGAAGTTATTTACCATAATATGCAATATGAGAAGAGTGAGATTTTTAAATGGAAAATAAAACTTGTAGCATTTCATTTGAACTAGAGTGACACATTATGAGATATTTTAGTCAGAATAAAATTGAGAAGGCGCTGGGAAAGTGGTCTCATAACCACACTGTCTTTCAGAGTACAGCCTATTTGTAAAATTACTCACTCTTGAAATGCCACCACCAAATTTTGAACTTCTTTCTTGCCCTTGCATAGATTAATATATTTTACTTAAAAAATTGATCAATCTAATTTCTACAATTCTCACATAAATATAAAGTAAACTTACATTGAATTATAGGTGACCTTACTTCGCTTCCTGCTTAATCTTTGCTATTTGCAATTCTATTCAAAACCATCTCCCCAAACCATAATACGCCTTGGATTTGCTCTCTTCTCTTGATTATGCCATATGTAGAATTTATTTCAATAATATATGTTCCTTGCCCTTAGAACAGATTCTTAAGGACATAGTCACAAGAAGTGAGAGATAGGAAATGATCATTTTTCCCAGAATGCTGAGTTAGCCTTTTACTGGACTTTAAAATAATGACTAAACAGTGGCAAGGTTTAGATCATTTTTCATTTGTATCACAATCTCTCCTACAAAGGGATTCTAGCATTTAAAACACTGCATATTCTTATTTTCAGTTTCATTTTCCAAAGAATTAAATGAATTTTTTTAATTGCCTTACCCAGTGAGTTTGACTGCATGTGTCTGAAGCTTTCGATATTTTTCTGATTCTTTGTTTGTGCTGGTAACATGTCTGTATATCCCAGTCTTATAATGGAAGAAATCCTCAAGGACTTGCATTATGGCTAAAATAAAATCCAACAGAACAAACGGCACGGTATTAAAATATCATCTTTAAAAACCACCAGAAAATTTCACGGAACAACCAATGGGTAAATTGCAAGGAGCTGAATCTAAGAAGGGGCTGTGCAATTCAGCCTAATTTTCTTTCCTACTTAATTTAATTAGTTGCAATATTTTTTGTTATCTTATAAAAACAACTTTTAGCTATTTAGAATATTAAGCACACATTATGCTTTTAAAACACCATCTAGTCTTAATCAACAGAGGTGCTACTAACAAAAATTAAGCCCTTGCAACAAAAGTACAGTATACTTGGTCAGTGATTGCTATTTCTCCACTAACCTTGTGCTTTACCACAAGCCTCTTAAAACCCCAATTAAGCTAGCAGAGCCTAGCAAACTGGGCTTAAAGCAATTGTCGTTAATCCTCATAAGTGAACATAAACCTTTCTTTTGTGAGTTGGAATAAAAAAGCAAACTCCTGGCAAAATAAAACTTTGACAGGATTTCATCCTCCCAGCTCTGGAGAGATAAGCAATGTTGTACACTTTAAAAAGTAGAGCTTATACTTTAGAAAGCTCTCCTTCATTCCCTCACCTAGATTACTTCATCTCTCTATTGTGTGCTGCTTTGTTGAAGGGCTTTGGCAATTCAGGGTGAAGATTTTAAACTTCTCTTCTAGAAGATATGAATTTGAAAATGTTTAATTGGGATTAGATATGTATAGCTTGATAACTGATAATTCGACAAGCATTTTAATTTTGAATAAAATAGGAAGTAAGGTAACTACTTAAATTTTAAATTTTAAATAAAATAGGAAGTAAGGTAACTAGTGTTTGACAGATCCTTTAAAAAAGCTTATACTCCAAAGTTAAATATAACTTTTCAATGTTCCAGTTTTTGTTTCATTTTTTAATGTTCCATGCCTTTTCTGATGCTGTGTAAATAGTCACAAAAGAGGTTAAAACTTCTTTATCTACTCTAAAATGCATTCCTAGAGGATTTTAAGAATTCATGTAACTGTACTCTATGCAGATCTCCGCTTTCGTTCTCTATCCATCACCTATAATTATTTTTAATCCTACAGATTTTAGAAGAATGTACACAAAGTTATTCATTCAGGGTTCTATTGGCTTTTACACTCTTTCGTACTGAGACAGGGGAAATGCTGTACGCCGGGCCAGGCAATAACAAGCAGGCAATCCTGTAACATTTATAGCAAGAAGAGTCAACCAGCATTCTATCCATTTATAAAAATGTGAAGATATTGCTAGTGGCTTTTCTTTTCTGTAGAACCATTGACTCTTTTAGGTCTTATGATTCAACTTTCCTCTAAGCATCATAAATAAAATGTATTCATTATTCCTGAAAAACACTGCCAACTAAAGAAAAAGGATGAGAAGCCACCATAATTACCTGAAAGATGGCTTCTTTCTGCAGTTTCTGATACCAAACAGACTTGATAAATTCACGAATATATAACTATATAAGTTACAATCATGCAATTTTACTTTTGGAAAACTGCACCAAACTCATGATACAGAATTATAACACGGATGAGAGGCTTGGTTGTTGCTCATCTTTTGCTCCTGGCTTAGGCTGGTGGGAAGCAGTTTCTCAAGAAATCTTTGTTAAATGAATGTTGAATAACTTGCATTTTTGTTTTATTGCTTTGAAATGTTATGTCTTTATTTTTGATTCATTCTGTGACATTTATGAGCATTTCAGTATATGGCCATAAAATAAATCTAAGGTATTTAAATTTTCTCAATTTTAAATAATTACAATTCAAAATTGTTTGATTAAAAAGGAGGGAGAGAGAGAGGGAAAAAGAAAAAAAAAAACACTTGAAACCATAATACAACAACTTGAAGATTCTGAAAGGTTAAGTAAATTGCCCAAAGTTATTTAAATAGCAAATGCCAAAGTTGGGATATTTTAGTGTAACCTTGAGCCCAAATGCCTGTGATCTTTTAAATTTGTCACACAAGCACCACTTAATGAAGCATGCATTGAAATTAGAGATTAATTCCCTCACTCTTCAAATAACCAACAAATGACACAGCTGTAAGGGGGAACAGAAAATTTCTCTTCATTTGTTTCAGGTTTTGGGTAATGTCCCATAATTTTTAAAAATTAAATTCAGGACATGTTTATGTAGGCTGTGGTTTCTCAATAAATGCTAAGTGGTGATAATGATCAATAAAAGTTCATCCAACACAATTATAAAATCCATGATTCCTGCCTATATATATTTAACCGATACTAATTAGATCAGTATTCAGAAAAATTAAAATTGGCAACAGTTCCTTAAGTGTGTACCAAATGTTTTACATTTAATTTTGGCCTATTTGTTATTCCACTGCATTGATAATATATTCCGGGCCCTTCAGTATTCACAACCTAAATTTTCATTTTAGACCTCATTGGATTTGTTCTTCCATGCACTTCAAGCCAATGTTTATACAGGGAATACATTCTGTGAGTTTACCCTTATTCAGGTCATTGATGCAAAATAAAATTCAACAGGTAAGCAGAATAAATTATCATAAGAGATGATATAAATCAAAGGCAATATATAACAAGTAACTGTATGATTTCATTATTTACTGTTACTCTAAATAAAACATTTACAAAATTGATCAAAATTGAAAACCTTTTGTAAAATGCAAAATTACACTAGTTTACTCGCTTTATTTTGAGCTAATAGAAGGAAAATATTAATCCTCAATTTTTTCAATCCACTACCTAATCTATTTAAACTGAAGATAAGAAAACTGTCTGTATAATTCTTAAATATGACTGAATAAATAAAGTAAGCTTCATTACAAATTAGTCAGTTGGCATTTCATGTTGGGCTTTCTGTTGGTCCATGATCACTTTGGAAAGACTTCGGAGTTATTCATCAAATGTGTCATTAATATTTAAGAGTTCAATTTATAAATGAGTCTATGTTCTGAAAATAAAATGGCAGCTAATTAAGATATAGGTAAGCATATTTCTCATAATTGCACTCATTTTAGAACTGTTGAAGCCTTTTGGATACTCTTAAAGTAAAAATTTTCTTTCTTTTATTAAACTCCTATTACATGAGCTCAATGTAATGTTGTTTATTAAAGGAATGAATAAGAAAAAACCGTATTTCATTCAAGCTGACCTTGAACTGGTCCATTTTGCATGATTTCTTTCATTATCTCAGTTTCCTGGATGGAAAAATATGAATAAGCAATATCATTGTTATCAGAGCATACTAAACCTATTGATTGTTGTACAATGTTAAGTGTTTGCAATTTACTCTCAATTGTACTTTGAAAAACTCACGTATATTATGCTACATTAATGAAATTGTTAAAGACAAGATGCACCCATTTGTTTTAATGACATTTATCACTAAATAGTAAATTTGGAGTGGAGAGAAAATACAATAGCCTTTTATGGTTATAAAGAAAAAAATAAACAAGGTAAGTTAAAACAATATTTAATTAGTGGAGATTAATAGTACCTCTAATTTTTTTCTCACAAGAGCTATCCCAAATGATTGTTTAGTTAGATGTCTCAGTAGCTTTAGCACAAATATTTCTATGATGTCTCCTAATGTATAATGAAGCACTCTGTAGGGAGGCAGGGCACTCATTCATCCATTTTTCTGTGCATATTGAGCACAAAGTACCTGCCAGAAACTGTGACAGGAACAAATATTGACCCTGCACCTATACTCAAGGTATTTACATTTTGGTTGAATGACACTACTATTATTATGTAATAAGATCCATTGTAGAGACAAGCACAAAGTGTTATGTTTGCAAACAAAAAAGGGAAATTAATTCTGCTTGGAAATCAAGGAAAACGTCACAGAGAACATGAAGTTTTTACCTGGGCCTTGACATTTGCTTGGCATTCTAGATGGAAAGGTTTGATAACCATTTGCATCAGAGGAATTATCACCTAGCTAAGTGGAAAAGTATAACAGAGTATGGTGTACCTGGGGAACAGAGACTAGTTCTATGTATTAGGAGCATTATGGCTGAGTAGAGTGGCATGCTGGCAGGACATGAGTGTATAAAAGTAGTACGTCAAAACCAACTCATGAAAGGCAAATGTGCTATGGTTAGAACACCGAATTGTATTCTGGAGATAATTAGAAGGCACTGGAGGTTCACAAATTCTGAAAACAAGAAGGCTTGGAGAACACTGATATGATGAGGTAAATTTGCCTAGGCTTTTAACAGACAAACTAGAATCCAAGGGAGTCTTTTTTCTATTAGACCCAGGTCCTCTTAAATTATTTTGTTGAGTGAGGCAAAGGATTGATAAAATGAGCTAATACCACAAAAAAGTCAGTGAAAAAGTGTTTAACTTAACTTTTAATTGTCAAGTTCAAATATATGTATATACACATATTATGAAACATAATTTTAAAACCCTACTTCCTTGGACATTTTTAAATTTAAGTCAATCCTTTACACTGCTAATGTTACAAAGATAAGACATCATACCGAAACTGAAAGTCCTTAAAAATATTAAAAATTATACATGAAAATATAACATTTATTTTAGAATATAATAGTTTTCAATAGTTTTTAAATTGTTTTAGTTACAGTAGAGCTATATACGTTTGAGAAAGCCAACTATTCTTGATTCTTGCCATTTATACTTACGTTGGAAGAGACTCTGTATGGAGGAGAACATTGATAGATCCTGTTAGATTTTTCTACGTTGTTGGGACATGGCTTCGTGGCATGCCGTTTTCCGCGCCCATCAGACCTGCTTGCCATGGCACACCCATTGTTGGTAGCATTTTGGTCTTTGGAAAGTGGATAGCATGCGTGGGATACCAGTCTATGAGGAATAAGCAAAGAAGCAAAGGTAATATTTAGGAGAATGTCATAATATCCTTTGTATATTTAATCTTACTGAATTAAACATTCATAAATTATTCTGGTTACTTACATGCATAATTTTCAAAATAGTGACTGACTCCAACACAGAAGCTCAATGACATTACACTCTTCCCTACCCTCCTATTTTTTCATTATAATTTAAAAAATCTTGCTTTGATCAATTTTTTATAAATAATTCTATCTGTAGTACAGAATTTCCTGAAGATAAAAAATGGCTGTCAATATTAAGTCTGTGGTAATATTAATCAGGGAAGGACCCTTCAACCTGTTTATATAATTATAATTTGGAAAAGCTAAATTTAATATAAACAAGACAATGAATCTATTTCCAGATGGGATATTAAAATTATGTAAGTTGTAGCTTTAAAGTTTTTATTTTGTTTTGTTTTTGTGTTTGTATATTTTTATTAAGTTATAGATATGTTCACATAATACAAACAATTATATATCTGTAGTTCATGATACTTTGAGGGAAATAGTATAATATTAATATAATATTAAATGTTAATAAAGTAGAAAACTATCAGACATGTGTATTATCTAAAAGATAGAGAAAATGATTTTGATTTCTGATTTTGAAAGTAAACATAGCAAAGTACAAATTATTTGGCACCAATTCAAACATAATAATATTGAATAAAAAGGTAAATTGTAAGGGAAATAAAATCATGGTAATGGTATTGTAGATACTCTATGCTGAAATGGCCATAGAAGTATCCACTAGGATTGGTTCATGAAAATGTGATAGTTTCGAGGGGGGAGGAGCCAAGATGGCCGAATAGGAACAGCTCCGGTCTACAGCTCCTAGCGTGAGCGACGCAGAAGACGGGTGATTTCTGCACTTCCATCTGAGGTACCGTGTTCATCTCACTAGGGAGTGCCAGACAGTGGGCGCAGGTCAGTGGGTGAGTGCACCGTGCGCCAGCCGAAGCAGGGGCGAGGCATTGCCTCACTCGGGAAGCGCAAGGGGTCAGGGAGTTCCCTTTCCAGGGATGACAGACGGCACCTGGAAAATCGGGACACTCCCACCCGAATACTGTGCTTTTCCGACGGGCTTAGGAAACGGTGCCCCAGGAGAGTATAGCCCGCACCTGGCTCAGAGGGTCCTACGCCCACGGAGTCTCGCTGATTGCTAGCACAGCAGTCTGAGATCAAACAGCAAATCGGCAGCGAGGCTGGGGGAGGGGCGACCGCCATTGTCCAGGCTCGCTTCGGTAAACAAAGCAGCCGGGAAGCTTGAACTGGGTGGAGCCCACCACAGCTCAAGGAGGCCTGCCTGCCTCTGTAGGCTCCACCTCTGGGGGCAGGGCACAGACAAACAAAAAGACAGCAGTAACCTCTGCAGACTTAAATGTCCCTGTCTGACAGCTTTGAGGACAGCAGTGGTTTTCCCAGCACACAGCTGGAGATCTGAGAACGGGCTGACTGCCTCCTCAAGTGGGTCCCTGACCCCTGACCCCCGTGCAGCCTAACTGGGAGGCACCCCCCAGCAGGGGCAGACTGATACCTCACATGACCGGCCAGGTACTCCAACAGACCTGCAGCTGAGGGTCCTGTCTGTTAGAAGGAAAACTAACAGAAAGGACATCCACACCAAAAACCCATCTGTACATCACCATCATCAAAGACCAAAAGTAGATAAAACCACAAAGATGGGGAAAAAACAGAGCAGAAAAACTGGAAATTCTAAAAAGCAGAGTACCTCTCCTCCTCCAAAGGAACGTAGTTCCTCAACAGCAACGGAACAAAGCTGGACGGAGAATGACTTTGACGAGCTGAGAGAAGAAGGCTTCAGATGAACAAATTACTCCGAGCTATGGGAGGATATCCAAACCAAAGGCAAAGAAGTTGAAAACTTTGAAAAAAATTTAGAAGAATGTATAACTAGAATAACCAATACAGAGAAGTGCCTAAAGGAGCTGATGGAGCTGAAAACCAAGGCTCGAGAACTACGTGAAGAATGCAGAAGCCTCAGGAGCCGATGCGATCAAATGGAAGAAAGAGTATCAGCCCTGGAAGATGAAATGAATGAAAACAAGCAAAAAGGGAAGCTTAGAGAAAAAAGAATAAAAAGAAACGAGCAAAGCCTCCAAGAAATGTGGGACTATGTGAAAAGACCAAATCTACGTCTGATTGGTGTACCTGAAAGTGACGGGGAGAATGGAAACAAGTTGGAAAACACTCTGCAGGATATTATCCAGGAGAACTTCCCCAATCTAGCAAGGCAGGCCAACATCCAGATTCAGGAAATACAGAGAATGCCACAAAGATACTCCTCGAGAAGAGCAACTCCAAGACACATAATTGTCAGATTCACCAAAGTTGAAATGAAGGAAAAAATGTTAAGGGCAGCCAGAGAGAAAGGTCGGGTTACCATCAAAGGGAAGCCCACCAGACTAACAGCGGATCTCTCGGCAGAAACCCTACAAGCCAGAAGAGAGTGGGGGCCAATATTCAACATTCTTAAAGAAAAGAATTTTCAACCCAGAATTTCATATCCAGCCAAACTAAGCTTCATAAGTGAAGAAGAAATAAAATACTTTACAGACAAGCAAATGCTGAGAGATTTTGTCACCACCAGGCCTGCCCTAAAAGAGCTCCTGAAGGAAGCACTAAACATGGAAAGGCACAACCGGTACCAGCCACTGCAAAATCATGCCAAAATGTAAAGACCATCAAGACTAGGAAGAGACTGCATCAACTAACGAGGAAAATAACCAGCTAACATCATAATGACAGGATCAAATTCACACATAACAATATTAACTTTAAATGTAAATGGACTAAATGCTCCAATTAAAAGACACAGACTGGCAAATTGGATAAAGAGTCAAGACCCATCAGTGTGCTGTATTCAGGAAACCCATCTCACGTGCAGAGACACACATAGGCTCAAAATAAAAGGATGGAGGAAGATCTACCAAGCAAATGGAAAACAAAAAAAGTCAGGGGTTGCAATCCTAGTCTCTGATAAAACAGACTTTAAACCAACAAAGATCAAAAGAGACAAAGAAGGCCATTACATAATGGTAAAGGGATTAATTCAACAAGAAGAGCTAACTATCCTAAATATATATGCACCCAATACAGGAGCACCCAGATTCATAAAGCAAGTCCTGAGTGACCTACAAAGAGACTTAGACTCCCACACATTAATAATGGGAGACTTTAACACCTCACTGTCAACATTAGACAGATCAACGAGACAGAAAGTCAACAAGGATACCCAGGAATTGAACTCAGCTCTGCACCAAGCAGACCTAATAGACATCTACGGAACTCTCCACCCCAAATCAACAGAATATACATTTTTTTCAGCACCACACCACACCTATTCCAAAATTGACCACATACTTGGAAGTAAAGCTCTCCTCAACAAATGTAAAACAACAGAAATTATAAGAAACTGTCTCTCAGATCACAGTGCAATCAAGCTAGAACTCAGGATTAAGAATCTCACTCAAAACCGCTCAACTACATGGAAACTGAACAACCTGCTCCTGAATGACTACTGGGTACATAACAAAATTAAGGCAGAAATAAAGATGTTCTTTGAAACCAACGAGAACCAAGGCACAACATATTAGAATCTCTGGGATGCATTCAAAGCAGCGTGTAGAGGGAAATTTATAGCACTAAATGCCCACAAGAGAAAGCAGGAAAGATCCGAAATTGACACCCTAACATCACAATTCAAAGAACTAGAAAAGCAAGAGCAAACACATTCAAAAGCTAGCAGAAGGCAAGAAATAACTAAAATCAGAGCAGAACTGAAGGAAATAGAGACACAAAAAACCCTTCAAAAAATTAATGAATCCAGGAGCTGGTTTTTTGAAAGGATCAACAAAATTGATAGACTGCTAGCAAGATTAATAAAGAAAAAAAGAGAGAAGAATCAAATAGATGCAATAAAAGATGATAAAGGGGATATCACCACCAATCCCACAGAAATACAAACTACCATCAGAGAATATTACAAACACCTCTACGCAAATAAACTAGAAAATCTAGAAGAAATGGATAAATTCCTCGACACATACACCCTCCCAAGACTAAACCAGGAAGAAGTTGAATCTCTGAATAGACCAATAACAGGAGCTGAAATTGTGGCAATAATCAATAGCTTACCAACCAAAAAAAGTCCAGGACCAGATGGGTTCACAGCCGAATTCTACCAGAGGTACAAGGAGGAGCTGGTACCATTCCTTCTGAAACTATTCCAATCAATAGAAAAAGAGGGAATCCTCCCTAACTCATTTTATGAGGCCAGCATCATCCTGATACCAAAGCCGGGCAGAGACACAGCTAAAAAAGAGAATTTTAGACCAATATCCTTGATGAACATTGATGCAAAAATCCTCAATAAAATACTGGCAAACAGAATCCAGCAGCACATCAAAAAGCTTATCCACCATGATCAAGTGGGCTTCATCCCTGGGATGCAAGTGTGGTTCAATATACACAAATCAATAACTGTAATCCAGCATATAAACAGAACCAAAGACAAAAACCACATGATTATCTCAATAGATGCAGAAAAGGCCTTTGACAAAATTCAACAACCCTTCATGCTAAAAACTCTCAATAAATTAGGTATTGATGGGACGTATCTCAAAATAATAAGGGCTATCTATGACAAACCCACAGCCAATATCATACTGAATGGGCAAAAACTGGAAGCATTCCCTTTGAAAACTGGCACAAGACAGGGATGCCCTCTCTCACCACTTCTATTCAACATAGTGTTGGAAGTTCTGGCCAGGGCAATTAGGCAGGAGAAGGAAATAAACGGTATTCAATTATGAAAAGAGGAAGTCAAATTGTCCCTGTTTGCAGATGACATGATTGTATATCTAGAAAACCCCACCATCTCAGCCCAAAATCTCCTTAAGCTGATAAGCAACTTCAGCAAAGTCTCAGGATACAAAATCAATGTACAAAAATCACAAGCATTCTTATACATCAGTAACAGACAAACAGACAGCCAAATCATGAGTGAACTCCCATTCACAATTGCTTCAAAGAGAATAAAATACCTAGGAATCCAACTTACAAGGGATGTGAAGGACCTCTTCAAGGAGAACTACAAACCACTGCTCAAGGAAATAAAAGAGGATACAAACAAATGGAAGAACATTCCATGCTCATGGGTAGGAAGAATCAATATCATGAAAATGGCCATCCTTCCCAAGGTAATTTACAGATTCAATGCCATCCCCATCAAGCTACCAATGACTTTCTTCACAGAATTGGAAAAAACTACTTTAAAGTTCATATGGCACCAAAAAAGAGCCCGCATCGCCAAGTCAATCCTAAGCCAAAAGAACAAAGCTGGAGGCATCACACTACCTGACTTCAAACTATACTACAAGGCTACAGTAACCAAAACAGCATGGTACTGGTACCAAAACAGAGATATAGATCAATGGAACAGAACAGAGCCCTCAGAAATAATGCCACATATCTACAACTATCTGATCTTTGACAAACCTGAGAAAAACAAGAAATGGGGAAAGGATTCCCTATTTAATAAATGGTGCTGGGAAAACTGGCTAGCCATATGTAGAAAGCTGAAACTGGTTCCCTTCCTTACACGTTATACAAAAATCAATTCAAGATGGATTAAAGACTTAAATGTTAGACCTAAAACCATAAAAACCCTGGAAGAAAACCTAGGCATTACCATTCAGGACATAGGCATGGGCAAGGACTTCATGTCTAAAACACCAAAAGCAATGGCAACAAAAGCCAAAATTGACAAATGGGATCTAATTAAACTAAAGAGCTTCTGCACAGCAAAGGAAACTACCATCAGAGTGAACAGGCAACCTACAAAATGGGAGAAAATTTTCGCAACCTACTCATCTGACAAAGGGCTAATATCCAGAATCCACAATGAACTCCAACAAATTTACAAAAAAAAAAACAAACAACCCCATCAAAAAGTGGGCGAAGGACATGAACAGACACTTCTCAAAAAAAGACATTTATGCAGCCATAAAACACATGAAAAAATGCTCACCATCACTGGCCATCAGAGAAATGCAAATCAAAACCACAGTGAGATACCATCTCACACCAGTTAGAATGGCAATCATTAAAAAGTCAGGAAACAACAGGTGCTGGAGAGGATGTGGAGAAATAGGAACACTTTTACACTGTTGGTGGGACTGTAAACTAGTTCAACCCTTGTGGAAGTCAGTGTGGCGATTCCTCGGGGATCTAGAACTAGAAATTCCATTTGACCCAGCCATCCCATTACTGGGTATATACCCAAAGGACTATAAATCATGCTGCTATAAAGACACATGCACACGTATGTTTATTGCAGCATTATTCACAATAGCAAAGACTTGGAACCAACCCAAATGTCCAACAACGATAGACTGGATTAAGAAAATGTGGCACATATACATCGTGGAATACTATGCAGCCATAAAAAATGATGAGTTCATGTCCTTTGTAGGGACATGGATGAAATTGGAAATCATCATTCTCAGTAAACTATCGCAAGAACAAAACCCAAACACCGCATATTCTCACTCATAGGTGGGAATTGAACAATGAGAACACATGGACACAGGAAGGGGAACATCACACTTCGGGGACTGTTGTGGGGTGGGGGGAGGGGGGAGGGATAGCATTGGGAGATATACCTAATGCTAGATGACGAGTTAGTGGGTGCAGCGCACCAGCATGGCACATGTATACATATGTAACTAACGTGCACATTGCGCACATGTAAACGTGCACATTGCGCACATGTACCATAAAACCTAAAGTATAATAATAATAATAATAATAAAATAAAAAATAAATAAATAAATAAAAATAAAAATAAAAAAAAAGAAAATGTAATAGTTTCCAACACAGTAGGAGAATCTGAGGAAAGAACATGACAAAAGCAAAACCATTGAAAACACTCAAGCAACCTAAAATATATTGCATTAAATGCATTACACTTGTATTAAATGATGAGTGCTGTGGACTGAATGGTGTCACTTTAAAATTCATATGTTGAAGCACTTATACCCAATGTAATTATATTTGGAGGTAGGCCTTTGGGAGATAATTAACTTTAAAGGATGTCATAAGGGTAGGGCCATAATAGATACGATTAGTGCCCTTATAAGAAAAGGAAGAAACCAGAGCTGTCTTTCATCATGTAAGGACACTGTGAGAAGGTGTCCATCTGAAAGCCAGAAAGAGAGCCCTCAACAAGAACCAAATCAGCCTCGTCCTGGATTTTGCAGCCTCCACAACATCAGTGTTTGCTGTTGAAGACACTCAGTCTACAGAATTTTGTTACAGCACCCCAAGCAATCCAATACAATGAGATTTAGTCAGGTCTCAATAATAATTTTTAAGTTCTTAAAGGGCTGTTATTTTTTATCATAATACAAAATGCAAGCCAACCAAGCACTAGTATACAAGGAAAGTATCAGCCCAAGTTGCCCATTCAAAGTACCACATTTTAGGCAAAACATATGAAAAAATTTAAAGCAATTTATTGCAACCCATCAAAATCTGACATCCATTGTTTTCTATAGCATCTGACTAGTCCTATAGCAGACCCAGAGCACTGAGTGGATGATGAAGAGCAAGTGAGCAGTACATATATACAACACTCTTTATCAGCTGCAGCTTGTTTAGCTGAATAACTCAGCTTTTTAGCAGATCAGCTCTTATAGAAGACACAAGGATGTTATATGGGTATCAGCCTACATGAAAGTAAGGAAATGCGGCCCCCCATTTTTCATCAAATGGAGTGGAGACAATTAATGAACAATACTGATGAGTTGAAACAACTGTAAATTATTTCTTTATATTATTATTCTTATGTTTAGCTTAATTTTACCTGACATTATCTGTTCATCAATCTGGGTAACTGAAAAGCACAGCAGAGAGATCAGCAACCCTGATTACTTTATTCTGTCTTTGGGGACTCCCTTGGCTCAGAGCAACAAAAAGAAAATATTTACTTGAGTTTTCAAAAGTAAAATTCATATTAATTTAGCTAGAAATGTATACATTCTTCAGGAGGTGTTTCTAATAGCTTCTAATCTCAATAGATAAGAAATATAGTATATATTTAAATGTAGCATAATATTTATATTCATGTAGATGTAGTATATATATTTTTAAGTACTTTTTTGTAAAAATCTTGGGATTAATTATTTTCCTTGTTCTAACACAATGCACCATTCATAAAAATCCTAGAAACACATGTTGAGCAGCTATTTACCCACGTTTTCTCAGGTACCACCAAGCCCTATCGATGCTTCCACTATTGCATCCATGACGGTTCTTGGCACAGCAAGAGATCAAATTCTGAGGGGATAGATTGGCCGTGTATCGACCCTTAGACTGAATTGCTATTCGGTCAGCAGCCACACCTGTTTCAAATAGAATATCAATTAATATTCAAATGATACACGGTATTTCTAATAAGGTACATAACCCTTTTTGTTTGAACCCTAACGTAGTCTTTAAAACTGTGTATAATTTATAATTAAAGCCAAAGAGCATTAATATATTTATGTATTCCAGCCAGTTGAACTGTGTCATACTTTCAGTTATAATTTTTGTCCTATTTTGATATTACTCAATTGTCCTATTGACGTCAAAGATTTTTCTAGTTTCTTGTTCCTTTGATGTTCTGTATACTCCTGAACTCCTCATTAAGGAATCTGTCAAGTGAAACTCTTGGAGGGCAAGAGCCATATGTTCCTTATATTTCTATTTCCTGTACCTAGAACCGTATCTTGCATATAGTCATGGGAAAATACATATTTTCTAAATGAATTTAACTAAACCAGGGTAATCAAGAAAACTAACCATAGAAATATTCATTGGAAATTCATCCACAGTCATCTGATATATTGGAGTAAAACTGAATTCTTTGTTTTTAAACTGGTTTAATCTAATTTAACTACCCAGGAGACCATACTTAAGCTAATCCAGACTAATATGAATCTATCTTATAGTCTCAACTATGTATCTAAAGGCTACATAGCACACTTTTGTGCTCATAATATAAATGAAAATTATTATCTTAATCTTGTTTTAGTAGACATGGAATTCAGCTTGTTTATACATATATATATAAAACAAAGTGAATATATTTATTTAGTTACAATTACTGTTACTACTGTTACTGTTGTAACTACTGTTAACTAATACTATTAGTTACATATAATATAGTTCATTACATATAGCTATACATGTAATTATATATACAATCTAATAGCTATATATGTAACTGATTATATGTAATGCTATATACAACTGATATAGTTATGACTATCATATTGTTAACTAATATTATTATATATATACACACACACACACAAACTTTTTATTATTAAAACTTCTATTCTTTTGTTATATGATTTCCTAGAATTGTCATTGTTATTAGTTCATTCCTTTCCTCAACACATTTATTAAACACCTAATAACTGACAGGCATTGTAGCACTGGAAATTACAATGATGAACAAGAAACAAGGGAGACATAGTTCTGCCCTCTTAGAATAATAGACCAGGGAAACTAATCAACCAGTAGCAAAACCCTACAGATGTCATCATTTTGATCACGGTACCAAAATAAACTAATGTGAGTGATGAGATTGTGAAAAAATTGGGGTGGGTACCATTTTAGTACAGACTTTTTTGTTGAGTATCTGGAACAGTCTTGTTGAATATCTGGTACAGTCTTGTTCAGTCTTGTTCTAAGTGAGTTTCTTACTCCCTTTTAATTAAAGGCAACGAAATAATAACCTTTCTTCTATTCATTCACTTTTCTTAGTGAAAGTTTTAGTTTTTTTCTCATCAAAATTGTTAGTGTCCTGAAACCCCTCAAGTTGCTAATTAAAAATTTTTCTAAAGTAATTCATTTAATTCATTTACATATATATCTTTGTATACACATAGTTTTAATGTAACTACAGCATATTACAATGCTTTAGGGCAATTGCTGGCATTCTTTAGATGCTCAATATGTGTTAAATCTATAACCTCCAACTCCCTACTAAATTCCCATCTACTATTGCACTAGGATATATTTCATAGGAGCAAATGGCATTACACGACTTCTGATAGTCTCAAGAAAATAATTCTCCATTTCATCAAAGAAAGGAGAAATTCTTTGAAGCTTTGACATTCAGCACAGGGGTTTAGAATGAAATCGAAATTTTAAAAAATGGTGTAACTGTGTTTTCATTCAGAAAATACTTTTATAGTGTAGAGAAAACAGTAATCCAGAAGTTGGAAGCCTGGTCTCCAGGATTATTTCTGATATTTCTCATCTTTTGGCTTCAGATAAGCCACTTTACCTATTTGGGCCTCGTTTATAATACTAGAGGCTTCAATAAGGTGACCTTTAAAATCTCTTCCAGCCTCACAAATCTGTAGATTTCAACTAAAGGATAAATGTTTTAAATCCTAATGTTATGCAATATGTTGCTCTTATACCGACATTTCTGAATCTCAATGATGGTTTAGCTAAAATTGACTTGAAATATTTAGAAAAGGTCAGAATATTTAAGAATGACTCAGTTCAACCAATTGTTTTCCACTCTCTTCTTAAAAACTCTCACTGGACAGTACCTCTGAGACACACTCTATTCTTTCCCTTGCTTATTTTATTCTGTCTTCAAATGTATGTGAAACATATCACTCCCACTACTCCAAACACCTTTATCTCTTCAGCTTCTGAAAAATAGCTTGAATTTCATTTGATTACATAACTTTTGAAAATATATGTGCATATTTTTAAGAGTCTTATTTATTCAATTTTATAGCTTTTAGTTTCTCTGAGAGATAATTTTTTTTTGTAACTAATACTTCTCGACACAATTTTTTAGATCTTTATGATAATTTAGTTTATTTTTTTCTTTATTTAACACAAAAAAGAATTGCCCTAATTTTTCATACCGAATTCACAGGATACAAAACTATGTCCTTTGGAATCACAAAAGGAAACCTCTCTCTGGTGTTCCGTGAATTAGGTAGGGGAACAATCCTGACTTGGCGCAGTGCAGAGGCTATCTGTGGGGTTGAGACCTGGGAACACCAAAATATATCCTCCACCCTAGCAAGTTGCTTTCAGTATTTCACCATGAATGTTTTTCTTCAGATATCTTCAGAAATACTGGCATAATATAAATTTTAGGCAAAATTCTTATAGATCTAGGTGTAACACGTTAACCACATGAATATAAAATGGCAAACGGTTTATTATATTAAACCTCTCTCCACCCATCTGAAACAACCTTAATCTTCTTTATATTATCTGGTCTTATCCATCAATAGACAAACAAATTTTAGCTCAGAAAGGTCTCCATGTGGGTCCCTGACACATCAAGGACAGCATAAGATAGCCAGAGAGGGGGTGTGGGCAGCAGTGAATTAACAAATGTAGCCACTTGGGGTGAGCTTGGCTACCATTATGATTCTAACAAAGGCATTTCTGGAGTTGTCTGATGGATACCATGGAGGAATGATATTTAGACAAAGATGTCAGCATTTCTCTGTCCCAGGATATGCTGCCTTTCAGAGCTGGCTTCTTGAACAGCCTATGTACTTGTTCACAATCCTTCAATGGCTTTAAACTGTCTTTGAACACTGTTGAAATTACCTGCAAACCCTAGAGCATGGTTTTATGAAGATAATTGAATGAGAGCCAATCAACATCATGTTAGGTTTCATTTAATTGCTGAAATATATTCAACACTCCTTTGAGGATAATTTTGGAGACCTAATTTGAGGGTTAGCCTGTAACTAATTTATTGGATTTGTGAATTTACATGAAAGTAACTATAAAAGAGTCATTGCGTATACTTTTTGAGTAACAGTGGACTTAATTTGGAAGCTATTCTTATTAAAAGATCAGTTACATTACTTTTGAGTGAGAAACTATATATTTGCTCATATTTATTTAAAATGAAATAAAATCCATTTGATCCATTATTATTTAGGTTTAAAGTCTTACTTCACATCAAATTAGATTAACAACTATTTTTGCAAATCATATAAAGAGTAAAGATATGAGGATTATGTGGGCGTGTCTATGTGTATATTAGAATTGTAAATAATATATGAATGAAGAAGAACCTTAATCCTTTTTTATTATCTGGCCTTAACTCTGAATAGACAAACACATTTTAGTGAATTTATTTTGTCACTCTTTTGATTCACTCTCTATTTAAAATTGCACCCTAAAAATAAAAAACAACTTTTAGACTAAAAATGGATTTTTTTATATAATCTTCAGGTTACTTTCTTCAGTCATAATGAGATTTTATTTGATCATATGCTAATATTTAAATATTCTAATTGTTAAAATTGTTCAATTATTCTCTCAGTCTCTAGAGCCAAAAGGAGTAGTTTATAAGGAAGGAATTAAAATGACTTTATTACTTGCAGTGGAAAATGCCCAGGATGCAGCACAATTTTTTTGATCCAATGGGCCATGAGTCCATCCAGGCCATTTATAAGAAGCAACAAAAAACTCTGGAAGATCAGTTGTTGCAGGTAAAGAAGCCTAAAGAAGAAGAAGAGGTACATGTATGAGATTTTCTCAAATATGTCTCAATAGGAAAATGTCATGCCCTTTTATAAAGTTATAATTTTTTAAAAATTATTTTATACATCCAAGTTTCCAGATGAACTATAGCTATGTGGGATTTATATTTCACTCTATGGTTAAAAATGACAATTCAATATGGGGACTCATAACCTAATACAAAGTCATGAGAAAAATACATAGAATGGTTTTACTGGGTTACTGCACAGTGCAGTAATATCAGCCAATGTTTCTATCACCTTGAATCAGAGTTTTGCGCATCCATAGGAAGACCACGTGGTGTTATTCAAATTTGTCCTCATAAAGAACATTTACTTCTCTGTCTCTCCTATTTTAAAGAGTGTATGTGATTCTGAGATGAAATTAATTTTGAAAGGATGCATTTATGACAATTATGTATTATATGTGTATAGAGCCCCAAGGAACACATCAATTTTACACCAGCTATTAGGAAATACAACTGCGATGAACTGGTTGATATTTATAAAATACTTGAAGACTAAAAAGGACTTCAGGGCTGGGCACGGTGGCTCACGCCTGTAATCCCAGCACTTTGGGAGGCCGAGGCGGGTGGATCACAAGGTCAGGAGTTCCAGACCAGCTTGGCCAACGTGGTGAAAACCCGTCTTTACTAAAAATACAAAAAGTTAGCCGGGCGTGGTGGCGGGCACCTGTAATCCCAGCTACTCAGGAGGCTCAGGTGGGAGAATCACTTGAACCTGGGAGGCGGAAATTGCAAGAGGTTGCAGTGAGCCAAGATCACGCTACTGCACTCCAGCCTGGGCGACAGTGCAAGACTACATCACAAAAAAAAAAAAAAAAAAAAAGACTTCAGGAAGTGTGTAAGAGCAACTGTGCAAAATTATGTCTTAAGAGCCCAGGTTAAAGCTGTGACAAAGTCTGTTTTGGCTGCCATCTTTCCAAGAAGCCAATTAAATTGTAAACTTGTTCTGTTCATTTCATTCAAAGAAAATCTAGAACACAATAACCTGTTATTTCCCAAACTTTTCTAAAGAGATGACTTTCACTTCCAAAAATAATCAGGCTTAAACCAAATAACGATTTGTTTATTAGTTTTTCATCAGTTGTGTATATACGTTCTCACACACACACACACATGCACCCCAATCATTTCTGAGCGTTCTTTAAAGTTTTGAAAGTGTTTTAATGTCTTAATACTCATTATTTTATTTTGTCTTCTCAATATTCCTATGTGATATACTCAGGGACAAATATTATTAGCTCTTTTTTATGAATGAGAAAACTAACTTTTAACAGTTAAAAGACATGTTGAGTCCCTCAGCTAAATGAGAAATGCTCCTAGGACTACACTCAGGCTTCTAAATTCTTAACTGCTTCGTTTCTATTGTTTCCCTGCTTTATCAGAAATATATGGCTAATTTGCAGCAGACATAAAGTGTTAAAAATTTTTACCAGTTTAAAAGTTTTATGATTGTGCCTTGAACTAGTCATATTACTGATCTGGTTGGTATCTTGCAAAAAAAAATTACTTCTGATAAGTACATAATAGCTTCCAAGATTAAAACAAGGAATGTTTAGAATTTACAAGTCTGCTTGAAAAGGTTTTCATCCAAAATAATCTATAAATTTGTATTTTAATAGGGGAGTTCAGTTTTGACTTAGAAAACTATTACCACCCGATAAGAAAGTTATTATATCCTGAGGTCCATTACTGCTATTTTGATGATGGAAGAAAGTGCCAAAAACATCAAGCAGATCATTGTGAAGTGCTTGCATGATAACTTCAAGGATGGTATCATAGAAAGCTAAGTGATTTGGGGGTTTTGATGACATTAGATGGACTGCATTGCAGAATCTTAGGGTTGAGGCAGAATACATTTATTGCTCTGGGTAGATAATTTGAGAGATACAGACTCACTTTTGAAAGGTGCCTTCCTAGCTGAGGCAGAAATATACGTATATTAAAACTCATACCCTTCAATTTTGTATTATTGGTTTGTCAGTGTGCCTTTAAGCATTTATAATACTAAGTTGCCTCATGTTTTCAGAAAAATAGTGGAGTGTCAATTGTTATTTTATCACTTTAAAATTTCAACTTAATGACAAAGCTAGGATATGTTCCTTCTACTCTACTGATACAATAAACATATAACTATTACTTTAAACACAATTCAGCAGGGTTGGGTTATTTAGAAATTGACCTCCACATTTGAAAGCCTACCAGAGTGCTTTGCATATGGGAGATACTCAATAAATATTTAATAATAATAATGAAATACGTATCTATCAAGTAAAAGTATGTTTTCCTCCATAGGCACTTTAAGTTAAATCATAATACCAGCATGCATTTGTCGCTTTTATTATTCATTCTTTAAAAATGAAAAAATATAAATGGTGAATCTGTCTCAATAAGACAAGGCAATAGTGAAACAACAAGCAAAATGACATTTTTATTAAAAACTTATTTACCAATCCACTAAGCCAGATCAATTTATGAAGATCATCTGTTGGATTTTCAAGATTTTTACCATTTATTTATTACTGCTTTTACTAAAAATGAGCTCCTAGGATTTGAGGAGCAGCAGGCACATATTTTTTATCTGCCTCATGATATCAGCTAATCTGATATTATAAAACCACAGAAAATTTTATATTTCATTATTTCATAATTACTGTATTCCTCTGTAAAGTAAATTGTTTAGAGTTTATAAATAAAGGCAAGCATCACAGAATAATGGCTGTTAGGAATTGGTAATAGAAGTTTGGCTCTAATGAATGATACATTTGTTTTTAATTTTTTTTTTCTTAATAAAGCAAAAGAATCAAGAAGATCAGCTGATAGTGACAGAAATTCCAAAATGACACTGGCTTAAGTAGATAGAAATTCATTTTTAACAAAGGCTTACAGGATTTCATATAGATATGCTTAATTCTTTTCATTGTAATGTTGAAAAATATTTTAATCAGGATCTAACCATATTTCCAAATCAGTATTAGCCAAATTTGATGTTCAATGTGAACAGTCTCCCTGCTTCAGTATTTTTATTTAAAAATTAGAAATTAAAGATATTGTGGGCAAATATGGGAATTAAATACAACAACAAACACTGGAGAATTGTATAACATTTGCATTTAATTAAATTAAAATCTCTAAAAGAGTGGTGGAAATGTAATCATAGCATAGCTTGAGATAAATTGATCAATTTTCTCAGGAACCTCAGAATAAATTCTAAACATTCTTACAATTGAGTCTGTATCTACACAATATCCTCTATGTGCATCAGCCCTATATTTTTAGTTGTATTTCCCACCACCCATTTAAGCTTGGATGCTTATAGTGACCTGAGAACCAAACGAAGCAACAGAGAATGAAATTCTGTTATGACCTTTACAATCTAAGGTCAGTGGCCGCGAATACCAAGAAATTTTGGAACTATTTGATACTGGGGATGAAAAGGCTGATTTTCTAGTTACTAATGGCTAAATGAATGTCTCATCTTCAACAATATTTGTCTTTGTGCTTTACCTTTAAAAGAGGTATCCTTTGATAAGTCTCTAGTTTTTTATGATAGAGTAATCTTTTAATGACTTCTTAAAAAGATCAATATGTAATGTAATTGCCCACTTCCCAGCCCCTCCACGCACCCCCCTCAACCCGCCTACCCAGGCTGCTATCACTAAGTTGTACCCTATGGAATGTAAGGTAGCTTCTGAGATCTTTCCTTAAGAGACAGCTGGCACTTGACTTTTACTCCTTTGTCTTGATCTTTCATATTTTTCTGTTGGCAGAAACGTAGGCATTACAGACAGACATAGAGGAGTCCTGTTGAACCATTATATGACCTTGGAAATAAAGGTGCTGGGCAATGGAGCAACAAGAAGAATGAAGTGTGGGTATCCAACACCACAGAGTACAATTCCAGCACAGGGCTACCCACTTCCAGATTTACTGGTGAGAAATCAGTTTCTATCTTATTTAAGCAACCATCATTTTAAATTTTTGTCACTCTCAGCTGAGCCTAATCATAACTGAAACAGCACACATAATTGCCATTAAAGTTGCTAGGGCAATGTCATATTTCATTGAACCCAAGGCATCAACAAATGTAAGAAAGCATCTCAATTTCAGAGGTGTTAACAGGTGAAAAAAATATACATCTGAAAATGGATGAACTGTGATATTTCCTTAAATTAGTTCCTTAGAATACTAGTTCTGAGGAATTTTAATAGATAATTACAAAAGGAGTTAATAAAATATTTCTGAGAAACACCGGTTTTGAAAATTAGATTTTTGTCTTCACTGCAGGATTTTTTACAAACTGCTAATGTATGTGAGCTCTAAAACATGGTAATAATGTTCATGGTGTTAAATGTTCAGGATTTGGTCCAGTGCAAAATATTTTATTTTATTTCTTTTACATCATATCATTTTTATTGTGAAGCAGATCAATGAACTAGTCTTTTTTTTTTTTTTTTGAGACAGAGTCTTTCTCTGTTGCCTGGGAGTGCAGTGGCGGGATCTAGGCTCACTGCAACCTCCGCCTCCCAGTTTCAAACGATTCTCCTGCCTCAGCCTCCCGAGTAGCTGGGACTACAGGTGCGTGCCACCACACCCAGATAATTTTTCTTCATATTTTTAGTAGAGACGGGGTTTCACCGTGTTAGCTAGGATGGTCTTGATCTCCTGACCTTGTGATCCGCCTACCTCGGCCTCCCAAAGTGCTGAAATTACAGGTGTGAGCCACTCCTCCTGGCCAAACTAGTGTTTTATGGGACATGCTTTAGGTCAAGACAGACCCAGACATAGAGAGGCCAGAGAGTAGGTGCCTTTACTATGAACACACAAAATGACTTTAGAAATCTACTTTTTAACAGCCTAAAATATTTATTCATAGAGAAGAAAATAATAAATTTTTACATTTATTTTTGAAGATTTGTCCTGCAGTTATCAATCAGGTTCCACTGTGTTGTTCAAGCCGTAGTCAATTTTACCACAGTGTTATACATCAGACTGTGACTAGTGAAGAAATATCACATTGAAATCTGAAAATTGATTTGAGAGATAAGACATTCATTCTGCTACAAGTGCAGGTGAATAAGGAGTGAGGCCAGGTGTATATTTTCTAAAGTTTACTGAATGGTGTTAGATTCCATTCTGAGAGAGACAGAAATAGTAAGAAGAAAGAAACACAAGTTTGACACTCTTTGAATTTTAAAATTCTTAATTCAGTGACAGCAAGAACAACTATCATCCTACTCTGTCGTCTGCTTTTCCCTACATGGATGAAAAAGTTCTGAGATGAGCTGAAGGAAACATATACAAACACAGTCTCCACCGTAACATCTGGCCCTGCTTCTCTTCCCCTCTTCTACGGCACCATCAGCCCTTCCTGTATTCCAGAAGTCTGATGCCATTTGCCTTACGTTCATGTGTGTGGGAGCTAAACATGAATTTTACGGAGAAAATGGTTGTTATTGCTCAATATTATAAAAAGTATATAACTGTGTTTTTCCCTTTTTTACTCAACGTTTTGGTTTCTACAGAGGCTTCTGTTTATAAGGGTGACATATGGTATTGCAATCAAGTAGGAGATGTTTGTTCAGACAGGGTTATTCCTAGTCAAGTCAAAAATTTCAAATCTCAGCCTGGCACGGTGGCTCACACCTGTAATCCCAGCATTTTGGGAGGCCGAAGCAGGCGGATCACCTGAGGGCAGGAGTTTGAGACCAGCCTGGCCAACATGGCAAAACCCTGTCTCTACTAAAAATACAAAGATTAGCCAGGCTTGGTGGCAGGTGCCTGTAATCCCAGCTACTCAGGAGGCTGAGGCAGGGATAATTGGTTGAACTCAGGAGGAAGAGGTTGCAGGAAGCAGAGATAGCAGCACTGCACTCCAGTGTGGGCAACAGAGCAAGACTCTGTCTCAAAAAAAAAAAAAAAAAATCAAATCGCATGAACAGTAGAAACTAAACTTGGAAAATTACTTTAAGATTTTCAAAGATATTTCTTATGCCTCAGTACTTGGCTGTCATTGAAATATATTTCTGAAAGGAAAAAAATCCTCATATTATTACGTGTTATCTAGAGAATAATAAAGTATCCAGGTGATTAAAAAATTTTTCCATTTCTCACTTCAAAAATCATTGGCTTCAAAAGATTTTTTATATAAAATAAATAAAGTATTATTTTACTTCAACTTCCAACATACTAGAAAGTATAACATTTTTTTCTTTGTTAGTTAATGCCAATACATTAATATATATTGGGTGACCGAGAAAGGATGCTGTTCTGGTTAGCTATGAGATTGACTCAAACAATTTTAGATTATTTTACTTACAGCAATCTGATATTATATAATATAGTACACCAACAGGTTTTAAGTGCCATACTAGCCTTCTTAATATTTTAATTGTTTCCAAATAGTTCCACCTTAGACACAATACTTACCTGTAATAGCTTTAGCAACCTAATTAGTCTCCTTGGGAAATAAATAAAAATAATTTCAAAATTGCTAAAGAAACAAATTTTAATGGAGCCAAGCATACAAATGAACTCTTAATTTTCACATTTCTATGTGAAAATAGTATTTTTTCAAAATATTTTTAATATTTATAATAAGATATAACACAGTGAAGCTTCTTGGTTCTATCTCCCAAATTCACAAGCACTTGAACATTATGTCTGGAAAAACAATCAAGTACAAAGTTGATTTGATTTGATATAAGAGCATCATAGAACTCTCAGTTCACCAGAAATATATAAACTCTATCAGAGTCAATAAATCCAGGCCTACACCTTTCTTTATAAATGCTCCAAATAATGAAGGTTTTAATAACTTAGTCCTTACAACATTAACTTGCCTCAAAACCCTGCTATTCTCCCACAGTCAGTACAAGGGAGAAGGAACACCTTTATATATTACATAATAACATTTATTTAAACTTTACTATATTCTAAGTACTGTGCTAAGCATTTCTCATCCAGTATTTCATGGGACTTATGCAACCCTATGAGCTAGATACTACCACCATTGTCATTTTGTGCAGAAGAAGACTGAGGTAATAAGTGAAGGAGCCAGTAGACACGTTACGGGAATAATGACTTAAGCTAAGGAATGAAGCCAGGAAACCAGACAGGGAAGGAAAGAGCTTTCCCAGGAATTCAGGATGACTCATGGCTTATCTTTCCCATCCAGGGAAAATAATTTCCCGGATCTAAACTCTTACCCAAGCAATATGGCCAAGGAGATGTTTATGGAAGGAGGTGCATGGAAATTTTCAGCATGCTTGAAATCGTACCACTGTTGGCTACTGCCCACCCTGGCTGTATGTATAGTCTATCATACGTTGAAAATGATTTTTTAAAAGTTGGAGAAAAGTGTGTGTGGGGTGGTGAGGGGAGTGCACCAGTAATCGAGAAGAATTCCCACAAAAAGAAATTCATTGTCACTGTAGTTGGAGGCAGTTTGATATCACATATTGGGTTTTTCTATGTAGTCAACAGACTAAGAACTAGCTATAAAACTAACTGGTAGCTATAGCTTTCCAAAGCTTCCAGTTCAACTCAGTTCATACTTACTTCATGTTCTTCCTAGAAACACTTGCTGTTATTTCTGATTCTATTCTACCTGGCCACATATTAAAACCTCTCTAACACTCAGAAATTTAGTCCTAACTATTATGCCCTAGAAATAAGATGCATTTCCTTGACTTACATCATAAGTGTAATAGAACTCTTACTGGTTCAGCTGAATTTTTCTTATTGCTTTCCTGGAATTACTTGGCAATTCCAGGTGTTGTAACTTATTACAATAATTCAAAGCACTAGGTAATTTAAATTCTTCCCAACTCATCATTAAGAGTTTTAATTTAAATATCACCAGAATGACTTTTATGCAAACAAATCCCCACGAGCCAGTAAATGATTTTGAATTAAATTTCCTTTTCTTTGCTATGGTAAGTGGAAACTTGGGAAATAAATGTAAATCATTTTCTCTGGAACATAAAATATTCCAAGCTGCAGAAATTTGTTTATAAAGGATATGTTAGAAATAATTTTCAGGAAATATATAGAGACACATAAGTGAGTGTGTGGCCCACCGTGGCCCTCAATAAAAGCAAGTGAAAGAGCAAACCTTATAAAGGTCTGTCCTCTTTTCTTAAATAATGCTGCCTACTATTTTTTCTCACTGGGTAGGAACAAAAATGAAAAATAAAACAGAAAAAAAACTCTTTTTCTGTTGATCATACAGTTAGGTCACTCAAAACCATAAATCAGAGCCACATCTCTAAAGATTTAAATCTTATGATTGTAGGGGAGACACAAAAGTATATCAAAGCTGAACACTTCAGAAAGTTAGCTTTGGTTAAGAGATTAAAAGTCTTTTTACTACTTTGAACCTGAATTGGCCAACCCTATATTGGAAGTCTACTAACTGGAGTAAGTAGAGTTAGTAGAGTTCCAATTAGCGTTGGCCAATTCAGGAACTCTACCAAGGGGAAACGATTTTTTAGATGGCATGTCTATGAATATAAATAATTCTATGGTGGCTTTTAACCTCTCTCAATCTTGGCTTGACTTAACTTCTCGACCTCAATTTGCCTGTCTTTAAAATGTGAGTAATGATAGTATCCACTACATCATGCTGCTGGGAAAATTAAATGAGATCACGTACGAAACTGTAAGTGCTTTAACACACAACTACTTCATAAACATTTGTTATTATCTTCTCTCATACTAGTTATAATTTAGAGGGCCCTGCTCCTGGAATTTGAATTGGAACAATAACTCAGGTGATTACATCACTCAAAAGCAAAGTACCTTAAACATTTGAAGAGAAACCCGTGCATTTACAACTCATCCAACAGCAAACAACAATCTTGCTTGCTAAAGATGCTGAGAGCTTCTAGGCAGCTGAGACTGAATGTCTTCATTGGAGAGTGGAGAGGTTACACTCCAGCAGCCTGGAAGCACCACTCTGCCCTGGGCATTCATAACAGACCTTGAATAAAATCACCATCTCAACTGGAAAGTCTATGTGCCTGGAGAACACCACACACTGGGTGGTAACACGGCAGATTTGTGAGTAACAGGTTTGTAATAACGAGAGATAGAAACTTCTTTGTGCAAGATACCTATTAGCAGATGATAACACCTCTTAAAAATGAAAGGGAAAAACCAATATGATAGTTCAAAGCATAAGAATGTTAGAAAACGAGGTAATTTTACAAAGGAGTTTGACAGGTCATCGGGGAAAATTTGAAGATATTCTTTTAACAGAAATCTTGAGGATTTTTGAGGATCAACTTTTACTAATCATCAAGGCATATATGTCTGAAGATACTAACATTTATTTTATTCTAACATGATAATGAATATTCCTATAGACAGGACAAAATAACTGTGTTTAGGTAGAAAAGAAAAATTGGAACAATGACTTGCTGAAGTACTGGCACACTGAATAACCAGTAATCCGAAATTCGTATTTGTGTGAAGTCATTAGCAATGTAAATAAACACTCAATTATTCTTTTTCTGGATTATCAATTTTATTTTATTTTTATTATTATACTTCAAGTTCTGGGATACATGTGTAGAATGTGCAGATTTGTTACATAGGTATACATGTGCCATGGTGGTTTTCTGCACCCATCAACCCATCATCTACATTAGATATTTCTCCTAATGCTATCCCTCTCCTAGCCCCCAATCCCCCGACAGGCCCCAGTGCATGATATTCCCCTCCCCGTGCCCGTATGTTCTTTTTGTTCAACTCTCACTTATGAGTGAGAACATGCAGTGTTTGGTTTTCTGTTACTGTCTTAGTTTGCTGAGAATGATGGTTTCCAGCTTCATCCATGTCCCTGCAAAAGACATGAACTCATCTTTTTATGGCTGCATAGTATTCCATGGTATATATGTACCACATTTTCTTTATCCAGTCCATTATTGATGGGCATTTGGGTTGGTTCCAAGTCTTTGCTATTGTGAATGGTGCTGCAATAAACATATGTGTACATGTGTCTTTATAGTAGAATGATTTATAACCCTTTAGGTATATACCCAGTAATGAGATTGCTGGATCAAATGGTATTTCTAGTTCTAGATCTTTGAGGAACTGCCCCACTGCCTCCCACAATGGTTGAGCTAATTTACACTCCCATCACCAGTAAAAAACATTCCTATTGCTCCACATCCTCTCCAGCATCTGTTGTTTCCTGACTTTTTAATGATTGCCATTCTAACTGGCATGAGATGGTATCTCACTGTGGCTTTGATTTGCATTTCTCTAATGACCAGTGATGATGAGCTTTTCCTCATATGTTTGTTGACTGCATAAATGTCTTCTTTTGAGAAGTGTCTGTTCATATCCTTTGCCCGCTTTTTGATGGGGTTGTTTGTTTTTCTTATAAATTTGTTTAAGTTCCTAGTAGATTCTGGATATTAGTCCTTTGTCAGATGGATAGACTGCAAAAATTTTCTCCCATTCTGTAGGTTGCCTGTTCACTCTGATGATAGTTTCTTTTGCTGTGCAGAAGCTCCTTAGTTTAATTAGATCCCATTTGTGTATTTTGGCTTTTGTTGCCATTGCTTTTGGTGTTTTATTCATGAAGTCTTTGCCCGTGCCTATGTCCTGAATGGTATTGCCTAGGTTTTCTTCTAGGGTTTTTATGGTTTTAGGTCTTATGTTCAACTCTTTAATTCATCTTGAGTTAATTTTTGTATAAGGTGTAAGTTAAGGGGTCCAGTTTCAGTTTCTGCATATGGCTAGCCAGTTTTCCCAGCACCATTTATTAAATAGGGAATCCTTTCCCTATTGCTTGTTTTTGTCAGGTTTGTCAAAGATCAGATGGTTGTAAATGTGTGGTGCTATTTCTGAGGCCTCTGTTCTGTTCCATTGATCTATATATCTGTTTTAGTACAAGTACCATGCTGTTTTAGTTACAGTAGCCTTGTAGTATAGTTTGAAGTCAGGTAGCATGATGCCTCCATCTTTGTTCTTTTTGCTTAGGATTGTCTTGGCTATATGGGCTCTCTTTTCATTCCATATAAATTTAAAGTAGTATTTTCTAATTCTGTGAAGAAAGTCCATGGTAGCTTGATAGGAATAGCATGGAATCTATAAATTACTTTAGGCAGTATGGTCATTTTCACAATATTGATTCTTCCTATCCATGAGCATATGAGCATGGAATGTTTTTGCATTTGTTGATGTCTTCTCTTATTTTCTTGAGCAGTGGTTTGTAGTTCTCCTCGAAGAGATCCTTCACATCCCTTGTAGGCTGTATTCCGAGGTATCTTATTCTCTTTGTAGCAAATTGTGAATGAGAGTTCACTCATGATTTGGCTCTCTGTTTGTCTATTATTGGTGTATAGGAATGCTTGTGATTTTTTTCACATTGATTTTATATCCTAAGACTTTGCTGAAGTTGCTTATCAGCTTAAGGAGATTTGGGGCTGAAACAATGCGGTTTTCTAAATACGCAATCATGTCATCTGCAAGCAGAGACAATTTGACTTCCTTTCTTCCTGTATGAATACACTTTATTTCGTTCTCTTGCCTGATTGTCCTGGCCAGACCTTCCAATACTATGTTGAATAAAAGTGGTGAGAGAGGGCATCCTTGTCTTGGGCCAGTTTTCAAAGGGAATGCTTCCAGCTTTTGCCCATTCAGTATGATATTGGCTGTGGGTTTGTCATAAACAGTTCTTATTATTTTGAGATATGTTTCATCAATACCTAGTTTATTGAGTGTTTTTAGCATGAAGGTGTGTAGAGTTTTATCAAAGGTCTTTTCTGCATCTATTGAGATAATCATGTGGTTTTTGTCATTGGTTCTGTTTATGTGATGGATTACATTTATAGATTTGGATATGTTGAAGCAGCCTTGCATCCCAGGGATGAAGCTGACTTCATCAGCTTTTTAATGTGCTGCTGGATTCAGTTTGCCAGTATTTTATTGAGGATTTTCACATCGATGTTCATCAGGGATATTGCCCTGAAATTTTCATTTTTTGTCGTGTCTCTGCCAGGTTTTGATATCAAGATGATGCTGGCCTCATGAAATGAGTTAGGGAGGAGTCACTCTTTTTCTATTGTTTAGAATAGTTTCAGAAGAAATGGTACCAGCTCCTCTTTGTACCTCTGGAATAATTTGGCTATGAATTCGTCTGGTCCTAGACTTTTTTTGTTGGTAGGCTATTCACTACTGCCTCAATTTCAGAACTTGTTATTGGTCTTTGCGCAGGGATTCAACTTCTTCCTGGTTTAGTCCTGGGAGGGTGTATGTGTCCAGGAATTCATCCATTTCTTCTAGATTTTCTAGTTTATTTGCATAGAGGTGTTTATAGTATTCTCTGATGGTAGTTTGTATTTCTGTGGTATCAGTGGTGTTAGCCCCTTTACCATTTTGTATTGTGTCTATTTGGTTCTTCTCTCTTTTCTTCTTTATTAACCTGGCTAGTGGTCTATCTATTTTGTTAATCTTTTCAAAAAACCAGCTCCTGGATTCATTGATGTTTTGAAGGGTTTTTCATGTCTCTGTCTCCTTCAGTTCTGCTCTGATCTTAGTTATTTCTCGTCTTCTGCTAGCTTTTGAATTTGTTTGCTTTTGCTTCTCTAGTTCTTTTAACTGTGATGTTAGGGTGTCTGTTTTAGATCTTTCTCATTTTATCCAGTGGGCATTCCATGCTATAAATTTCCCTCTAAACACTGCTTTAGCTGTGTCCCAGAGATTCTGGTATGTTGTGTCTTTGTTCTCATTCATTTCAAATAACTTATTTATTTCTGACTTAATTTTGTTATTTACCCAGTAGTCATTCAGGAATCGGTTGTTCAGTTTCCATGTAGTTGTGCAGTTTGGAGTGAGTTTCTTATTCCTGAGTTCTAATCTGATAGACTGTTTGTTATGATTTCCATTCTTTTGCATATGCCAAAGGAGTGTTTTACTTCCAATTATGTGTTCAATTTTAGAATAAATACTATGTGGTGCTGAGAAGATTGTATATTCTGTTGATTTGGGGTGGAGAGTTCTGTAGATGTCTATTAAGTCCGCCTGGTCCAGAACTGAATTCAAGTCCTGAATCTCCTTGTTAATTTTTTGTCTTATTGGTTTGTCTAATATTGACAGTGGGGTGTTAAAATCTTCAACTACTATTATTTGACAGTCTAAGTCTCTTTGTAGGTCTTTAAGAACTTGCTTTATGAATCTGGGTGCTCCTGTATTGGGTGAATACATATTCATGTTAGTTAGTTCTTCTTGTTGCCTTGATCCCCTTACCATTATGTAATGCCCTTCTTGGTCTTTTTTGATCTTTCTTTGTTTAAATTCTGCTTTATCAGAGATCAGGATTGCAACCCCTGCTTTTTTTTCTTTCCATTTACTTGGTAAATATTCCTCCCTCACTTTATTTTGAGCCTATGTGTATCTTTGCATGTGAGATGGGTCTCCTGAATACAGCACAGTGATGGGTCTTGACTCTTTATCCAATTTGCCAGTCTGTGTCTTTTAATTGGGGGAATTTAGCCCATTTACATTTAAAGTTAATATTGTTGTGTGTGAATTTGATCCTCACATTATTATGCTAGTTGGTTATTTTTCCCATTAGTTGATGCAGTTTCTTCATAGTGTCAATGTCTTTAAATTTTGGTATGTTTTTGCAGTGTCTGGTACCAGTTTTTCCTTTCTATATTTAGTGCTTTCTTCAGGAGCTCTTGTAAGGCAAGCCTGGTGGTGACTAAATCCCCGAGCATTTGATTGTCTGTAAAGGATTTTATTTCTCCTTCACTTACGAAAGTTAGTTTGTCTGGATATGAAATTCTGAGCTGAAAATTCTTTTCTTTAAGAATGTTGAATATTGGCCCCCACTCTCTTCTGGCTTTTAGGGTTTCTGCAGAGACATCCACTGTTAGTCTGATGGGCTTCCCTTTGTGGATAATCTGATCTTTCTATCTGGCTGTTCTTAACATTTTTTCCTTCATTTTAACCTTGGTGAATCTAGTGATTATGTGTCTCGGGCTTGCTCTTCTCGAGGAGTATCTTTGTGGTGTTCTTTGTATTTCCTGAATTCGAATGTTGGCCTGTCTTGGTAGGTTGGGGAAGTTTTCCTGGATAATATCCTGAAGTGTGTTTTCCAACTTGGTTCTATTCGCCCTGTCACTTTCAGGTACACCGACCAAAGGTAGGTTTGGTCTTTTCACATAGTCCCATATTCCTTGGAGGCTTTGTTTGTTCCTTTTCATTCATTTTTCCCTAATCTTGTCTTCATGCTTTATTTCATTAAGTTGATCTTCAATCTCTGATATCCTTTCTTCTGCTCGATTGAATCGGCTATTGATACTTGTGTATGCTTCATGAAGTTCTTGTGTTGTGTTTTTTCAGCTCCATCAGGTCATTTATGTTCTTCTCTCAACTGGTTATTCTGGTTAGTAGTTCCCGTAACCTTTTATCAAGCTTCTTAGCTTCCTTACATTCAGTTAGAACATGCTCCCTTAGCTCGGAGGAGTTTGTTATTATCCACCTTCTGAAGCCCACTTCTGCCAATTCGTCAAACTCATTCTCCGTCCAATTTTGTTCACTTGCTTGCAAGGAGTTGTGATCCTTTGGAGAAGAACAGGCATTCTGGTTTTTGGAATTTTCAGCTTTTTTTGTGCTGGTTTTTCCTCATCTTTGTGGATTTATCTACTTTTGGCCTTTGATGCTGGTGACCTTCAGATGGGGTTTTTGCGTGGGCGTCCTTTTTTTGATGTTGATGCTATTGCTTTCTGTTTGTTAGTTTTCCTTCTGCCCAGTCACGCCCCTCTTCTGCAGGTCTGCTGGAGTTTGCTAGAGGTCCACTCCAGATCTTTTTTGCCTGGGTATCACCAGCAGGGGCTTCAGAACAGCAAAGATTGCTGCCTGCTCCTTCCTCTGGAAGCTTCATCCCAAAGCAGTACCCACCAGATGCCAGCCAGAGCTCTCCTGTATGAGGTGTCTGTTGAACCCTGCTGGGAGGTGTCTCCCAGTCAAGAGGCAGAGGGAGTCAGGAACCCACTTGAGGAAGCAGTCTGTCCCTTAACAGAGCTCAAGCACCATGCTAGGATATCCACTGCTCTCTTCAGATCTGGCAGGCAGGAACATTTAAGTCTGCTGAAGCTGCTCCCACAGCTGCCCCTTCCCCTAGGTGCTCTGTCTCAGGGAGATGGGAATTTTATCTATAAGCCACTGACTGGAGCTGCTGCCTTTCTTTCAAAGATGCCCTGCCCAGAGAGGAGGAATCTAGAGAGGCAGTCTGGCTACAGCGGCTTTGCTGTGCTGTGGTGAGCTCCACCCAGTCTGAACTTCCAGGTGGCTTTGTTTATAAGGGGTGGCGGTTTATAAGGGGAAAACCGCCTACTCAAGCCTCAGTAATGGCCGACGCCCCTCCCCCCACCCAACTCGAGTGTCCCAGGTCAACTTCAGACTGCTGTGCTGGCAGCGAGAATGTCAAGCCAGTGGATCTTAGTTTTCTGGGCTCTGTGGGGGTGGTATATGCTGAGCCAGACCACTCGGCTCCCTGGCATCAGCCCCCTTTCCAGGAAAGTGAATAGTTCTGTCTCACTGGCATTCCAGACACTACTGGGGTATGAAAAAAAAACTCCTGCAGCTAGCTCAGTGTCTGCCCAAATGGCCACCCAGTTTTGTGCTTGAAACCCAGGGTCCTGGTAGTATAGGCACCTGAGGGAATCTCCTGGTTTGCGGATTGCAAAGACCATGGGAAAAGCGTAGTATCTGGGCCAGAATGCACCATCCCTCACAGCACAGTCCCTCATGGCTTCCCTTGACTAAGGGAGGGAGTTTCCAGACTCCTTGCTCTTCCTGGGTGAGGTGACATCTTACCCTGCTTCTGCTCACCCTCCATGGGCTGCACCCACTGTCTAACCAGTCCCAATGAGATGAACCATGTACCTCATTTGGTAATGCGGAAATCATCCACCTTCTACGTTGGTCTCGCTGGGAGCTGCCAACCAGAGCTGTTATTTGGCCATCTTGCCAGCCCATTCAATCATTCCTAAAGGAGACTATGTCTAATTGGTAACAGTAAACTTGCAAAACCCATTTGAAACTTTTGAGGGGTTTAACAACCATTTAGGGAAAGGGTTTTTTATTTATGTGACAAAATTATGACTGAAGCTCAAAACTAATTATTTTAGTGATTTATAATTGCTTTTAATGCACACATGAACACACTTTTACAAATGCATGCACATACATGAATCAGAAGGAACACTTACTGTCATTTCATTCATGCTCAGGAGCATGGGACTAGGTGGCAAAGTGCCAAGGCGAAATTTAAAACCATCTTCTAAAGTCATGCCCCAAAATTGGCTGTAATTCTGTGCTGTCCATCTGCCTTACAAATGAAAGAGAAAAATATAGAAAAATATATACAGGTTATGTGACATCACTTTTATAAATACACGTTCCTTTATATTTCTGAAATTCAATAGCAGCAAATCTCACAATATGAGAATTATCACAGGCTAGATATTCTTTATATAATGACGCATTATTGATTATTTTATAATCAAGGGTATGAGATACTCTTCCTAAATAAGGTCCATTTCAAGTATTTTAATGATTCATATGAAGAACATAATCCCACGAAGGGATTAAGTGTTAATAAGTCCAACATATGCAGTTTCCTTTAAATGCCATTAAGTGCATCTTAGAAAGAAGCTTAAATATACAGAAATGTACTTATACATTAAATAGGTTAATACATTTTCTTTAAAATTTAGATTTGAAAAGAAATTGACAAGGTAAAAAAGTATGCATGAAAAATGAAGGACAAAATAGTTATAATTTTTTAAAATGACATCAGTGCTAATTAATCAGATATTGAAATATTCTATTATATATTAAATGAGTTGATTTGTGTTAAGTGCTCAATCATCTTAGTTATTAATAATAATAAAAAATCAGTTGATGTGAAAGTGCATATTTTTGTAGAGACATATTTTGTGCCCTTAATTAGAAAAAAACTTTCTCTTCAAAATTTAATATTGAAATTTGAAGACAAACAAAATTTTTTACTAGGTGATAGTGGATAAAAAATTAGAAAGATGCAAGTAATTTAATCATTGCCTATGCTGAATTATCTACCACTTGAGGTCAATATATTTTCAGTACTCATGTCAAATTTAAACCCTGTCCTGCTATGTTTATCACCAAAATCGTTTATAATGTGATAGGCTCTTATGAATCATTGAAAACACAACTTAATTTTTAATAATATACCTCACAAGTTAATGCTTTTAATTTGTATAAGATCTGTTAGTTCATAAAATCTTTAGAAACTTGGCTACAATTTAAAGTGCAATCTCAGTAAGGGAACCTCTGAATATAAGAGATATTGTAGTATAATTCAAAAGGCTAACAGGGCAAAATTGGGCAAAATTGTGACATCAGTAAGTATGTTTTTGTTGCCCTATGTTAGTAGTTTTCAAACATCAGGTCAGAGACATTCATAGGGTATTTAATTGAGCACTCAATTTGGTGAGCAGGGTGATAGTTTAAGAAAATAAAATAGAAGATAGGAGAAATAGTAGGAAATAGTAGAGTTTATTACAAATACTGAGGTAATAAACTCTCTGTGTCTGTATGTGTGTGTTGATGCTTGTGCACGTGTGTGTGTGCTAGATCACAAAGTAAAATGTATGTTCTACTGTGAGATATGCTCAAAAAGTGTGAAAGATATGATTAACCTGTAACATCCTTCTTGACCTAGACTCATAAGTTTCATTTTAATGCACTTTAGCATTTATTGAACTTTCTTAATTGATCTATCATATTCTCTGATAAACACAGAGAACATAGATATGAATAAACTTCTGTACATTTAAGAAGCTCATACCTTAAGAAACACTGCAAAGATAGAAATGACTTTGGCATGTGCCATTTGTTAGCAGTATATCAAAATATGATCAAAAGCTTCAAACATAACGGAAGGAGTTGGCAAATTTTTTACATAAAGCAAATTTAGTTCTCTATCTGGAAGGATGAGAATTACTTTGGTGACCAGATATGAAAGAAGAGAACATTTGTTTAAAGTAAAGGTAACTCTTGAGCAAAGCATGCAGGTTTGAAGTTGGGTGGCATGTTTAGGGAATGACAGATAAGTTAAATGCTTAAACTAGGAGAGAGGATAGGGACACAGGGGCTGAAAACAGTATAAAAGATAAGGTAGTAAAAAAGCTTTTGAACCAACATGTTATTTACGCTAAGGACAATACTTATGTTTCACAAGCAATGGAGTACCATTGAGAATTTCTGGAAACAGAGAGAAGTCAGATAATTTCAAACTAGGCTTGATAAAGAAATGCATTAGAATGTAGTCTAGAATGGAAGAAGTAAATATCTAAGAGAAACTTTTTGTGTGGGAGTTAGCAATACCTACTGACTGAGAGTAAAAGGAAGGAAGAACCAAACTAACTTCAAATTTTCAAGTGGAGCAGATAGAGCAAGATGCCAGTAACTAAGAATAGGTAGAAGTTAATCACTGCAGTTTGGGGTGAGCTGGTTTTGAGAAAACAGTGAAAAATGAAAGCCACTTATCCAGTAGACCAAATTTTAAGTTCATAAGGAAGAATCTATTTCTCTAGCCTTTGAATGTAGGCTGGCCTAGTAACTTGCTTTACTCAATAGAAAGCGGTAGAATTGATACCGTGAAACTTTCAAGCATAAGCTTTAAGGGAGGACTGGGGCAACTTCCACGTATGCCCCATTAGAATAATAATTATGAGAAGCAGCCAAAGCTAGCCTGCTGGAGAAACATGGCCCAATTAACAACCTGCACCAACCACAAGACATAGCTTAAGGCCATCACAGACAATTCAGCCTCAGTTGAGGCTCTGTTGACACAGGAGTAATTCCAGAAGAGAGCAGCAAAAGAGCCTCAGTTGAACCTATTCCAAATTGCTGATGTGAAAAGATGAAAAGCTTATGGTTTTAAAATGCTGAATCCTGGAATGGTTTGTTATACAGCAGCAGTTAATTGAAACACTTATATATCTCCCTTTATTCCACTAACTTGCTGATTATTACTTGTGCCACTAATTTAGAGCTTCTATTCTCCCCTATTATTAGAAATCCTTTTATAAAGGTATGATAGTGTTGGCTCCTCAACTAGATGGTAAATTCCCTTAACATAAAAATTATTTGTTTTTTTTGTTTTGTTTAAGACAGAATCTCACTCTGTGGCCCAGGCTGGAGTGCAGTGGTGTGATCTCAGCTCACTGCAACCTTCACCGCCGGGGTTCAAGCAATTCTAGTGCAACCACCTAACGAGTAGCTGGGACTACAGGCCTGTGCCAGCACACCTGGATAATTTTTGTATTTTTGGTAGAGATGGGGTTTCACCATGTTGGCCAGGCTTGTCTCAAACTCCTGACCTCAAGTGATCTGCTTGCCTCGGCCTCCCAAAGTGCTGGGATTACAGGCATAAGCCACTTCGCCAGGCCAAGATTATTTATTTGTATCCTCAGCCATGCCACCAGTGGAACATATGTTTTATTAATATCAACTGATTACATTAAAAAATAATACAGAGAATAAATAAGCACTGAAGTACATTACCTAGAATGAATAAAGACTTGGATCTAAAATACTGTCAAGATGTGGGAAAGAAATATTTTAAAGCAAAGATTGCATATTTGATGTAGGCTATTTTAAAAAGCACTTAATAAATATTGAATGATATAATATGGTTATATTTTTACACATAAAAACAATGTGAGCATCGTGAAGAGAGAATAGCTGAGAATTAGAACTTTCTTTTAAATTTAAAGACTTCTCCCCTTTTTTGCCCTGGTAAATAATTTTAGTTTTATTTCTTGTCTTTATAGCTTGCTCCTTTTACTTAACTTTTTTCCTTTGGTTTTTGTATGTTTCCTTTTGCTCCAATTATACTTCACTTTCTACTCTTTTAAAGTTATGTGATGTTTTAATATTTGCTACTAAAATGCAAAGCCCACGCCTCTTAAGCAGCCCTAGGGCATGCTCAAAATAAATAAATCATGGAAAGAAATTTCCTCCTTCCAAGGAAGATATTAGGTTGGTGCAAAAGTAACAGTGGACTTTTGCACCAACCTAATAGCATTCCCAACAACCTCTGTGCTCCTAAGTGTGTATTCTTAGGTGTACCATATTGGTTTAGACTGTGGTTTCTCATGTACTTGTTAACAGTGGAAAGCTAGGCTGCTCTATTTTGGTTTCTTGGAAATGTATGTTAATTAGGCCTAGCATTTGAACCCTTTTAGGAATCTGATTCAATTTCTCAGATGACATATACTCTCATCTTCTTTGAATAATTTAAATATGATTTGCCACAGAAAATTATAATTGGTTTTCCCTGGAAATACTGAAAATGTCATCAAGTTATCTTCTAAAATATTGGTTTAACACAAACACACACACGCACACACACACACAGAGGAACTGAGAATGGTTTAAGGATATTAATATCAACAAATGTGACTTTCTATGTTTTGTATGTTCCAAGAAAAAACTTTGAATACATTGAAATTTAGTGTCCCCATTATGCTGGGAAACAACATGTTATATGTGGAAGGAGATTATACTTCCATTTTATAAAAATACATCTCCAGATTATTTCACTTTTCTAATTGCTTGACAATAGATCTTTTTATGTGAAATCTTTTCCAGAAATGTAGAAGATGTTATCAAGGGTATATCGAGATTTGATCAATGGCAGTGGAGAAATCCTGAAGCAGATACCAGCTGGCTTGTTCCTCTTCCTTTTAGTTCTATAATAAAAGCCAGTGTTGGCGCCTGTATCTTTTTATGTTTCTTGTTTTTGTTTGTTTGTTTGTTTTGTTTGTTTTGTTTTTGTTTTTTTGTTTTGTTTTGTTTTGTTGACAGGATTTCACCCCCCGATGCCCACGCTGGAGTGCAGTGGCGCAATCTCGGCTCACTGCAACCTCCGCCTCCCAGGCTTCAGTGATTGTTGTGCTTCAGCCTCCCGAGTAACTGGGATTACCGGCATGCACCACCATGCCCAGCTAATTTTTTCTGTATTTTTAGTAGAGATGGGGTCTCACTATGTTGTCCAAGCTGGTCTTGAACTCCTGGCCTCAAGTGATCCACCCACCCACCTTGGCCTCCCAAAGTGCAGGGATTACAGGCATAAGCCACCTCGCCAGGCCAGTGCCTACATCTTAATTTCCTCTATGTAAATGGAGACGCCACCTAATTTTTCAATCTGTATGAGAGCATCAGTTATTTCCAATGTTTTAGTGTCAATCATCCCTACCTTTTGTGTACTAGCAAAGTAAAGTAGCTCAATCTGTCTTTTGATTCAACTGTAAGTGACATTGGTTAGATACCCATCATTTCAGTGAAATTATTTAGATTGGTTTGTTATTTGAATATCATCCTTGTAAGGTCAGATTCTACCCATGATAGCTAAGCATGTGATTGGCTTGGTGAGGGCAGCAGCAGAGGGAGAAATGGTTAGTATGAATACGTGAATTTTGCTGACTCCCTGATTTTGCATAAATACTTATCCAAAGTAGCTTTCCCTCCACTTCCTTTACCTACACCATGACTTTGCTCTTTCCTAGATAATTTACAGCTACGGTCTAGATTTATTATTTGATCATTTTAATTATTTAATGTTTACCTTTGCATTCCAGTTTTAAATGCTTTCTATCTCCCTTCCTATTTCTCTCCCACTCTTTCTTTTTAAACAATGACCATTTATAGAAACCAAGCAATACATTGAAACCTGCATAGTAAATGGCAATGTCAAGAAACATATAAAGCAAGATTTCTCTCACCCATAGTCTCCTTTATTGACCTGTTCAATTAATTCTGGACGAACAAGGCATACGTGCTGGGAACACTTCCATTGCTGTCCTGAGCATGTGCTGCAAAGATATGACAATTACAAAAGTGGCTTGGTCTTTATGAAGTATATTTCAATTAGTAAAAAGAGTTATACATTGTTAAGGCATAAAACATAATTTCTTGATTAATGTTAGCCATATGGTTATTTGATTCTTGGCAAAAATAAATTGTAAAACATACGTTAGCTACCACTCAATATGCTTTACTCCAGGCAATTAACAAATGATATGATCACACATCCGTTGAAGTTTGAAAACATAAGCCAAATTGGACAGTAGATTCAATGTACTTGTATTTGGAAACTTTCTGCAGGCTAGTCCTTTTAAAGCAGCGTGTTTTTATATAGTTACTGTGCTCAAAAAACACAATTTGCCTGTAGGGTATCAGAATATTATAATTAAGAAGTACATTTAATGCAGACCTGTTGTATGATGAAGACCCATTGTCAAGAACATCAACCTCAAACATTAAAAGATATTCATGATTAAATTTTCAAAATCCCTTAAAATTAAATATGCTTATACAAAGTTACAGGTATATGATGTCTTACGACATATGATTCTGCCTATATGTACATAAATGTATACTTTGGTTCACAAGTATTTCTGTTATTTGAAGAAAACATACACACACAGTAGAACTCAGTTCTGTGCCACTTAAATTTATTACCAGGAGTTGCAGTTTTCTTTAATTACTGATCCCTCTTCGTAATGTTGACCATCTTTGAAGCAACCTGTCAAAGTAACATGTAAAGAAATGAAAATCCTAAACTAAGTAATAAAGTGCATTAACATAAAATGTAATCAAAAATCATAGTTAGCTTTTCAAATATGCAGACATGTTTGGTGCCAAAAAAGCTGATAGAAATCCATGTCTCATTTGTGTCAAGGTTTGTATATCGAATTCTTCTGTGCTTGTTTCAATGCTTTTATCTTTAAACTGCATATTATGTTCCAACAGGGAGGATTTGCAAAACATGAAAACAAGATTACCAAGGTATTAATCACTATGCTTAAAAAATAATTAATGCTTTTAAGTAAGTAAACAATATAATAGCACTTGAATTGATTTATGGCATTTCTCATTTAAAAAAACAATTAATCAAGTCTCATAAGTGCTTATAATTAATTTGATATGACTGGAGCAAGTAGCTTTGGACTCGAAATACCAGGTCATTTCATTGAATTTACCTTACAAAGACAAATTCTATTTTTTTCTTTAGGATCTGAATAAGGGAAAAAATTCATGAAATCAATAAGATTGTAGCCATTTGCCTTCCAAATCCAAGTGTTTCTTAACTATTAACTGAAACTAGTTATTAACTGCTTTATGAGATTACATGAACTACTCAAAAGAGATGGATAGTGAATCATTATCATATAAAAACCACTAGTAACATATTGTAAAAATAGTGCTCTGGTTAAAAATTTAAATTCCTTTTGAAAATATAATCTGCTCAAATTCAAAATTAACATTGAATTAGCAAAAGGGACTCAACTTTGTCTAGTGAGACTGTTTTTGATAGAAACATGTAATTGGTATTTTATGCCAATGGCCTCTAATTAAACAAAATGAATTTTAACCTTTTATTCCTAAAATCATAGGGCAAACTATAGGTCTAGAAAGCATTCTAAGGGACCTTGTTTAACTTCTAGCCACAATGTTACAAAGCCTTAGGGAATTAGCCATTGTTTGATTTTCCAAAAAATATTTTAATAAAAAATATTTCATAACTGCCCCTCCCCTGGATGTTTCACCGTCCAATATTCTACTTAATGAATCTAATTATTTATGTATTTGCGTCTATGCATCCCTTTCATATGGAATTTTGGTACGTCACAATCATGGGGTAAGAAAAGGAAACCAGCCTTCTCTTGACCACAGTTTTCCTAATGCAGCAAACCCGAGATGTAGGAAGATTGAACTTAACATCAAATTCGTGGTTTTAATTGCTACATAAGATTAGACTCCTTTCATAACTGAATCCACAGTACGTTTCTAATTTAAAGAGATTCCAAAATTTTTTATCACCTAGAAACAACAGAAAATCCATGCAACAATCCAAGTTTTCATTCAAAGCCAAGAGAAGCACTTCCCTGATCATTCTTAAAAACTGAGAGTGTGGGATAAAAAGAAAGCTGATTTTTAATCATACCTCATGAATCTTGAGTGTTCAACATATGAATTCCATGGATAAATGGAACAGACATCTCAAGGGTCCTTAAGGAAAAAGACCGTCCCTTCTCTGACTTATACTCAGCTAATAATTTTGAAGTCAGGGGACCGCCATTACCAAGCCACCCCAAATCATCAACACTAAATTTAATGCTAACAAAAACTCCATTTCTTGGTCATCCTTCCTTAATTTCATGTAAGAGATAACTATGAGACATTGCGTTCACTTTAATCTCACATGAGAATTAATCTCTTGAACAAAAGCCATAATCAGTTACTTCGGACCCCGGTCAAGGTGTTGACAAGGTAAAGCATCAGTGTCTATACAATATCCAGATGCAGTCCACTCACTCCTTTGCTACAATCCTTCCCAACTCCAACGGATCCCTCATTTCCCACACAGCATTTACAGAGATCATCAAAAATATACATCATGTCGCTTCCTACTTAAAAATCTTCAAGTCGTTTCCCATCAAATTTAGAATAAGACCAAACTTCTTACTGTAACCTATAAGGCCTTATCCAAAATGTCTCCACCCTAATCTCTGCACTTATCACTCCTGTTGAGCTGACTGGGGTGGAGGTTCCCAGAAGCATGAAGGATTAGCATAAATAGTAGTGAGGATAGAGAGAAGTAGGTGGATATAATTTGGAGGTAACTCAAAGGGAATCTGGTGATTGAATCTGGTGAATGAGGGAAAAGAGGAATCAAAGATACCTCATTAGGACTTTGGCTTGAGTAATAAAGAAATGGTACAGCTATCACTAAAATAAGAAACAGGCTTGTGCCAAGAAATCAAGACTGCTACTGTGTATATTTTAGATTTATATAAAACCTAGGCTAGACATCCTAACAGAGATATCAAGTAGACAGCAGTTTATAAAAGACAAGAGTTAAGCCCAGGCTGGAGCATGAATTTGGGAGACACCAACATCCATATCTACTTTTTCAAACCCAAGACTAAATAAGAGTCTTTCGGAGAGAGTGTATATAGGTAAGAGAAAGTGGTCCAGGACTAAGCTAAAAACACTGCATCTGACAGACATTCAGAAGAGGAAACTGCGAAGGAGTGGCCTGTGAGGGAGCAGAGAATTGAGGAGAGGGTGGTGTCATGAAAAACAGGGTTAATAGAGTGTTTCATATGCTCTAGGTGGTCAGCTGCATACAGTACTGTCGAGAGGCCAAGAACACGAAAACAGACATCTGAATATGCATTTGGTAATGCAGGAATTGCCAATAACCCTGCCAAGAGAGATTTCAGTGAAGTAGCAGGGAGTTGACATCCTGTAGGAATGGGTTGATGAGAGACTTGGAATAAGAAAGTAAATTTTTCTTTCAGATATTTTGCCATTAAAGGAAAGAAGGGAATGAGATGGTAGCTGGTTAAAGACATGAGGTTAAGGGAGAGCATTTTTAAAGTTGGGAAAGGCAAAAACACATTTTGGAAATTAATGGTTAATCCACATGTATTAGCCTGTTCTCACACTGCTAATAAAGACATACCCAAGACTGAGTAATTTATAAAGGAAAGAAGTTTAATGGACTCACAGTTCCACATGGCTGGGGAGGCCTCACAGTCATTGCAAAAGATGAAGGAAGAGCAAAGAGACATTTTATGTGGTGGCAGGCAAGAGAGAGCTTGTACAGGGCAACTCCCATTTATAAAACCATCAGATTTCATGAGACTTATTCACTACTACAAGAACAGCATGGGAAAAACCTGCCCCCATGATTCAATTCCGTCTCACTGGGTCCCTCCCATGACAGGTGAGAATTATGGGAGCTACAATCCAAGATGAGATTTGGGTGGTGACACAGCCAAACCATATCACCAGGAGAAAAGAAAAGAAAAAAATGATGCTTGAGAAGAAAGAAACAGCAAGAAAGCAAAAGAGAATGGTAGAGATGGAGGTATTGAAAAGACAAGAGAAGATGGGATTCAGAACTCAAGAGGGGAAATCAATTCAAGGTAAGCAGTAACCCAGATGGAGGTAGGTTGAAAACTATGATTGCGGAGATATGAAAGAATTCCTGTCTGGTAGCTTTACTTTCTCAGTAAAATATGTCTGGAGCTCCTCAGAGTGAGTTAATTAGTTGGTTACACATGGCATCTTGACCAATAAAACAAAACAAAACAAAGCCAAAACTAATGACTGTTGAAATTAAGGCAGTTTTGCGACTTTAACAGCATTTAAAGCAATATTAGGCAAATAATATATTTGGAGAATGAAATAGTTTATCTTCTTGAATTGAGAAAAGATAATAATACATTGTCTATAATTTATTTTAAAATAGTTCATCATAGTGTATTATAAGTGTCTGTGGTGGTCTAAACTTCACTTCTTGAACTGCAAAAAGATAATGATATGTTGTCTATAATTTATTTTAAAATAGTTCATCACAGTGTATTATAAGTATGCTGGTCGAAACTTCACTTCTTGAATTGCAAAAAGATAATGATATGTTCTCTATAATTTATTTTAAAATAGTTCACCACAGTGTATTATAAATATCTGTGCTGGTCTAAACTTCACTATAGTAAAGGCAGTTGCTTGCTCTAATCAGGAATCCACCCCCCAGGGTTGTTCAGTGGCATTCATTCTGAAAGACCAGACTTTGGAGAAACTACTACAAGTGCTTCCATTATCCATATTTTGATCAACTCTAGAGTATTAGTATAATAAATGTCAGAAATGGATTTTATTGTTAAAATTCATGACTTGTTAATCAGCATAATTGTGATAAATAATTGGCTCCCATTGGTTAAATTATAATTTTTTTACTTATGAGGATTACCTAAAATATTTCAAAGTCACATCCCACCCTTGTATCCCATAGATTAGATGTATCTCTTAAACTCAAAAGTACCTGTACTCTTAGACTTGGCTCTCTAGGACTGATATTTGTCCTGTGTACTGTGTCCAGCCAAGTAGAAAGGAGGAATTGTCATTCTCTGATAGCAACTGTATAGGTAACAGAGTCCTACCTCTGTATATTATCACATGTGCCTCCAATAAACCTTTCATGCAACGTAGATGTGGGAACACATAAAAGGACAGGAACTGGAGATTTCATGAAGCTTATAGATGTTGTATGAATTGGTTTGTGTCATGTTTTTGTAACTGTCAGTATACGTGGCAAAGTATGGACTGTGATTTACCTTCATTGTAATATAGTTAAGGAGGCTGTGAAGAAGTAAATAACCCTCTTCGAATTCAAACATGTCAGTGACTCACATACATTTTTTACCAATGTGAACATATTGTGCATAATCAAATTAACTTAGGTCTGTTCACAGCAGATGGTCTACTAGACTTTCTCCTTAAAATCCGCTATACCAAAAGGTTATGTCTAGAAAATCCACTCGAGCTCTGTTTTCCACTCTGTCACTGGTTCTCCATATCTGACATTTGAATTTTTTTACTTATTTTTTTACTTTGACAGGGTCTTATTCTGTCATCCAGGCTAGAGTGCATTGGTGGAATGATAGCTCACAGCAGCCTTAAACTCCTGGGCTTAAGGGATCCTCCTGCCTCAGCCTCCCATGTAGATGGGACTACAGTGCATGCCACCATGACTGGCTAATTTTTATTTTTTTTATTGTTGTTGGTGGAGATGAGGTCTTATTGTACTGCTAGGCTGGTCTTAAACTCTTGGCCTCAAGAGATCCTCCCACCTGACAAGTACTGGGATTACAGGTGTGAGCCACCACACCCAGCCTGACATTTGAAATCCTTTACTGGAAGTTACCATCAGATATGGCAAAGAAAACACAGGAAGAAGATATTTACCAAAATGCTTTACTTCCAGTTTGTACAAAATGGATATATTTACTTTTTTAATCCTGAAGATAATGTACATAGTTTTAAATCCTTGATTTAAAGAGCTCTTAGAACAGGCACAATAAGAGGAACTGAACAATACCCATGTAACTAAATCTCTGAAAAATATATTTAATAGATCAGTGAGTGATCATAGAATCTCAGAGGAAAGTTGCTTTATGCATGCAAACAATAGTATAAATAATATACATTGTATTTTTATCTTAACTAATTTTGCACATTTTTTCAATATTGTGTAGTACTATTTTCAAGTAGCTACTTTCAAAAGCAAGATAAAACAAAAGAAAAAATTATCTGTATGGGAGCATTTATAGTCTAATGTGAACTTTTTGCTACAAAATAAAATGATTAATTCCTTCCTTTCATAGTGAATGGAGTAAAAACTATACCTGGAACATAAAATCTACATAAACTATTACCCTAAATTAAAGTCTTAGCAAAATTCTAGCTCTCAAGCAAAAATGGATATTGAAGAAGTAGCAACTACTTTTTTGTATGAGCTGTATGCCTCAAATAAGAAAATCTCAAGTACACTTCAGCACATTAAAAAATTACAACTCATACTTTTAAACTGAGACTTGAAAAAATATTAAATTGATATAATAACGAATCAAAAGGCAGACATCCAAATAGTCACTGTGTTTTTAGGTGATTCTGCATCCTTAATTTTTGGCAGAGACTGCTGGTTATTCCCAATATCATTCTCTACTCTTTTTTTTTTGTAACAGAACCCCATGCATAGCTAGGCACATTACCACACAGCTAAGCAAAACCTCTCTTTGATGGTTGGTATGTCCATGTGACTATATTCTGGCCAAAGAGGTAAAACAGAGGTGCTCATCTGTGCTTTAGAATGTCTTCTCAAAATGTGGAAACTCTAACTTTCTTTTCCATTTTTTTTTAAATGGGACTCAAATATTACTTTTGGAGCACGAAGAGCCAAAGTAGCTCATGACTACACGGGCCATTTTCTAGCAATGGTGAAGCAGAAGGCTGCATGGAGCCTTGTGGCTAATGACAAAGTGAATCCAGGCAAAATATCTTATGTGTTAAAAATATGTATTTTAGTTAGGGTTGTCACCAATCTGACATGTTCTTATGTGGTACATAGTTTTTATCAAATAAACATTTAACCATTTTAATATACTCAACTTTCCTGGGTGATATTCCTGTCTACATGTCGCATACAAGTCACACAATGCTTCTTAATTGTTTTGCATACCTAAGTCTCCTTACCCATGTAGATCCTAAGTTTCTCGAGGCCTGGGACTTTATAATACTCTTTTCTTATGACCCTCAATGCTTACCACAATCATGGATATATAAAAAGTTTTAAATACTATCAATTACTCCTGTTAATATTCCAACATCCAAAATAATATAGAAATTGCACATTTAAACTATAAACAATACTTTGATACTTTCTAAATATGTTTTAAAACTATGTATGAAAAAGTATGCTTATGAAAATATTTTATTCTTTTAAGTCATATGAGTAAATTATTATTTAATTAAACAAATACAAAATATGAAATAAAATTAAAATCCTCTAAATATCAATTAATCCAAATTCAACCAATATTTACTAGGCCTCCCACTTCAGGGCACCATAATTAGTATGCAATAAGTAAATCACCGTGTTTACTCTCAAGAAGCTGCTGTATAATTAAAATAAAGTAATATTCTATTAAACAACATAGAATTAAATAATGAATGAGTTGATACCTGAAAAGTGCTTAGAACAGTTGTTGGCTCCATAGTAAGTATTCAATAAATCTTAGCTTGTAAGGAGGAGGAAGAGTATGTTCAGTAAGACAAGAGAAAACATGCTACTCAGGGTATGTTACAGAAAGGTCTGTTAATTAAATACGAACTATGTGCAGGTTCTATGAGGGGTGAATTTCCCTTGCCTGCCCAATCTTGTCACTATTAGAAACTACATTTAAATAACAGGAATATGATCCCTAACTAATCCTGGGCACAGGGCTCCTTATGATGCCTTATGTATTCTCATCATGTTACTAATATATATTAATTTCACCTATTATTTTAAGGATCATATCAACATGACAAAATAGAAAAGTTCAAAAAATACATGTTTAAGATGCTAATTTTAAACGTGTATTTTCTATTAAACATGTATTTTCTATTTTTAAACATGTATTTTCTATTTTTCGATGAAAATACACCTTCCATTTTCAAAGAAATTTCCTTCTTTCAATCCCAAAATACCTGCAATAGTAATGGCCCAAGGGTCCATGTACAGCTGTGCAAGTTGTATATGGAGCAAAAATGAGGAGTTCCACTTACAGAAACTACAGACATATTGACCCCTGGCAGAAATGAGAGAAGTGGGTCAGAGAGAAAATAGCAAGGGGTAAGGGATGTAGGAAAATGGAAAATACACGTTACCAAAAGGTGGCATCCACCACTCATCTCTCTAACTAATGAAAACCTCATGCAAGACCCTGGACCCAGAATTGTCAGATTTTTCAATTTTTCAAGAGTAGCTAAACATCTGGATTTTTAAATAAAAAATCCTGGTTTTTAAATATTTCTAATTCATACTAGTGCTATTTTCTGTTGGCTTTATTTTTTCTATGTAGATTATCACATTATCTACAAATAATAAGAGTTTTACTTTATTCTCTTCAGATTGTTTTACTTCATTTCTTCTCTTAAAGCATAACAAATATCTCCCTGTTAAATGTAGCAAAAACAGTAAAAATCCATGTTTTATTACTAGTCTTAAAGGGAACATATCTACATTTCTCCATTATGTATGATGTTTACTTTGGAGTTTTGGTGTAGACATATTTACTGTGATAAATAAATACATTTTTGTTTCTAATAACAGAATTGAGAAAAATTGCCAATAGAATATGAGTTCTCATGAATAAATAGCATTTATTCATAACAACAGCCAACCAACTATAAAATATATTTTAAAAATATGCAATACAGTGCTTGAGCTCTGAAGTTTGAAACAGCCTGGGAAACAAGGAAAAACCCCATCTCTACTAAAAATGCAAAAATATAGCCAGGCATGGTGGTAGGCGCCTGTAGTCCCAGCTACTTGGAAGTTTAAAGTGGGTGGATCACTTTAAACTACTTGGAAGTTTAAAGTGGGTGAGCCTGGGGAAGGTCGAGGCTGCAGTGAGCCATGATGGCGCCACTGTACTTCAGCCTGGGTGACAGAGCAAGACCCTGTCATTAAAAAAAAAAAAAAAAAAAAAAAAATGCAATACAAAATAAATATCCAGGAATAAACAAAGAGTATTATAAGGCCACTATGGATTAAAGTGTTAAATCTATTTAAGGATATTTTTAAAAATCAGAGTAAGTGGAGAAATATCCTATACTCTTTGATGAGATGTCATCACATTATAGAGTTCAGCTATCTTCAAATAAGTCTATAAATTTTATGCAATTCTATTCAAAATTCTAGCTGAAGTTTTTTGAGGAACTAAAAAAACTTATTCAAAAACTGTTTATGGAAGATTAATGTCTACATGACCTAAGTCATCTTCAAAAAAGGGGGGTAAATAAGCTGACTTGCTGTACCAGATGTTAAGTTGTATTACAAGGCTGTGGATAGGAAAAAGTAAGTCACAGGAAGAAGAAAGCCAAGCATTAATGAGCATATGAAGAGAAGCTTAAACCCACTAGAAATTAGAGAAATTCAAATTAAAATGACAATGTTTTACTGATTATATATATTATCTCTGGATAATACTAATTGTTAGAGATGTGTCCCCGTATAGTACTAGGGGACCACAAACTAATGCAGCTACTTCTGAGAGCCATCTGGCAAGACTTAGATTAAATGCATACCTGGGACCCAGCAATTCAAGCCTTGTCGTATCATGCAAGTTGGTAAGAAGGCATGCATGAGGCTGTCCATCATGGACTTCTTTATGATAGCAAAGAGCTGTAGACAACTTAGGTGTCCACCCACCATGGAGGGAACAGGGAGTTAGATGAGATGAAGGGACATCACAGAGAATGAAGCATCAGTCAGAAGCCACAGACTAGTCATACTAGTCCATGGAGACATGGAGAGAGTCTTAAAACATGTTGCTGTCTGAGAAAATCAAGAAAGAGAATGAGGTCTGTAGCATAATATGGTCTATATAAATTAGTAATTCAAGCACACAAAACAAGACTACATGCTGTTAAAGGTTACATAAAAATGTTTTAAAAGGAGGTTACCATTGGAGAAAGATGGGAATGGCTCATAAAAATGAAAGGAAAGGAAAGGAATAGAAAAGAAAGAGAGAGGGAGAAGGAGAGGGAGAGAAAGGAAAGAAAGAGAAAGAGAGAGAGAAAAAAAGAAAGAGAAAGAAAGAGAGAGAGAAAGAGGGAGAGAGAAAAAAGAAAGAGAAAGAGGGAGAGAAAGAGAGAAAAAAGAAAGAGAAAGAAAGGGAGAGAAAGAGAGAAAAATAGAAAGAAAGAGGGAGAGAAAGAGAGAGAAAAAAAGAAGGAGGGAAAGAGAGAGAGAAAAAGAAAGAGAAAGAAAGAAGGAGAGAAAGAGAGAGAAAAAAGAAAGAGGGAGAGAAAGAGAGAGAAAAAAAGAAAGAAAGAGGGAAAGAGAGAGAGAGAAAAAAGAGAAAGAAAGAGGGAGAGACAGAGAGAGAGAACAGAAAGAGGGAGAGAGAGAGAGAGAGAAAAGAAAGAGGGAGAGAGAGAGAAAAAAAGAAAAAGAAAGAGGGAGAGAAAGTAAGAGAGAAAGAGAGAAAAAGAAAGACAGAAAAGAAAAAGAAAGAGAGGGAGGGAGGGAGGAAGGAAGGGGAGAGAGACAGAGAGAGAGAAAGAAAAGAAAGAAAGAAGAAAGAAAAGAAAGGAAGAGAGAGGGAGGGAGGGAGGAAGGAAGGGGAGAGAGAAAGAGAGAAACAAAAGAAAGAAAGAAGAAAAGAAAGAAAGAGAAAGAGGGAGGGAGGGAGGAAGGAAGGGGAGAGAGAAAGAGAGAAACGAAAGAAAGAAAGAAGAAAGAAAGAACGCACAAATGAATGAACGAGAAAGAAAGAAAGAAACAGAAAGAAAGAAAACAGAGAGAGGAAGGAAGAAAGGAAGGAAAGTCTAGGAGCAGTGGTTCATTCCTGTAATTCTAGCACTTTGGGAGGTCGAGGTGGGAGGATAGCTTGAGGCCAGGAGTTTTAAGACGAGCCTAGGCAACATAGCAAGACCTCATATTTACACAAAATAAAATAAAAGAAATTAGCTGGGTGTGGAGGCACACACCTGTAGTCCTAGCTACTCAGGAGGCTGAGGGAGGAGGATTGTTTGAGCTCAGGAGTTAGAGGCTGCAGTGAGCCATGATCCTGCCACTGTACTCCAGTCTGGGTGACAGAGCAAGACTCTTACACACACACACACACACACACACACACACACACACGGAAAAAAAGGAAGGAAAAAAGAAAGGGAGAGAAGGATGGAGGTGTGAAGGGAGGGAAGAAGGGAAAGCTGTTTATTGGTAAAATGTAAAGACTGAGGATAAATAACAATTATATGGAAAATTTAAAATAATATATATGTAAACACATAAAGAGACATTTCCTCAATTTTACAAACAAGATGACATTATTGAGAATGACGGCTATGGCATCTGGATTTTTTTTTTTTTTTGACACAGAGTCTTGCTCTGACTCTTTAAATGACATCTGGATTTTGAAATAAGGATTCCAAGCCCCTAGTTTACCCTAAAATATCTTCTAACTGGGATTTCTAGTCACCATCACCCATTTATGGTAGTGTGACAGAGAAGTCTGATTAACCTTGAAGTTCTGCTGAGGAGATTTAATACAATGAGAGACAGAAAAAGCCTCATCTATGCTCAAAATCCATAGTCATTCTCCTCCAATTAGATAAATACAATAAATACCATCATCCTCTTTATATTGTATTTATCCACTTAACCTTAGACTTTTTCAACCACTCTATATGAAGCCTTCCTTTCTTTTTAATAATTGTAAAAGTCCCAGACTGGAAAAACAAATGAAGCAAAACAAAAATATACGTGAAGAATATATTTGGTATTACTTAGGCAGAGCGGGTGACTGACTTTATCTTTTTTTGTCCTGGTTTTAATAGCATTACTAATACCACAGTTTCTAATACTAGTGCATCCATTAGCCCTTTGAAATAACAACTAAAATCTATGGATAGTAAATCTTGTGACTTTCTTGAGACTCTCTACGAGGTTACACACAAAAAGGCTTAAGAAACCTGCTGTCAATACAAAGAAGAGAGAGAGAGAAGAGTAGAAAGAGTTTTAAGTAATCCTTGTATAAGTTGAGTGAGTGTTCAAAACTCACTGATCAGGATTCCGATCAGCACGCAGGACTGTCAGATCAGAACTTTCCTGAAGGTGCTTGTATTACACAGGAACCCCACATCCAAACCAAAGCACTTTAACAATCCAAAGAAATGTATTTTCTCAATTGCAATAATCATTTTCATTTCACTGAAAGAAGGAAAAAAAGAAAGAAGAAAAAGAGAGAACGTTTGTCAGATCTTGTTGTTACAAATGAGGATAATGTTGAAACACATTCCCAAAGCCTACCTTCTGGATACCAAGGCTGTGTGTGAGGAGGCCATTCTTTCTCTTCACGGCAAAAGGACTTGTAGTCAGGACAGCAATCAGAATTTTCTCTGTCACAGAATTTATCACAGTAGCACAACGCATTCGCCGCATAGAACTCAGTGACACAGCCATCATCTCTGTCTTCACAACAGCCAAAATTTCTACAGTATTGCCCTTGGAAAATGGCTCTTTTGAATCGAGTACCTTGCAAAACGGTGTGATTCCTAGTGAAATAAGCCTCTAGGTCCACATCTCTTTGAGATAAATACTGCTTCTCCATCCAGATTTCTGTAGTAAGACAAGAGAAGATTAAGATCTTATATCCGGTCCACATTCTCTGGAAGTCAGGTATAGCTTCCACTTTCCGCTATATCCAATACCCTTAGCCTTGTGGGCTTCTCCTTGGAACCTGAATTCTAGTCATCAAGACACTTCAGCCTGAACCCTGAAACTGATCCTTTACTTGAATGAGTATACTTCTTATAGTTAAACATTAATCAAGAATTTCAATGTTTGACCAAGATAATGTATGTTAGAAATAAACTATTGTTATTCCTCCAAAGTTAAAAAACTTATATTTCATATAATGTAGAAATTTTGCAACATAAAATCTTATGCATAGAGATACATTGAATATTGCATGCCTCTCAAAAAATCTAGGTTCTTAAATCAAAAGCCCCCTCAGAATATACATGGCCCAGATTATGGCTGTAATAACCACTGGCAAGGTGCAGGAAATTCAAAAGTCAGAAATGCAATTATTCATTTCACCTGCTTGCATTACAATGAAAATCCAGGCTCTCATGAGGTTGCCTGCTAGGATCTGTCATATCAATAACAGTTGCTCTAAATCATGCCCAGTCACACACTGGTTTGATTTCCCATCTGTACTCCATTTACCTACCAGAAGCATTTTGATTTCAAAGCTTAATGGAACCTAATTCAGCAAGAAATTCCCTGAGGGTGACCTTAGTTCTCTCCACCTGAGGCCCTGCTCAGCATAAATACTGGGAACCTTCAGTATCTTGAAGGCAGCTTACAGTCAAGAAAAGTCAGTACTCAGTGTGAATGAACTATGGGAGGAGGGTGTTGTGAAGGAAACTGGAAGGACAAGGTGTCACTAGTGTTTTTACAGAGCTGTGTTTTTACACTGGTTTTTGGCTACACTGAATTTACTCATTAACTACAACAACTTCCTTTGGATTGGGGATAAGTAACCAGCAGAGGATGATTCAGCAAGAGTTGCTGGGCAGACTAGTGGAAAGCACCTGTCTTGGCAATCAGAAAACCCGGACTCTGGTCCCTGAGCTACTATTTAATTGGTTCTATAACCTTGGGTTCACCATTTACTTCTCTGGTCCTCAGTTATTTGTCTATGAAATGGGGTATTCCTTTCCCAGACTATTTCATAACTCCAACCCTACAAACTTGTTCCTTGACCTTGCTCTATATTTTATTCAACCCACACTTTTGTCTTCATTGTGTCATTTTCTTCTGGCACCTTCCTCTCAGGCTTTAAACCAATGTGAGTCTCTCTGTTTTTTTTTAAAAAAAAGTCTACATAATCTTGATGTCACTATCCATAATGCCCCTGTCTCTTCAATCCAACACCAGCTGCCTCCACTTCCTTGCCGTCTACTGAGTCACTAAATTACCGCAAAGTACTGCCTCTATTCCCACCTGCTTTCACCAATGACCTCCTACCAGCCACTCCCCCATAGATCTGTGTTTATCCTTGCCATACAGGTGTCTTATGCAGCATTCAAAGAGAGTAGGTGTTAAGTGTGCTCACCAAAAAAAGAAAGAAAAAAAAAAGGATGAAAGAGAGAAGGTGGGAGGGAAAAGAGAGAAAGAAAGAAGAAAATGGAAACTATGTGAGGTGATGGACATGCCCATGAGCTTGACTGGGGTGATTATTTTACAATGTATATGCATATCAAAACATCAAGTTGTACACTTTAAATATACACAATTTTTATTTGTCAATTATACCTCAGCAAAACTGCAGGGAAAAGAGAGGAAGGGAGTATAAAAGTTAGACTAATGGAATTCAAATCCTAGTTCTGCCACTGACTAGCAGCATGTCTTTGGGTATGTGGCTTACTCTATGCTGCAATTTACTCATCTGCACATTTGGATATTAATATTTATTACTATATCAGATGGGTGGGAAATTTAAATGCGATAATAACACAAAGTACTTAGCACATCACACATGCTAAATAAATGTTAATTTTCATTAATAAGCATACCCACTACCTAGAAATGCTTCCTCCCTTGCTTTCTATGCTTTCATTCTTTCTTGATTCTCTTCCCATTCTTCACAATGCTCCCAATTTACCTGCCCACTCTTGGATTCACTTCCTTCCTTTCTCAATGATCATTTGAAATTGACTTTCACTGACATTCTCAACATTCCCACCTCTAGTCCTCATATCTCCTATTCCCTCAAACTTCCAGCATGAATCAATTTAAAAGCTATGGGCCACAAGATCATATCCAAGGTGGACCTCCAACTTTATCCCTCTGAACTTAATTTATACCATTTTACACCTTGCACACATTGGTCCCATCCTTACACTGGGTTTCTTGCCCATTCCTCAAACATACCATGGACACTTCTGTCTTAGCGCCTTTGCACTTGCTGTTTCCTCTGCCTGAATCATGCTTTCCCAGATAACCGAATAGCTGTATCTCTTTCGATCTCTCAGAGAGGTCTTTCCCACACACCCTATCCAAAATGACAAACCCTCTTCCGTCTCAGCATCCTCTATCGCTTTCTCTGTACTGATCACAGTATACTACAATTTTATTCATTGGCTTTATTTTCTGCATTTCCCCTCCAAAATGTAAGGTCTACAAGATCAGATAATTTTGTCTATTCTGTCTTGGTTTTATCTCAAGCTCCTAAGACAGTGCCTAACACATAGTAGATGCTCAATAAATATTTATTCAATAAGCAAATCCTGCAATTTGCATTTTTCCCCTCTACCTTCTCTACTGAGGGCTGCTGGAGATGATCTACTAGACCATAAAATTGGTGACACCATAAATTTTGAGTTATTTATCTTAGCAGAGCTCTTAAATGCTGCTCATATTTCTTTAATTTGTCTCTTCTTTCCCTTAGTGACTACTACAAATCTCTTTGCCTTCCTAACTCACTCTCTTATTTTCTAGAGATGGCCCTCTCCCACAGGTTAATAAGAAAACAAAAATAGCAAATGTTAATCCCACACCTTCCTGTCATAAAAACCATAAACATATCTACACTTGCAGCCATCTTCCTTTCTTCCTTCCAGATTCTGAAGATAAGGTACCAGGGTTTCCAGATAATTCTTCCATCTATGATTTTCAGTCTGATACCATTTATCTCTTCCTTCCCTTACCTCTTAGGTCCCATACATCATCCACCTCCCTCTCAGCCAGTTCCTTCAGTCCATTAGTAGGACAGTAGCAGACACTCTTGTCACCCCACTCATATTCGCACCATTCTTACCACTTTAGTACAAGCTAGTTAGAACTACAGCTATGTGAAGTATTTATTGGCCAAAGCCCACTCCTCCTTCTCCCTCCCCTACTCCCAGAATAACAAGCCAGATATGTTGAGGAATTAAAAGCCTCCCCCAACCCAGAATCAAACTTTATTTTATTTTTAATTGAAAATTAAAAATTGTGTAATTTATGGCATACAATTTGATGCTTTGTAGTATGTATGTGTACATTGTGGAAAGGCTAAATCAAGCTAATTAAAATATACAGTAAGGCACATACTTATCTTTTTTTTGGTGAGAACACTTAAAATTTACTCTTCTAACAATTTTCAAGTATACAGTTGTCTGTCATTATCCATGGAGGATTGGTTCCAGGACCCCCTACAGATACCCAAATCAGCAGGTATTCAAGTCTCTTATGTTAAATAGCAAAGTATCTGCATATAACCTGCTGTATATCCTCTCGTATAATTTACATCATCTCTAAATTACTTACAATACCTATTACAATGTAAATGTTACATAAATAATTGTTACACTGTATTTTTTAATTTGTATAAATTTTTTACTGTTGTATTGCTATCTTTTGTAGCTCTTAAAAATATTTTCAATTTGAGATTGGTTGAATCCATCAATGCAAAACCCACAGCTACAGAGGGCCAACTATATATTATTATTATCTATAGTGACCATAATTTACAATAGATCTCTGAAGCTTACTCCTCCTAACTGAAATTTTGCATCCCTTGATCAACATTTCCCCAATTCCCTTATCCCCCAGCCTCTGGTAACCTCCATTCTACTCTCTGCTTCTACCAGTTCAACTTTTATAGATTCCACATATAAATGAGATCATTTGGTGTTTGTCTTTATATGTCTGGCTTATTTTATTTTTTATCATGTTCTTTAGGTTCATTCATGTTGTCACCAATGACATTTCCTTATTTTTAAGGCTAAATTTTATATATATACCACATTTTCTTTATCCATTCATTCACCAACAAACACTTAAGTCGATTCCACATTTTGGCTATATTACTGCAATGAACATGGGAATGCAAATATCTCTTCAATATATTGATTTCATATCCTTTGTAAACATAGCAAGTAGTAGAACTGCTAGATCATATGTTAGTTCTATTTTTAACTTTTTGAGGAACTTCCATGTTGTTTTCCATAATGGCTGAACTACTTTACATTTCTACTAATAATGTGTAGGCATCCTCTTTTCTCCACATTCTTGCCAAAACTTGTTATCTTTTGTTTCTTTGATAATAACCATTCTAATACACATGAGGTGATATCTCATTGTGATGTTAATTTGCATTATCCTGATGATTGGTGATATTGAACATTTTTTCATGTATCTGTTAGCCATTTGAGTGTCTTCTTTTGAGAAATGTTGATTCAGGTCTTTGCCTATTTCTTAACAGGACTGTTTTCTTGCTATCAAATTGTTTTGAGTTCCTGATATATTTTGGATTTGAACCCCTTATCAGATGTGTGGTTTGTAAATATGTTTGCCCAATCCATTGGTCGTCTTGTCACACTGCTGATTGTTTTCTTTGCTGTTGCAGAAGCTTTTTAGTTTATACAATCCCACTTTCCTGTTTTTGCTTTTGTTGCCTGTGCTTTTGGGGTCATATCAAAAAAATCATTGCCTTGACTGATGTCACAGAGCTTTCATAAGCAACCTTTGAATAATGCCTAAAGGAGTTGGCATATAAATATGCCCATCCCCCATCATTGGTTGAGCAATCTCTGCTATCCACATCTACATAGTCCATGTTTTGAGATAAGAATAGGAGCTCTATAGTGAGAAGGACTGACAATTGTACCCTCGCCCATTTTTTTACATGATTAAATACTGCAGTTTACCAGTGTCTGGTAAGTATATCTACTGATTATAGTATCTTGCGTTAACTCATTCACCCACTCTAAATTGACAAAAGCTCTTAAAAATTTCTGCAAAGAAACTTCACATTGTAAGTGACAAATCTGAAACAAATTCTACAAATAATGTATTCCTTTAAACCAGTGGGTTTCAACAAGGGGTTGAGTTTACACCTTAAGAGAAGCTTAGCATGTCTGGAGACAGTTTTATTGTTCAGACTGGAGAGATTCCACTGGAAGCAAGTGGGTAGAGAATAGAAATGCTGCTAAACATTCTAGAATACACAGGACAGAACCCATAACAAAGAATCATATGGCCCAAAATGGCAGCATATCATTGTTGATAAATGCCAATTTAGATATATCAAAAAAAATTTAAATTAACAAGACATCAGATAAAAGCTAAAATTATCATACTTATTTGCTATTTCAACTTATATAAAGGTTCATAATATGGGCCTCCAATAAGTGGTTGCTTTGAGATATTAACTAATGATGGCAATACATATATACTGGGGCTACTCCCTCAAAAATTTTGGGTGCAGTACATACATGACTGAAAATATTAGAGTCCATCATGCCACAACCTCCTCCAATTTGATCATTCTCCTTGGGTGAGGTACATCTTAGGGGAGAAGAAAAGTGCTGCAGCCCCTCTTATGATTGCTTTTACTACCTCCATTGCAGAAGAAACAATGGAAGAGATCAGCAGCCTCCTGATTTTACCTTGGGAAAAATGAAGCTTATCAAATAACCTTCCTGACATAAGATCTTAGCTAGATGCTGCAAAAATGGACTGAAAAGTGGAAATTGCAGTCATGTTTATAATTGGCAGTTTTCAGGTATATTTAAATATGTAAAATGTAAACCTTAAAGAGGAAATACCATGTTCTGCCAAACCACTTTCTCTGATCTATGTTTTTTGGGGGACATAATACAGTCCCTTTTTCAATGTAGAGCAAAGTGGTGTGTGTGTGTGTAAGAGAGAGACAGACCAAGAGACAGAGAGAACAGGAAGATAGGCTTGCTAAAAACAATTTATTGGATTGGCTTAATCACCATCACTAGAAATTTATTACTTTAAATTATGCGGTGTGCAAAAATTTTATTTGGTAGCAAGTGTTCTTTGGTAAGATAGCTTAAGTAATATTAACTCACTTATGAAGGTCAAGGCTTTTAATTATTTGAAGCTACCTTCTTATTTCTATTCAACTGAGTTAATTCAAATTTTAGAATAAATAATTTTAATAAGACATAAAAACAGTCTCTGATTATAGGATGTGTTTATCTTTGAATTAAGCTGCTGTGGGAGACTGGAAGATTATACACATTACAGTTACAATATACATCTGTATACAGACATATAAATGCCTATATTATACACAATACACATTACGTATTAGTGCGTGTATATAATCTCATGTGATTTTTGCAACAGTCTGTGATGGCAAACAGTGTGAATACTATTCCTATTTTAGGTTTTACAGATGAAGGGCTGGCTCAAGTGACTAAGCAGTGTGAAACAACCAATAATGGAGTGTTTGACAGCAAGTTCAGTGAGCATTTCCCTGCCCCCTCCTGCATTTGTTTCTGTCTACAGATTTACCCTGGCCTCTCGTCTGAAGTCTGGTCTTAGCACATGACATGAATAAATTTTCCAGAACCTTTTCAAATCCAGGTATTAATCAGGTAGAGGGAGTATGGGAAGGGGAGTGGAGGGCAAAGCTAAGATCTAGGAAAAGATTGTGGAGTTTTTCACTGATTGGTTGTGTGTTATACACTCAAGTGAAACTCCACTCTTCTCTGGAAGTTTACTAGCTAATGCACATTTGGTCTCTAATTATACATTGCTGAGAAAATTGAAAATAAAATGAAGAACTTAACAGACTCATGAAATGGAAAAGAGGATCTTGCAATAGCTCCCAATTGACAACAGTTCAGGATGCTGGGCCTAGGTCCAGGCTTTTTGCAATTTTGCTAAAGGCCTTCTAACCTCTCATTGTAACTAAACAGGTACTTTGGGTTCTACTTTCGTCTTGTTTTTCACTTTTTTTTGCAATAGCAATTTCAACCTCTTTTTCCACTTTTTATTTCCCAACACAGAATGGCACAGTATGGTGATTTGTGTAGTGTGCATTTGCAAATTAAGACAGCCTGGAGAGGACATTTGGATTAGACCATCAAGCACCAAAGAAAACTTCTAATGGGCCAAGATGATGCATCCATTTAAGGCTGGAAGGAAGAGAAATAGAGGCCTTGACAAAAACCTCATTTCACCGCCCACCTAATCAATCTCCACTCTGGTTCAAGGGCCTCCCACAGAGATTATGTGGCCAATTCTTTGCCTCCATGTAGACTGAGGAGGAGCCATTCAAACTTGCTAATGACAAAACCCCAAAGAAACTGAAAAGTAAAAAATGAAGGAAAATGCAGGAAGGCAAAGATACTAGCAATAGACTACAATGTAGAAAAAGCTAACAGAAAGAAGTTGTGAGAAAAAAAATCTGTGCATACAAGTAAGAATATTTATTTTCACATCAAAAGTCTAACTTTAATATGCTTAAACAAGAAACATTATGGGAAATACAAAAACATTACTTCTAGAGCTAATAAAAATTTTTAATTAGTGCTTTATTTCACAAGAGGCACTTGAAAATAAGAAATAGGCCTGCTATCTCATTCTCTTAACATGCTTCCAGTAGTATAATGTTTTCAGGAAAGAAGTTTATTTTACCTACTCATTCTTTTATTCAAAAAGCATGTGTTGAACTCCACATGTATTTCAGGCCCTATGCTATACTCTGGGAATATACTGATTAATGAAACTTGATTCTAATTCTTAAAGACCAAGCCAGTATGGTCAGAGATGCCAACTTATAAAAAAAAAATCATTGCATTGAGCCTTGGTAAGTGTTATTACTGGCATATGTAGAGGGCAAACAAGGGCACAAAGAAAAGAGTAGTCAATGCTCCCTGGTAGCACTAGGGAAGACAACACTTAAGAAATGACATTTCAGTTCAATCCTAAAGAGTAAGTAGGATATTTGCCATGTAAAGTAGACAGAATTTCTAGACAAGAAACAGAATATAACATATAGCATATTTGAAAAGCTGAGAGGGGCCAGATCATTTTGGGTCTTGAATGACAAGGATATAGTATAAAGTATAGACTTCATTCTAAAAATGGAAAAAAATGTGGGTCATTTGTTTTTGCTCTCCCAACAGTTCCTTTTTCTTTAAGTAACAGCACGTGGCTTTCTTTGGGGATCTGTTCGTCTCTCACTTTGCCAAAGTCCTGGTGAGACCATCAGTAATGAGTCTTTACCTTTATCACTTCCCAAAAGTGTCTGCACATGACATAAGCTAAGCCAGTCACTCTTTCCTGACAATTTGAATCTTCAGTGGAGTGACTACTGTATAAAGCAGAAGGAGCTGAGTCATTCAGACACCAACACTTCCAAAATTGATCATGAGTTATAGACCAAGATCCCTGATCATTCAACTTTTCCTTAATTTCTATGAACACTACTATTCTTCTGGCAAGTTCCTTTTTTTCTTTTGGTTTAAATTAACCAGAGTTTGCGTCTGCTTTTTGCAACCAAAGAATCCTTGAACTAGAAAGTTATTTCAAATTCCTAACAAGACAGGGATATGGTCAGAATGGCATTTGTAAATAGATCATTATGTTACCAGAATAAAAAACACATGGGACGATAGTGAGATCGGAGGCTGGGAGATGAGTCAGGAAACTGCGCAATAGTCTAGGCAAAAGATGATGATAACTTGTCCTTGAGAAGTGGTTCCGGAATAGAAAGTTAAATAAGAAAAGTATTAAGTGGGTCATACTTCCATAATGTCAAATTGGCTATGGGGATAAAGCAATAAGGGTTGCCTAGTGTGAGTTTCATTTTCCTTTCTTGAATGACTACATAGTAACATTAGCTTAGGAGAAGCAGTTTAAGGCACAGATGAGCTCAGTTTGAAACCTATTAAGTTTGATATTTTAGTGGGTTACTCAGATGGATATGTCTAATGAAAAACTGACTTCCTTCTAAAGTGTAGATTTGGAAGCCATCAACACACAGCTGATGGTAAAAGTCATGGAAATAAATGACATTACCCATCATCAGCAAGGACTGAAGCATGACTCTGTCAGTAAGATAGTTGAATAGTCTAAATGCCCTTGTAAGTCTTCAGCAAAGAGTTTTATTTTAATTTTAGAACTTTATGGGCTCTATTGGAAATTTGGTTTTTAAAAATAATTTTTCTCATAAACTATTTGAAAATATCTCTCTTTAGGTTGCCTGTTCACTCTGATGGTAGTTTCCTTTGCTGTGCAGAAGCTCTTTAGTTTAATTAGATCCCATTTGACAATTTTGGCTTTTGTCGCCATTGTTTTTGGTGTTTTAGACATGAAGTCCTTGCCCATGCCTATGTCCTGAATGGTAATGCCTAGGTTTTCTTCTAGGGTTTTTATGGTTTTAGGTCTAACATGTAAGTCTTTAATCCATTTGAATTCATTTTTGTATAAGGTGTAAGGAAGGGATCCAGTTTCAGCTTTCTACATATGGCTAACCAGTTTTCCCAGCACCATTTATTAAATAGGGAATCCTTTTCCCATTGCTTGTTTTTCTCAGGTTTGTCAAAGATCAGATAGTTGTAGATATGCGGCATTATTTCTGAGGGTTCTGTTCTGTTCCATTGGTCTATATATCTGTTTTTGTACCAGTACCATGCTGTTTTGGTTACTGTAGCCTTGTAGTATAGTTTGAAGTCAGGTAGTGTGATGCCTCCAGCTTTGTTCTTTTAGCTTAGGATTGACTTGGCGATGCGGGCTCTTTTTTTGGTTCCATATGAACTTTAAAGTAGTTTTTTCCAGTTCCTTGAAGAAAGTCATTAGTAGCTTGATGGGGATGGCATTGAATCTATAAATTATGTTGGGCAGTATGGCCATTTTCACAATATTGCTTCTTCCTACCCATGAGCATGGAATGTTCTTCCATTGCTTTGTATCCTCTTTTATTTCATTGAGCAGTGGTTTGTAGTTCTCCTTGAAGAGGTCCTTCACATCCCTTGTAAGTTGGATTCCTAGGTATTTTATTCTCTTTGAAGCAATTGTGAATGGGAGTTCATTCATGATTTGGCTCTCTGTTTGTCTGTTATTGGTGTATAAGAATGCTTGTGATTTTTGTACATTGATTTTGTATCCTGAGACTTTGCTGAAGTTGCTAATCAGCTTAAGGAGATTTTGGGCTGAGACGATGGGGTTTTCTAGATATACAATCATGTCATCTGCAAACAGGGACAATTTGACTTCCTCTTTTCACAATTGAATACCCTTTATTTCCTTCTCCTGCCTGATTGTCTTGGCCAGAACTTCCAACACTCTGTTGAATAGGAGTGGTGAGAGAGGGCATCCCTGTCTTGTGCCAGTTTTCAAAGGGAATGCTTCCAGTTTTTGCCCATTCAGTATGATATTGGCTGTGGGTTTGTCATAGATAGCTCTTATGATTTTGAGATACGTCCCATTAATACCTAATTTATTGAGAGTTTATAGCATGAAGGGTAGTTGAATTTTGTTCAAAGGCCTTTTCTGCATCTATTGAGATAATCATGTGGTTTTTGTCTTGGGAGAAAATTTTTGCAACCTACTCATCTGACAAAGGGCTAATATCCAGAATCTACAATGAACTCAAACAAATTTATAAGAAAAAAACAAACAACCCCATCAAAAAGTGGGCAAAGGATATGAACAGACACTTCTCAAAAGAAGACATTTATGCAGTCAAAAAACACATGAAAAAATGCTCATCATCACTGGCCATCAGAGAAATGCAAATCAAAACCACAATGAGATACCATCTCACATCAACTAGAATGGCGATCATTAAAAAGTCAGGAAACAACAGGTGCTGGAGAGGTTGTGGAGAAATAGAAACACTTTTACACTGTTGATGGGACTGTAAACTAGTTCAACCATTGTGGAAGACAGTGTGGCAATTCCTCAAGGATCTAGAACTAGAAATACCATTTGACCCAGCCATCTCATTACTGGATATATACTCAAAGGATTATAAATCATGCTGCTATAAAGACACATGCACACATATGTTTATTGCGGCACTATTCACAATAGCAAAGACTTGGAACCAACCCAAATGTCCAACAATGATAGACTGGATTAAGAAAATGTGGCACATATACACCATGGAATACTATGCAGCCATAAAAAATGATGAGTTCATGTCCTTTATAGGGACGTGGATGAAACTGGAAACCATCATTCTCAGCAAACTATCACAAGGACAAAAAACCAAACACCGCATGTTCTCACTCTAGGTGGGAACTGAACAGTGAGAACACATGGACACAGGAAGGGGAACATCACACTCTGGGGACTGTTGTGGGGTGGGGGAAGTGGGGAGGGATAGCATTAGGAGACATACCTAATGCTAAATGACGAGTTAATGGGTGCAGCACACCAACATGGCACATGTATACATATGTAACAAACATGCATGTTGTGCACATATACCCTAAATCTTAAAGTATAATAATAATAAAATTTAAAAAAAAGTAAATAAATAAATAAAGACAATTTCACTGTTTCATTACCAAACTGAAAAAAAAAAAAAGAAAATTTCTCTCATGTATTTGTTTTATGAGAGACATCGTGGTATAATGGAATGATTCTTAGCTTTGGATTCAAATCAAATCAGATTGAAATCCCTTCCTAGCCATGTGACATTGGTCAAATTAGTTATTTTCATATAGGCTTGGTTAACTCAAATATCAAAATTGGAATTATAATACCAAACTTAGAGAGTTGCTTTGAGGATTAAATAACATAATGGATGAGAAAGTACTGGAATCATGCAGAAGCTCCTTTACTTGCAAAGAAATATTTTCCCAAAGGTTGATTTTAAATTGATGAGTTTCAAAGTCTGAAGGGACTTGGAACGTTTTTGGCATGTTTTGGCATGTGACCTTGAGATGCATTTACCCTAAAAGGAGTTAAAACCAAACATAAGCTTCTCCTCTTTGCTGATATATGTTCAATTAGGAATCAGGAATCTTTTGCAAAACATGACTGTTTTATCTACTTAAAAATGTGTGCCAGGCAAAATGGCTGACTACATGCAGCCAGGAGGAACATCTGCCACTGAGGGATGGGGACATCGGGGAGACTGGTGCACTCTGAGCAGATCTTTGGAGGGAAGGCCTTGAGAATGGATGGAGGGTGGACACAGATACTGAGCTTAAAAGGGAGAGAACTGGGAATGCTGCATGGGGCTACCATGCTCTGGGACTCATTCCTGGCCCCCAGTGACTCCTGGGGAAGGAATGAGTTGAAAAGGCAAGGAAAGACCCACTCTCACCACGGACTTCTGGAATCCTGACAGCAAGAGACCCCCTCACCCTCCATAGACCCTTGAGCTGTCAGATAGAGCTGCTTAGAATGGTGGTAGGGGCAGGACTCCAGCCTGTGCAAAGCCCAGAATGTTTGGTGTGGAAACATCTGCAGGGAGAATGTCCAGGGATGTCCTTCCCCCAAGGCTCACCATGCAGACTTCAGTCTTAGTGGAACTGTTGGACCTGAACAGAGCAGGGTGATCTTGCCCATAAGATGGCAGCCAGTCCAACCTGAGGCCCCACTGTCTGCTGACCCCTCCTGGGGTCCTAGCCTGGCTGAGCCTACTTGCAGTGCAGCCTCAAATGCCCAATCAGCATGCCTCCCAGAGGCCCACCACATCATAGCTCCTGTGAGGGCAGATCATACCTGACCACCGAAGAGCTCCAGCCGAATGGCCCCCACCTATGTGCACCAGCCCATTGGCAGCCTCCCCCAACTGAAGCCTCCCCTGTGCTGCTTTGCCAGCATGCACTTGCCCACGGTCACCCCCCACAGCAATTTGTCAGCACACGTGGGCATGGGAGGATCTCAACTCCCCTTCCCTACCAGGGCACATGGACATGTTCACCTTGCAATGCCACTACTGCCACCATGAGCGTACCTTGTTCTCTCCCAGCCTTGCTGCCATTACCAGCATGAATGCATGCACACACACGGAGACCAGTGGCCCGTCCCCGCCCTGTACCACCATTGCTGCCAGTGCAGACATGCACAAGGACAGCAACAGCCCAGCCCCTCAACTCTGCACCACCACCACCACCACTGGGGTGAACGCATGCATGGAGGCCACCAATGACCCATGCTTTGCATCAACACTGCTGCTGGTACAAATGCACACGTGGATGCCAGCAGCCCTGCCTTCCTATGCTGCCACCAATGCCTCTGTGAACACCAGCATGGAGGATGGCACCCACTGAACCAGCTAGGCCCTGCCCTAGGAGGTGAGTGAGCAGCCCACCACGCTGCTGATGCTGCTGCTGGCACGTGTGAAAGAGCATGGATCCTGTTGCTACCACCCAATGAAGCACTTCAGCTGCCACTACACATCAGAGGGTTGTGGCCAATGGTCGAGGAACACTTTGGCCCCTCTAGCACAGCAGTTTCCTAAACTCAAGGGAACTTGAGAACAAAGCCAAGGGCCCAATACAGGTCCCCCAGAGTGAGGGTATGCAGTCCAGGAGTGCTGATCTGAACCTTTTCTCCCTAACATCTTCTAAAAATGAAGCCACTTGACTGAACCCACTTAATACCACAAGCAAACCCCCAAGGAAATCAAATAAGATAAAAACATTGATAAACCCACCCAAAGGATGGCAACTTCAAAGGCTGAAAGAATATCAGCCCACAAGGTGAGAAAAAAGCATCACAAGAACTCTGGAAACTTAAAAAGCCAAAGTGTCTTCTTATCTCAAAACAAGTTCCCCAGAACTAATTCCCTAGCAATGGTTCTTAACCAGGCCAAAATCATTGAAATGACAGAAGTAGAATTCAGAATATGGGTAAGAAGGAAGATCAAGATTCAGGAGAAAGTCAAAACACAATCCAAGGATTCTAAGCAATATAATAAAATGATATACGAGCTGAAAGATGATGTGGCCATTTCAAAAAAAGAACCAAACTGATCTGATAGAGCTGAAAAACTCACGTCAAGAATTTCAGAATATAATTGTATTAACAGTAGAATCAACCAAGCTGAGGAAGGAATCTCCGAGCTTGAAGGCCAATTCTCCAAAATAACTGTCAGATAAAAATAATGAAAAAACAATAAAGAAGAAGAACAAAACCTCCCAGAAATATGGGACTATGTAAAGAGACCAAATCTATGACTCATTGGCATTCCTGAAAGACAGGGAGATAAACTAGACAGCTTGGAAAACATATTTCAGGATTTCATTCCTGAAAATTTCCCCAACCTTGCTAGAGAGGCCAACATTCAAATTCAGGAAATACAGAGAACCCCTGTGAAATGCTACATAAGAAGACCATCTTCAAGACACATAGTCATCAGATTCTTCAAAGCTGAAATGAGAGAAAAAATTTTAAAGGCACCTAGGTAGAAGGGGCAGGTCACCTACAAAGGGAAACCCATCAGGCTAACAGTGGACCTTTCAGTAGTAACCTAAAAGCCAGAAGAGATTGTGGGCCTATATTCAGCATTCTTAAAGAAAAGAAGTCCCAACCAATAATGTCATATCCAGGCAAACTAAGCTTCATAAACAAAGGAGAAATATTTCAGACAAGCAAATGCTAAGGAAATTTGTTACCTCCCTACCTACATTACAAGAAGTCTTGAAGGGAGTGCTAAATATAGAAAAGAAAGACTATTACCAGCTACTACAAAAATACACTGAAGTGCAGAGACCAGTGACACTATAAAGCAACCTCCCATACAAATCTGCATAATAACCAACTAAACATAATAGGATCAAATCCACATATATTAATACTAACCTTCAATGTAAATGGGCTAAATGCCCCAATTAAAAAGCACAGAGTGGCAAGTTGCATAGAGAAACAAGACCCGTGGGTATGCTGTCTTCAACAGTCTCTCTCATATACACTGACACCCATAGGCTCAAAGTGAAGGGATGGAGAAAAATCTACCAAGCAAATGGAGAACAGAAAAAAAGCAGAGATTGTTACTTTAATTTCAGACAGAACAGACTTTAAACCAACAAAAATCAAAAAAGATAAGGAAGGGCATTACATAATGGTAAAGGGCTCCATTCAACAAGAAGACCTAACTATCCTAAATATGTATACACCTAACACAGGAGCACTCACATTCATAACACAAGTTCTTAGAGACCTATGAAGAGACTTAGATAAGTACACAATGACAGTGGGAAGACTAATACCCCACTGACTGTATTAGGCAGATGATTGAGGCAGAAACTAACAGATATCCATAACTTGAACTTGACACTTGACAAAATAGACCTAATAGATGTCTGCAGAACTCTACATCCCAAAACAACAGAATGTACATTCTTCTCATGTGCACATGGCACATACTCTAAAATTGACCACACAATTGTACATAAAATAATCCTCAGCAAATTCAAAAAAAACATAGGAACAGAAAACCAAATACCACATTTTCTCACTTACAAGTGGGAGCTAAACATTGAGTGCATAGGACACAAAGTAGGGAACAACAGATACCAGGGCCTCCTTGAGGGTGGAAGAAGGGAGGAGGATGAAGATCAAAAAACTACCCATCAGGGACTATGCTTATCACCTGGGTGATGAAATAATCTGTACACTAAACCCCAGTTACATGCAATTTACCTATATAACAAAATCTGTACATGTACCCCCTGAACCTAAAATGAATGTTTAAAAAAAAAAGAAAAGCAATGTAATTCATCACATTAACAGGATAAAGAACAAATGTGTAAATAAGATCAGACACTTTCTCAATGATCTCTACATAAGTGAAAGGGAACTCACGGGCATATGATAACAGCATGTATTGCCTTGTCACTGGTTTTAATGTGAGAATTTGAAGGGGCTTTCAGCCTATAGAATCATCACTAACTTGCGGGAATCGTCCCATATTTATGTCATCAGCACACTCTGAATGCTTAAAAACCCTTTGATTTGCAAACTTATAATCTCATTCCAGCACTCCTAATCTAGTGTTTTTCAAGCTGGCTGAAGATTAGAATCACCTGGAAGTAAAAATTATAAAAAATAAAAATTAAACTCCTCTATATCTCATCTTAAGAATCTATGATTTCATTTGTATAGAACAAGATGAAATAAGTTGAAAAACAACTATTGCAGTTACTCAAAAATTTCATTTTTCCAGTCTCTTTTTCCTCATCTCTTTCCTATTAATTTCAATAGTACAGACACAGGGCCTTCCTGTATTATGTCATGATTTGTGATATGTCATTTGGATTTATTCTTATTGAAAAATGAGTTATCCCATACACTTGTACAATAGCTATTCATTTCCTCATCACTTTTAACTTATAAAAATTATCGCTATTTTCCATCCCACCATGCCTTTTCTTCCTGGCACTTATTTTGTACTTATCAAGCACGGAGTCATAGGAGGTGTTTCTTGAGTCATAGGAAGCTGCTCTCCATGTGTCAGTTTTAAGGTCATTTGCATTAAATTACCTTAACTACCCTGAAACTAACACATGGAGAGCAGCTTCCTATGACTCAAGAAACACAATGACCAAAATAACCTAACATTATTAGTAACCCATTTATTGGTGGTGAGCACTTTTAATTGTCATCTAATTTTACGCAAATAGTGAGACTTCATAAACTGAAAATATATAAGTTGAAAAGCTTCCATACCAGATACATAATAGACACTCAATATATATTAGTTTCCTCTCCAAATTATTTCCTTGATTTGCCCCTCCCTTTCCGATCATTCACCTTTGGATAGTAAGAGCATTAAACAGATCTTGTGTAATCTTAAATTCTATTTCTCAGAGGGCTATTAATATTCAGCAATCATATTTCTTCCTTTTGTAGAATAAAAAAATCATTTGTATTCATGAGTGGGAATCCTCAGCGTATTCACATCCCATTTGCTCACAGAGATGATGATAACAACCCATTCAAAAATATTGATGTTCAATCAGAACAGAATGAGGAAAATGAGATGAAACACACTACATGAGACGGATGCACCTGCGTTGAGGAAAGCATGATGGCCCGGACAAGGACAGGGCTCCTTGTTTCTCACCAGAAGCAGGCACCTTTGGGCATGTTATTACAGAGATGGTATGTCCTTTCCTCCCCTCCATGAGGCAGGAACCATAGCTGACTGGAAAAGCTGAGTCATTTTGAGCAGCTGCTCTAGTGAACACCAGAAGAGAGAAAGGAGAAGTGTTTCCACTCTCACAAGCAAATAAAGTGAGAATGAAGACTAATACCTTTTCTAAAATGTTTCAGAGCTCCAAGGACCAAAAAAATAGGGATGGGGGGAGGCAGAGAAGTGCATTCCTTACAATACAGAGGGATATAAATAACATGTCTGAAATGATCTCATTTAAAACAGTGTGGTCAAGAAGAGAGAGTTTGGGATTTTGAATCTGAAAATTGAATCTGGGTCTGGCATTAGCCTTATCTTTTGATGTACTCTTTTTAGAGGTTATTTATCTTTTTTTGACTCAGTTTATGGGTGAAATGATAACAAGTATACTGGTTGAGCATATTTTCTCACATTTAGGTTATTCGTATGAAGGACATCCACAGTTTAGATCACATTAGGTTGAGCCAAACACAACATACTTCCTTGTTTCTGCATCTTTTGCACCATGGTGCAAACCTCGTGCTGCTGAACTCAGAGTCTAGTCTTAGTTTAGGCATCTAACAACTAACTGTTAAGCAGTAACACACACGTTTATCTGAACAAGAATAGGCAACAGCTCAAGCACAATACAAGCTGAATTCATTTTAGATTCTGTGATATTTTTATCTCCCCAAAACAATAGAATCTGCAGAATATGAAGTCTGGTTCAATCATATAAAATTTCCATTACCGAATACCTTTTACATCTTCTGTTTCTAAAGTAACAACATTCAGATTTGTACAATAGTGTACTAGTTTATTTTATATTTGTGTAACCAAAAAGCCCCTTTAGATTAACTTTTGAAAACAACTCTTAATTTGAGTTTGAGAGATCACTTCAAGGGAGACAGAAGCTGGGTGCAGAGTTTGGCTTCTCTGCTCTTCTATGAGGTTGAAGTTGGCTCCTCTACTTTTCAAGCAGGGAACCCTGATGCCTCACAATCTCAGGAGGTGGGGGGAAAAAAGAAAGTGGCTTTATAATGTATGGTGATATTTAGGTTCACTTGCATAGTAAATGCAATTTTTAAAGCAAAGGGCAAAGCTTCCTGGAATTCCATTGCTTTCTTAAAAAAAAAAAATTCCCAGATCATTTTACATCTGAGTGTTTAGAATCATCCCTCACATGGCTTCACTTATGGATTATGATATTTTTTAAAAATTTTGTCTGTAGTCTAGATTGTGCTTAGAATTCTTCACCCATATTTTTAGCTGCATACTAGACACGTCCACTTAAATATTTTTCAGTTATCTTAAATTCAACATTTCTAAAACTGAAGTCACATTTTGCCCTTTCCACTCCCCTTCTTTTTTATCCCCAAACACACACACAAACACACACACACACACACACACACACGACATGCATACAAATTCCTTCTATGTTTCCGTATTTCTTGGAATAGGCTAACCTTATTCTGCAGGAACAAATAACTCCAAAATCTCAAAAGCATAGCATATAAAGTTTATTTCTAGCTCATACAAGGTCTTCTCTTGACTGAGCAACAATTCAAAGCAGCTGTGCTCCATGGGATTACTCAGGGTTCCCAGCCGTTTTGATTCTGTGACTCTACAATCTGAACATATGGTCTCCCTGCTTCTTGCCAAAGAAGAAAAGGACTGAAGAATAGTATAGGAATTTCCATCACTTCATCCCAGAAGTAACATGTGTCACTTCCACTTCCACTGAGTGGTTTCTCCCAACTGCCAGGGTGTTGCCAAGTATAGTTTTCCATGTGCCAGAAAGAAAGAATAGGAAACAAAAACTACATAGCATTGTATTTGGCCAAGTTTCCTATTTCAGATTCCCGGTTCAGAATCTGTGATTCTTATCCATCTTCCTTATCAATCCACATCCAATAAAATACCACTGATAAGTGGATACCATTATTCTGCTTTTTCTATATCTCCTTAATTAGCCTACCTTTCTTCGTTGCCACTTTCACTTAAATTCGTACTCTCATTATGTCTCTCTTTGATGATTGCAACAACTTTTACCAGGTCTCCCTTCTTTCCCTAGAATCAATTATCGACACAGCAGCAATAGTGATCTTTTAAAAGTACAAACACGATCATATTGATGTAACCTCCCTCTTAAAACCCTTCAGGAACTCCCCTTTGCTTTAAAAAAAAAAATGTCAAACCTGTAACTGTGATTTATAAGGCCTTTTATTCCCTGTTATGTGCTTCCTTCTCTGACTTCATCTACTGCAAATGTATACGTTGTAGTGAGTGGTGTGCTGTGCCACCTAGACTCCCATCCAGGTCAGGCCTACATTTCTCCAGCCACCGAATGTTGCTAGTGGCTGATGGCTCACAGCTGAAACCCTTTTCTGAGAAGTGCCGTCAACCAAAAGAAGCTCTCTCACTCATCATTACTCCATCCTGGACTTTTATCCAAGGCCAGTGGAGGATAAAAAGGACTTCCTCTCACCTCAATTTGGGACAAATGTAAAAGGCCATCCCAGCTTCCAGAACTCACTATAGGGGTTTCTGAGATCTCTATTGTAACTGCATCCCAGGCCAACTTCTCCCACTGTCCAACCCTGTCTTCTTTACTCCCTGATGAATGTTGTCCTTGGAAGAACTTCCAGATAACCTTCTCCACTGAAATCTCTGTCCTAGAGTCTGTTTCCTGGGGAACCCAAGAGGTACCTTGCTCTCTGTGCTACAACCATTTGAAATACAGCACCCAAATCATGTTTGTGTGTTTGTTCCTGTCCAGACATTTGCATGCGTGGTATCTGAGGCCTGGAAGGCCAATCCCACTTTCCTAACTTCATTTAGGTCATTCCTACTTATCCTTTAGGGCTGGGCTTAAACATCACATCCACAAAGAAGCCCTCTCATCAATCCCATATTAGGCACTACATGTGTATCCTCTCTCCCTCATCCCTACTCAGACTCAGAGCAATTCATTCTTCTTGTCAAATTACATTATAACTTTCTGTGTAGTGGGGTCATGAATATCCTTGGATATGCAATGAAAATTAATTTAGGGTGATATAATGGACGCATGATTAAAATCTGTGACCCCAGTTATTTGGCTCAGGCTCAAAGCCCGGAATACTTAGCCCCTTCTTTCTGAGTACAGGCCTCTGCTTGCTCTCCAAGCTCATTGGCACCACTGATTGACCTAAGAAACTCTGGGTCACCTGAATTCTGAACGTCATCCTTGGGAGTCCAGAGGGCTACCTGGCTTCCTTCTACTGCTCCCTCATCCAGCCATAAGGGAGTCCGTTTGGGTGTGGCAGCAAACCGAAGGCTAGGATTCTTCCAGGAGTCTTCATCTCCTACATTACAGCTTTCTCTCCTGTCACCAAACTCAAGACTGTAATGGCTGGTTTTCCATGTTCTTTCCTTATATTCTGAGAATTCCCTAGCCCTGGCACTACCTCTTCAATCCAGTCTTTTACTTATCTCTTGGTGTTCTAAGGAAAGATAAAGTAATTTAGAAAATTATTTCCTTTCTCGTGACTTCTTTTACAGTTTTTGACTCCCCAAACAGGTCACAAAAGTCAGCTTTAATATTTAAGACTAATTAGTGACCTATTTTCTGAGCAGTATCTTTCTTCTCCTTCTTGTAGGAAAAAAAAGAAAAAACCCTGGTGGCTCAGCTTAGGAGAAGACTGCAAGAAAACACATTTAGGAAGGCTATGAAAACATGTGAGTTTAATATTTGCAAAGAATTGTCCTTCATTTCTCATTGTAGCTATTCACGTATCTGCTGCTCTAGAGTGGGTTTTCTGTCAGTAATAAGCATTTTTATTTATCTTTGCAAATTCAGTGACTAATATAGTGCACAGCACATCATAAGAGCTCTAACATTATTTGTTGAAAGACACTCAGAACATCTTTACCTCCTACTCCAGATCTATTAAGATTCTTCTCCTTTACTAAGGAGCTCCATCTGGTTCATCTCTTTTAACTTATACCTCTACTCACTTTTAGTTTCAACAAAAATTTATTTCCTGAGACACCTTTCTTCTCTGTGTTCACCAGTAATCCATACATTTGTAGACTTAGTATAAGAAAAATAGGCTAGATCCTCGAATATACTATTATTTTTGGTATTAATCTGATATGTGGTATATATTCTAATTGCTTTTTTGTTTATTATTTTTCATATTCTTTAAGGATTGCTCCAGTGCTTTCATTAAACTTTAAACTATAAAAACATAGGAAATAAAATTGTTTTCTTCTGTCACCTGTCTTTGCCATGTATAAAAATTTCTGCACATAATTAAAAATGTAATACTACCTAGCATGAAAAAACGTATAAGTAAAAGAATGCGATTTTAGAATTATACATAATTTCAGGATATTGATTTCAGTTAGCGGTTGAGACACACAGGAATTTTTTAATTGGGCTAGGGATAAATAGCTATAATAATAAAAATAATAGCTAACCTTTATTGAGCTATTACTCTAAGCCAGACAACTTATTTTATATGTACTACTTCATTTAACCTTCACAGCGTCTTACAAGGTTTCCACTAATTTTGTTCCCTTTTTTCAGGTTTGCAACTGAGACACAGTTAGTTTAAACAACTTGCTCAAAGTCACACAGTTGCTAAGGGTTGGAATCATGATTTAAACTTAAGAGAGTTTAATCTAGAATTCATATTTTTACTTATGGACAGTACTTCCAATTTTCTGAATAGCTGACTAATCTTTTGGTTGTTGCTTTGAAACACTGTTTCTACTATACACACTAGTTGTCTAATGTGATCAAAGAGATGATTGTCACACTGAGATTGTTTAAATTGATCCTAAGATTTGAATACTTGATCCCCATCTGGAATCCTCTGCTTTAAACCTAGCCAAACTCTTCTTATAGTGTGCATTGACAGAAGTTCCCACAAAATGTTCCAATTATTCTAATGAATCACACTTTTCAAGAAGTCCAAGCAAGCTAAAAGTAAACTGGAAAGCCTATGTACACACATCGTTAGAACATGCACAGACTTATTAGGAGTAAAGAATGCTGCAGGAAACACAGACACAACAAAAGCTTTGCAAAGAAGTTATTTGTCTCTAAGTGCTACAGTGGCCAGAATTGCATGCTGTAAGCTTTAATATCTTATCAGTCTGTTAAGCTTCATTTAGTTATATATGCAAAATCCAACTTGTAGTATTTTCAGCAAAAATTAGCAAATTTATTGGAAGGGTGTGTGAAGGCAGGGAAGCAAGCGACTCTTTGGAACTAATGGAATGAGTGGCTTCAGGCCAGGAGGAATTCAGGTTAGGCCGTCTCATCTCTATTTCCCTCCACGCATTTCCCTCCTTTGTCTCTCTCATTGCAAATCACACCTCTCAGTTTACCTATATCTGCTGTGGAAGACAGCTATGAAAGCTTCTGTGATTATTCAATATCCAGCCACCTATTTAGAGAGATGGAATTAATTATCTCAAATCAAATCCAGATTTCTAGGGGAAAAGCTTATTTGTTCAGCCTGAGTTATGTGCTCATAATGACCAATTAAATGTTGACCAGGCTAGATTTTTGAACTGGGGTTTCATTTCTGCACAGTTTCACTGTGGCCTGTGGACCACATAAGAAGTGTATCTACACCATAGCTCTTGTAATGGCTATGTAGATGGTGAATCAGTGTGCAGGTAGACTAGTTGGGGGAATTTCTAGAAAAATTAGTATGTGATAAATTATCAGATGTTCACCTCAAACAAGGAAGAAAGAAAGTATAGCTATAATTTTGTGAACATACAATGAGTATGTCATAGATCTTGAAGGCAAAAAAAAAAAAAAAAAAAAAGACCAGTATTCTAAGTCACAATCTCAAACACCCAGTTGAATTGAGCATGAATGGGTATATACGTGATATACTCCTTCCTTCACTTGGACCCACAGTTTGGCTGAGTATGAGTAATGCTAAAAGAAAAATAAAGGATAAAGACACATTTGGGGCTTATTCTTAGTAATATAAAGGAAGAAACAGAAAACTAATATTTATTGTGTATGATGTTACACCAGCTCTTTTCACTTATTATCTCATTTAATTCTCACTGCCACACTGTAAATTAGGTATTATATCTCCATTTCTCAGATGTGAAAACAAAGGCTCTAAAAGATAATTTTCCCCAAATAAATTCTAATAAGTAGAAAAGAGTATTTAAAACCAAGTCTGTCTTATTCCAAAGCCTAAGCTCTTTTGTTTTTACCACAGAAAAGCATTTTAGAATATGAAAAAAAAACCTCAAGCATAGAAGAAGTTTGGTGGCAAAATATAAAATATAAATAACATAGTAACTTATATAGATGAAGAAAATGTTAATGGCATCTGGACAAAGAACAAAAGGGGAAAATCTCCAGGTAATAAAGCCCATGAACCAGTAGAGGAAAAACAAGATTTATCACATAGGTAACTGTGTGCATTGATGAAATCTGGAAAATATACTTTTTCACAGTTGAAAAATTCCATTGCCCATTTCCTAGGAAAATAGTACCACATAAATCAGGACTTGAAGATTTTGGTTAATGAATGATTTGTCAGTGAACTGTGAAGCCCTGACTATAATTCCTTGGGCCTACAGGTCAGGGTCAACAACTCAATCGTTTTTACTTAGTGTAATATTGGTTGGTACATATTAATCAGAGAATCTGAGAGTGTAAATGCCAACAGAGTTTCTGGGAGATCATTGGTAGGGAGGTCAGGGGAATCCTCATTTTATAGATGAGAAAATTGAGACCCAAGGAGGGGCAGTGACTGTGACAGAAGAGAATGAAGCTGTCAAGTGTTGAGAGATGAGCCTCAGACAGTCAGGGCTAAACTTAAGGCAAAGCCAGCATGGCCTCAAATAGAGGCCAGTGCTAGAAAGCAATGGGCCTCTGGACCCATGGGCCTTCATGTGGCCAAAGGGGACTTTCCTCATATCATCTGCTGTGGATTTAAAGCCAGTTATCAAAACATAGCTCAGAGCCTCCAGATGTACTCAGACCTAATAAAATAGTCATGTTCAATTGTTGCTCATGTCTGAGAACAGTCTAATATTCTTATTTAAAAAAAAAAATAGAAAGAGTTTGAGTTCACCAAGGCCAACCTCCTCCTCAACACAGACATCATCATTGCCACATTAGTAATCTAGTCTCTCAACCCCTTCTCATGATGGAAAGTTGTTACTCCTATTTTCTGAAACTTTAATAGTGCAATAAAACATGACACCTTGAACTCTCTCACACTGGCACTAATTCAGCCTTCTAGTTCCACAGTGAACAAACCTAGATGTAGTTTAATTTTAGTTCACATTGGTTCAGAGCCACCTACCCATTCTTCCTTAAATTTATTAACTCTTTATGTAATCCAATTAAAATGAGAGAGAAAGAGGGATTTGTTCATTGTAAGTTCAATTTGTTCTAGATTTACTTGGGATGCAAATGTTTGGATTTAGTTTTGGTCTGGTTTGGTTTGGTTGTTCTAATGTCACTCATCCTTACATAGGATCTGTGTGGATTGAGTTGAGGTTTAAATACTGGAAAAACTCAGAAGCCCTTTCCCATGTTTCTGATATGTACCCTCCTCATTAGCAATCACAAGGCCTTCTTCACAGGTGCAGTTCTCTCTCTGCTAAGGCTTCCATCCTCCTCGGCCTGGAGAACTGGTCTTCACTGTTCTGTCTCAGCTTAAACCTCCACTCCTCACTAAAATCCCACCCATCTCATTGCTAACCACTCCTGTGGTACCTTCTATCTTGCAGCAGTGTGAAAGCACATGGGGTCACTGATAGTGATACCCCCAAGTGCCACTGCAGCACAGTGCCTGGCACAGAGTAGATGCTCAACTAAAACAACCACAAATTTGTGAAATGAAACCATGAATAAGTTAATTAATAAACCCAAAACACTTTTTCTGCACCATCCCCATTGAAAGCTACTTCTGCTACCTGAGTCAGCCAGAAGTTTTTCTTAGGTAAATAACATTCAACTTCAAGGTGGCTTAGTATCTGTGTGAACTTAAGTCATGTTACTTAACATCTTTGTGGCTTAGTTTTCTCACCTATGAAATGAAAAAAAAAATCACAGTAAATAAGGATATAATATAATTAAGTAGACAACAGCATAATGTATGGCACATATAAAGAATTCAATTAGCATGAACTGTTATTATTACTGTGGTAGTTGTAATATTACTCTTATGAATGTGTGATATACTTAGAATTTACAATTATGTGTTTAACATTTCCTTTTTTCCAAGCTTACTGAATTATTATAAAATGAATATCCTTATAAACACCCAGGCCAAAAATCAGAACTTTGACAGCCACACTAGACTGCTTTCTACATGTTCCATTCTAATCACAGCCTCCTCTCTCCCTCCAGGAGTAACCTGACTTCCGTAGTCATTGCTTCCTTGTGTTTCTTCATGTTTTTGTCACCCAATTTTTTATTTATAAGCCGTATTATCTTTTTAAAAATGTTTTTATAGTCTATTTGAATCTGTAGGCTCCTTCTCCATCTCTTTCTCTGTCTCTTTCTATTATAGTAAATATGCTGAAGAGCTCAAGATTTTTATCCTATACAGTTTCCCACTGCCTGCATTTTGTTAATTGCATCCTCATGGAACCATTCAACTCCTTCCTCTATCCCGTTTGTTAATGATTTGCTACATCTGCATTTTCAAAGGATAAAGCCACTTAAGCTTCATATGGCCTTAATCATACACCTAACTATACACGTAATACTTACCATTTCCATGTTCTTAATCTCACATCACTCTAGTCATTTCTGGCTGTCTGAAGCTCATTTACTAACACATTGTCTTCAAAAGGGAACCTAGTAACAATATCTCCTAAGTTATTGCATGTTGACCAGTTTGTGGGTGCCATTTATAATTGAAGGACAGTTTTGTTGAATATAAGTTTCTTGAGTCACATTTTCTTTCCTTGAGTCATGTTTTATATGGTACTACATATTCTTCTGGAATTCTAAATTTTCCAACATGAATGTTGAAAGCTCAGAGAATCATCTAATTTCCTTTTCCCCACAAGCTATGTGCTTTTCTTGCCCAGACATACAAAGAGATTCTTGGTGGGCATTTTCCTTTGAGTTGTTTTTATTTCTTTATTTTTTTATTATGACTTTACTAAGATATAATTCATGTAGCATAAAATTCACCCCTTTAAAGAGTATGACTCAGTGATATTTTAGTGCATTCACAAAGTTTTACAACCATCATTACTACCTAATTTTTGGATATCTTAATCACCCCAAAAAGAAACCTCATAAGCATTAATAATCACTCCTCTTCCTCAAGTCCCTGGCAATCACTAATTTACTTTCTATCTCTCTATTTGGCTATTCTGCACTTTCATATCAATGGATTCACACAATATGGGCCTTTGGGATTTACTTCTTTCGCTAAACATGTTTCCAAAGTTTATCTAGGCACGTATAGTACTTTTTTCCTTTTCATTGTCAAATAATATTGCAGTAGATTGATCAACTACATATCGTTGAGACATATATCAGTTGATAGATATTTTGATTTTTTCCATTTTTTGGCCATTATAATAGTATAATAATGCTACAACTTAAATGTATGCAGGAATTTTTTTATGTATACATGGTTTCTTTTCTCTTAGTTATATACATAGAACTGGAATTGCTGGATCAAATGTTAACTCTATGTTTAATATTTTTTCTTCATGTTTTTGATTTTAAAATTGTTTTCTCTAAGTCATTTACTGGCATTTCTCATTAGCTAGGGACAAATCTTTACAAATGGTTTATATAAGATACTTTAGTATGCAAGTAACAGAAACTCAACATAAAATGGCTGAAGCAAAAAAAGATATGGTGGCTCTAAGGGTGGTTAATTGAGAAACTTAAAAACATTATCAAGAATCAAAGTTGTCTCCATAGTTCCACCTTGTCATCAATTTCTCAGTGCTACAAAGTGACTGCAATATCTCAGGTAATCTTCTTGCATCTATGTAAAAACGAAGAAAAGTGAGCTATTATTTTGTTTTATCTCTATTTTTTATTGTGGTTTTAAAAGTCACACATATCATGAAACCTACCTTCAACAATTTTTTTATTATACTTTAAGTTCTAGGGTACATGTGCACAATGTGCAGGTTTGTTACATATGTATACATGTGCCATGTTGGTGTGCCGCACCCATTAACTTGTCATTTACATTAGATATTTCTCCAAATGCTATCCCTCCCCACTTCCCCAACCCCACGACAGGCCCTGGTGTGTGATGTTCCCCACCCTGTGTCCAAGTGTTCTCATTGTTCAGTTCCCATCTATGAGTGAGAACACGCGGTGTTTGGTTTTCTGTACTTGAGATAGTTTGCTCAGAATGATGGTTTCCAGCTTCATCCATGTCCCTACAAAGGACATGAACTCATCCTTTTTAATGGCTGCATAGTAGTCCATGGTGTATATGTGCCACATTTTCTAATCCAGTCTATCATTGATGGACATTTGGGTTGGTTCCAAGTCTTTGCTATTGTGGATAGTGCCACAATAAACATACGTGTGCGTGTGTCTTTATAGCAGCATGATTTATAATCTTTTGGGTATATACCCTGTAATGGGATGGCTGGGTCAAATGGTATTTCTAGTTCTAGATCCTTGAGGAATCGCCACACTGTCTTCCACAATGGTTGAACTAGTTTACAGTCCCACCAACAGCGTAAAAATGTTCCTATTTCTCCACATCCTCTCCAACACCTGTTGTTTCCTGACGTTTTTATGATCGCCATTCTAACTGGTGTGAGATGGTATCTTACTGTGGTTTTGATTTGCATTTCTCTAATGGCCAGTGATGATAAGCATTTTTTCATGTGTCTGTTGACTGCATAAATATCTTCTTTTGAGAAATGTCTGTTCATATCCTTTGCCCACTTTTTGATGGGGTTGTTTTATTTTTTCTTGTAAATTTGTTTAAATTCTTTGTAGATTCTGGATATTAGCCGTTTGTCAGATGAGTAGATTGCAAAAATTTTCTCCCATTCTGTAGGTTGTCTTCCTCAGGATTGTTTTGGCTATTCAGGGTCCTTTGTGGCTCCACATGAATTTTAAGATTTTTTTCTATTTCTGTAAAATGTGTTAATGGAATTCTGTTAAGGATTGAATTGAATCTGTAGAATTCTTTTAATAGTATGGACATTTTAGCATTATTGTCTTCCAGTTTATGGACATAGATGTCTTCCCATTTACTTTTATCTTTTAAAATTTATTTTCCAATGTTTTATAGATCTCTGTGTCCAAATCAATGTTGAATAGAAGTGGCAAGAGTGGGCATTCTTGCCCTAATCTAAGAGGAAAACCCTTGTTTTTAATCTAAGAGGAAAAATTTTTATTTTTGTACCATTTAGTATGATAGTAGCTGTGGGGTTTACATATATGGCCTTTTGTTGTGTTGAGGCAAATTCCTTCTATTAGTTGAGTGTTTTTAATCATGAAAAGGGGTTGAATTTTATCAAATACTTTCTCTGAACATATTGAGATGATTATCTAATTTTTAATCTTTCCTTCTGTTAATTTGATGTATCATATTGAATGAATTTCTGTGTTGAAACATCCTTGCAATCCAGAGTTAAATTGCACTTGGTCGTGGTGTATAACCTTTTCTTTTTTTTTCTTTTTTCTTTTTTTTTTTGTGAGACTTTGTCTCGCCCTGTCCTCGCCCCAGGCTGGAGTGCAGTGGTGCTATCTCGGCTCACTGCAACCTCCTCCTCCTGGGTTCAAAGGATTCTCCTGCCTCAGCCTCCCGAGTAGCTGGGACTACAGGCGCCCGCCACCATCCCGGCTAATTTTTTCTATTTTTAGTAGAGACAGGGTTTCACCATGTTAGCCAGGATGGTCTCTAGCTCCTGACCTCGTGATCTGCCCACCTCGGTCACCCAAAGTGCTGGGATTACAGGCGTGAGCCACCGCGCATAATCTTTTTAATGTGCCATTGAATTCAGTTTGCTAGCATTTTGTTGATGGTTTTTGCATCTGTATTTATCAGATAGATTGGACTGTAATTTTGTCTTCTTGTAATGTCTTTGTCTAGATTTGACATCAGGATAAGGTTGGCCTTATAAAATAAGTTTGGAAGTGTTTTGTCTTTAATTTATAGAAACATTTGAGAATGATCGGCACTAATTCTTTAGATGTTTGTGAAATTCACCATTGAAGCCACTTGGTTCTAGGTTTCTCTTTCTTGGGAGGTTTTTGTTTACTGATTAATCTTCTTAGGAGTTACAGGTCTATTCAGACTTTATATTTCTTCTGGATTCAGTCTTGATAGTTTGTATCGTTTGTGAATTTATTCATCTTTTCTAGGTTATCTAATTTGTTGGCATGTTATGATCATTTGTATTTTTGTAGCATCTGCTGTAAGGTCTCCTCTTTCATTTCTGGTTTTATTTATTTGAATCTTCTCTCTCTCTCTCTCTCTCTTTTATTTATTTATTTATTTTGGCCTGGCTAAAGTTTTAATGATGTTGTTCATCTTTTCAAAACATTAACTTTGTTTCATCTTTTTCTTCTTTGTTTTTCTATTCTGTACTTTATTTATTCCTGCTCTAATCATTATTTTCTTCTTTCTGCTAAGTTCAGACTTAGTTTGTTCTTCTTTTCCTAGTTCCTTGAGGTGTAAAGTTATTATTGGAGATACTTGTTTTTTAATATAGATATTTATCACTATAACTTGCCTTTTAGTACTGTTTTTGCTGCATCTCATAAGTTTCATTATTTTCTGTTTTCCTTTTCATTTGTCTCAAAATATTTTTCAATTTTCCTTTTGATTTTTTTCTTTGATCCATTGGTGGGTAAGAGGTGATTTTTTTTCACTTCCACATATTTGTGAATTTTTTCAATTTTCCTTCTGCTATTGACGTCTAATTTCATTCCTTTTGTTAGAAAAAAATATTTGGAATGATTTAAATCTCCTTAAATTAGTTAACACTTGTTTTGTGATGTAACATATGATCTATCCTGGAAAATGTTTCATGTGCACTTGAGCAGAATGGGTATTCTATTTGAGGGTAGAATGTTCTGTATATGTCTGTTAGTTCCATTTGGATTATAGTGTTATCCAGGCCTTCCATTTCCTTATTGATCTGTCTGTATGTTCTATCCATTATTAAAAGTGGGAAACTGAAGTCTCCTACTATTATTGTGTTTCTGCCCATTTCTTCAGTTCTGTCAGTGTTCACTTCATATATTTAGGTATTCTGATATTGGGTACATGTATAATTATAAGTGTTATGGCTTCCTGGTGAATTGACCCTTAAATCATTATATGATGATCTTCTCTGTTTCTTGTGAACGTTTTTTTGACTTAAACTCTATTTTGTCTGATGTAAGTACCACCACCTCTTCTTTCTTTTGATTACCACTTGAAATTAATATTGTTTTCATATTTTTGTCTTAAGCCTATGTATTCTTTAAAGTAAGTCTCTTATAGATAGTATATAGCTGACACTTATGTTTGTTTGTTGCTTGTTTGCTTTTATCAAGTAAGCCACTCTGTGCCATTTGATTACGATGTTTAATCCCTTTATATTTAAGGTAATTATTGATAGGGAAGGAGTTAGTATTTCAGTTTTGTTGGTTTCTATGTGTCTTTTAGCTCTTGGCCCCTCTTTTTCTCTGTTGCTCTCTTCCTTTGCATTTTGTTGGTTTTTGTTGTTGTGACATACTTTGATTTCTTTTGCATTTTTCTTTGTGTATCTTCTATTGTTATTTTTTGTAGTTACCACAGGGTTTACATAAAACATAATTTTTTCATGCTTTTTGTTATTCATTTATTTGGTGATCTGACAAGATAATTTCAAATGATCTGTCTTTGAGTTCATCATTCTTTCTTCTGCATCATCAAGTCTCTTGTTGATCACCTCTAATTAATTTTTCAATTCAGTTATTGCATGCTTCAACTCCAAAATTTCTTTTGTCTTTTTTTATACTTTCTGTTTGTTATCTAATTGTTATCTCTTTCTATCAAATTTTGTTCATGCATCCTTCTCCTGAGCTTATTTAGCATTTTTATGATGGTTGTTTTGAATTACTTGTCTGGTAACTTATATACCTCCATTTTCTTAGGGTCGGTTTTTACAGATTTACTTTATTCTTTTTACTGGGCCACTTTTTTCTATTTCTCTATGTTTCTTACAACTTTGAATTGATACCCATACATTTGGGGAAAAAAATCCACCTCTCCTAGTCTTTACAAACTGGCCTCATACAGGAAAATACTTTTACCACTCATGTTGGCTAGAGATTTTGAGGGCTTTCAGACTTTTTCTGTAAGTATGCCTTCTTTTGACTTGTGTGTGTATATTCCTAATTAGAGGAATGTGTCAGCTTCTTTTTATTTTCAGGATTTTATAATCTCTTGTTCCTGATGGTGTCTGTCTGCTGTACACAGGCCCTCTGAAGAAGTAGCATGCTGCCCAATTTTTTTTTGTTGTTGTTATTGTTGTTCTAAGTGTCCCCAAGGCATTCCAGGTCCTATCCATACTCTTATACTGAAGAGACAGAAATCAGCTCCTTAGACAATTTCTTTAAAAGCAGAGATACAGACCAATGGAACAGAACAGAGCCCTCAGAAATAATACCACACATCTACAACCATCTGATCTTTGAAAAACCTGACAAAAACAAGAAATGGAGAAAGGATTCCCTATTTAATAAATGGTGCTGGGAAAACTGGCTAGCCATATGTAGAAAGCTGAAACTGGATCCCTTCCTTACACCTTATACAAAAATTAATTCAAGATGGATTAAAGACTTACATGTTAGACCTAAACCCGTAAAAACCCTAGAAGAAAACCTAGGCAATATTATTCAGGACATAGGCATGGGCAAGGACTTCATGTCTAAAACACCAAAAGCAATGGCAACAAAAGCCAAAATTGACAAATGGGATCTAATTAAACTAAAGAGCTTCTGCACAGCAAAACAAACTACCATCAGAGTGAACAGGCAACCTACAGAATGGGAGAAAATTTTTGGAAAATTTTGTCAAAATTTTGACAAAGGGCTAATACCCAGAATCTACAAAGAACTCAAACAAATTTACAAGAAAAAACTAACAACCCCATCAACAAGCGGGTGAAGGATATGAACAGACACTTCTCAAAAGAAGACATTTATGCAGCCAACAGACACATGAAAAAATGCTCATCATCACTGGCCATTAGAGGAATGCAAATCAAAACCACAATGAGATACCATCTCACACCAGTTAGAATGGTGATCATTAAAAAGTCAGGAAACAACAGGTGCTGGAGAGGTTGTGGAGAAATAAGAACACTTTTACACTGTTGGTGGGACTGTAAACCAGTTCAACCATTGTGGAAGACAGTGTGACGATTCCTCAAGGATCTAGAACTAGAAATACCATTTGACCCAGCCATCCTATTACAGGGTATATACCCAAAAGATTATAAATCACACTTCTATAAAGACACATGCACACATATGTTTATTGTGGCACTACTCACAATAGCAAAGACTTGGAACCAACCCAAATGTCCATCAATGATAGACTGGATTAAGAAAATGTGGCACATATACACCATGGACTACTATGCAGCCATTAAAAAGGATGAGTTCATGTCCTTTGTAGGGACATGGATGAAGCTGGAAACCATCATTTTCAGCAAACTATCACAAGAACAAAAAAACAAACAACACATGTTCTCACTCATAGGTGGGAATTGAACAATGAAAACACTTGGACACAGGAAGGGGAACATCACACACCAGGGCCTGATGTGGGGTGGAGGAGTGGGGAGGGAAATCATCAGGAGATATACCCAAAGTAAAAGACAAGTTAATGGGTGTGTCACACCAACATGGCACATGCATACATACGTAACAAACCTGCACATTGTGCACATGTACCCTAGAACTTAAAGTATAATTTTTAAAAAAAGCTGGAATGTTGGATGCACACTCTCCTCTTCTCTATTCTACTAAGGGAGAGGTCGTCATGCTGTATCAGGCTCTGTATGCTCTATAATAGACCCTCAGGAGCAGTAGCACCCTGCACAACTCTTTTTTATTCCCAGTGACCCCCAAATATCTGGATTATGCTAGGTCGTTTCAGTGCTCCAAGACAGAAAAGAAGGTGTCAGCCCCTTGAACAGTCCCACAAAATGTCAGAACATAGTACACAAAGCAGAGTCTTCTTTCTCCACCCAGAGAAGCTAATAACTTAGAGTTTTCTCCTGATTGCATATTGCTGGTGCTAGCCTAGGGAAAGGAACTATGACAAAAGACTGCCACAAGTTTTCCTGTTATCTTTGATGCAGCTTATTCTATGCTTGTCGGGGTGCAGGAACCTATTAACTGGCTTCTTGATTTCTCATAAAAGGAACTGGTTCATGTATTGTTCTTATGTTGGTGTTTCCATGGGAGTAAAGAGAATATGGACCTTCCTATTCCACTATCTTTTTTAAAAGCTATGAAACCCTTCCTAGAAACCCCTAAGTAGGCTTTCTCCTAAATCTCATTGACCAAAATTAGGTCTCTCAGACAGCCCCCTTGTTAGGTCAATCAATGACATTGTGTCCCATTGGCACTAGGAACTAGGACAAGTAAATTTTAATTTTGAAAATGTTGCAAGGATATTTATTTCTTTTGTATAATAAAATAAATGGGTTTTGAGAAATTGGCAGGAAGGAAAGATAAGTATAATTCTAATGGTGTTAACATTGCGGCAAGACTGTATTTTGTGGAATTTTTGTCTACATAAGCAAAAATTCTTGAGTTGGCAAGAATTGGCATATCAGGACTATGTGGAGGCCCAACCTTGCATGAAAGAAATAACACAGCGCAGCTAGGGTGGTCTGCTTACCAGACCATTCTCCTGGTACTGGGGCCTGACTTTGGGATATCCCTCTAGGCATGGGTCTCTGAGCATCTTAGAGTACCTGGTTGGCCCAAGCAAAAAATAAAGAGTCAAGATACTCTGCATGGGAGAAATGGGGACAAGGGCCCATGCAGTTCATTGTGCCAACTCAGGAGGCCCCATTTGGGTAGCATTGCCAATCCTGGCTCATTACAGTAATCAAAGGGGGTTTTAGACACTTTAGGGAAGGTACTCCAAAGCTGAGGACCCCTTGAAGTACAGAACCCAGAGCATACACACTACTTTCCTGATGATAGAAGGAGTACTGAGAATCTGAGTTGGTTCAGACCTCCAGAGAGAATGATAAATGGGGAGAAAACATAGAGCACAAAGGAAAGTGTTGTCAAAGGGCCAAACTGCAACACTTCAGGACAGAGGTGGTAACAGGTTTCAGCTGGAACATAAGCTACTACCTTATGATTATGGCTGGCTGAAACTCTGTGTGGAGGATTCTGAAGCCAAACCTAGACTCCATAGCTCAAGACCATGATCAGAAAAATATTCTGGCATGAGTATGGGATAAGGGATGGGGAAGACTGATACCAAATGGTTGCCATTCTGACTGAGAAGAGTTGTCTTAGCCCCTAACACCTTGGGTTTCTACAAAAGCAGGCATATCCCACCACATTGGTGTTCATTAGTTTGTGTTAAAATATTCAAAAGGTTAGATTATTCTGGAGCCATCAGAACTAAAAGCGCATGCTTATAATTCCACTGGTAGTCATCAGGTACAGGAGTGTGTCTATTTGTGTGAAGGTGTATGTATGTGAGGAAGAAAAAGTGGTTGTGCGGTGTGGGTGTGGTGTGTGTAGAAGTATGTGTGTGTCAGGAGGGTGTATGTATTGGGAAGTGCATTGGGAAGCTCAGAGGCTGGGGAAATGTGACTAGATTAAAATGAAAGAATGATTTGACAACTCATCTACTTTTATTCCTTTGCCCAACCCCCAGCCCTGAATCGGGGAAGGTGCTAGCAGGCTGTGACACTTCCAAAGCCAGAAGCCTGAAATGACTGCCTAATCAGCTGTCATGTCCGAGAGTTGACTGGGAAGTGTTTTCCAGGAAAGCCTTCTCTGAGGTTGTGTCTAGCTGGCCCTGACAGCAAAAGGAAGCTCTCTTTGTTACAAATATCTGAAATTCTTTTCCCAGGGGAGTACAATAAAGCAGAAGCTTATCAGGTGTACAAAGCATATTTTTTAAGTTAAATTCCGGCTCTAAGCATAAATGGAAATATGATGTGAACAGAAAGGACAATTCAGCCAGCTGCAGGTTTCCATTTATATCTTTTATTAATTGTAGAGATAAAGCCCTCACTTAGGAAATGGCCTGACATGTAAAATTTTCATAAGCCTAAAAATGTGTCTTATGTAACCAAAATGACTTTGGGTTTTAGAGCTGATTTACAACCTTGGCCTCATATATTCTGCTCTATTTAAATCCTCTAAAGTAAGTACAACTTTCACATAGCCAATAGAAACTAAAAATTTTTCTGGTCATTTTCCCAGAAAGTCAAGCTTACTTTCAGTGAACTGCTCATTTCAGTGTTTCTCTGAATATTACTGTCTACTTCTAAGGTAGAAAGCATTGATTACCTTCACCATAGCTTATTAATCAATGCATGACCACCAACTGAGACTCCAAAACAGTTCCAGTCTAGTGAACACCCACTCCGACACTCAGGCCCTCAGACCTGAGATCTCCACAGCTGTACCAGTGACTTGAATAGGATAGAGGACCATCAAGCTGAGGGATCAGTCCCTCAGGGGAGTGTCATATCAGAGCTCAGGATGTGGTCCAAACTCAAGTTGTTGATATGAAAGGGGCCTGGCAATGAGGGAGAGTCCAAGTGTGTTAGTGGCAAAGAGTAGCTGAGAAGATAGAAGGTCTCAGTAGGTGAAAGGGGCTAAAGAGTAGCCCGTCATGGGAGCTCTGTCTCTGGTTGTCTCACCTTGGGCAGGGAATGCCTGAGAAGCAACTCCAGAAGGGACCAACAAAACAGTTTTTTGGGTTGGTTTTGGGGGATTCTTTTGTTGTTTGTTTTACTATGATGATTCCAATTTGCTGAAGTTTTGTGATATTTTCACTTTCTTAAAAGTAAGAAGGGGAAAAAAGTTGTGGTAGATTTTTAGCTGAAAATTTTGGCTACTACTTTCTGAGCACTAATGGCATTACGTATTATTGTACTTCTTGACGCAGCTCTGAGGAAAGAAGCTTTTTATTTAGAAAAATCAATAAGCTATTTAGATGGATAGAAAATCTAAGAAATAGATATTAAAATAGTTGTATAAAAATTAAGAAGCAATTTATGGGCAGAATGAAGCTAAGGAGAGAGAAGATGAGAGAAGGACTCCAAACAGCAAGGTGGAAATGGAAGATGCCAATTTGTCATAAATGACTCATTCCTTTTTAAGAACTAGGAAGTCTAAAATCCAATTAAAATTGTCTGTCATTTGTTACCATGTAATGTCTTCATCTCTCAGTTATCACCATAGCTCACAAATCTTCAGTAAAAGTCTAGCTTATACCTTAGTGGAGGGGACTTGTAGGTAGGATTCTCAGGTAAAGGGAATGTGATCCACACTGAAGGCGTGCTAAGAGTGTTTCAGCAAGATGTGAAGTAAGACATGAATGTTTCACAGAAGCTAGGAATTTTCTCTAGAGAATGTTAAGAAAAATGTAATCTTTGGGAATTCACAGAAATCTTGGAGAGGGCATTGAATTTATTTTAGCAAGCAGGGATGTGTTAAGCCAGTCTTAACTAGAGGCAGCATTCTACATATTACTATTGAGAATGATTTAGCAAGTATATTCTGAAGTGGTGAACAAATCACACTAGGTTTTCTCGATTCTTCAGGGAATAGGGTGATATAACAGAAGTTTTCAATATTAGAATGGTAAAGCACTAGCACGTACAGAAGAAGAGAGGAAGAGCAGCTGGCATGCCACTGAAATGGATGTAATCTCTAAATCCTCCTTTATTATGATGGAGTGTCAAGTAAGGCAGAAGTTTGAAAAGAGAAGTCAAAAATACAGAACTGTGTCCATAGTTCAAGAAAGAGTCTCTTTAAAGCAGATTTTGTTAATTTAGGAAGAATTGCTTGAGTAGTATGGTGCCCATCAAGATTGTCTGAGAGAAGTGGAGCTTAGTTCCCAAAAAGGAGTTTCGTTTTGCATAAAGGAGGCTTTGGGGAAGGGGATTCAGAGGACAATATCCAAATGTAGTTATTCAGATTTCCTGCTTGTTGGGCAAGTGGAAACTTGAACCGTTAATCTGAAAAATCAGACTTAAAGCTATTTGCCGCCCGAGCTGGGAAGGAGGCTCCCACCTGTCATAATCTCCATTCATAGCTCTTACTGATGTACCCTTAGAGAAGGGAATGTGACTTCCAAGGGAGTGTTAACTGTTTGACTCATGGCAGAAGAAAAATGGAAAAACACTTGTAGAGGAAAAAGACCTTTGGAGCAAAAAAGACCAAAATTCCAATCCAATTCTGCCACATCTTAACCTTAATGTTTAATCTCCCTTATTATTACTCCCGAGGCAAAAATGCAAGCAAAATCTGTGAGCAGTGATAGGACTGGAAACTTAGAAGAAAGTATGCATTTTTGTTTTCTCCCTTTTATGTAAATATTATTAGTTGTGTGCAAAAACAAACTTTGAAAAATAGAATTTTCTCCCTAGTATTACTGCCTTAGTATATAATAATGAATGAAAGCTTCAGTCCTTGTTGGTATACTTTCCTAAATTCTGTTGAACCTACCTAATATTAACCGAGCACCAGTTCTTAATAGTTCAGAGCCTGGCCTACCACGCATTCTTCAAAATCTACTTCTTTCTCTAATCTTAAATGACTTAAGTAAAAGGTTTTACAAACTTTATCTCTTCGTTGGAAAAGAGAAGTAAGCTGCTAACTTTAATTTCTCCACAACTTCTGCTATTTTTACCTAAACTAGTATTGATTTAAAAAGAAAAACAAAAAGACTGAACTGTGACTCAAAAGCAGAGTTGACAAAATCTCTAGAATTTCTACTCCCTTAAGTGATTTAATTCAGCTCAAAGTTGAAAAGTCTTCTAAGCCTTGTGAGAAATATTATCCAGTTCTATTCACATTATTATCAGAACCTTTTGCCTCTCTCTTAGTACTTCCACAGAACATATTCTTGGCTAAACATATTTTTAATTTAGTTTTCCATTGTTTTAACTTAGATATTCTGTTCAATATTTTTAAATCACAATCTGTAGCCCCCTGGAAAAATTTGTCTTTTTTACTTTTCCTCCTTTTTTTTTAGCATTTATGAATCTTCCTTTGCCTGTTGTGTGGTTTTATTTTTTGAATTTATCCCCAGAGTTTCCAATTAAGGAAAATATGGACTCAGGTGCTTAAGTGATGTTGCGCAATTGCATATACATCTGTTAGAAAACTTTTAGAAGAAATTATTTTTATTAAACTATAAAATGAAGAGAAAAGCCTATTTCTGGTCAAATAAATTGAAAATAATACATTTTAAAGTATGAAGGAAATATAACATTTAATTTTACAACCTGCCACAGGAATATATGAAATGTCTCCCAAATGTACTATATATTTTAAACAAATCCAGAAATATTTATAACTACTAGTTGATTATTCTAAGACCTCTAGATTTACTCTAAGCAAAGCAATCTCTTCTTCTTATAAATCAAGTTATCATCTCACACAGTTGATTTAATTTCTAATTGATAAAGAATTCACATGTAGAAATCTGCAGCAGTCTAGTTAAAGTAGAATTTTTGTTCCCTGTCCTAATTGCAGATTTTTCTGCTTGCCCAGTAGATAAAATTCTGAGAATATTCCCTTGTTACTTAAGCTTTCAATTATCTCTTTGTTTCTGCACTTTACTTCAGAGACTATGAAGAACAATATTCAAAAGACCTTCCATTTTCACCAAATTAAAATCTCACAAGAAAATAATGGGTCCCACTGGTGATGTGTAATGAAAAGTCTGAAAAAAACAAAAGCTCTATAAAGAAGGAAGTCACAGCCATAGTCACGTAAAGGTTAATAGTCAGGCTTTAGAATTACTACCCTAGTTTCCTTTCCTCTAAATTGAATGAAGTCTGAGGACTGTTCAACCTTGTGTCCTCAAATTTCTTAGTGGAAATAAACTACAGTAGTTGCCCAATGTAGTAACTGGCTTCCCTAGCTTACTTCCTCACTTCCTTATCAGTGTTTCCTATTACCATCTCCCAAATAAACTACTTATACTAAATCCTTGTCTTAGAGTTCGCTTCTGGAAGAACCCAAATAAAGATGCAGTCTCAGTACCTGGCAATTCCACATCATCTGTCCCCATTTCCTTCCTCCTCAGAAACATACATAGTGCACCCCAACCTCCTTAGTGCACTGAATGTGCTGCTCACCAAACTGAAAAGTCACTAATTCATGTTCCATGTTCTCCCCACAATCAACACTTGCCCTTCCTATGCTCATGCTCTTAAGACTCTGTTCTTTACTGAGAAACTGAACAAATAAATTAGACCATGATGTTCAGATGCAGCAATTTGTAGCAATGACAGAGTAGGAAAATCAAAAGACCTTGTGCTAGGTTTCTCATTCACTAATTTGGTGACCTCAGTCAAATAACCTGTCTGGCTCAAATGTTTCAGTAACAAGTGAAAGTTGTCAGAATCAAAATGGAGTCACAAACATTTAAAAACAAAAATCTGATAGAGCCAGAAATGGCCACGAAGAGAGAGTTCTCCTGCTACTATGCCTGATAAAAGCTATTACAGAAAACTCTGCAAAATCACAACCTTGTACAAAAGCCATGGGAAGCTTATACAACAAAATATTTCTACAAGGACAGCAACTGCCTATCCAATCTTCAACTGGTGTCACCTTTGTTACAGATATTTGTAGTTAAGGATAATTATTTCAAAATTATCATGTAATCCTCCTCATTTTTTCCTTTAAAAATCTTTATTGTTCTTTACTTCCTTTAATATGCATGCAAATAGTTTACTATAGCCTATGTATACCCATTGCAATATTCTATTCCCAAATAAATTTCTTTTTCTTTTAAGGGCCTGTCTCTGTTATTTAGGTTGCAAATGAAATGAAGATAATAATACTTGACTCAAAATTGCAATGAGTTAAAGGGTATAAAAGTCTTGGAGAATTGGAAAATATAGGATGAATAGGACACCACGTCAAACAACCTTCCCATTTTAAGAGTTGCCTCCAATGACATTGGAGCCTAATGTTTCAAAGCTCAGACCTTCAAAGGTGGAGAGGTAATTGGGGATATAAGAAACCTAATGCATTTGCTGATGGGAATAAAAATTGGTGCAGCTATTCTAGAAAGCAATCTGGGAGGATTTCATCAAATTAAGTACATGGGAACTTTAGGATTAAACAATTCTAGTCCTGTGTATGTATTCCAGAGAAATTCTCACAGAGGTCCACAAGGGGGCACATGCAAGAATGTACATCACAACAGTTGGTACAGGAAAACAACCTGAGAAACCAAGGCTGGGCGGGTAGATACGTAAAATGTGATGAGACTCTACCACGCAGTTGTGAGAACACAATATAATAGATGTCTATAGAGTAATGTGTATAAAGCTTTAAAAACAGAGCTGAGTAGAAAAAAAAAAAAAAAAAACAGAATATAAGCAATACCATTTACATTTATTAAATATATATGCAGACAAAACAATGTACATCTTCAAAACACATATGAGCAAAAGATATACGTTAAATAAATAAGAATGTGTGCCTACAGCAGAGAAGGGAAGATAGAAATTATTATAAATGATGATCATTAATCAACAAGCATACATGAGGGGGGCTTGCCCAAATTTATGATAGAAATCTGCCATGAGCTGAGGAGTGTAATCAAGTCACCCTTTTACATTGGAGATCCAAAAATGACTGCGTAAATAACTACACAAATGATTGAGTAAACGGCTTGGTCTTAGAATCAGATTACTTGGACTTGAATTCTGCCGCTGCCACTTACTAGCTTAATTTAACCATTTGGAGGAGCCTGTTCTCACAAAAATAAAATATGGATAATAATATTACCAACATCACAGGCTCATTGTAGAGGTTAAATTAAATTCGTGTAAAGCACTTGGTGTGGTGCATTGCTCATGATAAGAGCACAGTGAATGTTAGAGATCATTATTCATAATCTAAAGTGATGCTTCACACAATTTATCAGGTTGATGGAGAAATGGTTTTTTTGGGGGGAAGGAGAGATGAGCAAAGGGCTTTATTGAACCTCCTTTGCTTCTCTAACACCAACAAAGGAGACGTTGAGAAGTTTTTTTTTCCAGTTGTCAAATAATAGCTGAAATCGGAACATTCTAAAATGGCTATTGGAGAATGAAGGAGCCTAGTTGCTCTTCTATAGGTCACTCTCCCTGCTTGAGTTTGGGTGATGGGACTGGGTGATGAAGCTTGGTTTAGGGGCACTGTGGCTCAGAGCTGGCTCCACAGAGAACATGGGTAATGTGCAAAGAGTGAATGAAGCCAGTTTTCCCAAGACTCCTTTACCATCAGGGGCTCACTGTCTAGACTGCTGTTCTTTCTTAATGTGTGTTATCCTAGGCGTCCCATATGAGCAGAAGAAGGAAATCACTTAGAGGGGGCTAGGACAGACTGCTGGGGATGACAACTGAGAAATAAATTGAAGATGGCCAACATGGTGGGCACGTGGTATGCCTCTAGGGGGCTCTCAGGACTGTCATCAAGTATGGGTTTGCTTATGGTCTCTGCTTCTCTCAGGATTTTGGATACAAACTAACTCTAAAGTAGTCTTCACAAGAATCATGTGGTGACAGACAGAGAGACAGTGGTATCCCAGGCACTCCAGTAACGCGATGTTCATCAGCACTGGGCTGCTCCTGGCACACAGTCTGTCCCAGCAGCACCGAATCCCAACAGAACAGGAAAGCAATGTGTGTTATGCAAAATACCAACTTTCTCATGTTCAAGATCTCACCAGAGAACCTCTGAATATCAGCATCTTCTGAAAGCTAATTAGTTACTTTAAAAGTTGTGATTTTTTTTATGTAAAAAAGTGAAGTAAAAGGGGAATAAAAACCTGACTCAGTTAGAAATGTATGCATTAAATAAAATTTGTATTGAAAAATAGTCACAGCCATTCTTCTATTTACCCATGATTCTTCTTTATTTGGCTGCTAAATACAGGGGCACGTTAGTATTGCTGTCAGCTTAATATTATGTAGAAGGCATTAAAGGCTTGAACAGTGGTGCAAAAAGCTGTAGGTAAATCTCTCCTATGCTAGCTGTTAGCAGAGCACTGTGATGCTATATATCTGCAGCAAACTTTTTTTTGGTTCTGCCGCACTGCAGCTCATAAATGGAGCACTCATTCTGGAAAAAAAAAAAAAAAGTTAAATCTAGCAAGTGGTTAGCACCAGCATTCCAAAAAACTTCAGCAGCCTGTGTTTTCAGCCTCTGCTCCAACTTCATTGCTGTAAAATAAGAGAATATGGTAGTCAGGTTAAGATGAATAAATTTAAAAATATACACCTGAAAATTATACATTAATATTTGGGCATAGCATCTCCTACAAAAAAATGGTTTATACTACAATAGGAAAAGCTTATTTTTATTCCTTAAGTAGATCCTTCCTTGTTTCACTATTAATGGCATAATAAAGACACACAGCTGTACCTTTACATCAGACTTCAATCTCTTGGCAGTTCAGCAGAGCAGTTCTGGCCTCCTACAAAGTACCATGATGGTTTTGAGGGGCTGGGGCTGCCTTAAGGAACAGCACTGTTATATCCCACCCACACCCTCACCCTTCCGTGACTTGGCTGATGACTTAACTTCACTTTAGCATTGACTTCACCATTCCCTAAAATGCATCATCTAACAAGGTGGTAAACTGAATAGGGATTGAATTAAGTCCCAGCTTTTGCAAAAGGGAACATTACAAAAGACCAAGACCAAATAATCTCTTGCTTTTTTTCATATGTTGATTTGCTTGATCTTACAATTTTGCTCTGTGGTAGAGGAGTGATTCCAATAATTTCTTTACCCATTCAGTCTCTCTATTCCTATGTGATAGGGTTGGACCGTCTGGAACAGATAAGATAAACTTAATTGAGTGGAAGATGGCTATTGACAACTGTGAAGGCAGATTATACAAAAGAAAACATCAGAGATGAAGCAAGAAGAGAAATATAGTTCTAAGACATGTCTCTGACTCTGATAGAGCAATGTGATGGAATAACACCAATGGAGGAACTGACCAGAACTTTCTATTTCCAGGTTCCAACTCATGACTAATATGGGAGCCTTCCGAAATGCCTGGTAGAAAATAAAGGAGGTCAGTTGCCTTTCTGTAGGCAACTGTCTGTGCTTTGCCCTCAGCCAGATCATGAGGTGAAGAAGCAGTGGTGACTTAGAGCTGGCTCCTATGTGCAAGGTGTATGTCTTGGCCAAGCTGCTAAACAGGATTGTGAATCACGGTTACTTACATTCTACATTATTATGAGAAAGTACATTTTAGACTAGAAGAAGGAGACAGATAAAAAGCACTAACAAAGGGGTGGCTCATGACTGCTCTGGTTTGTTCTGGCCATAGAAAATCAACAGGCAAAAAGTAAGAAGTAAGCTGTAGCTTTCATCATCTGGAATTCTCTGAAGCCCTAGAATGAAGGGAGGAAATGACTCAAGTACATCTCCTCATTAATTTTTCTAACAAATAAAAATTACCATTATTTTGCTTTTTCTGAAAGCACCAACATGATTTTTCTTAAAGTACCAGCATTTAGTAGTTAATTTTACAAGAGGTTTAAGGAAATGATCATCATTTGCCTAATACTTTTTAAGTGCCATGTATTTTATATGCTAAGCACTTTACATACATTTAGGCAGACCTTCATAATCATTTCATTCCATTTTACAAAGAATAAAATTGAAGCTCAGAAGGATTCAATATCACACCCAATGTCACAGTGCTCCAAATTAAACCCCAGCTTATTCCATGTTTTATATTTGCTTTTGTTGTTCACATAGCCATTACTTAGTTTGTCCTAGTCAAACTAAAACCTATATTGAGTCTGGCTTGTGAAATGGTGAACTCTGTTAGCAGGAGAGGTTCAATAGAAGATATACGAGCATATATGATGTACATGGGATTATAACATTAAATAAAATATTGGAATAAATGCCTTCTAAGTTCCCTCTCAAATATAAAATTTTATTATAATAGGAATCATTAAATCAGATTGAAGCACCAAAGGCAGATCATCCTCTGATGCCATGCCAGCAAGCTTAGCACTATTTCTCAGCTCTTCCCGAACCCACCAGCAGATCAAATAAATGTTTGGCCCCACAATTTAGCAGCCAGTTGGAAAAGTTGTGCTATGCTATGACAGCTACAGCCATCGTTTTAGACACTTTGTGAAGTTTTTACTGGGTTTTTTTTGCCTATCTCAGCATAGGTAAAGAGCTAAAAAACTTGGGAATAACAAAGGTGAACATGTAAGAAAAGTGAGAATCATCAACAAATAAATCAATTCTATTTTCAAATTAGCACACTGGCAGTTAAGGCTCAGTATTTTATTATATTGCCAATGAAACAACACACTTATTTTGGATATAAGAAAATATAAGCAAGAAAGAACTTAAGATGCTTTAGAAGTCATAATTCTGGAACACAGTCAAACTCAAAATCTTGGTTTTTTTTTAATTCAGAGTTAACTTTGGGTAATAGGTAATATATTCTTGTGAAACATTAAGTCAATGTTACAGAAAGCATTTTTTAAAAGAATGTGCTGTGTGAGTTGGTTTTTCGTTCCCATTAAATGCAAAACCAAATATGCATATTCTTTACTGCAAAATGAAAACAAAATAACCTACATATGTGTTCTTGTGAATATGAAATCAGGCTGCATGTATTGAGAACAAAAAGCCATTTCCAAGAAATGTGTATCATAATATAATTAAATGCTGCATGTTCTTTTTTTTTCCTGAAAGATTTCAAATGTTTTGTGCATTTATGTAACTATTGACTTTGGTGAAAAAAGATAAAATCTGGTATCAGAGTTTATTATCCATAAGCCAGAAGCTATAAAACGTTCAGTAATTAAGGTCCTATAAAGGCAGCCTCATAGATAAAGGATGCAGGTACAATGGACTCTAAAGAATACAATGTTGAATCTGGGGTCAAAACCATGTGACATCTGGATGATGTGAGTTCCAAATAATTATTAACCCTGATCTTAGTGTCTTGTTTGTTTCTCTTGGAAACTAGAAATAGTCTTCACAAGCCACCACACAGAGGAGTTGTAGGTCCTTTTAGTTCCTGAGTTCTGCACAACTTGAAAATGACTCACTACAATATTAAACCCAACTTTAATCTGTTGAGATGACTTTGAAGGAGAGACCCCAAAATTGTCAAACGCCCACTTCTCTTATAGTAGATTTAACTGAGTTTCTAGAAGAGAAAAATAAATGAGACCTGTTTCTTTTTATTGGCTACTTCAGAACCAGACTCTCTCTGATTTTAATTCTGGTTCTTGCCAATCAAGGGTAAGAACAATTGGAAATTCAAAAAGAAAGGTTTAATTCCTGCTGCTGAGCATAAGGGGAGAGATTTCCCTCCTCCTTCTTTTTCTTAAAGCATTTACTTTAGAAAACTCATCATTGTCAGTACTTCCTCCTCTCTTTGAAATGTATATAAATTCTTTTGAAAACAGGTGGGCCTTTTGTCAGGCCCTGAAAAGTCTCTTTCAAGGACTTGAGAACCATCTCCTTTAAATGTAAACAACCAAGAAAGACATCATCCCTATCTGCCAGTTTCCAGGGAGGTTAAGACTCTAACTTTAGCTCAAGCCTGGCTCAAAGTTATGAAACGACCCCATGTCCTAAAGATATGAGAAGTTTACTTTGCCTTGTGTAAAGCCAGACACAGATTGTCATCCCAAATTCCAGGTGAATTTAGGATGAACTATGTATAATTGACGATGCTGTCATTTTTTTCTTACTTGAGGACCAACTTAACTATTGTTGATCTTGAGAATATGTATATAATGGGGTCTATCTCCTTGGCTATACGAAGGGTGAGATTTCTTGTCTTTGCAGTCTCTTAGCAGATTGCCTACTATGATGCACATCACATTCTGGTTCAATGTTATTCAATAATAAAAAGGGTTTTCTTTCTCTACTACCCTTGTGAAGGGAACTTCTGGGTTAGCAGAAAGGTTTTGTTTTGTTCTGTTTTTAAATTACATTTCCCCAACACAGGTTGGGGGCTTACAGCACAAGAAAGTCATTTTGATGGGTCCATTGCTATCAAATCTGAGTATAGAAATATCCTTTCCTTTATTATTTCCCTGCTCACCTGATGCCTGGGAAAGGTGGCTATCTACTCAGGTACCTGTATCAGGTGTCTTTATTTTTATGACAAATTTACCCTGGCCCTGTAGCCATTTGTCTATCAATGCATAGGAATCTTCTTTTAATCAACAGGTAATAATATCCAGATTCCAAATTCTTGCCTGAGATTACAACCTTCAACTCTCAGCAATCCAAGATGTATCAAAGCTTCATTTTGAGAAATAATGTTTTGGAAAATTGCCTGAAAAGAATAGAGTGGGCCTTTTTCTCTTGATAATTTTATTTTTACCCTTGAATCAAACCAGAAAATGAGAGTGGCTTCCACAGGCAAGTAATTTATTTTCTCTTTTCTATGTTCTCATCCAGAGGATAAAGTCAGAGGAATGGGATGGCTGCTTTATACTCTTAGAACCTTAGACATCAGTGGAGGTTCTGAAATTCAAAATAAAATAAACTCAGAAAGCTTATATACCACCAAAGTGGCAAATCAGTCATAGTCACCTTGCTAACAGAATTGTTATCTTGTGAACCCCTAAATGTTTATCAAAAATCTGCCAAGAGAAGGAATAAGAAAACACAAGAATTTGCCTTAGTATGTGTTTTATGGGCAGCTAGTGAATGATTAGCTCTCAAGCTGTGTTAATAACAAATGAACCTGAAAGGTCAGAACCAAATGTATCTAATCATGTTTTGGGAAATCAATTGATCTTCAATTTGAAATAAAATGCAGTAGTCATAGGGCTGCATGTAGCAGGTAATACAAAGAGGGGCGGTCTGTTTATATCTCATTCTGCAGTATGACTTTCACAAACAAGTCTGCAGAAGGAGAAGTAGTTCATGGAGTGGTTGTGGATAGAAGAGTTGCTGAACTTACAAGATGAGAAATACAATAAGAAATAATTTTCACTACTAGAATTTAATTTTCTCCTAAGTAACTCAACTCAGAAATCATTTATCTTAGTCAACGAGTATGCTCTGCCTGTATGGTGTTAAATATTCACCTTCTTAGAAATTATTGCATTGGTGTGAACAGTAAAAATCTATGAAAGTATTCTTCTTTGAAAATCAGCTGACACAATGGTCAAATCAATTATTTACAGATCCCATCTGCTTGTATGGAGTTTCATCAGTGACCATGTATTTTAAGGGTTATATAAAGTACAAATAAAACATTGTTTGGAATGCACTAAGCCTCCAGACTCAGCTTGCACCAAATGCTATGCCAGCCCCATCCTAAGCAATTTGCAAACCTTGTATGAAATGTCAAGGCAAACAAAAATAAAGTATTAAATGAAATTACAGCGGATCTCAACATAGAACAGATCTCTTAAAATTAATCTACCACAAATTAAATCACATGTTATTCCTTTAAGCCATTGGACAGGAATTTGTTGTCACCCAAGTTTTTAGTAATTGAAATCATTCACTGGAACAAATTCTTTCATGATCCTCCTACTTTTACTTTCTATTTTGTGTTTTCAGGGTTGAATGATCGATTTGTTTGATTGGCCTTCCTAGACTGCCAATGAAGGAACTATAATTTGAAGATCTCAACTTTTGATGCATATTTGAATAATCTGAAGAGATTTTAAAACATACAAATACCTTTGTCACCTGTAAAGTTTCTTGATTTATTAATTTGTCTGGAGTGGATCCCTGTCATATGACAAGGAAGTATATTTATCATTGGTGTGTTTCAAAAGTCAATTACAGGTGATTCTAATGTTCAACCAGGGTTGAGAACCACTGAGCTAGATGTTAAGTGGAATTTTTTTTTGAGTTAGTTCCTTTTAAATGAACTTTAGAAATGATGTGAGTTATAAAAATGATGGGTAAGTCAAATCTGATATATCTAACATCTGTTTGTATTTAAATGAATTACTGAGTTAATTTTAAAAAGGTAGTATCTACAAATAGCCAGATTTGATTCAAGAAATGACAGTCTGGTAGTAAGCAAGACAAACTAATGTCTTTAGGAAATGAAAGAAAAACCAAGAGGAAAATTCTGAGATACCATCAAGGGCTCTTCCATAATTTTTTATTTGCACTGGGTTTGTAACTGAAATGGTTTATTCCTTTAGGTCATATAGTCATAAGAACAGAATTGCTTTATAAAACTGATGTTTCTTGGTTGTTGTTGAAGGTAAACAGAGAAAAGGTTTGGGGGAAATATATTGGTCAATATTAGTCTGACCACACATCATAAGAAGTTGTAAAAAGTTGCTAAATTGCTCCAAAATGTGCCAATATTACTAAGAAGTAAAATACAGCACACTGGAAGCACAAATGGCCTTTTTCTTAATTATTTATATTTTTTTACTACTAACAGTTACTGTCTCTCACAAATGTTAAACTTCAAGCTCTAAATGACATTTTTCATGTATTCCAAACCTGAATCAAAATCATTTTATGGCAATCTTATCCACTATCTTAATTTTAAGTTTTGTCTCCAGGGTTGTGATAATTGGTGTAAAAAAATGCAAATACTACATCTATACCATTCTCTTTGGCTCACAAAGTCTTTTGCATTACCTAACATTCAGTAGTTCTCAATTTGTTATCTGAACTGGCTGTTTTTGTAATTTAAATAACCAATTCATTTTCTCTTTTTTGTGTAGGAACACTCTTATTGTGTAGATATAGTCTGTGAACTTGAACCAAAATTATTGTATTTGAAAGAAATACAAAGTTTCCTATTTTTTATATTCATCTGAAATGTGCAAAATTTATTTAATCATTCTCTATTTCTGAACGTATTTTTCTAATTTTTCACTATTACACAATTTGCCACCATCATACTGAAAGAGCTAACACATTTGACAAAAAGTTATTAACTTTAATATATAAAAAGGGAGTTTACTACTCAACAAAATATATTACCATACCACTAAATGCATAAGATAGTGCAAAAAAAAAATAGATTTAAAAAGACAAAAATAACAGAAGAAATACAGAATTTTAACATGCAAATTAATATTAAAAAGTAACTTTCCCTTTTAATTTGGCAAGTATTTTAAAAGGTGATTTTAAAAGAGAAAGAATTAGATCATACAGATAGAAATATAAATTAAAATAGAGAAATTTGGATAAATATCTTTATCTAAATTAAAAATCCTGATTTAGATTAATTTAAACACTAGACAGAAATAATAGAGTGCCCAAGAGGCACAGACTGCAGGCTGTCAGATTTGGATTCAATTTCTGATTGTGGAGACACTTCCTAGCTATTTGACTTTAGGCAATAGATTAAGTTCCTGCAGCTTTAGTTTCCTCATCTCTAAAAAGAATAACAATAGTACCTAACTTAAGAATGTTTTAGGAAAATTAAGTAAAACAAAGTGCATAACACTGTTTCTAATGTATAGTAACCTCTCAATAAATTGGGAATTATAATAATTCTCAATGCTGCCAAGACTGCATGGAGACATATTATTATAACACACTCCTCATATGGTAAATTACTACAATTTTCCAGGGCAGCAATTTGGCTACATGTGTTGAGAGTCTTCCATATGTTCATAATCATAAAACCAATAATCCTATTTTTACAATATTATCTTCAAAAGTAACCAGAGATGTTGTCAAGGATATAAATGCATACCTATTCATAACACAACTTTATATTTTAATGACTAATGTTACAGCAAAAAGCCACATCAGTCTTATACTATGACAGACCTTTTTAAATTTGCAGAAATAGGGATGCCAATTTAGGAAAAGTAGATAGTATGCCCTAAATTGTGGAAAATATGGCTTGGAAAATAAAATTAAAATTATACGTGGAATTTTATTATTCTTATTTCTCTTCTATATTATGCTTGTTTCTTCCTAAACTTGGAGGCTGCAAAATTAAGCATACTTCTTTTGTGAGAGTATTTTAAATGAATGTGTGAGCTCACCCAGTCCCTTCTCAGAGATAAGTTTTTTAAAATCACTTTTTTTCTCCCATTTTCCACTTTATCTGAGGGTATGTAAAGAAGAAAACACTGTTCAGTTATTCTTGCTCTTGATGAATACAAAAGTAAACCATGATGAGAACATTTCTTTACAGAATTTTTGTCTTTGTTTCTATGGTATAGCATTTTTTTTAAAAAAAGAAAGTTGTTTGAATTTACTTTTTACTTATCAGCTCAAAACATTAAAGTAGATAAACATTTACATGAAATGTAGAGGCTATGATTGAGCTGATACGCCTTTGCCTAAAAGCTGCATGCCATATATAAAATTCACCTGGGGAAGGTGGGGTTGGGGGTGCTCAGTGAACCTAGCATTCATCTTCCTGTGAACTGAAACTGAGATACCATGAAATACTGTGACTCTGACCCTGAAAACACACCATATGGATAATGGGACATCCATTGACCCTCTAGAGAAAGAAGACAATGGTAATTTCACATATGAACCCAAAAAGGAAATCACAAAGACAGGCACTCGGGGTAGGAGTTGGTTTGTGGTCCAGGTATCACACACGGGGAACTCTAGTGCTACCTTCTACATTGAGAGGCAGCAACAATTTACTTATTTCACTATCAAATCCTTGTGACCGACAGAGTGAAACAGTTAGTAGTAATTCTTTCTTTTTTTATAAAAGCACAATTTTGTTAACATTAAAAAAATAAGATTGGTTTATTTCTACAATCACACAGAAATGGATAACTAGATGTCCAGTCCTATCTTACATTTACCTCTTTGGAATCAAGAGCTTCATGTTCAGGAATAGCCACCATTGGATGACTCAGCTTCACAGAAAAGATGCCCAGGATATGATCAGGAGTAGAAACGAGAAAAAGTAAATGTTAAAATTTCATTTAAATAGATTGACAATGACATAAATATTTTATTGCAGATAATAGTGGATTCTACCAAGCATAAACATTAAGATTCAACCATCACTAAAAGACAAAGGAAGATATTTTGGCAGAGGGTGAGTACTTTGAGTATAAGACCACATCTTATTTATTTTTATGTCACACATCAACTCTAACAGTGCTTAGCATATAGCATAGGCCCTCATTAATTAAGTACGCAATGAAGGAATCGTCAAAATGCACTAACAGATTTCACAGAGAGGAAACAAAGTTAAATTTATGTTTCACCCCTCACATAATAGGCCGCTGACTGAAATACTCCAAAGCAACAGCAACAAATCATGTTCGGACCCACAGTAAATGTAGATGCATCTATAGACAGTACTTGCTGGAAATGTAAAACATTGTGCTTTATTGTGACTATTAATAATCTCAATACACAAGGACTTCATAAACATTGCAATCTCACCAGGTGATGTTATTATAATGTAATTTATATCATAGAGACAGTTTAACAGAAGAGAAGGTCTTTTGTTATGTGGGAATTTTTATTACTATGTGGGTCTTCTGAGAGCTACACATAAACTTCATAAGATAGAAGAAAGTCATCCATATGCAAGAAAGAGAGAACCTAAGAGACACACACAAAGAGAAGGGGAGAGCAAACATTTGTAATGAAATCTGTTTACCCTTTTTTGGTATTAATCATTTATCCTAGCTCCAGCTTTAGAATCACCACAGATCCGTTTGACAGGAACATTTCTTATTTCTGCCATCCTTCTGGGCAAACCAAGGCTATTGAAATGATCGGACCCCTTTCTCTTTCAACAGGATCTTGCTTTGGGCAAAAAGTCTATGGACAGAGACCAGATCTTAAACTCCCAGAGCAATTTGGAGGAGGCCAGTAATTTAGCCTGCCCTGGGGAAGACTCTAACCTTGGCTGCGAGGGAGGCCAAGGAGGTCTCCACCTGACATTTCCTCAGGTTTCCCTTCGTTCCAACAGACATTCAAGAATGGAGCCAGTTTTTGTTTAAAGTTATAGCTTCACTAAATCCAAGCCCTTACACTCTGTTCTCAACTATAAAACCCTTTGGGTATCATAGCAACAGGACTCCTTCTAGCTGCCTGAGACCATTGCTTTAAATAGAAGCATGATCTGGCCCTAGAGCCAACTAGAAATCTAAATAGCATTCCAGGAAGCAGCTGGAAGCACCTACTTTCTCCTGTTCATCAGAGTCTCCTGAGATCCTAAGTATGGCTTAGGATCGGACTCTAGGTACTGCTTCAAACTTCAAACCCAAGTGATTTATCCTGGAAATAGCACAGGTATTTGTATAAGTAGGTTAAGCAGTACAATATCTATATGAATCATCACAGTTTGTACAATGTCAAACGTCTAACCTCCTAATCTCCTAAAACAGAAAAGAAGAATCATCTTGAAATTTTAAAATCTTGGTAATATCCCAATAAAGCATTCAACTGAGATTAGAAAAGCAATTGAGTCATTATGTGATGCCTACTGTTATATTCCATTCTTCCTTTCTAATACAGGTATTCAGTAATTTTAATCCATTTTATTTTAATCTTGAATTTCAAAAACCATGTGTTGATTATCCTAATCAATGAAAGAGAACAGAAAATGACTGATCCTAATGAATTGGTAATCCTCAAATCATTTATATTTAGCTTTGGAATGCTTTCTTCTGTTTATGATCTTTTATCACAGTAGATTTGCCTTTTTAATATTCTTAAGCTGACTAAAAATGTGATATTAATGTGTTGTGAAGATTTATGGATTATAATTTATTACATACTCACATAATAAATTCTTCCTATGGGTTTGTTCATCTAGTTTTCACAACAACCTGGTAAGGTGAGCATTAGTAATACTCTGTTTCACAGACGAGGAAACTAAAGCGCTGAGAGGTAAAATAACTTGTTCAAGGCCCAAAACTAGTGAGTGGAACATCCATGCTGGAATCTAGCCTGAGAGTGTGCACAGACTGTGCTCTGGGAACAGAGAGAATGTTGAATGCTAAAACCTCTGCCAAATGCAGAGGCTTTGTAATGCATAAGGACTAGAAATGTCAAATGGGGAGGACAATAACACATAGTATGAAAATTTTACCAGTCAGAATGGAAACAGTGAAACTAAGCATTAAAACTAATACTGGCTGGGTGTGGTGGCTCACACCTTTAATCCCAGCACTTTGGGAGGCCTAGGCGGGTGGATCACAAGATCAGGAGTTTGAGACCAGCCTGGCCAACATGGTAAAACCCCGTCTCTACTAAAAACACAAAAATTAGCTCGGCATGGTGGTGTGTATCTGTAATCCCAGCTACTCAGGAGGCTGAGGCAGGAGAATTGCTTGAACCCAGGAGGCGGAGGTTGCAGTGAGCCAAAATCATGCCACTGCACTCTAGCCTGGGCGACCGAGCAACACTCCATGTAAAAAAAAAAAAAAGCAAATTCTACGTGAATGGCTTGCTATGCAGAGAGTAGATGAATATTACAGGGCAGAGAGAGTCATCTAAGCTGGCATACTTGATGGTAAACACTGTGGAAAACAAACTACTATGTTGCCTCAAAGAAAAAAATAACTAAAAAGTTACTAATATTAACATCAGAGCATTATTTAACATGGAAAGATGAATGAAATGGAAAATTCAAGAGAATTGAGACAAAGCATACTTTTATCCTGCATAGAAAATCCAGTCCTAGATATTGTATAACAGATTAACTCAACCTTTGTTCACTCACCACTGTTGGATAAACACATTTGAATAAAACATTCCGTTGATTTTTATTACACTTTTGGTCACAGCTGCCACCAAACTAACATAAAGCCTTGTGAAGTGTTTGTCACTAGCATGCTGCTTTCTCAAAAATATCACTGCCTCTTCTGAGGTAATATAAACCACACCCACAAAGAGATAAAATCCCCTCACACCAACTGAAGAAATGAGAATGTAACAACTAGAAAAAAATAGGCAAAATGTGGTTAAATCAGTTAATTAAGTCTTTAATGTACACAAGAAATGGAATTTAGAGCTTTAGCTTTTGTGAAACAGTTCTCTCTTCTTGAGTGGAGATAAAGTATGTTTTCTGGACTTCCAGAAATTGTGAAGCTGAGGGAGTGTTACAGGAAGTTTTAACATTTTAAAATCACCACGGGTGCCATATATTCCATCCAGAATTCACTTCTTTGGGATTGCTTTTATGTTCAACCACATCCTCTTGTCAACCTCCTTCACACCATTTGTCTTCAGTCGTCTGTACCTTCTGTTTCTCTCTCTCCACTTAGATTTGTGAACTACTAAGATAGAGCATAACCTTCTCAAGACCATCCCTCAAAAGCAGACATTACAAATTATTGTAGAAATACCCACATCAAATACTGTCTGTTTCATAAGTCTAATGTTCTCATTACGAGACTAGATGCCATTGGAAGTCATAGATTATAAATAAATAAAACTAACTCACTGTTACTTGTTCTGTACTTAGCATAGGACCCAACTAGCACAGAGTAGACACTGAATGAGTATTGAATGAATAAATTAATAAAAGAAAGGAAGAATTCAATGGCTACAGAAAAGAAACAGTTTTCTGACTTGTAAAATTAAAGAATTCTGAATTAGTGAAGCCTTAGGAAGTATTAACTGAATGCCTAAAAGATATCCTTTGTGTGAGATTTTGAAAACTGAAGATCCTTCAAGTAGAGCTATCACACAAGTGAGTTCTATTTGATCCTCATATTTCTTTTGCTTTAAAAAGAATTAAATTTAGTTGTCAGCGTTTAAGTCCACAGATTATACATGCAGGTTTGTATTATTTCTGGTTTCTCTTGAACTGTTCAAAGATCTTCCAACACTAACCTTGCAATTTTGTGACTCTGGACAGTAGCCTGTGCCTTTTAGATGAAGCTAAAGATCTCATATAAACATAGTCCCCACCACTCCTATGAGGAGGCCAAAGGTCAGAGGTTACCTATTATCATGATTATGTACATAATCATGATAATATGTTATAGGTTATATTTATTATCATTATCTATATTATATATTATATATTATATATTATATATATAATATATATTATATTATAATATATAATATTTAAATATATAATATATAATATATATTATTATATATTATATTATATATTATAATATATTATATATTATATTATATATGTTATATATATTTTTATATATTATATAATATGTTATATATATTTTTATATGTTTTATATATATTGTTTGTACCTATATATTCCTGATTATATAATTATTATCTGTCCCTCCATATATATCCGGCTTGTTTCATTCACTTTGGAGATATGCCTAGCCCAGTAAAGTATTTGTGTTTTTAATCCCTGATTTACAACATATCACAGTGCGCTAAAGGAACCCAGGAAATCTTGTAAATTTCAGATTCTGGCAGGGTAGTTGTGGAGAGGGGCCTGAGATTCTGCATTTATGACAGACTGTCAGCTGGTGCTGATGCTACCACAGGTTGAATAGTAAAGTCATTGCCAATATCTTTGTATGAATTGGTGAAATGAATTTGTTTCAAATATTTATCTATTCCAACTAAAATTAACTATACTCAAAATGTCCTAATCAATTCAGATACATTGGAGTTGTATAGTTAGATCATTTACCACATATTTGATTATTAAGTACCTGCTAATAGGTCAGGCACTTGGCTAGATGTTAGGGATATAACAATCAGTGAACAGACATTGTCACCTGCCTTGAAGACTACAGTCTAGCAGGAGAGACAGATAGTAATTATATAATCAGGAATATATAAGTACAAACACAAAATAATGTGTTAGGAAGTAAAAGTACCGAGTCTTATCAGGGTTCATAATAGATTAATCTAACCTAAACTAAAAGGATGAAGGCATATTTTTCCCAGAGGCTGAAATTTCAGGGATGCTACCTCACAGGAATAAGAAGCATGATGAGTGCATATGGAATTAGTCGCTGAGAAGAAATCACTCACAATTTGGCTGGTTGAAAAACAGGGAGAAAATTCAGGTGAGTGGGTAAAATGAGTGAGAGAGATGTCAGAAACAGAGGACAGAGAATTACTATGAAGAATCTGTATGCATCAACTTCACTTCAGTGTCATCTGTAAGCCCTTGAAAGTGCTTATTAAATGAATGAATACTGTTAAATATGAGTTTTCCTGCAAAGGACATGATTTCATTCCTTTTTATGACTGTGTAGTATTCCATGGTGTATATGTACCAAATTTTCTTCATCCAGTCTATCACTGATGGGCATTTGAGTTAATTCCATGTCTTTGCTATTGTGAATAGTGCTGCAGTGATCATACACCTGCATGTGTCTTTATAATAGAATGATTTATATTCCTTTGGGTATATACCCAGTAATGAGGTTGCTGGGTCAAAAGGTATTTGCGTCTCTAGGTCTTTGAGGAATTTCCACACTGTCTTCCACATGGTTGAACTAATTTGCACTCCCACCAACAGTGTATAAGTGTTTCTTTTTCTCCACAACCTCGCCAGCATCTGTTATTTTTTGACTTTTTAATAATACCCATTCTGACTGGTATGAGATGGTATCTCATTGTGGTTTTGATTTGCATTTCTCTAATGATCTGTGATGCTGGGCTTTTTATCATGTGATTGTTGGACGCATCATCCTTAGTGAAATAACACAGGAACAGACAACCAAATACTGCATATTCTCACTTGTAAGTGGGAGCTAAATGATGAGAGCACATGGACACATAAAAGGGAACAGACACTGGGGCCTATCAGAGGGTGGAGTGTGGGAGGATGGAAACAGTCAGGAAAAACAATTAATGAATACTAGGCTTAATACCTGGCTGAGGAAATAATCTGTATGACGAATCCCCTTAACATACATTTACCTATGTAACAAACCTGCACATGGACCCCCAAACTTAAAATAAAAGTAAATAAACATATATATACACACACATGTGTATACATTGTATATATATATGTGTGTGTGTCTATATATATATATTCGTGTGTGTATGTGTGTGTTTTCTTCGTTTCCCCAAAGACATTTCCCCAAAAGACCGCAAGCTGCTTGAGAATAGGTCTCATCATATCCTAGCAGTTGTGCACCAAACACTGGTTGATTGGTTTTACTGCTCACAATTCTATACCCTGGAATAAAACATAGGCAATGCTCTGAGTTTTTTCTTTATTGAGGCCTGTGGATAATATGTGCTATGTGGAAAAAGCTCCTCTCAATGATAGTTAGAAATATGCCTCTCATATCAAAAAAAAAAAAAGAATTGGCTATATGTCTTAAAGATTTAATCTGTATTAGGGCAAATATCAAAAATATATTACAACATTTATTAATATTTATTTTTAGGATTTAAATATTTATTTTTAGAATTTAAAAGTAGAGCATAGATTTGTGGTGATGCCCAAAGATTCCCAAGTTTGTCTATCTAATTAATTCCCTTTGTGACCTGGGGAAAATCACTTCGTGTCTGGGCTTTAGTTTTTTCATCTTTAAAGTCTGGGCCCTAAATAGACGAGTTTCAGTTCCTCTTTTACTTGGATAATTCATTGGTTCCATGATGCTTAAGCAAAAAAATCTATTGATTGATAACTGATGCTATCTCAGAAATAAAGGTCTTCTTTATGTTATCTCCTGCACTGAGCCATAGCTGAGGTAGAAGTTATGCTGATGGGGATGGTAAAATGAACTCCCCAATCTTAACCAGAACCCTTAATATGGGTTCTTAGTTCTGCTTATTTATGCCTTGTATGAACTGTTACAAACTATTAAGTTTCACAACATTCTTTTGTATATTCCCTTGGTTATTATATATTCACTTGATAATACATGTTGGTTGGTATATTCTGTTGAAATGCATGTTAATTGTTTCATAAGCCCACCAAACACTCACTGCTGAATATTGGTCATTAATATTGTTAGATTGGAGTCTCATTTCTAAGAATACTAATAAGAAAACATAGGAATTTTCTGTTCTGATCTTTGTAATAGATCTGAAATATGACTGAAAACTCCTAAATTATACTATTTTTATTCTTGGCCTTTCCTCTTCCATCCCAAGAGATAAAGACTTAAGGCATGTTAGAATTTCTTCTTCCAAAGACCACTTTCTAGACATCAGTGTAAGGGAATTTTTGTCTGTTCATTATTGTATGTCCAGCCTGTTTAAAAACAAATACCACATCCTATTGTTGACTTACATTTTTCATCTAGAGTTGTTTCTTTCTCAACTAGAAAACCACTTCCCTAAAGGGATTAACTACACCATTCACTTTTTTCAGTGCACAGCTCCCAGGTTATAATGAAAACAGAGTAAAACATGTATTCTAACACCATTTCAGTTCTCAAAACAAATTCTGGAAGTTGAAATTGAAATTGACAAGGAAGCATATTTGTTGTTCTTTTTGTCTATCCTTTAAGAGAACACTTCGTTACTTAGTACTACAGGCAAAACATCATTTTCAATTGTTTTCAATATCATACTAGTCTAGTACAATCATAAATCAAAGTCTATTTCTTCACAAAATAAAATATTGGTGGAATATTTTTCTCTCTCCGTTTTTTATCTTCTATAGATTATAAGGAATATTGTACCTCTTATTCCAGTGTGACATAGAATATAAACAGCTGTGTATTAATACTCTTGAGTTCATAAATATTTTTGGAATCCTGCCCCTGCATTAATCCCATCCAAGGTCTTCCTAATTTGCCACCAGTTACCTCTAAGTTGCAGGAAATCTATCCCAGATCCCAGGTGTAATGTCAACAGATGTCAATTGATGTGTTGCAAGGATTTGGAAGAGTATTTAAGAAAAGAAATGGGTATGACTGTGATAGGGTCAAGCCGTCCCCTCTCACCTTAGACCCTGTACCAGATCCCATTCCACTCTCCTCTAACAGTACACCCCCAAGAGCATCACTAAGGATGTGGGGGCCAAGAGTTGGTTGAGGAGGGAGAGGGTATGTGGTTGGTTGGCAGGCAGATGAGCTAAGGACTGTATGTCTATAGGTAACAGAAGGGCTTCTTTCTATATGGTGCCTGTCAGCTCCATCTTCCTGGCATTGGGCCACATTCCTCCATTCCCACACCTTCCTATGCATTGTTTCAAACTACACTTGAAAGTTATGTAAGCTTTCTCTGACCCTTTTCCCATCTCCTTTATGTATAATGCCTTTAAACTGTCAGTACACCCAGTGTTTTCCTTCCACTTCCACTTCTTGCCCTATATGGTCTAACTATACGGTCCTGTCAGGCACTCTAACTTGGTCGTAGATTGTGGCCATTCCTGAGCCAACTGATGAAGTCTAAAATCTTCCTTCTGGAGAATCTGTCTTCTTTTACTTCCAGCTATGTTCTTGCTAGAACCACAAACTAACAGCTATGACGGTTTTTTATTCAAACTTCAAAGGAAAAAATAAGTGAGGTATTTACTGATCACTAAGAAGCCCTTAAAGGAAACTCTCCACTGTCAGTCAGTTTCAGCCATCCCAGAGTGAGATCTTTTGAGAATTAGAAGAAAAATGTTCATAGTACTGCCAAATTTGCCTATGATATCACGTGGGATTTTATAAACTGTTAAAAGTTCATTCAAATATGGGATGATTAAAATATATTCTCAGGCATTCAAGGCCTTGGAATATTTGCTAAATAAAAACCTGTCTTTAAAACTTTCTTGGGTCAAGGACTTAAATAAAAAGAGAAAGACATACAGGAGGATGCTACAGGAAATATGGGAAGAAAGGGTAATAAAACAATCTGATTAAGTGTGTTGCTGCCATAAAAACAAAACAGAATAAACCATGAATTACTATGAAAAAGAAAGAGAGAAACTATAACCATAATATGTCAGAAATAAACACCTAGAATTGAACACTATCCATGTGATGGGAGGCAATGGAAGGGACCAAAGGGACTTGTCTTACTAGAAGAAGATACAGATATCAATACGAGCATATAAATACGAATACAGACCTTAAGTTAAGGACCATCAACAGCAAAACAAGGTTAAATACATTTTAAACTAGTAAATTAAAACTACACCTTTCCAATAAAAAACTGAAAAGCAGAAATAACAGATAAGTTATGAAAAATGTGATAATATGGCAGAATTAAGGTTATATAACGAGATAATCTCAGGTATTAAGAGAAATCTCTCAAGATAAAAAAATCAAGATCAGAAAATATCTGGACAACAAGAGACATACACACAAATAAAAGTCATACAAATTTGAAAACCAAAGTAGGAAAAAGATCTCTCTCCAATATGAACCAAACTAAAAATAGTAATTTTATTATTTTAAAAACGGAATTCAAGAAGAAATGCTATAAGGGACAGAAAAAAATATTATATACTGGTAATAAAATCAATGAACCAGAAAATATGACTATCATAAACATATATTCCTAAAAATAGAGCCTCAAAGTATTAAGATTTTCCAGTGTTGGACTTCTAATGCTTTGAAAGCAAGTTGTGGTCTTACACTTCATTTGAATGCCTTCATAAAGCTAAGAAAGTGTTTGATGTCTAATGGTGACTAAATAAATATTTTTATAAAATCTGAGGAAGGGCCCACCCTCACAGTCATATTCTTGTTCCCCAAAAAAGATTTGCATTTGATTCACAGAACTTATGGAACATATGGCTTATATGAAGGCGAATGAGTATCATTATTTGATGGCTGTAAGTTAAACGTCTGAGTTGTGCTTTCATTAGTCACACATTGGTAAACTTCAACAAATTTAGCAATCTGAAAGAATTTTATGCCCATATTTTGGTGAAAGGAGTAAAACAGTGAACAGTGGTCACATTAAGCAAGATAAAGCAACATAGAAAAATTTTGCCCTGAAGTTTCAAAATAGGAGACTCCTTGGCTGTGCAAATATTACATAATGAAAATAGATTTTGTTGCATGGGATATATAAAAGGATCACAAAATACATTAAGGCAATAAGACAACTAGGTTGAACTATATGAAACTGATAAAATTGATGTTTGTGTAGGTAAAAAAACTATTGAATAATGGCAGTTTCATGTGGTGCAACCTAAAGAAACTTTTTTAAAAAAACAAATAATAGCTTTTCAAGAAGGTTAGACAAGCAATTATGTTCAAAGGTAGACAAAATATATATTTTAAAAACTGAATTTGCAAAGATAAAATGCTTCTATCCTGGTTTTCATTACATTTCAGGGTTAATAATGCATGGCACACAGCTGCCTCCTTCTACTGCGCAATCACTCAGCTAAGACTATTGTCCTAACCCTGAGTTACTTGACTCTCTCTCATCCTACTGCCCACAACCAATGGCTGGCTGGTAAAGGGCATAAAAGGGTAGCTCCTTTGCATCAGGTGTGGATAACTCTGCAATTTATTCTCTAGAGCCTTCTCCCTATGAATTAAGTCAAGGCTGGCCTTGAACTGAAGTCACACTTACTCAGCTCTTTGCCCCTCTCAATTTGAATTCACTCCCTTCTTTACAGGAAGCTTTTCTGAAGAACCCTCCCTCAATAAATCACCAATATCTGAACCCTTGTCTCAGGATCTGCTTTTAAGGAACCTGATTTAAAATATCACACGAAGGAGAAGGGACAGGTGGCAGATGTGTGTGGTGAAATACAGAGAGTTCATTATCCCTTAGTGCCTCCATCAGAACAAGGTGCAAATGGATGGCAGTTTATTTTCTCTCCGTCCATAAAGTACAAGTATAGTCAGTAAATTCCAAAGGCCAGCATGTTATTTTACAAGAGCTTTAAAAATCATGTTTCTCAAAGTATAAAACTGTTATCCTGCCTACCTGCAACCATACATCTCTTTCCAATTACCAAATTCCTAATTCCTTAAATGATTTTATTTAAAAATGTTACAATGAAAAATTCCAGCTAGATACTATATGCCCAATGCCAGACAACACATGAGCTCGGGGCAGGTGTCCTTGCTACTAAGATTAAGCCAAAAAGAGAAATATGAAAAAGAAATTGATTGTTCTCAGTTTCCTGGAAAAAAATTTAAAAGTCAACTGTTTTATGATTAATTAAGTACACTTTAAGACTGGTAATTAGATAACCAGAAACATGCCCAGTTTCAAATTCCAGCCTGTCATTAAGGCATGTATTCTGTTGAAATACTCTTTTTGCCCTCTAGTGGAGAACCTAGCTAAAAATGATTGATAATTCATTTTGCAAAACCACTTCTCTTAAAATATCTGCTCATTGACATTCATTTTTTAATGTTAAAAGTCAAATTAATTTGCATTTAGTCATTTTGAACAGAATGTTCTTTGTGAATGGATTAAACACATTCATTCATTTTGAAAACAATTTGGCATCATCAAATAGTGTACATGTTTTGGTTTCCTGAAAAATCTTAAAACATTTTTAAAAACCCATTTTATGTTTGATAAAGTCTTTTTTCCAATTCCAACAATCTCAAATATTTTATACTTTAAATCATTTCAATAGCTATCTAATCTCCATTATCTTTAAAACTTGTCAGAAAAGTTTTAGAATTGAGAGCAAAGCTGTTTATTTCCATGATGATTGAAAATAAATTACCTCGGTTTATTCACACAGATTTCTAATCATACATAAAGTTAGAACATAAACAAACATTATTAATGAGGAGGTTTGAGGGATGTTTTTGCCTCCAAAATTCAAGATGACTTTTTTCAATAAATGTGGCTGCCTCAGTACAATTTTGTCAGAGTACTAGATGTTTAACGGTTCTCTTAGCCACTAACCTTTGCCAAGTGGAAAGTTCTGCCAAAAGAATGTTGGAGCCTGGAGATGAAATGTGAAAAGCATTGTGGAATTCATAAGCCCAGGCTCTGCCAGTAACTCATGCCATGGCCTTGGGTAGGTCACTTTGCATCTTTGGGCTTCAGTTTTCTTATCTGTACACTGAAGGAAGTCAGATGGCCTCAGCAGTTAGTTCTAGACCTGATTTACATATATGGTGCTGTGTTTGATCAAATGGAAGCCTGTGTGTGATTCCTGGGTGGTGGTGATGGTGAAGGTGGTAATGCCGCTTTATTGATAGACATTAGGGAGGTGTCTCAAAGAAAATTAATCAAGCATCAGCTTTTAAGCTATTCTGTAAAATTTTGTACAAATTATATATACTTTCTGAGCCTCAGTTTCTTCATATGTAAAAGAAAAAATAAACCCTACTTTATGATTGTTTTAAAATCTAAATAAAATGCTGCATGTGAAGTAAGTGGAATGTTGTCTACTTTTTCTAAATATGTTCCTTATAAAATTTCAGTGACTTCTCAACTCACTCCCTGCTTTTTTCCCCGCAGTTCAGATAACTCATTATGTTCAGGAAGGTGGAAGCTATCTAGTAATCTTAATTGATGCTAACTTCACATTATAGTTTCTGATTCCAGTTGCTTCTTCAATGCTCTGGCCTGCTTTCGTTTTCTCAAGTTTGCTCTGTTCTTTTTCTGTCTGTTTATGCTTGCTGCCCCATCTAGCTGGAATGCCCAGCCCACTCCCAGCCTTCACTTCTTTTCAGGCCTCAGATTCAACACCATTTTCTCATTAAGTCTTTCCTGATTCATCAGACTGGATCAGGACCTCAGATACATATACTCATACCTGCCCAAACGTCTTTTGCATGGCAGTTGTAACAGTTATCACTAAGTATTGAGTTTTTTTCTTCTTTAATTTGTTATCCTTACGTAGAAAATAAGGACTTGGAAAAGGCCCCCATGTCTCTGTCTGCTGGCTTTCCAGTGCATGGCCAGCACAAACACGGTGCTTTGCACCTAACAGATATTCAATACATCTTTATGAAATGAATAAATGTGTTTTGTCAACTTCTAGACTCCTGAGTTCCTAGACTTTATGTTGGAACAAAAAGGTTGCAAAGTCTATGCTTTTTGTTTTTAGTAAGAAATTAGGCTATTAGTTAGTCAAGATTTTGGTAACCTTGAACCAAATCACTTAATGTTCATTTTTCTAATTTTGAAGCTACATACAATTGTAGACTGCTTAACTCAAAGAGCTGTTTCTTTATTCTTAACATATACTCATAAAAGATTTTTCACATCTTTAGGTTTAAATATTTACAGCATATATTAGAAAAATAAATTGTTATTTCAAAGCCCTCTCAGCCTTTGAAGCAGTAGGGGAAGGTTAGAATTACTTTAGATTTTCCTTTCTCCAGATAAGTCATAATCTCTATGAACTCTTGTTGATTTATCTTTGTTAAAACATCAGAAGAAACCTCTGGCAAAAAAAATTTCAGAGGAGCTACCAAAAAAAAATCAACCCATGCTTGAAAATATGCCTATAATATTAATATTTTAGTTTTTATTGGATTTCTGCAGATTTACAAGGTCAATTCTCTGAGTAGCAATGCAATGATAATACCAATTTGCATGCTCTCAATAACATTACCAATATAAACTTTACACACGTACTAAATTTGAAAATAAATAAGTAGAAGAAGAAATGAACAAGGAAAGTCAACCTTCAATGTTTACAGGGTGAAATATCCAAGGAGTTTAAGAAAAGAATGCTCATGGCCTAGGAAGCAGGCTAAAGCCAGCTCGTGAAGGGGCCTCTCCCACCTACCCACTCTAGACATGAAAGTTTCTTTCCTTTCTCTGTCCTCCTACCTCATTCACACAACATCAGACCACCATGAAAACTCACCAGAGGTTCCAGAGTAGGTATGCCAACCCCTAATCCTCTATGATGGGGAAACAAAAGGAGTTAGCTGTCTATTGCTATTGTTTTTCATTTCTCCTATTTCCTATATGTGTATTTCTCATTCAGAATACATTTTGCTAGGTAGGCTCCCTCACTATTCTAATAGATGATTCTCCCTTGCCTTATTGTAAGTGGAGTGATTCTTTACATAGAGAAGACAGAAATAACGCATATAATTGAACTGAAAATACATCTGTTTGCTCACTCTCCTCCCCATTTTTCATTTCAGACAAGTTATATTCCTTCTTTATTCTTAATCTACAATCTCAAGAGCAGCTGCTTAGAAAAAGGCTAAGAAAAAATGATCAGTAAATATTCTGTTGACATATCATAAAGGTAAAATGTATTATAAGTAAATGCTTCATCTTTTTTAGCAAAAACATAATTCTAATATAAATAATTGCTATAATTTAAAATATCTTTATGAAAAGTGCACTTTAATTTTTTAAAAAAGGAAATCAGAAGAAAGTATGTTAGAAAAAAAAAATTAAAAATCTCTTGGTGACATTTCAAAAAAAAAAAAAAAAAGAAAGTACATGTTGGCAGCTATGGTATTTTTTCAAAGAGAAAGGACTTTTAATAGCTGAAGTAGCATACCAGAAAAAGTTATACACCTTCTGATTCAGTAAGTCTATGAATACTGAATGTGTAAACACTCAGGCCCAATTGTAAACATTACAAGCACATGGGGACAATTTGATTAACAGCTAAACCCAATATTTCATAACTTATTCTAACAAAAAAAATCCTAAGCTAATATACTAGATACGTTACAGTATATACTATATTATAGTATATATACATATACTCTCTCCATATGTATTTAATTTAAGTTGTGTTTCCTCTTACTTACTAGGAGTTATATGAGGAAAAAATAATTATAATCTAGTACTTATAAACATGCCAATATAATTTTTCTTTTAAAGTTTTTTATAAGAAAGTTCATTTTCTTGCTGAATCATTAGAGAATTTAAAAGGCAAAAAAAGAGAAATGTCTGTTATAGGGGAAGCATAGTGTTTTCTATGAGGTAAAAACTTTGAGGTTGCCCAGTTCTTGGGATTTCTAAATTTTTTAAGTTGTAAGTAGGCTTAGGAATCTGCTTTTTTCTTTTTATTTTTTTTTATTTTTTGAGATGGAGTCTCACTCTGTCGCCAGGCTGGAGTGCAGTGGCGCGATTTGGGCTCACTGCAATCTCCACCTCCTGGGTTCAAGCGATTCTCCTGCCTCAGCCTCTTGAGTAGCTGGGACTACAAGTGCGTGCCAACACGCTCAGCTCATTTTTTGTATTTTTAGTAGAGATGGGGTTTCACCATGTTGGCCAGGATGATCTGGAACTCCAGACCTCATGATCCACCTGCCTCAGCCTCACAAAGTGCTGGGTTTACAGGCGTGAGCCACCATGCCCGGCCAGGAATCTGCACTTTTCTAAAGCTCCCCAGATAATTCTGAAGAAAACAGCCCAATCTGAGTCCTAAAGTTAGGGTTTTGAAACCGAACTAAACGTCCTACTATTACAGCTGAAGAGACAGAAACCTGCAGGAAGACAACGAAATGTGTGGCACAATAACATTTATGTAAATATGTCATATGCACACAAAATAACACTGCAACTTTTGAGAGAAAATGCACAAACATACACATCACATAGTTTAGCATATTTCTCTGGGGGCAGAAAGGAAAGAAGGGTGAGAAATGGGAATTAAAGGAAATACATATGTGAATAAATCAGAAATCAATAAAAAAATAGGCCGTAATAAAAGGAAAAAGGTATTGAAGATGAGAGTAATGGCCTACGAGTTATACTGATGGATTGTTTCTTCGCTCCAGCACCAAAATTCTACTATAATAGCTAGACGCTAAAAAATGTATAAAGCTGAATATCGAAGTTGGAATGTGACAGTTTTACTTTCATATATCACTTGTTCCTGGTAACAATTCTGTAATAGTGATTCTATTTTGTTGTTGTTGTTGTTGTTGTTTGTCATTTCACAGGTAAAAAAGTTAAAACAAGAGTTTGAATTACTTTTTCAAGTATAGGCATACAACAATTCATTGATTCTGCAAAATAAATTCAGCAACTGATGCCTCATTACAAATAGACTCTACAGATGAATTTTAACTTGCATTTCACTATAAGTAGAGTGACTGTATGCTTACTCATCAAACAGGACACTTCTGATAAAAAAGGGGCACTAAAAATATTGAAATCATATAATTTTAAAAATATTTATTGACTGGAAGGGTTTATTATAGTGGTAGACATAAATATTTCTCTTCAAAACACTTTTTTTTATTTTATTTTTTATTTTTAGACAGAATCTTGCTCTGTCACCCAGACTGGAGTGCAGTAGTGCAATCCCGCCTTACTGCAACCTCTGCCTCCTGGGTTCAAGTGATTCTCTTGCCTCAGCCTCCCTAGTAGCTGGGACTACAGGCATGTGCCACCATGCTCAGCTAATTTTTTTGTTGTTGTTGTATTTTTAGCAGAGACAAGGTTTCACCATGTTGGATGTTGGTCAGGCTGGTCTTGAACTCCTGACCTCAAATGATCGGCATACCTCAGCCTCCCAAAGTGCTAGGATTACAGGCATGAGCCACCGCACCCAGCCTTAAAACTACTTAAAAAATAAAATTCTTCAAAAAATAGAACAAAACATTATATACATATATAATGTTTCTATTCATATATGTGTCTGTGTGTGTGTGTATACATATATATTATATATATGTATACACACACACATATATATGTATGGGCCACTTAAACATATATATATTATATGTTTATAATATATATATGTTTAAATGGCTCAGACTGATCAGAACACATTATCATCTACATAGGAGTATACATTTTCCTGTCTATGTGAGAGAGCTTAAAGGTCATGCCCTGACCTCTAGGAATGACAACAGCCTGCGGCCTGCGAGTGAGAGTGTTCAGGCTGTGAGGGGTTCTGGGCAAGAAGAATGGAGAGGTAGGAGATGAACAGCCTGCTCTGGCTATGAAGTGAAAGCTATAGTGGTAGAGATTTTTTAACAGACTACTACTGTTATATAAATACTGAACAGACTACTACTGTTATATATAAATACTGAAATATGCAAATGGAAAGGCTAGAGAAATCTAGAACTAGCCCTTGCATAAAAACTTACAATAGGATTTAATGGCAGTGGAAGAAAGGGGAGAATCTACAGTATATGTGAAGAAATCTGCCATACTTTTTATCTCTTTCATGAGACAGAAGCAGACTTGAAACAAAATAGTGTATGGTTACAAACAACACACAAAGATCATGCATTTTTAGAAAACTAAAAGTGAAATAAAATGGCTCCACTGTTGCAAACTTGGCATCAAATAATTTTTTTTTAAATGAAAAAAAAAATATCCTCAAGGATGGCTGTGAATTTTCTCCTGGGGCTTTAAAGCTGTCTCTCTGTCTATAAAGATCCTATTTTTGCTTGTAAAACCTCTCAAGCTTTCACTGTAAATAGAGCCTTCTTGCTTAGGAAATCTCAGCCTTGCTTTTGCCAACAGATCAGAAAAGTCATCCTGACTGTGAAGGCTTAGTCCTCACTCCTCTAGTTTCTATTCACAGACTGGCCATGTGTTTCTCATTTGTTTGCTGGTGCAAACTGGCAGAGTAGAGACTCAAGGGAGAAAACAATAAGTGATAACTTCCTGTCTACATGGCTTGTAGCTATGCTAAATAAAAGGGAGAAAATGTAGTTGGAATAAGAAAAGAGAACAAAGTGCATAAAACTGAGTAATTAAGTGGGAATACTGAAAGTAGGCCAGAAAAATTAGAATTTTAGGGTGACTTAAAAAGAGAGGTATACCTTGGAAATTATGAGAGTAGAAGATAGAAGAAATGAGAAGGGGTGATTGGAAAGAAGAAAAGTCATGGACAGTGATAAGCTTTCTACTTAGACACTTTATGTGTGTGTTAGTTTTCTCACCTCAGGGCCAGGTAAGTAAGCTGAGACACATGTGGCCACATATTTATGGTGCCTAGGAAGAATATTATTTTTCTAAATGAGCTGAATTTTTAAAAATAGAAAATGGACTCCAGTAGGCCTTCATCTAGACATAAACAGGTGTGTTGTACATGGTACTTTGCTACCTTCAAAGATAAAAAATAATTTAAATGCATTGTAAAATGGGGGAAAAATGGACAAAATGACTACAGTAGAGTAGATACAATTTTAAAATATTAACCCACACAGATACATCTTTCTTTTGTACCCTTTCTTGTTTCAGAAATATACATAGTCCAAAGCATAATATATCAAAAACAAAGAAAATATCCTGAAGACTTTTATTTTGTTTTTGTTTGCTTTTTGTGACAGGGTCTCACTTTGTTGCGCAGCCCAGAATGTGATGGCACAATCACGGTTCAGTGCAGCCTCTACTTCCTGGGCTCAAACAATCCTCCCACCTCAGCCTCCTGAGTAGCTGGGACCACAGGTGCACAAAACCATGCTCAGCTAATTTTTTTTTTTTTTTTTTTTGTAGAGACACAGTCTCCCTATGTTGTCCAGGCTGGTCTCTGGCTCCTGGGCTCAAGCAAGCCTCAAAGTGTTGGGATTACAGGCATAAGCCACCTTAAGTTTTAACAGCCAAAGTTTTGATCTGCAGGAGCCTGGACTTCAAAATTAGAACACAAATATAAAATTTCATGAGTATATATGTATATATGTTTATACATGTACATATACTATAAGTCATTGAGCTATGTATACCTTCTCAGTCCTTAACGTTTAAGCAGCAACCATCCTCTGAACTTCAAACTACCTGTTTCTACTTTTCTTTGCCTCAGAGCTCTTTCCGGGGATTGATGCTGCCCCACCCCCTCTCCTCAACTAATGACTGCCAGAATTTCCCTCCTCCACCCCTCAGACAGCAGGGCTCTGAGCTGTGTTTCCCTACAGCAGCTCCCAGAGTTCCCCAGCCATATAAAGCTCCAGTTCCCCACAGTGGTCACCTGCTTGCTCACACACTCTTTACCAGATGCCTCTCCTCCTTGTCTCAGTCCCCACTCCCCTAACAGGTATTTCCTGGAACCACCTCCCAAAATAACTACTCATAAGTGATGGTCTTCTCAGAGAAAACCAAACAAAGGTACAATCACCCTCATTATTGATTATTCACAGCAGTTATGTCCTTAAAGCCTCCATGAGCATGGAATTCGTGAATACTAAACCATTTCTCCTGGGGAAAACCTGGATTAGGTTATTGCAAGTCTCTGGTTACATTTTCATCAACCAATCAATAAATAACCTGTTTTATGTGTGTTTACTGTTTAAAGACACATGTTTAATATATTATTAATTCATTAGCACCAAACTCATGGCCAACAGCACTATAACTCAAGCCTAAGAGTAACTTACCTAACATACTTATTTTCTCTTTAAGACACACCGCAGCCTTCTTGAGCACAGGAACATCAGAAAGCCCTTCAACACTATGCTTGGGAGCCATTTTAAACAGCAAAATTACCAACAAAACACACAGAGATGCAAACAAAAACATGATACCGGACAGAATGCAAAAAGGACAATTTTTTTTTTTTTTTTTTAGACTGAGTTTCGCTCTTATTGCCCAGGCTGGAGTATAATGGCGTGATCTCGGCTCACTGCAACCTCTGCCTCCCGGGTTCAAGCAATTCTCCTGCCTCAGCCTCCTGAGTAGCTGGGATTACAGGTGTGCACCACCACACCTGGCTAATTTTTTGTATTTTTAGTAGAGATGTGGTTTCACCATGTTGGCCAGGCTGGTCTCCAACTCCTGACCTCGGGTGATCACCCACCTTGGCCTCCCAAAGTGCTGGGATTACAGGCGTGAGCCACCGCACCTGGCTTTTAAAAAGGACAATTGTTTACAGCATGACAGCAAGAAAGCAGAGCATTGCCTTGTCCAACCTAAGCTGGGAACATAGAGGATTCGAATTTCTCCCTTTTCTGTGAATGTCCACAAATGACTAGAAGAGCAAACACAATGAGTGCTGATTTGGGGTTACAAATAAATTTTAGTGAGTAGATGAACTCAAAAATACAGACTGTTTTGGAGTTCCCTATGACAAAGGGGACATGAACAGAAGAACAGAGAAAGATATGTAGGGCATCCAAGAGAATGGTTCTGAGATAAAGTTCACTTTGCTCCCAGCAAGCAGGTAATAATGTTCTCCCATGTAAGCTGTAGGGCCACAAAAGTAACTGACCTACAGTTGATAAGGACATGCCATTCTAGGAAGAAAAAAGGATGTAACCATGTATTATACGGCTCATGGTTATATAACAGAAAGGAATGAGAACACCACAGGAGAAGGTTGGATGCCCCCTGCCTCCACAACCCCACCCTACCTATGCTCCCAACACACTCCATCAGATCTGTGGAAACTGGATATAGCCTTCAATAAAAGAAATATCCTCAACGGAGTGACATTATTCTAAATGAACTGGTAAATCCATAAGTTGACTCAGATTTAGTCTTTACTTGAAATAGACATAATCATAATAATTCAAGCATCTGGGGCTCCTAGTGAAAAAGTTAGGTAATTGTAGAAATTGTTCATCATTAATAGATCTTTACTACCTTGCCTATAAAGTGGGAAATAGCATATTATGTCACACCCTAGATAGACACCAAGACAAGCACAATAAATGAATACACGATGACCTATAATATGCATGAGATGCCTTGGCACAGGAAAAGAGTATAGAAATTGAAAGGAGAAAACAAATCATTTTGAGTAGTGATGCATGGAGAAATGTCACAAAAGAGGAGAGATAATTTAACTCGGACTTAAAGTACAAGAATGGTTTGTGTAAGCAAGGAGAACATAGAAGAGTATTTTATTTGGGAAAATGCATGAACAAGTAGAACAGTAAGGAATTTCCAAGGCGTGCCTAGAGGAAAATAAGAAAATCAGTTTAAGTAAAGTAAAATAATAATAATAAAGACTAGTGTGAAAAAATATAAGAATGCATTCAACTTGGTGAATGACTCAATATAAGGACAAAGCAGAAAAAGCATAAAGCATAACAGATGAATCAAGTTTTGAGTTTGGGGACTGAAAATTGTGGTTTTAATGACAGAAGTAGAAAAGCCAGTGCAGAACTAGTTTGAGACAAAATGAATGATGAGTTTGAGGTGACAACATGACATCCTAGGGGAAATGATAAGCAAGCAGCTAAAGATATGAAACTGGAGAAGCAGAATGGGAAGTGTGGATTTGAGACTTATCAGTACTAAGATAATCACTAAGGCCTGTGAGTGGGTAAATAACTGAAGTGAGGCAATTAGAAAGAAGAGGTAGAGGAGCAAGAAGTGTCCACAAAGAAAGCAAAGAAGGAGCAGTTGGAAAGTTAGAATGTGCATATTATCCCAAGAGCAGAGTGAGGAGAGAAATGCAAGAGGAAATGATCAACTGTGTCAGGAAATTCAGCTGAATTTGCTGACAACCAGTTTACCCTTGACAGAGCAATTTCAGTAGAGTGGTAGAGGTGAAAGTCAGAATGCTTTCAAGAACGGGCTGAAGAGTGAGTTTGTAGAAAGGGGATGGAGATAGTGGCTATTGACCACTTTGAGATAAAGAAAATTTTGAAACTGATAGATTTGCAGCATCATCAAGAAAAAGGATGAAGTGCTCCTTTTGTATTGTTTTGTTTTGTTTTTTAGGCTTCTGCATACAAAGGGGAGGAATCCAATGGAGAAGAATGGACAATTTTGGAGAGCAGTAAGAATGACAATCCCAGAAAGCTTAGTGATAATAAGATCTAACTTTTATATGTTTTTCATTATCTTCAGGCACTTTTACACATATTTGTCCACTTTATTTTCATAATACTCTAATAAAGTAGGTACTATTATTATTCTCATTTTAAAAATGAGTAAACGGTGGCATTCAGAGTCTAAAGGACTTGCCCAATAGCACCATCTAAAAAGGGTTGGGTCAAGAAATAACCTCAGACAAAGGAACTAGAGGTATCATCCACTTACCTGCTGGGCTATCTCACTTTCAAGATAAAAGAATTTTTGCAATCTATCCTTCTGTCAAAGGGCTAATATCCAGAATCTACAAGGAACTTAAATAAATTTACAAGAAAAAAACAACCCCATCAAAAAGTGGGCAAAGGATATGAACAAAAACTTCTCAAAAGAAGACATTTATGCAGCCAACAAACACATGAAAAAAAGCTCATCAACACTGGTCATTAGAGAAATGCAAAACAAAATCACAATGAGATACAATTTCATGCCAATTAGAATGGTGATCATTAAAAAGTCAGGAAACAACAGAGGCTGGAGAAGATGTGGAGAGAGAAGAACTCTTTTACACTGTTGGTGGGAGTGTAAATTAGTTCAACCACTGTGGAAGACAGTGAGGCTATTCCTCAAGGATCTAGAACCAGAAATACCATTTGATCCAGCAATCCCATTACTGAGTATATACCCAAAGAATTATAAATCATTCTACTATAAAGACACATGCACACGTATGTTTATTGCAGCACTATTCACAACAGCAAAGACTTGAAACCAACCCAAATGCCCATCAATGATAGACTGGATAAAGAAAATGTGGCACATATACACCATGGAATACTATACAGCCATAAAAAGGATGAGTTCATGTCTTTTGCAGGGACATGGATGAAGCTGGAAACCATCATTCTCAGCAAACTACACAGGAACAGGAAACCAAACTCTGCATGTTCTCACTCATAAGTGGGAGTTGAACAATGAGAATACATGGACACAGAGAGGGGAACATCACACACTGGGGCCTGTTGGGGGGTGGGGGGCTAGGAGAGGGATAGCATTAGGAGAAATACCTAATGTAGATGACGGGTTGATGGGCGCAGCAAACCACCGTGGCACATGTATACCTATGTAACAAACCTGCTTGTTCTGCATATGTATCCCAGAACTCAAAGTATAATTAAAACAAAAAAAAGAAAAGAAAGTAAAAGGAATGATTTCCTTCATGAGGCTGCAAGGAAGTGAAGAAGGTAGTTGTACTGTTTTATTCCAGGATGAAAAGAAACTACCTGAGCATCCTTATAGGATATGATGCACCCAGTTATAAAGTTCCCTCTTGAAAGTAAAAAAGTAAGGGAGGGATTAAGGTGAAGATTTAGGACATAAGGAGTTTGATGAAAATTTAGAAGAGTGCACACTGCAGACTCAGCAGAAGAAGAATACAACCTGTTGAACACCTATTGTAGCCCAGTTGAAGAGGGACTCTAAAGATTGGTAAGACAAGTTCAGCGTGGTTCTCCAGAGGGAAGGATGGGAAGATTTGAGTTTGGAGATAGGCCAGTAGGCAAAGCTGTAAGGTCAGACTTGGGAATTGTATTAGAGTATTGGAGAAAAGTTAATTAAATAACAGATTATGTCTTACAATTAAAGGCATTAAGTTATTTCAAGTAAAAAGAAAAAATCCTGATAAATTAGTATGCTATTCACACAATATCTAACAAACAATGTTTGTAAACATAGACATCAAATTGGTAATTCATGTACTTTAATAAGGCAATACAGATTCAAGACTAAGCAATTGAACATTCCATTAAAAATGTTGTATTACTATCTTATTATTATTACTATTATTATTTTGGTTATGAATGGTTCTTTATTCAGTATCAATAAATCTCACACTCAGAAAGACAAAATCTATTATGAGAATTATGTGGACTGAAAATAGTTGTCTGATTTCACACAGCTTTTGTTCTTCTCAGCCTAATCAAACAAAGGCTGACATATGGATGAAATAGAGTCTATCCTTGCTGAACAGTTCCAGAAAACACTTTCAAAATATCAAAAGAATGAGCTATATCATGTAATTGATATCTGTAAATTAAATCATAACCTTATCATAGATGACAATTTATAAGTAAATGGTAATATTATTGTCAGAATTATTAACTCAAATAACTAAATGGATTTCATGGCTGTTGGCAAATATTAAATCAGAAAGAATTTCAAATAATATAAAATAATTTTTTAAATATTATACTTTCTCTCATATACTTATTTTCTAGACCAAGAGTGGGACACAAAGGTCAGAAAAATGTCATATTGAATGTTGCCTAAAAACATTCATTGGCCAAAAATGGATATTTTGAAATTTGTTTAATCAAAATTGATCATTCAGTTGTCATAGAAGCTATTAAATATAAAAATCTAATTTTTCCTTATATAATAGTGTTATAGTTTTTGCTTTTGGATGACTGTTTGCATTTAGGCAGGGTTTATTGACTTTTTTTCTTTAAAAATGCCTCAGGCTCTGAGGAGTATTATCCAACTACATTCTGGAAGATGATCTTGATTGATATCTAAGTATAGAGATGTATTTAATTGGAGATATATATCTTGTAGAAAAAATGCTTTTAAACAGGATTTTGAATTTCACAAAAAGATTTAATTAAAGTTTAATCAGTCAATTATTTTAGGAAATTTTCAGGGTCTGAGCATCTGTACTACTCAGGATGCCCTTATCAGAAGAGCAAAGGGCACTTATATGTAAGCCCCATGTAGTTTAATTGCTTGTTCCTAGAAAACATTTATGATTCAATTCCAAAGTCAACTATAAATATTTTTTACTTGTTTTGTATCATACACGCTCAGACAGACAGACACACACACACACACACACACACACACTTCAGGTACGAAGCACTTCATTATTTTTTACACATCGCGTTACTATACACAGTGAAGCAGACAGGTACATTTTAAAGTAAAATGTGAATATTATTTTGCAGATACCCACAGTAATTCTAAGTCATTTTTTGCCCATTGACTCTAAGTGCCTCCTCAACAAGGCACTGTAATTTAAAGAAGCTTTTTAGGAACACTGAACTAAGACTAGAATATAAATTAATAATGGCGTTTTGTGAGGTTTTGAAAAATGTCTTGGAATTTCCACCATGGAGTTAGAACATGAAACAGTGAAAAATACAAATCAGGGAATGACTTTGGAAAAATATATAAATGTTTATTATTTCCCAAGTTCAATTATTATCTGCTTATAAGGTAATGTGCTTTCACACAAATATTTAATATTCTTTATACATTTAGATATTTAATATTTAAATATTCCTAACACATAAGTTTCCTCCACATTTATAAGTTTTAAAAGTCAAGCATAGTGAAGGTTCACAGCACAGAATAGTCCTCATTTTGGGGAGGAGTTCTCACCTTGTTGCATGCGTTGTGACTGAGGAGGGTGTGAGAATTCTCCTGTTCATCACTCAAGGAGAAGGACAGATGACTGAAGGGTCCTGGGGCAAGACAGTCAGCATGTGAGAGGGTCTGTGGATGCAGCAGTGACTTAGCAGGAGGATAGAGTTTAGTCTGATATAAAGGATGGAGCGAGACAGGCTTGGGAGGGACTGTTACATCCTGGGGGGAAGAAGAAAGGCATAAGAGGATGTTAGTGTAAAAAAGTCAAGCACGCTTGGAATTAGGTCTATGATAGACATAGGTCAGAATCTCTTACCAGTAAGAAGAAAACCTCTCCTCATGAGGTGGTGTCCCTCATGAGACAACTGCTTTCGGTGTATATTGTGTGTCTCTTTCAAAAATTCCTTTCATTCCCTGCCTCCAGCATCTTCTGCAGAACAAAACAAGTGCCTGCAGAATGTCTCCTGAAGGGCACCAGGTTTATTTTTGAAAGTATTAAGGGAGATATGTGTAAGGAAGAAGAGAATCCATCCAAAAGAAGTGGGCTGGGTTTAGGAACATCTTCATGGAAGAGGTAGGTAGTCATGCAAATTAATTTAAAGATGCTTGTGATTTGGTCTGGAAGAAATCAGGAAGTCAAGGGGAGGGCATTGTGGAAAATATTAACGTGAGTGGAGGGGCAGAAGTACAAGGTTTAGTTCATGACATAGTAAGTTTCGGAGTTGAGTTTGTCATGGATAAGGAATCAGGGAAGGGTGGGTCTGGAAAGAATGAATGAGGTCTTCAATTCTAGGCAATGTGTTGTTTTGGAGAGAAACTGGTGGTGCAACAAATAGAGGAGTGCAACTGCAAAGAAAGGAGGTTACGAGGCCTTAACTAAAGTGGATCTTCAACATGGAAAAACGATGAGTGGCTTTGAGGAAGTTGGAACTACTACATGAGGCCATGAATTATGTGAATGGAGCAAGGAAATCAAAAGAGTAAGAAGTCTTGAGGCTACAAAGAAAAGTTGCAAAAGGGCCTACATACAGGTATACGTCTTCCACAAATCAAGCAAATACAAATATGTATCTTACTTTACACACACAGCACATGCATACACTTATTATTTTAAAAAGATAGCATCTAGCAAAGACATGGAATCAGTACAAATGCCTATCAATGATAGATTAGATAAAGAAAATGTGGTACATATACGCCATGGAATACTATGTGGCCATAAAAAGGAACAAGATCATGTTCTTTGCAGAGACATGGATGGAGCTGGAAGCCATTATCCTCAGCAAACTAATACAGGAACAGTAAAACCAAACACCACATGTTCTCCCTTACAAGTGGGAGCTGAAAAATAAGAACACATGGACACATGGTGAGGGAACAACACATATTGGGGCTTGTCCAGGGTTGTGGGAAGAGAGAGAGCATCAGGAAGAATAGCTAAGGGATGCTGGACATAATACCTAGGTGATGTGCTGAACCATCCAGCAAACCACCATGGCACACGTTTACCTATGTAATAAACCTGGACATCCTGCACATGTACCCTGGAACTTAAAAGTTGAAGAAAAAATAAAAATTTAAATTTGAAATTTAAAAAGATAATAACCTCTTTACAATGTTTTGTGTCTTGTTTGATTTTTTTATTTGACAATTTTGGAATTTTTCTGTATCAGTACATGAAAGCTATTTATTTTCTACCAAGACACGTTACTGAATTATGGTACTGATTGTAATTGTCGTTCACTTGATTCTCTTAGAAGTTTTGGGTCAATCCAAAAAGATCAATTCACCTAACAGAGTGATAAATTTGTCTCCTCTTTGCCAGTTATGATACTTTTCATTTCTTCCATTTGTCTAATTTCATTGGTTAATGCCTCTAACATTGAATGAAAATGAAATGAAAGCCATGTCAGTGGGTAGCTTTAATGGAACATATGTAGTACTTGTCCATTAAAGATGATTCTGACTTATAATTTTGTTTTATTTCTAAATAAAACATTTCATTGTTTTACCAAGTAATTACACAAATTATTAATCAGTGTGAAAGTGATTAATATGACAACTGAGTAGCAAACACAAGACTAACTATGTGAGAAAAGGACAGTGTTGTTATTGATAGTTGAAGGTGCTTAGGTAAAGTGGTTTGAACAGTCTCTGGTTTATACTCAGGCTTCAGTTTTTTCTTGGAGGGTGTAAAAATCAATTCTCAGGTTGTCAGGGGGCAAGCCCATGGTGATCCATGGAAAGCAATGAAATCACCAAATGTGCTTATCCGGTGGAATCAAGTTCTATCCAATCAAGAGGAAAATGTTTGCAGAGAGTGTGCTACTCTGTGTTTTGTGCCTCTAAGTTCACTTTTGCCAATCTTCAGCTCTTAGGAGTAGGTCAAACCTGAATGTTTCTGTAGGATCAGGTGTTGTCCTCACTCTACCCAGGCAGCTGGGCAGGGAGGGAGAGCAGAATCTTACCAGCACTTGGACAGGCAAAAGAGAGCTAAGAACCTTGGCCAAGCTCACTTGAGTACTGTCAGTTGCCAATACAATACAAAGATGAAAGGATTCTTAGTGGTGACAGCTTCAATATTTATGTTTCAATCTGTGCTAATTGCCTTCTATGTTTGTATACATTATTATCCTGTGATTCTCTTTAGCATAATTCTGGGTAGTTAATTTGCCTCTCTCCCATGTTCGATCTCCTATTTCTTTTTTCTTTTCTTTTTTTTTTTTTTTTTTTTTTTGAGACAGAGTCTCGCTCTGTCGCCCAGGCTGGAGAGCAGTGGCGCGATCTCGGCTCACTGCAAGCTCCGCCTCCCAGGTTCACACCATTCTCCTGCCTCAGCCTCCCGAGTACCTGGGACTACAGGCGCCTGCCACCAGGCCCGGCTAATTTTTTGTATTTTTAGTAGAGACAGGGTTTCACCCTGTTAGCCAGAATGATCTCGATCTCCCGACCTCATGATCTGCTCGCCTCGGCCTCCCAAAGTGCTGGGATTGCATGCGTGAGCCACCGCGCCCTGCCTGGATCTCCTGTTTCTAATAGCCTGTGTCTTACATTTTTTTGGTTTTCTCTCATATTGACTGGACCCTAAAGGAGCTTCCTGGGAAAATGGAGTATTGGAAGCCAATTTCCAATAACCTGCATGTTGAAAACTGACTTTCTTCTACTCTTACATTTGATTGTTTGAATATGAAATTCCAGGTTGGAAAATAATTTCTTTCAGAATTTTGAAAGTATTATTATACTGGGTTATTTTATTGTCCAGTGTGGTTTAGAAGCCCAGCCATTTTGATTTCTGATTATTTGTAAATGACCCTTTTTGTTGTACTCTCTCTCTGGAAGCACACAGGATTTCTTTTTGTCCTCAATAATCTGAAAATTCCCCAGTATGTGGTGTGGGTATATCTTCAACTACTTTTGTAGGAATTTGATGCTCTTTTATATGTAACATTTTGGAAAATTTTCATGAATTATTTTATCATTTCTTTCTCTTTCTCTTCTCTCTTCTCTTTCTGGATGTTGGACTTTTTTAGATAGTCCTCAAATTCTCATCTCATTTCCTTTTGCTCATCAGCTTGAGAGGTTTAGTCAATTTGTCCTCTGTATTAGTCTGTTCTCATACTGCTATAAAGAACTATCTGAGACTCAGTAATTTATAAAGGAAAGAGGTTTAATTGACTCACAGTTCCACAGGCTGTACAAGAAGCATGGGTGGGAGGTCTCAGGAAGCTTATAATTACGGCCGAAGGGAAGCAAGCACATCTTACCATGGCGGAGCAGGAGAGTGAAGGGGAAGTGCTGCACGTATTAAACAACCTGATCTCATGAGAACTGTCTCACTGTCATGACAACAGCAAGAGGAAAATCTGCCCCCATGATCCAATCACCTCACACCAAGTCCCTCCCCCAACACTGGAGATTACAATTCAACAAGAGATTTGGGTGGGGACACAGGGCCAAACCATATCATCCTCCAACTAAGGTGACCTAGGATAGAGAGGTTTCCCAGGAATGGTAATTTTAGTGCTAAGACAAACTGCGATGAGTTAGTCACCCTCCTCCAACTTTTATATTGCATTCTTTGTTTCTGCAATCTTGTGTTTAATTTCCAAGAGGCCCTTTTATTTTCCAAGTACTCTTTTTTTGTTTTTTTAGTATTCTGTTCTGATTTTATAGAGGCACTATCTTATCTATCTGTAAAAATATTGATGTTCTTGAGTTTTTTGTCTCTAAATAGTGTTTCCTCTGTTTTTTGTTTGTTTGCTTGTTTTATTTCTTGTTTGGTCATTTTTTTTTTTGGTTTGGTTTTCTGTTCATATTTCATATTGGAGGTCTTCCTCAGGTATCTGGATATCTTTAATTATCTGCTAATATTTTAGAGTCAGGAATTAAGAGCACTTTGGAAACTCTGAGCACATGGATCAGGCTATTTGAGTTTCACTGTACAGGGAAACCCCATCTCAATAACTTGAAAGCTTTCCTCTTTGTATTGGTCAGATTCCTCAAAAAAGACATTTTCAATCTCCTGGTTAGAAGGCAAAGGCCTGGCTACAAGTGTTCTGAGATGTGAATAGAAGACACAGTGTGTGTCGGCATTAACCCCTCATAGCATCACTTAGTCCCCTGTTTTCAGAAGAGCTCCACTGCTCTCCACTATGCCAGGAGGTCCCAGGCCAGAAATCCTGTTTTCCTCTCTCCAGCATGTGAATTATTCTTTTAAAATGGTAGTTAATCAGTCACGAAGAAATATGAATTTGGGGATAGCTACTTCTTAAATAGCTTTTACCTTTTCTTCCTTTTTTCAGCTACCATTTCTTTACCTTCCTTTCAGAGGTATCAAGCACCTCCAAATCCTAAGCCTTCTGAGAACTCTAACGTAGAAATGGAATCAGTACTTGGCTTTCTCCCTGGCCAGCCTAGGACTTAGCTTTCTTGGGTTGCTATGTCAGTTTTTCCTCATCAGGATATTTTTCTGCCTCTAAAATTTTATTGCTATGTCTCCTCTTCTTACTTCCCATACTTGTAGACTATATCTTTACAATACATCTTTACAATAATTTTAAGGAAATATTGGGAAGGAGCATATTTAGAGGCACTGTTCAATCCACCATCCCTTACTGAAAGTCCTTAAGGGTTCTGTTTTGTTTATTTAATAAAGATGGCGCTTAAAGTCTAAGGAGACAATTACATTATTTTCCCCTTGCATTAAATCCCACTTGGTGAGAACACAGCATTCTTCAATGTTCTACTGAGTTCTGTTTCCTACTAAATTGAGATATCTGCATTGATATTTATAACTGAGTTTGGGCTGAAGTTTCCTTTTCGTGCAACTTCTGCTGGGTTTTATAACAATGTTATACTTGCTACAGAAAATTATTTAGAAGATATGCTTGCATTACTATAATCTACAACTCTGCTATTAGAGTTGTCATCATGAACTGCATAATGACATTTCAGCCAACAACGAACTGCATATACAATGGTGGTCCCATTTTTACTGAATCTTTTCAATGTGTAGATATGCTTAGATTCACAAATACTTAACACTGTGTGACAGTTGCCTACAGTATTCACTACAGTACTATGCTGTACAGGTTTGTAGCCTAGGAGCAATAGGCTATACTATACCCTATAGCTTAGGTGTGTAGTAGGCTATACCATCTAGGCTTGTGTAAGGTAAAATCTATGAGGCTTGCGCAAAAAAGAATTCCCCTAACTAGTACAGTTGCTATGGAAAACAGCGTGGAGATTCCTTAAAGAACTAAAAGTAGAACTACCATTTGATCCAGCAATCCCACTACTGGGTATCTACCCAGAGGAAAAGAAGTCATTATTTGAAAAAGATGCTTGCACACACATGTTTATAGCAGCACAATTCACAATTGCAAAATCATGGAACCAACCCAAATGCCCATCAATCAATGACTGGATAAAGAAACTGTGGTATATATACACTATAGACAACGGAATACTACTCAGCCATAAAAAGGAGTGAATTAACAGCATTTGCAGTGACCTGGATGAGACTGGAGACTATTATTCTAAGTGAAGTAACTCAGTAATGGAAAATCAAACATCGTATGTTCTCAGTGATATGTGGGAGCTAAGCTATGAGGATGCAAAGGCCTAAGAATGATACAATGGACTTTGGGGACTTGAGGGGAAGAGCGCAAGGGGGTCAAGGGATAAAAGACAACAGATATGGTGCAGTATATACTGCTCGGGGGATGGGAGAACCAGGGTCTCACAAATCCCCACTAAAGAACTTATTCATGTAACCAAATAACACCTATATCCCAATAACTTATGGAAAAATGAAATAATAATAATAATAAAAGAATTCCCCTAAGGATGGATTTCTCAGAATGTATTTCCATTGTTAAGCAACACATAACTGAATTTGTTCCTTAAAAGATTGTTCGAATTTCCCTGGGAATCTATTTGTGACCTGGAGCTTTTTGAGGGTAACTTTTCATTTTTTTTTTTTTTTCAGTTTTTCTTTTGGTAATTGGTTTTACTGGAGTTTTATTTTTATATTTTTCTAGGTATTTTTGCTATAAAATATTTATTTCCTGTGGATTTCCTAATTCACTTGCATAAGGGTGAGAGAAGCAGCGTCATATTTTGTGTCCTCTATATTGTTAGTTATTTTCATGTTTATTTCTCATTTCATATTTTATATTTTCTCCCTTTTTATTGATCTGTTTAACAGTTTGCTATTTTGCACTTTTTTCAAAGAATACATGCTATTATGAGTTCTACAACTGTTCTGCTTTCTAGCTATTTATCGTTTTCTAATCCTATAAAGTCCTTTTCAGTTATTTCCTTATGCAAAGAATAAGGATTTTCTCCTTAAATAATGTTTCCTCTAAATATTTGTTTTATTTTTGTTTTTAAATTTTCCAAATTGAATGCTTACTTGGTTGACCTTTATTACTCTTCTTATTCATTTAGCATTTTTACATTATAAATTTCCTTTCAAGGACTATTTCAACTATATCTTATCAGTTCTAATAGACAATAATTTGAAAAACAATGATTTCATTAGCTTACTTTTCCAGACAGAAATTTTATTTTCTATTTTTTCAAGTTAGATCTTCTTTTTATTTTTTAAAAGGCTTAGTTTTCATATAATTACAAAGTAATATAAGCTTCTTATAGAAAGATCAGAAGACATATGCAAGCCAAAAAGACAATATTAAAAATACTCTCAGTGAATCCAAAGAAATTTTTCAAACACCCTTTTTTGAAGGTATCACATTTTGTGATTTCAAAGTATATTACAAAACCACAGTAATCAAAACAGTATGGCACTGTCATAAAAGCAGACTATAGACCAATGGAACAAAAATAAATCTACCCATTATGGTTGGACAACTAATCTTTGGCAAGGTGAAAGGATAGTCTCCTCAATAAATGGTGTGGTGAAAACTGTATGTCCTCATGCAGAAGAATGAAACTGGATCCTTATTTCACACAATATACAAAAATCAACTCAAAATGGATTAAACACATAAATGTAAGATTCAAAACTGTATAACTACTAGAAGCAAACGAGAAAAAAAGCTTCTGCTTGACATTTTTGTTGGTAATGTTTTTGTTTGTTTGTTTGTTTGTTGATATGACAGCAAAAGAACAGACACCAAAAGCAAAAATAGATAAGTGGGATTGCAACAAACAAAAAAATCTCTACAACAAAGGGAACATTCAACAGTGTGAAAAGGCAACCTACAATATATAGGAAGAAAATATTTGCAAACTGTATATATAAAAGATTAACATCCAAAATATATATATTTGAAAAAAAACTCATACAACTCAATACCAAAAAAGCACAAATAACTCAATTAAAAAATGGGCAAGGGACCTGAATAGATATTTTTCAAAAGAAGATATGGCCAATGAGCATATGAAAAGACCAACAGGTATATGAAAGGGTGCTCAACATCACTAATCATCAGGGAAATGCAAATCAAAACCACCGTGAGCTATCATATCACACCTGTTGGAATGAGTATTAGCAATAGGAATAAGTGTTGGTCACAATGTGGAAAAAAGAGAACACTTGTACACTGTTGGTGTGAATGTTAATTGGTAAGTCAGTAAGGAAAACAGTATGAAGATTCCCCCCAAAATTTAAAATATGGCTACCATAAAAATCCAGCAATCCCACTTCTGGGTATATCACCAAAGGAAATTAAATCAGTGTCTTGAAGAGATATCTGTACTTTCATGTACACTGCAGAACTATAGCCAAGAAATGGGAATAAACTAGATGTGTATTGATAGGTAAGTGGATAAAGGAAAGGTGGTATAATACATAAATACATATAATGGAATATTAATCAGCCTTAAACAACAAGGAAATCCTGCCATCTGTGACAATATGAATTAACCTGAAGGACATTATGTTAAGTGAAATAAACCAGACACAGAAAGACAAATAGTGCATTACGTAACTTAAATGTGAAATCCAAAATAGTGAAACTCATAGAAGGCAGAGAGTAGAATAGTGATTACCAGGGGCAGAGGGGAGGGGAAAATGGGTCACTGTTAGTCAAAAGGTACAAAGTTTCAGTTACCAAAGATGAATAACTTCTGGAGATCTAATGAATGGCAATATTAATATAACTAACAATAGTGTACTGTATACTCTGTATGCTTGATTGCTAAGAGGGCGGATCCTAAATATTCTTACCACAACAATAATAGTATAATAATGTTAATTGCATGAGGTGATAAATATGCTAGCTTGATTGTGGTGATCACTTCACAATATATACACGTATCAAAACATCAAGTTTTTTACCTAAAATATATACAATTTTTAACTGTCAATTATACCTCAATAAAGTTAGAGAATAAAAGAAGAAAAACGCAGAAATTTTATTCTGAATTTCCTCTTTGATAAAGTTTCATGAAAAAGCAAAATTTTCAATTTACAAATGTCAGAAACTTTTTGTTTTCTAACTTTGTTATTAATTTATAAATTTTTTGTGATCAGATAAATTTGTGTATATTGCTTCCATCTTGGAAATTAATAGGTTTTCTTTTTTACCTTAATGTATAGTCAGTTTTTGTGAGAGTTCCACAGATATTAAAAAGAGAATTATTTTGTTTTGTTTGCAGGATAGAGTCTGAATATATATATAAATTAGATTTACTCAAGATGATCTACTTTTACCTATTTTTTATTTAATCTGTGATAAACTGAAAAAATGAGTTAACAAAATATTTTACCAATAATATATTTTCACTTTTTCCAAATCTTATCTCCTGCTTTTGCCTTATGAAGGTTGATGTTATATTTTGATTTTTCATATTCTAATGACTGTATTTTCCTTGTAAATGCCATCTTTTAGCATTATAAGGGTGTCTTATGTGTCTTGCTTAAGGAACTTTTAGCCTGAATTCAACCTGCCCATTTTGCAGATTATGATCTCTCCTTTTTTTAATTTGTGATAGGTGCCTGGAATACTCTGTCACTTTTCAACGGTTCACTACACTTTGTTTTAAAAGTCTCAAGTTAAATATTAATTTTGTTTGTTATTCACTTGGAGTTCTTTTTTTCCTTTTGTATTTTATTTATTTCCATAGCAAATGAATTTCCTGGATGAGATGTTTTTCCAATAGGTTCATACAGGGAAAGGACCACTACCTGGGATTATCTTTGGGCCCAGGGTTTGGGGTATGAGTTGGTTTAGCCTCTACTTCTAAAATAATGAAGACTATCATCAGCTATATAGCAATTTCCATGGCAAGTTGTCTGTGCCCAGGCTGCCACAGAGAGACAGAGCATTAAATCAGGAACTCCACTTGTATTTCTCAAAAACGAGTATTTCTAATGCGTCTTGAAGTTTGTTACTTTTTAAAATAATTTGCCATGAGGTAACTTGAGAAACTCTGAACGATCCCAAAGATTTTCATAGTCCTTCTCATGAATAGAGTTTTATTATTGTAAAGAATCCTCTACGTGTGTGTGTTTGTGTGTGTATATCTCCTTTGTCGTTATAGGTTACCTATAAATGTTGAAGTAACTGCAACCTCATAGTATGATCATTAATGTAGCCCATTGCTATTATACCTCCAGAATTTTCTCATAAAACAGTGTTTTTATTAAAGAAGTCACTTACTTTAGAGAACAAATTTTTTATTATTTATTTTTCCCTTAAGAATCCAAAATGTCACTTTCTGTATATTTCATATATTTCAAATGTCACTTTCTGTATATTTCATATTTAGAAAACAAATGTTATAAACTGAGAATATTTTAAAATCTATACTTTGATCCAACTGCATAATAAAACTCCCATATTGGGAATAATTGGCTTATTACTCACTTTTTCAGATCTTCAAAGGTGTTTTCTGTGCATTTTCTAATGGCATTTAATTACAAAGGAATAAATTTCAGTTCATCATTCTATTGCTGCTATTCTGCAATAAATACTTCAGCAGGAAGAACACACGTATCCCCAGCTGAACTGGGTTTTTCATTTTATCCCTATTAAGATTCTTCAAAAGAGAATTTTATCATTTACTTCAGTAAAACTTTACACATTGCAATACTGAGTACCTTGTGTCTTTAAACAGCACTGAAAATTGCACAGCTTCATGACCTTGGATGCCAGTTTTGTTAATGTCTTATCAAGTATGATGCCATAATGCAATTATTAGTTAAAACTCTAGGCAAAAATATAGACTTAAGGATAGGTATATTCATAATAAAAGCAGATATAAAACTATATTTTAAATTTTTTTAATCATTTCAAAACATAACCTACTTCTTATCAAACTCAAGTAGATTTTCAGGGTTTAAAATTGATACGTATGTCTGATGACAAGCTTATGCTAGACATAGATATGATGTCTCCTCTGCTATTTCTTGTTGCTTATGCTTGTATCAGCAGTGGTATAGTCAATCTAGATTATTTTGCGAAAGGTTTTTTTTAATAAAGTCATTTGCTTATTTTAAGATGACTATTTTCGTTAAAAATAGTTAAAAATGATAAATCGTATGTCTAGCTAACTGGGCACATATAGTGCAAGAAGATACAACAGGCTTAAGGAATGGCCAACTGAGGGCTCACTGTCCATCACCCCAAGTTAGAAAGGCCTGACACTTTTCCAAGGAATCTCATTTAGAATATATATGAGTTGTAACTACCTAGCATTCAGACCTACAAAGGAGACCCATGTAAACCCATATAAATCAGCAAAGCTTAGAATCTTTCTTGTTATTTTATGTTAGAAGTTGGCAAACATTTTCCTGTAAAGTTCCCATCAGTAAATATTGAAGGCTTTGCAAACCATAAATCTGTCACAATTACTCAATCCTAACATAGTAACATGAAAGCAGCCTTAAACAATAGATACATACAGTCATGCACTGCATAATGATGTTTTGGTCAGCAGACATATATGTATTGGTGGTCCCATAAGATTAACATGGAGCCGAAAAATTCCTATTGCAGACTGATGACTTGTGATCCTGACCCTGCCTAGGCTAACGTGTGTACTTGTGTTTGAGAAAAAAAAAAAAAAAGTTTAAAATGTAAAAAAAAAAAAAAAAAAAAATCCAGAAAATTTTAAAATAGAGAAAAAGCTTATAGATTAAGGATATAAATAAAAAATATTTTTGTACAGCTGCACAATGTGTTTGTATTTTTTTATTTTTATTTTTATTTTTTTTGAGACGGAGTCTCACTCTGTCCCCAGGCTGGAGTACAGTGGCGTGACCTCGGCTCACTACAAGCTCCACCTCCCGGGTTCACACCATTCTCCTGCCTCAGCCTCCCGAGTAGCTGGGACTACAGGCGCCTGCCACCACGCCCGGCTAATTTTTTTTTGTATTTTTAGTAGAGACGGGGTTTCTCCATGTTAGCCAGGATGGTCTTCATCTCCTGACCTCGTGATCCGCCTGCCTCGGCCTCCCAAAGTGCTGGGATTACAGGCGTGAGCCACCACACCCGGCCTGTGTTTGCATTTTGTTTATTATAAGAGTCAAAAAGTTTAAAAACTTGAAGTTTATTAAGTAAAAAATTACAGTAAGCTGAGGTTATTATAGAAAAAAGAAAATGTGGCCAGTCGTGGTGGCTCACACCTATAATCCCAGTAGTTTGGGAGGCTGAGGTGGGCAGATCACCTGAGGTCAGGAGTTCGACACCAGCCTTGCCAACATGGCAAAATCCCATCTCTACTAAAAATACAAAAAATTATGTATGATGGCGTGCACCTGTAGTCCCAGCTACCAGGAGGCTGACACAGGAGAATCGCTTGAACCCAGAAGATGAAGGTTGCAGTGTGTCGAGATCACACCACTGCCTTCCAACCTGGGCAACAGAGCAAGACTCCATCTCAAAAAAAATTAATAAATTTAGTGTAGGTTAAGTGTTCCCAAAGTCTACAATAATGTACAAGTAGTGTCCTAGGCCTTCACATATACTCACCACTCACTCACTGATTCACCCACAGCAACTTCCATTCATGGTAAGTGCACTATACAGGTGTTCCTTCTTTTATTTTTTATATTGTATTTTTCACAGTACCCTGTCTATGATCAGATATGTTTAGATACACAAATACTTACCATTGTGTTACAATTGCTTACAGTATTCGGTACAGTAATGTGCTGTACAGGTTTGTAGCCCAGCAGTAATAGCGTATACCACGTAGCCTAGGTGTAATGGGCTACGCTGTCTAGATTTGTGTAAGTACCCTCTGATGTTCACACAATGACAAAATCACCTAATGACGCATTTCTCAAAATATATCCCATTCTTAAGTGACACATAACTGATATAGGCAAGGCGGTGTTCCAATAATACTTTATTTATAAAAACACTGGTGAGCCAAGTTTGGCCCACAGACCATAGTTTGTGACCCCTGTTTGAGATTTGTTTCAAAACACACTAATGGCATCTCTATCATGTCTAACCTGTGCCCTACTTCCACCCCAGCGAATTATCTTGAGGTTGGTACCTAATACTTTAGAGATCACTATTCTAAATGATTCTCGAAAATGAACATCACTCTATCCTGCTTTAGCATGCAATATATGAATCTTTTAATGTTTTAGTTTTTGAGGGATGTACAGGGATCATAAAACAGTCTTGGACATGTTTCTATCAATGAGATGGGTAACATAGTTATTTCTGATAAAATGCTTTAAACCGCTTTTTAGTCACTTGAGAATTGTCCTCTTTCAATGTAAATATACATAGAACTAATTTTTCAAAAAAAGGCTTTACTGAGGAGCTTGATTTTTGAAAAGAATTAATTATTTTTGAGATAATACTATCATATTCTACAAAACTTCAAGAAGACAGGAACTTATGAAGCAAGTAATATCTTTGTTCATTAGAGAAAAATTAGCAGACAAATATGCAGTGAATATATTTATATTAATTTAGCTCTGCTTAACTGACAGACACATCAGAAAATTAGTGTTATAGCCATATCTGATGCATTTGGTGCTCTAGAAAAAGGCTACTTTCTACTCAACCATCAAATCATACTGTTTAACTTCAAAAACTGTTTCCATTGCAACATCAAAGGGCATTTTAAGGCATTTTGAGCTCTTCTTATTCCTGCACATCTGAAACGCTTTTGTTCCATCCTGGCATTTTAAAGTCACTTCCTTTCCTGTGGTTTGGAAGTGAAGGGTGAAAATTCACTTTCTCTTCACTCATGCTGTCCCCTCTTCACACTGCAGTTTTCTGAGTACAAGACACCTTTGTGAACTCAGAGTACCATAGGTAAAATTACTGGAGCCTTTCACTCCATCCTGTCTTCCATCTTCCCACCTCTTTGGTAAAGCAACATTTATTTTTAAATGCAGCATTTATTTTCAGCTTTCCTTTGCTGTCTAGAACTTATAGCAGATTAAAATCAGAGCCATAGCATTTTTGCTACAGTTTTAACTTAAATCAACATCTTGCTAATAAAATCATGAACGGTAGTAATATTTTCTTAAAGAGTGACCCCTTTATCTAAAGACATATCAACACTTTACAGACAGCATCACAGAAACCCCATGTTACTAAGAAATAAGAGATTCTGATTATCTAGATTTCACTGAGATAAAGCCAATATAAATTGGTTTTGATTATATGGCATATCTTCTTGCTTAGAAACTCAAATTTTGGAGAATCCATATGCATTTTTTCAAACAGACATATTTAAAGCAACACATCTATTTTGAATCCTGATTTGAACCAAGAAAATTTGAACTTGTGAAGTATGAAAAATTTAGCATATGCTTAGCTATTTGAAATCCTCTATATAAAAAAAGATTTTTAATAATCACAACATAATTTTTAAGATAGAATTTGGACAACTGAGTGTTTAAAGTGTATGGTTGTCTGACAGCAAGTTTCACAGAACAGATGGCATGGATCAGTATGGAAGTATCTGATGGAGGTACACTCATGAGAAAAGAAAGAAAAATACTCCATAATCAATCACAGTGAGCAGCAGAGGACTACAATGCTGTGTTTTATGTTTTTCTATACATATAGTTTGATTCTGGTCTTTTATTTCCCATCTGGAGGTGTTTAGGGCGGAGGAGCAGTTAAAATTGAAGAAGTCAAAAATAACATAGAAAATAGGCTTCTACAATTGCTCATAATGGAAGAGAGAAAGAAGACAATATATTCAGTTGAACCTTTAGCAGGAAATCAACCCCTTTCTTCCAAAATTGCAGTGATTCTAAAGGAAATGATAACAAGAAACATTTAAGTCTTTAGAGTCCTTTGATAGTGTTTCATTTAACCATTGCAGTATCACTCTTAACAATTAGATATGGAAACAACCAAAGTGTCTGCTGATGGATAAATGAATAAATAAAACGTGTTAAACAATGAAATATTATTCAGCCTTAAAAAAGAAAGAAATCCTGCCATTTTCAATAACATGAATGAACTCCAAATATATTATGCCAAGTGAAATGAGCCAGTCACAAAAGGACAAATATTGCATGATCTCACTTTAGTGGAATCTAAAATAGTCAGAATTACAGGAGCAAAGAGTAGAATGGTGGTTGCCAGGGGTTGGAATGGACTTTTGGTTGAAATGGATGTTTTGCTGTTTTGAATCTATTATTGTCTTAATAAGGCATTTAAGTGAAAAGGAAAAATGGTGTTTAAAGGGTATAAACGTTCAGTTATCAAAGGAATAAGTTCTGGAGAGCTAATGTATAGCATGGTGACTACAGTTAATAATATTTTATTTTTTACTTGAAATTTGCTGAGAATAGATTTTATGTGTCCTCATCTTTTCTCCCATATACACGCACAGAGTAACTAGTACATTAATAGTTACATTGATTAATTTGACTGTGGTAATCATTACACAATGTACACATACATCAAATCATCACATTTTATACCTTAAATATGTACAATTTTTGTCAATTATACTGCAATAAAGATGAAAGCACTTGGAAAAATTTTAAAGAAATTATACTTTAAAAAAAATCACAAATACATATTAGTATGGGTTCCATTAGAAATGGTGGTTAGTAGCCCCATTTTTGTAGGATAAAATTGAAGTTCAGTAAGGACTGATTTTTTCAAAAATCACAAGAGCCCATGTTCTTGCCATTGAATTCTATCATCGTCTTTTTCTCTTTTTCAGGAAGAAGGAAAGTCAAAGGCCACAGTAACTAGCCACAAGGATAGGGTTCCTCAATGATCAGAGGACCCAAGGACGAGATGTGTCACTTGTGTTGCAGTAGAGGTCCACAGAATGTGCAGCCTGAGTGTAAAGTGGAGAGCTTTTAGTGAGGAAGTACACAGGGTGCAGAAAATGTTACAAATAGGAGCAAAAAGGCAGAGACCAGGGTCCAGAATATTGAGAACTTACTAGAATCTAAGCTCCATGAGGGAGGGATATCGTCTCCTTTATTTCCTGGGGAATCACCCAGGCCTATTGCAGAGCCTGGCACAAATGTTAAATGCCTGAATATTAAGTATAGAGGAAAAGGGGATAAGTAGACAGAGAAGTAGCAACACCATTCAGCATAAAACCACAGCACTCACTACTCAGCCTTGCGGAGACCACATGCTCGTAAATGTTTTCTAGTTTTGTCTTTCTCATAGTCCTGTGTTCCTTCTGTCAACCCAGGCAGCTAAAGATTAATTCCATCTTTATGTTTCTGGATTAAAATGTGAAAGCAGAATTGCAAAAAGGAAAAAGCAGAGTTTGGGTTTCAAAACAGATTTTGGAAACTCATGGCAGAGTTAATACTTTAACAGAGAAAAAACTGGGTTTCAAAAGCCTAGGAGCTAGGACATCAAACTCCTGGAAAAGGACATAATTAATCAGAGTAAGAATGTGTGAACTGTGCTGGGACTGAGAGCAGAAGGATGGAGGGAACAGAGAAAAACAACAAGATCAGAAGTCTCAATAGGACTAGGCAAGGTCCCTATGACCACTGTCAGCACTGAGCTGACTCCCACGGTGAAAGTGGTGGTAGTGAAGATAATCCCTGATAAATCTGGGGAATAAGAGATTAGAGAGAATTTTTCCAGCGACTGCCAAGTAAATCTAGAATAAATGGACCAATTCACAAGTTCCCCTGTGGCTAGTCTGATGTGGAAATCACAGACTAGAAATGGCTGCTGGGTGTGTCTTGGCAGAAAGCCTTTTACAAAAAGAGGGAGGGGACTCTGACAGATGTCATTTTGAGACATCTCAAAAGAGATTTTCAAAAACTAGCTGGATTTTGAAACTGCAAGAGATGCTCTGAGCATAAGAGCTGTTCCATTTCAAAGAATGGTAGAAAATTATACTAAGCGAATATGTATAAGTTGCTTGAAAATATGTTACTTGACTGCTGCCTGCAGATTTGTGACTTACTGTAAAGAGATAGGATTATCTTTATAAAAGCACACAAAAAATAAATGGCTATGCTCTTCTTGATTCCTATGGCAGTCAGGTAGTCAAAGTACCATATCTTTGTTAGGAAAACAGAATAGACCACGGTTTTATTATTTTGATGTAACATTTTCAAGTGGAGATACAATGCATACAAACATCAGCTAATTACAACTTTATTGATTCGAAAAGCATGTAGATATCTTTGAATTTAAAAAAAAACTTTCACAATTTTGAAATTCTGAACAGATTACGTAAATACAAGATATGCTGTTTTTTGTTGTTGTTGTTTTTTGGGTTTTTTTTGGTTTTTTTTTTTGAGACAAAGTCTCACTCCATTGCCCACGCTGTAGTGCGGTGGCAGTGATGCAATCTTGGCTCACTGCAACCTCCGTCTCCCGGGTTCAAGCAATTCTGCCTCAGCCTCCCAAGTAGCTGGGATTACAGGCACGTACCACCACGCCTGGCTAATTTTTATATTTTTAGTAGAGACGAGGTTTCACCATGTTGGCCAGGCTGGTTTAGAACTCCAGACCTCAGGTAATCTGCCTGCCTTGGCCTCCCAAAGTGCTGGGATTATAGGCATGAGCCACCAAGCCCGGCCTGAGATATGTTTTTATTATAGCATTACAACATTTTAGTGTTACAAAATCTATACATTTAGACACATTAAATGAAGCATTTATATTGTTCATGCTTAAGGAGTATTATACTTTTAAGTGATCTTACAGTTTTTAATATACTGCCCTTTGGTTCTTTTGAATCTATTATTGTCTTAACAAGGGATTTAAGTGAAAAGTTTGATGTTCTACAACTAAATTATTTTCTTATACAGAGCCTTTTTAAGTCTCACATCACTTTCCAGAGAGAGATTTAAAAGGCAAAAGTTATCCCCAAAGTTATTGCAAGGATTAACCCAGAGTCTTTTATAATTATGAAACACGTGAATGAAATATGCTGTTCTTTGCACTTGAAGAAAGCTGAGATAGTAAATCCAGAAACAGGGAAGTGCAAAGGCATGTTCACCTTCATTATTAAAAGTATCTTCATTTAAATTTTAGGTTGCCTAGTTAGCCTTCTTATTCAGTATATTTACAGCAGAAATAGTTGACAAATTTACCAATGTGAAAAAGAAATAAAAAGTAACTTAAGTAGCAAATGCCAAGACCCTTTAAAAAACTACTAAATATGTACGTGTGTGTATTTAATCATCTTTTGCATACACACATATATCTAATTTTGAAAATAAATTATCTCTTAGGGGTTTTATTTAAGGCAAAGGAAAACAAAATTATAGTTATTCAAAGGGACATAATGGCAATAAATCATATTGATGATTTCTCAATACAAATAGGAAGTGAATAGAAACTGACTTTTAAATAAAGGGGAAAAAATATTCTCTACCCAAAATTGCTCTATCCAAATTGCAGGGGCGGCGGCAAGCCCATGCATGTGCACACACACAGGCACACACACACCTGCACATCATAGTAAACCCTACAGAGCTGGGTATTTGTCATGATGTTGACTTAAACAATAAATTAAGACTTTCCATCTCTCCAAACATGTGACCTAAATAATACTTGTTTTTCCCCCTCTTTTTTGAATCATCTAATCATCAAATATCAGGGCTCCAATAGTATTTAAAGACATAAACACAGAATTTCAGGATACAAGGAGACCTTCAATAGTGCATTGTACTCCACTCTCATTGTGCGGGTGAAGACAATAAGGTCCAATATCAGGAATGGCTTAATCCAAAAATATGGATTTTAAGAGTTATATAAACCATCTAACTCTTTCAAATTTCTCTTTTAGTTGATTGTCTTGGAACCCAATAATTGGGGAAACATAGTAAGAAAGAAGAAATGTCTAGAAAAGTAAAAAGCCATAATTTTGCCAATATATCTGGAATCAATGAAAATGTACATTCCTTATCAAACAGAGCTACCATGAGTAGAAGCTACATGGGACAATATTTGGAATATGATGAATTCCAAAGATAGAGTTTTACCTTCTTTTTTTTATGTCAAATAGGGAAAAGTACTTAGTTAAAACACAAAAAGAAGGCACCTAATCAATGTTGGTTGAACTGAATTGCCCTTGGCAGGGATAAAGTAATGAGCTTCATTATTCATAGTATTGGAGCAGAGAGTGCCAAGAGATGTTCTAGTCCAGGGTTTCTCAATGCCAGCATTATTGCCATTTGAGGCTGGATAATTCTTTGTTGTGTGGGAATGTACTGGGCATTGTAGGATTTTTGGAATTATCCCTGGCCTCCACCTACTAAATGCTAGTAGCACCCCACTTTCTCAGTTGTAAAATCATCTCTGGTTGAGAATCACTGATCTGGTGCCATCCCCTCATTTCACTGATGAGATTCAGGTTTCACAAATGCACAGAGTAGAAGTGATTAACCAGAATATCACAGCCAGAATACACACTTCAAAACTGTTTCTGCAAAACCAAGCTGCCCTAGCTTTCCTTTGGTTCTATTATACGTAAAAATGAATGAAGTCATCAGATTCTGCCTAAATGTGGTTTTTGACATGGGAAGGTTGAACTAGCTTGACTCTACCATGCCCTGCAATGGGCCAGTCTTCAACCTCATGCAATTCATGGAGACCTAAGTTTAAGAGAGAGAAAAACAACTCTGTTTTTCTGAACTTAACCCAATGTAATAAACATCATATAAACTTGCTTTCCTTTTGCAGATAAAATATGCTAAACCTCCCAACCTTATTTTTATTGATTTTTATTTTTATTTTTTGGTACAGAGTCTCACTCTGTTGCCCAGGTTGGAGTGCAATGGTGTGATCTTGGCTCACAGCAACCTCAAGCGATTCTCCTGCCTCAGACTCCTGAGTAGCTGGGATTATAGGCACCCGCCACCACACCCAGCTATTTTTTTGTATTTTTAGTAGAGATGGGGTTTCACCATGTTGGCCAGGCTGGTCTCGAACTCCTGACCTCAGGTAATCCACCCGCCTCAGCCTCCCAAAGTGCTGGGATTACAGGCCTGAGCCACTGCACCCGGCCCTCCCAACATTATTACATAAAAATAATTAGACAAGTCAGCTCCTGGTAAGCTGTTTCTTTACTTACCAAAGGTAGTTTTTTATTTTCAAGAGAAAGTAAGGTTTAAAAAAATTAAAGATCTTAAGGTTCATAAGGAAAATTGATATTTGGATGCCTGAGCTACAATAAATTAAATTCCACTTAGGATGCCCTTATTTGAACATTAGAACATTATTTTTAAAAACTCTAAAACCTACTGGTAATCCCATCCCTAAAGAAACACCAACTTTGAACTTACAAACTTCGTATAGGTCTCCCTTTCCATGAAGTCTTTGAAATAGACAAAAATACATTTCTTTTTTTAAAAAAATCTTGGGGTTTTCTTTGTATACATTTATTTTAAATGATTTGCATCACTAGCTTGATTCTGTTCTCCATAGGCTGAACTTCACAAGCTGTCCTTTGTTTTATTTTAGTGGAATTCAAAACATAGTTTGATCACCAGCTTTAGCTCTTTGCTTCTGCTATGCCTTCTCTTGGTTGCTCTTCTCATTAGGATTTATTGTTTTTCCTGCCTAAATTGCTTATTTTAAGATATTTTATCTTAGGTCACAGAAAGGAAGAGAAGGTTCCCAATTATCTTCATATAACTCATCTTCAAACTTACATATCTTGTCATATTTTAGGTTTCTCCTCATTCAAAATCTGTCTATAACACACATTTTAAAATATATGCCAATATCTCCAAGGTTGAGAGATTGTAAAATGTTTTTAAACACATTAAACTTAGCATTCATATTCAAAGAATACCCCCATTTTCATTTTGTTCTCCTCTATGCCTTCTACCTTGATCTCACGTCTCATGAGCCAAAACAAATGTACAGTACAGAAAAGAAAATCACAAGCCAGTATCTTTGATTGCATTTCCTAAGCATATTTATTAACAGCTATCACACAAAACATTTTAAGGCAGTTGTAGACTTGAAACTGTGTAGGGAGGGAGGGAGGGGATTACTGTAAGCAGTGTATTTGGAGAGGGGCACTAGTTTCATCAAAAATATCTTATGTATTATAAGACAATTTGGTACATAAACTGGCAAATAAAAATGTCTTTAAGATTCTCACCCACATGCCAAAGGTATGTGATTGTTACCATCTGTGGTTCTATACACAGGCTAATCTTGTCTCAAAATTTGAGGAGAAGGTTTGAGATAGAGACTCTTGTGAAATAAAACATATGAATGCATCTTTTTTTCCTTACAAACAAACAATTTTTTTTAAGAGATGGAGGTCTTGTTTTGTTGCTCAAGCTGAAGTAAAATGGCACAATTATAGATCACTGCCACCTCAAATTCTTGGGCTCGAGCTATCCTCCCGCCTCAGCCTCCTGAGTAGCTGAGACTACAAATGCATGCCACCATACCTGGCTGATTTTTAAATTTTTGTAGAGATGTGCTCTCCCTATGTTTCCCAGGCTGGTCTCAAACTCCCGGGTTCAAGCAATCCTTCTACCTCAGCCTCCCAAAGAGCTGGGATTACAGGCGTGAGCCACTGCACGCAGCCAACAAACAAAATTTTTGAATTTTCTAATCTCAGAATAACATTTATTTTGGATATTATTCAAAATTATTTTTACATAGATATCCTCTCTCTCTTTTGAAATGTTGTTGTTTAATACCTTTCAGATAAAACCAAAAGAATTAAAAAAATTCTATTTTAACAAAGACCTAATTTTTTTGAGATGGAGTCTCGCTCTGTCGCCTAGCCTGGAGGGCAGTGGCACGATCTCGGCTCACTGCAAGCTCCTCCTCCCGGGTTCACTCCATTGTCCAGCCTCAGCCTCCCGAGTAGCTGGGACCACAGGTGCCCGCCACCACGCCCAGCTAATTTTTTGTATTTTTTTAGTAGAGACGGGGTTTCACAGTGTTAGCCAGGATGGTCTTGATCTCCTGACCTTGTGATCCGCCCACCTCGGCCTCCCAAAGTGCTGGGATTACAAAAACTATTTTTAAACTGGAGTGTACTTTGTATGAGAGGTTCTAAATATGGCAGTGGCCAATCTCCCTTGAATAAATATACATAGGAACATCATGTGTTAACAAAACTTAGAACATATTTGCATAAAACTTTCAAAAGGTCATTGTTTCCCAGTAGATTGGGATATGATCAGACACTACATACCCACCAACTATTTGTTAAGCAAATAATGCTTCAGACCATTATGACAGAAGTGGCAAACAGGTCTTCTTTGGGTGTTTGCTGTTTTAAAAGCAAATAAAAATCTCTTTAAGATTTTTACTCCTACATAAGGCGCTGAAGAGGGGCATGGAAAAGAAATTCCCGTTAACAACTGACAACTGCAACAGAATAATCTAAAGCATAGGTTACAATTTTCCAAACTTGATGTATACATAAAATCAAGAGAAAAGAAATGTCAAAAAAAGGGGGGTGCAGAGGTGATGGAAATTCTATGTATGAAGAAGTGAGCCTATCTAACTATATTTTGGAGGAAAAGGCAAATATTGTCTCAAAAAGACAATTTTTAAAAAAGATATATACTAAGAAACTAGTTTATTGTGCTGATGATAATTTGTCTATTATGTACAGAACATAATCTGTTTATGCTAAATTGTCTATTATCTCTTTCATATAAAGGAAGGAAGCCAGGCAAAATAGAGAAAACTCACAAGGACTTCAGTCCTTAAATAAAAAAAGAAACAACATGGCAAAACTTAGAGAAGCCAAACCTCTATTCATAAAGCTTCCCAAAGAAATGTAACACTACAAGAAATTGCAGCTTTCCTCTCGTTAAAACAATCTAGCAAGCCACTAATTCATTTCTACACCTAAAAAGGTTCATTTAAACATTTACCCCAAAACATTTCTTAATAAAATATTAGCAATGATAAAAGATAATTTTATGACAGAAGAATATGGGCCATCTTGATTAAGAAACAAATGTTGAAAAAGTGGTAGTTTGTGGCAAAGCCAGAGTTTTTCAGAGAGAGTAAATGGCAGTATTGTCAGTTTCGCCTAAGACAAAGGTATTTGCACTGTAATATTAACATGTGGGTGACATAAAGAAAGGAAGTTGAAGGTCACAGTTGAAATACAACTTGATGAATCATTAGATAGAAACCTGAAAGTCACTGACATAATCATCAAAGTTGAATGTCAAGCATAGTCATTTTGGTAGGGAAAAGAGGCAAGTCAGATGTCTAAAAAAAACTCAGAAGAAAAGCGGGAATGAAATACTACAACAAGGAAAATTCTCTATAATTACGCTTTTATGTTCTCTGTGAGGTAGCACAGAGGAAATTCTCTAAATGGTCATCTTCATAGAAAATATGTTCTCTCTCCCATTTAAACAGAGTAGAAGAAAAATAAATTTTAAGAGGCATACATGCTGGAAAGTGTTATTTCTCACAAACGGAAAAAAAAAGAAAAATATTTCTGGGAAAATCAGATGAAACAATATTCTCCCTTTAATTCTATCCAAAACCTTTTTTCACACATTTCCTTAGGGCTTTAAGAAAGCAACAAAATATCTAATACTATGAGTTGCATTATTAATTTATAAAGAAAGAGAGGATTTTTACATAGCACTTTATGTAAATGAGGTGAATTATTGCCTTTTTATATTAAACCAAAAATCTTCAATGAAATCCTCTTTATCTAATTACACATATTAAATGATTAGAAAACAATCAATATATTTTGCAAATTCATAAATAGTCAGAATAAACTAAATACCACTCAGCTCTTTAGTATCTTCATTCTCATCAGCAAATTGATTTTCTGAGCCTGTATGTCTTCTGGATGCCCATTAGTCCAATGAATTTTGCTAATTATTTTCCAGCTCTACCTTTAGTTATCAATAAAAATATGCTTTAAACACACCACCATAGTTTTTAAATCCATAGATTTATGGCAAAGTGTGAGGACATTTTGTAATAACTGAAAAGCACCACAAATTGGCACAATAATAAATTAATTCAATAATGAATGAAGATTAATCATTCATTAATAATGAATGAAGACAATTTTAGAAAAGCATAATCTTCATTTTGAAGGTTTTGTTTTTTTTAAAAAAAAAATCTAATATACAATGATGCTTCCTGGCCTATGCCACTTTGATGTAAAAGTTGTTGGCTAGTAAATTTCCATTACTTGATTATGCATTTGCTTTCAAACTTGGCTGTTAGAATTCAGCAGCTGTTTCCAGGCAAATTTTCAGCTCATAATCAGGTCAAAAGGCTGCCCAGCTGCACCTTTTTGAACTACAGTAAATACATTTCTGTCCAGTCTCATTATCATCTTTAGTGTCTGACATTTTGTAACAGAATTTTGAAATCATATTTTATGGCAGTGAAGCTGCTAGGAAAAATTTATTGACTTAACAATCCCATCCAACATCTCCTGTCATGTGGAACTGTCCCCAGTACAAGGCAGATTAGTGACTGTGAGCTACTTCCATTTTGCCCAACTGTCTGGCTAAAGAATTTTCCATTACATGGGTGGATGAGATCAGCTGAGTTTGGAACCATTCAATTTATTCTGTGGCAGCAGTGTAAGAGAAGACAATAGTGACTAGAAATGAATTTGAGTACACTTTCTTCTATTGAGGTTCTGATGAAGTAGCAATGCTGAGATTATACATTTTATTATTCAAGTTATTTTTTAAGCAGATGTAAGCATCTACCCTTGAGAGCTGTTTTGGTATCTCTCCATTGTAGATTCCGGACATAATGAGATGATAGTTAAAGCTCAACGTAAAAAAGCCAGTTGACAGTACATGCCCTTTCCCAGGTGTTCAGTGGCCCCAAGGTTCTATCTTATCTTTCCCTTTCATGCCAGGTCAATGAATACGGCCAGGGGACCTTTGGAATTCACTTTTAAGTGGTATACTAGGCTTCTTTCAATTCTGACAGTGCATTGTCTGCTATTACTTCTCATGTTCCACATTCAAATGGGGATACAAATGAGGATAAATTGGTTGAAAGAAAATATAGATAAGATTAGGTCTGTGGTAACTTAAGATTTGCAAAATAGGTCAAATTTTCAGCCAAGTATTTAGAAATAAATAGATTTATGTTGTAATGTAAAAAGAGCTTTAAACTTACTTTACAGTCAGAAAAAGCAATGAAAAGAAATGGCAATTATTTTTAATGACAAGAATTTCCTACACTTGAAAATGGAATTTATCATTTCAGTAGATAGTACATGTCCTAAATTACAGGTAGATTAACTCGGTACTCTACAAAGAGTCTTGCTTGAAGTAAAATGCATGAATTTAAAATTATACTCACACAGAAGAATAAAGTTATTATCTTCCAGCAGTGGATCATATTTTGAACAATGTAGGTTACATGGATAATATGTGAAATTTAACTGTTAGTGGTTTGATTTTCATATAACTGCTAAATTATTTTTATAAACATTTTATAATTATCACATACTATCTAAAACTTCATACTAAAAGCCACTAAAATATTAGTGTCATGCAAGCAATAGATATTTCATAAGTGCTTTTGTTAATGATAAAAAAAATGTTTTCCCCACAGGAGTTTCCATTTCTGTTATGTATGGAATTAGTGAAGGCAACCTTATATATCAACAAGATTTCCCTATTTAATTTAATTTGAGGTCTATATTTTATTCCACAAAATTAAAATAATTGCCATTAATTATCATTTTTGATCCTATCAATGCCTTCTAAAAAAATCAGACTTATAAATCATAGCCTTCTCACAAAGTGTATACAAATCAATGGAAAATATTTTCATCTGAATTTTGTAAATAAAAACCAGAACTAATCATAAAAAGTATTTGTAAGGAACTTTTTCAAGGTTACATAGGGATTTCACACCCAGTTATGGTTAATCATAGATTTTAAGTAATGCAAATTTTAGTGTTTAAAGGATCCTTAAAAGGTACCTAATCTGAACACCTCATTTTGTGCATTAAGAAACTGAAGCCAGCCGGGGCGCGGTGGCTCACGCATGTAATCCCAGCACTTTGGGAGGCGGAGGCTTGCAGATCGTCTGAGGTCAGGAGTTTGAGATCAGCTTGGCCAGCATGGTGAAACCCTGTCTCTACTAAAAATACAAAAATTAGCCAGGAGTAGTGCAGGCGCCTGTAATCCCAGCTACTCAGGATGCTGAGGCAGGAGAATCGCCTGAACCCAGGAGGCAGAGGTTGCAGTGAGCCAAGATGGCGCCATTGAGCTCCAGCCTAGACAACAGAGCGAAACTCCATCTCAAAAAAAAAAAAAAGAAAGAAAGAAACTGAAACCTAGAGAGATGAAACCACTTACCCATGGTCACTAAGCTAACACGTCAGATAAGAGATTCTTTATGTTTTATAAATATAAATATAAATATAATTTATATTTTCAAGAATATTGTTAGTTATTATTTTTCAAACTAAAATTTTAAAAAGAGCATAACACCTTATATTCCTTTATAAATATATTTTATTATGGAGTATAAAATATGATGATCTTACATGTCCTGACTGTATTCAGAAAGTTTTCTGAATATCTTACATTGCTTAATTTCATATTTCAATCTCTCAATAAAATATATAGCCCATACAATTTGCTGCATTTTAATATGACAAAGACTTAAAATCTCTGCTATTCATTATGAAGTTTTATATTGCATAAATGTGTATTTTCATATTTTTCACAAATATAAAGCACCATTGACAATCCTCCATTTTACCTCCTTCAACATATATAATATATAAGGAGAATCTAGTATAGACTTTTCAAACATAAACAAAATGAACAACAAATCCTAAATATGACTTGAGCCCCGATTCTGTTACTATTACTTCCCAATCTGGGAGACTGCATTGTCTCTGTTAATATGAATCTAAACAGGACTTTTGTCAACTTCAATATGCCAAATCTAAAATATTCCATCTCCTCAAAAGGAGGCAAAATTTTGTTTTACTTTTTGAGACAGGGTCTTGCTCTGTCACCCAGGCTGGACTGCAGTGGCATGATTACTTGCTCACTGGAGCCTCGACCTCCTGGGCTTCAACAATTCTCTCACTTCAGCCTGCCAAGTAGCTGGGACCACAGGCACACGCCACCATACCCAGCTATTTTTTTTAATTTATTGCAGAGATGGGGTTTTCCCATGTTGCCCAGGCTTGTCTCAAGCTCCTGGGGTCAAGCAATACTCCTGCCTTGGCTTCCCAAAATGCTGGGATTACAGACATGAGCCACTGTACCCAGCTAGAAGCAGAATTTTAGAAGTAACAATGCAACACCTATATGACCCATCCAATCAGTGATTTCATGATGTCTTTATAGAGAGTAACATCTTGGTCCCCAAAACAATACCAGCACTAGATAGACAAGTTTTAGAAAAAAAAAAACACATTAAAACGCTTCAAAATATTATGCTTGAATTATTTAGGAACTTCTATTTATTATGCAAGCATTTTTCATTACCAAATATATTCCAATCAAATGAACATGTTCCTACACATACTATATTCATAGAGACATCTTTATTTTATATAGTCATTTATCAAAATAGCAAACATTTTCTCTTGTATGTGCTCACCTGTTCAGAAAAGAGGTCGCTGTTATCTTCCAAGTATTTACTGAAAGGGTTGGGTTCATAGACTTCCTCCTCTTTTTTCAGTAATATTCTGGATTTTACAGGTACTGGGCGAATTACTCCAGGCTTAGTCTTCATGAATGTAAAATAAATATTTAAAAAACAGGAAAAAAACACTATTAAAATGAACAAATATGTGTATTGTTAAGTCATTCAATGCTGTTCTCACAGAAAATTATATTTTTTTAATTTTAAAATGATTTCAAAAATGCATAAAAACAGCCTGAAGTCAAATGATTTTAACTAATATAAGTTTAGTTAAAATTTAACTATAACAGCAATCCAGTTCTTAAAGATCTACTATTGTAACATTCGAAATGCAAACATGTTCTACCCTTGCTGGTGCATTTGGTCAACAAATATTTCATTTGCTAAATATTTATTGAGAGTCTTCTCTTTGTCAGGCAGCATTCTGGGCATGATAGCATAGATGACTTTGGTATATCCACCAAGCCCATGACAACTTTCTTTTTCTGGAAACTGCTCACCCTCCATGCCCCAAAATCTACAAAGCTGGGCCCCCAGATGCTATGTTCATATTATGAACTGAGGTGACTTTCTGACCTAAAGAGTGGAGGGTGGGTGGCAAATAGATTGTCTCTCCCAGTAACGTGGAACAGGGATTTAAACTGCTCTGCAGTAACTGTGGGAGACTGAAATTAAAGTATGTCATGTAAAAGCTACAGGAAAGCCTTAACACGACCTAAAAAGCAGATATGCTGAGATCAAGAAGGATAGAGCAAAGTGCATGGAGGGGCAGCCCAGAAAGGAGAGACACCAGAGGGCTTTCCAGAATTGACTCCCCAAACATTCCAGGGGCTTACATGAATTTCCTGTCCTGAGGTTCTTTCCTTTTCTTTTACACTAGATTCCCCCCCACACACACCTTTTTATTTAACTCAACTTTACTTCTGTCATTTGCAATCAAAAGAATTTTAGCTAATACATCAGTCACTCGAGATTCTTAAGCTTGTACCCAGTGTCGATTTGACAAAGAGGGGCAGAAGGAGAACTCCAGTTTGGGGTAATTCCAAAATGTGGTGTTTCACAACCACCAAAATCTTATTACCCCGTAAAATGTCACAGAAAGATTGATGTTTGCAAAAACATCCCAAACAATAATTTAATAAAAAGCTGTGATGCTCTTTCTGTTTAAGCACTTTTGCGGCAATCATTCTTCTCAACCCCATTTCCTTTTGGAAAATGGTAAATTAGCTCTTTTCAGTCAATGCTGATGCTCACAAGTTAAGCCTTAAGGGACTACATCTATCTCTCTGCAAAAGCACCTGATAAATTTTGAGTCTTGAATAAATGTCGTTCTGCAATACTTTCTTCAACAGATATTTGGTCTTTCATGTATATGACAGCTGAGGAAATACAGATTGAGACAAGTCTCTATCTTCCCCAGATTGAGAAATATCTCCCACTTAAGAAACTCTGATTTTTCTCAAGGGGAAAAATGAACAAGTGACATCCAATTGTGCACGAAGTCATGCCATAGAATATACACATGAGAACAATATTCCTCCATTAAGTGCTGCAAAAAAAAAAAAAAAAGTCCAGGCAGTTCCTGGTTTCTATAGCCACCTGTAATTATGGAGATGCCTGATATCTGGGATATGATCCTAAGTTGTCCACACCTCTGTCTCTTTTTTTCATTTTACTTCCTGCTTCATTTCTTCTTTCTTCCTCTCCTATTCCTGCACTTTCTCCTTCTCTTCTACTCCCTTGTGAGGCAGAAAATAAATGCAACTCCAGGACTCAGGGACTACAAGGCTGTAAAACCAACATGGTACTTTAGGGGCTAAGCTTGGTGTCACTATGCAGAAAGATGAAAGCAGGGAGAAGAAATCTAACCAGGAGCACTTTGGATGGTAGGATAACCTCTACCAGAGAAATATGACTGCCTGGGTCCCTTTATTGCAAGCAGGCAGATGTTTGGGGTTATTCTGGCCTAGAGCCTTCCACTCAGATCATCCGTCTTGGGATCAGTCCTTTCCAGGGTGACATCAGAAGAGAGACTCTTCTGGTTGGTTGGATATCAGATACATTCAGTATCAGAGTCTGTTACTGATGCTTCATATTTGCTTCTCTACCAGTTTTCATGCTCTTTAGTTCTTATGAGTTTCCTGGATTTGATGGTTGTCTCTGACAATTAGACAATGATTTTTGCTCCATTTCCTCCATTCTACCAGATTTTCCATATGTTCTTTTCTTGGACTCTGTGTTCCCAGGGTTGGGCTATATGAAGTCTCTGAGTCTTCCTCATTCTATTTACTTGCTTGGTCTTCATATGGTTTCCCTGATTTTTACATTGTATATATTCCCTTTTTCTTTAGTCCTGTTCTTTGCTCCAACAACCTTAATTTGTTGTTACCCAGTAGTCAATACTTCATAGATATGGAAGCCAACTCTAGGCAAAAGACGACTACACATAGTTTGCCTTTGACATTGTTCATACTTCTCTCATCCTATAACCTTTAACCATACCTTTCAAACCCAACCATCTCTCAGTATTGGTCCAGTTAAAAATCGAACCCTAGTGTCCCAATTCTGAACCTCATGCACCCTCCACAAACCTTGGTATACTAACAAGTCATCTGCATGGTAGCCTATGCACCTTCCTCATGCCTTTTCATGTGCTTCAAAACCAGCTTCAAAATCCTTGAGGACCCATTGCAGCTAATGGCACTATCATTGTCTATAGACACAGGTTTTATGTTCTATCAATATAGAATCAAAAACTGAACTCAATATTTTAGATAGATCATCTCATCAATTTCTTATAAATTATGTGGGAGTTCTAAAGGTAATAAGTCACATGCCAAAGTCATGCAGTTAATATGTTAAGGTTTAAATCCATGTTTGGTCTGATCATCATGCCTGTGATTTTTATCACTTCTATGCCGATTCCAGGGAGGAAGAGAGACATCATAGAATAGATAGAAGTTGGAAATCTTTGTTAAATATCCACCTCTCTGTAACTTATCCTGCCTAATCAAAAACAAAGCTTCTGTAGTTTTTATATTTTTTATTCCTTTAAAATATATTGTTTCTCTGTTTTATTTCCACTATCAACTGTCTCATCCTTGATTTTGGCCATTGTTAACTCATTCTATGCCATTTTACTTTCTTTTCATTAGCCATCCTAAATATTCTCAGAACATTTAGGACCCAATGTTATCTAATGTTTTCAGTTCCTGGTGACTGTACACATCCACACATCCACTCTCTTCACACACACACAAACACACACACACATATATACACACACACACACACACATATACACACACACACACACACACAGAGACACACACACCTCTTCACCAACTCCTAAAATACTCCATAATTTGCATGGCCAAGACATCAAATTCCCACGTGTCTTTGGATTTGGTTAAAAATTTACTCTCATGAAGTAGCATAATATTGTAGAAGGAGAGAAACATGGACATAGATTTTAGTTCTTGCAATGTTGTTAATAAACTGTATTACCTTGGAAAAGCCATTCAACCTGTGTAGACCTTCTGTTGAAGAGTTGTAATTCTAATACATGACTATGTCCTTTCATAATGGGTAATGACACATTTTATTACTTACCTTTCTGACCCCTCAGGAATTATACCACACAGAGTTACAGCAAAAAAAAAAAAAAATATGGTTTCTGCATATTCAAACCCATCATCCAAACAAGGGTCTCAAAGTGCCACTCAGAAAGTCTATGAAACAGCATATATGAAGCAACTGGCACTGTTGTCATCACACATAAGTCTCTCTTGGAATATTAGTTAACTTCCCCTCGATTCTTCCTCATACCTTGTTTCACGATGTCAAATGGTGATGCAATCTACATTTGCAACAGAAAGTTAACTAATGTTCTATCCAATTAAGACATTGTCTGCTAGCACTTTGACCCTTAGAATGAAGGCTGTAGACCAGTATCAGCATCATCTGAGAACCTGTTATGAATGCCAAAGCTCAGTGCCCAACCTAAGCCTACTGAATCTGAATCTGCATTTTTACAAATCCCTAAGCGATTCATGTACACATTAAAAATTGAAAGACACTAGACTTGAACTCAATACATTAAAATGTGCTGCTCATGTAGAGATAGATCTTTCTTAGTCTATCATTCCAGAGATATCCATTTGGCCTTGCTGTCTTCTGTCTCCAGACTGAAGGAGAGGCTTTAAAACAGACTATGCTTTATTAATTCCTAATCTACATTGCATCTTTGCATGTAGTGATCTTTGCTGATACCTTTGGACTTCAAGTAAAGGTTCTCTTGAACAACTTCTCTAATTCTGAACAATTTAATTTGTTACATCTGTGTCCAAACAAATACAGAGGAAATTAGATTTATCAAGTTAGGGGAGTCTATGAAACTGAACTACTGTAAGATTGTCATTGTTCAGCAATATTACAACTAAACTAGCCTTAAGAGGCCCTTCTTTCATTTTTATCTACAATAGAATCCATAGAATAGTCAGACTCATGACTGATAGATGCAAATGGCCATCTAATGATGCCAGAAAAAGCAGTTTTGTAATTTTCTTTCCAGCCTATGTGGAAAAATAAAAAAGGTAATGACTCTCATAGCCACCACAAAGGGCACAAGAAGAAAAATGAGAAGATTCTCCAAATCAAAAATATCAATTCATGAATGTACTGAGAATTGATTTACACTGGTTATAGACATTTTCAAAGTGCCTGAAAGACAAAATAGCTGTTTTGCAACTCTGAAGCACACCTCTACCAGATGTTCACGGGAGACATTTTGCCAGTTAAGATCTAGTCTATTCAGGAACTATAGTGTCTATAGAAATAAAAAAAGACATACCCCCTGTTTTCAGAGGGCTCACAATCCAGTTGAGTAAATCACAAGATAACCACAGTATATATAAGTCGAGTCATGTCACTCATCTCCCAAATGATGTCCGTCAGTTCTACATCAAGTCATGTCAACTCTCCTCTGAAAGCTCTCTAATGCGTCACCTTTTTACTGAGAGTAAAGTTCAAAGCCCTGGTAGTGCCTACAAAGCAATGCCTATAAGGGTGCTGTATGACCTGATCTTTCATATCCCTAACCAGCCTCTCTTTTTCCAATCTTATTTCCTAGTACTGTCCCTTCCACCCCTTCACTCTTTCTACTCTAGCTTACACACTATATGATACTGCCTCCTCTAGGAGTTTGTATTTGCTCTTCCCTTGTCTGGAACTCCCTTATTCCTTCTTTTTCAGTTTTTCAAATGTCCGTTTAAACATCACCTTATCAGACAGATCTTTTTAATGAGCCATATAAAATAGCAATCTCCACCTCTCTTACCTGCTTTATTTTCTCCACAGCAGTTACCACTACCTGACATCTGTTTGTGTTTATTGTCTTTCTTTCTCCACTAGAACGTAAGTTCTGTGAAACCAGGATCTTTGGTTTATTCACTCTTATATCTCCAACATCTAGAATGGTGCCTGTATCTGGTTGGTGCTCAATAAATACTTGCAGAATGAATAAGTTAATTGACAGACAGAAGCTCAGTGTGCTGACTATAATTCAATATGGAGTCTATAAGAGGTACTGATTCAATAGCAAAGACATGGAATCAACCCAAGTGCCCATCAATGATAGACCAGATAAAGAAAATGTGGTACATATACACCATGGAATACTATAAAGCCATAAAAAGGAATGAGATCATGTCATTTGCAGGGACATGAATGGAGCTGGCAGCCATTATCCTCATCAAACTAATGCAGGAACAGAAAACCAAATACTGCATGTTCTTATTATAAGTGGGGGCCGAATAAAGAGAATTCATGAACACATGTTAGGGAACAACACACATGGAGGCCCGTTGTTGGCGGGGAGGGAAAGCATCAGGAAAATATGCTAATTCATGCTGGGCTTAATACAGAAGTGATGGTTTGATTGGTGCAGCAAATCACCATGGCAGATTTTTACCTATGTAACAAACCTGCACGTCATGCACATGTACCCTGGAACTTAAAATAACTTTTTTTTTTTTTTTAAAAAGTGTTGATTGACTCCTTGAGGTCTTCCATTATTTTTCTTGAATTGGCTTTTTGATCACAATATAACACACAAAGAGGGAACTTTGAGGGATAGAAGAGCCATATGGCATTTTTCCAATAGAGGATGAGAAGAAGGAAAGTGGGTTGGTGAGTTCCACCCTCAGAAGAAAGAGTAGAAAGCTAAAGTTATCATCTTCAGAAAGTCAAGGAAAGAGGCCACTTCTTTATGGACTTTACAAGATTTTAATCTTCTTCATTTAAAATAAATTGTTGTTTTTCACTCTCTGTTCATGGTGATATGCAATAAAACTCTTAATACCAAAACACAATGATGTCATCTTTTTTAGAGAATTCAAGAGTGGAGAGTGGGGAGGAGAAGAGGATATTATATCTGATGCTAACATTAGTCTTGGGGACAGCAAAAAATCCAAGGGAGTGAATGTATTGGTTCCCCAAAGCCCAGTGGCAGGTTTTAATGGGCTATAAGACACTTGTCTAAGCCTGCTATTGATTTGTGTTTATAATCTATCAGGTATACACTCATACTTGAACATTGTCACTTGGGGCACTATGTAAATAGATACTATTTCCATCCTTTGGAACTTATAATTCTATGACAGCAAGTTGGTACAGCCTCTGGGCTAGAGACCAAAGTTGAAGATTAACTACCAGCGCTGACCTAGAGAATCCATGACCAATATTTTTAAATAATGGGTTTTTGCAGCAAAATCTTTCTTAAACTAGTAGCTTCAACTAACACTAATGGACTGATGTTTTTTAATTGCCTTTGGCTATAGTAATAAGCTCTAGGGTGGTGTGATAAAGAAAAAAAGAAATAAAGGATAGGGTGCCAGCTTTCAAGAGTTTATTTTGATCTTTCTGGAGAGATAAGATGTGTAACAAAACTGCAAGAAAGTAACAAAACAACATATAGCAAATTCTGTGAGTCTGGCCGGAAATTCTACTAATTTTGTGGGCTCAAAGAGTTTGTGAAAGTGCCATGGTTGTTTTTGACCCATTTGCTGCAGTTTTGTCTTCATTCTCCAGTGCTTTTTTCTTTGCCTTTAGAATTTCCATGGCAAAAAAGTTTGTGCAAACTCAATATATTCTACCAGGCAAAATTGTGGACAAAAGCAATATTCTCTAAATTATTTACCTGATTTACTCATTCAGATAATACAGGTTTATAGACCCTAATTCTTGTTTTAAATAAACACTATTATATACTTGAAGCAGACACTTAAGCTATGTTTTCCCCTCAAACAAATATCTTAAATCTCAAAACACTGTGGCATAGGGTAAAGCTCCCAAGATTGGAAAAAACAAAAGAGATTTTTATACCACTTATTACCAAGCAACTTTGACATGGCATTCTAGATATTTAAATTTCAGTTTTTTCATCAGAATAATGGAAATAACAATTCCTGCCATACTAACTCAAAGGTGATTAGAGAACCTAATGAGATAATATGCATGACAAAACTTGATAAAGAAAAAACAGCATAAAATAAATTTGAAAGGAAAAACAGAATGTATACTTTGCAATTATAAATATGGCATGTTGATTCTAAATGATCTAGACTATTCACAAAAGTACCTACTTGATGTGTTTTTCCAAAAAAAAGTTTTATAATGATTACAATAGTTGTATAAAAATAAACATACGTAAGACCTCAATAATTATAGGCCATATGTCATGGCTCAAGAAGCATTTCATGGAATATACACAATACAGATTGGCCAGATTGAAATATTTCAATGGTTAAATAAAAGATAATAGCATGACTCAAACCTGAGGAGGTGTACCTGATAAATGCTGTGGCACTTAAGTACGTTATGTCAAGGAAAAACTGGTCAAGGAGAAACTGCCTTTGAGCTTGAAGGAGACATCGGTTCTACATAAAAGCTTTCAGGGCTGCATTTTCTGAACAACAGAGGCCTTAAGGGCCCTCAGAAAGATGAGTCATGCACCACTAAAGCTGGACACATCAGCTGGCATTCAGAACTAGGAACAAAGTATTTGCAAGTTTAAGCACTCTTCTTAATAGTGTTCCAGTAAATAGCATCTTGCTTTTACCTGTATATAGCCATGTGACTTATTTTTAAAATCTATTGTTTTGTGCTCTCTATATTAAGTATTCCATCCTGGACAACAGTGAACATTTTGTAACGGCATGAAATTTCAAAAGCAAAAGGCAAATGTCATCTAAACCAGGCTCCCCGACTGCCAAAGAAGACCAGGGTTTAGCTACCTTGGGGAGCCTACCTTGTGTGTTATCTTATGCAGGGAAAAAGACCCCGCTGGCCTTTGTTAATATCTTTGTGATGATTCAGCTCAACAGCTAGGAAAGCTTTGTGAAGGTTTAACGTGGACTCTAGATCTTTCCTTTCCTCTTGCTCCTTTTAATATGCTACAGGAAGCACTATTCACAGCTGTGAAAACTTCAGTACTCTAACCGACCCTATCCAGTCTCCTCCTCGGTAAGTACTCACATTTTCCAGGCAGTGCAAAAACACAAGGCAGAGTCAGACACAGGATGTACCCAGTGAAAGTAATGCTTCCAGTGAGGCCCTGTTTCCAAACTCCTTATCTTATTTTCCTTGAATTATCTAAAATCAATATTAATGATTCATTTTCCAAAGCTACACAAAGCAAGGATGAACACTAATGCTGGTGATCCTAGATAATCTATTTAACTCCATCAGCAGTTGTTTCTTTTTCTGTAAAAATGGCTGCTCATAACATCTCTTCATCATTCACAGATTTTATGTGCAAAAATAACCTCTCCCTGTCTATAGCAGTATACTGACAACTCCACATTTTATGATATGTGAGCCTTACAATAATCCCTCCAGGTTGACAGAGTCGTTATTCCAATCTCCAGTGAATAGGTGGGAATTTCCAATATTTTCATCTCTAATTTCCTTTCCAGTTCTGATCGACTGCAGTGCAGTTTAATAGAAGAAGAGAAGCTAAGATCGGTGAACTAGCTTCACATAAGCCTCCAAAACAGTCTCCCAAGCCCAACTCTAAATCATTTGGCTTCCAGAGTAAACAACGGAAGTATTTTAAGAGTAAGGGTCATGGCTCTATTTCTTCTTTCCAATTCTGAATTGGCACACTTGCAATAAAAGCAAGCAAACAGATCAGCCAAGTTAAAAATTTGAAAGCATGAAAAAATGATATGTCTTTAAAAAGTTAAATCTCAAAAGCAATTTGAGAATTGCATTAAGCTTGTGGTACCATAGCAATTTGTCATATATTTTCTCTTCAACACATTTACTACATTTATCTCCTAAAATAGGAGTCAAATAATTTTAACTATTTACTGTTTGTTTTACACAAAACAAATATTTGTTTATATAATTTAACTATAAAATATCATACATTTCCAATAACTTTGTTTTTATGTGTTATACATCCATACATACCTACTCATATAAACAAAGATGTGTATATATAATCAGAATTACCTCATATGTCATCTATATATGTATGTATATTATAAACACATACATATATAAAAATATAAATATATATATCTCAAAGTTTTGTTTATCAAAGACATTCTTATTTACTCATATTATTCAGAACTTAAAGAGTTCATGATGGCAAATATTGAAAATTCATTCATAAAAATGAAAAAATTATAACTTTATAAATAGTGTTAAGTGTAACAATATTCTAAATCCTTAGTGAAGTACATGCCCTATAACATGTCTTACATACAATCATTTTCCACTATTTATTTCACTCTCGGGTAGTATTAATATAAACATAAGGCTAACGTCATGAAATAGAAACCAAAATTATTGAACTAAATAAATATATCAGTAGAAGAGATGTTTTTTTTTAATGTGATGTGCTTACTTGATAATAATCCCTTCACAAACCTACCTATATCTCAAGGGCATTTTGAGATTAAAACTTAATTTAAAACTTAGTTAAGAAATGCCTTGAACTCCTTAGAGAAAAGGACTTAAGTAAATGCAAAGAAATTCTTATAAAAGTCATTCAAAGCAATGCTTTGTAGTTTTGCCCCTAGAGAACACAAACAACAGGATTATTTTATTGGGCAAAAAGTAAGTTTTTTTAATTACATTCACAATCAGTTGTTTTATTATATCTTATTTTATAAAATCATTATATATATATACACACATATATATATATTTGCCACTTTGAAGTAATTTCTTAAAGTATTAAACCAAGAACTTACAGGTATGTAAAATACACACCTACACATGTATATATAGTCCACCAACACCTAAAATCTATATTTTATATACTATACTAAGTGAAACTATATATGAGAATGTTTAAAACATTCTTTATTTCCATATATTACTCTAAATAAACAAATACATCATTTTAAGTACTAAAATAATTGTAGTAATATTTCCATATCTAAAGTGGGAAGTCATTCAACCTCATTATGTTATTGCAGTGCTTGTTTCCATGGCAACTCCTTCAACTTCACTGTGTTAGTAACCATAGATTCACAGCCCTGGAAGGGCTTGGAAAGTACGCAATAGAATGCTTTCACTGTTCAATTAAGAAATTGAAATCCAGACTCCCGGACTTTTGACTTACCCACTGTCAGCCCACTAGTTAATGTCAGAGCAGGAAGTATAAGGTGGGTCTTCTGATACTCATCCCAGATTCTTTCAAGTATACTATATTGCCCCCCCCACACACACTGTTCTAAACCAATTGACACTAATGCACACACATATTCAAACACATGCCATATACACACTATATGTATAAACACCAGTATACCCAAGTGGATTGATCGAATCAAGCTATTTTAAAAGTCATACAACGCTTTTTATGATTTCTCAGTATTACAAATAAATATATTGTAATTATTTGTATTGGGATAATAATGACAAGATGATTTGTTGGCTGTGGCTATAGGACACCAAAACAATTTCTTTAAAAGGGGAATATCAGTTAATGTTTCAAACTGTTTTACTAGAAATTTCCATCATTTTGCTGAAGATATCTATTATTCAGGAATTTACAATTTTAGACAATAAACATCCAAAGATATTAAGAAAATCTTTGGCTGGGCGCGATGGCTCAGGCCTGTAATCCCAGCACTTTGGGAGGTCGAGGCGGGCGGATCACGAGGTCAGGAGATCGAGACCATCCTGACTAACATGGGGAAACCCCGTCTCTACTAAAAATACAAAAAATTAGCCGGACTTGGTGGCGGTCGACTGTAGTCCCAGCTACTCGGGAGGCTGAGGCAGGAGAATGGCGTGAACCCGGGAGGTGGAGCTTGCAGTGAGCTGAGATCGCACCACTGCACTCCAGCCTGGCCGACAGAGCGAGACTCCGTCTCAAAAAAAAAAAAAGAAAGAAAAGAAAATCTTTGACCAGTAATATCTAGGAAACTTATTTCATGACTTCAATTTGGTAACCACTGTAAGAATAAGAAATACAAAACGCTACAAGATAAAAATAATTCTCCCATCTAATCAAATTTTATCTTCAAATAACAGATTCTAGAGTCTGGATCTGTGCTGCCCAATGTAGTACCCACTGTTGAGCTCTTGTGACTAGGAAGAATTGAGATTTGCTGTAAATGTAAAATATGCAATAGTTCAAAGACTTTTCCCAAAAAAACTAATGTAAAAATATCTCGATTTTTATACTGCTTATCCATTGAAATCATAATATTTGTATAACATTAAATAAAATATTTTATGAAAATTAACATTACCTGTTCCATTTTACTTTTTTAATATGGGTGCTAGACGTTTTAAAATTACATACGTGGCTTACATTTGTCATTCACGTTGTATTTCTATTGCTCAGCACTGATCTAGACCATTTGCATGCTAATTCTCCTGTGTGAAATATCCATTTCTTATTTCCTCAAATCCAAAAACTATCCTACTCAATCATGACCTTCTCCTTAAACTCTTTTTAGATCTCTTCCTTTAAAGAGTGAGCTCTCTTCTCTAAATTCTAATGGCATCTTTCATCTGACCTCACAATCTCTTCTAATGCCTCTACTTGGATGTAAGTTACTAGCAAGTAAGGTCTATGTATAGTTTTACGTATGTTTGTCACCTGCAAAACAACCACCATGGAGCTTTTGGAAAGTATCAGTAAAATTTTATTAGACAAGTAAGTGAATAAAAATATATATAGTAAATATATTCTTTTTTTCACTTTTACTCAGGTAAAGCTCTCTTGAGAGATCAGAATTTGCTGTAGATCTGTGACTTAGAAGATACATACCAGCTGACTCTCAGATACTGTAGAAGATGGTGAAGAGAGATTTGCCTGCAAAACATAAACATGGTGTTTATTAGTGAAACTGATAATTTATTAAAATATTTATGTGTTTAAGTATTTTGAAGTTTGTTCATTATTATATGTCCATGGTAGGATTTTGAAAAGTATAAAGGAAAAGGAAAAATATCCTTATGCCACCAAAGAAATGATTTTTAATATTTTTGGTACATTGCCATAAATATTTTTCCTATGTATTTTTATTCAGCCCACATAATAGTGAATATGATGTTTATATGCTGCTTTTCCTTCTCATTTTCTTAACTTAAGCATTATATCATGACACCAAAAATTCTTCAAGGTTACCTAACATTTCATTCTTTGTATTCTTCACATTTTAATCAAACATACCAGCATCGTTGCTATTTCTATTTATTTAAAGCAAATTGAAACAAATAACAGATATTTCTTTAAAGTATTGTTATATAAAAAGAAAAGCATAACAAAGTTTTTATGATTTGAGAATAAAAATGACTTGGTTTTTACAATTGTTTAAAGAGCAGATTTAATATTGTTTCTTTGTCATTGGCTCCTGTATTTCAATCCTTTCATCTGGATTTAGTTTCTTTCATTTTTAAAAATGTTATCTCATTGTTGAAAGAACATTTAACATGAAATCTGTAATTTGAACACATTTGTAAGTGCATAATACAGTATTGTTGGCTATAGGTGCAATGTTGTATGGCAGATGTCTACAATTTATTCATCTTGTTTAACTGAAACTTCATGTTGATTAGTAACTTCCCATTTCCCCCTGCTCCCTAGTTTCCTTCTTACTAAAGTAAAGGTTTTGGTGGTTTTTTCAGACCTTACTGTCTTGGATGTTGTCTGAAAATGTTTTTATCATGTTCTCATTCTTGAGTGACAGTCCAACTGGACACAGAATTCCAGGGTAATAGCATTTCTGTCTTTTGCAGATGCTATCCCACAGACTCTGGCTTTTGTTGTTTTTGGCATAAATATTGTAACTTGGAGGATCTTCTGTCTTCAAATTTGGTTAACATTTAAAGTTTACCTCCATGATATTCTGTAATTTCACTATGATGTGCCTTGGTGTAGATTTCTTTTTCTTGTGTTTTGAGGGTCTTGGTATGTTCCTTTATTCTGAGTATGCATGTCTTCTGAAAAAGCCTACATGACTATCTCTTCAAATGCTGCCTTTCTCCCATTATATCTAAGCTCTTGTTATTGAGCTTCTATTAAATATATAGTAATGTGCCACACAATGATGTTTCAGTTGATGACGGACCTCATGTATGACAGGGGTCCCATAAGACTAGTGGAGCTAAAAATATTCCTGTCACCTAGTAACGTCTTAATTATCTTGACTGTGTGTAGACCTAAGCTAATGTGTATGTTTGTGTCTTGGTGTTTAACAAAAAAAGCTTAAAGAGTATAATAAATAAAAAATAAAAATTTGAAATAGAAAAAACTTATAGAATAAGAGTGTAAAAATATTTTTGTACAGCTGTATAATGCATTTGTGTTTCAAGTTACATGTTCCTACAAAAGAGTCAAGTTTTAAAAATTAAAAAGTTTATAAAATAAAAAACCTACAGTAAGCTAAGGTTAATTTATTGCTGAAGAAAGAAAAAACTTAAATTTAATGTAGCTAAAAGTCTACAGTAGTGTACAGTAATAACCTTAGTTCTTCACATTCACTCACCACTAACTCATTGATTCACCCAGAGAAACCTCCAGTCCTGCAGGCTTCATTCATGGCAAGTGCACTATACAGATGTACCACTTTTTATCTTTTACACTGTATTTTTACCATGCCTTTTCTATGTTTAGATACATAAATACTATTAGTGGGCTATACCATCTAGGTTAATGTATGTACTTTTTTTTAATTTGAGACAGAGTCTCTCTCTGTCACCAGGCTGGATTGCAGTGGTGCAATCTCGGCTCACTGCAACCTCCGCCTCCCAGTTTCAAGTGATTCCCCTGGCTCAGCCTCTGGAATACCTGGGACCACAGGCGCGTGCCACCACACCCGGCTACTTTTTTGTATTTTTTTTATTAGAGACAGGGTTTCACCATGTTAGCCAGGATGGTCTTGGTATATACACTTTGATGCTCACATAATGATGAAATCACCTAGTGATGTGTTTTTCAGACCATCTCCCTATAGTTAAGCAAAGCATGACTGTATTTTGGGCCTTCTGAAATCCTCTCCCATTTATCTCAAACTCGTTTTTATATTTTTGTCACTTTATACTGTATTCTGGATGCTTTTTGCATATAAGCCTGATAGTTAACTTATTTTTCTTTAACTGCCATGTTAGTATGTTTAACATGGCAATTGAAGTTAATGTCTTAATAATTGACTTTTCACTTCTAGAAGTTTTACTTGGTTCTTTTTCAAAGCTTGTCTTATAATATCTATAACACGTTATAATGTTTAATGTTTTAAATATATTTATATGGTATTTTTCCAGATTCGTTATAGTCCCTCGTCGTTAAATACCATGTTGCTTGTATTTGCTGATTCTCTGTCATGTCTCTCCCTCATGATGTTCTTTAGTTATTTTGTGTGCTTTTTAATTTTCTATTTTGAGTAATTTTGGTAATTTGGATTTCTTTAGATATCCAAGAAGCCCTGGTTTAGAAACCATCCCTGCAGTACATTTGCCCTCATGGGGGCCCTAGGAGTTGCACAGGTTCTGGACCAGTTACCATTTTATTGCCTCATCTTGATTTTCCTAAATCTCTAGATGGCAGATCCCCACATTATCACATAATCCCCACATTATCATAGGTTTGGGGCCTTATTTTCTCATGGGTGACTTTTTCTTATCACCCAAGAATGTAGGGTAGGGATTGTTTTTTAAATTATCTTTTTTCTTTTTCATGCTTCATGGTCAATATGGCCTTGTAGGTTATAGAATTATGCAGTAGATTCCCATATAGGTCTTAAACTTGTTACACAGTGAAAGTTAGAACCTAAGCTCCCGGGTCCTGGCACCTAGGGTCTGATGTACACAAGTTCTATAAGAACTTAAGGTTCTTTTTAGTATTCTAACCTTGATATGGTCAGGCTTTGTGTCCCCACCCAAATCGTATCTTGAATTATAATCCACATAATCCCCACATGTTGAGGGCAGGAACTGGTGGGAGGTGATTGGATCATGGGGGCAGTTCCCCCATGCTGATCTCATGATGGAGAGTGAGTTCTCACAAAAGCTGATGGTTTTATAAGGGGTTCTTTGCCCTTTGCCTACACTTCTCTCTCCTGCCGCCATGTGAAGAAAGTCCTTGCTTCTCCTTCATTTTCTCCCATGATTATAAGTTTCCTGAGGCTTCCCAAGCCATGCAGAACTGTGAGTCAATTAAACCTCTTTTCTTTATAAATTACCCAGTCTCAGACAGTTCTTTATAGCAGTATGAAAATGGACTAATACAAACTTGGAAGTCCCACTTCATTTATGGCATCCAGGGATTACTTATGTTTTATCAAGCATTTCTGCATTTACATGGGCGGCTAAACTTTCACACCAGCTTAGCCTTTCATTTTGACAGGAACCGGTCAGCATACAGACGAATAATTATAAATATGCTTGGTTAAAGTACAATAAGTTATGTTCCTAAAATATTTCTATTTTTGAAATTGCAAATACTTCAGAGCTTATTTTGATGTATCATTATTGTTTTAATCTCTGAGAGATCAACAATAACTGAAAACTGAAAGCCTCATGGTTCCATGTTATCACCAAGTATACAGGAGTATGAATCACCAAACAATGATGAGGCACCTGAAGTCCTTTGTACACAGTGTCTAACATTGTTTGTTTTCTAGGTTTTGACTCATGTCATTCTTTCAGGTACCACTGCTTGCTGCCATTCCTGGTTGCTTGATGGCAGTAGGGTGTCTTGGCTAAGTGCTCCCCTTCTCTAATTGGTGTGGGCCAGGTTAGTGTGCACTGAGGTTTAGGAAAATTGCCCTTCAGAATATCCATCATGCTGTTTTTGTCAGTTCACCTAACGTTTCATTATTAACCTCATAATGGAATATAGGTAATAATAATGATTTCTTCTAAAATCTTAGGTTTTATACCATTTAACAATTTTTTCTTATTGCAATAATGAAAGCATTCTCTATTGATCCCCTAAGTTAAATGAATAGCTTCTGTGAAATATGCTGAATTAAATGCATCATAACTGAAAAAAATGGTTAAATTTCTACCGCAATAATTATAGGAAAGAAGTTACATATTAACAATAAAGTATTCATATAATTTGTATTACTAATATTTTTAGTATATTGTACTAAATAATACCAAATTATTATCATAGGGAAAAGAGAGAAAAGGCTCAAACACATTAATTAAATTAGGAAAAAATCTAAATATCTTTTTATCCGGTCTCTATAAATCCCCCAAATTCCTTCATTGGGAATCATGACATAATAATAAGATGCTTTAGACACCCTCAGATATTTTTATTTCATCCAGTATTATGAACTCCATATCACTGCTATCAGAAACTTCCCAGAGAAAGTGCAAAATTAAACGTAAACCACAAAGTGGAGTGGATATGCATAATACTAATACAGATTTGTCCTTAGCAAAGAGGAAGAATAATGACTTGTATGTTTTATCACTAAAGTAACCAGGTTTTTTCAATGAACCCAATTACGACCAATCCTTTGAGAAACCACCCTGTGCATGTCTCATACAGGTTAATGCTGTTTATTAGAAGTTATAGCTATAATTATGTCATCAATATTGTAGCAATTATTTTCCTAAATGTGAGGAGAGACTGTGTGGTGAACTAAGCAGGTGATGGGAAAAGGTTGCTACATTTGAACATCTGCATCACCTGAATAAAGGTGGAGAAGAAACTTGAAGTACCTAAAAATAAATTTGAAATTGGATTTGAACAACATTAAAATTTTGGTCATTCATATCTCTCCAGTTTTACACCAACTGGGAAGAGTAACATTTGAGATAAGAATGGTTCTTGTGTGAAATAAAAATTCATAATCCATATTCTACAGCCTTTGACATTGTTTTAATCATATAAGAAAAAATAATGAGAGAATGAGAGAGATGGGCTTTAGACATTACTGCATCCTTCAAGAAAAGAAACTTATAAAACTAATAGAGCAGTCAAAAAAGTATGAAGGTAAAAAAAGTTTATTTCAAAAAAAATTAAATAATTAAGTTATATAGAAACTAAAAGAGTTAAAGACTAAGTAAAGGTAAGGATTTGAAATCCACTGAAAGATAAATTCCTACACAAGGCACCACTTGCCCCAAGCCAGCTTTGGAGAAACCTTTTCATCTCCCAAAGACTTGACACCAAAGGCACACAAAGAACAGCCAAGCTCCTTATTCATCATCTAGATTTGCCATTCCTTGCAATCTGCAGCATTTCCCATTCATGACAGGTATCCTTTTGGTCGGCATCACTCTAACAGACACCATCTTGGGGGCCAGGGGCAAAAATCAAGTTGCATTAGATAAAAAGTGTTAAACAGTTGCCCTTTCTTTCTGTACTCTGGTACTCTACTTTTAGCATGCTTTTTTTGCCTTTCAGCAGTCATGTCCCTTCCACCTGAATATAATATCAGGTTTGATACCGTTAAGATGCTTCTTTTCACTTTTTCTCTGTTGACTCTAACTCTCCTGAATCTTCCTTTCTCAAAGTTCAAGAGCTCTAATCCATGATAATGTGCTAATTGAATTATGTTATTTCTCCCCCTCAAGACTGATGTACAGGTAAGCAGAAAGACAACACTCAAAAGAAGAATTGGGCACTTAGTTATTACTGAGTGGTAAGCTTGGCATTGAGGACATATAAAATTATAAAATGATAAAGACTCTGTCTTACTCTTAACCTGGAGAGTGTTCCTATTATTCGTACATAAGGCACTACTCAAAAAAATGAATCCATGTTGAAAATGTTAGATGCCAAGGCCATGAGATATATTATGACACATCATGCCTTCCTTACTTTGAACTGCTTATTCTTACTATCTATAGAACTTACCCTGTCTAAGAGTTGGAAGTTGCAGTGAGTCACGATCGCACCACTGCACTCCAGCCTGGTAACAGAGAGAGACTCTGTCTCAAAAAAAAAAAAAAAAAAACTTACCCTGTCTAAATATCTCACTAAAGACTATTTCTAAGTTAGTAATATACCCCCCATAATATCTAATATAAAGAGTAGATATAGAAATTTTTTTAAGTTTGATTCTTTAAGATAGGGAATGGTGATTCTAACTTGTCATGAACATAGTTGGTAGACGGAACAAGTGGGCATAGGTGATCAGTAAGAGTCATAGTTTACATGTGCAAATAGGGGAATAAAAGATCAGATCAAGGGGAAGTTTGTCTGAAATAAGGCACCTTCCCATTTGATGAAATCTAAAATGGCAAGGAAAAGGATACAAGGCAGAAGGTTTGTCTCATTCAATCTCTTCTCTGCCTCCTCATCTAGCAGAATGCAGAAATATTTCTGAACAAATATAAAAGGAAATAAGTAATGATCAGTCTAGTAGAATTTCTTGCTTGAATTGTTCCCAATTCTTCCTGTAACTCATCAAATCTCTGGCATCATCCTACCTTGAAGCAGATCTGGACCTGATTTAGATTAATTCACCTCTCGTCCTAAGATCTATGACTGCATTATTGCACATCACCTATGAAACACTCCAGCATAGCAACGTTTCCAAGCATAACAACAAGAAGAGTGTGTGAGCTGGCGGAATTGGAGATGACCTTTATTTGAATATCTGTATATATAGTGGAAATATTATTAATAAAGTTTGACACATTTTTCAATATACTCTGATATTTTGGAAGGAATATGCTTCCATTGTAATGACATTTTTCTGTCTCTCAAGCTCATTAAAATGAGATCTTACCTGTATGCTATCTAATATTTAATAATTCCATCTCAGATATTTCCTCTGCACTTAAAAGTGATTTATAAAATGTAGAGGATTTATAAAATAAGTTGTTATCAATAGAATGTGATTTCAACTAAGAGTTTTTTGATGCATTAGTAATAGGACCAAATACTACCCTATTTTCAGAGGTTATTCTTTATTAAGAAAGCATACTATGGTTTTGAATTATATAAATGTGACGAATTTATACTGCTAGTTAATTAAAAAAATAAGCATTTAGAAGGCCACATACAACGCAAAGACAAAAAATTCCCTCTACAAAGTTCATAGAAATGAAAATAGAATGAAATAGAATGTTAATAGATAATTCATCCCTGAGTGGTGGAGCAAGATGGTAGAATAGAAACTTACAGCGTTCGTACCTCCCACAGGAACACCGCATTTTAGCAACTATCTGCACATAGAAAACCATCCTCTCAAGAACCAAATTAGGTGAGCAATCATAGTACCTAGTTTTAACTTCATATTGCTGAAAGAGGCATTGAAGGGGGTTGGAGAGACAGTCTTGAATTGTTAATGCCACCCTTCCCCCCACTCCCCAGTAGTGACCATGCAGCACAGAGAGTCTGTGCACTTGGGAAAGGGAGAGCACAGCAACTGGGGGACATTACATTGAACTCAGTGCTGCCTTGTAACAGCAGAAAGCAAAACTATGCTGGGCTCAGCCAGTGCCCACAGATGGAGAGAGCATTTGGAGTAGGCCTATACAGAGGGGAACTGCCCATCCCAGCAGCTGGAAGTTGACTCTCTTGGCAAGGCTCGCCACCATGGGAAAAAGTGCTCTGGGATTCTAGGCAAACTTGAAAGTCTAGGACATAAGGACTGCAATTCCTAGGCAACTCCTGTACTGCACTGAACTCAGAGCCAGTAGACTAGGGTGGTACATGACCTAGGGAGACACCAGCTGGCATGGCTAAGGGAGTACTTGTGCTCTATTTCTTCCTCAACTCCAGACAGTGCTGCTCGCAGCAACAAAAGTGACTCCTTGCTTCTGCTTAAGGAGAGGAGAATGAAGAGTAAAGAAGACTTTGTCTTACATCTTGGAGATCAGCTCATCCAGAATTGGATAGAGCACTAGGCAGAGCTATGATGCCCCCATTACAGGCCCTAGCTCATGATGTTTCTAGGCATACCCTGGGAAAAAAGAACCCACTGCCTTGAAGGGAAAGAACAGTCCTGGCAGGACTCATCACTTGCTGACTAAAGAGCTGTTGGGTACTGAATAACCAGCAATGATACCCAGGTAGTACACCATGGGCCTTAGGCTCTGAGATCGGCTGACTTCAGGTGTGACCCATCATGTTCTCGGCTGTGGTGGCTATAGTGACAGACTCCTTCTGTCTGAGAAAAGCATAGGGAAAAGTAAAGGGAACTTTGTCTTGCACCTTAGGCACCAGCTTGATCACAGGGAGGTAGAGCAACTAACAGCCTTTTGAGGTCCCTGAATCCAGGCATAGGCTCTTAGACATCATTTCTGGACCAGCCCTGGGCCAGAAGGGAGCCCATTGCCCTGAAGGGTGAGTCCCCAGCCTGGAAGTATTTCCCACACACTGACTAAAGAGCCCTTGGGCTTTTAGTGAACATCAGTGGTGACCCGGCAGACCACTGCCCCAGCCCGTGTGCTGGTGGTGGTGGTGGCCACAGGGAAAGGCTCTTTTGCCTATGGAAAGGGGAGAGAAGAGCAGAAAGAACTTTGCACTGTGGCTTGAATGCTAGCTTAGCTTCAGAGAAATAGAATATCAGGTAAATTTCTAAGGTTTTTGACTCTAAACCCTGTCTCCCAGACAACATTTGTGGAACCGCGGAGGGCCTGGGGGAACTTGCCACAGGGGTGTATGCACCTCACCTCCAGTTCCAGGCAGCTCAGTACAGAGAGAGAGAGACTCCATTTCTCTGAGAGAAAGTAAGGGAAGAAACCAAAAGTCTCTGCCTGATAATTCAAAGACAGGCATAAGCAAGCCCAGACTGTCTAGACTACAAAAAATACCTAACTCTTCAATGTCGAGACACTGACAAACATCCACAAGCATCAAGATCATCCAGAAAAACATAACCTCATAAAACAAACTAAATAAGGCACCAGAAACCAATCATGGAACAACAGGGATATGTGACCTTTCAGACAGATAATTCAAAATAGCAGTGTTGAGAAAACTCAAAGAAATTCAAGATAACACAGAGAAGGAATTTAGAATTCCATTAGATAAATTTAACAAAGAGATTGAAATAATTAAAATCAAGCAGAAATACTGGAGCTGCAAAATGCAACTGGCATACTGCAGAATGCATCAGAGTCCTTTAATAGCAGAACTGACCAACAAGAAGAAAGAATTAATAAGCTCAAAGGCAGGTAATTTGAAAATGTGCACAGTTAGAGGAGACAAAAAAGAATAAAAAACAATGAAGCACACCTTCCATATTTAGAAAATAGCCTCAAAAGGGCAAATCTAAGAGTTACTGGCCTTGAAAATGAGGTAGAGAAAGAAACAAGGGTAGGAGATAGGAATAGAAAGTTTGTTCAAAGGTACAATAACAGAGAATTTCCCAAACCTAGAGAAAGATATCAATATGCAAGTACAAGAAGGTTATAGAACACCAAGCAGATTTAACCCAAGGAAGACGACCTCAAGGCATTTAATAATCAAGTTCCCAAAAGTAAAGGATAAAGAAAGGATCCTAAAAGTAGAAACAGAAAAGAAACAAATAACACAAAATGGAGCTCCAATATGTCTGGCAGCAGACTTTTCAGTAGAAACATTACAGGCCAGGAGATAGTCACATGGCATATTTAAAGTGCTGAAGGAAAAACAAACAAACAAACAAACAAACTTTTACCCAAGAATAGTATATCTGGTGAAAATATCCTCCAAGCATGAAAGAGAAATAAAGACCTTCCCAGAAAACAAAAGCTGAGGGATTTCATTAACACCAGACCTGTCTACAAGAAATGCTAAAGAGGGCTCTTCAATTTGAAAGAAAAGACTATTAATGAGCAGGAAGAAATCATCAGAAGATACAAAACTCACTGGTAATAGTAGGCACACAGAAAAACACAGAATATTATAACACTGTAATTGTGGTATGTAAACTGCTTTTAAGTAAAAAGACTGAATGATGAACCAGTCAAAAATAATAATTATAACTTTTTAAGACATAGTATAATAAGACATAAAAAAACAACAAAATTTAAAAAGCAGGGACATGAAGTTAAAGTGTAGGGTTTTTATTAGTTTTCTTTTTGCATGTTTGTTTGTTTATGCAATTAGTGTCAAGTGTTGTCATCAGTTTAAAATAATGAATAAGATAGTATTTACAAGCCTCATGGTAACCTCAAATTAAAAAACATACAACAGATACACAAAAAATAAAAAAGCAAAAAATTAAAGCATACCACCAGAGAAAATCACATTCACGAAAAGAAAGACAGGAAAAAGGGAAAGAAAAAAGAGAATACCACAAAACAACCAGAAAACTAGTAACAAAAGGGCAGGAGTAAGTCCCTACTTATCAATAATATCATTCAATGTGTGAGAACTAAGCTGTCCAATCAAAAGTCATAGAGTGGCTGAATGGATGAAAAACAACCCAATCACCTGTTGCCTACAGGAAACACACTTAGCCTGTAAACATACTCACAGAGTGAAAATAAAGGGATAGAAAAAAGATATATTCCATGCCAATGAAAACCAAAATAGAGCACAAGTAGCTATACTTAGATCAGACACAATAGATACCAACACAAAAACTGTAAGAAGAGACAAAGAATGTCATTATATAATGATAAAAGGGTCAGTTCAGCAAAAGGCTATAACGGTTGCAAACTTACATGCAGCCAACACTGGAGCACCCAGATATATAAAGCAAATACTATGAGAGCTAAAGAGAGACATAGACCTGAATGCAATAATAGCTGGAGACTTCAACACCCCAATTTTAGTATTGGACAGATCTCCCAGACAGAAAATCAACAGAGAAACATCAGACTTAATCTGCACTATAGACCAAATGAACCTAATAGATATTTACAGAACATTTTATCCAACAGCTATACATGCTTCAACACATGCTTCTCCTTAGCACATGGATCATTCTCAAGGATAGACCGTATGTTAGGTCACAAACCAAGTCTTAAAACACTCAAAAAATTAAAATAATACCAAGCATCTTCTCTGACCACCAGGAGATGAAGCTAGAAATCAGTAAAAACAGGAAATCTGGAAACTATACAATACATGGAAATTAAACAATATGCTCCTGAATGACCAGTGGGTCAATGAAGAAATTAAGAAAGAAATTGAAAGATTTCTTTAAACAAGTGATAATGGAAATGCAAAATACCAAAACCTACAGGATATAGCAAAGCAGTACTAAGAGGGAAATTTATAGCTGTAAGTGCCTACATAAAAACAAACTTTGAATAACCTAATAAAACACCTTAAACAACTAGAAAGTCAAGAGCAAACCAAACCCAAAATTAGTAGAAGAAAAATAATAAATATCAGAGCAGAAATAAATAAATTTGAAACAAAGAAAGCAATTCAAAAGATCAATGAAACAAAAAGGTGGTTTTTGAAAAGAAAGAAAATTGACAAATCTTTAGGCAAACTAATAAAGAAAAAAAGGGAAGAAACACAAATAAAATCAGAGATGAAAATGAAAACATTAGAACTGAAACTACAGAATTTTTTTCCTTACGTACTTTTTTATTATTTTATTTTATTTTAAGTTTCAAGATACATGTGCAGGACATGCAGATTAGTTCTCCATGTAAATGTGTGCTTTGGTGGTTTCTACACCTATCAACCCATCACTTAGGCATTAAGCTCCACATGCATTATCTGTTTATCCTGACGCTCTCCCTCTCCCTACCCTCCCGAGAGGCCCCAATGTGTGTTGTTCCCCTCCACCCCGCCCATGTCTATGTGTTCTTGTTGTTCAGGTCCCACTTATAAGTGAGAATATGTGGTGTTTGGTTTTCTGTTCCTGTATTAGTTTGTTGAGGCTAATGGCTTCCAGCTCCATCCATGTTCCCGCAAAAGGCATGATCTTTTTCCTTTTTATGGCCACATAGTATTCCATGGTGTATATGTGCCACATTTTCTTCATCCAGTCTCTCCTTGATGGGCATTTGGGTTGATTCCATCTTTTTGCTATTGTGAATAGTGCTGCAATTAACATACACTTGCATATGTCTTTATAACAGAATGACTTATATTCCTTTGGGTATATACCCAGTAATGGGATTGCTGGGTGAAATGGTATTTCTGGTTCTAGGTCTCTAAGGAATCACCACACTGTCTTCCACAATGGTTGAAGTAATTTACATTCCTACCAACAGTGTAAAAGCATTTCTATTTCTCCACAGCTTTACCAGCATCTGTTGTTTCTTGAGTTTTTTAATAATTGCCATTCTGACTGGTGTGAGATGGTATCTTATTGTGGTTTTGATTTGTGTTTCTCTAATGATCTGTGATGTTAAGCTTTTTTTCATGTTTGTTGGCTGCATAAATGTCTTCTTTTGACAATTGTCTGTTTGTGCCCTTTGTCCACCTTTTAGTGGGGTTGTTTGTTTTTTTCTTTTAAATTTGTTTAAGTTCCTTGTAGATTATGGATATTAGACCTTTGTCAGATGGATAGATTGTAAAAATTTCTCCCATTCTCTAGGTTGTCTGTTCACTCTGATGATAATTTCTTTTGCTGTGCAAAAGCTCATTAATTAGATCCCATTTGTCAATTTTTGCTTTTGATGAAATTACTCTGATGTTTTTGTCATGAAATATTTGCCTGTGCCAGTCCTGAATGGTATTGCCTAGATTTTCTTCTAGGGTTTTTATAGTTAGAGGCTTTACATTTAAGTCTTTAATTCATGTTGAGTTAATTTTTGTATAAGGTATAAGGAAGGGGTCCAGTTTCAATTTTCTGCTTACAGCTAGCCAATTTTCCCAGCACCATTTATTAAATAGGGAATATTTTCCCCATTGCTTGTTTTTGTCAGGTTTGTTGAAGATCAGATAGTTGTAGATGTGTGGTCTTATTTCTGAGATCTCTGTTCTGTTCCATTGGTCTATGTGTCTGTTTTTGTATCAGTACCATGCTGTTTTGGTTACTGTAGCCTTGTAGTATAGTTTGAAGTAGGGTAGTATGATTCCTTCAGCTTTGTTCTTTTTGCTTAGGACTGTCTTGGCTATACAGGCTCTTTTTTGGTTTCATATGAACTTTTAAGTTTTTTTTTCTAATTCTGTGAAGAATGTCAATGGTAGTTTAATGGGAATAGCAATGAATCTATAAATTACTTTGGGTAGTATGGCCATTTTCACAATATTGATTCTTCCTATCCAGGAGCATGGAATAAAACCACAGAAATTTAAAGGATTAGTAGTAGGTACTATGAGCAACTATATGTCAATATGTTGGAAAATCTAGAGGAAATTGATAAATTCCTAGATACATACAACCTATCAAGACTGAACCATGAAGAAATCCAATGCCTGAACAGATCAATAACAACTAATGAAATCAAAGTTGTAATAAAAAGTCTCCCAGTAAAGCAAAGCCCGGGACCCAGTGGCTTCACTGCTGGATTTTATGAAACATTTAAAGAAGAACTAATACCAATTCTACTTAAGCTGTTCAAAAAAAACAAACAAACAAACAAAGGAGAAGGGAATACTACAAATCTCATTCTATAATGAGACCAGTATTACCCTGATACGAAAGCCAGAAAGATACGTCAAACTAAGAAAACCACAGGCCGATATCTCTGATGAATATTGGTGCAAAAATCCTCAACAAAATGCTAGCAAAACAAATTCAACAGTGCATTAAAAAGATCCTTCATCATGACCAATTAGGATTTATCCCAGGGATGCAAAGATGGTTTAACATATGCAAATCAATCAATGTGATATGTCATATCAACAAAATAAAGGACAAAAACCATATGATCATTGACGCTGAAAAAGCATTTGATAAAATTCAACATCCTTTCATGATTAAAAAACTCTCAAAAAACTGGGCACAGAAGGAATATATCTAAATATAATAAAAGCCATATATGACAGAGCTACAGCTAGAATCATACAGAATGAGGAAAACCTGAAAGCTTTTCTTTTAAGATATGGAAGATGACAAGGATGTCCACTGTCACCACTGTTATTCAATACATAACTGGAAGTCAGACAAGAGAAAAAATAAAGGGCACCTAAATTGGAAAGAAAGAAGTCAAATTATCCTTGTTTGCAGATGACATTATCTTATATTTGGAAAAACCTAACTACTCCACCAAAAAACTATTAGAACTGATAAATGAATTCAGTAAAGGTGCAGGATACAAAATCAACATACAAAAATCAGTAGCATTTCTACATGCCAATAGTGAACAATCTAAAAAAGAAGTCAAAAGAGTAATATCATGTACATTAATAGCCACAAGTAAAAGCAATAACTTAGGAATTCACTTAACCAAAGAAGTGAAAAATCTCTACAATGAAAACTATAAAACGCTGATGAAATTGAAGAGGACACACAAAAAATGAAATACATCCCATGTTCTTGGATTTAAAGAATCAATGTTGTTATAATGTCCATACTACCCAAAGTACTACAGATTCAAAGCAATTCCTATCAAAATACCAATGACATTCTTCACAAAAATAGAATAAACAATCCTAAAATTTATAGGGAACTACAAAAGACCCAGAATCACCAAAGCTATCCCGAGAAAAAGGAACAAAACTGGAGTAGTCATTATCTGACTTCAAATTCTACTACAGAGCTATAGTAACCAAAACAACATGGTACTGGCATAAAAACAGACACATAGACCAATGGAACAGAATACAGAACCCAGAAACAAATTTGCTCACTTACAGTGAACTCATTTTTGACAAAGGTGGCAAGAACACACATAAGGAAAAGATAGTCTTTTCAATGAACGATGCTGGGGAAGCTGGGTGTCCATAAGCAAAAGAATAAAACTAGACCCCCTATATCTTGCCATATACAAAAATCAAATCAGAATGAATTAATTAAACCTAAGACCTCAAACTATGAGACTGCTACAAGAGAACATCAGAAAAACTTTCCAGGACATCTTCTGGGCAAAAATTTCTCCAGTAATACCCCACAAGCACCGGCAATCAAAGCAAAAATGGACAAATGGGATCACATCATGTTAAAAAGCTTCTACCCAGCAAAGGAAACAATCAATAAAGTGAAGGGATAATCCACAGAATGGGAAAAAATATTTGCAAACTACCCATCTGAGAAGGGATTAATAACTAGAATATATAAGGAGCTCAAACAGCTCTATAAAAAGTATAATAATTGTAGTTTAAAATGGGCAAAAGATTTCAATAGATATTTCTCAAAAGGAGACATCCAAATGGCAAACAAGCATATGAAAAGACGCTCAACATCATTGATCATCAGATAAATGCTAATCAAAACTACAATGAGATATTATCTCACCCCAGTTAAAATGGCTTTAATCCAAAAGACAGGCAATAACAAAGCTTATGAGCATGTGGAGAAAAGGGAACCCTCATATACTGTTGGTGGGACTGTACACCACCAATTATTATGACCACTATAAAGAACAACTTGGAAGTTCCTCAGAAAATGAAAAAGAAAGAGCTACCATGTATGATCCGACAATTTCACTGCTGGTTATATACCCAAAAGAAAGAAAATCAGTATATTAAAGAGGTATCTGCACTCACATGTTTGCCACAGCACTGTTCACAATATCTAAGATTTAGAAGCAACCTAAGTGTCCTTCAACAGATGAATGAATAAAGAAAACATGGTACTTATACACAGTGGAGTACTATTCATCCTTTATAAAGATTGAGATCCTGTCATTTGCTACAACATGTATGGAACTGGAGGTCATTATGTTAAATGAAATAAGCCAGGCACAGAAAGACAAATAACAGATGTTCTCACTTATTTGTGGGATCCAAAAATCAAAACAATTGAACTCATGGAGATAGAGAGCAGAAGAATTCCCACCAGAGGCTGGGAATGGTGGGGGTTGCTTTGGGGTGGGGAGGTGGGGATAGTTATCGAGTAGAAAAAAAATGGAAAGAATTAACAAGACCTGGTATTTGATAGCACAACCAAGTGACTATAGTCGATAATAATTTAATCGTACATTTTAAAATAACTAAAAGAGTATAATCAGATTATTTGTAACACAAAGGATAAAAGCTTGAGGGGACAGATATCTCATTTTCCATGATGTAATTATTATGCATTGCATTCCTATATCGAAATATCTCATGTACCCCATACATACCTACTATGTACCCACAAAATAAAATTAAAAATTTGCTTAGAAAGGAAGTTTATTTACACGAAGGAAATAAACTTTAAAAATGAGTGTCATAAGAAATAACTCTCTTATACCTTATCTGATATTATGAATTAATGTATATTTAAGCACATGATTTAAAACCCTGGAGACAGCAAATCACTATCATTTTAGACGTTAATATGACCAAATATGAAATTATTCCTTCTAAGTTTAGGCTGAAGGTTATTGGACATGAAGAAATAATTTGGACCCAGGGTATAAATATGAATGGATAAAATATATAAAGAATGCAAACTATTTCCAGTATGTACTTATACTTCTACAAGTATATAGAAGTATCAAATGGCAGAAACTTTGACATGAAGAAAACTTGGTTTGGGTTTTGCCTACTCTGTGACTTCTGAGGCTTGTTTTCCCCCTCTGTATAATGGAGATTTTAAAATAAGAATACCCACCTCATAGGTTTGGTATATGGTTTAAATGAGATAGCCAAGCTTTATTTTCAAGGTAAGAGCTCAAAATATTAGTTATTATTATTGTTGAATTCAGCATCTTTTTAAAAGAATCAAATGAAATATTAATGATAAATTAACCAACCCTGCAAGTGACCTAAGTCTCACTCCCTATTCAACATATTGTTAGCCTAGTTTCAATTCTATTACACTTAAAACAATCTCAATTAAATTATTGTAAAATAGCCTGCATTTTAAGGACACCACGGACTGGAAAAAACCTTTACTTTAATTAGTCTGAATTAGTGTTGCTTTTACTGCACCTGGCTCATCCTAAAAAACAGACTGTATGAAATGTCACAATATGTGCAATAAAGACCCAAAGAAAGAAACATTATTTTGAGTTGATTTTCTTTGTTTCTTTTTTCTTTTTTTTTTTTTTCTTTCCAGAGAAGTCAGTCTTTCACCAAAGGCCTATAAAGCAGAATTAGCCATACACTTTCTTGTTATTTTATTAAATCATTATAATTATCCCAGGAAAACTGGAAAACCTATGAATACACAGAAAACTAGCAAATTTGTAAGTTGGTTTTAACAACAATAGGTTCTCTGGCTACCTCCTCTCTATTTCTACAATAAAGTATCTTGCTCATTTACTATTTTAACTGTTTACTATCTGTCTTATCATTGGAATATATGCTTCAGAAATTGGCATCCTGTCATTGTGTTCACTCTTCTCACCCCAGTGACTCCTCAGTGAATGGTACTCGGTAGACACTCAATAAATATTTGTCAAATCAATGAATAGAGGTGGAAAACTGAATAACAGAGCTAGAAATAGTGACTAGTTTTTCTACTAGTCTTGATCCATAGATTATATACTATACCTTTTAAATTTTATTTTTTAATTGGAAAATAATAATTGTACATATCCATGGGATGCATAGTGGTGTTTTGAGACATATAATGCGTAGTAATCAGATATATTATACTTTTAAAGAACTCCCAGAAATAGGAATTTTTGGTAGTCAGTACTAACTTGTTCAGGATATCCTCAAGTGTAACAAAACTTTTTTTTCTTGGCTCTAATTTATGTCTTCCCTTTATTCAACCTCCTCTGTAGTATAAGAGTTGGTAACCTGCACGATCCCTGCTTTTGAGTTTAATCTAAGAATATCCACAAAGTCAATGACGCACTGAGTCCCAGCAGGTATATACTCTGAAGATGACAACTTTCTCCAGAGTTTGAAGACAGATGATGAAATATTGAAATGTCTCAGAAATAGACTTCTCAGAGTTGCTTTTTAGTTTTCATTGGAGAAGAGAGAAATATATAGTGATAAATTAATTAATTAAATCATAGCTAGTAAACTCATACTTAAAGTGAGACATCCCATAGCTCAGTCAATATGAATATTAGAATTTTTAGAAGAAAATATTACAGTGTCATTCGTTTTAAAAAATCAGAACGTATTGTATTTAAGACACACAAGATAAGCTCTTGTTCATTTAAGACCAAAGCTTATAGCTAAAGTGAACTTCTGCTCTAAAATTTAATCTTTTCTCCTCAAACTAAATGTATCAGACATCACTTAGTAAATTGTAATAACTACAGCCGAATATGTACAAATATGACTAATCCGAGAGTTGGCGCCAAACTAGTTTTGACCTTTCATTGTAAGATGATCCTTTATGGTCTTCCAAAAGACGTGGACGTATTTTAGGGGCCACAAACAACAATTCAAATGTCATGTTGTAAAATAAAGTAAAAACAAAGCTTCTTACATAGGAAACGAATTTTAATTAAGGTCAAGAACCTACTGAAAACTAATCTAATTAGAGACATTTTGCTGAAAAGCAAGAGTAGATAAGAGAAGAAGGTGAGAGAGCAAAAATTGCAGCAACTTTTTTGGGGGTCTGGCCCTTGTAAAATGTATTAGTCACAAAAAGTATAGAAACACCTTTAGGAAACTTTCTTTTCTTGTACCCACTAACGAACCAAGGAACTTAATTAAATCAAGATATTTCTAGTCTTCCAAAGATAGATAAGAGGAAGAGAAGAAAGGAGATGTGAATAAAGGAAAAAGGGAAAGGAAAGGAAAAGCTTTTAGTTATCGAGCAATTCCTTTGTATCAGAATTCCATTAAGGGCTTTTCGTACATTAGCTAATACAAATCTTACATAAGAAAATTATTAGTATCCCCATTTCATAGATGAAGAAACAAAGGCACAGAAGGGTAAAATGGTGAGTAATCTTCCCAGAATCAGACAGTTATGTAAAAGCAACACTGTGATTTTAAACTCGGGTTTCGTCTACTAATGCCTTCATTCTTTTTAAGTATTACTCCAAATGGCTTCCAATAATAATGAAAAATAACAGCAAAACTTCCAGGAAATGCTCTAAGCAGTGTTCCTACCCACATCCTCTAAACATAATTTTCTGGATGTGATAAAATTTAGTAATTTCACCCAGTTTATTACTTGCCTTGGGGAGATTCAAATGAAGGCAGAACTGTATAAATTACAATGATGATATGGCACAAAATACACATTTAATAACTATTTACTCTCATCATTATGATAAAAACTACAAATGTGTAACTTAAATGGAATAGTTTACTAATTTGTTTTAGACTTAACACTAAACACTTACTAAGGAGATAATCTTGTTTCTACTAGAATACGTTTGGTCAGAAGCAGAAGTTGACCACATGATGGAAAATACAATTATTAGTTGAGTGAACACTGGAGTTGGGATGAGGCTATGCATGTGTATGTCTAACACACTCAGAGCCAGCTACTCATAATTATTTGAATTGAATGTGAGTGTATATCTATCCACTATCAATCTGTTTTTGCTCATAAGTGGAAATTGGTTATTTGTTAATAATGTAAATGCAAGAAAGCAACAAAAGAGTCAAAATTGATTAAACTGGCAATCCGATTAGAAATGGACAAATCTTAACGTTTCAAGTATATGAGTTGACTATTCTATAAGCATAATAAACCATTACAAAAATGAAAGTGTCATCTAAGTGTTGATAAGTAGAAAATCAGGAAGCAGGTGTGGCAGTTCTGTTTTATTTAGCTAAACTAATCCAACTAGACCTCACTTAAGAACAAATTTATTTGACAAGCTTACCTGATGTTTTATCTCTGACATAACCTGATTTTCTGTATCTGAGCCAATCATATCATCCTACCCTTCAACTTATTAAAAAAACAATTAATCCTATTTAAATTACTGTATAATTGTGTTCTCTCCGAAGCATACACAGGCACCCATTTGAAAAGCAGTGTGTATAATTATAAAGGTACTTACATATTTGGTTTCTCGACCAGCTGCTCTTGGAAGAGTTGTAGGAGTCTGTATGAAAATAAAAACAATTATACATCTGAAATAATAAAGTAAATAATAATAGACTCAACTTCTGGAATGTGTTCACCTTCGTCTCAATTGAGACTTTCTAAACATTGCTCTCTCTACACAATATCATTTTTTAGAAAATTATTTTATAAAATGATATCACTAAATAAAATAAAATGATTTTAATTTATTTATTATTTATTAAAATAATAAATATTTTATTATTTATTATTATTTTAATAATAAAATAAAATGATTATTTTATAAAATGATATAAAATGATATTCTTTTCACTGACTTTATCTATCAGCTTTCTGGTAATTTCTTCTTATTTATTGATAATGTTAACTCATGGATCATAATAGTTCTTTCCTCATGTTTCTTCCATAATTTTTGCCTATTTCAAAATTCATGTAGAAATCTCTGTCTTTTCAATTTATTGAGCTCCTCAATTACAAAGATGTTCTCATCTATTCCATTTCATTCACTCCCAGAAAGCTCCTTAACTTCACCTTCACCAGTAAAACAGAAACTCTCAGAAATTTCAGTTACAAATGTCCCACACTCAGAACTCTACCTCCTATCCACCATCTTCATTTCTCTAGTGCTACTAGAGCAACATCCACATCATTGGGACTTCCAAATCACTCACCTTCATCAGCTTTATTCTGGCTTTACCACTTATCTCATATTATTTAATATTATAAGCAATTTTAATACTTTCATTTTTTAATCTTCCTCTCTTCCTGTGACAAGTTCACTTCCAAAAAAAAAAAAAGAACTCAACCCTAAATTGACCTTACCACCATTTTTCTCCATACTTGTATCTGAGAAGCAAAACATTGTTGGAGAAACTCTTTCAAACAAACTAATTAATTTTATTTTAAATTAATAATTATCAATTTCAAATGTGCATTCAGTACTGCCCCAAATTTTTCTTTTGTAGGCCCACTTTCTGAGATGAAATAGCTATTTGATTCATTCATCCACTCAATACATATTTGTGTATCTACTGTGTGTACCAGTCACTGTTCTACACCCCTGGGACTTATTGGTGAACAGAAGAGACAAAGATGTCCTGCCATTGAGGAGTTCACATTCTGGAAGAAAAGAAATAAGCAGTGAAATCATAAATAAGTGAAAGGAATAAATGCAATGAAAAAGAGTAGAAATAAATTGAAGCCTAGGGTAATATATGCTTTCAGATAAAAATTTATTTGCTTCTACAAAATACCTTGTATTTTTCTGGAACACCTAGATGTTAAGGAGGTCAAGAGTGCTGGGAGTTTACAATTTTAAATTAGATGATCAATGTTGAGAAGGTGACATCTGAAGGAGACTTCAAAGACTTGAAGGAGTAAGGGAGTTGAATATGTAGTATTCTAGATAAAGAGCATTCCAACAAGAGGGAAGAAGTGCTAAGTTTCTAAGGTGGATTTTCTCCTCTGAGAATGTTGGATAGAAAACTGGAAGTAATCTTTCCATAAAGGACAATAAAAAATCTGACCAATATATTGAAAAATATTTAATCAAAAACATCAATGAACTAAAAAGAAAGTGAATAATTACTGGGCAAAATCAAAAGAGGATGGGAACCTGAAGAGAGAAGCCCAGCATTTCAGAACTGCTTTTGCCCTGGGGATGTTTGCAAATAATGATGAGTTGCTGGAGAAGCTACCCCATACTTTTGATATCTCACGGGTATAGAGAGAGAAAGTCAACCAGGACTTGCCAAAAACAGATTGAGCCCCTAGGAGTAAGAGTGACCCAGAAGACTCACATGGTCTTCAGCCTGGTATCAAATCATCTGAAGATGACTGTCTGGAAAAAATAATCTCAGAACCTTAAATTAAATTCAGGTAGTTTTTCTTGCTAGTGCTCCCAACGTCTGACAGAAACAAAGAAAAGACTTTCTATGGAAAGGTAATATCATCTGAAGTCTCCATTTCTATTAAGAAATTTTCAAATAGGATATCTAGCATACAATCAGATTCAGATACACAAAAAGGCAAGACAATGTGAATGAGGATGAGCAGAAAGAATAAACAACCAAAAAAGACCCACAGAGATTAAGAAATGTGTCTTTTCAGAACCAGACTGAAAACAGCCATACTTAACCATGATTTTGGAGATAAAGGTTAAGCTGAAAAATTTTCACAGTATGCTAGAAACTATAAAATGATCAGTGATATAACTGATTTGAAAAGAAACTAAATGTGCTAAGACAGGGGCATGCTTGACACATCCAAGGCACAACAAGGAGGCTACCAGGCTGGGATGGAGTGAGTAAAGGAGAGAGTTGGAAGAAAGCCAATCATGGAAATATTGGGGCACCAGACCATACAGGACCTTGTGAGGACTTTGCTTATATTCTGAGGTTTGAAATGTGTAAGCACTTCTGGTTTTAAATAGAGGAGGGTCATGATCTGACTTAAGCTTTAAAAGGTTTTCTGCATTTGATGTGTTAAGAATAAACTATTGTGAGTCAGGGGTATAGGGACAAAACTCTTGTACTATCCAACAAAACACGGTGGCTCAGTAGTGCAGAAGCCATGGCATAATCATAGTCGACATATTCTGAAGCTATAGAAACAGGATTTCTAGCAGAAGAGATGTGAAATGTGAGAGAAAGAGAAGAATAAAACATGACACCAAAGTTTTTGGCCTTGAGCAAATGAAAGAGTGAAATTTTACCAATGGAGATGAGAAGGCAACATATGGAATCATTTTGTGGGAGAAAATCTAGATTTTATTTGTATGCATATTGAGGATAAGACATTTGTTAGAAGTCTAAATGGAAATGAAGACAGGTATTTGGAAGTCTGCAGTTGGAGAAAGAATCCTGGACTAGAAATAGAGTTGTCAGCATATATGTAGTTAGTTTTTATAATATAAAACAGGGTGAGATCACCAAATGAATGAATATAGAGAGGAATGAGAAGTTTGAGGACTCATGACTAGAGCATTTCAACATTAACAGTTTGGGAAGAAGAAGATGAACCAGCAAAGGAGACTAAGAAATGATAATAAAAAAGGGAGAGAGAGGAAAAACAGATAGAGTATGGAGATCTAAAATACTCTAGAGGAAAATATACCAAAGAGGAGGGTGTGAGCAACGATCTCAAATTCTGTTGCTGTTATCTCAACTCAGGACTGGGTTTATTGCAATGCAGAGGACTTCAGGAACCTTGGAAAAAGTGGTTTTGGTGACATAAAAAAAGGGGATTTAAGAGGAAACTGGAGAAAAGGAATTGAAAGTAGAATATATAAACTTTTTTTAACTTTTTCAAATTCATCCCCATCACACCTTCTCCCCTTAATCTTGGTTAATGATCTTACATTTTACTTCATTGAAAGGTATTAGTTATGAAATAACTACAGATATTGGTTATGAAATTATTTCTCTTCCACCAAACTATAAACATTCTTGCATCTGTAGCTGTCATGTCCTTTATTTTCCATCCTGTTACAATGGAGGATATTTCCAGCTTCTTACCAAATGGTCTTAGCACATTTGGGCCACTGTAACAAAATATTATTGACTGGGTGGCTTATAAACAACAGAAATTTATTTTCCACAGTTCTGGAGGCTGGGAGGTCTAAAATCCAGGCACTAGCAGATCTGGTGTCTGGTGAGGGCCCACTTCTGGTTCATAGATGGTGCCATCTTGCATGTCTTTACATGGTGGAAAGCGTAAGAGGTTTCTCTCCGGACTGTTTTGTAAGGGAACTTATCCCATTCATAAGGTCCCCATCCTCACAACCCAATCATTTTCTAATGGCCCCACCTCCTAATACCTTCATATATTTCAACATATGAATTCTGAGTGGGTGGGTGGGGCACAAATATTCAGACCTTTATTTCCCTTTCTTCTCTAGAATCAGTACTTCTTTCTCTACTGAGACCAATGCCACAGTATGCAAATTTGATCGTGTCATTTTCAGCTTCACAAAACAAAAAATTCTTTCTTGACCTCACTACCAACCCAATTTCCTTTTCCTTTTAACAGCCAAACATTTCAAAATAGTTGTTTTGTTTTATTCCGTTTTTATGTATTCTATCCCTGCTTTCTCATGCCACAACACATTTAAACATCAGTGATAAGGAGATCAATGGGGTGAAGTGAGGGACTAAAATCTGAGGGTAGTAAAAAGAGGTAACAAGGAAGACAATATCAAAGTGGTCCTTCAGCCTTCAGGGAGAAAATGGTTAACTATAGGTTTCAACAACTGGCCAGCTTCAGATGAATCTTTCCCTTGATCCCTTCTCAGCAATGACGACTGGGACAGCTATTGGAAGAGAAGAATATACCATAAGCAGAGGTGCAGGGAGGCAGAAAGGAGGGTCAGGGTCACCAGGGTGGAGAGGAAGTGGCAGGTGGGAAGTGGTTGATACTATGGCGCTTCTCCCTTCTGAAGCACATGCCCCTCCTGCTTTTAAAGAACAAACAAATAAACCTCACCAGAATTGCCAAGTGCTAGGACTTGGGCTTCAGGACCTGCCACCCCAGGCACCAGGCATATATACACCCAACTTAGCTGACATGCTCAGGGAAATTTGAGTTTCCATGGAAACATAATAAGACATCTGAAAAACTTAAATACTATAAAAGAAAATAATGTTTCCTCTATTCCACTCCTAAGTATTTACCCAAGATAAGTGAAATCATATATCCATACAAAGTCTTGTTTACAAATGTTCTTGGCAGCTTTATTAGTAATAGCTCCGAATTACAAATAACCCAGCCATCTATTAACTGGTGAATAGATAAATAAAGGATGGAATATCCACACAGTGGACTATTAATCAGCAATTAAAAAAAAAAAGAGCTACTGATCCATGCAATAATATGGATGAATTTCAAATGCCTTCTACTAAGTAGAGGCTAAAGTGACTACAGACTATATAATTACATTTATATGATATTCTTGAAAAGGCAAAAGCGTAAGAACACATGAAAAGATAAGTGGTTTCTCAAGACTTGGATTGGAGGGAAGTATATACTAAAAAGGAGCACAAGGAACTTTTTCAGTTGATGGAAATGTTTTGTTTGGAATGTGGTAGTAATTATATGATTGGATTATTTTGTCAAAACTCAGAGCTGTAAACTAAAAGGATTGAGTTTACAGTGATTAAATATTACCTCAATAAATCTGATTTAGAAAAAGAAGCTATGTTAGCTTCAACAAAGAATGTAATACAGGAATTGAAGGAAAGAATAGATACTGAACAAAATCTTGAACTGCAATATTAGATCAAGGATTCCTCTTGAAGGAATTAGAAAATAATAAATAGAAAAATATGAAGAGTAAGATACATGAAATACGGAATCAAAAGTGACAAAATCAGTATTATGAGAGTCCCATGTGGGAATAAATATTTGTAAAAATAATGATCAAAAATTACCGAGAATGTAAGGGGAAGAAAAGATTGAACACGTCATGTGAAAGGTCATAGACGGTAACAATCAAAATACGTAAGAAAAAAATGCATACCTAAATACATCATAAAAAAATCTGTAAGATCATACATAAAGATAAAGTTTTAAAAGCTATAGAGCAATTCTGTAAATGATCACTCTATAGCAGAGGAACAAGTATCACGCTGACAAAATACTTCCTAAGTATGTTGTTGAAGAAAAAGAAGCCTGGGGGAAAGTGTTGAAGAAAGAGTACCTACAATTTTATTTGCAGCAAAACTATAATTTAAATGAAAAGGCAAAATAAAGATGTTATCATGAACAGAGTTCACAAAATCTACACAAAAAGATCTTGCTTTATACAACTTGAGGCAAGATTCCAACAAGAAAAACAATAAGTCCAGGAAAAAGCTTTGAATGTGTGCAAAATTAGGATCTAAATCAGAAATAAGTAACCAAACAAAGGAAAGGTAAAGAAGTGTTCAGACATAAAGTTCAAAACAATACTAATAAATTGTATACGTATGTGCTTGTGTTTGTATATACAGGTTGATTAAAAACAAGTAGAAAGTGGAAAGTGCTATAGTACTTACAAAATTTTAGGAAAAGGCATTTATATGTTTTAAAATTGATACAAAATTAAGCATAATAATTGTCTTTAACAATGTATATGTAACTACCAGAAGTAACAAGATATAAAGTAAAATTTTCAAAATGTTCAACTAGTAAATATCAAAATTGTCTAAGGAAAGCAGAAAAAAAACAAGAGAAATAAAAACATTTTAAATGGAAAACATGAAATAAGATAGCAAAAATTCACCCTAACATAACAAGAATTGCAATAATTATAAATGGCTTAAGGTCCCTGGTAAATAGAATCTAATTGAATGTAAAAATTATATGCAGAAATATGCTGCTCTGAGAAAATTAGACAAAAGGGTATAAAAAAAGGAAAGTAGCAGTAAAAGATACATCTAGGAAAACAAGAATTAGAAATTATAAATATAAAGTCCCTATTTTAATACTCAAGAGAAAAACCTTAAGTTAAAAAATGATTATATATGCTGATAAAGCTTCTAAAAACTCAAAAACGAGAATGAATGCCAACACACAAGCACCAGCAATATGGTTTCAAAATATACAAGTCAAATCTAATAAACACTTCTTTAGACTTATCTTTCTCTGACCCTTGGCCGCAATCAACACAATTATATTCGCAAACACTCTCTTCTTATAGCTTCCATGATATCACATTGCTCTGATTTTCCTTACCGTAAAAGCCTTTTCATTCTCATTTGCTCATCTCCACCTCCTTTGTCAGACCTGTGACGTTATGTTCCTTGGAACTCTGTACAGGACACTCACAGTGTCTACGTGCCAATGACCCTCAAATATCTCCGATCAGTTTCAAACACACAGGTTTAAGCTTTCTTGATAAGCACTTCAAACTCATCCTTGTCTAAAACTGACATAACCCTCTGCCTGCCACTATACGGCTCTTCCTTCGCTGTTGTCTATCCTCAAAGCAGAGACCTGCAGTATTCTCTCTCCTTCACTACCCACACCCAAACTCTTGGCAAGCCTCAAACCATCATGCTTCTCTAGCTCTTCTGAACCCACCCTATCCAGACCACCATCACTGACTGTTTCCCTGACTGCAGCAGCCTCCTCACAGCAGCCATACTGTTCATCTTCTATGGTTTCATATTATTCCACCATGGTTTTATGTCTCCCCATTTTCTTTGGAATCCAAGCTTCATGCCATGGCAAGTAAGTGTTTAAATCACTGTGCATAACCCAGTTTCTCAACATCATTTGCACTGTTCATCCCTAGCTCGGTGTACAGCAAGCTCATTGGCTAACTTCTTTATTTTCATACACACTAAGCTCTTTCATGCTTCAGGAAATTTACACATGCCTGTTTCTCTACCTGAAAGCTATTATTCCTGATCAAAATTTCTGTGGCTGGCTCTTTTCCATCTTTGGGTCTCAGCTTGAATTCTACCCCTTGATCACTACGTTCAAAGTTACTCAGCCTTGCTTATGTTCCTAAGTGCCTTGCAACACCAGACTTACGGTAGGTGCTTAATAAATACCTGTTGAATGAAAAATTGCCTTAAATGTAGTGGCCTAAAATACTGGGTTTTTTAACACCATAAGCATTAAGTATTTGTTAAAGAAACCAGTAATATAGATTATTATTCATATATAACTTCTTAAATCCTATTCTCATTATATTTAATATAATACAGGTCTTTTACATGTTCAACGAATGAAATATGAAAAAATATATTTTAAAATTGATATAATATCTTTGACAAATCAAAGTTTTAGATTAAAAGACTTAAAGGATATACAACAAAATAGACTTCAAATACAGAAATTACAATTATCCACTTGTGAGTCCTCTGCTAAAATATAATTAATATGACAATAATTGATTACTGGGTTTTATATGTCATTACTAATGGATATTTATTGATAATATTCCAATTGAAAATTAGGATTGCTCTTCTAGTTATGTGTAGTTCTGTACATTTGAAAATTACTTTAGACATACAGTGTCCCATATTTTAAGAAAGGACAGGAAAAAAGTGTACTAATTCCAATGAAATAAATAAATAAGGTTGACCAAAAAAAACAGTAACTAATAACTAACAATTATCAATAAAGGAAAAATCATAAGCATTTCGAAATTTGGATCAGTAGAGCTTAAGTGTTTGAAAAAAATAATTTGGAGAAATGTATTATTTTATCCTAACAAATGAAAATAACTATTTTATAAGAAGGAAATACATATTCAATTACAACAATTAATAGTTTAGTAGTACTCTAACAATCTAAAATATCCAGTTTTATTTCCCTTTGAGTCAAAGAATAATGAAATAGATTCAATCAGCAAAAAGAAAAAGAAACTCTAGAAATACTTCCGTTAAAGCTCTTAGACTAATTTTACTTTAGTCTACTTCATTTTTTACTTCTCTATTTTTAAGTGGCTATAAATTCCATAAATATTGAATCTATAATTTGAGTGAGAATGAGCCACAAATTATACATTCTGAATGTCAATGTAAAAAAAAAACATAGTCTAATATGTTGGCTTTCAAACTGTTTTGAACTTGACCCACAGAAATAGATTTTACTTTGCAACCCTGTATACACTTACCTTGCATTATATGTGTACATGTAAACAAATGTCAACAAAACCTATACATTACTTGAAACCAAGTCTGATATTTACTATCTTTAAAAGTCTACAAAAAAAACTGATTGCTATTCACTAAATTTATTTCTCAATTCACTATTGGACCTTGACTTGCAGTTTGGAAATCGTTGATCTAATAAATCTTATGGTTCCATAAATTATATTAAATACATACATACTTTGACTGTGTCAGAACCCAACAATGTCTTTGGGGACCTTGAAGGAGAATCAGAAGAATGCTGAAAAAAAAAGAAAGGAAGGAAAGAAGAAGAGAAAAGGAAAGAAAAGAACAAGCCTGTGAGGCATCATACTAAAGTAGAGAAAAATGAAGAGAAGCAAAGCAAATGTTTGAATTGCACATTCTAGTTTAAGGCATTACCATAGACAAGGAATCCTGTAAGACCTTATCAATGGTAGCACAGAGCTCTTCAGTTTGCTGCCTGAGCTGTGCAGGAAAATAGAGCTGGAAGAATTGAAACCAGGTTCTGGGTTAGCAATAAGTTTTGGAATTGCATACCAAAAGCAGGGGTAATCTGAAGTTATTACCTCCACTGGTGGTTCTAATGTGTTGTCCTTGGAGACACTTTCAGTCTTGGCTGGTTCATCTAGTGCCTAGTGATAAATGAAATAGTTCTTATATGAGGCTTCTAGTCATGCAACTGGAGCAGAAAAGTATCTTCAAAGAAAGCCTTGTATGTATTAATATTCCAAGAAAAACATATTTAAAGTATTTGATGAGCTATTCTTTAACATGAAGACATTTTTCTATTAGCTCTTAAGTTTAAGTCTTTAATCCATCTTGAGTAAATTTTTGTATAAGGTGTAAGGAACGGGTCCAGTTTCAGTTTTCTGCATATGGCTAGCCAGTTTTCTCAACATCATTTATTAAATAGGGAATCCTTTACCCATTACTTGTTTTTGTCAGGTTTGTCAAAGATCAGATGGTTGCAGATGTGTGGCATTATTTCTGAGGCCTCTGTTCTGTTCCATTGGTCTATATATCTCTTTTGGTACCAGTACCATGCTGCTTTGGTTACTGTAGCCTTGTAGTATAGTTTGAAGTCAGGTAGTGTGATGCCTCCAGCTTTGTTCTTTTTTGCTTATGCAGTCAATTTGGCTTCAGACTCTCTGTCTCTCTAATGATGGGAACTAGCCAAAATCTCTATTCCATTGTTTTCTCCTCAGCTGGGCCTAATGGGCACATTCAATAGTCATCCAGAGATTTGGGCAGAGTTTATCTACAACTTTTAGGGCTCCTTTTGGCACTCTCTTTTCTGGATTCTCCCCTCACTTTCTAGTTTCTGTATGACCTTACACTGTTCTCTGTTTCCTCAGCTAATAAGTCTGCTGGGTTGCTGCTGAATTTTCACTACTTCATTGTGACCAGATAAGGGACTACCCATAAGGTGAAAAACTGTAAAATCTAGAAACCAACCTAGTGCCATATTTTTCTTGCAAGCATTGACTCTATTGCAGTTTCTACCTGCCTTGGTCATGCTTCAGTACCTTCAGATAGTTTTTTATATTCTTATCCAGAGTTTATCATTGTTATCTGTAAAACAGTTGGCTCAATACAAACTACTTCTCTATTTGCAGAAGCAGAATAAGGCAAGCTAATTTAAAATTAATTCAAACTTCTATTTTCAGCACATATTTTCTTTATCACAGAGATTGTATAAATTCAGTCTTAAACCTGTCTCAAGATAGGCTCGTGACTAAAGGTTATTTTCTCCTACCCTAAGCCTAGATTGATATAAGAAAATCTTATGGCCATTCACAGTGGCTTACACCTGTAATCCTAGCACTTTGGGAGGCTGAGGTAGAAGGATCACTTGAGCCCAGGAGTTCAAGACCAGCCTGGACAACACAGTGAGATCCCATCTCTTAAAAAATTTTAAAAATTAGCTGAATGTGGTGGCATACACCTGTAGTTTCAGAAACTTGAAAGACTGAGGCAGGAAGATGGTTGAGCCCAGGAGTTCAAGACTGTAGTGAGCCCTGATCACACCACTGCACTCTAGCCTGGGCAACAGAGTAAGACACTGTCTCTAAAACAATAAAAATTAAAAAGTGGGGTTGTCATTTCCCTTTGAAAATGTTTTTTTTAATCATACTTCTTGCAACTGAGAGTGTAACAATTCAAAAATCTTGACTTCTTAATGGAGATGCAACTCCAGTTCTCTATCTTACCAGAGCATCAGCACCATGATAAACGTTCTGAATTTCAGCCTGCTTTTAGTATTTGATCCTTGGGGATTTCCCCCACTTTTTTCATGAGCTCAGCTTTATACTGGGTTGAACACACACAAAATTGTCAGTATTCAACTGAAAAATACTTGCCAAGATGGCAATTTCATGTGGCTTGACTTGTTTTTTAATCCATTTTTTAAATTGATCATCTATTATAGGTATTTTACAACAGGAAGTTTTTCAAGCAATCTAGTTTCAATATACTTTCAAAGTTTGAAAATCTATAGCTAGAAAGGTTATACAAAAAATATATGCCATGAGTTCTGAAGACAGTTACAAAAGAGGTTACCAAAAATGCAATAAGCAATTGTAGGCACAAGACAGTTATTTTTAAGAGAAATATCGTCACTTGAATATATATGTTCTGGTAGATTTGTAAACAGAAAAATAAAAGATTCAGTTCTCTATTTTCATGTATTATATAACTTTTTAGAATTACAGGTTCCCTTCTCCTCTTATTTAGATTTGCCTCCTATTTCTCATTTCTGTATTCCCATTCTGAGGTAGAAATATCCTCACAGAAGGTTTTATGCCAGCTGTGAAACCATGGAATCCATTGCTCATCAAAATCTCTTTTCCTCCTTGTAACAACCAGGGATCTCCATCCAGAACTATTAGCCTTGACCAAGAGGTACCAGGTCCAGATGCTAGAACTGCCATTTTGGCATGGGATATACCCCTAAGAATTCAGAAAAGTGACTTTAAAAGATAAAATTTTACCATCCCATGTTTTAATAGCTCATAAAGGTAAATATTGTCTGGAAATTTTGTTTTCAAAATCCACGTCTCTGTATTAAATAACAAAATTTGGAAGGTTGGTTATAATAACCTAATAAAAACATTCAAGATTGCTTGTTTCTTACCATAACAAAAATCTATTTTGTGCTTTCTTTCGTCATTCTTTAAAATTATGATTAATCATGAGAAATGATTGGCAGGGAACTGAAAATTTCACAAAAATAACTCTTCACTGGTGTTCAGATGGTTTAATATTTTCCTGGCATGGTGTTTCAATCACCTCCTGTTCACCTTGTTAATGGGGGAGAGGTTCCTTTCCTTGTGTTACAGGGATAGATGGTTACGTAACTCTTGACACTGTACAGATAAAATCCACAACAGTTTATTAGTCACATATACTCACAGTCCAGGGAAGGGGGACACCACAAAACATGCAGGTCCACATGGAGGTCACAATAAGGAACAACCAGGGGTTGTGGGTATCCAGAGAGGAATCCCTGGTTCCACCAAAGGATATGATTGGCTTGTTTGAACTGGAACCTATTACTAAGGCATACTCAGGAATTCCACCTGGTCAGTTGGATAAGGAGGGTTGTTTGGCTAGAGGACCTTATCTGCAGGAGCAGAGTGAAGAGGGGAACTTGCAATTAGGCCATTTGAGGCTCTCTCAATTCTAGCAGATGTCAAGGTAGCACACAATATTGGGCCTTAATTTTAGGCCTTACACCACATGTGACCTCTACTATAGAGAAAATTATGGAAACAAAAAATGTCAGAAATTAAAGACCAGGACTAAGAGCCAGCTCCTCAGGATGGGATTTTGTTCTGGCCCTTGCTCACCATTCCAACAATGCCTTTCATATGCTCCTCACTCAAAGGCTGCTCTTTAACCACAAAGAACTGCTTGAGTTCTTTGAACTTGTGGTGATCTTTTGAACTACATGTAATTAACTCTCCCTAGATCCTCTCTCAGTTCACTTAGAGAATTCCTATTCATCCTGAAGATCGAAATCAAACTCCTTTACAACATCTTTCTTGTCCTCACACCAGGCAAAGTCAGCCATTCCCTGTTTGGGGCACCATATCACTTTGCACATATCTTAAGCATATTGTATCATAATTACTTTTTAAACTATATCTCTACCCTACTAGACTATTTGTCCTATTAGACTACAGAAAATATGATATTTATCTTTGTAGGCCCAGGATAGAGAATATGATAGGTGCTTAGTAAAGGTCTTTATGATGAATCACTGGGTAAACCAATGAATAAATGAAGTTAAGTTAAATTAATAAATGAATCATAGAAGTAATATGATTTAAATACTCCCTGGTAAAATGCTCTAGAGAAGTGATTTAAGCTCTTTGAGTAATTTAATTGACAAATAAACTGTATCTTTCTCTATATTACAGTTAAATTTGTTTACCATCAAAGATTTGAGCATATAATCAATGCTAGTGCAATGCGATTATTTCCTTTTTCAAACCAAACCAAATAAGACTAATATTTTAATTAGTCTGTGGAAACTTACTCTGGCAAACATAACTTTTATTAGGTTACTTGTGATATTGAAATTCACTCAGAGAATGACAGAACTATCTACTCAGGTCCCTTGGAAAACTATAGAAGATAACTGGTGTTAGGTCAGTAATGCTGAAATTTTGAAATGGCACAAAATACTCAGACTGTATTTTTAAAAATTGTATGGGGGGCTTATTTTGAACTTAAATAGTCTTGAAATTTACTAGAATTGATTTTTTTAATTGACTGTGCATTACTTGTCAGATGTATCATTGTGATATACACCCCTTCTAGCAACCATAAAAGGTAGCTTCTTTTTCTGTTGTCCAAAAATTTCTTTTAAAAGCATATTTTAAATCTCCATTAGTAAGAATTCTGACCAGAGATTGCTTTTTGGCAAGCTAGCCAGCAGGAAGATATTGTTTCTCTAGATTTATTCATTTCGGGTAAAAGTCTCTTAAAATATTATCTAATAAATTATTGTTATTAAAAATATACATTTTCTACCAAATTGGACTACAGAAATTGAGGCATAAATGGAATATTCTTTGAGCTCATTCATCTTAAAGAATTCTTAACTAATACAAATAATCAGAAATACTGTCATTAGAAGTGTTGGTAGTTTGTTCAGAAGTGCCAACTTTGGGGCCCAGCTTTTGAAAAGACACCAAATAAATCTCATAGCAGAAAAGAGTTTATGAACTTAGCACTACATTAAAATTAAGAGCCAAGAACTATGAAAAAGCATTGTAAATCAAAGTCCTTGTGTAAAAGTATGCCAATAAACTGTAATGGGTATTCCCAGTTATGAGCGTCCCTGATGAAACTGCCAACACTTTTTAGTCAAATATATGGAGTTAGTCTAACTTGCTCCTTTAAAATATAGGATGAAGTTCTAAAAATCGGGAGTTGGAAAGTAAACTGCCTCCAAAGGAAGAATGATCTAACAGAATCTGTAAACTTTTTGTTATACTTAGACTATCTATTTGATTGAATTTCAAAAATTTCATTTCCGAGTTATTAGATTTTAGTAATGATCAAATCAATCCCCAAAAATTGTGTGTAGCCTAAATTCTCCTATACTTTGTTAATATGACCGGCTGTTTGGTAGAATAAATCCCCTAAGGACTACAAAATACTTACTGGACTAATACAAAACCATTTGTAGGATAGTAGATATTGTTAGAAAAATAAATCTCACTTTGATTGTCTAGTGGGGATTCAGGTCTGAATAACATTCACCGCTGAAGAAAAGGAAAAAAGTATACTGCAAACCGAAGGAGCTTGCAGATATATAAAGTAGGGTTTCTTTAAAGATCTAGGAATATTTGCCAGTAAAATATTTTTACATGATTGGTTTAAAAATATCAAGAACTGAAGAACTCTACTTGGTGATTTTACTCCCAAGAGCTTTGGAAAGTTAAATGTTTGTTCCTCCTACAGAGAAGGGAGTTTTTGCAAACCATTCCAAGCAGTTTCAAACCCATTCCAGCAAAGCTCAATGTTAGGGGAATCTACTTTTTTTGCATTTAATTAAGGATGTCAGAAGGGTGTTCTTTATTTCCAGAAGCACCTCCTTCACTGTAATTTGCCTCATCTCCTTCAGTAGCTCAAGGAATTGAGCTGGTTTGTAATCCATCACTCTCTCAAGTCATCTAGAGCCACATTATTTCCCATTTTCTTTTAATTTTTCCACATAAAAACAAAATACTCTTCTTGTTCTCATTTAATGAAGAAATAAATATATTTTAGCAAGTAATGAAAACAAGCGTTGTAGGCAGGGATCCCATATGAGCATCCCTTACTCAATAATTCACTGTAGCTAGCTGATGTCACTGTAGGGTAGGGAACAGGGAAGGCTGAGAGCCAATCAGAGCTCCTCTGAGGTCCAATTTGGCCACTTAGTAACCTTGATGCTTTAGGGAATTTACTTGGCTTCTTTGAGCATCAAATTCTTCACAGAGTTGTGAAGATGAAAGCGCACTTAGCTCAATGTCTGATACACTAGAGTATTCAATATGGCAGCCTTTGTGATTGTATTGTCTAATCTTCAAAAGTGCCAGCTTACTTCCCCTCTAGCAGAAGGCTGTTCTATAAGCTTTTCCATGGAAATAGAATTGATGAGGCTTATTCTGTCCTAAAGAAAGACCCTTTGCTATTGTTGTTTTGATTGGCATACAGTAGTCTACTTTATTTTTATATGCTTATGAGCAAAAATTTGCCTTAAGAGCCTGTGGAATAAAATTGGAAATTTTAGAGACCTATCTGGTCCCAAACTAAACTCATTTATTTAATGAATATTTAGTAAAGAATATAGTATATCTATCTCTTCAAGAAGTTCAAGATAGAGAAAGAAAGCAATAAATATGTATAATTAAATACAATTTGATAATTTTTTAAAATTATGCACATAGTAGACAACTACCTGAGAACCATTTACCATAGATTTGAGTCCTGGACTCTTCTCCATTATTAAAGAAATTGGGAACACATTTGCCTCTTGTACTAGAATCTAAATTAAGCAATGTTTCTCTAATATAGGTCATGTGCTAAATTAGCAATAAGGTTTTGTTAAATTTTTAAGACATAAAGTTTTTTTTTTTTTTTTTTTTGAGACTGAGTCTCACTCTGTCACCCAGGCTGGAGTGCAGTGGCGTGATCTCGGCTCACTGCAACCTCCACCTCTCGGGTTCAAGTGATTCTCCTTCCTCAGCCCCTAGAGTAGCTGGGATTATAGGCATCTGTCACCATACCCAGTTAAATTTTTTTTGTATTATCAGTAGAGACAGGGTTTCACCATGTTGGCCAGGCTGGTCTCGAATTTCTGACCTCAGGGGATCCACCCTCCTCGGCCTCCTAAAGTGCTGGGATTACAGGCATGAGCCATCACGCCCTGCCAAGACATAAAGAGATTTTAAAATATTCTCACCTAAGGACATATATTTAATAAGACTGGAGTTTAGCAACTCATGCTTTAAAAAATTAAACAGGCAACTTAGCTGGGTGTGGTGTTGTGTACCTGTAGTCCCAGCTACTCAAGAGGCTGAGGCAAGAGGTTTGCTTGAGACTAGGATTTCAAATCTAGCCTGGGCAACATAGCAAGACTCCATCTCAAAAAATGAAACAAAAAATCAAAGAGGCAACTTAGAATAAATAGACTTGACAGCTGACAGGATATATCAAAATTTTGCCTTTTTCTTTTCATGCCATCGTTTTTATTAGTTGTTAAAATAACTAATTTTATATTCCTTACACCAAAAAAAAAAAATGTTTATCCTATAACTTTCCATTTAAAGAATTAAACCTGTAATTATTTTTTGCTACTTATAAAACTGAGCTGCTCCAGAATTCTTCTCTTAAGTACACACTTCTTATGAATCAAATGTATCGTGAAAATGGCAAACAGTAATGCCATTTATTAGGAACATTGTACCTAGCCCCAGCCCTAATTTTATCCTCAGAAATACTTATGAGGAAGTAAACAGAGAATTTAAATTACTTTCAAGGAAAAAATTTATATTTTCATGGAAAAATATTAGTCATTGGTAAGACAATAAAGATGCATATTCTTTGATTTTACGGAAATACTTCATCCATTCTCTCCTCCTTTAACAACTACATGATAAAAATAATAATCTATTTACTTGGAATATTAATATGTGTCAAACAGTTTAACTTTTTACCTATTGCTATCAGACTCAGATGATAAGAAGAAAAACTAGTCAATGAAAGAGAGACCTTTAACTTTCTCTGAAAAAGACAGCACACATCAAGATATATCACAAGACTGATAGGGTTTGACTGTGTCCCCTCCCAAATCTCAACTTGAATTGTATCTTCCAGAATTCCCATGTGTTGTAGGAGGGACCCAGAGGGAGGTAATTGAATCATGGGTGCCAGTCTTTCCCATGCCATTCTCATGATAATGAGTAAGTCTCAGGAGATCTGATGGGTTTATCACGGGTTTCTGCTTTTGCTTTTTCCCCATTTTCTCTTATCACCACCATGTAAGAAGTGCCTTTGATTCTGAGGCCTCCTCCGCCATGTGGAACTGTAAGTCCAATTAAACCTCTTTTTCTTCTGGTCTCAGTTATGTCTTTATCAGCATAGTGAAAACAGATTAATACAAAGACTAAAAATAAAGTCCATATAAACTTATTTTATCTACAGACCTTACTATATTGTTGAACATATTGTAATAAAGTCTGTGGACAGTCACAATGTAATCTGATTACTTTATAATCATTTGTATTTCATCCTCATGTCATTCTTGGAGAAGATGATTATTGGCAGGAGATTAAGCCAAAGACCCTGATGAAGCCAACACAATAAAAACCATACCTTACATTTATCTCTCCCTAGAAATCCTTATTTAAGACTTAAGCTACAAATGCTTCCTTCTTAAAGGTTCACAGGGGAAAAATGATAGAATATGGAATAAGATATAAATTTAAATTTTGATGCAGACAATAAATTACAGAACAGAAGTACCAGAAACCTCATGTTCTCTGCCAACAAAGTGTACTCTTTTAAAAATGATGGGCTTCATCCAGGGTTGATTAAAACTGAAACCAATCCAGTAATTCAATGAGAGCTTAACGTCTCATTGCAAGGGATGCTGGTATTTCAATTCGGAAAAAATCTTGCTCTTAAAAATAGCATTATTTTTTAAAAAGTAAATCTGGTTTCTCATTAATTATACTATACGCTGTAGAACAGAATGTGGCATAAGATACCCATCATGGGTTTAATCCAACTGGAGAGATAATTGTTGAAATAGCTAGGACATGAATTATTTTTGTTAGCTCCAGCTTCAAGGCATTCCACAGCATGGACCCTACCCAAGTATTATAATGAGTCTACAACATTACCTACCCCTGAATTGTGGTGTTCTGTGTGATATCAAAGGGATCTCAGAAAACCTTCTGTGATTTAAAATATTGCAAGATTTTTATTCTTCCATAAATAGAAGAGTTCCTCAAGATTATAGTCCTAATTTTCCCACTCAATTCAGAAATAAATCCCTTTTATTTCAATGGCATTAAGATAAAGTCTATTGTATAAACAGATGAGTATAAACGATTAAATTGTCAGATTTATTTTTTAAAACTATAACACTGAAAGGAGCAATACAATATCATTCAAAAAATACTATTGAAAATGGAGGTAACTCATAAAATCTTTAGATAAGGCTTTGATATTTTAAAATTCTTACAAAGTAAAATTTCTTACTGAGGAACACATAACATGGGAAAGCCAGCAGAAAATATGTGGAATAATTTAAAGGACCTAAAGAAAAAAAAATTCACTTCACATCTGAGACCTTTGAATAAGTTAAATATTTATAGTCCAAAAACTATACTAGCCAAGAGACAATAACCTACACTAGTCCTCATACAATAATTCAGCCCCCTCTAGAATAACATTCTTTTAAATTTAGATATCATGTTTATATTTTTTGTATGAAAAATAGAAATAATAATTTTCCTACAGAATGTTTTACTTAAAATTAAAAACACAAAACCTTTTGAACATTAACTCATATAATAGGCTAAATATACGTCAATACCACCATACACATTTATGAAATGTGTTTGTGATAAAATTGGAAATTAAACTAATGACTCTTCATTTTCACTGACTAATGAATAAATTATAAACTCTATAATTTAGTTAATTGGAAGAGAATTCTGGAAACAATCCTAACAGACAGAGATTCTGGAAACAGTACTGACATCTAGTCTTATCTCACAAAAGACTTTCAGAAAGAATTAACTTTAATTTTCCTAAATAGGAAATTTACATAGTAGCAGAACATAGTTCCAGAAGAATGTGCCTAGATGAGACGAGACAAGTATGAGGGAAGGACGAGCATGAGAGCAGGCTCCTCATCTCCTCTTTGCCTTACTGCTGATGGAGAGTGATTCTCCCACATCTGTGAAAGCACACACTTGTGACCAGGTTCCAGAAATCGCCATCCAAAATAAGCAGAGAGTCTGTGGTGTGGGAACTCTGCCACCATCTCCCACCATTATGGCCCTAGAGTGTGGAATAAGGGGCAAAGGAAAAGTGTCCCTTTCCACAACCTCCTGAAGTCTCCTGAAATCCGTGTTTTAGTCCCATCTCATCTTTTAACAGGCAATAAGGGGTAGAAATTCAGGAGAGATGCTAGGGAAAAAGCTGCAGATTTTCCTGCAGCCTAGTGAACCTCCAGTTCAAAGCACTTACGTATACAGAACATGGATTGGACACTACCTGTGTATAATTTGGAATTAATGTCCACCTATACACTACTTGTTCCACTAACAATTCCTACTTATTAGATAAGAGATCATACAAAGGTTTTACTCTTCAGATCATGCTAAAAGAATAAGAATGTAGATTTATAAACCAGTGATCAAAATACCACCTGGTGGGCAAACAATGCTTTGATAAATGATAGTCTTTGAAACACCATAATTACACAGAAAAAAAATGGACTTAGTGCATTGAGAAATAAATTGACTAAATATATAATCATAAAAATAATATATGAAATTAATAATTTCATAGACTTGGTAACTCATTTCACTTTGATTCTGATATCAATCCTCTATTTGGCTTTCATTTAAACATGTGTAACATACTTATTAAATAATTTAAATAAATTTAAATTTAATTTAATTTAATTTACCTACTTATGTAACAACCTATAATTTTATTATTAATGACCTTAATAGCAAAGCAAAAATCTCTTGGAGTCATGTGAAAGCAGTTGGGTCACTGAGAGTCATCTCAGTCTTCCCTTCTGTTCATGAAAGTAGGACCACTGGCTGGCAAGAATGGATGGGTGAAGAGGTATAGTCCACAATGAAATCTATGAGGCTAAGTTGAATACTCAGCTATAATATCTGAGTATCAGTATAGTACAATGGTAGAAGCCACTGTTAGTCACCAAGTCTTTACCAGTCAAAAACCCAATGTGGCCAACTGTTCACAAACAATCCCATTTCACCTCAATTCTTTTGATCAATATGGACAGATATGAAAGTTCTTGATATGAAAGTTTTTGAATATAATAATTATTTAAAATTCCAAAGAACAGAGATCTATCCAAATCTGAATCAAGTTTCCCAAAGCAGCTTGACAGTGGACTAAACATCCCTAGGCTCACATTCAGTCTCTAGCAATAAACCAATGTCTCCAATTATATTCACCAAGATGTTTTCACCACATCATCCTAAACTAAGAACGGAATGTTATTTTAGTAAAGGCAGAACTTTAAAACAGAAATCTTCCCAACAGAAATTTTAGAAAACATTTTAAAAATCACATTAGAAACGTAAAATTCACTGTTTTTGAGCCAACACTGACCTTCTGTTCCAAAAGCAATGTGTTTGTAGGGATTGCTGCAAAAGCCTTGTAGCTTGACTTGGTCTTGTATTGCTAGAACGGGCAACCAGAAAGCAAGAGTAGAAATGAAAATGGGAAAGAATAAGACATAATTTTCAGACAGTTCTACCAAGTTAAATGACACGTTATCAAATGAAGAAAAGGGTTATTATGCTGAACGACTTGTTTCTGACAGAAACAATTAGCTTACCATGTTAATATTTTATTAGAATGAGAAGCAAAGAAATGCCACAGTAAAATATCAGCCTAGAGATTATATGCCACTCTGTTTCAGAACTTAAAAACTTCCTTTACACAAAGTTATATATAAATTTTTCATTAGCAGCATTCCCTCATAGGAGTACTATTCTATACATGAGGACAGGAGATGGCTCTGCTTGATCCTCAAAGGAATGTTTCTTTTCTACAGTGTCACAATTAACAAATATTATGCCAATAAGTGTAATTGAGCCCTTGATCATTTTCTTGCATCATCCATAAAAACAGAGATCAAAATACATAAAAATTAGTAGCCGTTTTTTATACAAGCAGCAAAGTAGTCAATAATTTGAACATAAATAATATCAGCAATGTAACTCCATAAGGAAAAACAAAAAGTACACACTATTGATCTTAAACTCATTTTTAAACCTCATCATCCCATTATCCCCTGCACTTTCTAACAGTTATGTTAATGAAGCAAATGTTAAAACTTCCTAAGTGTTAAGTACAACTCAGAATAATACAGTTCAGTGTTGTAGAATATCTGGGGGAGATGGGCAAGCATGAGGAAGCTGTAGAAATCAGGATAAATACACATAATCAAAAACTCAGTTTTGATACTGCTCTGGGTCTCCAGCTGATGAACTGAGTTCAAGGCTCCTGTCACTTCAGATGCCCTTGTCTCACGCAGCTTCCCCAGTGGCCAGTACCAGTGAGGAAATTGGCACAGAGTTCCAGGCTATCTTAGTGTCTTCAAAAGCAAACCAAAGTGTCTGCAGAAGACAGTGTCATCAAATAAAATTAAACCTTGGGTTTTATAGATGTAATTGAAGGAAGCTTCATTAAAGTGGGGTGGTGAAGTAAGAGGCTAGCACATTCATTTTCCTTAGGAAAAAGTTGAAGTCATGAGGAATCAAAGTGCCAGACCCAGAAGAAGAAAGTCAGCATCCAGCTAACAGCAGAACGCATTCTCTTTTTCACTGTTTTCTTTCTTTTCTTGGTATACTGAGTTAGACAATCAAAAGGAATTAGCAACCCAAGGCCTGCATGCCTGCAAGTGACATAGAAAGTCACACTAGCCAGATAATCAGTCACCCACAAATACATGCTCATTTACACACTCTCATTCATACACATGAATATATACATATAATACATATGTACTCACATACAGACACACACATACTCATTCACAAACACACACTCAGCAAAACGTGCACAAGAACTCAGAAGCTACACACTTTTTCCCAAGAAAGGTACTCTGAATGTTTACTTATCTTCCACTTTCCCTCCTCCATATAGCTCTTCTCCCTCATAGGAAAAAGCTACATGGCTTTCTGCAAGTCTCTCAACTCTTAAGGAACCTACACTCCCATCTCCTACGTGAGACGCAATTGCTAAAAGATGTCTCAGGTCACTTCAAGCCCTAAGTTGCTACACTGACCCTGCACTGCTGTGGTCTCTAGACAACAAGATATTTCAAAAAGGATTGAAATTGAAATACTATCTTTCCATGGGAGCTGACATTTATTACTATTACTCACTTAATTTTACAGAAGCCCTATAACTAGAGAGCTATTAAGAAAAGCAGAGGTCAAATGACTTGTCCAAGACCACGCAGCCCATAAAAAGCCTGCCTGTGTCCAATATACATGCTTTCTCTGTAATATTTTCTTCCAAAGAATACCTAAGCCTACATGTAATGCAGAATAAAATATACCATCTCACTCTATGATGGTTTTATGAATAGTTAATTGTAATTATAATTGCAATCATAACAATAACAATATCTAACAATCACTATGAGCCAGGTACCATTCTAAAAGCTTCATGTTAATTAACTCACTCAATTGTCACAACAAAGCTATTAGGTAGATACTATACTATCCCCAAATTATATATGGAAACTGAGGTACAGAAATGTTAAATAACTAATCGAAGGTCACCAGCTAGTGCATGTCAGTCCTGGCTGGAATTTGGACACAGGCACTCTAGCCCAACAACTATGCACATATCTACAAATGCCCTTGCTTCTCATTTCAGGATGTGTAATCATTTACAGTGCTTGTTCTCCTATTCTCAACTTCCCTAAAGAATACAGCTAGGAAAGCCTGTACAGAGACATATCTTGTTATTGCACACAAAATGTCAAAGAATCTTACAATAAGAAGTGATATAGAAGGTCATTTGGTTCAACCCCCTTATCTGACACATGAATCTCTGTTCTGTTTAGTAGCCAAATGAACACTTGCTTGCCTCCCAAGGCAGAACATTCAGGTCTAAGTGTTAGAATTAGTATAAAATTCTCCCCTACATTGAGCCAAAATATGCTTCCTGCTAACTTATCTCATTGGTCCTATTTCCCCCCTCTTGAAATCATGGCTCATGCCAAGAGCTCTCTTCTGCATAATTATATTGCTTCCTTCACCAACTCCCTGATACTCAAGTGAAGAATTCCACTACCCTCATTGCTCTCCTCTGATAATATTCCTTAAAATTATAAAAAGTGTTTAATAGATGTGTTTTTAGCACATAGTAAAATATAATCATCAAATCATCACCTCCATGATATTGATAATAAACTCAATTAATGTAATGAAGATAATAATTGGGATCATCTCCTTAGTTTTTGTGGAGAGTTTAAAAATATGCAAGAAAGGAGATTGGAATTACTTCATACTGTTGGATCACACTGAGTAGGCTATCACCTAAATTCCTAATCCTTTCATCTTTTTTCAAAACATTTACCAATAATTCCATCCTATATTTATGCTTATTTATACCTTTTTAGACCCGAAAACAGGGCTTTAGGCATTATCTTTATCAAGTTCTATCTGATTAGATTGGGTTTGTCATTGTAAGCAATGAAGATAAGAATTTTTAGATTATTTCATGAAACATTTTGTTAGATGTGTCATTTTTATCTTCACTCAAATCATACACTAAGGACTAGGAGCTCCTGCCACTGGAGTCTCCCAACTTGGTGGACATTAACTGATCCTGTAAATCTATTTATGGATGTTCAACTAACGTATTTATTCAAGAAATTTTTTCTCTTTCTTTTTCTTTTTTTGGGGGGGGGAAGGGGGTGGTGGGGGACAGAGTCTTTCTCTGTTGCCTAGGCTGGAGAGCCATGGTGCGATCACAACTCACTACAGCCTTTACCTCCTGAGCTCAAGCAATTCTTCCACCTCAGCCTCCAGAATCTCTGGTAATACAGGCATGTGGCAGCATACCCAGCTAATTTTTTTTTTAATTTTTTTTTGTAGAGATGGGTTCTTACCACGGTGTCCAGGCTTGTCTTGAATTCTTAGGTTTAAGGCATCCTCCTGCCTCAGCCTCCCAAAGTGCTGGGATTACAGGCGTGAGCTACCATGCCTGGCCAAGAAATATTTATTGAGTACCTACTACATGACATGCACTAATCCTCTAAGACATACATACCCTTTCCTTTTCAGTCTAAAAATCCCATTTATTGCCAAAAAAAGACACGTTTTGAGTCCACTGTTTTTCCTCTGGGTTCTCTTAACAATATATACTCGATCTAAATATGAATTTTTATTCTAATTTGAAACACATTTCCTCTTAAGCATTTCAAGGCTTCCAGGTGCTAAACCAAATTCATTTATTTTCTTCTTTGGCTTAAAATTACTGATCATTCTAATGTGGAATTGCAGGGTTAGAGTAAACATTAGCTAATCATAGGAGGTAAAAATGACTGGCCTAAACCTGAATCTGGCAAACAAGGCAATAATACCTATTGATTCTCTCCAATTTGTAATCTATGCTTTCAGTTAACATTTAAAAAATATTTCTTAAATATCCTCTGCACGGTGCAGGTCAAAGTTTAGGTTTGGAAAACAAAATGGCATTTTATTACTTATGTTTACCAGAGCTAATCCTGTTTATAGGCAATGCTAGTTGCCAGCTGCAATATGAATTCCGGGTTTGAAGGTAAGGATAGCAAGAACACATTCTACCCCTTCAGAAAATATTTCCCACTAAGGTCATATATCCTGTTGCTGATGTCTAAAATTTCACCACGGGCTCTAGTAATAAAGATCCATGAGGTCTCAAAGTGAACTATGTTAGTTGCCTTGAGGATCAGGGGTTTGGACTCACAGTTACACTTTAAGTGCAGTAAATCAGGGGCCCCTAACCCCCAGACCATAAACTGGTACCTGTTAGGAACTGGGCCAAACAGCAAGAAGTGAACAGCAGATGAGCGTGTATGACTGCCTAAGCTCTGCCTCCTACCAGATCAGCAGCAGCATTAGATTCTCATAGGAGTGTGAACCCTATTGTGACTGCACAGGCAAAGGATCTAGGTTGCGTGTCCCTTATAAGAATCTAATGCTTGATGATCTGAGGTGGAACAGTTTCATCCCAAAACCATCCCCAACCCCCCAATCCATGGAAAAACTGTCTTCCATGAAACTGGTCCCTGGTGCCAAAAAGGTTGGGGACCGGTGCAGTAAATGCAAGAAACTTGGGTTATATAAACAATAGGATGAGGAAACCATGGTGAAGAGCCTCTCTACCACCATGTCCAACTTCTTCCAGAAGCATTCCTTGGCAGAGATGAGAGCATCACTCTACATGTACACTTTCTGCTCCTCAGTGATCATGTCTGTCTTACCTGAGTCAGAATCTCCCTGACACCAGTCCTGAGATGAAAGCTCAACCAAGCCCTGATCCCATTCATAGGAGATTGCCCAGACACTTCCTTATATCTGGATTACCGGCAGAGCACAATCTATAATGATCCTGATAATGGAAAAGCTAGAGGTGGAGGATACAACTGTCAAAAACTACCTGGCAAAGCAGATGGGCAAGGTAGCAACTGAGAAAACTTCCCAGGACAAGTCCCTTCCCAGGACCCCTCTGCATCCCTCATTTATCTTTTCGTTTCTCTAACACCTTAAATGCATAATTTTATTTTATTTTATTATAATATTTTGCCATCCCTATCTGCCTGCTAGATCTTTAGAGGAGACATTTTATATTATTTGTCCTTTTATTTTCAACACCTAATACAAACCTGGCAGAGAAAAGATGTTCAGCAAACATTTGTTGACTTGAAATATCTAATTGAAAATTACAATAAGATTCAAGGACATGAAAAAACACAAATTTTTAGTTCTTCGTCTATGGTTCAAGTCCTAGACAAGCCTGGCTAATTAAAGACCTTCTTCCACCACTCCAAGCATGCCCTGAGAACATTTCTGATACAGATTTTTGAAGTCATTTTTCTTCATGATGTAAACCTATAACATTTGCTGCATTATCTTGATCCCTGTTTTTTCCTTTGACAATTCTCTTGTTTGAGTTAAACTGCACACTCCCCTCAATTAAAATGTAAATCCTGGCCAGCGTGGTGGCTCATGCCTATAATTCTAACATTTTGGGAGGCCAAGGCAGGCAGATCACCTGAGGTCAGGAGTTCAAGACTAGCCTGGCCAATGTGGTGAAACCCCGTCTCTACTAAAAATACAAAAATTAGCTGGGTGTGGTGGCAGGTGCCTGTGATCCCAGCTACTTGGGAGGCTGAGGCAGGAGAGTCAATTGAACCTGGGAGGCAGAGGTTGCAGTGAGCCGAGATTGCGCCATTGCACTCCAGCCTGGACGCCAAGAGAGAAACTCCACCTCAAAAAAAAAAAAAAAAAAAAAAAAAAAAACTAAGCAAATCCCCCCAGGGAGTGCGGGGTTAGAGAGGAAGACAAGCTTTTGTCAATCATTGAACACCTGAGTGCGAACCATTACTAGGATCAATTCAGAGAAGCTAGCTGGAGAGGAGCACAGGAGTGGCACACAGAACTGGTCAGTATAGAGGCCAAGTGACAGATACCATAGCTGAAAGAAGCCTGGAAAGTCAAGGATTCCCAAGAACTTTGTGAAGGGAGTGGAGTAGATGACAGTGAGATAAAAAGAGAAAAACAAAATAAGAAAGCACATAAGGCTAGTTTCAGCTGTTTTTTGTTTTTTTTGGTTTTTTTTCATTTCACATAGTGGCTCTGATGTTTGGTGAATGTTTGTTACTCTGCCTACAAAACATAATGGAAATCTTATCTTCACCTTCACTGCTATGACTTGACCATAGCCACCATCATCACTCACCTAGATTGCAGCAATAGACTTCTAAGTTCTTCCAGCTTAAACTTTCACCCTCTCATGGTCTATTCTTATTTAGCAGTGAGATAGTTAAGACTGTCACTTATCTATTTGAAACCCTCCAAAGACTTCCTGTCTTACTTAAAGTAAAAATCAAAGACTAAAGAGTGACCCACAAGACCCTCCTGCAGGATCCGGCTCCAAGCTACATCTCCCTCTGACAACCTCAACATCCTGTTCCTCACTGCTAGCCCAGAATATGTTCTTTGTACCTGTCAAGCACTCTCTGGCCTCAGAGCATTTTCCTCACTATACTCTCTTAAGGAATATCACCTCCTTGGACGTTACATTCTCAAAGAAACCTATCCCAATACCCCAACATAACTTGTGACACCATCCCTTCTCTATTTCCCTTGAGAATCAGGGCTACACTTTTCTCCATGACACATATGACCTTCTGACACACACAATAATTTACTTATTTGGAGGGGTTATTATTGATTGTTTCTCTTCCACCAAAGAATATAAACTGTCTTTGAACAGGCATCATTGCACATTTTATTTATTGTAATATCCTCACAGCTTTGAAAAGCACACCTATTAGGTAATCAATACATATTTATTGAATGAATGATTTGCTTGAACCCAGATTAACTATTTTAGCTCATGCAGACACATTCCATATTGCTCATTTTCCAAATTACATGTGGTTCTGCAGAAATGAAGAAAGTCACATATAGACTGCTGCCACTGAGTTTTCAGTGTGATGTATTTGGGAATGTTTTGATGTCTTAAAGGAAGGAGACTTTTGTGAATAAAACACCAGTTATAAAGTTTTATGAAATATAAAATAGCTCTCAACTTGTTCCCTAAATAAGCTATGTGTCCAAATAGCTTTAAGCCCAGGGCAGGCCCATCAGTGGAGACTCTTTATAATTGGAACTAATCTTCAGACTATCTTCAGTAAGTGGCAGACTCTATGAGGCTTTGATGTAATGCTTATCCTAATTTCCGTATGGACCACCATAATAATTCACTAGGATAAAAATTTAAATTCTTTTATAAATGAAGGCAAAACAGATGGGGGACCCAGACACAACTCCATGGGTGAATTTTGTAATATCCAGTCTTTTCCACGGGAGAAAAAAGTCTCAGACAATATAGATGTTGATCAAAAAGTAGGCTAGGCATGGTGGCTCAAGCCTGTAATCCCAGCACTTTGGGATGCCGAGGCAGGTGGATCACTTGTGGTCAAAAGTTCAAGACCAGCCTGGCCAACATGGTGAAACCCTGTCTCTACTAAAAATACAAAAATTAGTCGGATGTGATCGCACACACCTGTAATCCCAGCTACTTGGGAGGCTGAGGCAGGAGAATCACTTGAACCCAGGAGGCAGAGGTTGCAGTGAGCCAAGATCACACCACTACACTGCAGCCTGGGCGACACAGTGGGATCTGTCTCAAAAAAAAAAAAAAAAAAAAAGGCAGGCTGAGCAGCATTCAGATGCCCATCCTGACTAAAACAATGATTATAATGTGAAATAGTATTTTAAACTACATCTGAATTTAACATATCATAGCAATTATATCACACAAATGCAAGCAGATTCAGAACCTTAATATTTTATGTATGAAAAATAAACATCAAACACTCTTTATATCTGAATTTAGCTCAGCATACTATAGTCGATCCATTTTATTTTAATATCAAAGTACAGCCCAAACTTTAAACTAATATCCTTCAAGCATTCATGTTTTAATTAGATGCCACCTGTATTCTATGATCCCTATTATTTCAGAATCTCGGAGTGAGTAAAGCTGACCTAAATCTAAAGCTCTTTGATTTCAAAAAGAGTCCTGTGCTCAGCTTAGCACCACACTGGAAGGAGCAAGACAAGAAACAACCCATGAAAGCATATAAATTCTTCGACATCACACAGCTTTTGTCTATTTCTTCCTATCATTCTGTAAAATAATGCTACCAGTTTAAACACTAGTCAAACATCAAAAGAGCTCGGGATAAGATTTATCTATTCCACATCCATTTTAATAAGTTTTTTGTACTCAAGATAACGATTTCTGAAAATAATAGATTGTAATTAAAAAAAAGTAGGCTGACTTTCTGATTTTTACCTAAAGAGATAATATAGCAAGATGCAAGGAGAAAATAAACATGAAAAATAATAGCATTGTCTCATAGTCCATACTATTCTATTTTTGCAGAAGCTATTATAAATTTTACCCATGATAAGAAGCTTTTTTTTTTCTGTTCAAAGAAATCTATTGATATTTTTACTGGTAGTTAAATTATAATCATTCTTCTTATTTTCCTGTTCATCAAATTTACCTTGCATTTCTTTGAATTTTCTTTACTTGGAAATTTTTTAAAAAGTAAAAAGCAAATGCTGAAAATTTTTCAATGTTGGGTGCAGGAAGACAGCCCCAAAACAATAGGTCTTCAATAAATAGGCCTTTAATGTATCAAAAGCCCTTTGGGGCTCATCCTCTTCCAACTCTCTGACTATATCCAAAACAGGAAAAAACATAAAGTGCAGTGAAATACACATAGAAATGCTTTGAAAAAGCTTCTAGAGTAAAATCACTTTTCACAAAAAAAAAATAAGTATATGGCAGCATCGTTCAAAAAATGATAGCTAATGCACTCAGGAAACAGTAATGATTAGATTGTCAGTTCATTTTAAATACTCTACAAATAAATTTTATAATCACATATATGTATTTAAAATATAATAAACAGGTCAATTCACCTCAAATAAGTAGGATTTTCCATTGAGAATCACAGAAAAAGTTAAATTTTATCCATCTCATTTGCTTTGAATGTTTAAAATACAAGGACTTAATCCCCAATACAGTTTTTAAATGACCCCAAAATTATATAAATTGGGAATTCTGGTTATAATTCCTTAATAATGATTTCCTTCATGAGAATTATAAAGTCAGGCTAAATTGCTAACATGAGTTATTTCTGTGTAGCAATAAATGATAGTAATAAAGAACATGGCTTCAAGAATCAACAGACTTAATATTATATAAACGTCAGTTCTGTAACAGACCTATGACCTGGACAATTATTCACTGAACTTCAGTTTCTTGGTGTACAAAATAGGGAAAATAGTATTATCAACTTCATATAGTTATAAAACTTAACTGATGTAATCCATTTTAATTAATTTTTCACCTACTTTGTATACTAGCCTAGTTCCTGACTCACAGAAAGCATTTGATACTGCTGCTATGATTACTATCAGATTATAAGGATAATCGTCTTATGTCTCCACACACAGCCTTCTGAGATCATCTTCTGTATATTTGGTCAGATTGTTTTCCATTTCTGAAATGTCAACTTCTTTCCTCTTCATTAAGTTAAATCCTAAATATTTCCGACAGGCCTGACATTTTTTATAACTTCCCTTACTAACCATGTTCCATCACATTACTCCTGTTATATTGAACTCAGTTGATGATTATTTATAATCGGACTTACACAATTAATTTTGCCTTATATTGGTTTTCTAGCTGTATTGTAGATTTCATAACTGTATATAGCCTCTCCAAATTGTGTATATTTTTTTCTACTGATTAAAATTGAATTGTTCTAAGGCAAAAAATATATATATATATCTTACTTCCCTTTAAAAGAAACCACACACACTTCAAAGAAAGCTAGTATAGTGGTACACATATAGCAGGTATTTAATGCATGCTTTTGACTTGAATTGTTTTGTGACACCATTTACAAAATAATGAGGGTCACTTTATCCCTTCAATGTGACATTCATCATCTGAAAAGTGACAGTGAAACATACTCTCCATGGTATTTCAAAGCTCTAAAACTACATTAAAATAAGTAAATGGCTTATTTTACTGAGCTGAAAATCACCACCCCTTCTTATGCAGGCACTTTAATTGTTTTATTTTATTGATATAACAGCTATCAAATTCTGGGTATGGGTGATCCACAATCTGAATTACTTGAGAATAGTTGGGAAGCCAGCATGCCTTAGTGTAGAGTTGCTTTCTGCTACGAGAACGGGCTTGGCTGTGTCACAGCCCTAGATCTAAGATAATATTCCATTTTATATTAATCCTGTCTACTATTCCATCAGTACAGGATATTTGGATGGATGCTAGGGTCCCTGTTAATAAACAATCAGAAACATATCATAGTCCTGAGTCTCAACTACTTGCTTTTAATTCTGTCATTAGGGCCAATGGTATAACTCATATTATGCCTGAGGAAAAATAATACCCTTGGAGTCATAGATATAAGAAGTTAGGAAGAGAAAGAGGATTTTCAAAATTAAAGGATTTGACTGAAACACATAATTCTATACAGATTATAATTCATTTACACATTCAAATATACCAAGTCCTGGTACCCTCTTGCACTTTTTCTTCCTCCTTGTAGGAGCACAATTAATACTATATTATTGATTTCTGCCTTGGGGACAAAAAAAAAAAAAAGATTCTTCCCTGTTTCAAAATAAGCATGCACCATGCAACATGCAAAAAATACCTTTGATTTCTTATTTTCTGGGCCTGTTGACATGGACAATGCACAAGGTGAAATCAGCTCCTCTGTCCTTGTTAGAGATATGGGAAGTGATGGGGTTGAAACAGGTGACCTGTGGTTGGGGGTGGTGCTTTCAGATTTCCCAAGTCTTGAAGGCAAGGTACCACTGCCGCAATGTGGGTGCAGAGCTGAGGGACTGAGCTGGGGCACCAGGGTGGGCAGATTGGCATGAGGGAGAGAGGAGGACCTCAAGTTGGGAAGAGAGGCAGAGCTAGCACTGGAGACAGGGAGTGAAGGAAGAGCTGAAGGATTCAGCTCCTGGCCAGATAGTTGGGATGATGCTCTTTTAGATCTGTTTATCAGGCTTGAAAGAGCTGGGGAAGGATGGAAACATTTCTCTGAAGAAGAGAATGTAGCTCTTTGATTAATAGGAGGAGATAGAGATGATAATGCAGAGGAGGCTAATGTAGAAGGGTACGTGTGAATGTTTCTGGGGTTTTCTGGACCCCTGAGGTCACCATCCTGTTTACTCTTCAAAGAGGAAAGAGAAGAGCTTGGTGGAACAGGAGGAAGACCCACAGAACTGGATGTACTGGTTTGTAGCAGGGAGAGCATGGTATTGCTCTTCAAAGTAGGTGACGGTGTTCTCTCTACATTCATGGAAGCAAGGCTGCTACTAGCCTGTTTTGCAGAAGAGAGGGAGGGCGCCTGAGAAAGTGGAGTAGACTTGGTGAAAACAGGCAGGTGAAAAGATCGCTGGGTCAATTCAGAAACCTGGCGTTCTCCTTGATCTGGTGACCCGGCTCTCAGGGAACAACTTGAGAGAGATTTTTTAGGCGTGGGTGGGGTCTGCTTTGCTTTTTGATCAAGTGTGAGCGTGGAAGAGGCCGGGGAGTTGAGAGAGAAGGTGGGACAGGATGCAGGGGAAAAGGGTCTTTGGTGGGAAGGGTTTGACTTGAGAATGGCAGTGAGAAGGGCGAGCCGGGAAGGCACCGGGGATTTTACCCCTGACTTTGAAAGATTTCCACTAGATGACATTTGGCTGCAGATGGTGGAAGAAGAGCCGTGGAAAGAGGAGGTAAATGGTTTGGGGCTCGGAGAGAGTGAATGCGTGACAATGCGGACTGGTATGTACGAGGCTGAATTCGACTTCAGAGAAGCACTGGAGGACGGTGGAGGAGAAGAGGTTCTCGGACTTTCTCCGCGACTAAGGACATGCGAGGTTAAAGTTGTCTTCTTGAGAACTTCAGAGGTCAGTCCAGGCTTTGGATCTGCTGCAGTTGAACTGGGTAAATTAGAACCTGATAGTTGAGTGGAATGGGGAAACAGTAACGTCGAGGAGGTGCCCTTCGATGCAGAAAAGGGTGTAGAGTGAGCGGTAGTTTGAAAATACGTAGCTGATTCTTCCACCACGGCCCCACCGACATCCAGCCTCCTAGTGTGGAACTCCTCTAGGACAGAGGCTCCCTCGAGGTTAACTGGGTCGGGTGGTGCGTTCGGATTAGTTGGAGAAACAAAGGAGAAAGCAGGTGGTTTACAGGCAAGCTGCTCAGAGGTAGTGGGAGAAGAAGTTAACTGGAGGAAAGAGAAATAGACAGATTGAAATAGGACATTATTTGTGAAACGATCAAAATATTCTTGTCACTTGTGCGATTATACAAACAATTTACACAAAAGGAGGCATCTTAAACCTCCACAAAAATGAAGGAAATTCTGTTTTGCTAATGAGGCCTTGCTTTGAATTCGAAATAAGATACAAATAAGCTGTGAAGCATTACATCCTATACCCCATTTATCCCACAGAATGAAATCAATATAAAATTGTATTGCATAGTTGGTAGATAATTCGTTGACAGCATCTAAAATAGTTATCTTAATTTTGAATTGTGTGATTTGGAAAGATTTAAATCACCATCAGCATAAATGGCAAATTTCACTTTGGAAAATTATTTTCTTCTATTGTAAGAATATAAAGCATGATATTATAATAACGACTACAAGCCTTAAAAAAAACTTTAACACACTTCAAGTGTTTAAAATTCTGAGAGTTTCTACTACTTAACTCCTACATGCTGTGAACTTGGAAAAGTGCCTAGAATTCAAATGATGAAACACCCAATGTCAACACAGAATGATAAATTGAGAGAGTGAAAGCAAAGTCCAAATTAAACAGGAAGTTTTAGCTCATTTTTCCTAATTATTTGCCAGAATGAACATTTAACATGAACATATAATGAACATTTAACAAATGATTTGGGTCATGCTGGAAGAAATAGGCTCTCTTTTGTATCAAAAGAAGCCGGAACACTTTACAAATACAATCCACCTGAAACAAGGAAACCGACCAATCCAAATAAAGAGGAAATAAAGAAACCAAATAAAGAGGAAATAAAGAAACCAAATAAAGAGGAAATAAAGAACAATTCATCATTTTACAAGAGAAGCTAGGGAGAGCCTTGAAACAACTGGATGTAGGTAGTCTTGTGCCATTTTAAAAATCATCTAGTACTTTAAGAGAAGCACTGAAGTTATAAATACTTTGAACACCTTTTAAACAGAGGTTTCCCTTAAAAGTCATTGATTTGATTATGTCAATATATAAAAGAAATAATAAACATGCATATCTAATAAAGAATTTAGGGAATATCAATCATTCAAAATATCAATAAATATTAAGATTTACATATAGATATTGCATTAAGCACATAGCAGGAAAATATATATAAACATAACAATCAAACTTAGCAAAACTTTACAAATAAAGTAAAAGATATTTCTTGATTTTGCTTATAACATTTTAAGATTTCCATCAGACCTAATGCAGAGGTTTTCAGGTCATATGGTTTTAATCTCTAAAAATATTTAAAACTGGCAAATTCAAACACTCATCCCAAACTTCCAAGTTTCTAAGTAAACATACCCAAAACATTCCTTTCTTTTATATGTGAATTTATATGTATCTTTGCAACATGGAAGAATTCTTGCTACATAAATAATACCTGAATATATTGGCATAACCCAGAATATGGGAAAATCAGAGATCATTGAAAGTCAAGCAGAATTGAATCAAATGGAGGAAGAAAGCTTAGCAATTCACTCGTGTAAGTTTTACTTAGAAACAACTCTGCTTAGCCAATGTTTATGTAACTGATTCATGTGATTAGAGATATATTTAAATCCAAACACTACTAGCTGGGCAGCTGAATGTTTCTGTCACTACAAGCATGACAATGTCTTATTTGGAGTTATGCAATCATTTGTAGTTAAATATGTAATTAATGTTTAAGAAAATGTTCTCTTAGGGTAAATAGTATATTCAGGGAAATTTTTTTTTCTTTTTTTACCACAAATGAAAAGTCTTCTCTAATTGTTTCCTATGATTGATCTCTCCTAATGAAAAGAATATAGAAACATTTCTAGACTGTGTAGTGTGTCTTTGCATGTTGTACTATGCCTGGAATAGATGTTTCGTAAAGAATTCTGTAAATTAATAACAGCAGTCACAAAACTCTTGTTACCTTTTCAGTTCTGCTGTTTCCAAATAACTTTGATGTATATGACAAACTCAATTATTTACCCTGATTATTCACCAAATTATCACTATGCTAAGACCATAGAGTTGTAATTGTTAGGGTCTCATTCAGAGGAAAAGACTAACCTCTCCAACTTCCTCAAAACTATGGCTTCTAATGACCAAACATTCTACTACATTAATTAATATTTTACCTAATATAAAATCTCAGAATTTTATTATACTTTTTAATATATTTAAAACATTGATTTTTGAGGAACTTCTAAGAGAAAGGCTCTGAAAAGTCTAAAGATGTTTGCCATGTTTATATTAATATGCACACGGTTTTTATATTTTCTTAATATATTAATAAGTATATGCAACATATTCATTTCTAACTTGCAAATATACCATGATGCTATCCTAATTTGTACTAATATAAAAATGTGACACCATATTTTATAAAATTCTCAGGGGTGCAGGATTTTTTTTATAAAAAGATTGATTTTCCTGAGTTTCTCTAATTAATAAATTTTTAAAAAGAGGAAGTAAAGGCATGAAAATATGTATGCAGAAAGAAGACATGGGCACCTGTCAAATTCTCAATCAGTAGCTCAGAATCAGTCCTTCATTTTACCTCGTCCTGTAAATCCCTTATTAGTGATCCCAAACTTCCCTATTGGCATCTATTTAATACAAATTATTTCCATCTCTTCTTCCTCTACCATTCATAACCCTCTATGTTGTTCTCAAGGTTTGTTACTGATGCTCTAACTCCTTCTCCCTCAAGGCTGTTCTAGGTCTTCTTTACCATTTATTTCTTACCTCATCTTTATTGATTCCCTTGCTTCAAACACCTGTCTAGAGCTACCAATGACCATGTTTTCCAATACCCAGAACTATGCTGTTTCCTTGAGCCCCCCTTGCCATACATTCATCTCTAAAGTCATTTTCAAAACTCTCTTCTCCTAGAAAGGCTATCTGGAACTCTGGAAAACATTCACAATAATCTCAGTAACAGAAGATGCAATGTGCTCCTATCATTAGGTAAGTAGATGATCCTAATCATAAATTCACCCTCAGATCCTATATAATAGAGACCATCAATTATTTTAACAACTAATCTCTATTGTAGAACTGCCTTGTATTTTTACTGCCTGTAAATCTAAAATAAACTGCTCCTGTATATATCATTCAGTTTTCCCTGATGTTTCTATGAGATTTCAAAGCATTTGAATAAAAACTGAAGTGGCTAATCTGCTACCTAGTATCTTGAATACTTTCTGAGATTCTGACAGCACCAGATGTGGATCGCATATAGTTGTGTTCTTCCTCCTGAATCTGTACAGCTACATGAGGCAGAAACCCCAGATTCTCCCTTGTCGTCACATATCAATCATCACATTATGGCAGCTTGGCCTCCTAAACTTACCTATTATTGATTTGTCCTCTTCTCTCTGATGAATGCTTGTAATGCTACAGGGCAGATTCTCAGCCTTTCTTACCTGAACACATTGAATAATCTTTTCTGGTGTTCTTACTTCTAGTTGCACCCTATTTAACCTATCAGCAGATTGAACTTTTAAAATCTGATCACCTATGCTCAAGACCTCATCATTGGTTTCTTTATGTCTACCATGAACTAAAGATACTTCCTTCATGACAAAACCCCTCTCTTGCTATCCAGTCTCATATCCCTTATCCCCTATTTTTTGAGTTTCAGTAATACTTTGTTCAATCTCAACCTTCTTGCCAGCATTGCCAACATTCTAGCTATTGTGGTTTCTTGCCAATCCTCTCTTGCCAATGAACTTGGCAAACCTTCATTCTTAAACCAATCCCAGCAACTGCCATTATGTTTCTAGACCTAGTCTACTAAAAGTTGCTATAAGAAAAAGAAAATTGATACCACTTGTTAATAGGACCACGGCACCTATTTTTCAAACTGCATCCTGTACAAGAGCACAAGCTGAGTGGGGCTGGTTTCCCCTGCACTGAATTCCCCTGCAGAAGGGGAGGTTTTTTCAATTCACATATGGGCTGGCTGAGTCACTTTAGACTGGTGAAAGCACAAGTTCAATGTCTGTAGTCTCAGCTAGGCCCTGCACCTCTCGATTTTTTGATTGGTTGATTTGTGTTTTCTTTTTTGTTGTTGTTGTTTGGACCTTGCCTTCCTCTACTGTTCTGATGAACAGCCTTTCCAAAAACTTAACGTTCTCCACAAACCCTTAACCTACTATTTCTCCCATTATGCTGAACAGATGGCCTAGATTTATTTACTCCAAGGAAAATTGAGATTACCAGGAAAGTGAATTTTGGTAGTATCACCTTCATTCCCTTTCCCTCATTCTAAGGAAAGATGAATGGAAAAACCTTTCACTTTGTAAAAAGTGAATTCTCCTTGTGTACTCTGAATCACAGCAGCTCTTGCCCTCTTAGAAATCTCATTTCATCAGTTATTCCCCATATCCTATGTACTTATCCTTTTTAATTTTTTCCTAGCTCCCTGATCCTAACATAGATATAAAACAGAAATTCTCTCAATCTTTTAAAAAACATGTTAATAAATATCATTGTGGTGAATAGTAAAAGTACCCACAATTCTCTGTTCTTTCCCATTCATTCCATCATAAACACAGTCTTTTGTTCCACCTTTTAATCTGGATAGCCAAATGACTTGTTTTGGCCCTTACAACATTATCAAATGCAATACAAGAAGCAGTATCTTGAAAAACACTTGTGCATTGAGGCTTACTGGCTTGTTGCGTGCAGAACATTGCCATAATATGAATGAGCTCAGGCTAGTTTACTGGAAGATACAAGACCACATCTCAGCAGACAACTACTCAGCCACCAGACAGCTAAACAGCCACCAGCTAACCCAACAGCCAGTCACTGACATGGGCAGGTCACAGCAAAGATTAACTGAATCTAGCCCATATCTGCAGAACCACCTAGCTGAAAACAGCCCAAATTATTGACCAAAATATTTTCAGCTAAATAAAATATTGTGTTTTAAAACACTAAATGCTGGCATGGTTTGTTAAGCGACAAAAGCTAACTGACAAAAACAAATATATGCATACATATCCCAAGCTCTTTCTTGATCCTGTATTTCCCATAATTACAGGCCTATGTTGTCTTCTTCTCAGTCAAGTCTATACAATATAATCACTGCCTTGAGTTTCTTATTTCTTGTAGTCAACACACCCTAAAATGCCTACCCAAAGAGTCCCAGCCTTGTAGAATTCCTTCCTTTTAAGTGTGGGTGGAAACGGTTACTTGCTTCTAACTGATAGAATATGACAGAGGTGAAGGAATTTTTCAAATGCAACAAAGGTCCCTAATCAGGTGACTTTAAGTTAATTAAAAGGGAGGTTTATCCTGCGTGGGTGTGACCTAATCAAGTGAGCTCTTTAAAAATATATATATGAAAAAAAGGTCTTTGGAATTAGAACTCAAAGCAGCAGAAATACTTTTTCTCTGTTGCTGGCTTTAAGAGGCAAGCTGCCATGAATTCCACAGCCTCAAGGAAATAAATTCTGCCAACCTGACTGACACCTTGATTTCAACCTGGTGAGAGACCCTGAGCAAAGAACATGGCTCAGCCATATCCAGACATCTGATCTACAGAAACCAGGAGAAATAGGTAAATTTGTGAAGCCACTACATTTATGGTAACAGAAAACTAATACACTTCCCACTAATTTCTTAACAGATTTCTCCTCCACCCTTACATGGAAAACTGTTATCACTAACATCTACAATGGCTTATTTTTCCTAAACCCAACAGGCACTTGAATCGCTTACCTTTTCTGATTTCTTTTCTGAGTTTGACTCTTCTAATCTCTCCCTCCTTTTCAAAACTTTTATTTATGGCCTCTATTTCATTACTCTTTCCTAGTATATTTCCTATCTTTTGATGAGTCCTTTTCATATTCCTTCTCATCTTCCACCCTATTCTTATGTGCTGGTACTTCCTTCCCTATTACCTTTCTGGAATGCCAAAAATGTATTCATCCTTCAAATTTCACCAACACTGCCTCTGTGAACCCTTTCTGATGGTCCAGGCTGACTTAGGCATCCTCCCCGTAGGCTTCCCACTGTTTTCTGAGCATGCAACCTAATACACTTTTTTCTGAGCATGCACATATACTTTTTATCCTTAAAGGCAGATCATATATCTATGTACCCCTAGTGTCTAGTGCCTAGCCTACTACCTTCATACAGGAATAAAAAATAAATAAACAAAATGTCTAGTAGATGAAGGAACAGAAGGATGCAGAAGCGGAAACATAGTTTCTCCTTGAAGAGGGTCTGATCCCCTCCCTCAGCAATTGCCCCCTCTTATTCTGCTCTAGACTCTGGGCAGTGAGGATGGGCAGGCGGTGGAGAACATTGCCTCTGACCTCTGATTCAGTCGTTACCTCCCCAGCCAAGTTCTGACATCAACAAGTTCTTAAGTTCTGACATCAACAAGTTCTTAAGTTCTGACATCAACAAGTCAGGAGACTCTCTTCTTAAAAGCCTACATCATCTTTCTGCTGGAATTGTCAAAGCGACTTGATTTTCCAGATATGTTCTTCCTTTGTACCTGATTAATGGTACAAATTAACCCACCCAGAGGAAATAACAAGCTACCATTCAGGGACTATAGGGATTCTGCCAGCATCAGAGCAGAGCCTGGAGCTTCTCACTGATGCATAAAAATCCTCCTAAGTGCATCTAGTCTCATTCACCATGAAAGGTAACAAGATAAAAAGAGGGAATCATGTACTCACCCTAAGCAAGAAATGAAATGAAGAGGTAGCAGTGGGAAGATCACTGGAGAAAAGTTATTTTTAAAAAATCACCTGGTCAGGGATTTGTCCATTGCCTAAAAGAATGTAGGGCCTCTAAATTTTTAATCCTACCCAACTGCCCAAAACAATTATATGACCAAGAAGGCCCATGTAGAATCTGAATTACTACTTAGTCACCTCTCACCTATTCATGCATGGTCAGGCCCCAGGTGGCTCTGTTCTGCATGCAAAGAGCCATCCAGCTGATGGCCATGAACGCTTCACCTCCCAGCTTCTTAATATAAATGTGCCATGTTTCAGCAAGTACTTTGGCATTCCAAGCTAGTCCTCCAGCAGTTAGCTGAATCCAACATGAACTTTTAACCTCCCAGCTTCTTTCAAGGTTTTCAACCTCTAAATCTCTGGGGTCAGAAGCTATAGATTATTTGCTTAAGTAAGAGCAACAGCACTAACTCTAAGGCAGGAGTGCTGGGTGCTCTTGCATGCTCTATTATTTTCTTTCAGCTTTGAATGCTCACTAAGAGGGTTTAGGTAATGTCTATTCTCTATTTATATCACAGGATCATGTGAAAAGGAGGATCATTCATTCATTTATTCATTCATTCATCAGACACTTTTTAAGCACCCACAGTATTCCAGGCATTGTATTAGGTGATGGGAAGCAGAAGTGAGAAAAATATTTTTTGTCAAGTTCAAGGGGTTCAGGAATCTAGTGGGGTAAGACAGACACATGAAGGCTGTTGTAATAAGTATGCTGGTATGAATAGGGTATTTCATTATAAAGTTGAGGCCTGGGGGTATATGGAGGGTTTCTATGTCTAATGCCCCATCCAAATAACTTACTGTAATCCCTTTTCTATGAATCCATGAAATCTAGTTATTTAATAAACATATATGCTAATGTCCAAATTCCTCAGAATTTCATGTCAGGACCTCCATTATTTAGCCCCAGTCAGTTCTTTTGGTCTTATTTTCATGTTCCATGTTCCTCTCCCCAGTTCTTACTTCTGAGCTACATTTGAAAAAGGTATGAAACTCTCCTTCTCCACGTGTTCCTTACTTTGTGCCCCCCCCAAAAAAAACATGCTGCCATCTCAGACTTCTTAGATACAGTAAATCATTTATTGAGAGCCTACCACTGGCCAGGCACTATTCTAGGCACTTTGCATGTATTATCTCATTTAATCTTCACAAGGAAGGTTGATATATTATCAACTCATTTTACAAATGAGAAAACTGAGGTTTATGATTTCAAGTAACTCACCCAGAGGAACATAGCCAGTAAATTGCCCATCTCATTTTGGTTTTCCCACATCACCCCTCCAATGCATGACCTCCCTTTCCTTACCTCCATCCATTTCTCAAACTGATTTCTGTCCCCATAATCTCACTCACACTGTTCCCACCAAGGTCACCAAATGACCTCCTCATTTCAAGATTTAATGGACTCAGGGGTCCTACTTTATTTTACCTTGTTTTATATTCCACTATAGACTCCCCTTTTTGGAAAGTCTCATTAGCTTCCACTGCATAAAACCACTCTCTCAGACTTCTTTGGTTCACCTCTTAGATAGAAAAAGACACCTAGGTTTCTCATTGGCTCTCTTTTTTCATAGGTGCTTTTATACTTTCCTGTTTCCTGGCTTGAATCCTGTCTTCTTACTTTTACCTTCTCTCCCTGAGTGAATTCCCATCACTTTAACTTATGTGGCAAATATCTCCAGTCTCCCTTCTCTCTCCTGTGTCCAGGATTCATACTTCCAACTTCTTTCTAGATATCATCATATAGTGCCACCAAGGCATCTCAAACTCAACATCAGATGTCTAATCTCTTCCCATCCCCACCCAAGACCTGTTATTCATTCTTCAATTAATGATGCCAACATTCATCCAATTTCCTAGGTAATAAACTTCATTCATGCTTAATTTTTCCCATATATTGTCAATGAACAAGTTCAGCTAATTCTACCTCATAAGGCTCTCTGTCTATTCCCACAGTCACTATCTTAGCTCCAAACTTTATCATAGGTCTTTCAGATGAATCACTGTGTTGTATGTGTATTCACCTCTCCTGTAACTCTAATACTACCCCTAGAAAATTCTTAGACTTTTACATTAACATTCAAGTCTCTTTTTTCTGAATTTTATTTAAGAGGATTTTGATTCAACGGCTTATTTTATATAACATGTTTACTTTTGACATGCTTTAAAATTATTGAGTGTTTTTTTTAACGTGAGATACTTTTACTTAAACATGCCACTTCAGGAAGCACTTGGGGAGTTTATCATTCAACCCAATATTTATATTGACTATGTCCCTGATAATATGCTAACCACTGTAGGGGACAAAATGTTTAATAAAACTGAATTTAACATGGGCTTTACCTGTAAAAACTTTACAATCTGTTAGGGGAGATAAGACATGTATCTAAATAGCTATAGTACTGCCTATGATATTTATAAAATAGGTACAGAAAAAAAGCTATCAGAATAATGTTGGGAGAGAGTTTGCTTTCACTGAGAACCAAAACAGCTTCATGAAGGTGTCAATATCTGAGCAAGGGCTTCACAGGTGAAAAGATATGTCATCTTTTCAATATTTCATTTTTTTCACTCACCTTATTGAATCCCCTTTATATATAAGGCACTGCATTAAGTGCTAGGGATATAGAAATTAACAAGAGACCAGAACTTGACTTAATGTAGTTTTCAGCCAGTGAGGAAGAAAGATAAAAGTAAATTATTACAACAGAATGAAAAGGAATTATAATGGAGATTTTTTCCCCCACTAAAAGCTATAAAATAATAAAGAAAATCACAAACATGAACAAGGACTAACTCCTTTCCAAAGGGAACATCTTTAAGAGCAGATGCTACTTGAACTGAGCTTAAATTATCAAGTGGCCTAGGTCAAAATGGAGAAGAGCTAGGGAAAGAAGGAAGCATTTGACCAGAGGAATCAAGGGCTCAGAGATGGGAAGGTATGAAGTATGTACTTTGGTGATTGTTCAGGAGAGCTGAAGAAGAGAGGTAAAAGATGTAGATAGAAAAAAGACACCTAGGCTAGGTCGTGGAAAGGTTAAAGGCCAGACTACGAAGTGAAGACATTTCTTAGGAATAGCTTATCAATGACTAACCAATAGAGCTAACTTATAGACAATTCTATATATATGGATTCATTTTCACCAGGTAGACTAGAAATTTACTTACTTGACTGTATTTCTGATTGAAAATTCGATATTGTTGGCATCAAGCAGCCCAATTGTGTAATTTTTTTTTAGACTTTGTACATTACAGTTCACTATATTAAACTTCCAGACTGCTTTCTTTGGTGCTCTGGTCATTTCTCCTTAGTTTACACTTGTGGCAATGGTCATCTTATTTTTATTTCATGATGACTTACAGTTCACTCAAGTGGATTATTATAGGAAATGGAAACAAGAACAATGGTAATTGTTCAAATAATTGGTAATTGGTCAAACACTTTGGGATCTAGTATTCCACCATTACTGGTAATCATAATCTTCAGCCACAATTAATATATGAGGTTGAGCTCTGCTTTTTTATTTAGAGCTCTAATAACATGAACTATAACCTGCTCCTAAATAACCTTTTTTGGAAAAAATATTTTAAAGGACATATTCAGTCTCTAGATTCACTTCTGTATATTTGAACACACACAAATAAAAATAAATGGCCAATTCAGGGGAGAAAACTATCCGTTGGAGAAAAGAGTAAATCAAAGACCCAACAATCGCTTTCTTAATTTTTTTATCAATACATTTTCTTCTCAAAGAAGTCACCTAAAGCTGTCCTCCCCTAACAATGGAAATTTCCACATTTCTATATCTCCAACTATTTCATTATCTTTTCTGAGGCAAGAAAGAAATGTTTAAACCTATCACAGCATATTGGGAATACATTTAATTATATGATTATAATATTTTGTTCCAATACCTAGCTAAGAACGAACTTCAAGAAGAAATAAATGTTTTAGTCCAGTAAAAATGTGAGTACCGCAGTGTGTGTCTTTTACTACCAGAAGACAACATAAGATACTAGATGCTTGAAGATAATAGAAATGCAGCATCAGAAACTCAGTGAAGCCTACAGAAACAAAGATGGTGTGGCACCAAAACTCCAATGCTCATGCTACCATTTTGCATCGGTCCTGTCCTAGTAACGCAAAAAGACCAACACGCCAGTAAAAATGTCCTTTAAACTACTTTGGGTTGATTGCAAATGCCTGGTCTATTAGATCCTAAATGGGACATCTGGGTAACAATTTGTGGTCATTGTCAAGAAGTTAGAGCTCTGCATCCACTACCTACTCTCAAAGCCAGCGTCTGCATTCCTAACATTCTAACTACACTTCATCAGTCACCTTACATTTTCATTATAGCAAATAGCCAGTCGATGGCAAATTATTCTATTTTTTAACTTCAAAATGCCTCCTTGTCCACATCCTTTCTTTCCTGCCATCACAGATGTGGGTCTTCTCCTATTGTACCAGACTCTCTCTACCTTAAAAGAACCATTCAATCTTGCCACTAAGTTTTGGGGTTGTATATTTTCCCCCTCTCACTGAGGTCAGCCCCACCCTGGTGGCTTCCAGGACCACAAAAGATGTTTTCCTTAGGACACACAGAGGAATATTATTTTTCTTACTCTTATTTCCTAGCTTATCCTTTTACTAGTGTTTTACTAATTTAAAATCAATGGGTCTACCTCTAATGTCCAATTACCATCTTTTCACTAGATCTTTCTTACGTCTGAAATATGCTTCTTGATGGACCCAGCTCACCAAGCACACTCTCTTGACTAAAGAAACTCCTCATATCAACCTTCTCCAAGAATTATTTAAAGGAAAGAGGTAGTATTCTCCCAAATTTACTCCAGCTAAATGTTTTACATTTTCTCTTCAGCCAATTCACAGCATAATTGCTTAATCCTTTTTATCTTATAGATGTATTATCTATGTTTACACTATGATGATTTATTATCCTGAGATAATGTTTTTTTAAATATATTTTTCTTTGAAAGTTTTGTCTGCCTTAAACAGGATGGCCTTTGCAGACCGCCCAAGACAAAGGGTGCATAAACACTTTTTTTTTTCCTTATGGACAGCAGGAACACAAAACCTACCTGCCCATGCTTTTGCTGAGGGGCCATCCCATGAAGCATTTCAGGATGTGATGAGGTCTTGAGATCAGTCCCCTGTGTTTTGGGACGCACTACATCAGAGACCAGACTGGAAGAGATTGCTAGAGACTTGGGCCGGACAGCTGCGGTGCCAATCCCCCCTGGGGGGCCTTGTTCAACTTTTCTGCTTGTAGCCTCATCTTCCCCTTCAGAGTCCACAATAAGGACATATTCAGCTTTGAAGAGGTCACTTTGCTGCATTCCTTGAAGTTTGTTTGCTTCAAATTCTCTTTCTTGTAAAATCGTTCCACTGACTTCTGAAGGACAAGTCAATGTCGCTTGGTCTGTCTCTTGTTGGCTCCCAGCATTCAAGGTCAAGTAGTCATTGGATTTAGACTGTAATAGATGTAGAGAGATAAAAGCATTGACGTTAGTTTAATAAATGCTTCCTTTTTGGCATGTACACTGAAAAGCTTAACCTCCTTATATTTTCAAAAATATATTAAATTAGGTTGACATAAGAAAGAGATTGGGTTGAAGTTAGCAGTTTATTTTTACTAGCCCACTAGCCCACCTGTTTTTCCTGGTCTAAGCCCAAACAATTTTGGGGTAGTAATCAACATCAACAAGGAAACCTAACTGTTTTCAAGTAAGTCATGATACGACATTTTAAAGCGAGAGAAGGAGAGAGCAATGTTTTCTGTGAAGACATTTTGTGAAACAAATGGGGATTGGGCAAGGGTTTAGTTCATGGTGAAGCAACCTGTATATCCTTTAAAAGCCAAGAGAGGAAGGAAATCCCCATTGAAAGGTTCTAAAATAATACAAAATCTCTCTAAAAATCTGAAAGGAAAAATAAAATTGGGCAAAATGCATAGTCAGACAAAACAATCTAAGTTAATTAGGGAGAACTCACAAATAGAACACCAAAAAAGAAGATGTAGATATTTTTAGTACAAAGCATCTTTCACTGTTTTATTTTGGATTTGTAATTCTCAGTCTTTTCCCATCCAATTTTCTGTGAATACATATGTTTACGAGACCAGGATCAGGATAGCTTTATCAAGCTACCAAACTTCTTTTTCTAAAACTATGACAGCCATGTATACTAAGATTGTGTTTAAAAGACCCAATGTCAATTTTCTTATTTTTATAATTACACTGTGGTTACTATTATTCTTTTCTCTGTAGCTTTTCTGTAAGGCTAAAATTATTTCAAAATAGAAAGTTAAGCCACTAAATGAAAATAAGCTAACAATTTCAACTCTGGTGGTCAATTTAATGTGTCCTGTGTGTGCATGTATTGTATGTATGAAGACAGAAGTCAAATCACTGATTAAATATAACTAAAAAGTTGATTTTATACACCCATCCCACATTATTCAGCTGATAATGAGGATATAGTCAGGATAAAACACAAATTGCCTCTGATTAAAATTTCTCTGCCCATCTTTCCCTATTTACTCTGATATTGTTTTCATTGTATTTATCACTACATGGATTTTATTACATACTTTTTTCATTTTTTTCATTGCCTGCATTCCCAATAACAAGTAAGCTATATGAATTGTCTTTATTCAGTTGGAATCCAATCACCAAGAGAATAACATACGTTCAGTAAACAGTTGCTAAGAATATAAATGAATGAGGAATTACACTATTTTAATGTTGAACTGTCTAAGAGATAGAGTGAAAAATCTTTTAAACATGTGGTTGTATATATATCATTGCAATCAGCAGATAAATATTATCATCTTAGGAAGCTCTGGAGGCTTGCAACCAAGGTTGGTTTCTGTAGCTACAGTCTCACACCACTCATAAGGCCTAATTACAAAGGATCTCATTAATATTATGTAAATGAGTGCTGTAGGAAAGAAACTATCTAGAAGTGCCATATATAGTATTCATGGCCCCATTAGTTTTTGAAATAAGATAGCAGCATTGAAAACCCCAGGATCATGGAAATATTACTACTTTCTAGATAAGATGTTTTCTTGTAGACAAGGTGAATCTGATTATTTTACCCCTTTCTAATTGTGTCAAGAATAACACAAAGTTGCCCTAATCTCATTTTATTTATAAGTAAGCAATGTTAAAACACATTTTAAAGAGAAAAACATTTTTACTCAAAATTTTGTTATTCTAACACAAGTTATTTTCAAGTTTTTTAAATTTGTTTAATTTCACTTCCCATCTTGGTCTCATTTTAGATAGGTACAATCAAGATATGAACACAGTATTATATCACCTAATATTGTAAGGTTAACATTTTCCATGGAATTATCTAATTACCATCAGTATAACTTTGTCAAAGTGATGTACTATTATATTCTTAATTTTTCTGATTGTTAGATATTAGGCTTTTTTTATTTTTCCCTAATTATTTTCCTACATAACATTTTTCTTCTTTTGTAATATTTCCTTGGGATACTTTTCAAAGAGTTAGATTATTGAAAGGTTATAAACAGTTTTATAACTATAGATAAAGTATTTCCACCAAAATTGTATAAATTTACAAAACCAGCAGCAAAGTGTAAGCATGCCAATATTTCCACAACTTTCCCAACATCAGGTATTACATTTTTTAATGTTGCTAATTCATTACCTGTAAATAATAATATCTCACTGTTTTGTCTTATATTTTCTTTTGAGATAAATTTAAACATTTTTAAATTTTGTTTTTATTTTCTTAAGAAACATTTAAGAGAAGGTGCCAGGAGGCAGAATTTGTCATGTCAATAGCAAACAATAGGATGTCAAACTGAAAAAAATTGAAGATAATGCGTTAGAGAGAACATGCAATTTGATAACATTTATGCTTCTGTTGCATTATTATATTTTTAGTCAAACTTAGAGTCACAGTTACCTTAATTTAAGCACAGGAAATATATACAAATTTCCAAGGCATCATTATCGAAAATTTAATATAATTGTTTGAAATAAAAAAAGAATAAAAATAATCCTACCCTATTTACAGTTTCTGGACTCTTATCACTTGATTCTTCTGGAATTTTAACAAGGAATTTAGAGGTGTCAGCCAACTGAGTATGGGTTGGTAGTCTTCTGACAGTGGGGACAAATGTGAAGATCAGAGGTTTGGCTTCAGAACCACCAGCAGAGACCTATGAGACATGTAGTTAATTAGACTTTCAGCCTTGTCAAAGGTTTATCTTGACTTTATTCTCCATATGACATGATATTTATCTCATTTATTTTGATGAATTGCCTATTGTCCTGTGATCATGTATATGGCTGCCAAAGTAAACACCTATAAAAATAGTCATAATGAATCAGAATCTTTTTTATGATACTATTTGCCGGAGAAAACAATACCACCCAGGGAAGATCCTGTTGTAGGGGATGGCATAAAACAGCAGGTTGGCAAGCTGATCAGCTGGAATCTCATAGAGCATTTCTGCCTCAGTGAGGTCATCACAAACTCATCATCTGTTCTGTTTCAAAACTGGCTTTCATCCATCTAACCCTGGGTTAGCAGGTTCAATTTATTAACTCATAATCAGTAAGCATGCAAGAAAATTCCCACATTTACCGTTAACAAGAATGCCAAAATACAAATTTAAAGTTGAAAGTATGCCTATCAGAATACCAATGCTACTCTTAAAGATATACCTTCTCCTTCATTTATTCTTCACTTTTTCAAAAATAATTGTATGAAGTATTTGCTGTGTGACAGGTACTCAGGAGGTAGGAAAACAACGGTAAACAGGAAACAGTCAGTAGGCTACTCACAAGCAGAAAAAAGATAAGCACAGACTACTAAGAGAACAGTGATGAAGGGTGCCTACCCAACCCATGAAGCGTCATAATAGGTAGCACCTGAAATTTAAGTCCAGGTGAAAAGGAGGCTAGGGAGATCCCAAGCTGAGAAAAGGAGATGAGTGGAAGCACGGAAAGTAGCAGCAGTGGAGAGTGTATCAGGCTTGGACTTTGTTCCGTTAACATTGTTGATTGAAAAATGACATAGTCGTATTAGAATTGTAGATAGATAAAATCTAGTTTTAAAAGTCACAAGCCAGCCGGGCGCGGTGGCTCACGCCTGTAATCCCAGCACTTTGGGAGGCCGAGGTGGGCAGATCACCTGAGATCAGGGGTTTGAAACCAGCCTGGCTAACATGGTGAAACCCCGTCTCTATTAAAAATACAAAAAAATGAGCCGGGCATGGTGGCAGGCGCCTGTAGTCCCAGCTACTAGGGAGGCTGAGGCAGGAGAATGGCGTGAACCCGGGAGGCGGAGCTTGCAGTGAGCGGAGATCAGGCCACTGCACTCCAGCCTGGGCGACAGAGCGAGACCCCGTCTCAAAAAAAAAAAGAAGTCGCAAGCCTAGACACAAGAATAAAAAGCCAACAGCATAAGTTGAGGACTAAATGGAAAGGGAGAAAGAGAAGATAGTACTGTAGATTTCTCTTTTAAGAAGTTTGCATGAGAAGTAAAAAGAGAGGTTGAGAGTAATTAGAGAGCAAATTAGAGTCAACAGGGTGCTTTTGTTTGTCCTATAATAAACTTGAACATATCTATATACTAGGGAATGGGTGAGAGTAGAGAAGGAAAGGGGAGCAAAACCCTGAAGGAAGCAGGTGAAATAAGTTACAGCAACAACGAAATGAACATGCTTTCCTTTGAGACTGGAGAAAATAGACTAAGATGTAGAAGAGCTCACAAACGTGGTAAAGTGTTGGAAATGGAAAGAGTGGGAAGGTGATGAGAACCATTTTTGTTGTAGATAAAACTATGTATTTATCACGTACAACATGATGTTTTGAAATATATATACTTTTGGAATAGTTAAATCTAGTTAATTAACAAATACAGTTCCTCACGTAATTATCATTTTTTTGGTGAGAACACTTAACATCTATTATCTTTGCATTTTTCAAGAATACAATATACTGTCATTAACTATAGTCACCATTAACTATAAGTCACAATAGATCTTGTGAACTTATTTCTTCTATCTAACTGTAATTATATATATTTTGACCAACATCTCCTCAAGTCCCCTCCCTCCTACCGACCACAGCCTCTGGTAACCACTATTTTACTCTTTACTTCTATTAGATCAACTTTTTAAAATTCTACATATGAGTGAGATCATGCAGTATTTGTCTTTCTATAACTGGCTTATTCCACTTAACATAACATCCTCCATGTTCATCTGTGTTGTTGCAAATGACAGAATTCCATTCTTTTCATAGCTGAATAGTATTCCATTGTGTATATGTACTACATTTTCTCTATCCATTCATCTATTGATAGAAACCTAGTTTAATTCTATATCTTAGTTACTGTGGATACTGCTGTAATAACATAAGAGTGCAGATATCTCTTCCATATACTTATTTTATTTCGTTTGGCTATATGCCCAGTAATGGGATTGCTAGATCATATGGTAGTTGTATTTTTAATATTTTGAGGAACCTCCGTACCATTTCCACAATGAATGTACCAATGAACACTCTCACTAACTGTGTGTAAGTGTTCCCTTTTTTTACATTCTCACCAACACTTATGCTTTGTTTTTCTGATAATAGCCATTCTAACAGGAGGGAGGTAATATCTCACTGTTTTCACTGGCATTTTCCTGATGATTAGCAACAATGAGCATCTTTTTCGTTATGAGCATCATTTTCATTCATACCTATTGGTCATATACCTGTTGGCCATTTGTGTGTCTTCTTTTGAGAGATGTCTATTCAGATGTATTGCCCATTTTTTAATTGGATTGTTGTCTTGCTATTGAGTTGTTTGAGGTTTTTTTTAATATTTTTTGGTTACTAACCCTTTATCAGATGTATAATTTACAAATATTTTTTCCCATTCTGTAGGTTGTCTCCTCACTCTGTTGATTGTTTCCCTTGCTGTACAGAAGCTTTTTAGTTCGCTAAAATCCTATTTATCTATTTTTGCTTTTTTTGCCTATACTTTTGAAGTCATATCCAAAAAATTATTGCACAGACAAATGTCATAGAACTTTCCCGCTATGTTTTCTTCTAGCAGTTTCATAGTTTCTGGTCTTACATTTAAGTCTTTAAAACGTTTTGTATATGGTTAAAGACAGAGGTCCAGTTTCATTCTTCTGTATGTGGATATCCATTTTCCCAATACCACTTATTGAAGAGGCTGACTTTTCCCCATTGTGTGTTCTTGGCACTTTTATCAAACATCAGTTGGCTGTAAGTGTGTGGATTTATTTCTGGACTCTCAGCTGGAACTCTCAGTTCCATTGGTCCATGTGTTAGTTTTTATGCCAGCATCATGCTATTTTGGTTACTATAGCTTTGTAGTAGTATACTGTGAATTCAGGCAGTGTGATCCCTCCAGCTTTGTTCTTGTTGCTCAAATTGCTTTGGTTATTCAGGCTCTTGTGTAGTTCCATAAGAATTTTATTATGTTTTAATTCTGTGAAGAATGTCATTGGTATTTTGATAGGAGTTGCATTGAATCTGTAGATCACTTTGGGTGTTAGAGACATTTTAACAACACTTATTCTTCCAATTCATGAACACAGTATATCTTTCCATTTATTTGTGCCTTTCTCAATTTCTTTCATCAATGATTTTTGTTGTTGTTGTTGTTGTTGTTGTTGTTGTTTTGAGACGGAGTCTCATTCTGTCACCCAGGCTAGAGTGCAGTGGCACGATCTCGGCTCACTGCAAGCTCCACCTCCCGGGTTCATGCCATTCTCCTGCCTCAGCTTCTCGAGTAGCTGGACTACAGGCGCCCACCATCATGCCCGGCTAATTTTTTGTATTTTTAGTAGAGACGGTGTTTCACCGTGTTAGCCAGGATGGTGTCGATCTCCTGATCTCGTGATCTGCCCATCTCGGCCTCCCAAAGTGCTGAGATTACAGGCGTGAGCCACCGTACCCGGCCCTAAAATTTTTTATATATAAGATCCTGTCATCTGCAAACAAGGTCAATTTAAATGCTTCCTTTCCAAATTGGATGCCTTTTATCTCTTTCTTTTGCCTAATTGCTCTGGCTAGGACTTCCAGTCCTAGGAGGAATAGCAATAGTGAGAGTGGGCCGGGCACGGTGGCTCACGCCTGTAATCCCAGCACTTTGGGAGGCCGAGGTGGGTGGATCACAAGGTCAGGAGATTGAGACTATCCTGGCTAACATGGTGAAACCCCTTCTCTACTAAAAATACAAAAAATTAGCCAGGCGTGGTGGCGGGTGCCTGTAGTCCCAGCTACTTGGGAGGCTGAGGCAGGAGAATGGCATGAACCTGGGAGGCAGAGGTTGCGGTGAGCCTAGACCGGCCACTGCACTCCAGCCTGGGTGACAGAGCCAGACTCCATCTCAAAAAAAAAAAAAAAAAAAAAAAAGACAGAAATAGAGTGGCATCCTTGTCTTTTTTCCAATCTTACAGTAAAACCTTTCAGCTTTTCCCCATTCAATATGTTAGCTATGGATTTGTCACATAGGGCCTTTATCATGTTGAGGTACATTCTGTCTATACCTAATTTGTTGAGAGTTTTTATCATGAAGGAATGTTAAATTTTGTCAAATGCTTTTCTGCATCTATTGAAATAATCATACATTTTATGTTTTTAATTCAGTTAATGTGATGTATCAGATTTATGGATTTGCATATTTTGTTGAACCATCCTTGCTTCCCTGAGATAAATCCCACTTGATCTTGGTAAATAATCTTTTTAATGTGCTCTTGAATTCAGTTTACTAGCACTTCATTGAAATTTTTGCACATATGTTCATCAGGAATATTGGCCTGTAGCTTTCTTTTCTTGTTGTGTTGTTGTCTGGTTTTGGCATCAGGGTAATGCTAGTCTCATAGAATGAGGTTGGAAGTATTCCTTCCTCCTTAATATTTTTGGAATAGTTAGAGGAGAATTGGTCTTAGTTCTTCTTTAAATGTTTGGTAGGATTCAGCAGTGAAGCCATCAGGTCCGGGCCTTTCTTCAGTGAGAGATATTTTATTGCTGATTCAACTTTCTTACTCATGACTGTTCTGTTCAGATTTTCTATTCTTCATAATTCATTCTCAGTAGGTTGTATGTGTCCAAGAGTTTATCCATTTCTGGAAGCTTATCCAATTTGTTGGTATATAATTATTTACAGTAGTGTTCTATGATACTTTGTATTTCTGTGGTATAAATTATAATGTCTCCCTTTTATTCTCTGATTCTATTTATTTGTCTAAAGATTTGTCAAATTTATCTTTCCAAAAACCAATTCTTTATGGAGCAATCACTCTTGATATAATTAATTTTCATGATAAAATCAGTCCCTTCTTGTCAGAGTAACACTGCCCTGCCACCTCCATTCCCATCAGAAGAAATATGGCATGCCCTGGCAAGTCTCTCACTCCCTCTCCCTTCAATCCCTGCCACCTTTCTATGCCTTGAACTGCTCAGACCTTATGACCTTATGAGCATGCCTTTTAACCCAGTTCATGTCAGTGCCCATGATAAATCCTAGGCTCTGTATCATCCCTCCATTAGTGTTTGCTATGCACATTCCTAGTTTTGTTCCCATCTTGCACCCTGCTCCAACTCTCAAAACCTTTTCACTGTATACCTTCTGGAATTCAGTGAGCAATTAAAAAAACCTACATATCTGTATCTTATTTTCAAAATACTCCCTTCACTTTCTAGTTATAACTAAAACATGGTTCTCTCTGAAGGACTCTATTTCAATGATAAATGTTTTCTCTCACACTCCTGCACCACTGGGCCTGTAAGTAAAATAGGTGTCCTCCTTGCTTATCTTTACTGCTTCCAGACTATTCTTCTTTCTTGTCTAAAAACTTCTGGCTTTGAATCTCATGTCATCAGTCTATACCCTTCACAATCTCTATTAGTTGCAGTCATCTTCCCACACCCGTATTAAATGCTTCTTTCCTTAAAGATTCAGTTTCTAGTTCAATGCCACTCTTCTTAACCCAATGCTTTGTATAATACCCAGTATTATATCCCAATGGGTAATTTTTATAATATTGTATTTCTTTGACCTCTATTCTTCCTTGCCTCTTACATCCCTAGCCTAGCCCAATAGCTGCAAACCTTCCGTAATTTGTTTCTTCATTCTCTGACCATCACTTTTTATCTCTCCATACCATCCCCTTAGTAGTCCAACTCTAATATTTTTTAACTCCACCATGATTTAAATCTACTGATTCTTCCACCATTATTTTCCTACATTTGTCTTCTTAACCAGCTTCAAAAACCAAGTTGACCACAGTTACTCTTTTGGATACCCCTCAAATCCCTTGTCCTCCTTTATATCATCATCCTGTTTGAGTACATTACAGCCCTCACTAAATCTAACCCCCTACCTACTCTATTTCTGCACCAGGAAGGTAAACATGCCTGGGGGAAACCACACAACCACACCTACTGGTCTCACTTCATATTTACCACTCTGAGCCTCAAGAAGGCTTTTCAATGCTGCCCAACAATTGTACTGTACTTCCATAGCCCATTCACTCTTCCACTGGCCTAGAAAACTCTTTCACACTTTTTCCCCTTTCTTCAAACCTCTAACATCTCTCCCACATTCTCACTTGGAGCTGATGACTTTGTTTCCTATTTCGTTAAGACAATGGAAGCAATCAGAAAAGAATTGTCAAGGCCCCCAACACCACATTTATTCACACATCTGCATCTCTGCCCTTTTTTATGGCCTTCAGTCCTACTACTATGCTCCTAGTAAAACCAACCCTCACTTTAATACTTTGCCTTCTACTTACTTTCATTTATTCAATGAGGTCTTATTAAATGCCTACTAAATGCTAGGCACTATTCTAGGGGTTGGTGTCATAACAGTGAACAAAAATCCCTACCCTCATGGAGTTTATATTCTAGTGGAGGGAAACAGACAGTAGATAAATAAATACACAACATACGTAGTACTATTTTCATAAATGCTACGAAGACTTGCTATAAGTCTATTGCAAGAACCCATAGGAGAAAAACTGATGAGTTGAATGCAGTTTGCTGCAGTAATAGTGCTAAGAAGTGTTAAGATTCTGGCTACATTTTAAAGAAAGAACTTAAAATTTGTTGAAAAATTGGAGGTGGAATATGAGAGATACACAAAAATCAAGATGGGTAGAAAAATTTTGAACTGAATAACTGCAAGAAATGAGATATTATTCACTGAAATGGGGAAGACAATAGTTGAAGCTGGTTTGAGAATAAAGATCAAATTTTGTGTGCCCAATATACATCCAAGTGGAAATGTGAGTATGTGAGTCAAGTTTACAGGAAATTCTGTGCTGGGGATAAAATTACTAGGGTTGTTAACCCATAGATGATATTTAAAACCAGGAGACTAGATGAGATCAATAAAGATGTAAACATAAATAGAAAAAGAAGAGGCTTAAGGCTGAACCCTACAGACTCTAACATTGAGTGATCCACCAGCTGAGGAAGAACTAGCCAAGGTGGCCTGGGAGTTTTAAGGAAGATTTTAAAAGGCTGAAACATCACTGACGGTAGTGGGAAAGAGGGCTGACCAGAAACAAAATTTCTCACAGTCTACACTGAGGATCCAGTCCAAATATAAATCCAGGAACAGTGAGGCAATTTGCTAGGCTGTTTGATAGTCTCTAAAGGAATGCTTTGCTGGTTTTGGCAGGACGTGGCAAGTATAAGGAAATTAAGGGTACTGGTGAGAATAGAGCAAATGATTGACCATGGAGTTCAGTTTGTATAGGTAAGGAGGAAGAACCCTCAAGTTGAAGGAACTAGAGGTCTCTGTGCTCAGGAAACAGAGTTGATAGAATGACGACTGTTTGAGAGAATGGATGGGGTCATAATATGATATGAGAGTTTATTAATTTAATAATTAGAAGTATGATAATTCCAGATGATTCTAAATTCCAGGCTTTGGCATTAAGACTGAGTATACGAAAGGAAGGGCACTGAGCTTGTGAAGATCAAGGAACTGTGAGACAAGAATGTTGACAGGGTTTTAAAAACTTTTAATTTTCAATATTCTTTTTGCCTTTAAAGATATGTGTCATTATTTCCTCATTGTAGCCATGTCAAAATTCCTGGGTGACACCTTATCATCAAAAAGTAATAAATCAGTGCTTTATTTTGTAGGAAGGAACACTAGATCCCTTGTGAGATTTAAGGAGCTCACTTGTCTATCAACAATACGTAATACAACAGACTTTCTAGATGTATTATCTTCTAGGGCAGTTTCATCACATGACTAATCTCATCGATATCATGATAGAAAGGAGAGTGGTTTTGGCAAGGAAATTACTGAAGTAGTTCAAATAATCCATCCCATAATTTCATTTGAGTAGGAAATAAATAAAGATAATCCTTTAGGAGTAAAGAGGTGAAATTGCAACTTTGTCCCCAGGTTCTGTAACTAGGCCTTCCCTTATCTTGCCATGTCATGACTATAGGTCTATCTTATGTTCCATCCAAATAAAATTTTAAAAATAATATATGAAAGACCTCATTATATATAACCCCATGGTTACAAAATACATATAACCATTATAAGCAGTAAGTAGCTTTACCTTCTAAAGCGTATATAATGACAAAAATTTACTTCTTCACACACCTTGCACAGTTTGTGTAATTCAACGCTACTTAAGTACCTAAGATACAAATACAGCTCCACAACTGGTATGTCACATGCTATGAACTTTTTAAAAATTGACAGGTATAACTTTCAGTGAATAAAGTAGAAACAAAGTATGAACGAAAACTGATGCTTCAATGAATAAGGTATGCTTTTACAACAGTACTGTCTAAAAAATTTCTAAACATAACCACATGCTGACAATAGAGGCAACTGAAAAGAAGAAAACCTATTTCTTTCTAATTTATTGTTATATTTTCCTAAAGAAACATCTATATCCTACATAAAATTTCCTCACCAGTGTAGGGAAACAATTTTTTTTTATTTTAGTTGAACCAATACGTGATGTTATTCCAGAAAACACAGAAACAGGAAATCTAATAAAACTAAAGACTTATTCATCTTCCTGGGTCACTGTTGGAGAATAACGAGATCAGAGATAAATTCCTGTCCACATACATATCTTCAGAAGAATAATCACAAAAAAGGCAATCATTTGGTATTCGCTTTTAAGCTAACAGTACAATATTAGCTCCTTTCACCGCCTTTACCTAGCATCCTTAACTTACCAAGGATCTAATACTCATTTGCAAGGAATTTCAGTTGGAAAAGAATTTGAAATTACACTAACTATGCAATGCAACATTCAGATAAAGAGCCACATGTTAGCCAGTAGACTATTTAATCCCTTGTTTAGGAGAGAACAAAAAAATATTTGCTGTTTACTGCATACTGTGGCTAAGTTCCAATGTAGCCTAAGAATGAATTGCTATGGTGATGAAAAATCATTTTCCACACAAAGCAGCAACAAATGCATGTTAACAGCATTGCACTTGTTAATTGCCAATTAACACTTTCAGTTGTCAATGTTATTTAAATATCTTAGTTTCTATCCTTGGGAAACTATTTTAGGCATAGAAATATGAGATAAAAGGATTAAAATCTTTTTCCAAATACACTTTGAAATGCTCAGAATCTCTAAGAACATCATCTTCTCACCGGATAGCCTAATAATTTGAGAAACTGTTTTCCCGCATGCCACGCAGGCTAACAGCTCCTTTGCTCAGTTTTGGGCTGTAATGCCTTCCTTTCTTATATTTCCCTAAAAGTTCCCTTCCTTCAGATGTTGACACCCACACTCGCAGATGGCCTCTAGCCTCCTGTTAAGGCATTACAGGGTGTCTTAGCATTATCACTGTGCCAAGGGCAATCCTGAGCATTTTCTTTGCCCAATGAGCAGTTTTGTCTTTATCAGCTCGCCCTTTTCTCTAAGTGAAGATAGCATTTCATTTCAATATACATACAAATTTATCTTCACTGGGCAGCTCTCCCTCACATCCTTGCAGCAAATACCACCAGCACCGTACATTGCTTTTAAAAGTTACTGAAAGCATTAAGCGAAGACTTCCTTTTACCTGGGGTGTGGTCTGAATGCTCCCTGATAAGATGCACGAGGTCATTTGGAAGTAATTGTTCCCGCAGTCACTCAGAAGCCCCTGTTCTGAAAGCATTGATTCATCACATAAGGGAGCGAGCAAACCAATGACTGAGGTGGGAAGGGAGCCTCATACTAAAACAACACACACACACTCATGCAGAAAGAAGAAATTCTAAAAAGAGGTAAAGCAGAGTCATTCCAAAATTGAGGAATTGTGTCAGCTCCGAAGAGTAGATTTCTGTTTTGACAATATTTAGATTTGGAACATCATGAGAGGTCATACTAACTGCTGAAATGGAATCAGTAGAAGTGAAAAAAAAAAAAAAGAAAAAGAAAAAAAGCCACTGATATGTGTTTGCCCTCTTTTCTTTTCATGCATGTATTCCAATTATATATTCTGTGAAAAGAAGAGAAAAGCCAGATTGTGCAGCAATGAGAAGCTGATTGAAGGGCACTAGCATCTGCCAATCTCAATAATCAGTTGGTCACGCTCATAGAGAACATTTAGAGGTATAAATACATGGCAACACTGTGTCTAAATAAAGAACTAGAAAACACACAGTTATTTCAAAATATCAGTAACTTTATCTTTAGTATATAAATTGTAAGCAACAATACAGGAGCATCTGTAGTGACTGAAGTTATGTTATTAACAAAATCACCTCTAAAATAAAGCTTGGAATCAAATCCTTGTCAAAACAAAATTCCATTCCAAGGTTCCTGGAAGACAGTGAGAATCCTGACTGCAGACAAACCTTAAAACTTCATACGTGAAATTGATTGGAGTCTTCAGCTTTCAGTATTTCTATTTTCTAAGTATTGATTTTTCTCCAAATCTGTAATATCTACATTTGTGCTTTGGCAGTGAAAAATGTTGTATCCAAAGGACTAGATATAGATCAAAGGCTATGGGAAGGAATTACTATTTTAGAAACCTAGATTATGCCTCTTCACATTTTCGATGTTATCAAAAGCCTGAGATTATGGAAACATAATGAGTGTAATAATTGCTATAAGTGATTCTATTAGCACAGTGGGAGAAACTATTCCAAACAACACAGACCTAGAATATGATCTAAATTTCTGAATATAAGTGCCGTGTTATTAAAAAAAACTATGAGCCTTCTTCTATTTTACACATATTTATGGATACTCAAAAGAGAATATAATTGCCTCTTGCCCTCAAAAAGCTAATGGTTTGAGAATATAAAACAGGTAAACAAATAACAGAGATACAAAGTGAAAAAAGAAAACAAGAAAAAGCCCTATACTGGCCAGGCGCGGTGGCTCAAGCCTGTAATCCCAGCACTTTGGGAGGCCGAGGCGGGCGGATCACAAGGTCAGGAGATCGAGACCATCCTGGCTTATATGGTGAAACCCCGTCTCTACTAAAAAATACAAAAAATTAGCTGGGTGTTGTGGAGGACACCTGTAATCCCAGCTAGTCGGGAGGCTGAGGCAGGAGAATGGCGTGAATCTGGGAGGCGGAGCTTGCAGTGAGCCAAAATCGCGCCACTGCACTACAGCCTGGGTGACAGAGCGGGACTCTGTCTCAAAAAAAATAAATAAATAAATAAAAAGCCCTATACTGCAGTTCTTCTTAAACTATTAAAATGCACTTTCTAAGTGTGGAGATCTGAGATGTGGCCTCAGATTCTGCATTTCCAAGAAGCTCCTAGGAGATGCCCTGGGAGCCACACCCCAGATCTGCTGCTGGTGTGTTATACTTTGAGTAGCAAAGACAGAGGAATTTCAGAGAGTGATGTTACAGCCACCTGGAGGGCAGTAATTCAAGATGGTGGCATTCGGGCTGCACTTAGAAGGATGGGGAAAGGGAGCCTATGAAGGTAGGATGGAATAGCACTTATTTCAAGCAGAGAGAGGGCTGGATTGAAGGCACCTATCAGGACAGCAAGAACAGTAAGTCATAAAGCATAGGACCCTGGAGCCACATCATCCACTGGCTGTGGGCCCTCAGACAAGTTACTGAACTTTTTAAAGGCTCAGTCCTCTCACCTGTGAAATGTGGATGAGAATAGCTCTTATTTCACAGAGTTCTTGTGAGGATTACAATTAAATTCAGCATGTAAGATTTCCACAGATTCTTAGCTCTGTGCCAGGCAGATTCTTAATACACGTTACTCCTGTGGGTATTGTTGTTTTCTAGTTTGATAAATAACATAAATGAGAATAAAGGCAAGTAAGACAAAAAAAGTAGGTTAAATCTAGGTCATCAAAGGTCTTGAATTAAGATGTTTTAGCTTTATTCAGTGAAGAACAGAAATGGAAATATTCATATATATACATATATGAATATATATGTATGTAAATATATATGTATTTATTGATACTACCCTTTGGTGTTTTGATTTATATATATAAAGACATATATATATATGAAGACATAAAATTACATATATAAATCAAAACACCAAAGGGTAGTATCAATACATCTTAGAGATCACTCTTATCCCAAAGTTCTAGTGTGATTCCCCAAGAAGTGACAGTCCAGATTTTTGTCAGCAGTTAATCAGTTTATTTCAAGTGGATTCAAACGCTATGAAACTCTTTTCCTATGTCTCATTCTGTCCTTTCCTCTCTGATCTTTTCTTTCTCTCATTCCCTCCCACAAACATAAAGCAATATTTATGCAAGTTGGCATAATCAGATTTAGAAGAGAAAATACTTCAGCCTCTACTCTTCCCTGCTCAGATTCTTTCTTGAGGCATTTTACAACACGAAAACCAATTAAATCAATTTATTATTTTGACATTTTTCTCTGTGTCTTATTGGTAACTTTCCTCTAACCATTTTCTTTCCCTTGTTTTATTAACTAATAATTGCTGTTATAGACTATTTCTTATAATAATAGAAGTCATAATTTTCACTTAAAAACACATAAATGGTCATGCATTATAACAGCATGCTTCAGCCATCTGGATAGTAACTACATATAGCTTCAAAGAGCACATGTATTTTGGATAATTTCTATAGAAACCATTCTGTATTTAAATAGAAAGTGATGGCACCTGGTCAAAAAACGGGTCCTAGTCTTGGATGACAAAAGAGCATATAAATTACCTGAGTGGAGAGGAGAAGAGAATCTATCCGCGAATTACAACAACTTTTCTGTAGACAAAAAGTCATCTATGGTCTGCCCAAGACCCTTAAGCATTTTATAATCACAAACTTTTAATGACCTCTCTCCCACTAAGAAACACAAACTGCTCTGTTGAATAATCTTTGTTTTTTCCACAAGAAAACAAAGTTTGTCAAAGCTTGCAATAGATGAATACAATCCAAAATTCTCTTTAAAATCTGGCATTATTGATAGCTGAAGCAGGCATCCGTCACTCTTATTACTAAACAGATATTACTGCAATACCTTTCAGCCGAAAGACCCTTAAGATATTGCTTTTAAAATAAATAATGCAGAACAAATAATCTCTCTTTCTGACATGCGAAACAAATTTGAGAAAAAAAAATAGATTAGTCCACAAAAGTTCGCCAAGAAACATGTAAGTGATTAAACAGATTCAGCTGCCAAGGCTATTCAGACATCCATTTGTCTGTTTTTATGCCTCAGGCTTGATAACAGAAGGTACTAGAAGTCCCATTTATTTATCTTAATAAACATCTATTGAGTGCCAGTCACGATTCTAAGCTCTGAAGACATAAAATAATAAAGGCTTGGAACCTGTTCTCAGCATGGCTTACAGTCTCATTAAGGAGACAACTTCACTCGTGACGGGAGCAGTGAATGAAGTCAGAGGAGGATGACAAGTCACGTGCTGAACACAGACTGCATGGGCAATGCGTATCAGGTTGTTTTTGGGGAGATTTCACTCTTAGCTTCTGCACTCCTAGGTCGTATTTCTGGCAAACACTGGGATACTTCTGCTCAGCCCTTTTTTCTCTAAAGATGGGAATCATTAGGTGTTTGTATCCGTGTCTCTCAGGTAATGGGTGATTCCAGAGATCCTAATCAGGACTAACCCGATTCACAGGCTCAGAATTGAGTGTGCAATATTTAAAGTGAATCCTGACATCTCATCAATGATATGTGAAATTCCATTATAGTCTAAATTTGGCCCCATCTGTATTGGACACAGACTTCTACTTCTGTTATTACTGCTTATAGTAGTATACCGCTATAACTTATAAGTAATATACTGCTATAAGTATATAGTGATACCGCTTACTCTTCTCCTTGGGGTATGTCCTCCTAGTTTAAAAAGATATTAGTAGTCCTTAATTAAAGTAAACCAAAAGCTTCAAAGTACTGTTTGACCGAACAAGATATTCAGAAAAAATGAATCAGCCCTATACAGGGTAGAATTTGAAAGAGGCACAGAGACAAAGATAAGAAACATTTATCCATTAGGAATAATATATGTGGTTCACTCTCTCCTTGTTGAATTACTTTCTTAGCTTGATTTCAGGCTATCCATTTCCTTTCAGTCCTCTTCCTATCCCCTGGACACTCCTCTGCCTGCTTTGTGCCATCTGACCCCTCAGCTTTGAAGTAGCCCAGGAGTCACTCCTTGGTGATCACATCCAGTTACTTAGCTGTAAATAATATTTATAAGCCAATGAATTCCAATTTATTTCCCCAGACTGGATGGCTTCTCTGGATGACTTCACTCACACAATTAACATCATTATTGGAACATCTCATAGATATCTGAACAACAGCACATCTGAATCTGAATTAATTGCATTTCTTTTGAAGTTGTTTCCCACCTCCCAAAATTTTTCTCACTTCGTCAGACAGTTTCTACCTATTTCTAGTTGCTTAGGCTAAAAATAATGAGTTCATATTATTCTTCTTGGTTTTTCAGAATCGCTCATCAATGTATTAGTAAATCCTATTGGCTGTCCCTTCAAAATAAATCCAAAAAATGAATCTATCTCACTACTTCTACTTCTAACATCCCAGTAGCGGAACCTGCCATCATCTTCTTTCTGAATCATTGCCTCCTAACTGGTCTTTCTGCTTCCACTTTGACTCCCGAGTGGATGCTCTGATGAGCACCATATGGATGGTCTGATGAACCATCCATATCCCCATCAGGCTGAAGGATGTATTCCCCAGCTGCTGGGAGTGCTGTAACTGTGGTCAGCTGTCAGTCCTCTTCAGGAGCTCTTATCAGCTGAAAAAAGAAAAAAAAAAAACTTCTTGCCCAAAGTCACTCTGCCTTCTTAGAGGCATCGGATGGCTAGTTGATGCATCCATATAAAATCCTGGACCCCTCACTCCAGCTTGAAACAACTCTAGAGAGGAATCCATTCCAGAGCTCCTCATGAGGTCAGTTAGGATTTGAGACCACTCTGTAGCCCAGTCTCTCCCTCTGCCTCCTTCCCATCTCCTACAAGTATTGCTCCTGGGAGCACTCTCTAATCAACTTTGCATGCTAATCTCCATCTCAGAGCCTGCTTCCTGGGAACCCAGTCTGTCATATCTTCCATATAGCAGCAAGAGTAAACCTTTTAAAACAGAAGTCAGGCCATGTTACTTCTCTTTGCAAAACTCTCCACTAGATTCCTGTGTTACCAAGAGTATCAGTTCTCATAACAACCTATAGCCCAATGATCTTACCCCTACCACTCTCCCCTTTTCTCCCTCAACTCCAGACACAATGACCTTCATGTATTTCTAGAACATGCTAATCCTACTCTCCACAATGTTCTTCCCAAGATGGTTACCATGCCTTCATTTCCTCATGTCTCTGCCCAAATATCACATTAACAGTGAAAGATCCCTTACTACCTTATATGAAATTGCAACCCCACACCTGCCCCCCTGCCAGCACTCTCTACCCATCTTAGCCCATGTTATTTTTCTTCAAAGGACTTACCAATCTCTGATGCTTGTTTCTTCTCTGATTTCCTTCATTGGATTTTAAACACCATGAGGGCAAGGATTTTGTTTTGGTTACTGCTATTTCTGTAGCACCTAGGATAGTGTGTGGCATGTAAAGGCATTCAATAAAATACTTGTCCAATGAACTTCTTGACTGAAAGTGAACTCTTTATTGCATAAACTTATTTTTTTCTAATGAAAAAGATAATTTTGGTAAACTTTGAATTGACTGTTCAGAAGAAAATGGAATCAACCTAATCTCAACTTTCCTAGTTCCACTGGAATAGGAAATCACTGGCGTTCACAGCCCTTACAAAGAGTCAAACGTATATGGGCTAAAGAAAGGAGCAGGACGCAAGTAACGGCAGCCAGATTCCGTCTTGTAAGTCATACCCACAAACGCATGCAGGAAGAGACAGCAGGATTCTCAAGGCTGTGAAATGTCCAGTTGCTTAGGTCAGAAACAGCAAAAATAGGTTCTGGTCTCCTGATTTTTCCACCAAATAGCTGTGAGGTCTTGGGTGAGTCACTTACTTTCTCAGGGGCAATTTGTTTATAAAATGAGGTTCTAGATCAGCGTTACCCAACGTGCCCTTCTTAGAATATCAGCCTTGCAAGACAAATGGTGAGCAAGGGTTTTTGTGGTCAAATAAATTTAGGAACTGTTATATTCCATATCCTATATTTGGAGGTGTCTCACAGTCAAAAGGCCTTTTAAGCTGTGTTTAGCCCATGGTTTCCCGTATTTATTCGGCCATAGAACCCTTTCTTTTCATAATGCACGCTGTCATCCCACTCACAGTGTGACACAAGTGCTGAACTGCACAGTCCACAGAGCCTTCTTTTACCCATAATATCTGATGAATGTATGAAAAGAAGACAGTTTGGGGGGAAAAAAGGGAGTTTCCACAAAATTACTAAATAAAATTCTATTTGTGGTCTTGGCTGGAAAGAGAGCAGAAAGAGCTAGATGAAGATCAGGACATGTTCTCTGAGTTAGAAAGCAAGGAAGGAAGGTGGTATATATTTCAGGTCTGCTAAGTATAAATCCTCTTGTGCTAACAGTAGTTGCACAAGCAACATATTCAGTGGCACAGGAATATGAATTGAATAAACGAATGATAGATTGAAAGACCTTAAAATATATTCAAAGAGGTACTAATAAGGTATGTAGCAAACAGTTGGGAATATTATTTAATAAAAAATTTTCAGAGATTCCATAGTGAATCATTTTTACATATACCATAAAGGAAACAAATTCTAACACATGATATACTTCATAAAATCTTGTTTTTAAGCAGACAGAGTGATGCCAGCATCTTTTGAGGTGACAGTATATTCCATAAAGGAACAAAACAATGTAATATTTACTTATAATATGATTTTGGCATAATCTGATTTTTTTGTTTAAAATAAAAGGGGAAGCAATAGCATCCTATTCCATGCTTTTGATATATTTACATATGAAGAATGCTTTCAAAAGCTTTTATCATATTCCACAGAAAAAAAATTTTATCTGTATTACTCAGTTTTGACCAAGATAAAAACTGTGTTAGAAAGTGTTATTAAAATGCCTTAAATATAAAAGGGCTTAATTGATTATTTTAAGAAGTGCTAAACTTCTTACCCTCAGGCTCAGCTCACCAGGGCAAGTCACAAACCTCCCAAGCCCACAAGGTATCATATAATAGAAAAGAACAATGATAGCCAATGTTTTGTCATTAGAGTCACATATTTAGTTTCAGAAGCAACTGCATTTTAAATTAGCTTCCACATAGTTGGGCAACATAAAGAATAGGCTAAATGTCAGTATAAAGATAAGCATACCAAGAAAAGAACTACTACTTACGATACATGTTTCATATTTAATCTTAGTGCTTCATTTCTTTTCATTTGTACTTTATAGAAATACATGACTCAGCAGAATTAGTGAAGGCAGGTGTCAGAAAGCCAATTTTTGTCAGTTTAGTCTTGGGCTACCTAACCGTGATTGGAAGAATTACATAGAGAGGAATACAGGAGTAGAGCCAACAAATTGTGTGTGTGATACACAGTTGAGAGCATGGGCTTTAGATCAGAGAGCACCGATGTGGCATCACATCACCCTCTGCACTTACTAGCTGTGTGACCCAAGGCAAATTAATAATCCCTCTGAGCTTCATTTGTTTATGACCATAGAATTTATCACACAAACTGAAATGCTTTCAAGAGTGAAAAGGAGAGCATTATAAATTATTGCCCTGGGATAGAACCATATTGCGCAAACAAAGACATGATCAGCCTACTTATTTGCAATATTTAGATAATATCTCACCCCATTAGGGTTAAAATGGCATGACATATGTTATTTTAGAAGTCTGACGCATACATATGTTCAGTAACAGTTATTTCCCTTCTTCTCATACATAGAAATTTTAGAGGTTGGGAAAAGATGAGGGGCTTATTGTGTTATCTTTTTAAAATGGAGTAAGATTAAGTAAGGCATGCTTCTCCCTCTACTTTGAATGCTCTCCCACAGCTCTCTCCCTAGTTAATTCCTCTTCGCCCTGCTGAGCTCTAAGAAACTCAGAGATTCCATGGTGAATATTTTAATTTACATCATGAGGTTAACACAATTTCTGACAAACAACACACTTTATAAAATCATTACCTAAAGAGAGCTTCCCTGGCTCCATGGGTTAGATACAACCTCCTGTTATACCCTCTCTTAGCACTTGTACTTCTACATGGTATTTGCTGCTTTCAAATTATATGACTATACAGTGAATTCTTTAGTGTCTGGCTCCCCAGTTGGAACACAAATGCCACTGTGATGGGAAATGTATTTGTTTTGTTTCCTGCTGTATCCCCAGCACCTAATGCAGTGCCTGTCACACAGTAGGAGGTCAACACATGTTTCTTAAGTAAATGGTCGCATGCTTTATGCTAGATGTATGGAAGATTCAGAGAGGACAGGAGGGATTTCTGTTTCAAGGATTTCAGGATCTGTCACGAAATAAGAGTGATTTAAACACTATATTAATTTTGTCACTTTAAAGTGTCACTTTGAAGATATACCACATATAAAAATAGCAACCGAATCTGAATGCCAAAGCTTTGGATGTTTTAGGAATCTATGAAGGAAGCCAGCATCAGAGGGTTGTGTGAGAGGCCAGGGTACATAAAGAAAGATGAGAAAAGCATCTCTGGTCTAGATCACTCCTCCCACTGTTGGCAACCATAGTCTGTCACCATGGCTACCTCAAACACTTAACCCACTCAAACCAAGAGCAAATTTCATCCTACACATACATACCATTTAATGAGTTTTATGTGATACTGCTCTTGATATTTAATATATTATCTTTTATATTTCTCACAAGCCAGCAAGAGAATTATGATGTCCACTAGACAAGTAAGAAAAATGAAACTCAGGGAGATTAAATAACTTGCTCAACCAGCACATGAGACAATGGGATTTGAACTCAGGTCCACCTGGCTAGAACCCAGGTTCATGTTGCACCTCATTTGCTCCCTGCTTCTGCCAGCCTTACTTTAGAGATACACATTTATAGGAAGGTGATAAGAAGGGCAGAAATACAGAGTACATAACAACGCAGTAGCCAGCCAGGATCTTCTTTCTAATATGGTTCCTACCCAGGAGAACTGCACTGGGAGGAATACTTTTCTCGAGCTTCCAGTATCCATTCTCAAAATATGGCTGTATACTCTGAGTTTCCCACTGTTCACAGCTGTTATTCTCTTACTATAAAAGCAATGCATGGTTATTTTGGAATATAACTTTAAAATAGAAATGAGATAAAGAATATCAAAGAATACAATTATATTGTCACTAGCATGAGTGCTAAAGTTACATACTTTTCAATATGGATAGTGCAACATAAGCACAGGAAATTATTGTTGAATGGCTACATATGGTTACCATAAGTAGTTAGCAAACAATATTCATCTTCCAAAATATCCAAGGTAATATGTGAGCTCCAAGATTATGTTTTATGGCATCTACTTATTAATTCTACTAATGGAAACAATGGAATTTAGAGTCAGAATTGGGTTCAAAAACATAAATCTACTTATTATTCATGGATAATCCTATATAACTTACCCAAATTCCATGAACTTTAGTTCTATTTTTATAAAAGGGGCATAATAAAAGCATCTGAACCTCATATGATGGATGTAAAAATTAAATTAGATGACATATAAGAGCCCTAGTGTATGGCCTGGCACATAGTAGGTACCCAATAAATATTCATTTCTCTCTTTCTTTTTAGGATAGAGTAAATGTATGAGACTGAGCAAAAATTTCTAATTGATAAGAGTATCAGAATATTACCATGTTTACTTACACTATTTCCTCCTTTTTCTCCCCTTAATATTTTTACTCCAAAATAAAATAGAAAGGCAGTTTCTAAGAATCTTGACCCTTGTCTACTATCATCCAAAAGATTTTTACAAACCCTGTGACTCTTATCCACAATAGCTAAAAATCTTACTCATCAGAAGTTACATGACAATCAGTGGCAAGTTAATTGATCTAAATATTTGCCCCATATCCTCTGGAACCAATCACCATTTAGACCAAAGTGTTGTTTTGAATGAAGACACATATATATTTGTGAAAGATTAATTAACTGGGTGAAGATTTGTAGGTGGATCAAATTACACTGGGATGGTCTTTTCTCTTGATTTTATGTTTGACACTTAGTAATTTTTATCCTGGGCAAAACAAACCAGCTGATGGCTACAGTTTGCCAATGTGTTTTCACAGTCTGGGAGGTGTGCTGGGGACCAACACATGCAATCACCCACGAAGGCAAGAATTAATGATGCCTATTTGGATCACCAGTGCATACCCGGTGCTTAACATTCAGTAGATGCTCAATATATATTTGTTGAATGAATGAATGGTTGTGTGCCTACCACAGAGAAAATAAGACAGTGCTACGTGTCAAGTATAAAGGAATAGTAGATAAGGGACAAAGCATTTTTTAGTTTGTGGTAAGTCAGTAGCTGCAAATATAATATAATCCCCTCACTAGCACTTCTCTGACTAACCACATTAGTTAATAGAAAGCTTTCTAGGACAGAAATGACTAGTATTTCAAAGGTGAGATATTAAGAAGCAACATAGAAAATATGAGGAAAACATTTTTAAAAATTTTCTTCTCATGGCATGTAATAAAGCAATAACAGGATGGAAGAAGGAAAAATTTCAAGTTACTAAAATAATACATTATATAAAGGTATTTTGTATATATCAAAGAGAAACTGAAAGAGCAACCATCTTACCAGAAAAAAAGCACTTTAGGTACTTATCAAACTTGTCCACAAATTAAAATAAAGACACTACCAAACACAACAAAGAATGGCTCCATCACTTCTATAAAGAAAACAGGTTATCTAACACTTAGAGCCTTTGTAAGAATTAAATAAAATTATACATGGGATATCTCCAACATGATGAGCACCATGTGATAAGCTTTCAAAAGAGATTAGTTATTATTGTTGCAGCAGCATATTATAATCCTGAGTTTCCAAGGTAACTAGAAATCTAACATTAAGTATGTATGTAGAACCAATGCATGCCAGTGACATCATCATCATTTAAAAATTTCATAAAAATGATTACTGAATGTACTCGAAAGCACTTTTCTTTTAAATCAGCATTTTGATTTCCTTTTTTCTCTGATCAACTTTTATCATTTTTTCTTGCCTTTACATTTATACTCTTACATCTCTTCATATAATGAAGCTGTATTCTCAGTTATGATTTTGTTAATTGATAAGTCTACATGGAAAGCAAGCCTATCCCCTTCAAATCTGCCTGTTCTAATTACCAATTCTAAAAACATAAATACTTTTTGAGAAGTCTTTGTTTTTGAACGTCACAGTACTATTTTATTTAAAAACCTCTCTGTGATATACCTGGTGAAAACATTTTAAAAATCACTTCTCAGTCTTTTGAAAGCACACATTGGCACTAATAAATCTGGTTACCTGAAAAGGGTTAGAGACGCTGAGCAGGCTGGCAATCTATAAGCCTTAGATTCCAATATGCTGCCCATACTCTATGATGCACAGCTATATATTTTTTTTTCCAAATCAACATGTGACTGTGTAGGAGATAGGCGAGCCTTCAAACTATGTGAAAATAGCTTTGAGACATTCTAATGACATTCAATTGAGTAGCCTGTAGGCATAAAGGAATTTGAGACACAAAAAATTCATTGTTTCAGTGCATAGTTATTAAAATGTTTTGCTATGAAGACAGAAAGCCTCCTTTCTTTTTGGAGACATTTACTAAGGTCCATAATGTATCATTTCAGTTTTCTCAATAAGGTTACCAGTAAAAATGCAGTAAATTTTTCTTCAAGACTTCAAATTGAATTTAAATTATTTTTTAAATAATAATATTTCCTGTCAAAGCTGACATGGGAAATATATAACAAACTAATTCCTTTTCAAAACAACTTTTTTTGGTAAAGAAGAACAGATGATCATTAAGTACACTTAACAGTTTCTATGAAAATGTATCTGAGATTTTATATCAGAAGAATAAATGTGGATTTTTGCAGAGTCATTACTTTTTAAAGAAATCCTTGGATATTCTAGACTCTTAAGCATGAGCTCAGCAGCCAAACTGCTTCGGCTTCAATCCCAGCTTTCCCACTTAATAGCAGTGAAACCTTGGACAGATTTCTTACTCTCTCACTGCCTCAATTTTCTCATCTGTAAAACAGGGATAATAAGAGTAGCTACCTCATAGGGTTGTGGTTACATGAGTTACATAAGCCTTTGGAACAGTATCTGGCACATAGTAGGCACAGAATAAATATTAACTCCTATTATCAGTTATTATTTGCAATAGGATTGCCATACAAGTTTTAAACAGCTCGTTCACTATTTTCCACCTTCCTCTACCTATTCCCACATCCTCTTTCAACACTCTGATCAATGCATGGCTTCCTGCTACTCAAATAGTTGACTTTTTTTTCCCTGAACTTCTGTGTTGTAAATATTGTTTGTCCCTTTCATCTTCAAGAAAGTCTTTCTCCTCCCTGACACCATCCTGCCCTGGTTCTTTTCCAGTGACCTCCCTGCTTCCCCTGCTCCTTCAAGAGAAAGACCCAGCTGAGCACAGTGGCTCACTCCTGTAATCCCAGCACTTTGGGAAGCTGAGTCAGGAGGACCACTTGAGGCCAAGAGTTTAAGACCAGCCTGGGCAACAGAGTGAAGCCCTGTCTCTACAAAAAAAAAAAAAAAAAAAAGAAAGAAATTTAAAAATTAGCCTGGCGTGATATGCGTATGTAGTCCTAGCTATCTGGGAGGTGGAGGTGGAGGAGCTCTTGAGCCCAGAAGTCCAAGGCTGCAGTGAGCTATGATTGTGCCACTTCACTCCAGCCTGGGTAAAATTTTGAGATCCTGTCTCTAACAAAAAGAAAGAAAGAAAGATCCCCAAGACTTAACATTTGGCATCCTCCTCTTTCCATTGCCTGAGGTCTCTCCTCCATGACTCTCTTCTCTCATGTTCTCTGCTCTCATGGTTTCCATGCTCATTAGAACTGGCTGATTTCAACGTGCATTTCCAGGTCTGTGCTCTCTCCTGAGCTCCAGCTTCTCCTCTTTGATGTTTCTCTTGCTGACTCTAACATAAGCAACCATGGTGCAAGTCATCGGATTGGGGAATTTGACAAACATGCGTGTGAGGCTGGGTTCTGCCATTTACAATTTGTGTGACCTTGGTCAATTGTCTTCCTTCCTGAAAATCTCCATTTCCTTATATATAATAGGCCATTTATAAAACCTACCTGTTAGGCTCCATTAAATAATGCAATAGATATAAAGCATTTGAAATAATGCCTGTTACACAGAAAACCCTCAACATATGTTAGATGATTATTAATATTAACCTCCAACTAAATATGCCCCAAATCTTTTGACATTTCACACACATATATAAAATAACTCTTCTCTATAATTTCTAGGAATGTTTTACTGCCACCATCATTTTCAAGACACTAGATTTTAGCCTTTTTATTATTTTGTCTCACTTGTTTCCATCATCTGAGTGGTCCTACATTTCAATTGTAATTTTAAAATAATAATAATTTTAAGCTGTGTATGTTGTTGCCTAGTTGAAGGGATACTCTTCAGCCTCCTTTACTAGTACGTATGGCTATGTAACTAAGTTGTAACCAATGAGAAGTAATTAAAAGTAAGTTTCTTTAAAATGATGTGACATGCCCTTCTTTATCTCATCCTCTATTCTGCTGTCTGGAATTTGGATGTGATGGCTGGATCTCTAGCAGCCATCTTAGATCCTGATGATAAGGGCTTCACTCTAAAGAAGACAGAATCATGAATAAATTGACAAGAAGAGATTTCAAACAAGAACAAAACTAAATTTCTAAACTTTTTTTTAATGTAAGAGAAAAGCAGACTTCTATTTTGGGGTTTTCTCTCTTTTGCACAGCTAGATCTAATCTTAAGTAAATTAACAACAATTCAATTTCTAACTCTTCCCTAACATGTAGCCTTCTTGGTAGCCAGGCCAACTTCCCCACAGTCGCACTACTTGCTTCGGCTCAGTTGCTCCATTTCCTGTCCTTCCTGTCTTCTCACCCTCCACTATCTTAGGTCAGGAGTTCAGATCTACCAGGAGTCTTCTCTAATGTTTGAAGTGCTCAGCTCTCTCCCTCTCATCTAAAAACATTGTAGCACTTACATTCTGTCCCACAGCATCAATGACCCATATAGAATAGTCCTGTCTCTTGAATTGTTTGTAAAATTATTAATAACTGGATGTTGCAGGTTGGATTATCTGGAGATAGATGCAGAGACAAAATTCAGGGTGCCAGATATTTATGAGAGAGCAACTGGTGGGAAGTAAGAAGAAGAGGCAGGATTGGCAGAGGGAGAAGTTGGGTGATGAAGCAGACCCAACGGAGCCTGGGCTAATTGGGTAAGGAGCTTAGGAGCTCCCTAACACTTGGTATTAGGAAGTGCTGTCCATAAGCGCTTCCCATATCCAGCCAAAGTAGCCAAGGCTTCACCAGCTGTGGGCTTCCCTGAGAAGGTAACCTCAGTGGAGAGCCTCTCTGCAGATGAGGTTGACCCTGAAGGAGGTGACAGTTGGATGCCACCTGCCAACCACACCTTCCACAGCTCAACAGCAAGACCTTTCTCAAAATGGGATCTGGGCACCACATTTCTGTGTCTACCATACTATGTCAGCATTTTATGCTTCTCTTTCCAAAGTTCCAATTCTAATAATAAACCTATAGTAAGTATTTGATAAATACTTACAGAACTCTTCAATTGAATGTATTCCAAGCTTGGTATAAGAAATATAATCTGTACAAAGTTCAGGAGATAAATTTTCCTGTGCCCCCAAAAAAGGTCTTAAAAAGTTCCAAGTATCTTGGTCTGCAGGCATGCACCACACACCTGACCAAAAAATTTAAAAATTTCCTTTGTAAAAACAAATCTTTTCAAAACATTTCCCTTCTGCTTCCTGGAATTGGTATTTGCTTTGCATAAGATATAAGTTTTTTGTTGTGCAGAACATGCCTTTTTTACTTTACTTCATACATCGCCTACCTGCTAGATGCTGCTAGAGCCTCCAGTCACACTCCATCTGAAGTACCAGCAAGTGGGAGGGACCTGCCCATTTGACTTGCTTATTATGAGGAACACCGTGCTCTCAGGGAAAATCTTCCAAGGAAGAAAACTCGCAATTCATCTTAAGATCATGAAAGCAAATTCATGAACAAACAAATTCATGAATTCAAACTGAGAACAGAGATTCTGACTCTGCAAACTCTGACTAAGCTTCCACTGTTGTTTTTACTCTTCTCTCATAAGGTCTTTCACTCGAAGCTCATTTGGGGGTCTCTACAGATCTCATAAATAATTTCTCTCTTCCCCTTGTTAAGGGGTCAATAGAAAATGTCATTAGAAAGCAGACAGTTTTCCTGGTTCCTGTACCCTTCTTTTTTACTCCAATCACTCTATCCATCCCCAACTGTATTCCAGTTACAGGAGGAGTCAGAAAGGGATTGGAAGGGAAAGGAAAACCCAGAATTGAATGAGGTCCTAACTCTGGTCATCAGTAAATAGGACAGCAACAGGGGGGAAAAAAAGCACCAAAGACAAATAATATTATTATTTTAAAAATAATGAAAATAAATGAAAAGTCAGTCTAAGGTGGGTTAGCTGAGACCCACCTTCCTCTCACTTTGTCCTGACTCCTTCTGAGTAGAGGGAGCAAAAGTCTGTCTTCCCCACGATGTATCTGAATTGTGACCAATACGTTTACTTTAGCCTCGAGATAAGCAAGATGAAGTAATCACAAGGTGAGTTCGCTTTGTGTGGCTGCCTGCTGCAAGTCTTCCTATATCTCTGTCTACCCACCACTTCCCAAAATACATCTTTATGGTAATTTAGCGCCTTTAAGAATCACTCCCATCTGTTCTCTGCTATGACGATAGCTACTTCAAGAGATGGCTACCTTTGCTGGCTGGCTGTGGAGCATGGTGGTGATGGTGGTTGACACACAATCTACAGAAAAATCACCCAAATGTAATTCATTTGTAAATCATCACTTGAGTGTTTTCGAAATGTTTGTGTTTGGAGGTTGTTTTCTTCATTTCCCTGAGCCAGAAGGCCTTGTCAGAAAGTCAAACTTCAAAAGTGACAAACTGCTCTGATCATATAAGGGTGGTTTAGTTGCTAGGGAAACCACTTCAAAAGGAGAAACAGATCCTATTTGTGAATTTATAACTGAGAGAAGAAACAGATGCTAAGTTTCTGAGTGAGTCCGATTTACTTTAAGACACATTTGGGGTCGGTGGGTGGCAGCAATGAGGGTTATATTTTTTAGGCCTTAGACACAGCAAATTCTCCAAAATTAAGAAACCTTAGTGTAGCACAGAAATTATGGGTACAAAACAAGAATGTCTTTCTTCTTCTTAGCTTTGTAAATTAAAAAAAAAAAGTCAGAAAGAAGACAAATATATTTTCCCAGGACACTTGTAGGATATGGGAAAACTGCCAGGACTCACCATCAAGCCCCACACAAGTACAAGCTTCTGACAGTGCTGATGGTGTGATCTTAGGAAGAAACAGAAATCCCTTGTGAATACTCCACAAATATTTGCAAAGGAGTTGTCCAGAGTAAAATAAAAATATGCAGACTGAGGGTGCTTTATGCAAAAATGGGCAAGAAGACCTGAGTTTTCTCTCAAAATACTTCTCTATACCTGCCAATTAAGCCTCAATATGTAGAGCTTCATTTTTTTTTATCTTACAGCAAGTTTCAGATTCTTCCCTGAAAGTGAATTTTGATACCAGGGAAAAGGAAAAACCTAGGCAATATCAGGAGTGGCTTCTACAATAAGATAAAAGAATTCAAAGCTGGTAGCTAAATAAAATACTATTATTATTGCTGTTATTAATATTATTGTCATCATCATTATCATTACTATTAACACCATCATAATTTATTATTTCTATCATCAGCAATATAATAATTGTAATTCTTATCCTCTTAATCACCATTACCACTTTAAAATAAAAATAGCTACTGTTCTTTGGATATTTATCATGTGTCAGAAATTGTAAGTGCTTTACATTCATTATCCGACAATTCCCGGAAGTTGGCAAACTCTTTCTGTAAGGGGCCAGAAAGTAAACATTTTAGGCTTTGTGGGCCATACCGTCTTTGTCACAGCTCTTCAGCTCTGCCACTGGATGACAAAAGCAGTCAAAGAAAATATGCAAAGAAATAGGTGTGCCTATGTTCCAATACAGCCTTTAGCCTGGTGGGTCACAGGGCCAGTAGCAGAGGGAATAAGTGTGCCTGTGCAGATGCACAGTAGTAATGGGTCACAGTTGCCTCCTGATTTCCAATAGAGCAGTCTGAAAGTGCTTTCTGGACTAGCCATAAATCATTTTGTAAGCACCAAATGCTAAATGACTTGAATTTGAAATTCCACATGTGTTTTAAAAAGCCCCCTCGTTTTAGCAGCTAATGAGCTTTTTGACCTTAGACAACACTTGTGTTGCCGTACTCCAGATTTCCCATCTGTAAAACACAGCTGCTAGCCTAGATCTGTGTTTTTCCAACCACAAGTCATAACTATGAGTGAGTCCTGTTTGGCATTTTAAAAAATGAATTAGATAAAAGAAGAATAGAATAGAATAGAACAAAATAAAATTTAACAGAAAATATATTAATAAGCACTATTTCACAGACTCTGTTTCAGATATATATGAACACACACACACACTGTATTTATGGTTCACAGATTTGAAAGCCACTGGACCAGATGATCTGAGAGCTCTGTGCAGCTTTAAGATTCAATAACTCGGGCTGGGCATGGTGGCTCATGCCTAGAATCCCAGCACTTTGGGACGCCGAGGCAGGCAGATCACCTAAGGTTCAGAGTTCAAGACCAGCATGGCCAACATGGTAAAACCCCATCTCTGCTAAAAATACAAAAATTAGCTGGGCATGGTGGTGCACGCCTGTAATCCCAGCTACTCAGGAGGCCCAGGCAGGAGAATTGTTTGAACCCAGGAGGCAGAGGTTGCAGTAAGCCAAGATCATGCCACTGCACCACTCCAGCCTGGGCTACAAGAGTGAAGACTCTCTCTCAAAAGAAAAAAAAATAGATTCAATAACTCTGCAGCCCATCCTCCCTGCAATAAAACCACTCAAATCACACACTGAAGTGATGGAAAGTCAATGGGACTATAATTCTTATCAATCCTCTCAGAAACTTCGTCTTGCAATTGTTGAGAAAATTTAAAACCATTTTAATTTAAATAAACCATTTTAATATTAAAACCATTTAAATATTACATTATGAATTAAATTATAATGCTATTTATATCATTATAATAATATAGTTATACCACTATTTTTATATTAATTAACAGTAGTGATACTTTTGCTATATTGTGGGTATAATTATACCTATATTTAAATATATTTTATTGGGAAAATATGATCAATAAAGAAATATGTTCTGCAAAACTCGCCTGACTTTTACGGTACTACTTGCCTATCTATGAATAAAACAATAATATTAAATAAGATTTTAATAGCCTGTCAAACATAGGACCACTGTGAAATGATTTGAACTTGTACCAAGATATATAAAAGGGGCAAAACTTTCTAGTTCTTGTTTTCATTTGAGGGATACAGTATATGCTATTGCTAGGCCGATAATTATGATTTGCATTGAAATTGCAATTCACAAGCATATAGAATGATCCAGCCAAAAGAACTCAGCCCTTTTGGTTCCATTTAAATCTGGAAGCCCTAGGGGAAACACTACTCATTTGCACAAACTGTAGTGCCAGTGTGTGTGATAAATTGAATGAAAAAGACAGGAAAGACACTTCAAGCATTCACTTTCTGATATTGAAACCCATCCTATTTCTAACCCTCTCTCTCGGGTATTTAATTCCAGATCCTAGTCAAGTCATGCTGTAAAAACTACCCAGGTTGACAAATTATCAGTGCTTCACTTAGCTGCAATTTCCCTTCCGAAAACTATCTTCATGAAGTGGTATTCAGAAACACACGCTTAGTTTAGAGACAATCTTGTTGAATAGAGAAATGACTCTGAAAACCAAAGAATTAATAGCACAAATCATAAAACTAGTTAAGTACAAAAAAATGAGACAGTAAATAAGAATGTTTAAATGGGCTGAAAGTTTACAAGTTCTCAAACAACAAGTGTTGGTATAATTAAAAGAGATCTATAACTGGAGGCCCAGGGTTTAGAAGGATCATGACAATAGATCCTAGGAACTGCGGCTGAGCTCAGGGAGCTGTTCTCAGACACTGAGGATCAAGTCATTGCTTGCTTTTTCACCGCAATTGGGGAATGGCTAGATTTACTTGGCAGTAATAATGATCATTTTAGGAACTCAGTGATTTTTCTCCCACGTGATCTTGAAAACCCACCTTTCCTTCTATCTTGTAGGCAAGACTAATTCAGTCTCCCAGCTAGATTCCTTGAATTTAATTTTCCCACTCACCATGTCATCCCATCTTCAATTGCTAAATAATTTCTCTCAGACAGTATTAAGTGAAATGCCTATATTGGATATGCTGATAACTCACTAGGAAAAGATAGTCTCCCTTAAAAGGAATATAGATTTCATAGTATTTAATTTTCCATATTTAATTAAGTGGCTGTAGAAATTTTAAATCAATTTTGTAATTTTATGAATAGAAGGTGCTCTCAGAAACAAAATCTCAATGTATAACAACACACTATAGGAAATACGGGTACAATTTATGATGGCTCAACTTTCACTCATCAACCAGGGGTTTACTCTACAGAAGCAGTTCTCAATTCTGGGTGATTTTTCCCCCCAGGGTACCTTTGGCAATGTCTGGAGACATTTTGGTTGTCATAAAAAGTGGGAGAGGTGTGTGCTCCTGGCCTCTAGTGAGTAGAGGCAAGGGATGTTTCTAAATATCCTACAATTCACAGCACAGTCCCTGGCAACAAAGATATATTTGGCCCAAATGTCGATATTATTAAGGTTGAGAAACACTGCTTTGCAGTATATCCCCCATAAAAACATGAAAAATGATTAGAACAGTGATACATTTTGGTCTGTACAGTTGACTTATTCATTAGCAAAGTCACTTTGTCCCCTACATTAATCTCAAATAAGTGGGATTCAAATTCATGCTAAGCAAAATTACAAATCACTACATGAGCCCATGGCTTGGAACTTTAGGATTGCTTATGAATGTTAGAATTATGCATGCCAAAATCCACTGTGCTCTGTGTGTGTGTGTGTGTGTGTGTGTGTGTCCCTCTCTCTCTCTCTTTCTCTGTCTCACACACACACACACACACAGATACAATACTTAACATAAATAGAATGCCATGCACACAACCGGTGCTCATTACAATATGAAGGCTGGTTCTCACACCAATGTTTGCTGAAATAGAGAGGGTCAAAATGACTGTCTTGAAGTCAGTAGGATTAATTTCTGAATGACAAAGGGAAGTTGTTCTAGACAGAACGTGAAAATAAGTTAAAACAGGAAGCCTAGAATGTCTATCAAACTTGCTAACTAGTTATGGAGGTAGGATTATCTTCCTGGGAAAAACTAAGTAATTTCTAAGTTTAGTAGAGTCTAACAAAGTAAGTACCTTCCACTTAACTATTGTGCATAACTTTTATATCTCAAGACACCCTGATAAGATAGCTGATGTACTCCATACAGCTGTCTGGGCATTTTCTGTTGGAAGAGTCATGGTGGGGACATTATCACCCATGGAAAAGTTGAGAAGAAAGCCTAAATCTCACAGCATCAAATTCCCTCTGATGCTTGAGAGGCAGTTTACGAACTGCTGCTTATGTTTCTTCTGTTAATATCCAAAAGCATAAGAAAGAAAAAATGAGAAAATGAACAAAACTGATCAACAGAAACAAAATTGATCAACAAAAACTGATCAATCCTGCAACTCATTTTAGTTTCACTAAGAATGACACTTCCAAATTAGAAACAAGGCTATTTAAAAGGGGGAGAGATACTGTCAGAAAAGATTAATGAACAAATTGGTTGTGGTGTATGCAGACGATGAGGACCCTACTGCTATGAGGAGGCTCAATTCAGAGACTTAAGACCGAGGTGCTAAATCAAGTCCAATTTCATTCAGAGAATACATTGATGGCCTAATTTTGTTATACTACCATGGTTTTGAAAATGTTCAAGATCGGCAGCAGTTCAGGCTATACTTTAGAAACATTCTGAAGTAAGTTCAATACAAATTTTAGTTTAAAAAATAAACTCAATATTTGGGCTCAACTCAGGCTTTAGCAAATTCTTCACATATATTTGGCATTATGGGATTTTGTTTTCTTTTGTTTTGTTTTTGAGATGGATTCTGATTCTTGTCGCTGAAAGGCTCAAAGGGTCAAGTCTAAGCATTCTGTAAGAGGGATAGTCTCAGAGTTAGAGCTATGTCATATAAGCCATCCATCAGATATAGAATTGTCCTGAAACCCAAGTCTTTCAGCTAACCTGTCATTGCTCAAAATCGAAATGTGTATTCAGCGACATTCTGTACTCCTTGAAAAGAAAAAGTACAGCTTTGAATCCTGGGAGTAAAATTATCCTGTGGCCTTGGGATATAAAACTAATCAGGTAGCATAAAATACCAGATAGCCCAATATTGAAACTTAGCTTAAGGTAATTCCCAATGGAATTTATATCCTGAAAATAGGTATTTTAGCCTTGTTGAAATGTTATTATTGTAAAGTGACTTTTCTTTTTTAATGATTAATGTTATGTAACCCAGCACAGCTACATATGTAGAGAATGTCTGCCAATTTGTATATGTCTTTTAAACCTGAATCAATTTATCAATTCAACTGAAACTCACACCAAAAATAAAACAGGTTTCTTTGAAAAGAAAGAGGCTAATGTTGTACTTCGTTATAGGAACAAAGTATTTTAAAATCCACCAGAATTGTAAGTCTAAATATTTTATTTCCCCCTTTTTTTTCCAGGTTCCACTAAAAACAATAAAAATTCTTTGCTATAGGCCTCAAAAAAATGTTGAACTTGAGGGGAAAAAAAAAAGGCAGCCTCCAGGGTTTCTGGAGTATTATCAATAAATAATTTGAGCACATACTTCTACTATAAGAATATCTATTAATTTATTGATTCATTATCATGCACATGTGCTCATGGACAAATGTATAATGTGACACATGCACCTAAATAGAAATTTAAATGGTGAAAGTAAAAACACAGATTAATAATTTTTCTCCATACCCTAATGGATTATCTGACACAACCACAAGATTTGCTTACCAATTATGAGACCACTGTAATAGGTATAATAAGCTATTCAAGCATTGTGGCTTTTTATATGACAAGCTTTTTGAGCTTCATAGAAACTGATAAACAATGGCCACCAAAGTTGAGAAGCCAGTCTGCTCTAACGCCTGAGAGACAGATGTGCTTTGGAATGTTCTTTGACCCCTCTGTAATTAAAAGTATGGGCTAGAGAGATATGGGGATGAGGGACATTTATCTTCTAAGGTTAAATAATGACACAGTCTTTGTGGCTGGCCACACTCTTTGACCTCGTTCAACTCTGGCATCAAGATTGTCTCACCTACTACAGAACCCCAAGGAAAGCAAAGAAGGGTAAAATAAATCAATAATTTCATAAGTTACTATATTTGTATGCCTTGATTTATCCATTGGTGCTCCCACTTAGGCCAGACCCTCACTTCTTCTTACCCGGAACCTCCAGCGTCTGACTTTTGACATATTCAGGAAGTTTGAGGCCTCAGAGACCTAAGCAGAAGTTTCTCTCTTTTCCTTGGCTTGTTCTTCAGAAAAGACAAACTATTTTACTTCAATTCTGAAACCACCTTGCATAAACTAAATGTGTCAAGTTTGGAAAACACATAAGCATAAGAATATGCAAATTTCCTTTTGGGAACAAGAGCTAACTTGAAAATGATACCATGGCCCTTTCTGAAGACTCCAGAAGGAAGCTGCTTAGCTAAGTAAGTTGCACTAAATCATGAGTAGGTTCAGCCTGCCCAGGTGTTCTCCCTCTGGACACATTCCCCAGGTAGAGCTTTAGGCTCTGAAGAAAGCCTGGTTGCTGCCTGGCAGATGGATCTTCTGGCAAAGAGCAAGAATCTCAAACAGCGGAGGAGTAAAAAAAAAAGAGTATCTTTCCCATAAGCATCTTAAAGTATTTTGTTTTTTAAAATTTTTCTTAATCAGTTCAGTAAATGGCAGCATCATCCAAGCAAAATCTTCTTTATTTTATTTAGACAAAGTAATGTTCTCACAACACATGCAGGTCCACAGCTTGGATCCTCTTCCTTCTCACGGCCCCTCACACATCTGAGGGCAGTGGCCCCCAGAGGAAGGAGAATGTATGCAAGTGAGGAGTCACCAAGCTTTCAAAGATAGCCTGAATTATCGGAAATTTGTTGGCCCCTCTATTAGATTCATTCCTCTTTGCCACTATTTTTATCCCTGATTTCTGTGGTTTTTTTTACATTTCTTTTTTGCATCAAATAACATTTCTTTTTCTTGAAACACTTTCCCTCTACGAAACCACCCACTTCAATGTAGTCATTGAGTCATCAGAATGGACACATTAACAGATAAAGACAAACAATCTGAATCCAAGGCTATTTGCTATAAATGTGAAACTTCCACCTCTTCATCAGTTTACATACCTAAGGCAGATATTGTAACACTTCCTCGCCCTCTACGCTCATAGTCACAGAAGAGGCACAGCTATAGGATGTTGTTTTGGCTTTGACGCCATATTAGAATAGACTTCCAGAAACCAGTCCCTACTTCCATATATCATAATGTTCATTTACTCATCGTTTGTTCAAAAAATCTTGACTGAGCACTGGCTAGGTGCCAGGTGTTATCCTAGATCCTGGGGATACACCAGTGAGCTAAACACAAAAAAATCCCTGCCCTCATGTAACCTCTATTTTAGAAGAGAGAGATAGATGATAAATAAAATAAGTTACATAATATCTTAGAATATTGTCGTCATGCTGAGAAGGAACTAAGCATGGAAGATATGTACAGGGAGTACCAGAAGATGGAGGTGAGAGCACAATAGGTTTAAATAGGTTGGACAGAGAAGGCTTCCTTGGAGGTGACTTTTAAGAAGAAGAATTAAGGAAGTGAAGAAATAAACTATGCAGATATCTAGGTGAAAATACTCCAAGAAGAGAGAAGAGCAAAAGCCAAGACCCAAAGGTGGGAGGCTATCTGACGTCCCTGAAGAACAGAGGCTGGTGTGGCTGGAGAAAATGACCCTGGGGAAGAGCCACAAGGGATGTGGCAAGATTCTTAAGAAGGGGCCAGATTGCTAGGGCCTTGTCAGCCACTATAACGGACTTTGGCTTTTATTCTGAGTGAGATGGGAAACTATTGAAATATTCACAGCAAAGTGGTGACATGATCTCACTCCCCAGTAGCAATGAGCATATTAAGCACGCGAATCTTGGTTTCTTTATGCTACATTCCCCTAAAATGAATGAGGTTTCCTTGCAGAAATGGCTGATTCCAAATTTCAGTCAAGAAAAGCACAAAGTAATACTAAAAATTAAACATACACACATAAATAGGCGGGGTAAGAAGAGAAAGAACCACTGTTCAATTGTGGACACCTTAGGTGGGAGAGGTCTTTTAGACATTCAAGTGAAGATGCTGAGTATGGAGTTAGATATATGAGCCTAGAATTTAAACACAGAGTCACATCTGGAGATGTAAATGTGGAAGTTATAAAGATAAAAAGAGCATGTACAACCTTGAGATTGAATCATATTACCTAGCCAAGGAGTAAATGTAGATAAAGAACCAATGAACACACATGCAGAGGTGGTAAATGTGAGGAGGATGAAGACTGAAAAATATGTAGTATTTATAGAAAATAACCAATAGTTCAGTTATTCCAGAACATAAGACACATAAATCTGAGCAGTGGAAATTCAGGCTGTCATGGCAGGTCTAGGAGAGAATACAAAGGGCCTGGAATGCAGCCTAAGAAACTTCTTCTTCAGAATTCAGAAGAAGTGAGAGCAGCAGATGTAGACTCAGCAGTCATCAACATAAAGCAAGCTGGAACTTCATAGCCTGATGAGACTGCTCTGGAAAAATAAATAAATGAAGGCCTTGAGATGAGGCTAGAACTCTGGTAACTCTGGAACTATTCATGTAGGAAAATGAGCATGAATAGATGCTTGTGTGAGTCAGCCACTGGTAGGCAGCTCTTCACACAATGACCTTTTCAAAGGAATGGATCTGTGCTTGGCAAGTTGAAGGCTTCTCACAGGACACTGCAGCTGGGCTTGTAAAACTGTTAAGGCTCACTCTGCTGGGCTTCTACCCTTTAATCTCGCTGATTCGTTTTGTTTACTTGTAGCCTAGCTACAAATGAGAAACCTGATCTCTTCAAATATCCCCCCAAGAATTTTGACATGACCAGAGATGATGAAGACAATCATGATATCATGATAAACACAAAGTTTACTGTGTGCCAGATGTTTATTAAGTACTTTCTCTTGGAATCCTCACAAAAACTTTTGAAATAGGTACAACTATCATCCTTATTTAATAAGTGGGAATTCTGATGCTTAAAAATGGTTCACTAACCTCCCCCAAGGTCATACAGCAAGCAATAGCTGTAGCACTCAGGCACAGGTCTTTCTGACTCCATAGCACTGCGGTCTTAACTATTGTCACACAATGTTTCTCAATGCCTCTCAGAGGTGCCACTTGGAACCACAGCCAGTTAGAAATGGTGGGGCTGGTGTCAGGAGAGAGGAGAAGGATGAAGTTGTAACTGTCACTTAGCCTGGCCTTGTGCCTCAGTTATCCATTTAAGGAACTCTCAGTTGAAGCCCATGACTTGCTAAAGATGAAAAGTCTGTCATGGATGCAATTCCTAGTGAAAAACTACCTGCAGGGTGAACACAGTAGATTTCAAATCTGGTCTATCTACACTTCAAGTAGGGTCTTCAAGAAGTGGAGGTTTGCGACAAAATCAGAACACATTCCTGGAGTAACACCTGGAATCATCTCAAAAGGCTTTGAAGTCTCAACATATACAACTTTTAGACAGAAAGTAAATGAAGCGAAGAAGATTTTGCAGAAATTCACAATGGCCGAATTTTTGAAGCTTTTAACCACCATCCGTTTGCTCCCGTGACTCTTAGATTAAAATGCCTTTACAATAACAGGGATATATTGGGAACAGTTAAAGCTGTGCTACCCTGGGGGAACAAGCTTAAAAAATGCAATGAAAATATACTAATCTTCCCTATTTGAGGAATTCAAAAAGAAAAAAATAATTCCTGAATTTGCAAAGAGTACTTTTCTGTCCTTGTTAACCCAAATTAAAAAGGTTCCCAGCTATTGCGTATGTACACATATCCACCTGCTTGAGGTATAGAAAAGCAATTAAGTCACTCTGGAATGCATTCATGGTGGATTAAATAAATACCTTCTCCCTGTCTTATTTCACTTACATCTAGGTAATGTGACCCTGATTGCAAGAGCAATGCCTTGCAAATAAAAGTTGCAGGAACGTTCAGTACCCATTTGTTATTCCATCATCACAGGCTTGACACACCCAGCAGTAAATGTGATCATGTTCAGCACCATAAACAAAATTGTTATCTTCAATTACTACTGTGGATAATTCATAGTTTCCGGGGACACTACTGGAAAAAAAATAAGTAATGAACCTTCATGTGTGGAATCCTAAGCTTCAACTAAAGAGTGTACAAATACTGGGATGCCAGGTTAGGAAAGAGAGAAGGGAGGAGTGATAGGGGGAGCAAAAAAGTTCAAGGAAGGACAAAGAGGAAAAAGTAGAACTGTGGCTTCTGTAATTCATAGTCACAAAGCATAACTGAGACTATGTTAAGAAATTAGAATTACATGTTGAAACCTATTTCAAGATCAAATCATTAAAATTATGATACATTTTTACATTCCCAAGTTTGTTCTACTTAAAATTATTTTTAAATTAAAAAATATATAATCTTAAATTTAGTCCTAAAAATTTGCAGCTTAAATGCAAAGCAATTTTTCAGATTCATGATACTCATTCCTACCAACAATTTACTTAAGTTATTTCCCATTACATAAAGTTATAGTAAAATCAACTTTTCCTGGAGCAATTCTAAAGTTGAGCATGCTAATTAGTCCATAACTAATTTAACATCTGTTGTCTGATACCATTATAAACAGCCATGCCACCTGAAACATAACTACTGCAATACGAAATAAGAAATACAAAGACAGTACACAGCTATCATTGATGTTAAATGTATAACAGGGTGACAGTATCAAGGAATTGTACTAATAATGTCATAGAACTCACAGAACATTCAAATCCAAGGTACCAGCTGCACATGGAATCCGGTGCCATGTGTCAAACTAGCAGATGTCAAGAAAGCAGTGGTTCTAACGACAAGGTCAGTGTCAGCCAATAGAACTCATTGACAAACACTTGCCTGTGTCAGCTGCTGATATTGATGAGCTGCAAAGATGACAAAGCACTGTACAAATTATGCCCTCCTTCCTCCCTGCTTCCCCAACAACTCTGGACTGGAAATAGCAATGCATCTGTTATTTCAATCCCATCTGAATATATTAACCTATCTTGACCTCAGCACTGTTCTAAGAGAAACTCTTTGCCTGGAAATTGAGGGAAGCTCTATTTTAAAAGTTAAAAAAGGACCTAATCTGACTTGGCTACAAAAACTACGTCACATTTAATACGTATATAAGTACATATTAATATGTGTATATATTACATGACTTAGGGTTGACAGAAATGCCTTCAAATAGAAAGAGTAAGAAACTCAAACTTACAATAGCTTCTACATTAAATTAACTGGTACTCTTAAATTAATTCAAACAGTTTTGGTGGGTATGCCAGGAACTGAAGAAATAAAAATGAAAAATTCTATTTCTGTTCTCACTTATAATCTTATGAGAAAAACAGATAGACAAATACAAAACATTACACATGAGTTAACTGCTTTCTAGGGAGTTATGAAAAATACTACAGTATTCTATAGCTGGGGAAAATATATTTGCAGTAATAAAATCAAGAAAGGATTTGCAAGTCAAAGTATATTAAGTGTTCTATAATTCAGGTTTTTTAAAATAAAATAATTTGCAAATTATATGAGGAGGAAATTCACAGAAATACGAATGACCAAAAAAAATGAAAGATATTCAATCTTACTAGTAATTAGGAAAATGCAAATCAAAATCATAATGAAATATGATTTTCTACCCACCAAATTGGCAATACCAAATGCTAGCGAGAATGTGGAGCAACAGGTCCCATATTGCTAAAGGGAGAATGAATTGGTAAATCTACTTTGGAGAGAAACTTGTCAATATTCCAAAAAAGGTGAATATGGATACATTGTCTGATTTGGTTTTACTGTGTCCCCACCCAAATCTCATCTCTGAATTGTAATCCGAATTGTAATCCCCAAGTGTTAGGGGAGGGACCTGGTAGGAGGTGATTGGATCATGGGAGTGGTTTTACCCATGCTGTTCTTATGATAGTGAGTGAGTTCTCACAAGATCTGATGGTTTTATACATGTTTGGCAGTTCCCCCAAACTGGCCAAACTCCTGCACCTAGCCCAAGAAATTGTGTACATGAATATTTTATTGATGTTTTGCATGAGAAGAAATAGGAAAATAAGAAAATAATCTAAATGCCCATCAACAGAGGAATAGATAAATAAATATATTCATTCCGTGAAATAGTACAAAGAAATAAATTACCTAGAATTATATGTATTAACATACCTGTATCTCAGAAACATTCTAAAAATAATCAAATTACAAAAGAATAACTACCATCTTATCATATGAGTAATGTTTCAAGAAATGCAGAAGCAACTATATATAAATTTATATATAGTTATAATGAGAATTAGAAACACTAAATCTAGCATAGTAAACACTAGGCAAAGTTGGGGAGAATAAGACAGGGAGAGCTACACAAGAAGTTTCAATTAATATTGAAAATTCATTATTTGTCTTGGTCATGTGTCTGAAATATTTTTAAAAGCAAATAAATAAGCTGAAAAATGTGACAGAAGCACAGGTAAAAGAACAAACAGTCCTACTTAAAGAACAACGAAAGTGAAATGAATAAAATGAAAGTGAGTAATCATGGGTATCCAAAAGTCTGCTGGGGAGAGGTCAGTGTCTTAAAATTTTCTCATAAAAACATGTGGACCCTGGCCGGACGCGGTGCCTCATGTCTGCAATCCCAGCACTTTGGGAGGCCAGGGCGGGTGGATCACCTGAGGTCAGGAGCTTAAGACCAGCCTGGCCAACATGGTGAAACCACATCTCAACTAAAAATAAAAAAAAAATTTAGCTGGGCATGGTGGCGGGCGCCTTAATCCCAGCTACTTCGGGAGGCTGAGGCAGGAGAATCGCTTGAACCTGGGAGGTGGAGGTTGCAGTGAGCGGAGATCGCGCCGTTGCACTCCAGCCTGGGCGACAAAAATGAAACTCTGTCTCAAAAAACAAAAAAAACAAAAAATATGTGGACCCCAACATTGATTGATAGGTTCCACTGCTTTTCTCCTCATTTTCTTGCACTGAAACTCCTAACTGAACCCAGTTGCTAGTACCAAATATTCTATGTAATTTGCACAAGAATTGAAGGCTCCCCTCTTCACTGCCGCCATGGAGACCTAAGGGTATTTTAGGGTTGTGAAGGTAACACCTCCCCCAGGATGGTGCGAGGAAGTTCCCAGAGAGACGAGTGAATAAACAAGAGGAGTGCAGAGTGAGGCATCAGTGTCAGAGGGTACTGGGGAGATGAGAAGGTGAGAAAGCTGATCTGAAAAATACAACAATAAAATAAAACAGCCCTTGGCTTGAGTCTTGAAGGGCACTTAGGCAGAATCATAAAATCATGAATCTTAGAGCTGAAATACAGTTCATGAAAAAAAATTCTGTGAGGTCAGGGTGAGGATGGTGAGGGGAAGGGTACATGAAAGAGGAGAATAAATCTTTCATCCACAGAGATGAGGGGTGATGAAGATATTCTTGCCCAAGAATCTGTCTGGCTCAAGTTAAAAAAAAAAACTATACTTTAAAAGTTTCCTCTGGCCCTTTGGGTAGTTGGCTTTTATAAATATGTATATACATATGTAGACACAGATATATAATATTTATATAGTCTATTTTATAGATTAAATATTAAATATATGTATTTTATATAAATTACTTATATTAAATTTATGTATTTTATAGAAAGAAATTTTCATATGTAACAATTTATATATAAAAACATGTTTTCTCAGACAAAAAATGTGTATGTCTTTTTATCACATGGGTATAGTTATATGCAAATGAAAAACTATCACTGTATAATATTGAATATGATCATTTACAATTATTTTTTGAAGCTTAGTCCATTGATATTAAATAGAAAGTGAAACGATTGTAAAAATAAGGACATGCACATCCAAAAATATTTTTACAGTATAAAATTAGTGAGGTCTGATCAGTTGTCAACCTCATTTTCTGTGATGGGAGAGGTTTAGGGGTTCCTAAAACTGGGGTTGGGGTGAAGATGGAGTCTATATGTTTATATAAACGTATAATTTTTTTGTTTGAGAAAGTCTAAGACTCCTGGGAAAGTCCAGCATGGTGGAGGGGGTTAAACAAGGTGTCTACAGCTCTGAATAATACAGTAAGGTACATTTGCAGGTTTCGAGTCCAGAGGAGGTAAGGGAAGCAAAGGCGACCAAGAAAGAGTTTGTCAGGACTCTCGAATGAGGAGAGGAGGGACCCAGTGGAAAGGTTCTGGGGAAGGAGTATTAGGTCTGGTAAATTACAGCATGGAAAGTGGCCAGAGCTCAGGTGAAAAAGCCCCACTGCTGGTGATGCCAGAGGAACTTCTAAGAACAGGATGCCTGGCATTCCATATTCAGTTCCTTCCCATCCTGTGCTATGCTGCAGTCCACCTCCACTAACTTTCTAACCTCCAGTAAAAGTGAACTCTGTAGGACAGTTTTGTGGAGTGGTAGCTGGAGGAAGGCAGTAAGAGGGACAACTGATACTATGAGATTAGATAACATAAAAGAGGAGGCAAGACTAATGCAGGGATGATGGAGGATCCATTAAAGGAGGAATGGGGAGCAAGACATGATACCAAGCTGAGGATACTATTGCTTTTGGTGAATCTTTTTAAATATTCTAGGAGCCATGGACTCCCACAATATGGTGGGGGGAAAGGAATCAAGCTCATTTATCTGGAAATTAAAGGTAAAGATGACATTTCAGAGGTAAAGTGATTTAGAATATTCAAGATATCTGATGTGCCCTACTTATATATGTGAAAGTCTGGACCAATAAACAGCAAAATGTTTACAGTGGTTTGCTCTGGATAATGAAAGTATGAGTGAGTATTAGCATCTTTGTTTCTTTTATAATTTCCAAATAACACACTATAAAACTCAGAATGAAACAATCAAAGCAAATTCATTATTAAAATAGAGAATGAGCTCAAGCCATCATTTTCAATGTTTCCCACCCATCATAAATTAAGAAAACATACCCCTACAGCAACAGTATCCTTCCCATGCTTGCATTAGAGGTGCTTTACCTGCTTAAGCCAAATCTCACCCAGCTAGTGACATGGCATAGGAGTAGGTACTCTACCTAAACAAATTCACCCATGAGGATTGTCTAACTAGAGGTACTTGCATTTTTAAATCTTAGTCATACCTGATAGAAAATATAGTATCTAGTGAAAACTCCATTTCCTAGATCCTGCTTCAGTATATTAGGATGCCTCATTAAATTTTAATTTCAGAAAAACACCAAATAAGTTTTTAGTGTAATTATGTCCCTTCAAATATTTAGGATATTTATTTAGTACAGATATGTCCCAAATATTTTGTGCAACATACTTAACACTAGAAAATTATTTGTTGGGCCGGGCACGGTGGTTCATGCCTGTAATCCCAGCACTTTGGGAGGCCAAGGCCGGCGGATCACCTGAGGTCAGGAGTTCGAGACCAGCCTGGCCAACGTGGTGAAACCCCATCTCTACTAAAAATGCAAAAATTAGCTGCATGTGGTGGGGGGCGCCTATAATCCCAGCTATTTGGGAGGCTGAGGTAGGAGAATTGCTTGAACCCAGGAGACGGAGGTTGCAGTGAGCTGAGATCATGCCACTGCACTCCAGCCTGGGTGACAAGAGCCGAGACTCCATCTCAAAAAAAAAAAAAAAGAAAAAGAAAAAGAAATGAGAATTATTTGTTCTATATCTGAAATTCAGATTTAGTCCACTGTGCCTCCTATATTTTTATTAGCTAAATCTGTCAATGTTTTTTTCTTTTTAGAGACAGGGTCTCTCTCTGTTGCCCAGGCTGGAATGCAGTGGCACAATCATGGCTCACTGGCTCATAGCAGCCTCACGCTGAAGCAGTCTGCTCACCTCAACCTCTCGAGTAGCTGGGACTGCAGGTGTGCACAACCATGCCCGGCTAATTTTTTGTAGAGATGGGGATTCACTACATTGCCCAGGCTGGTCTTGAGCTCTTGGGCTCAAGCGATCTTGCCTGCCTCAGCCTCCCAAAGTGCAGGGATTACAAGCATGAGCCACCATGCCTGGCTGCTGACATTACTCTATGCCTATGTTTCTAAACTCTTAACAAGTGCTAGAGAACTGCTTAAGCTATTACTGCCTGTGTGATATTTTATAAACATAAAATTTTAGGTAGAAATTAGAGAAAATGAACTGATTACAAATCCATTTTCAAACACTGTTAACCTAATCGATGACAGTAAGAAGCAGTAGGTGAACCTCCTGCCCGTCAGGGGAGGTAAATTGGGCCAGTTGAAACGTTTCCACCAAAATGACAGTAAGTCTTGTGGGCATACAACCTATTCAGGTCATCATTTCATTTTTCTGTCAAATTGCTGAGTGAAAATGAGAACAACCTGAACTGCAGCAAAGTAGCATCTAGATATAGAAACTTGATTTTGACCTGCATGTAAAGCTATTTTCTCATCCATGAAAAAATGCTCCATAATCCCCAATAATAGTTTAAATAATTCAACTATATGTCTGGTGAGAAAACACACATCTTGAGCCACGTATTTTGAAGATAAGTGCTCTTGACTGAGCTTTATCATCTGCTTCTTAAAGAATTTGCTTGCTTGCAAACTTTATAAATGGTATGCCAAGACCAACGGATGCTTTAAGTTTATGCAGCTATCAGTCCCAGTACACACTGACACATGGCGTCTGCCTCTTTTTTATGTTAATAAGATACAGAGTTTACAACTTCTACAGAGGGTGCAGTTAAAGCCCCTTGCTCTATTTAATTTTTTAAAGAAAAAAGTGAGTTTGGTATGTTTTTCAAGCAAATTATCTTGAAACACGTATTAGATGTAATTATTAATAATAATTATGTGTAATTATTTTTAATATTAAAGCTTTGAATGTAGTCTGTTTTTCATAGATTTGCCAGTAATGGTCTAAATTAGAAGTCTGTAACTAAGATTCACAGACGAATGCTGGTCTGCCACCTATTTTTTTTTAATGAAGTTTTATTGGAAAACAGCCTTATCCTTCCATTTACCTGTTGTCTTTTACTACAAAAGCAGGGTTGGGTAGTTGTAGACAAGAAAACCTAAACTATTGACTATCTGACCCTTTACACAAAAGATTTGTCAACTTTGCTTTAAATAGACATTTACCAACAGTCAAGGGGACTGATTACTCCCCTGAGCTGGTTTGCATATTTTTAAGATAGTATGGCAGCCTTGATTATTTAGGTTTTGTATAGCAGAGAGATAGATATAAAGTCTAAAACACTGCAAAACTAAAATCATCTGGCAAAGCAACAGGCAAAGTAAATTTGATGAAGCTGAGGGTCTCTCAGTATTTATTCTAACACAAGATGTTCTCAGTGGATCATTCACCCTAGTCCTTTCCTCCTGGACTAGAGCAAGGAAATAGTTATCCAGTTGTTGTAAGAATCAGGTTAATGATCCAAATCCATCTTTATTTCTTTCTCTTTTTTTTTCTTTTTAAAACCAAAAATCCTTTAAAGTCCTGGCCGCTGGCAAATCTTACCCTCACCCCTAGAAAACATTGACCTAAATCAAGCCTAGAAACAATACCAACCAGTCCCCATGATCCACTGATGTATGTTCACTGTGGGAATATAGGAGATGAATATTTTTCATGCGAGGCTGTTTGGATAAAATTGTATTCAGGCTTTGATTTTGATGATGCCTCCAAAATGCTATGCAAAATTTATTCTTCGAAGCCTGGAAAAAGCCACCCAGAGGCAATCTATTAGGCTGCTCTCCCTGTCCAACAGGAAATCCCGCAAATGGTGGCTACAGACATGCCTCATTTTAGAAAATATGAGCATTATGTTGCATTTCCATTAATTAAACCCCACTTGCAATGCCCTACATGCACTTTCCTTCAGAAACAGGTCCAGTAGTCTTTCCAAATTATAGGTCCAGAGTCTTCTGCAATACAGTTGTGGAAGGAGGAGCAGTGAAGATACCAAATGCGACTCTGTGTAGACAGAGCCCAGAGACATCAGTCTGGTTTGAACTGGGTCTACACATTGTCTACACATTGCTAATGTTTGCACAATCAGCACGACCTTTAGTTAGATGTATGCTTCTTTGGAGTGGCTTTGGGAAGGTTAATAGAGATTATGATAAAGGGCCTTAGGTTTCCTCATCCTGACCCACTCCTTGGCACATCTGTTGATTTCAGGCTCATGGGGAAGGAGAGGATTGGAAGTTGCAGAGACAGGCAATTGTTTCTCCAGAGAGATTATTTGATCATTTCAGAGAAACATATCATACTGATGCTTACCAGAGCAATAGGCTTTAATAGGTTAAAAGCCAATGAAATAATTCACCCTAATATTGAACAACAGTGTTAATCCAATTTAACTCCTTCATGTTTTTTGTACCATTTGTCAAACATAAAAAGAAAATAAAATGGTTCCATAATGATGAAACATACATATTCAATACCCTCTATTAAGTGTAGCAAAACTTGAGTCACAACTGGAAGTCTTAGATTGGTTTTGAACTGACCTCTGAGGGTGTCACCTGGCAGATCAGAGAAGTTTCTTGGAGGTAGCAGCTTTGGTGCTGGGAACCTAACCACCAGGAAAACTACCTTGGTGACCTGAGAGACCAGGAGGCCATATGGAATAAAAGAGGAAACTGCTCTTTGTGAGATATCTCTGAGCTGATATCTGAACTTGCATCCTGACTATAGACCCATAGAAATGGTAGTTAGAAAAAATAGCACTTTGACTTTTTTTAAACAGTCTGGATGCATGCTTCCAGTCTGGAAGCATGTATGATAGAATCTCTAAATAATGCAGTTACTAACAATAAGCACTAATATCTATGGAGTAAATGCTATGTGCTAGGCAACGTTGGTAGGGATTTTCAATATTTAACAGACTCATATTAGCAACCTATTTATAACTACTGCATAATTAGAAGTTGCCTTGAAGAATTTGATCAAATTGGTAAAAGTCCTGATGAGGTTACTAAAATTCAACTAACCAATCACAAATCCACCTAGATACAGCAGAGAAAAGCAAGGACAAATAACCATAAATCACCTTGAATAAAAATTCAGTAAGAAGCACATAGGCATTTCCTTGATTATTATTCAGGGTTTTAGGATTTTTTTTTTTTTGAGACAGAGTTTGGCTCTTGTTGCCTAGGCTGGAGTGCAATGGCATGATCGATCTTGGCTCACCACAACCTCTGCCTCCCAGGTTCAAGCGATTCTCCTGCCTCATCCTCCCGAGTAGCTGGGATTACAGGAATGCGCCACCATGCCACGCTAATTTTGTATTTTTAGTAGAGCTGGGGTTTCTCCATGTTGGTCAGCTGGTCTCGAACTCCCGACCTCAAGTGATCCGCCCACCTCGGCCTCCCAAAGTGCTGGGATTACAGTGTGAACCACCACGCCTGGCCAGGAATTTTTTTTCTCAAACAAATGCAGCAGCTGTTCTTTTGCAAATGAAGAAGTTAGAAAATTAGCCAATTTAAGAATTTATGTCCCTATCACTTCCTTTTATTGACTGCTTTCAGTGTACCAGGTGTTTCACATCTAGTGTTCCTAATCCCTCACAGATACGCAGGCTCCATATTTTCCCCCATTTTAAAGGCAGCAAAACTGAATATTTGCCCAAGTTAGCATAACTAACAGATGACACAGTGGGCTTTGAACTCAAGACTGGTGTCCCCATGGTTGGCCTCATTTTTTTGATGCCACTGAGCTTCAGCAGCTGTGTGAATACTTTATAGCATGCAGTAGTTTCCAGTGTTAAACACCGGCACAAGAGGATACACCTATTAATTTGCATAAATTAAGCCAAACCCCAGCTATTTTCACTTATTTGCTGACCTTACCACAAAATATCGAAGTTATTGATCTTTCAGGAAGACAATGGAACTAAGATACTTGCACTGTAATCAAAAGGTCTTCGTTTTTTAAAAGGAGAATATGAGAGCCAACAGAAAAAAAAATCATCGCGTTAATTTTATTTTTTCTCAAGAAAAGAAAAGCAATCCCATGCTTACTCACCTCCCACACCAAGTCTGGAGGCTTGTAGTGATTAGCAACAGAATTTCCCCATTCCAATTCAATTCACACATCTGCAAGGTGTAGGCAGGTTCCAGGGCTGAGCACTCAGAAGTGCTATAAAATCAATTACATATTTCTACCTATCACAACAGGAACATACTGGGAGCCATTTATCAATAGTGCTTCAAAAAAAACACATCATTTTCAAACTAAAAAGATAATGAACGTGGTAGATATTTAGCTTTTAAAACTGTTGAAAAACATTACCCAACAAAATGCGGCTGGAAAGCAAAAGAAATCACTGTAAGATAAATCAATCTTAAAAAAGTAAAACTTACATTGGTTTAGCACAGATTAAAAATGTGAATTCATGAATACCAGCCCATTGCTGCTTGCAAGAATTTTTTATTATAAATTGCGGAGTTAATATCTGATCTGATAAGGCTTGAAAATAAGTAATTAAATATAATAAGTGAACTGAATGTGGATATACCTTCATTTAGTTGTGCCTTTGCAAGAGGAGTTTAAATTTCACATTCTCTTGAAAATTTGAGATTTCAGTTATGTTAAGAATTGCAAAGATTCATAGTAATTTGAGATTTGTGAGCTGTCCTCTAAGCTAGTGGTCCTCAAAGTCTGCTTCTGGATCAGCAGCATGGCGTCACCCGAGAATGTATTAGAAATGCAAATTCTCAGGCCTCACCTCAGACTTACTAAGTCAGAAACTCTGGAGATGGGGCTCAGGAGACTATGTTTTAACAAGCTTTTAGGAAATTTTAAAATCTGACAACCACTGTTCTAAAATCCATAAACTTGGGTGATCTAGTTTACAAAAATTGATGAAAGTACATGTGTTTAGACTAACTGAAAAAAGTAAATTACAGCAATTCTCTACTTGCAGAAACTAAAAGTTTATTTGCAAAATACTTTGTTGTTGTTTTTTCATAATAGACTAAATGAATGTACTAAAATTCTCAGTCTAATTCACAAAGCCAATTCAACGTGTAAACTTAGTTCTATCATACCGAAAACACTATTTAATAGGTATCCTAATGGAATGTCCTTTCAGAAAAGTTAACTATGAAAACCTGAAAGCTGATGCAAAAAGGTGGTTGAGGTATAGGAAGGATCAGCTTGCAACTGCAAAAAGGAACTCCACCCCCCAGCTCTCCTACTCCCACTTTCAGGCCAACCCCACTGGCAGGGAAGGACAGAGTTTGAAAGTTGGGCAAGACTTCAGGGAGGACTTGCAGGGAATGGGTCCCATCAGACAGAAAAGGGTGAGTGAGGACTGCTGCCATGGGACTTCTGATCATGTGGAGCAATGTTGAGGGAAGGGGGTGGCAAAAGTCTCCAGAAATTTCAAATCTACTGCTTCCCACAAGAAACTGACAAAGTCAACAACCGTCCCTGAGGCAGAAAAAGAAAAAAGGAATGCTTGAAAAGTATCTCTCTGCATCTGTAGGCCATTTGTTCCTCAGGCATTTGTAAGCAGGGAAGAACGAAATTTGAAGAGCTTTAGTTCATCAATCAGTCAATACACTTACACAGAATATTCACAGATGGAAGGATAGCAGGATTATTTCTGATGACAGACTCAGATAAGACTTGATGTTTCTAATCTGCTTAATGATATCACAGTGGCAACTCATTGTAAATCACAGTAAGCTTCAAGCAGCAGAATCTTGGGAAACTCCAGAATACTATTACTAATATTAATGAGCATTACCATAAGCAGTGCCTCATTTCACTCAGAATATGGCAGACTCTACAGGAGCCAGAACTATAATAGTGTCATTCTGAAACAAAGAAGACAGATGCCTGAATCATGGGATTTCCAAGTTCAGTGGGAGGATTCCTCTATCTCCAAATTGTTATAGGACCAACAGGTTTGTATGCCCACTGCCCAGTAACAGACCCATTACCCTAAGACAACATAAATGCAGCAGGGAAAGAGTTAATGATTGTAAAGCACCAAGTGAGGAGAGGGAAGGAGATCCTCAAATCTATCTCCTCTGGGGATAGAGAAGTTCTAGGGTGGGTTTTTAAAAGGTTTCTTGAGCATGAGGGGCTGGAAAATTGGGGTCATTGGTCAGGGAAAGGGAGATGAAATCATCAGGATGTGAAAACTGCATTTTTTTGGTGAGTCAATTCCTCATGGGGTCCTTCAGACCAGCTGAGTCAGTGGGGTCTTTTAGATCAGCCGGTATCAGTGGGGGTCACTGGAATCAGCTGGCGTTAGTAGTTTCATCAGTATGCAAGACCTTTTCGCCACTAAAGCCTATTGCTCTGGTAAACATCAGGATGATCCGTTTCTCTGAAATGATCAAATGGAAAACTTAATGTTTTATAATGTTCAGGCTGTTATCTGTGGAACAGTTAAGGGGAACTGTAATTCTGTAACAGGGTCTACATGATTGTGAGGCAACAGGCACCAAAGAACTACGAAGAAGCAGGTCAGAGAGCAAGCTGACTTCGTGACTAATGTTTCATGTGCAGTAAGCTTGGTTTATTTTCATTTCTCTCTCTTTTTTCTTGATAGATTTTATGAATTTTATAGGAGCAGTTCCAAAATTACAAGACATGGCTCATGAAGTAAGATTTTTTAAAAACAAACATATTCATATGAATATTACCTCCAAAGATGTTACCAGGGACAGTCTATATGTTTACTTAATGTTTCTGCTATCCCTCAAAATATTTTTGAAACTTCTTTGAATTAACTTTAAAAGTCATTTATATTTTTAAGAAAATTGGTTCCATTGCCTTAAATTTATACCTTTAAAAAAAATCCTAAATAGGTTAACTCACTGTTACTTTTAGCTCTTTCTAAAACTAAAATCCACTATTGAAAAACAATGATTTATCATATGTCTCAAGAGACTTAAAAGATTAGGACTCCAGCTATAAAAAAATAGAGAAAGAACTATTCTCTAAGAAGTTTTTGAAATTAGCAATACTATGCAATATGAATATAGCCTATGAAGATAACTTTGATAGAAACAGCATTCATGCATATTCAAGTTTGTCATGTTCATTAAAATATATACCATTGTTACAGCAAGGCAGATGCATGCAAAGCAGATACAACCTCATAATAGAAGACCATACAGTACTTGATATTTTATTATTATAAATGTATTATTTTATGTAAACCATTTCTCTCCTCCTGAAGATCTTTTTAAAAATGCAAATACCTATGAGAGAATCAATACATTAAGTCACCTACATTATATAGACATGGTTTTTAACTCTATCTAAAGTATTCATCTTAGTTCTATCTAAGGGGTCTATGAATAGCATTCAATGGGTCCATGATGGGAAATATGTTTTGTTTTTATTAATCTCTAACTGGAATTTAACATTTCCTTCAATTATGAATATAATCAATCAACCAGTATGGAATTATCACTATCTGTGACATTGATACCTATAAAAATCATAGATATTTTACATTACAAGTGTTGCATATATAGCAAAATATCACTTGTTCTCATTACTACTTTGAAATTACAATAGTTCTCAGAACTATTTCTGAATCTTGTACTATGCACATAAAAAAAATATGCTAAAAGGAAGACCATGGGCCCCTCAAACTGCCAAAAGAGTAAATGACTCAAAAAAGATAAAGAATCCTTGCCTTATATAATGAGTTAACTTACAATGTTTATTTTCTCTTTGACCAGGGCAACCAAAAAAAAATCCCAGGATACCATTTTACCTGTGAAAAAGTTTCCACAAGGTTAGAAGGCAAATTTTGCATGTAATAAATTTCACATGCCTTGCCTTTTCCAGAAACAAAAGCAGAGACTGGTTCTAGAGGCACATTACATTAGCTATCAGCTTGGAAATCACTGACTGGATATACTAGAATGTTTCTGTGGCTAAAATGTAAGCAGAGAATCCATGCTTAAAGCACTGGATTCTTACCAATCCATTATCTGGGATATTAATCATGGGGGGAGGTGGGGAAATAAAAATACAAAAAAATCTAACATCATACCAAACTATGCTAGATCATCATGATTCTAAGGCTCTTTGAAAATTGAAGGAGAATAACAAAAATGATGAGTGAGGCAGAGAGACTGACTTACGGGGTAAGTTGGACAGCTGTCACAGTGAACAGTAAAGCAGTCGTGCATGGGTATCAGCAATGGCCCACATTTAACACTTAATACAACAGAGAGCAAACAATTATTTGGTATGCTTTACCCCTAAAAGTAACAGAGAAGGGGAAAAATGGAAGAAAGTGAGAAACTATATAGCAGACACACTGTGACAAAAATTTTAAATCCCTTAGCAAAAAAGATTGTTTAGTGAGCCAAAAGGAATCACTTTTGAACTTAACCACTCCATATTTTTCCAGGTTGTTCTCACTGTAACTTTACAAAGAATTAGGTTGACAAAACTTCGTAGTACCAAAGAGAAATAGGAAATAGTTTAAGCTTGTCTTGTGGTTCAGTCTATTATGTTCAAATTAAAAATACAACTGACTTGAGTCTTTTTTAAAGAAAAAATTTTTTCTTAAATTTTTGAGTGAAGTTGGCCCTCCATATAGATGAGTTCTGCATCCCTGGATTCAACAAACTACAGATCAAAAATATTCAGAAAAAAAAGTGTCTGTATTGCCTTTTTTTCTTGCTATTATTTCCTAAACAATACAGTTTAACAACTCTTTATATAACACTTACATTGTATTAGGTATTATAAGCAATCTAGAGATGATTTAATATACATGGGAGGATGTGCATAGGTTATATGCAAATACTACACTGTTTTATATCAGGGACTTGAACATCCTCAGATTTTGGTATCTGCAAGAGGGACTGAAACCAATTCCCCTTGAATGTCAAAGGAAGACTGTACTTAAATTTTGAAATAAGAAGCATTATTTCCATCAAGCAATTGTAAAGTTCTTCAGCAGAACATGTATATGTTAATGTATTTGTTTTATTTGTTACCTGTACACATTCTAATGAGAAAGATTAATCCATTTTATTGGGAGGAAAAGCATATCACTCTCTGAATAATCTCAAAATTATCTCAAGAAACAAATACATCTCCTAGATCTAACAAATAAATGAATAAACTAGTATAAAAATCAAATAAACCTTAAGTGAAGTTGCAACCCTGGATTGCAGACATGGAGACACAGCACAGATTCTTAAAACACATGGAGCACCACTGAACATGAACGACGTGACCTGCGGATGTATCCCCGTACTAGTCAGGACAATCAGCACTAGCTGTGGGTGATAGTACGAATGTAGAGCACATCTGTAAAACTGTCCTCTTTTCTAGAATGTTTCCCCATCTGACTTCTCAGAGTTGACATGTCTTTCATAGCTACACCACCTGACAATGAATTAGAGCACACATGGCCCAGACAAGGTTAATCACAGAGATACACAGTGCAGGATAGCAGAGCTCTGGAAAAAACCAGATCCAGAATCAAATCCTGGATCAAAATCCTGGCTCTGAAATTGACTAGCTAGCTGGTGAAGGGACAAGTTACCTAACTCCTTAAGTCTCAAATATATCATCTATCAAATGAAAATTATATAAATCCCATCTCATAAGCTGTCATGGGAAACGAGGTTAAAAATACATTCAAAGTGTTTAAGACTGCTGTTTAAAGTGTCTGACAGAAAGTACTTCATTATTTTCTTGGTCCATGTTAAAGTATTAACTTCTGACCTAAGCTAGACTAACAAGAAATTTTTTCTGGATTTCTTAAATTGAGGAATGGATTGTTGAAATCCATCCTCCTTTGATGGCAGGGTGTTAAAACATAAAATCCAGGAGCCACTAGTGGTCTGTTGTCAGCCACGTGGCAACCACATTTTTCAGTCAGAAAGAAAGAAACTGGGTGGGGTGCAGTGGTTCACCTGTTATGACAGAATTTTGGGAGGCTGAGGTGGGTGGATCACTTGAGGTCAGGAGTTCGAGACCAGCCTGGACGACATGGTGAAACCCTGTCTCTACTAAAAATACAAAAATTAGCTGGGCATGGTGGTCGGTTCCTGTAATCCCAGCTACTCAGGAGGCTGAGGCAGGAGAATCGCTTAAACTCAGGAGGTGGAGGTTGCAATAAGCCGAGATCATGCCACTGTATTCCAGCCTGGGTGATGGAAGGAGACTCAGTCAAAAAGAAAGGAGAGGAGGGGAGGGGAGGGGAGGGGAAGGGAGAGGAAGGGAGGGGAGAGGAAGGAGGGAGGGAGAGAGAGAGAAAAAGAGGAAGGAGGGAAGGAAGGAAGGAAGGAAGGAAGGAAGGAGCTGACATGAAGAAAGAACTTGAGATGGGTACCCAGAGGAGAACCTGGCCAGTATAAACCCCAGCTTCAGATGTTCCTGAGGGCTTGTGCATCCCTAGCTTGGCTAAGACTTGGATTTTCAATCGTGTCTTGATGTGTAGGTCGGAGAATATTGCTTTAGCCTTAAGTATATAAAGTTTGACTCCCATCACTTGCACTCTAAACTGATTACTACAGCGAGTTTTGTGGCATCCTGGATTTCCTCAGTCTCCACTTACAAGTGTTCAATGTATACACAGAAGAAAGCTTTTAACTTTCCTGCCTTTGTGCTGTGAACATTAACATACAGAATTCACTTCAGGCTATGAGCCCTTCAACCAAAGAGAATCTCAAAAATGCTGATTGCCTGTTAAGAAGAGAGCAGTAAAATTTAGCCTTAACTTGGAGAAAGTGACCAAATTTAAAGTATGAATTAGAATAAGGTGATAATCCTAAAGAAGTGAAACTTTTATTTCTGTTTCTAAGTAATCTGATACATTAAGGATTCTACAGAAGCTGTGGAAGGTTAATTAGGAACAGTTCTAAAAGAAAGAATTAAATAAAGTGCCACTTTTGGATTTTCCCCTTTGTTTTATTTCTGCCTAACTGTGTATTTTGTTGAACTTGTTGGGCATTTAATTAATGGCAACTATCAAACAGTATGTCAAAGTCAATTTCTGTCTTCTTTTTATCAATTTCAGTATATTTGATTAATTCATTGGCAAATACATACAATATACTGAATTAATCTTAGTGTCATGCTAAAGATCAAATACCAACTCAAGAATTTTAAAATTCATGATAGTTCTCCCATTAATCCCCCAAAAGAGACTATGCCTTGATAAATAAATGCCTTCAGTAAATTACAGTGTATTTGTTTTCCACACAGATGTTGGAATTTCATAAGGTTTCTCGAATATTTTCATGTGTCAATGCCACTGATAAAGGCAGAAAAGCTTACATAATTTAGTTTGGTAATAACTCTCATGGCCTCAAAATGGGAATGAAAGTAGATTTTTTTCCTCTGGATATCACCCATGTTGAATATTTTGGTTTAAACTAAATCCTCACTTCATCAAAGTAATCTCTTTTTTTACTTAACTCCCATTTTTTTTTAGATAAAACATCACTTCCTAGTTAGTATTTCATTGATTTGTGGTCATGTGTTATCTTCTTTATTTGACTGGAATGGCATAGAGGGCTGTGAGTGTGATTTATATATCCCTGTAGCTTCCCACAGCACCTGACTCAGTATCTTGTACGTAATGTTTGCAGAAGTAACAAATCACCTGTGAAACCAATCTATTTCTCATTATAATATAATGCTGAGAGTAACGTCTATTGCCTTCCCTCAGTCAGTATCTACCTACACTCTGCTTAAACTGGCCTCCCTAAGTAAGCAAATTTGGCATTGTGCTATACAGAGCAATCTAAATGCCAGAAGTTCACTTGCCCCAAATATTCAGATGGTTGTGCATACACATTGCAAACACACACACAGACACACAGACACACACACATACTGCTTAGAATTTCTTTCCCAAATGAGGAAGGAAAAGTCCATCTGCTATTTACACATCAATTTGAGTTACTTTAGTCAAATTTTTTGTTTCCTAAAGCCTCAGGAATTAGGATAATGAGGGTTTTATGAGCCAAATATATAATACATATTTAATGCTGACAGAAATAAAAATGTGTTTATTATTTTGAGAAGGACACCTGGCTGTGTGTGTGCATATGCAGGCTCATGTGTATCCTGATACATAGAAATGTTTAAGTCTTTGACCTAATAATTCAAATTTTGGAATTTATTCTAAGTAAATAATTTGAAATTTTTTTAATGAACAGACATTTATAACAGCAGTTTAAAGGAAAATACAAAAACAGTTCAAATTGTCAATAGAAAAATCATTAAACAAGATTTAAGCAGAAATTTGATTATGATTCTACACCTAAGATAAATGTAGAAAGGATATGTAAAATAATATTGAGTGGGCAAAATAAAATACAAAATTATATATACATTTTGATGTATTTGATGTATATACATATAATTTATTATGTATAAAAACTGGAAGAGTTTGTCAAAGAAAAGACTACATACAGTTAACAGAGTCAGAAATCCATTTTCTGCTATTGAAAAGATTATTTAAATAGGTAAAAACTATCAAATCTACAGAAAGTTTGATGTAAGGACAAGGAGAAGTGAATGAAAATTTGTACTGACTAGGAAAGTCAGAGGTGGCCTAGGGTGATGTTCCAGAGAGGAACTGGGTAGCCCATGGGAAAAATAGCTGGAAACACAAGAGAGTGGAGGGCACTAAAATCCACCCAACTGCTTCAGATGCTGTCTAAGATTGACCTGCCTGAAGCATCCCAGAGAGGCAAGGGTCTTCCTTAGAGGAGATTCCGTAACCTCATTTAGAATTATTCATAAATTTCACTGGTATATTTTTCCTTGTATTTTCTCGAATGCCCTTCTGCTGTTGTTTAAGACTTTTGTAATTGCTTTTCCTTGGAAAGAAATAATGATGTAGTTAACATTTTTCCTTGGTGCAAATCCCTTTATACATTCAGTAATATCTTTCAATATGCATCTAAATCCTTTTTAAAAGAATGAGAACTCTGTCCTTCCTGTTTAATTAGAGGTGGCTTCAATGTAGTCAGAAATGATAATTCTTTATAATTTAGTCCTAATAACAATAGGAAACACATAAGAATTTATCAGGTACCATTCTGGATGTTTAGCATGAATCAATTGATTTTAGCCACACACAGCCTACCTACGATGAAGGTACAGCTCTTTCTCCATTCAGATAAGAAAAACAAGGGACAAAGAAGTTTATTGTCCAAAAATTTACAACTTTGTTCTAACAGAACTAGGATTTAGACCAATAATCTAAATGAAGAGCCCATGAATCACATTCAACATTGTCTCCATTAAAAATCATGAGTCTTATACTGAAAACTGGGAGAACTGTAAAATTCTGCCTTGAGATCAGTTTGTGTTTTCTGTGGTTGTTGTTGTATGTTGGTAGGTTATTCTTAAACCAGAGCATTAAAAAGAGAATTCTAATACTTAAGCAAACTACTAAAATTTGTAAAAAGTCATTAGTCTTAGGAACAATGAATATATATGTATATATATATATATATAAAGGAAGATGAATATATAACTTATATATTCATATATATTGTGAATACATATATTATATATAGGGAGACCCCCTGATAGGCAGCTGCTTGCTAACTCTAGAGTCCCCCAAACCTAAACTCAGAAGTAACAATCTGGTGTATCTATACAGTTTAACTCCCTAATGCTTCAAAAGTTATCAGTTGCAGAAGATAAGTTACTTGGCTTAGTGTAATTGTAAATTAACTTCTTTGTCTTAGGTGTTCCTGACTCTTATTTTTCCTCATAAATTTCCTTTAAGAATACCAGGGCTGCAAGCTAACCTCGATTCCCACGGCGGGGGTGCGGTGGTGGGGGGTGTTTAGGGGGTAGAAGAGATATGTTTATTCTTGTAGTTACCAAAGTTTGAAGGGCTTTTGAAAGAGACTTTGAGTCTCGAGATTCTTGTATCACATAGTCTTCTTTACTGTGCCAATAAATTAAATAAGCATATCATAGGTATTGATTGTGCAGGGGAGCAAGCCGAAGGGTGACAAACCTTTAACCATCAACAGCTAGTTGTCCAATACTGTGAAAATCTTCACACTCCTAATGCTCCTTTCCCAAAATCAAATAAATCTAATCACATGCCCTAGGTGACAAATAAATGTGTACCTGTTGTTAACTCTTGACCCTGGGGATTGAATGAAGGTAAACACACAAAATAAACATATGAATGAAAATTAAAAGGAGTCTATCATTTCTCAGTCTCTTAATTTTAAGTCAAAATTATTCCCACACATCTGAATTATTTCCAAACTAAAACCAATAATTTTTAGTAGTTGGAAAATAAGAGATCATCAATACTATAACCTCAAGCAACAAAAATCCAAACAAGAATAATTTCTCAAGCAGGTTTAACTTGTTTCCAATTAAACACTAATTGGAAGTTCTTGATAAAACAAATTATTTAATTTGAAGCCGTAAGTGTCCTTTCTAACTCTTAGATTGTACCAATTAACTTCGACATACAATTCTAAAAGCACACAATGAATTCTCTAAGGACAAATATGTGCCTTGAGCAATAAAATTTAGAACGAGATTTTTATTACTATACGTACTAAGAAAGGCACCACACACACACACACACACACACACACACACACGCCACTGACCTAGTTCTGCCTACCCCCATCCCACTCCATCTAATCATGTCCATTTTTTAAAACCTTAGACTTTTTAGAATGACTCTACCTTGGACAAATTTACTTACCATAACAATATTTGACCTGATGAAGCCAAATGTTTTAAATTGTTTAATGCCTATTTGTTGTACATTTACACCTAAAGGATAAGCAAGAAAATTAAACATATGTACAGAATTAACACACCATTGTTAAATATGCCAAATTCATAATACCTTTATCACATCCAAAATGTTTCCTGCAAATATTACAAAACAAATAAGATTAAAATGGAATTTTTTCAGCAATTAATTTTTAAAGTACACATATACTCCTCATCCCTACCAACACACACACACTGATGCAGAGAGTATTAGGAGTACTCAGATTAAAAGAGAAACAAGGTAATAGAGGAAAAGGGGGATCTGAACAACATGGGTAAGTAGAAAAAGACCTTACAATTTGACCTTCCCCCCACAACTTTTTCTTTTTTTTTTTTCTGAGACAGAGTTTTGCTCTTGTTGTCCAGGCTGGAAAGCAGTGACACCACCTTGGCTCATGCAACCTCCACCTTCCAGGTTCAAGCAATTCTCCTGCCTTAGCCTCCCAAGTAGCTGGGATTACAGGTGTACACTACCACGACCGGATAATTTCTTTTTGTATTTTTAGTAGAGACGGGGATTCACCATGTTGATCAGGCTCGTCTCGAACTCCTGACCTCAAGTAATCCACCCACCTCGGCCTCCCAAAGTGCTAGGATTACAGGCATGAGCCATTGCACGCAGCCCAATTTGACCCATATTAATTCTAGCCCTGCACATTAATTGATTTATTTAACAAACGTTTACTAAGCGCCCACTTTGTGATAGGCACTCGACCTGATCTCTGTCCAAAATATATATGAAAAGGCTGTCTTAAACTTGACTTTTTCCTTATGTTTTGTTTTCCAATAATCGTGGATAATTTCCTTCATTTTAAAAAATTAAAAAATAGATATTAAAATTAAGCCAGCATCAGCAGAGGCTTAGAGCAGAATTCTGTTGAGGGATGAGTAAGTCCCACCTCAGTATTCCCTGTTCCTCACCTCTCTTCTTTCCCTTTCATTCTCCCACACTCCTAGGAACAGAAAATGACAGGACCTCACTTTATGGAAGGCAAGTAAATCAGATTATAGCAAAGGGTTCAGATGTTGAATTTTTAAATAAGGAAATAGCCCAATTTATTTTAAAGGTGCTTTGATGGCTATTGACTTGGCTATATTATGTATAGTCTGTGGAGAGGATACTTGGCAAAAGGCCCTTAAAACATCCCAAAACATTAGTTAAACAGAATAGATGAATTCAAACAACATATTACAGAAAGCTTTGTCAGAACTTGAAAACAGGGAAAAGTGAAAATTGAGGGTGGGCTAATAAGGACATCACGAACGGAAAATGTGTTAGGAAGAACAACTCATTTAGGAATGATGAAATAGACATTGTTTGGATTGGAAGTAAGAAACACTACAAAGAAAAAAAAACATACTGTTAATATAGAAAACAAATGATTCTCTATTCTGGTCCCTCTTCGCACTGTCACTCAGATGGTGAAGGAATAGGATGTATGTTTCCGTATGCTATTACCTTTTTTATCACAAAGGTGTCTAATGTAAAATCAGATCAGCAGGAAATGATTTCAGAAATATCCTAAAATGAAATGTTTAAAATGTGTAGAGGGAAAATAAGTACATTTCAAAGCAAAGACTTTTAAAGGGCAATGATTTAAAAAAATATGCAACCAACTTGAGAAAGTAATGGGATTGGCACAAATCCCTAGGCAATCCTGGAGCTATAACCAAAATAGGACTTCTAAACTAACCCTTACTTTATCTTCCCACCCATGCTGAGATTTTCCTAATAAACCCTGTAATACTCAGATCTCTTCTTTAGTCTTTTACATCTTCATTGTTAGTATTTTTACAAGTTGCATTCATGGTTTACACTAATTCTTCAGTATAAACTCCCTGAGAGCATGGGTAATATATTCACTTCTGCATCCCAACACTAGTGCAGTGTTTAATACACAAATGGTCTCATTTATTCGATAACACTTAAATTCAATTTGTATGTCCTACTTCTGGAATTATATAAATTCTTCAAAGATCAGAGCCTGGTGCCTGGTATGAAGCTTTGAGCACAATGAAATAATAATAACTGTGGTTATTTGCTTATTTTATCCACTTTACAATTAGGGAAGGGCATATACTACTGCATTTAATCTTCAAAGCAATCCAGCAAGCCATGGTTTTATTTGCATTTACTGCTAAAGAAAGAAGCTCACATTTTGAGGAACCAGCTCAAGACAACTCAGCTGGTTAGTGCAGCCTAGCACTCAGCTTTCTCTTGATACAGTTTTGTCTACTGCTGATCTGGTCCTTGTCCTCAAGAAAAGTCACTCAGTTAACTTGGCCATCTCTATTTCCTTGCCTCCATCTCCTTCCTGAGCCAATTGTGTTTCTACTAATATGATGAGATACTTGCACAGCAAAAGCAAGTCAGGAAAATGGCTCAGATGGGTGAAATTAACAAATTGTTGGTTACTGTTTCTAGAGTTCCAGACACTTCTCCTAGATATCTCAACCCCTTTGGAGCTTTTGTATGCTTTTTACCATTGTCCACATCAACTATGACTAGATATGTGAAACACAAACAGATTTAAAATTATTTAGCAAAAAAAAAACACAAAACAAAACAAACAAAAAACAGTAAAACTTGAAACCTCTGTCATGTCTCTAATTAAGATCCAAAGGTCTCTCTTTCCTATTTGCCTCCATCTGATTTCTCCCTAGGGCATTGTTGCGGGCTGTGCATTGAACTCTGTGTATCTTCTTTCTTTATCAAATGTATGTATATAATTTTTTCTCTATTTGTCTGTTTCCCATCTTCATACTGTAATGAATCCTCCTTCTATGTTTTCTAACTCCCTTTCTGCTAAATTATTGTCCTATTTAAATACCTTTTTTTCCTCTATATAGTTCCAAAAATAAGAAATTAGAACAATTATTTATGTAACCCTTAGCTTAAAATGTTTCCTACTCCCATTCCATAGATTTTCATTTTCATCTAAAGATATCGAAATGTAACTGATACATATATGAGCTGAATGACAGTAAATGAGATAGTGTGGTTCACGTCAGAATGCACAGTGGCAGTCACATCTTACAACTCTGACCTCAACACATAATCACTTAGCATGTAGCCAAAGAACATTCTCACCCAACTGTGATTTCCTTCCTGTTTTCTCTGACTCTAGCCTCTTGGAGACATTTAGGAATGCTGGTTGTAACAGTGAAAGGCCAAATTACAACACAGGTAAATAACTTCTCTACTAAGATTTCTTATATCTCATTTGAACTTGTTATGAAGAAAGCGTTGCTAAAATAACTAGGATTCAGGAATGTCAGTTAAGCATGAAGCACTTGAGAATTTTGGCAAGAATGCCACATATTTAACATATAATATTGTCATCTTTAAAAAGTAGAATAGATAACCATAGCTTTCAGCAGCTCTGAAGGTATCTAGACTTTCCAGGGAGAGTACTTGAAGCTACCTAAGATTTCTCCAGACACATAGTAATTTGTCATTTCCACTTTTCCACTACTCTCTCTGTACTTACAAAGTGAGTTTAAAGGTATTATACAGGAGCATTAAATTTACTATTTTAAAAATCGTTAATCAAAAGTCTACTTTTGTGGATAAAACTTTAGGAGAAATCACTACATGCTTATGCTGAATGAAAAGGATCTCATTTTCAGTCAATCAAGGCTCAAAATATTTTGAAAACTAGAAAGGAAATAACCATTGTAAAAGTGAAACTAAGTTTAGCCGGTATAATAGAGTGATTATTCCATTCATAAACCAAAGTAATAGATAACAGACAAAGTTAGACATTTTCCATTGCTCTCTTTTTCTCTTTACATATCCATTAGCTAAATAACCAAACGCTACTTAAAAAAATGCTAACCTTTAGATATACCAATAATACTAATCTTGTTATTTATTATAGCCAGCAGGGAATTAAGAACAACATTCATTCGTGAATCCAGGGTTGTTCACTCATTAATTGTGTGACTTTGCACCTTCATTTCTATATTATTTTGATAAAGTGACAAATCTGGAGATGATTATTTCTTTTCTCATCCCCATATTCCAAAATTGTATGAATTGTCATCAAATTTTAATTCGCATCCTATTTATTGAATATTTCCCCTCCTCATATATTAATTTCTCAATTTGGAGAATAAAGAGGAAGTATCAACAAGAATTAGCAGCAGTATTGTAATATTATTATGGCATGGCACACAGGAATGCTTGAGTTTTGCCAGTCACCTAAATTCCAAGGAGTTCTGAGGGATCTACATACACAAAGACAAATCAAAGCAACATTTTGAGCGCCAGATTCTCCAGTGAAAGACTGAGTAAAAGCCTGAATTAATCTGAGCCCTAAGTGTAGTCTTTTACTTTATCCAGAAAACTAGAAGCAGCACATTTGGGTTGAAAGGAATATGGGGAAGAAAGGGAAGGAAGGAAAGCATGCAAGCTAGGTAGGCCCTTAGACAAGTCTCTGAATACACTGATTCAAATCTCTCTCTCTATCTCTTTGCCTTGAAAATGTACACCCAATCAATATATCAGTTTCTAAATGATAGTACAGCATATCCGCCTTATAGACTTGTAGAATTTACTTTTTTGTTATTGATATTGTTGTTAAAACCATCCAGGTTCAACTACAGAGCTTTAAGCTTAAATTTACTACAGTGGAAGTAGAAGGTAAGTCAATTTCCACATATCTTTCTCTGAATTACCTTCTTTTCCTCCCTCTGTCTCTCTCTATCTTCCTCTAGATATTTGGTTTCCACCCCCAACTAATTGTGAATTACAACAATTGTCTTTGAGCCAATATCTGATATCTGATATTTGTTTGAGGGTCCAATGTCACTAACAATTTTTTGTATGATGTATGGAAAAGAGAGCTGTTTCTTCTCATCTAGAACAACGTGGCTTCAATTCCTAGTCAAACTATTTGGTGCTTATATGAAATGTTACTTTCTCAAGGAGGATTTTATTAGCCTTTTGACTTGAATTAAATGGTCTGTGTTTTTACCTTCCTTTTATAACACTAATCACATAGCTACTTGTTTAAAGACTGCCTTTCCTGTTAGAATGTAAGCCTCATAAAGTAGGCAGATGGCCATAAGGCCATAGAGCACATCATTGCTAGTTAGATAAAGGCTACCCTTTCTCCAGACAGATGCAACCCTGTGCCATAGTGCTCAGCTTATCAAGTGGAATGCTGCCTGCATTTCAGTTCCCACTCAAGTCCTTGGCAGTAAACACACACAACCACACGCAATGTCCGAAATGCAGAGATCACCTCTTTATTTTTACCACTGTAACCCCAGTATCTAACACAAAGTCTGACACCTGGAAGATGCTTAATAATTATTTATCAAACTGAATTTTGATACTTGAAAGGGGAGTAAAGAGCCAATTATAAACACAGCCTTTCCATTCATTTGCTCAATTAATTATCCTACATGTTTTTCTTTCTATTCCCCCTAAAATATACATATACACACACATAATGTCTCTACACAAAATACAGACTATATTTTTCTAAGCCTGTGATCCAAAATTATTTGCCTAATTTGACCTCTAGAAAGTCCGACTACTATAACTTAGCTTTCTGTTTAAAGTTTCAGGGGTAAAGTGGAAGAAAATATGCAAGTTAACATGGTGTGTTATTACAGGTCAGATTTTCTTCTCCTGTTAAATACTATCAATACATTTGTTGAACCTTTAGTCTCTATTTTTGCCTCTCTGTCTCAAACAGTTTGTAAAGGTCTCTTGCATTTCTTCAATAAAACAGGAGCTCTATTTAATGGCAGAAATGTCATACTGTATCTTGGAATTCTTAAAGCAAAACATTTTACTACATTCAGAAAAAAAAATTAATCCAATGTTTAAAAAGAAAAAGAAAATTAATTCCCAACAATCAGTTATCTCAAATGGAAAAAACTGCCTTAAAAAAATTAGTGGACTTGCCATGACTGGACGTGATCTAGCAGAAATGGATTAGTATTTGTCATGGATGTTGCAAAGAGATTTCTGCAGAAGGAGAAAAGTTTGAGAAGGTCTATATTCTCAGCATTTCTAAGAATGCAGGTTCTGCTACAACAAAAAGCAACTACTATTCCCCCTGAATGCAAATATGCAAGCATTTTATAAGTTTATTAACCCTTACAGACAAAAGAATGTAACAAAATTTCTAGCAAGATTGTTGTGAATTTACTGTAATAGTCATGAAAATTCTGAGACAAGTTTGGTTTATTTTGTATCCTGGGGCAGTAGTCGTACACAGTTGTAACTACTGAACTTAGAAACCTTCCAAAGTTCAGATTGCATAATTATAGTCCCAACCTCCCATCTACCCAGTGTAGCAGCCATATGGAATTGTTATGTGTTGTGTGTTAGAACCAGAGTTTTGTGGATAAATGCCATATCTGGTGCCAACTAGCTGTGCATGTCTTTGGGCAAGTCATTTAATTTCTCAGTGCATTGTCTCCTGATCTGAAAAATTGGGATAGAAGTAATACCAAAGTCACCTGGGCTATTGTGAGGAGTAAATGAGTGAATACATATAAAATGCTTAGAGCATGTCCAACAAAGGTAAGCATTCAATAAATGTTAACCCTATGCCTTTAAGCAATTTTCTTTTCTTTTCTGTGACTTACTTTTCTCATTTATAAAGCAAAAATAACCCTACTACCTTAGAACATTGTAAAAATCACGGTAGAGATGTAAAAAATGCTTTGGAATATTTTAACTTCTATGCAAATACCAAAAGTGAATTAAACTAATATTATGAACTACTAAGAAAATTCTTTTCTTTCTTCCTTCAATTGAAAATACTTTTTAAACCTTCTTCTTCACTCCATAAGAGAAATGTTTCTCTAAAAAGAGCTAGGAATTGTACATCAATGTAGATAATAGCTGTGGAAATAAAGGCATTCTTGCTGGCAAGCTTCTAGAGATGGGTTTTAGCATTTTTCTGCATATAGAAGACTGGGGATTTTTCAGTATCACAGAGAGAACTAAAAACACATGACACGAAAATATAAAAGAATTCTCTCAGAAGTAGAAGAGGTCTCTCACTCCTGGGTCTCCTACTGTTTACTTCTGCAAGTATTCCCTACTGCATCAATTCATAGAGCAATCTATCACAGGTGCAGGGAGCAGAATGACCTCCAACAAAGGGAGAAAGCAACATCTTCCCAAAAATGAGGAAGGGAAGCTAAAAGAGATTAGCAAAAGCCTTTATGAATTGCTCCCAAAGGTCTGCTTGACCTTTCACGTTCAGGCTGCTGTACAGCGTGTCCTATTTCAGCTTTTCATGAAATCTTTCAATTCCTCAAACTTGGTCAACTTAGAGCCAAAACTGAAAGATGAAAAGGCTTTCATGCACTTAGGTCAAGAAAAGGACTACCTAGGTGCATGATGGATGAGTTTTAGTTCAAATCATTCATGTAAACAAAGCTGATGGGTAGGATGCTTGTAAACATGACGTGTCCACAGTATGATGACTCTAACAAAATAATTTAAGCAAATATTTTTAAAATTAAGATGTCATTTTAAAATTTAAAAGTGGCATATGATTGTCGTAGAGAAGTTTTAAAATATTTAAAAATATATAAATATGTAAAGTGCAACAACCATCTACGTGGTAATAACTCGCAGATAACCCACATCAAATTAGACCTTAGATTCTAAGCTTCATGAAAGCAGGAATTGCCACATAAGGGTAAGCAAAAGAGACATGATCTCTGCCCTCAAGGAGTTTAGCAGGCACTCCTCCTTCAGGTCTTTACTGAAATGTCACCTTCTCAGCAGTCCCTGATCACCTTATTATAAATTTCCTTCCAATATTCCCCATTTAATTTTTCTCCATGCTACTGATCACCTTTGAATATAGTATATATATTTTTAATAATCATATTTATTATGTGTTCCATGTTATATTTTTGTTTATTTTATTGTCTCTTTCCTCTCACTCAAATGTTGATTTGCTGTGATATTCCCAGAGTTTAAACAGTGCCTGAAACATATAAGGCAACTAATATTTGTTGACTAAATTAATGAATGAACAGGGACTGAATGAAAACATACTTCAATGTAGTTTTCTCTGAATAATTAACTATGTGCCCAATAAGAGAGGACTAGGTAAATAGTTTATGATACTTCCATAAAATAAGATATTTTGAAAATATGTATTTCTACATTTACTAGCATGTAAAATTTCTACCATAAGTCTGTTAGATTTTTGAAAACCACATTATGAAAACATATATGATATAACCTCATTTTCGATATATATACACATATTTGTATGCTTATATTGATAAATAATCCCTGCTGTGTGCCCGGGATCATGTTACACATTGGGGACACACAGAAGGAAAAAGTGTACTCAGGAAACAGACGTATAAAAAAGATAGTGATGAGGCCGGGTGCGGTGGCTCACGCCAGTAGTCCCAGCACTTTGGGAGGCCAAGACAGGCGGATCATGAGGTCAGGAGATCGAGACCATCCTGCTAACACAGTGAAACCCCGTCTCTACTAAAAATACAAAAAAATAACTGGGTGTGGTGGCAGGCGCCTGTAGTCCCAGCTACTCGGGAGGGTTAGGCAGGAGAATGGCGTGAACCCAGGAGGCGGAGGTTGTAGTGAGCCGAGATCATGCCACTGCACTCCAGCTTGGGAGACAGAGCGAGACTCCGTCTCAAAAAAAAAAAAAGATAGTGATGAAACTATGTGATAAGCACTGTAACTAATATACTTATGTGAATTACTTCTGCTTTAGGAGAGGTCTGGCTCCTTGAGAAAATGGGTAGGAAAAGGTGGGAACAATTACCTCATTAGAGAAAAGATGCTTTATACAAGCACACTGACTTTAATGGGAAGCTGCCAGAGAAAAATGTTATCTTGCACATGATAATGCAACGTTCTACTTATCATTCAAAAGCAAAGCATGATTTCTATATCGTTCATGATCACAATGAGATCTTGCAAGTGAAATATTGACTATTATTGCTTTGATATCTTTAATCTAGCCCTGAATATGGATAGGAACAGAGTGAAAATTCAGTGAATTGCAAAAATGTATGTTTCTGCTTTCAGTTCACATTCCATTACCGGATGCTATATCCGGTACAGTACTGAATCTCAAGGAGACCCGTCTTTTTTTTTTTTTTTTGCCTTTTTTTCCCCACTGTCCTTAATACACGAAAGAAAGTAGAGACTCCGAAACTCAATCTGACACAATCCACCCTGTTTGTCATCAGTACAATGTGTCATTTGCAAGTTCATCCAGTGTCTTCCATCCATTACAGGGTGTGGAGCAGCTAAGAATAGCTGCAGAACTTGACTCTAAGCTGCTTGCCGGGAAGCATTAAACTTACTGCATGACTCAGTGTGGGATGTAAATTCTTGTGAGAGCGCTGATAAAAAAAGGAGTCTTTCAGCAAGAGAACCTTTTTAATGGGTTGCTAAGAACTTTCACCACTTCGGTGTTTTTGTGAGAAAAAAGCAAACTTGTACATAGGCCACATTCCTGAGCACCAGTGAGTGGCACATAGGTACATTTCTCCCTTGTGGCTCAGATAGCAAATTTGGATGGTTTGCATTAAAGAAAATCTAAACTCTGAATTATGCTTTGCTCATAAACAGCACCATAGGCTTAGATAGTAGAGCCAAGGTTTAAACAGCCTGAGAGTACTTGTCCGTGCTTCACTTCAAGTCATTCCTGTATTATTTATTATATTAGCCACTAGTGCACTTGTATCAGTCAGACATCTCAGAATCTCCCACCTGCATGCAATTCTCAAATAGACACTTAAAAATCTGGAAATAAAATAAAAATTGTAACAAGGAAATTTTATTCAGCTAGGCACTGTGCTAAGCTCTTTACATGCATTTTCTAATTTAATTTGCACAACAACTCTACAAGGTATATTAGATTAATATGACTAAATTAAGTTCAGTTACTTGCCCACAGTCACAAAGCTAGTAATCATGATAGCATTCTGCAATTTGGCATTACTTTCTTTCATTTTAATTTCACAACCACCTGCTATGGTAAATCAAGAAATTAATATCATGTCACTTGAACTTTATAATGAGATTTTGCACAAGTCCCTGCCTATGTAAGTAAGACTATTAATTTAAACTTTATATTGCATTTTCCCAGAATGAGAATTAGGAGCAAAAAGATAATTTCTCTAAACCGTGAAAGAAAAGACATCATAAATGCTATTCATTCTCATATGAAGTTTAAAGGTAGAAAAATATAAATATCATCTCTTTAACATCCCAAAATTATGGTTCTGAGCATATTCTTTTACCTTATGAAATAGCTGACATTTGACTGTTTTGAACCACAAAATGGGAATTCCACATGGTTCAACCCAGTAGAAAACATAGTGGTGCTTAAGGTATGGGTATCAGAGCCAGGAAGACCTAGGTTCAAGTCCTGCTATTGTCATTTTCTAGTTCTGTGTTACCGGCACACTATCACTGCTCTTAGTCTTAGGTCCTTTCATTATAAAATGGGGCTAATATAAGTGCTCACTTTTGTGAGAAGATGATGCACAAAGCACACTTAGCAGTCAACAATGCTCTGAAGTAACCACCATATTTATTATTCATTTACTTTCAAACTGAGCCAACAATTTCCCCAATCCATATACCTCCCTCTTACAATACCTCAAAGTAGACCAGCATATTAATATGAGACCTCATTCACCACTATTCCTTTATCCTGTGAAATAAACCTCAGATTCACTTTAGAAACCAATAGAGATTCAGCTCTGCACTCTTATTTATTCCCTCATTCTAGAATTTTATATTTATAATTTGTCATAATGTTTTCTCATATTTCTATCTTGGACTATCATTCTCCCCTTTTTAATAAGTAGTATAATTTTTTCCTTATAATTTCTCTCCAGAAAAACAGTGAAAGAAGAGCATTCTTGAATGTGTGCTAAAACTAATTATTATAACTCAGGGATTGTTAGGACACTATATAAACTATTGTGACAATGTGTGTCCATTTTTATGTGGATAATTATGAACCATTTCAGTTATTTTGTGTAAAAGAAAAATAGATCTCTATCTGTGTCTTTTCAAACTTTAGCTAAAAACAAAAATGCTAATTCTTTAAAATCAGTGTTATTAAGCATAATCTAAACCTTTCCTTTCCTTACCAGAATTGCAGAAACAATTCAGGCTTTCTCAATAGATGGTTGAAAAACAGAGAGATGAACTTAAAAGTTTCCTTCTGCTCTAGGAGTGCCATGATTTTCGTAGGAGTTTAATGTGCTTTCCTGATGCCATTGGTCCTTTTCCAATTTATCATAGTTGTCCTATAGCCATCCAGGTAGATGTTCATCTGAGCCTAAGAGGATCATATATTTCTTCTCTGGGACCCAGTAACTGAGCAGAGGGCTACGCCTATGATCTAAACTAAGCAAGTCAGAGTTCTCACCCATAATTTTCTAGCTTAACGCTGTTACCATTATCTTTTCTATCATAATCCATGAGCCTGACTAAGAGTGAGGCCAACACAGAGAAGTCAGAAGAAGAGAGAAAGCAGAGCAGCAGTAAGATGGAGAAAATCAGACACTGATTACATCATTTTAGCTTCTGAATTCAGCTCTGCCTGAAGTCCATATACCCTTGGTCTTCCAGTTATACCAACCAATAAATTCCCATTTTTAAAAGGCAATTTGAATTGTATTTGTTACCAGCAAACAACAAAAGGAAACATGTAAAATGCTTGCCATAATGCCAGTCCGTACTAAGTGTTCTAAACTTTATTTATATAGCCCAAAAACTGTGTTTTTAAAAATTATAAACTTTATGGTTAGATAAGACCATCAAGATCTTCCATTCCTGTTCCCTCATTTTCTAGAGAAACTGAGACCCAGAGAGGTTAAAGTATTCCTCACAATCAAATTGCTCTTTATTTGCACGTCTGGGATCAGAATCTCAGATTTTCTTTTTCCTATGTGTCATAGTCCCCTAAAATTGTCTACAATATAGACACTATCAGGATTAATTAAGGTCTGGGAGGGACATTAAAAGTCTCAAACACAGGTAAAGAGGAAAAAACAGCCTCCTTTAGGCTGAGTTTGGGAGTTTTGTATGTTTGGGTTTTGGTACATTTTTCAGACAACATTAAAGTAATAATCAGTAAATTTGAGTTTTCCATTGATGTTACAACTACCCATTCCCTGCCTTTGTATTGAAAGGAAAAATAAAAGAAAAAATTAATATTTGAAGTGGCATATTTAAATTAAATTATTAAACAATTTAATTCAAAGAATGCATTGATTTTAAGCACTCAAAAAGCGCTCTACAATGTATTATAAACAAAACAAAGATGACTAAAACATACTTGCTGCAGGATAGTTCTTCAAATATTATATTTATACTAATACTTACATATTTATAACATAGAAATATTTCTACTAGTAGACTGCTCGAGGTCCAACAAGGAGGTTGAGAGTGGAGAGAAGGGAAAGTGGAGCAAGAAACACAAAAGAGATGGAAACAAATTCCTCCTGAAGGACTTGGGGAGACCTTCTTGAAAAAGTGCCTTGAGCTAGTTTTATTGCTGGGTTGGATTTCAAAAGCCTGCATTGGAAACGTCTGTAGGACAAAGACATTCCAGATGCAGTAAACAGCATGAGGACAGAAAGTTCAGAGTATGTTTTGTAAACACAGATGGACCTGTGAGTTCATGTGAAAGATAAGCGTATAAAAATAGTTAGTGTTAGGTGAAGAATATCAGGAGAAGAACTTCCCATCTTTAATAGGCTTTCAGAATTCTCAAAACCTCAGAGTGTAGGGGAATAATACCATGATGCCCACACAGCTTGCCAAAATACAAAAACTGCACTTATTTCTCTATTTTAACCAGCTGGGGCAAAACAACCTTCTCTTCCACGATTTTATGTTTCATCATTAAAAACGTTGAATTTAGCTATAAAGATATGCAATAAAACAATGATTATATTAGGAAAAATGGAAATCAAAAACAAAAAACTCAAATTATAAACAATCTAAATGTCCAGCAGCAGACTGTCAAATAATGATAATATCCAAACCATAAAATACTATCCAGACAAATTAACATTGTGAAGAATATTTAATGAGAACAATGTTCAAATATGCTGTGACCCAAAAAAGAGTACTAAACACTATATGCAGAATGAATTCATTGTGTGCAAATGTGTATATCTGTACATGTACATGTATGTGTTTGTGTAAAGCAAGAAGATAATATACTAAGGCATTAGTCATGGTTATTGCCAGATGGTAAGGTAAAAAATATTACATGTGTTTTCATTTTCTTTCCATTGATTATTTGTGCTTCAAGCCTTTATTATAGAAATATGTATTACTTTTATAAAGTAAAATAATATGTATGTGTATATACTTTAGGTATGTACAAGGCTTAATCCTTTACATGAGGGGAAGTGAATTTAAATAGACACTAGGGCTTCAGATGTTTACTTTAAAAGAAAATGAATAAATCAATGAATGGATGTTCTTTTTTTCTGTAACAAGAGCTCCCATGTGAAAAACCCTCTCTACCCACTATGCAATGTATCAAATCATGTAATCAAACTTAAATTTGTTGTTTAATTCTGAGACAATTATTAAACTGTCACCAACATTTCAACCAGAGTACATACAATGTTGCACTTTAGTATAATAAAGTTTTATATAATATATTTTTAGATAACCCAAAGAAAGGGATTAAACTCTTTAATTTCCTTTGGATATTACTTCACAGTGACATTCCAAAACTATTTAATGATTACTTCATTGAAAACACAATTTACATTAGATTATTAATTATATGCAAGATGTACATTATGGAAGAGCTCAATTTATATATTGTGAATAATGCTTTAAAGATAAGACTTAGAATTGGAGATTGGGGGCAAGTAGTGGTGTTTAGCTGAGCATACAGAACCCATCTTGTAGGGTAAGAAAGCATCTCTACATAATAAAGCTGTATCTTAATTATGCCTGACCCTCTCACTACAAGTAAATACGGTGTTTCCCAATTTGCTTCCTTTCACCTAACATTTATCTTCGTTGGTGATGAAGGAGTACTATTGATTGTAAAACGAGTACCGTCAGCATCAATCTAGCATGTGTGTGAGTATTTCTGCAGCTTCATAATGAACCAGCAATAAGCGACACCAAGACTTACTCATGACACTAGACCACTGACCCAGCAGAAGTGTGAGCATGTGGGTAGGTTCACATTTACAAAAAGATTATGCAGCTATGCTTCTTCTTTTCTGCTCTTTATATAAAGCAGATGCTTTCAGCCATTACTATATGTTGGAAGGCCTGAGGAGTATTGTTTAAATATTGATAACAGAGCCCCACCCACAGAGATTAGCTTTCCACTGATCTTTTGTGGGCTTTAGGTATTTGCTGAAAATCCTCAGAGGATTCTAGTTCATTAGCCAAGGTTGAGAGCCCTGGTTCAGTGTTAGGTTTATGTATATCCACATTTAAGACATTAATGTCTTATCCTTTCTTTAAAACAAATTTTGTTTGTAATATTACTACATAGACTTTCAAGGAAAGTCTAAAAGTAGCCAGATGACCCAGGACAATATCTGCATTTTGATCTCAAGTGTGCCACCAACTCTGTCTATCTCTGACTTCTTCTCAAGACCAGCCTTGAGTACTGAGTCCTAATTTTGAGGAGTAGGTTGCAAACACCAAAAATTCAACTCTTACTTAGAAATTTCAGCAAGGGGGATATTATCTAAAACTCAGCCAATACAAGACTCCTCCCCATTCTACACTTTCCATCACTAACACCTGTCACCAGTCTATTCCAAACCTCCTACCCACAGATACTTCACACATAATAATGTCACCAGAGGCTCAGGCCAGAGCCTTCATCTGTGCCCTGTGGAACCACTCTGCTCTTGAGGGGAAACATATATTTAACCTATGCCTTGAACATTCATTTTAGCTCCTCCCCAATAACTGATGGCTGCCCTTTCCCTCAATTGGCTTCATTTCCCATAAACATCTTTCGAATAGAGTAGATTGAAGCCAGTTGCAGTTATGCTCCTTCATAAGCACATGCCCACTGGAAACTGGGTGCATGCCCAAGCACCCCTCAACCCCCGATACCCTTTACAATCATTGTTCTCTGCTATCTCTGAATAACCTCTGCTCTCTCAAAATGCACATTCACCCCAAGCACTGAATCTTCCCAGCCCTGTATCTGTCATTGCCTGGCTACAGGACCATCACCCATTTTCCATAATGATTTCAGCATCTTACTTTTCATGAGACTCATTCCTTTCTCTATCCCTTTAGTATGAATGCTGATAACCTTTCCAGAACCCTGGCCTCAAAGTAGAACCTGACCTTTTCAGCAAAAATGGCTTTTATTTCCATTGTACTTCAGCCACCTACTGACAGACAGCACCATCCCACTGGGAACAGCTCTTCTCTCAATGCCTAAATCTAGAAATACCTCTCCTACAGTACCACCTCCCTTCTCAGGACACTCTCATGGTCTTCTTTACTACAGGGCTAAGCTTCCTCAAAGAGTGGTCCTATGCACTGCTCCCCCTCTCTCATCAACCACTTACTATACAATTCCTTGGAACATGTATAGCTAATTAAACCAGCAGAGAAGTTAAGAGCACAGTCCTGAGTTTGTACCCTACATATACTACATTGTATGATCTTGGAAAAAATATTTCATCTCCGTAGACTATTGGAAAGAAGGACAATGAAAATCTCTGCCTCATGGCCATTGCTGTAAGGATTAAATGATTTAATGCAATCTATGTGCATAGCACAGTAACTGTCACAGAGTAAACTCTTAACACATTCTAGCCTCTTCTTGTTGATATTAGTTTTCATTATTATCTGGCTTCTACACCCACAGTCATGTGGAACTGCTTAGTTGAAGTTCAACAGTGACATCAAGTCAGTAGGTCAGCAGGTCTCAATCCTCTTCTGTCCCCAAAGTTCCATTCTTCCTGGGTTCTGCTTGACTCTGCATTCTCCTACTTCCCTGCCTGCTTACTCTCTGCCATCATAGTTTTTTGCTTCAACCTTCAAATGTAGCCATTCTTTTTCTAAAGGGGTACTTATTCTCTTTCTTAGTTAAAATTATTAATTTTATGCACTTACTGTTCTAGCTCCAATTTTGCATTTCCAGTTCCCTGCTGGGAATAAATTAAATTGGCAGAAGCTCAGCCTAAGTGCTTGCAACAGAATTTGTCCCATATCCATACAACTTGCTCCTCCACAACAAATGGGAGAATCATCCTCTTACCTCCAGGTTTGTATCACTCATCCCTCTATCTTCCTCTCTCTCTTAGTAGCCAATCAAGTGTCGAAACCCACAAATTTTGTTTCTGTAACACCCATCTTTTTTCCATTCACTGAATATGTCTTTTGTTCAATTTCCCAGCACCTGCCTCAAGTAAAGTTTCTGATCCATCTACCATGTAACTTTGACGCTGACCAAGAATTACAGCTTCAAAGAAATCATTCAAGGATCATTAATATCTTGGCCATGAATAACTTTCATGTGAAAGGCTCTGCAGCTAATCTCAAGTGCAGTGAACTCTGTTTCATTACTATATTTCCAAACATTAGAGTTATTTGGGTTGTATATAGGTCAGAGAATTTACTTTTTTGTTTTCAACCTAATATAAAGCACTTCCAAACTTCCTGCCATTTGCTATTACTTTTCTCCTTCAGTGAGTGCCAAATTAGCTCAATTTTAGTTAATTTGCAAGTTCTGACAATCAAGGCTATCCTCAGCAGCAAGCAGAAAAATTTCTGAATGACTAGATACAATTTCAAGGGACAAGAAATTTCTCTGTCCCTGGCTCATTGGCAATGAGGTATCACAGCCAGGGTTTATTCTTCTGTGATCGTGATGGTATTTGAAGAAATCAACAAAAGAATGTTAATTCTGACAATTTATTATAGTGAAATAATTAACACAATCTTAATGTCAAATAATAGTGTATTATTTAAATGATGTAGGGAACAGTTGTGCAATACAAAACCATGGAGATATTAAAAATGGCTTATTAGCATGTTTAAAGGTAGAAAATACCATCATACATTAAGAAAAGATACAGTTTGAAACTTGCACACAGGATAGTTCCATTTCTTTATATGAAGAATGTATATCAAGAGTAGTAGAAGAAGTCTTAGAGAGATAAAATTGTGGGAATATTTTTCTTTTGTTTAACTTTATTTTCTATATATTCTATAATGATAATGTATTAAATTATAAAAATAAAAAATGAGTTTTCTTATCATTAGAAATAACAGTCCAAAAAAAAAAAAAAAAAAGTAATGTCCATCCCTTTAAGGATAGCCTTTATTGGTCAAATTTAAAGTTAATATAAGTTAGGTTATTCAACATTTATGGAAAGGGTATTTTAATGGACTCCTGGGGGAAAAGAGATACATGTTTCTGAAGGCACTGGAACTCGGGGAATTACAGCCACCAGTGGCTGAGCTGATCAAAGGAAGGGACGAATGAAAATATTATCTTCCCCACGAATAATCTTACCTAGAGAGAGGCTGGTACCAACAACTAACCTTAAAGAAATGTAAAACTAGAGGTCTGTATTAGTCCATTCTCATACTGCTGTAAAAACCTCCTGAAACTGAAATTTATAAAGAAAATAAGTTTAATTGGTTCACGGTTCTCGTTCTTGCACTGCTATAAATAACTACCTGAGACTGGGTAATTTATAAAGAAAAGATGTTTAATTGGCTCACAGTTCCACAGGTTGTACGGGAAACAGCTGGGGAGGCCTCAGGAAACTTACAATCATGGCAGAAGGTGAAGAGGAAGGAGTTAACGTTTTGCACAGCCAGAGAAGTAGGTAGAGCGTAAAGTGGGAGGTGCTACACACTTTTGAACAACTAGATCTCGTGAGAACTCACTATCACGAGAACAGCAAAGGGAAAATCCACGCCCATGATCCAATCAACTCTCACCAAGTCTCTCTTCCAACACTGGGGATTAAAATTCAACATGAGATTTGGGGAGACACAAATCCAAACCATATCAAGGTCTGTGCTGAATATGCTGTTATTCTCTTAACATTCATGACAAGTCTGCCAGCATTATAAAAGTCATGACGATTCACAAGAAAATCAAATTTACATTTTTGCCACTACCATGTTCACGGAGAAGTATAAAACTTTCAAAATTTGACCATGCATGGTGCATCGCCATTCCTCATGAATTTCTTTTTTGGAAAAGGAGTCTCACTCTGTCGCCCAGGCTGGAGGGCAATGGCGGATCTCGGCTCACTGCAACCTCCACATCCCGGGTTCAAGCGATTATCCTGCCTCAGCCTCCTGAGTAGCTGGGATTACAGGTGCCCGCCAACATACCCGGCTAATTTTTGTATTTTTAGTAGAGATAGGTTTCGTCATGTTGGTCAGACTGTTCTCAAACCCCTCACCTCAAGTGAACTGCCCACCTCGGCCTCCCAAAGTGCTGGGATTTCAGACATGAGCTACCTACCGTGCCGGGCCCATTCCTCATGAATTTCTACTGAGGGAAGAGGTATCATACAACAATTTGAAGCCAAGTTTTAAATTACTATGATTAAAGTAAATATAACATTTTTAAATAAAAATCTAGAATTTTCTACATTTCAAATATTAAACTTCAATATGAAATTTTACTCTGGTTCTGCCTATTGCAAACTGATATGCTTCATCAATGCTAGAGAAAAACCTTTAGATAAAAATTTCAAGCAAGAGCTCTTAGTTCCCTCTGTCCTTTCCATTGATCAGCCCTTACTATTTCTTTCCAATACATGTGGCATTAATTTCACTGACCTAACACCCACCTAAAGTCTTCATAGTGGAAGTAAATTAAGTAATGGTTTTACAGTAAACCTTAAGGTCTTCTTTTGAAATAAGGTGATGTTGAAGAAAAAAAAAAAAAAAGTCTGCCACTGCTGGAATAGATTGCTTTCAAATATCTAAAAATTGGCAAAAGCAGCCATGTGTTTGACCTACCTATGTGTTTGAACAACAATAAACAAGGGCCTATTTGCTTGAAATATTTCCTAAACATTGCATTATTTCAAAAACAAAAAGACAAAAACCTGAAGAGTATGTTTTATGTAGTATTGAGAGATCTTGGGCACAGAGCGCCCCATTTGGACCAGAGAAATCAGATTTATATAGGAAAAGAACGTGGTGCCACATCACACAAATAGCATCCAATCCATCATGCTTAGAGATGGCAACTCAAGGCACATCAGTGGAGGACAGCTGCTTGACGTTCTGTTTCCATTCACTCTTAAAGAACTGTGGCAGCTTTTAAAATTGATTGTGGCTTTTAATTCTTGAACCAGAAACCAGAGACCATGGTAATTGGCACATTTGTCAAATTTAAGGACTAAATACTTAGATGACCAGACTGTTTACTGTGTTTGCTATGAATCACTGAGTCTGCACCAGCAACAAAATGATGTGTTCTTTTTAAAAAGTCTGAGAAATTTGGATTGTATTCTATTTGCAAAGGAATAAAGAAGGACTAAAGTCATCATTTCTGGTACACTTTAAGATAGAGTAGCAAACCACAGCTTCCTATAGATCTGACTTGTCTTGGTTCCACAGCCAACACCCCACTCCAGTCAACCTTCACCTCACACTTTTGAGCTGAGAAAACCTCTATCTCGCTCCCTGATTTCTCCTCAGTCTCATCCATTCCACACACTGTCACCATGACACATATTTTCTATAATGTCTTTTCAGCATTTTGGTCACTTGACATTCCCTTAAATTAGTTAAGACTGTGGGCTTCCACTATTGGATCAAGATTTGTTTCCCCCATGTCACTCCCGACTTCTTTCACATGCTAACTCCCGTCACTAATTGGCATCCTATTCCCTAATTATAAGAGAAGCCCCAGCCCATCTCTGTACCAGACATAATTCACAGTGTTAATTCTGAGCATGCTGATTCCCCTGGCTCAGTTAGATTTACACAGAAGTGGGTAGAGAACATACTTGGCACAAAACATGAAAGTCATAAGGCTGTGGGTGGAGCAGCTTTCTTTAGAGAGGGTTGAGGGTGGCAAGAATGAAAACATGTAGAATAAATCCAAACACCAAGAGAAATTACATAGATGACATGCTGTGTTAGCTCCTTCATTTCAGCTCAGCCTTTCAAGATGGATCATTTCAATTCATTACATCTTAACTAGCCACAAGGGGAATAGGTAAGCAGTGCTCTTATTCATTTAAAACATCATTTTTACTTTAAAACAAATAGAAACATATCATGGAATAAAGCACAGTATTCACACTCATTTGTTGATATAAAATGAAGACATTATCTAAGAAGTCCCAGATGGGAGAAGACGGCCTCAGGATATACCCAAGTTCTTTGGGAGAACTTGTTCCCACTCCTCTGACTTAACTGCTAAAAGGGAGCAGCACTGGGTCTAAAGAAGGTTCGAGGATGTTTGTAAGAGTGTCATGAGGTGCTGTGCTGGCAGAAATCTCAACGTGGATGAATAGTAAATCTCTGAGAGTCTTGAGACTTTTGCCTACAGTTTATCCTAAACAGACACAACCGTGTCTAAATCTTCCCAGATGTCACCTTATCTCCCTTTATATTTTATGTTTCCTTTACTACTCATGGTTCCTTCCCTACCTCCCAAGTCAGCAAAAATTTCATTACTAAGTGACGATGATGATAATGACGGTGGTTGCAGTAGTAATGAATAGATTCCTACATTTCCAAATTTCAAGACATTGTGATACACGTTATTCAATTGATGTTAGCTTTATTAAGGAGGAACTTTATTCCTAATTTACACATGTGGATACTGAGGGAGAGATTAGGTATATTGTCCCTGGTGATGATAGTCTTATGACTCCAGATCTGCTGCCCTTTCACTCTAAGACTCTGTCTTCAACTCCTCTGTCGTTTGTTTCCTCAGCATGCTTAGTTCATATCACAGAATACTGCTTTACAGATGTTTTGTAAATGTTCTTATGTAATTTCACTTTTTATCCTAACTAGACTGTGACTTTCTGGTGATATACCTTCTGTTGTGATAGAATCATGACTTTAAAAAGATATGTTTGGTACCCTAAAATCAGTTGCTAGGGAAACAAGCTGAAAACTCAGTTATAAATCTGTAAATATATCTATTAAAATCAAAGAAGAAAAAGGTGGAGGGAGAGAGAATGAAGAGGAGGATGAGGAAGAGGAGAATGTAGAGCAGGAGAAGAAAGCAGATAGGAACTGCTACATCCCTCTTCTACCTGTCCTAGTGAAAATTCCAAGAGATGCTTTGGGTAATAGGATAACTTAGTCCAGACAACATTTATTACATCTAGGGAGAGTCTTGTCCATTTTATTCGCAGAAAGGCTATGAGTAAAAGCCAAAAATTGCATAGGCTGTTGGGAAAGAAGTTGAGTAAAACTCTTGGGGAACTGCTGGTTTCTGGATTAAGATTTATTCCTTTCCTATGTAGAAGAACCTGCTATTGTTAAGGGATCCACCCTACCCCCACAAACCCTATATGAATTAGGAAAAATTGACCTGATCCCAGCAACAGGGAAAAATCCTAACTTCTAAGCTAGTGGTTCTCACTAAGTGGTACCATCCTCCTAGTGGAATGTGAACATATGTGAGGACATTTTTGGATGTCATAATGAGCATTTGGTGCCTGAGGTCCAGGGAAGCTAAATTAGCTACAAGGTATAGAACAGCCTATATAATCAGCAGTTGTACCAGCCAAAATGCAAATTGTGGGCTGATGAAAAAAACACTGGCCTAAACTAATCAACAGCAAAATACTTTGCCAATGACAAAAATCCTTGAATAGGTGCTTAAGCAATGGTATACAAATGGGAAGTCTGCACATGAAAAGATGCTCAACATTATTGGCCATGAGGGATGCCAGTTCAAGCCATGATGAGATGCCAGCATGTGCCTATTAGGTTGACTATAATAAAAAATGTTGAAAATATCAAGTGTGGGTAGAGATGTAGACCAACGGGAACTCACACACACTTTGCTGGTGGAAATACAAAATATTTTGGCCACCCTGGAAAAACAGTTTGGCAGTTTTCTGCAAAGTTAATCATATACTTATAGGACTCAGAAAGCCCTCTCCTAGTTACTTACCCTGGAAATGGAAGGCTTATGTTCACACAAAATCCTATACCCACTAAACTATATAACAGCTTCATTTATTAACTGCCAAAAATCATGAACAATTTAAATGTTCTTCAGTGGGTAAATGTTTAAACAAACTGTGGAACACTGATACAATGCAATACTACTCAATAATACAGAAACAAAGTATTGGTCTACTGAGGCATGGAACAATATTGTCATGACATTCCCAAAAAGATATAGCTATAGTGTTGGAGAACAAATCAGTGGTAGCCAGGAGTTAGGGTAGGGAAAGATATACCTATAAAAGGGCAGTTTGAAATTTCATATTTTGTGTCCATGACAGATTTTTTGTTTTTAATTTCAACTTTCATCGTAGCTTCAGGTGGTACATGTGCAGGTTTGTTACATGGGTACATTGCGTGATGCTGAGGTTTGGGATATGATTGATCCCCTCACCCAGGTAGTGAGCTTATTACCCAACAGGTAGTTTTTCAGCCCTTGACCTTCTTCCTCTCTCCCACCTCTAGTAGTCCTCAGTGCTTATTATTCCTGTCTTTATGTCCATGTGTACCTGTTCTTTATTTCCCACTTATGAGTGAGAACATGCAGTATTTGGTTTTCTGTTTCTTCATTAATTCTATTAGGACAATGGCCTCCAGCTCCATCCATGTTGCTGCAAAGGACATGATTTCTATCTGTTTTTATGGCTGCATAGTATGCCATGGCATATATGTACCACATTTGCTTTCTCTAATCCACCACTGATAGGTACCTAGGTTGATCCTATGTATTTGTTATTATGAAATAGTGCTGTGATGAATGTATGAGTGCATATGTCTTTTTGGTAGAGCAATCTATTTTCCTTTGTGTATAAACCCAGTAATGGGATTGCTGGGTCAAAAGGTAGTTCTGTTTTAAGTTTGGAGAAATCTCCAAGCTGCTTTCCACAGTGGTTGAACTAATTAACATTCCCATCAACACTGTGTAAGTGTTCCCTTTTCTCTGTAGCCTTGCCAACATCTGCTATTTTTGACTTTTAATAATAGCCATTCTAAAGACTCTTGAGCAGTCACCATTTACTCTCTTACCTCAAAAAATTTCTACTCTTTCATTGTTTAATTTTCTTTTTCTATTTATTGTTAACTGAAATTACCTTGTTTATTAATTTGTTGAATGGGTTATCATCAGTCCTCTCACCATCCACCACCTTAATGCTGGTCCCATGAAGACTGTAATCTACTGTATCCTCAGTACCTAAAATAATGCCTGACACATGGTAGATGCTCAAAGGATATTTTAATAGATTAATGAATTACTAATGAAGACAGTAAATAGTCTGATGCACATTAAGTGCTCAAAAATGATGAGAGACAATATCTCAACTTCTATAATTCTACAATATTCAACACAAAAACACGGCCTGTTAACAAGCACCTGTGCTCTTAAATCCTTTTTCAGGCCAAATGTATTGGGTTTGCATAGCCATAGTCACTGTCTACTGAGAAGACACTTTCTGATTTTTAAATTCTCTGGCTCTCTGTAGGTGGAGAATTCTGCAGTTATTATTTGGTGTTGATCTAAAATGTTTAACATTTTAGCGTGGCTGAACATTTCAGCCTACAACTCAGTACAACACAGAAAATATGCAAAGAAATCAACATAGATGATGCTTGCTTTATATGTTACATTACCTCTATTCTTTTCAACTTCATTTTATGGATTAAAAAAATCAAAAGACATTAAGTGATCTTAGGGAAAACTTAAACTTCACTGCTCTTAGTTTTCATATCTTGCTTGTTTAGGTCAGAGAATAAACCAACATTGTGCAGTTTTACACATAAGGCTAGCTCTCATGTGCTCATTTGAAACCAGATTCACAGATGAGCACCATATCAAAAATTTCTGATCTGTGTATTCATTCCATCTTTAAATCTGAGAGGCACAATTGCCCACATTTGCAGTATGCCAAAGGTGCATGGTGTTTTCCATTTTGAAAGACAGGAGAGTTCTGGCTTTGAGATCAGCCTTGACCATTAATACATTTCAATAACATTCACCCATTTTAATCCAAAATACTTATTCCTCTTCAGTTATTTTATTTGTGTTTGTTTTTAAATGGCAGCTCCCGGCGTGATTTTCAGAGTAGAATGATTTAAAGTTCATAAAATGTCATCACACATTTCCATTTTCTCTAGAAAATTACCCAGGAAACCAAGATGAAAGACAAACTTAAATCACTTAAACTTTTTATAAAACATGACATAAAATTACTAGAAATTCCAATTTCCAAAGATCTTATATAGTTTTACTCATACCTTTCATTAGTGTAACTTTTATTGTTCAAAAATCCAAAGGATGGCAATTTTAAAAAGTTACTTAAATTGGTTATATAGATTTCTGTGGAGATTATGTGTCTCCCAGTTCAACCAGAGAAAAATTTCTCAATAGTAAACTCTACGTCTATTAAATTATATGATGTCTTTGGTGAGTATGTGCTCAAAATCTTCGCTAGTTTTCAATCTAATTTCCTTATATGAAAAGTAAATGGGGTTACTTACACATGTGATAAAATAGAAAACAATTTTAATTTGAGTTATTTTATATAATAAAAACTGATTTGTTTGCTGGATAAGAAAATTCGATTTCAAAAAGAAACAAAAGAAGATGATATATAAAACATGCTAAGAAATTAGAGATTGGTAATGAAAACAAAAGTTCAGGAGACTTTTTAAGGACATCTGAAAGCAGAGAGCAAGATGTCAGAAAGAATGGTTTTCTAGACATTTGGACTTCAAGGATCAGTAATTGTTTTTTAAGGAAGCATCATAACTTCATAAATATAAAGAAAAACTTTAAAACCAAAAAAAATGAGGAATGATATAATCTCAAAAGAACAGAGCTTTTAATAAATCGAATAAACATAAATTATTCTATTAAAGAAATTACAATTGTTCTTATTTTCCTCATTTACTGGAGTGAGTACAACCTCGTCACAGACAAGCACTAATCCAAACCATTTTTGACATCAGCCTTCTAGAGAACCTCAGGAATGAAGAAGGTGCTTCTGAGATTTGCTTTCCCTGTTTTAAAAATCTCTTTTCAAGAAGTTTCAGGCCTTCTGATCAAACATAAGCGGAAACCTCACTGTGAAACTAATAACCTTAATTTATGCCAAAGTCATATCAAAGAACAAATATCTACTGATGGATTAGTTATCAGAGGGCATACTGAATAGTCTAGTATGTCCCCTTACTCAGGATCTTTTTATGGGTACTCATACCACATGTTAAGACCTGATCCTACCCGTGGTAAAACACTGAGGGCATTAAGGAGTGAGGTGAGGTGTGAACAAATATTTTCTGAACTGCGTATATATTGATCTAGATGATTTTGTTATTTAATCTCATATTAAATCACAAAAATATCATCAGTAGATATTATTAACAATACTGAGATTACAATACACTAACAGATTTCAGGTTCACTGAGGAGAAATTCCCAAAGACAGCCCCACAACTGGAGGGCATCAGAAGTGGAATTAATTGTTTGAATACAATATGATGCCTTAAGCACCCAGCACTGGTAACTTTGTTTTTACCATTACTCACTATCCTCTCCTGTGAGGACTCATATATCTCTTTTCTAGAATAATCATTCTCCTGTCAAAATGTAACCCTAGGCTGCTGACCTTTGCTTTCTCAACAAATCTGATAAACTTCTGCAAATTTACAAACACCTCCCAAAGACTAGCAGACTACTCCTCCCCTTAGAAATCATTTCACGACAGCAATGCCTTTACTGAAAACCATGATGGAGAACAGTGTTACTGTTTGGAGACATCTATTAAGCCTCTTTCACAGGCTTTAGATCTCATTCTCTCTCCCTCTCTCTCTCTCTCTCTCTCTCTCTCTGTCTCTCTCTTTATCACACACACACACACATACACACTGACACACAAGCATCTACACAGTTTTGGTGTCTTGTAAACATCCTTTGAGAAGCAATCCCATATATGGACCTATTTAATTGTGCTGGATTACAGAGTTAGTCCAGGAAAGCCACAGAAGATTAGCAAGAGTTCAGATACCAAACATGTGAATTGATGCGTGCAGAGCTGCAGCTGTACAATGTACCCCTGTCTTCTTAGGGTTGTAGAGACACTGTGAGCATTGTCACCAATCTTTCACAGAGTTTACACAGAAGTATCCATCAAAGAAAATAAAATCAGCACATGACGTGTAAAAAAGCAATACAAATGGTTAGAGACCCCTTCTGACTGTCCAAACTCTCACTAGTCATAGTCCCATGTGTGGACCAAGGACAAGATTCATAAATATAACAAACATCTACTGTATTTCTCAAAGGGTAATACTGCAAGAATATTTTTAAGTCTTGGAATTGTCCACAAGTTCCCAAGAAGGTATATGTGTTTCTCCCCTAATCCCAACACCCCAGTTATGAAGTATTAACTTCCACTTGGTAGTTACTCAGAAACACATATCAAAGACCCTACTTCTCTCATTCCCCATGCCACAGCCAGCCTGGAACCTTCCATATCTTGGCTATTGTGAATAATGTCACAATGAACATGCAATGCAGATATCTCTTTGACCTACTGATTTCATTTCCTTTGGATATATACCCAGAAGTGGGATTGCTGGGTCATATAGTAGTTCTATTTTTTATTTTTTGAGGAACCTCCATATTGTTTTTCATATTGATTGTGCCAATTCATATTCCCACCAGAAATGTACAAAAGTTTCCTTTTGCCACATTATCTCCAACACTTATCGTTGGTCTTTTTCGATTCTCATTAACACTCATTATTGCTGATCTTTTTGGGAATAGCCATTCCAGAGCTATTGTGTGAAAGAAAAATAGTTTTCTGCTAAGTTGTCAATATATTTGGGTAAACTTATAACAGCAGCTTAGACTACGCTACAAATACAAGTCAATTAGCCCAATATTTTTCCCATTAATACACTGGTGACTGGGAGTTCACTCATGATTTGGCTCTCTGTTTGTCTGTTATTGGTGTACAGGAATGCTTGTGATTTTTGCACATTGATTTTGTATCCTGAGACTTTGCTGAAGTTTTTTTATCAGCTTAAGGAGATTTAAAAAAAAAAAAAAAACACTGGTGACTAATTAGAATCACAGGAAAATAAACTGTCAAGACTTTTGCACATGTTATTTCTAATAATAACCCTTTGACATAGGTAGTATTATTATCTTCATTTCATAGATGAGGATTCTGGATCATAGACTGAAATATACAATGATAAGCAATAAAGCTTTAAAAATTAGGAGAATATCTTCAAGACCTAGGACTCAGTGAAGAGTTCTTATACTTGACACCAAAAGCATGATCCGTAAAAGAAAAAAAATGGTAAACTGGACCTCAGCAAAATTAAAATCTTTGCTCTGCAAAATATTCTGTTAAGAGGATGAAAGACATGCTACAACCTGGTAGAAAATATTTGCGAACCACATATCCAGCAAAGAACATGCATCTATAATATATTTTTTAAAAAACTTTCAAAACTTAACAAGAAGAAAACAAAAACCCCAGTTAAAAACTAGGCAAAAAGATCTGAACAGACACTTCACCAAAAAAGATATACATATGGCAAATAAGTACATGAAAAGGTGTTCAACACCCTAACAATCAAGGGAATATAAATTAAAACCATGATAAGATACCACCACACACCTATCAAAATAGCTAAAACAAAAAATAATAATACCAAATGCTGGTAAGCACATAGAGAAACTGTGACATTCATACATTGCTGATAGGAATGTAAAATGGTACAGCTACTCTGAAAAATAACTTGACAATTCCCTTTAAAACTAAAAAAATGGACTTACCATATGTCTCAGCAGTCACACTTTTAGCATTTATCCCAGAAAAATGAAAACCTATTTTTACACAGAAATATATACACAAATATTTGTACCAGCCTTATTTATAATAGCTAAACATTGGAAACCACACAAATATTCCTCACTGGACAAATCATTAAACTGTGATATAGCTAGAGCTATACGATGGAATAATACTCAGAAACAAAAAGAAACTGTGGATCCTCACAACTTGGACTCACTTTAAGGAAGTGATGCTAAGTCAAAAAAAGCCAAAAATGCTTGTATATGGTCAGGCATCGCTTAATGACAGAGATTCATTCTAAGAAATGAGTCCTTAGGCAATTTTGTCATTGTGTAAACATCATGGAGTAAACTTACACAAACTGAGATGGTATAATCTACCACACCTAGCAGTAGGTTATACTATATGGCCATATCTGGGCTATATGGTATAGACTATTGCTCCTAGGCTACAAACCTGTACAACATGTGACTGTACTGAATACTATAGGCAACTGTAACACAATGGTATATATTTGTGTATCTAAACATAGAAAAGGTACAGTAAAAATATAGTATAAAAGATAAAAAATGGCACACCTGTATAGGGCATTTACCATGAATAGAGCTTACCAGACTGGAAGTTGCTCTGGGTGGGTCAGTGAGTGAGTGAAGAATGATGATGAAGGCCTAGTACTGTACACTACTGTAGACTTTATAAACACTGTGCACTTAAGCTGCACTAAATACATAAAAATATTTTTTCTTCAATAATAAATTAATCAGCTTACTTTGATTTTTTTACTTTCCGAACTTTTTACATTTTTTAAATTTTTGACTTTTGTAATAATACTTAGCTTAAAACACAGATACATTGTACAGCTATACAAAAAAATATTTTCTTTTTATCCTTAGTCTATAAGCCTTTTTCTATTTTTAATTTTTTTAATTTTTTAAATGCTTTTATTATAAACTAAGTGAAAAACACACACATTAGCTTAGGCCTACACAGGAGGAGCAGGATCATTAAGATGCCACTAGGCAACAGGAATTTTTCAGCTCCATTATAATCTTATACGACCACCATCATATATGCAGTTAATCGTTGACCAAAACATCATCATACAGCACATGACTGCACTGCAAAATTTCATTTATTTAATGTTAGTGAAATAATTTAATTATACTTGCTAATGACATTGTTGATGAATATAGATGAAGAGCAGATTAGTGATTATCAGGGATTTCATGTATGCTAGGTTTACACACTAACATAGAAATCTGAAAGAATTATTTAACATCAATTGAAGAGAAATTATGTTAGATATTTTCTTTTTTTAATTTTTTATTTTATTATTATTATACTGTAAGTTTTAGGGTACATGTGCACAATGTGCAGGTTAGTTACATATGTATACATGTGCCATGCTTGTGTGCTGCACCCATTAACTCGTCATTTAGCATTAGGTAAATCTCCTAAAGCTGTCCCTCCCCTCACCCCCAACCCCACAACAGTCCCCGAAGTGTGATGTTCCCCTTCCTGTGTCCATGTGTTCTCATTGTTCAATTCCCACCTATGAGTGAGAATATGTGGTGTTTGGTTTTTTGTTCTTGAGACAGTTTACTGAGAATGATGATTTCCAATTTCATCCATGTCCCTACAAAGGACATGAACATCATTTTTTATGGCTGCATAGTATTCCATGGTGTATATGTGCCACATTTTCTTAATCCAGTCTATCATTGTTGGACATTTGGGTTGGCTCCAAGTCTTTGCTATTGTGAATAGTGCCACAATAAACATATGTGTGCATGTGTCTTTATAGCAGCATGATTTATAGTCCTTTGGGTATATACCCAGTAATGGGATGGCTGGGTCAAATGGTATTTCTAGTTCTAGATCCCTGAGGAATCGCTACACTGACTTCCACAAGGGTTGAACTAGTTTACAGTCCCACCAACAGTGTCAAAGTGTTCCTACTTCTCCACATCCTCTCCAGCACCTGTTGTTTCCTGACTTTTTAATGATTGCCATTCTAACTGGTGTGAGATGGTATCTCATTGTGGTTTTGATTTGCATTTCTCTGACGGCCATTGATGGTGAGCATTTTTTCATGTGTTTTTTGGCTGCATAAATGTCTTCTTTTGAGAAATGTCTGTTCATGTCCTTTGCCCACTTTTTGATGGGGTTGTTTGTTTTTTCTTGTAAATTTGTTTGAGTTCATTGTAGATTCTGGATATTAGCCCTTTGTCAGATGAGTAGGTTGTGAAAATTTTCTCCCAATTTGTAGGTTGCCTGTTCACTCTGATGGTAGTTTCTTTTGCTGTGCAGAAGCTCTTTAGTTTAATTAGATCCCATTTGTCAATTTTAGACCAATATCCTTGATGGACATTGATGCAAAAATCCTCAATAAAATACTGGCAAACAGAATCCAGCAGCACATCAAAAAGCTTATCCACCATGATCAAGTGGGCTTCATCCCTGGGATGCAAGGCTGGTTCAATATATGCAAATCAATAAATGTAATCCAGCATATAAACAGAACCAAAGACAAAAACCACACGATTATCTCCATAGATGCAGAAAAGGCCTTTGACAAAATTCAACAACCTTTCATGCTAAAAACTCTCAATAAATTAGGTGTTGATGGGACGTATCTCAAAATCATAAGAGCTATCTATGACAAACCCACAGCCAATATCATACTGAATGGGCAAAAATTGGAAGCATTCCCTTTGAAAACTGGCAAAAGACAGGGATGCCCTCTCTCACCACTCCTATTCAACATAGTGTTGGAAGTTCTGGCCAGGGCCATTAGGCAGGAGAAGGAAATAAAGGGTATTCAATTAGGAAAAGAGGAAGTCAAATTGTCCCTGTTTGCAGATGACATGATTGTATATCTAGAAAACCCCATCGTCTCAGCCCAAAATCTCCTTAAGCTGATAAGCAACTTCTACAAAGTCTCAGGATACAAAATCAATGTACAAAAATCACAAGCATTCTTATACACCAATAACAGACAAACAGAGAGCCAAATCATGAGTGAATTCCCATTCACAATTGCTTCAAAGAGAATAAAATACCTAGGAATCCAACTTACAAGGGACGTGAAGGACCTCTTCAAGGAGAACTACAAACCATTGCTCAATGAAATAAAAGAGGATACAAACAAATGGAACAATATTCCATGCTCATGGGTAGGAAGAATCAATATCGTGAAAATGGCCATACTGCCTAAGGTAATTTATAGATTCAATGCCATCCCCATCAAGCTACCAATGACTTTCTTCACAGAATTGGAAAAAACTACTTTAAAGTTCATATGGAACCAAAAAAGAGCCTGCATCACCAAGTCAATCCTAAGCCAAAAGAACAAAGCTGGAGGCATCACGCTACCTGACTTCAAACTATACTACAAGGCTACAGTAACCAAAACAGCATGGTACTGGTACCAAAACAGAGATATAGATCAATGAAACAGAACAGAGCCCTCAGAAATAACGCTGCATATCTACAACAATCTGATCTTTGACAAACCTGAGAAAAACAAGCAATGGGGAAAGGACTCCCTATTTAATAAATGGTGCTGGGAAAACTGGCTAGCCATATGTAGAAAGCTGAAACTGGATCCCTTCCTTACACCGTATACAAAAATTAATTCAAGATGGATTAAAGACTTAAACGTTAGACCTAAAACCATAAAAACCCTAGAAGAAAACCTAGGCATTACCATTCAGGACATAGGCATGGGCAAGGACTTCATGTCTAAAACGCCAAAAGCAATGGCAACAAAAGCCAAAACTGACAAATGAGATATTTTCTTTTTGGTTTGTTTTTCATTTGCAATTAAGACAAGACAATAATAGTTGACCAATAAAGTAGGTCCGCAAAAAGTAGTCAAAATTTTGGCAAGACAGCTTTTTATATGTGATATAAAAGTTATCACCTATCTAACTACATTTCTAGTGACATTTTAACATGTTATCCAAATGTTTCCCTATTTAAAGAGAAATTGTTTTAACATGTTGTTAAGTAACGTTATTAACAAGATGTTAGGTAAATTTAGAAGAATGTTAAAGTACTATTACTTACTTAAAGTCTATAGTAGTAAGATTTTATTCCATTCCATGACACCTAAATATTAGTCTAATTTTTCAAGAATGAAGAATAATAACGGCCTCATGAGGTAAATGTCATCTTTGATTATTTGTTTATTACAAATTAGGTAAATACAAAGTATGTGTTTCCTCTGAGGAGAATAGGAAATCATCATAAAGGGGTTATGGGGAGCTGAGGTTCTGGGCCTGTCATGAGAGGGATATAGGTGAGGGTTAGGAGAGTAGACCTGGACTCAGGCTGTCCTGAGGCCAACTCTTCCACTGGCTTGCTATGTGTCCTGGGCCACTGACTTAAGACTTAGTTCCACCCGGGCGCAGTGGCTCACACCTGTAATCCCAGCACTTTAGGAGACCAAGGTGGGTGGATTATGAAGCCAGGTGTTCGAGACCAGCCTATCCAACATGGTGAAATCCTGTCTCTACTAAAAATACAAAAACTAGCCATGCAAGGTGGCACACGCCTGTATTCCCAGCTACTCTGGAGGCTGAGGCAAGAGAATCACTTGAACCCAGGAGGCAGAGGTTGCAGTGAGCTGAGACCGCACCATTGCACTCCAACCTGGGCAACAGAGCAAGACTCCATCTCAAAAAAAAAAAATTAGTTCCTCCAACCGCAAAATGGGAAAATAGCATCTACCTCCGAGATTCGTGGTGATGATCGCAAATGAAGTACTTTACCTGTTTCTTAGAACATGGAACATGTTCTGCCTATTATCTATATCATGATAATCATCAGGCAAGATTACTCAGTTTATCTTAAACTATCAATCAACAGGGATTTGGTTTTCAATTCTGATGTTACATTAAAAAATTTAATTAAAGATGTTTTGTAAAAGTAATGTCCTGAAATATTTAGACTACTGGATCAAAACATCAATAGTTGTCCTATTATTAGTGGTAAGACATCAATACAATCTCAGTAATAAGAAAAATGGCAGCATGCTTCTTCTTTTCAGAATGACAGACAGCTTATTCCTTCTCACAATTATTGATAGATCCAATCTAAAATTGTACCTACAACTTTAAACACAAGGGAAACCAAAAAATGATCCCTCTTTGGGAGGCCAAGGTGGGTAAACCACTTGAGGCCAGGAGTTGAAGACCAGCCTAGCCAACATGGCAAAACTCTGTCTCTACTAAAAATACAAAAATTGGCCAGGCATGATGGTGTACACCTCTAGTCCCAGCTACTCGGGAGGCTGAGGCAGGAGGATCTCTTAAAGCCAAGAGGCAGGGGTTGCAGTGAGCCAAAATTGCACCACTGCACTCCAGCCTGGGTGACAGAGTAAGATTCTGTCTCAAAAAAAAAATAAAATCCCTTTTACTTCTTGAGTATTATAAAAACAAACCCAAACCAAATGCACAAAAGTTCCAGATATTCAGAAGTACTCTGCCCTACCTCATCCATATTGTGTATGGTTGTTATTGCAGGCTGTGATGGAGGAGAAGCTATCCCTCAGCACAGGATTTTGGTAGAATAAGAATAAAAATCTAAGCAAAATATAAATTCCTTCAAAATAAACATGAAAATTTTCAAAGGATAACCCAATTTTTATTGATTTCATAAGCATCTCTGTAATCATAACTGCCAGTGGTAAAGAATTTCAGGATATCTGAAAATATCTAATAGGTACTAAAAACCATTTTTATATTACTTAATTTTCACAAGGGAATTGTAAATATAACCCCTCATTGGGTTTTACTGGGTTATTCTTGAGGCAAAAAATGAGGCCAAATTAATCATCAAACATAGTATGAAAAAAATAGAACTCTCCAGTTCCACTTTCACCTACTCTCAGAAAGTTCCACAGTCTCCCTAATTCTGTCATTGCTCTGTGAACTAGCACTTTGGCTAAGTGACAGGAGACTGCCATTCTCCTCCTGTCACACTCTGGTGATGCTTTTCCAATGCCAAATCTGCAATTCTGCCACCAATGCCATAGCTGCCTACCGATGGCCACACTATAGGGGGTAAGCTGCCAGCAACAAGCATGCCGGCATTTAGTGCTTTGTATATCATACAAAGATTTCACGGAAAATTTTTACTCAGCATGACTGATGAGGTTAAGTTGGAGGTCCATCAGAAGGTAGAGGCAGTTGGCCATGCTCAGGGTCTCTCATTTTCCATGAACAAAAACCATATCTCATCTGTCTCTTCCCTCAGGACAAGTCCCTTCCTGAAAAGCTCTTCATTGTCTCTTGAAAATGGTCTGTGAAAGTGCCAAATCACCAGCTCTCCAGATGTGGCTGAATATCAAGGTGAATTTAATTTAGACTTAGCTTGGGATCCCCGTCATAACAAATCAGATAAAGTGCATGCGCATGCATGTGCACACACACACTCAGACATGTAAAACCCATCCTAGACAGTTCAAACAAGGTTTGAGTACCACTTTCCACATATTAGGATTACAAGGTGCCAAGAACATAGAGTTCCTAATCTTGAGGAGCCTGCAGTCTGCTGGTATCCAAGGTGGTACAGGCAGAAGGATGTAAGCACTCAAGGCTTCCATAAATCTGCTCTCAGATAAGGAATAAAGCACCAAAATCAGATGGCCTTGCATTCCTCTCTGACAATCTCATCAAGTCAGCAAGACAATAAAAATGTGAGGTTACAGTACAATTAAAAAAAATTACTCTGAGCTATTTGAAATCTTAGTAAAACTGAAAAATACAATTTAACCCATAATATTGTTGCCTTTATTTGGGTTGTTAAGATTCTAGGGTTTGGCTAATAGGGCTGCACAAATATATTCACTGATTTACACGTTAATGTTCTGTCAACATGCATGATCTGTAAAAGAAGCATTCCACTTTGCCTAACATCTGTCCTTTTGTGGAAAAAAGGAAAATACTGCCCACTATACCAAGGCCTTTACATTCCTTTGTATCATGTCATCATAGATTAGTAACTAATTCCCCTACTGTGTCCACTAGTTTTACTTTTATAAACAATATTGCAATAAACATCATTAAACTAAATATTTGTATATTTCTTTGCCTCATATAAATGTCTAGAGTAAAATTATCTGGCCAGTAGGTAGGTAAATAATTAAGGTCTCAATACATATTACACTCCAGAAAAATGGTAGCAATTTATAGTCCTATCTGCAGATGAGACTGCATATTTTTTAGAAAAATTCTTAAGTAAAAAAATTAATTAATTATTGGAAGTGTTGCTTTCCTAGGAAAATATCTTACATGCAAGGAATAAAAATGCCAGATGAAGGTAAGAGGCATATAGTATGATACCCCGAACAGAAAAAAAATAGTTGTTGGGTTTAAAATGTATTTGAATCTTTAGTCTTGGTCCATTTTTGGTGCTATAACAAAATATCTGAGGCTGGGTAATTTATAAAGAACAGAAATATACTCCAGGAAGTCCAAGATCAGGGTGCCAGCAGGTTCTGTGTCTGGTAAAGGTTCATTTCTCATTGATGGTGTCTTCTAGGCATCCTCACATGGTGGAAGGGACAGAAGGCAAAAAAGGGAGGAACACTGTGTCCTCACATGGCAGAAGAGCAGAAGAGAATGAACTCATTCCCTCAAGCCCTGTTAGAAGCGCACTACTCTCATCCACTAGGACTCCAACCTCACGGCTTCATCACCTCTTAAAAGCCCCACCTCTTAATACTATCAGTTGATGATTAAATTCCAACATCTGAATGTTGGAGGACACATCCAGACTGTAGCTTCTCTCAAAAAAAGAATAAAGATGTTCCACAGCACCCATCATTTATTGAAACGATTTTCCAACACAAATAGAGCATTGAGAGCAAGCTTTTAAAATAAATTGAGGGACTTCTGGGTCAAGATCACTAATGGAACACACATGTTTATTTCATATTCTTCTCTGGACACTATTAAAATGAGAGTAAAGGAATTTTAAACCATAAACCCACAAAAATAAGAGATCTGGCAGAGAGAAAAATCAGTATGAAAAAGCACATTGTAAATTTCTGGAAGATGAAAAGGAGATAGAGGTAGACGGCCAGACGAAGATGAGCTGCCAAGAAGAGACCTCAGTATAAATGACTTTGCAAACCCTGGAGGGTGCCAGAGTCAAGGAAGACAAATTCCACAAAGGCATGACTGTAAAGAAGGGCTGAAAAGAAGGAGATTCATTGAAAGCCTCTAAAACCAGCTCTTTCTTTTCCTTCCCCACCCCATGCAAAGATGGACCAGCAGGCAGGAGGTCTACAAGCTGCAGGCAAAGGATTGCTGGGCTGAATGAATGAATAAGCAGAAGCAAGTGGCACAACAAAACATGCCAGAATTCCAAGACCGAAAGCTGAGTTCAAGTGGAAAAACAAAATAGGGATGAAAAAAGGTTTTATTTCCCATATATTTCCTTCACATTCTAAATTAATGCCCCACTCTCTGTGATAAGCATATTAATTCATGCTAACATTTTCTTCCTTCAGCCTCCCACTATGACATGATATCCCCAGAGAAATCATAATAGGTTCAGGAAAGCAATCCTATGAGCTCTCTCAACTGCTCCTAAGACGAATGTCATCAAGTTAGTATTTAAAATCACGAGGTGGTCTCTAAATTGCTATGCTCTGACAGCTATAAGGGTACCAGGCCTATTTTGAAGACCAAGCTGGGGGTGGAGGGGGGGCATCTTCCCAGAAGCTACCCATGCAAGAAAATACCCATTAACTGAGAAGAAAATTAATAAAAGGACCCTTGAGAAATTTTTAGGTTATAAATAATAACAAAAGACCAGCAATTGAACTACAAACATCCTCTAACTATTTTTTTAAAAATGATCTCGTTATTTTCATGAAGGTCATGTAGAAAAATAAAGCAAATGATTCTCTAATGTAATTCCATCACTAATACCACAGTCTATTTGTCATTCCCTTAGGGGAGCTGTACTTGGGATAGAACAACTAGATATATAATTGTAATTCTCACAATGAGAACCTAGAAAATATTTCGCCGCACGTACAGTATGCTATATATGTCACTGTGAAAGCACAGCTCGCTTAAAGCCTGCAATCCATCCATCTCCTTTCTGTTATTCGCCATCACACAGAGCTATATCAAAAGATCCATTCAAACAGTGAGTCTCAGACTTACATTATCAGCAGACACTGCTTTAATTAGCAGTGGTTTTCAAAGGGCTGGATGGCTTCAAGAACTTGATTTGAACCATAAAGTAGAAATCTGGATCCTTAACAGTTTCACTTCTCAACTCTCAGCTCCCCTCACTGGGTTCCAATAGATACAGCCCTCATTTTTCTTAATGTAAGAAAGAAAATGAAAATGGTGGCTAGAGTTTGGCAATACTTGTGCGTCCACTTTTCCTCAACCACCAGTGATGCAGAGGGGCTAAAATTAAGGTTGCAAAGGGACTAAGATATCTGTGTCAGGTACGTTGCAGGGAGTGGTAATAATGACAGAAAAAGAATGAATAAGAGAAATCATTTTTAAAATAACATTTAACACACAGATTGTGTGTATATATATATGTGTGTGTGTGTGTATTAATTTTTATTCCAAATGAAAACATAGCATCCACTTTATTTTAGGTTAAGTGTGAGAAAATATAATGCTTTATTTTGGGTATTTCAATATAAACATTAAGGCACTTACATGCTACTTCTTTCATCTATTTCACAATATTTACCCATGATCCAATTCCTGAATCTTTGTTATTTCTCGGTGAAAACATAGAAAAACTATGCAATTTAATTAATCAGTACTGAACTGTGAACTTTCTATTCTAAAAGGAAGGTTTCATCTAATAACAAGGACTTCTATTTTACATTTGATTAGTGATAATATAAAAATAGAAACTATTTCAAGATTCCTAATGTTTGAATAAATAGGCATCATTTGGTATGGAAAGAATTTAATAAATCCACAACCAGAGAGCACTTTTGATAGATGTATAAAATGCTGAAGAGCATAGCAATATTTTCAAATCCAATCCAACCTTTCACTTTGTAGATAAAGAAGCCAAAGATTAAGTGATTTGTCAAAGGCCATACAAGCACAACTTTAACTGTATTACCTACCAGTCTCCTGGAATCAGATCTAACATGCTCCTCACCATACTAGTTGGCACTTAGGGAGAGATAGAAAACCTCTTTGGAATAAGAATCCTTGTCACCATCAACACACACACACACACACACACACACACACACACACAGAAGACACAGGTTCTTCATTTAGATTTTCATAGGTATGTCAATTAAACACCTGTACACACTCGCTTTTTCATTTTTCCAGTCTCTCCTCATTTTGCCATTATGCACATTAGGACTTTAACTCTCACTGCTTAGCAATTTCCCAATGATCCTCATGGTCCACCACTATCATAGCATATTTGCTTTCTCTCTCTTTTTAAAATTTCATGCTATAGATTCTTCTGCAATTTTTAAATTTTTGTTATTGGCTCAAAGGAGAAAAGGCCAGAAAGAAGTTAAGATGGAATTCTTTCCTATTCAAAAGAGATTTAAGTTTTTCAACTACTTAGTTTTTCACTTGAGTCTGCCAAATGATCAGGATTCATGGTTTCTATTTACTACTATACTACACCTGGGGTAAGACCAGAATTTTTTAATTACTCATAATGCTGAAGGGTTGTCTCAGTTATTTGGAGAACGTTATCTTAATCATCAAATCTCTAATAACTGGTGCAGAGAGATCAATCATATAATCCTCTTATTGACATCTCAGAAATGTCTTACGTCCCTAAGAAAGGGAAAAATTAATTAATTTTACTAAAAATTCAGGAGTGACACAGTGTTCAGAAACTCAAAGAATCCTGGTTCTGAATTCCCTCCAATTGCCTTCCAGTTGAGGGATGCTTACTGAGAAACTTAACATGAAATTTTGGTCTCTACCACCCATCTGTTTTATGAAAATAATTATTTCCACAGGGTATTTTAGATGTCAACTCTGGATGCCATCTCTGGAGAAAAGTGGATAATAAATTTAAAATATACCAATGATGAATGGGCCATCGTGGGCAATGTGCCAAGTGGAGACATAGAATGCACAGTAGGCAACACAAATACCTTAGGGAGGGCAGCTGCAGCCTTAAAGATGCTGAAGTGCCTACCATGGCCCATGACAATGTCACCGATAAAATCAAACATGAGCCGGCAGCTTAGGGGAGTTAAGGTATGGGGGCAAAGCAACTCACATTCTCTACCATCAAAATTGTCCCTTAGACAAAATGGACATCTAAGGCAACTTTATCAGTTGAATCCAAAACACAGCAAGAGTCATTGCTACTCTATGAGTAGCAGAGACATGGAAGGAGGTTTCCAAAATAAATGATGTAATGCCAAAAAAATAAAATATCATTGTTTGCATGTTTTTATCTTTCTTTCCTTCATTTAGGTCATCATCAAAATTAGTTTATTAAGAATGAATGCAACCAATTGTGGTATAAAGATACATACATCCAGTACCTTACTGACAGAGATTTCCTACTTATTAAATTTAATTTGCATTTATTACTTATTTTATTATGTGAAGTTGCCTTGTAAGGAATAACATATAGATCAGAAGCAACATTCAAGCCATACTGAAAGTAATATCTAGATAACACATCAGAAACATTGGCAGAATAGATGACTTGTTTTGGGGAATATCAGGGCCTTCTGAGTGAGTGCCTGTTACCAATGACTCTAGTTAGACACAATTAGAAAGAGAAATAAATATATAAGTAGATATTATGGCAGAATAAAACATGTGACAGGCCAGGCGCAGTGGCTCATGCCTGTAATTCTAGCACTTTGGGAGGCCGAGGCGGGCAGAGTGCCTGAGCCCAGGAATTCGAGACTAGCCTGGGCCACACAGTGAAACCCTGTCTCTACTAAAATACAAAAAAAAAAAAAAGTAGCTGGGCGTGGCAGCATGTGCCTGTGGTCCCAGCTACTCGGGAGACTGAGGCAGGATAATTGCTTGAACCCGGGAGGCAGAGGTTGCAGTGAGCCGAGATCACGCCACTACACTCCAGCCTGGGCGACAGAGTGAGACTCCATTTCCAAAAATAATGATAATAATAATAATAATCATCATCATCATCATTATCATAATCATGTTACCATGTTACAGCATAAAATGCTTTACAATCATTCCCGTTGTTAAGACATTCTGAAGAATAATTATAGACTTGCTACCACAGGTCCATGTGAGAAATTGAGGTGTCAATGGTCTGTACACTTAGAATGTTTCTGAGTGGCTAAAACCTATCATTATTATATCATAATGTACTTAAAAATAATCAAAGCATAATAATTGCCTTGAGGGCTAGGACTTTCTTTATCCTGTATGTTCAGATGGCTGCAGAGTACTGCAGCCCTTAGTATTCTGTCTTATTCAAAATAAGTGTCTAGGGATGTATACTGATTTGAAAGTCTGTTTTGTTTTTTCTGAGTACATTGCCATCCAATAGGCACTAGGTTGCATGTCTGAAGACGCTCACCAACAACACTCAAACCTGTCGTCAGATAATGATATGAGGAATTAGAACCAAGCACGAATCTCATGTTTTTTGTTTGTTAACAGATTTCTTCTTAGAAAGTAATTAATTTTATTTGTATTAATGAAGCTATGAATTAATAAATAATTTAGGCTGGGCATGGTGGCTCACACCTGTAATCCCAACACTTTGGGAGGCTAAAGTGGGTGAATTACCTGAGGTCAGGAGTTCAAAACTAGCCTGACCAATATGGTGAAACCGCATCTCTACTAAAAATACAAAATTAGCAGGGCGTGGTGGCACATGCCTGTAATCCCAGCTGCTGGGAAGGCTGAAGCAGCAGAATCGCTTGAACCCAGGAGGCGGAGGTTGCAGTGAGCCGAGATCGCACCATTGCACTCCAGCGTGGGCAACAAGAGTGAAACTCGAATTCAAAATAAATAAATTATTTAATTAACTTTATTTAAAGAGCTATCCTTCACTGAATTACCACAGAATTCTAAAATTCTGTGTAGTTTTACATTTTAACAAGTTTTTTTTTTTCATTTCTTTTCTCTTTTGCTGTATTTAAAAATAAGTAGTATGGGCCAGGCACAGTAGCTTTCGCCTGTAATCCCAGCACTTTGGGAGGCCAAGGCGGGTGGATCACCTGAGGTCAGGAATTTGAGACCAGCTTGGCTAACGTGGAGAAACCCAGTCTCTACTAAAAATACAAAAATTAGCCAGGCGTGGTGGTGCACGCCTGTAGTCCCAGCTACTCGGGAGGCTGAGGCAGGAGAATCGCTTGAACTTGGGAGGCGGAGCTTGCAGTGAGCCGAGATCGCGCCACTGCACTCCAGCCTGGGTGACAAGAGTGAAACTCAGTCTCAAAAAATAAATTAATTAATTAAATAAAAAATAGATAAGTGGTATGAACTCTTTTTTCTGAAATCAAGAAGAATGTTATTATGAGATCATAAGTAAATTTACATATCATTGGATAACTCTTTCGCTCTCAAATTCAAAATAAATCAAAATTTTAAATATAAAAAGTAAAATTTAAATTATTTAAAATATAATTGTTCAGCTCCTTATATTAGATATATCCTGTTAAAGAAAACTAATGTCAGATGACCTGTTTTCTTTCTCAATCTCAAAGAGTTGCTTTTTTACTCAAGGTAGCAATATTTATGACATTTAGAAACTGACCACTGTGTTGATTTGATTGTACCAAGTCTCAATATAAAATAAGTTGAATCATATACTCTTCTTGTTATCATTATTATTAATTTTTTATTTTTATTTTTTTTTGAGACGGAGTCTTGCTCTGTCGCCCAGGCTGGAGTGCAGTGGCGCAATCTCGGCTCACTGCAAGCTCTGCCTCCCAGGTTCACGCCAGTCTCCTGCCTCAGCCTCCCGAGCAGCTGGGACTACAGGTGCCTGCCGCCACGCCCAGCTAATTTTTTGTATTTTTAGTAGAGATGGGGTTTCGCCATGTTAGCCAGGACAGTCTCGATCTCCTGACCTCGTGATCCGCCCACCTCGGCCTCCCAAAGTGTTGGGATTACAGGCGTGAGCCACCACGCCCGGTCATTATCATTATTTTTGTAATATTATTGAACATTCATTATTTGAGAAGATAAAATTGTCTCGAGACATATTTTGTTAATACAAGAGAAATTATTAAATTTATGCATGAGATATGTTTCTTCTTATAATCTCTTAGAGAAAGAAACCATTATTTATCAGAATGCCCTGAGGTACATGATCATTTTACTATAGTAATATATGATTTTTTTTTCCTTTTCATTATGAAATTTCAGTAGAAGGTAAATATAAGGAAAATTCTTTGTTGATGCATTTATAGTCTAAAAGACATTTGGAAAATAGTCAAGATTTGTTGTCTTAGTTTTACTTATTTATTAAACATAATACATAGAAACTAGTACCTATTTCTTAAAACTATTCCAGAAGTAACTTCATGTTATAAATACAAATATACCCAGCTTGAAAGTATTGCTTTGTCTATCATTATTCCAAAAATGCATCTCAAAAATAAAATCAGACTACAAATTCATATGCTAACACGTCATTTCCTAAGGTATGTTGCAGAGAACACTACTGGTTCCTCAGAATATTCACTGTTATTACACACACATTAAAATGTATTACACTGGTAGATGAGTTTAGGAAACACCGGATTAACCTCCAGAGTGCCTCACAGTCTTTAGTATGTTACAATACAAATATGAGTCTCCAAGGGGAAATGTGTTGTATAGTGCATTTCCTGCTCAGTGTTTTCTGAATATTCTTGAACACAGACCGGAACCACATTTTGTGAAGCACTGTGGAAAATCAGAATTCCCAGGAACAGAGTTTAGAAAATACATGATAGGAAAAACAAAAGATCCATTCAGCCTCAACAGCAATTATGGTGGAACTAACCAAATTGAAACATATTGTTACAAAATACTTTCCTCCTTTCTTCCACCTCTCTACCACTTCCCACAAAAATTAGCTTTATTGTCATCTAATTTAGCAGAATCAGTGACTAAGATATTCCACGATTTAATAGATGGTTTCCAAAGGCGTGGAAATGTCCTAAGTCCATGTTAATTGATTTTTCTTCTCATATTTGAAATATTGGAATGACATCAACCAAATTATGAGAAATTTCACTTGGCATTGGTAGATTTAAGAAATTTTGAAGAATTTGATATCATTCCTTTATTTCTGATTATTTATTGATTAATAGATGTAAAAGAGGCACCTTGAATTGGTTAAGTACCTAGCAATCTTTTAATCAGCAAACAGCAATAAACTCAGGGCAAAATCAATACTTAAAAGTAGCAATTCACTCACCCAGGGTAAGATAAGATTTATATTGGATGTGTAGCAAAGAATCTTGTTTTACTTGTGTCTTGTCTTTGTCTTATTTTGTCTTGTTTTATCTTTGTGCAGAATAAACTGATGAATTTTTAAATTCTGCAGACTGGTGACTTACTTATTTACTATAGATCTTACCTTAGAAATTTTTTCAAATAAACCCAGTAATGCATATTGCTTAAGTGTGTGACACATACTATAACACTGTTCATAATAAAGATCCTTATGAGAGATACAGCTTTAATTTTAAACAAATGTATAACACAATATTATAATGTACACATATTGAAATATTTTAATGGAAAAAATATTTTCTTCTTTTAAAAACCAGACTTTTATGAACTTTACTATTTATAATAAATAAATTGAATAAATTTCAGAAAATAGTGAACTCCACAAAAATACATTTTTCAACTGTCTTCAGCAACATAGCCGGTCATACTGTGTTACATTGGTATTAACATGAAACATAATGCTCGATGAACTGAAGTTTTTGGATATTCATTTACATAAACAGCCAAAATAACTTTTATTGGAAACCCTCAAAGATATACATTTTCCAACTCTCTTAAATAGAAAATACTAAGCATAGGCAAAACTTTTCTTGATACAGTGTCATCAAAACTCCTGTATCTGAAAGGTGCCAGGTTCCTTAGCTCTATTTGCTTGTACACTTAATTACCCCAGACACTGGGCTTTCATGTGTTCCCGCCACCCCCAAAACAGCCTCTCTTCTCAGTGCAGGTGAATGTTCGTATGCCTCTGATGTGCCGCCATATTTCCCTGCAATCTTTGGAAGTCAATCTGAGGCTAGCCCTAGGCCTCTGCTACAGAGTAATGTTCATGAGTTTTGTGACAGCTGCTTCCTCTAAGGAAAGATTTTTGCTCACTTCTAGATTTATAGCTGTATTCAAGGTAGAGTCAGGCATGCACAATATCTGACTTTCCAGAAAGTGAAATGCTAATACATCGAATCACTTCAAATAAGAAGAGTCCATCTTCACTTTGTACACTAGCCCCATGTCCTCTATGTTTACTTGCAAAACTGCCTGTAAAAGACTGCCAGGAAGCTCAGGGTCAAATTTCACACTAATTCATAGCAACCATTTATTCATGTATTTAGTTACTCCCTATCTGGTTCCATAAAGGTTTTATGACCACTAATCCTTTATGCTTACCATATCTGGGTTTTCTTTTTACTTTTAAATGCATTTTAACTTTTTTCTTTCCACATTAGTAAACTTTGGGCACGTGCTTTTTAAGTGAATCAGGCCAAAAACAGTTTAAAAATAGGCTTAGGCTAGGGACTTCACATACATTATAGTTTTTATTCTTCACAAAAGCCTTCAGATTAGTTATTACTGTTCCCTATCTTACACATGAATTAACTGAGACTCAGAAAGATTAAACAAAACCCATGGTCTTATATTTGGTAGTTGTGGGCAAGAATTTTCACCAAGCCCTTTCTGATTCAAAATCCCTGGTTAGCTCTACAAGGACACATGGCCTTTCCAAATAGTCAAAAAGCAAAATACTCTGTGGCCATTACATGTCTGTACAATCACCTAGGGCAGAGGTCCAAAGTGGGTACTGAAAATGATGACCTGATTCCTTTAAGAAAAGGTTGTATATTTTATTAAATATATTACTTTAAGACCTTGAGATTCTAATACACTTCAGGAGTTTTCAACCCAGTATAGTTCTTTTTTCCATTTTTCTAGTTTTAATATCTTTAATAGTCCATAAACCTCAACTTTATACATCTAGAACAATGTATTCCTATGAATTTGGTCTTATTATGGGCTATATTATCTTACTTTTTGTTATTTATGCTGATATTAAAATTAGTTATGACCTGTTCCAATGTTAACTCTATAGCCACAGTAAATTTACAAACATAATTAGTGACCTGTGCTCATCAGATGAGCCATGGACAGCACATTTAACTCAAGGTTATAGTCTATTTTGTATTTGAGCAAATATAAGTGACCATATTAATCATTGACATTTAATTGCTTAGTATCGAGGCAAAATTACTTTTATAACTTCTACGGCAAAAAACTTTATCCTTATACCAGAAGTTCATTAAACTTAATAAAACATTAATCTATTCTATAATACTTATTTTTCTTGGCACATATTACTGGTATCTCTGAGAAAAAATGGACTTTGAACACTTGCTAAGCTTCACATACGTAAATAAAACAATTTTCCAGTGCTGAGGCAATCACAATGAGAGGTCAAAATAAATGGATTCTAGTTTTTAAAATGAAGGTAAACCACATCATTTAACTAAATCAAATTTGCCCTCATTTGTGCAATGGCATTTTATATATAACTTTATTACATTATTTTCAGGAAAGCCCATGGAACTCATTAATTTTAAAGTTATCGACCAGCAAAACATGGAAACAGAGGCCGGCTAGCACAACTTTTCCAATCTATGACAGTTGCTCTACTACCCTGTCAATTTCATTATAAATCTGTGTGTGCTAAATCTCATGTCTTACCGTCAGTTTCTCCTCTAAATTCTTGTTTAATAAGCTTCTTTTTTCATGCTTTTCAAGTTCCATGTTGAAAGAGAATGAAAAGGAGAGAAAGACTGAGAGACACAGAGGTTCAGATTCTGTCTAGAAAATGATTCGACGTGCTTACATGTTAGATATTGCAGGACATTCCAAGTTGTGAGAGCCTAGGACACTATCAGAGAGCCCTAGCGATAATTTCTGGTTAGCTAGTGTTTCCATTTATAGATGTTCAAACCCTATAAACAGAGCACTGAAGAGAAGTCAGGCAGCTGGCCTTAGATAATGATAAATGTCCCTAGATATAAAAGCAAACTCTTCAGCAGAATGTTCCAACAGGTTAGGCTCCCTGAACCAATACAGATGTATGTGACAAAAATCCACGATCAAAGAATTCATTAATAGCTGTTGCAACAGAATAAAATATACTTTAGAATATAGACCTAATAAATCAGTTAAAAGGAACAAATGTGATAGTCAGATAGCAAATAAAATCAGCGGATCTAGCGCTTCCAAATTCCAATTTGCATCCTAGTGGTGTAGATATGTATGTATTACTTTGTAGATTTTTTAAAATGTTGCTTAAAAAGGAAGAGCAAAAGTATAACAAATTAAAACTATAAAGACATGCAAACATATATTCAAGGGGTGTTGTCAACTTTATTCATGCAGAGTTGACAAAATGATGTTTAAAAATACCATGAAATAAAAGTGTTTTCCTTCACAAAAATGGATTTTGTTCTTCATTATCCTGGCTTTTTCACTGGGAGCAAAGTTATGATATAGAAGATAAATCTCATTTTTTCAGTGGAACAAGTACTTTCAGATTTCTTTAGAAAATGTTACATGCCTTAAAGAAAATTAATTGGGCAACTTAATGGTAAATAGTTCTCCCTGTGTTTTGCAGCAAAACAAAATATGTGGATGGTAATAGAAGAATATAAACTGATTTCAGAGTAAACTAAGACTGCTCTCTGTGGTGATTTAATACCTCAGCCTGTTTAAAACATCCTTTCAACACCTGTTTTTTGGTTTTGGTTTTGTTTTGTTTTGTTTTGTTTTGTCTACTTTAACTCAAATTCCCTATCAGCTTTTCCTTCATAAGAAAACATTTCAGAAAATGTGTTGTGGAGCTCTGTCCTTTCGAACGATTGCAGTCAATCCTCTGTTGTCAGGCAGGGTTGCTCCAGAATTTATTCTGCATCATGATGGAAGGTTTGAAGACTTCAGAAGTGAAACACTGAGTAGGCAATAAACCTATCGTTCACGATGATAAATTCAGAAACACTATATTAGATTCATGGGCAAAATGGGCTTCCCCTTTTGACTCAAATGTAAATTCCAGAAAAGAAATTATTTATGCTGGTTATTGTTCTAACAAGTTGGAAAACAAAAATCTTAAAGATTGATTAACATGCAAGATTGGTATGTGTCAAAAGCAAGGCAATTGTTAAAATCTTAAGTAAACGAACTTCCTAAACCTCTCTAGAAAAAAAAAAAAAAGAATCATGCTGTGGCTGCAAAAGGAAACTCAATTCGTGCTCAGCATGTGAGTTTAATGCCTGAAGACTAAATCCAGGATCCGGTTAGGAGGAAAAGGAATGGTGTGTGTGATGCAGAGTTGGTTGGCAGATGAGAATATGGTAGTGATTTGGAAGAGATGTGGGAGACATGAAAAGTTTTAGTTACACAAACATGTGCTGAGTGCTTACAATAGATAAAGACTATCCTAGGGGCAGGTAGGTTTTTTAAATAAAATAATTGAAAATAATAATACAATTTACAAATACAATCCCTGGATTTTGGCCCTCAACAAACTCACAACCCAGGTGCGACTGGATAGTAGCAGGATAATAACCCTCATGTAGCACAGTTCCTTGGCATACTCATCGTGCGCTAGGTACCGCTTTAAGGCTTTCCAAATGTTATTTCAATTCCCTTTTAAAATCAGTCTAGAGGGTAGATATTATTATCTTTCCCATTGTTATGGGCTAAATTTGTGCCTCCGAAATTCATATATTGAAGTTCTCATCCCCCAATACCCTAGAATGTGACTGTATGTAAAGAATGTTCTTGAAAGAGGTAATTTAGGTTAAATGAAGGCATTAGGTTGGGCCCTAATCCATTATGAGTGGTTCCTTCTAAGAAGAAATTAGAACACAGGCACTCACAGAGGGAAGGCTCTGTGAAGACTCACTGAGAAGATGGCCATCTATAGGTCAAAGAGAGCAGCCTTAGAAAAAACCAACCCTGGTGCTGCAGGGTAAGCAGCAGTTACCGTGAGAAGAGTTTGGTGGGCGATCTCACACCATCTTGCTGGCACAGCCTACCAAAAAGCCAGAAGACAGAACTTAAGCTGACTATGAATCTGTGAACAAATGCATGGACGGCATTTGTAAAATAAATGAAGAATATCTGAAGAGAATGATCCCAACAGCCCCTCTGTCTCATTGATATCATCAGTTGTTTGATTTTATGGATGATCTGGCAGACCTCAGCTGCCTGGTTTAGCGAGCTAATACCCAGACATGCCAGCCTTACAACAAAGATAGGATTAAAGAGAAGTTCTATATGCTCCTGAGTCAGCAGGCTCAACATACCAGGATGTAATTGAGTTGGGAGCACTAGGGGAATGAGGGGGGGCTTCACAGGTGTGTACAAAGAACGAGCTGTAATGGAAGTTTAGGATTACAGTGTTCCTGTTTCCATTTTGTTACACTCTAGCTAGGATTGAATGTATTAGATAAATGTGAGGGTCTTGTTCAACCTGAAGCTCCTGTTGGCTCCCTTTTTACTTTTACTTTTTTCTTTTTTTATTTAAACATTTTTTGTGATGATTTAGATGGAAGTTGTTCTTGGTCAGTTAACGTTGGCCCCAATCCTTCAAACTGTCCATGACATTTGCTGTACTAAATAGTCGTCACAACAAAGTTAGAGGCGGAAAAATTTTTTTTAATAAAAAATAAATTTACAAATATTTATAAAAGGAAGAAACCAACTGTGCTGACACTTTGATTTCAATCATCAATCCTCCAGAACTTTGAGGAAACAAACCTCTGTTGTTTAAACCACCCAGTCTGTGGTATTTGGTAGGACAGGCAAATCAAACTAATATGCCCATTTCGGAGTTGAAAAAGCAAGACAGAGTTACACAACTAATAAGCAGCCATCAAGGCCCCTCGCCTAAGCTCCTCTCCAGCCGCTATGCACTTTAGCTTCTCCTCTGAACAAATCACTTCATTACAGGTGTAACAGGAGACTGGGTAAATAGCACCAGCACTGTGTGGAGAATGCTCTCTCTTCCATGCCTTTTCAGAGATATGTTTGAATATATTTTAGATACGATTGAGGCACAGAAGCTTTCTTTAGATGAAATTATGCCCAGGTAAAAGCTAACTCTCATCTACTTGCTGGTCAAACAGAAAAGAGATTGAGCCACTCTGGTCTCCTTTCCGTTTGTCAGTCACAACAAACATGTTCCTTGCTTGGGAGCTGTCTTCCTGGAGTGCTCTCCCCCCTCCAGATAGTCACGTAGCTCTCTTCTCACTTCATCCAGGCCTTCCCCATCACAAACAGCAAACCCATCACTCTTTGTTCACTCACTTGCTGTTTTCCCTGTCCCCTAAATAGAGGGATGATACCAACCACATGTGTTGTTACAAAAATTAAGTGTGGTAAATTTTGTGTGTAAGGAACTTAACAGAATGTCTGGCAACAAGCGGGTTCTCAGTAAAAGCGTGTGACATTATTTCCCTGGTCGACATGACATTTATGTAGGAAAAAGGTGACTTCAAAGATACTATCCAAACCCTAATAAGTGTGGCAAAAAAATTAACTAGACCAGGGATCCCCAACCCCTGGGCCATGAACCAGTATTTTGTGGCCTGCTAGGAAATGGGCTGCACAGCAGGAGGTGAGTGGCAGCTGAGAGAGCATTACCACCTGAGCTCCACCACCTGTCAGATCAGCAGCAGCATTAGATTCTCATCAGAGCGTGAATCTTATTGTGAACTGCGCATGTAAGGAATCCAGGTTTCATGCTCCTTATGAGAATCTAACGAATGCCTGATGATCTGAGGTGGCACAGTTTCATCCCAAAACCATCCCCCACCCCTAGCCCCATCTGTGGAAAAATTGTCTTCTGGGAAACCAAAAAGGTTGGAAACCACTGAAATAGAAAATAAGAGCAAATATTTGCAAGTTATTTATCTGATAAAAGATTTGTATCCAAGATACATAAAGAAGTCTTGCAACTCAACAATAAAAAGACAAATAACCCAATGTAAAAAAATGGACAAAGGATTTGAATAGACATTTCTCTAAAGAAAACAAATGGCCAACAAGCACATGGAAAGATGTTCAACATCATAGTGATTAGGAAGCACAAAACAAAACCAGGAAATAACACTTCACACCTATTAGGATGGCTAAAATAAAACACAAACAATAACAAGCATTGGCAAGGATGTGAGGAAATTGAAACCCTCTTATATTACTCCTGAAATCATAAAGGGGCACAGCCACTTTAGACAACAGTGTGTCAATTCCTCAAAATGCTATACATAGAATTACAATATTACCCCACAATTCCACTGCTAGGTATATACACAAGAGAAGTGACAACATGTGTCCACACAAAACTTCTACCCAAATGTTCATGACAGCATTATTTGTAATTGTCGAAAAGTGGAAAAAACACAAATATCTGTCAGTATATGGATGGTAAAACAGATGTGGTATATCCATACAGGGAAAATTATTCAGCAATAAAAAGGAATTAAGTATTAATACGTGCAAGAACATGGATGAACCTTGAAAATACAATAAGTGAAAGAAGCCAGTCACGAAAGACCACCTATTACATGATTTATTTACATAAAATGTCCAGAATAGGCAAATTCATGGAATGAGAAAGATCATTTGTGGTTTCCAGTGGTAGGAGGGAAGGCAGAACAGGGAGTGACTACTAACGGGAACAGAGTTACTCTTTTGGATGATGAAAACGTTATGAAATTAGACATTGATGATGATTTTGTACAACTTTGAAAATATACTAAAAATCACCAAAGTGTATGTACAGCGTAAAAGGATAAATTTTATAGCATATAAATTATATATATATAATTTATATAAATTATACGTTAAGAAGGCTATTAATTTTTTTAAAAAATTGACAAAGGAAGATTTGTAATTCCTTTTTAAGCTAGTAATTTATTATTTTTCCCAGGAATATACTACTCACATAGGGTCCCTCCAAACAGGAAATTAAAATGTAAACTGCAGTAACCAAGCAAGAATTCCATTCAAAATGGAAACAAATGACCGCTGGCACGTAATATTTGGTTCAAGATATTGCCACCTCAGTTCATTCCTTTGCATTCAATACACCTGCTTCCCAAACAAGTGCCTGATGAATTTGTGCCTGTATTCAAAAACTGGGGAAAGTGGAACTTGCAGCAATTAAAACTGCTTGTTCATCCACTGGATCAGAGATCCAAATGTAAATTAACTTTAATTGTGGTGATTTCCCCTCACCTGCCATTTAAAAAACTTCCTTCTCCACAAAAAAAGCACAGATAGATTCTCTACTGCTGAAACCTCACAAGGTAGACAAGGCACGAATGAAAGAAAACAAATACTGTTTTCTTTCGAAAGAATGACAATCTGCCAAACATGGCGTAGACAATCCAGAATCTTCCCCATTACATGCTCCAAGGATAAATATCTTTTTACTAAGACAGGGGTCCTCTTCTGGGACAATTGATGCTTTTATACAGGTTTCTTATCATTCCACATAGCCCATCCAGAACATGAGTCCGTTATTCCCCCTTGATCAATTCAGAAGCCCATGTAATCTCCACACCCATTTAGTGATGGACCAGGATACTATACTCAGCACATGCTTCAGGTACCCAAGAGCCTAATCCAAATGTAGCTCAGACTCAGCATTGAGCACTGATCTCAAACAGTTAACTTCTGATCTGTGGGTGTTGCTCTTAGTTCAGAGCTTATGCCTTTGTCTCTAGAAAGCTGTGTTCCAATTGGTGGTCACAGCATTGGGGAGGGAGGTGGATGTAGGCAAGCGAGAGAATGGTTCCCAGCTCTTTCTGGTTGTCTCAGCATCCCTTACCTGAATCTATTTATCAGCTTTGGCAGCTGCAAACTCTTAAGGAGCAGCTGTCAACTCTTCTACAGGAAGACTTTTAACCTCCCATCACCACCCTTTTTAAGGCATCCGTGATGGCTTCTGTAGGCAAGCGGTACTGTGTTCTAAAAGTTGTGGTGGGTACTCAGAGCTTGTGAAAAGATAATGTTTATAGAGGAATTTCTTAAAGTTGAATTTGTCACTATATAACAAATATTGTTTGTAAGTTGAAGCTGCCAAGCAGATAAAAAAGCCAACCCCAAAGTATCAGTAGATGATAATTATCATAATGACAGCTAAACAAACTTGTACCTTTGTAATTACTGTTCTTCAGTGAAACATAAACTATTTCTACTGGAATGTAAGTTTTTTAACTTCTTCTGATACTGGTTTTCCCCTTATTTTGGTTCTGGGCCATATTTTTTGAATGACTATAAAAAAGACATTTTAGTCCATCTAAGGGAGAAAACACATTCTTTCTAAAATTATTTCTGAGGTAGAGTATTTTTTGAAGCATTCGAAAATATTTGAATCAAGTGAGAACTGTAAGAACTTTGAAAAGTGTTTTTTTAATTTGTGCACCATCTTAAAAAAAATGCAATTCCTTTATTGGAAACTTATTGAAAAGTAAAATGTGAGGTTTTAAAAAACTACTGCTATTAACATTGATGACAATTTCTACACAGCAATAGTAATTCAGATATAAAACTAAATTCATACCTTCAGAGTTTATAAAACAAACTGGCTAAAATCAGTTGAGAATCAAGTCCAGCATGTTCCATTTTCTCAACTACTATATAATAGCACGTTTTCAAGGGGCTTTCAATATATTTTCTCTTGTGCATGGTTATATCCACAGAGGTACTTGGTTGAACAGGTTTTGTTCTTGCATTTGCAGTCAATATATTTCTAGGCCCTTTCAATGGTTGATACACTTCCTAGTAGTTCCTAGTAGCCACTTTCTGTCTGTCTGTCTGTCTGTCTCTGTCTCTCTCTCTCACACACACACACACACCATTGCTATTTCAGGAGTAAAGACAACAAACCAAGGTGAACTGACAAGATTTTAGGGAAAAGGACTCAGAAGCAGAATTACAATGTGTGTTTCTAACTTTCGAAAGGAGTTCCGGATTTAAGTTTTTCTGGGTCTTTATGACTTAATCAATACAACCAGATTCAACACCTAGCTCACCGCTCCCCTAAACCCAGCAGCTTAACTGTCATGGTTGTGTTGACATGATAAATCATTTTGCCCCCAAAGTAACAGCTTGGTGCCCTTTGAGACAGTGTGCCCAAAATGTACTTTCAGTTTTATCAGTTGAAATTGTAACATGTTCCAAAGCAATCTGCACTTATACAGAAAGAATGCTTACCTTTCTACTGACTTGGAAGCAGTCTGCAGGACAGTAATCCATCAGGGAGGTCAACGGCCACATTCCCAGAACAGCTGACCCTGTCAGTCTTCGGAAAATACTGTTTACTCTGTAACTAATACTGGATACCAGGCACAAGAGGCAGAAACCAAATTTTAAAAAAAGAGTTAGGCATAAACCTCATTCCCACTGGGACCACTTCACAAGAACCGTAGTTGCTAAGTTCCCCCCAAAATATTTCTTTATAAGAATGTCTTAGCAATAGTGGGAATTTTGAGTCAAGTGTTGAAAGTTTTGCAACATATCCAACTATCTAATTTTTAGTGTACTGATGAAAATTCTTTAAGCTTCCCTAAGGACATAAGTGATAACAGAGTAAAATGTTACTGAAAATTGAATTTCTCTTCTATGATGTTGACTGCATTTTTTAAATAAAATTGAAATCCCTTCTGAAGTGAAATGTCCATTACTCCAGAGAAGGAAAGTCGGAATTATGCAATAGATGTCCATGGCAAGGCTGAACAAACTCCACAGTCAGGCAGGACGATTGCCCTGCTTCCCAGCCACCAAAAAATGTCCAGAGAGGGCAGACTTCTGCTGAACCTTCCTCAGTTCCCACAAATTTTCTTCGCTAATTACTCTCAACAGAAGTGAGTTTGTGTTAACCCAAAGGTCACTACTTCGATGTCTAGCCTCTGTGCAAAGGGATCCAACTTTGGGCTATTGCCCATGTGGAAGTCCCATTTAAAGCATGGCCAGGGAAGAGACTCAGAATTTGAAAAGCAAATTATTGCTCATTTACTTGATTATCTGTGGAAAATAATCATCTCAGATTAGCTTTGTCATCCCACCCGGTAAATCATCCCACCTGCCTTCTATAGTGTATTTTTAAAAGAAGGAAGATATCACAATGATTTATTTGCCTTTTGGGATCATTCACATTGTAACTCAGGGTTCCCTAGTAACTTGTAACTGTGGCACACTGAGTTTCTGCTGTTTCAAAAGGTTCCAGGAAGAAGCCCAGCTATAGCAAAACAAAAACCAGGTAAAACCAGAGGTGCCTGAGTTGGAGATGAAGTTTGGTGAACTCTCCCTATTACCATACTGAAAACCCCACCTAGGGAGGAGCTTATTCACCATTTTCTATACCTGCAATGTATGAAGAAGCATGATCAGGACTGTGCCTGCACTGCCTTTACCCCGCCTTTCATACAATGACTCAGCCAACCAGCATAATGAAAGCCCTGCTCTCACCTTCCTTCGGAGAGACACACTGCTTTGGGAACTATCCCCAGTGTTCTCCTTACTTGTTGCAAGTAAGAAAAATCCCCTTGTTAAATCCTCCTTGGTTGTGGTCATTGAGTTAACACCTGCCAAGCGACCAAAACCATCCATTGTGTGGGTCACACCACTACTCTCTTTCATGATTTCCACTAGTTGAGTTGATTGATGTTGGTGATTTCTAAATGAATGCTTATGTAAAAAACAATTTTATTTTAGGACATTATTCGATTATTTTCTATCCAGTTCAATAATTTGATAATTATGGGTCGAGTATGTCAACATCCCTGTGTGGACACTGACAGCTTTCAGGAGTTGAACACACAGTCTACTATCAAGAGTTTAGTTAGAAATGAGCAGAATCGTATACACCACAGCAGGCTGAATGTGCTAAGTGCTGAGTTAGGAATATGAATGATGTGCTTTAAGAGCCAAAGAAAGAAAAGACAATTCTGTCTGGGGACATTGTTCATGATTTCACACAGATGATAGATTTGAGCTGGGCTATCCTAATCCTTGCTGCTAAAAGTGATCTTTGGACATCAACATTTACACCATGTGAGAGCTTGTTAAAAATTAAAAATGTGAATCCCACCCCAGACATACAGAGAAAGAATCTGCACTTTAATAAGGTCTACAGGCTAATCATATGGGCATTCAAGTTTCAGAAACACTGATTTATCTACGTTTAGAATGGCTAGAGATATAGAAAGAAGGACATGTCAGGTGTACACAAAAATAATGAAATCCAGTAGAAATAGAGGATTAATACAGTACCTACGGAGGATTTATGTCTGTCACCTAACAGTAATGGGAAAAAAACACCACAACCACTTATTATGACCCAGTGACTCTGCTAAATGATTGATTTTGCTATCTCATTTTGTGCTCTCAACAATCCCTTGAGCTAGCTGCATCATTTCACAGATGAGAAAGCCAGCACTAACAAGGGTTAAGTAATTTTCCAAGTCTACATAGAGAGAAAAGAGTAGAGCCAGGATTCAAAACTAATATTTACTTCCAAACTAGACCTCTCAGCCGCTACATACTCTAAGCCTTGGATTTTCTCCACCAGGAACAAATCCCAGTCCTTATCAACACTTCCCTAGAGAACAACAAGAGGGCCTGACGCCCACAGGTAGAGCATCTCAGGCAGCCCACACTCTATACCTCCTTCCATCCTTGTTTCTTTCTTAAACTCCTACACCTGATGGAATAAGAAGGGAAGACTGACAATACTGTTTTGGTGACTAAGGTAATTATTTTTTCATTAAAAATAGAACTTTTGGGAGACTCTCTCTTGGGCAACCCCCTTTCTCAGCATGAGGCAGCTTCCTCTCTCTTCTTTTTTTTTTTTTTTTTTGGTCTATTAAACTTTCCGCTCCTAAACTCACCCCCAATAAAATAAAATAAACATTTTATTTTAGTATCAACTAAATTTATATATACCACAGAAATTTTGGAAAACACAAAGAGGTACAAACAGAAAAATTTAAATTATCTGTAAAACCACAACTCAAATATACCACAGTTAACATTAAGACATATTTCCGGCCAGGCGTGGTGACTCACACCTGTAATGCCAGCACTTTGGGAGGCCGAGGCAGGTGGATCATGAGGTCAGGAGATGAAGACCCTCCTGGCCAACATGGTGAAACCCCGTCTCTACTAAAAATACAAAAATTAGCTGGGCATGGTGGTGTGTGCCTGTAGTCCCAGCTACTCAGGAGGCTGAGGCAGGAGAATCACTTGAACCCGGGAGGCAGAGGTTGCAGTGAGCCAAGATCACGCCACTGCACTCCAGCCTGGTGACAGGGCAAGACTCCATTTCAAAAAAAAAAAAAAAAAAGATATATTTCCTTCCAGGCTTTTTTATATATTTTAATATTTTTTATAATTAGTAGTGTACTGTCCATCCTGTTTTGTGACTTTTTTATTAAACAACACATTATGAACAATTTCTTTAGTTATTAATGCTTTTATTCATGAGTATTCCTAATGGTTAGATGGTGGCAATATAATTTTTGTCTGGCCTCACCTAGAGTCAGGGAAGAGAGGCTAGACAATGGCACAAGTGCAGAGAACAGGCTGGATATAACCCACCTTAATGATTGGTTCTTCCCTTTATCATTTTAAAATTGATATTGGTCACATTAAGTTTGTTTACAATAACAAATAACTGCATATTATACACAAATAAAATTATCAAATTTCCCAAAAGTAAGAAAAACGAAATCAGTGAAGCACTGTAATTCTACATCCATGAATAATCTATGCTTCTTACTTGCTATAAACGGTGTGTCAGCAGGAGCTCTTGATAAAATATCTATTGTTTTTTAAAAATACATCAATCATTATGTACACTATAATATTCTAGTAGTAATACATGCTCACTAGAGATGTTTCCAAAAACACCCAAAAGTAAAGCCATCTTATATAGTAATACTTGATTGCAGGAACAGAAACTGACTTGAGAATAAATAATAATAATACTGTATATTATAAAGTGCAAGAATATCTCGTGGTACTCAGCCAGGCTTCATGAAGGCTACAACAAAAAACTGGGAAGTCATCATTAACCAGTTCCTCTGTTAGATCTCATGAACTCTTGTCTTTTTCTTTCTTTGTATATCTGCTTTTGTCTTATTTTCCTGAAAATCTACTTTCTTTGTGCAAGTGGGAGAAGATGCCTGAACCTCCAGTCCAAAATGTTCATGTCTCTCAATCCAAGGCATGCATACAAACTGACTTGTTTTCTCTGAATTTCCAAGTCTAAATTCCCAGAAGAAAAGATGCAATTTGCCCAGCATGAGTCAGGTGTCCATCATGATCCAATCTGCAACGGGTAGTGGGAGGTTAGAAGGGGCGGTAGGTGAGGAAGGGAGGAGGAGACCGGGCAGAGTCACATACTCTCAACACAAGGGAGTTGAGGAGGCATCATTAAAAGGGTCTACTAAAAACTGGGAAAACAAAAACAAACCAAAAATGCAACTAAAAAATGTTAATATTTTCCTGGATTTTATCCCAATCTGTTTTCTATTCTTACATTTAATAATATTTCCTTCTAGGCTTTTCTATATATAGTATATTTTAGTTGTGATAATGATGTTTAAACTTTATACCTTAATATAAGAATTCTTCATATTACTGTAAAGTCTTGAAAAATATTTTAAATCAGCAAAGCACCAATTAGTCAATGTGCAATATTTTGCTAACCATTCCCATTTCATTGGAAACTCAAATTATTTCCCATGATTTCAAATAAATCTGAGATCACCACCTTTTTGTGCAGAAAGCTATTTTTCTATTTTGAGTTACTTCATTAAAACTGACTTCCAGATGCTGAATTTTACCAGAATAAAGATAATGAAAATTGTCCAAATTCTTGATAGATACTGCTAAATTTCTTTCCAGAAGGGTTGCATGAATGTGTCTTTCACATATCCTCATCAGCATAAGACATTATTGTATTTAAAAATTTGCCATAGTTAATAATAATTTATTGTTGAAATAACTGAAAGAGTAGAATCGGAATGTTCTTAACACAAAGAAATAATAAATGTTTAAGGTGTTGGATATTGCAATTACCCTGATTTGATCATTACACATTGTATGCTTGTATCAAAATATCACATGTACCCTATAAATAATAAATATGTGCAACTATTATGTATCCATAAAAATTAAAGATCATCTTTTAAATTGCTATACTGGCAATTTAAGATAGAAGTAACATTTACTGGCTTTTATTTTTTTGAGACAGAGTCTCACTCTGTCACCAGGCTGGAGTGCAATGGTGCAATCTTGGCTCACTGCAACTTCTGCCTCCTGGGCTTAAGCAATTCTCATGCCTCAGCCTCCTGAGTAGCTGGGATTACAAGTGTGTATCCCCACACCTGGCTCATTTTTGTACTTTTAGTAGAGATGGGGTTTCACCATGTTTGCCAGGCTGGTCTTGAACTTCTGGCCTCAGTGATCCACCTGCCTCGGCCTCCTAAAGTGCTAGGATTACAGGCATGAGCCACGGTGCCAGACTTCAATGGCATTGTTAAAGCAACATGAGTATAAACATGGTTTCTTCTATGTAACTGTTGAGGCTTAATCACCACACATTGGCCAATTATCATTAAACCTCCTTTAGCAGCCAGGACTAAACACAACATTCTTCCTTGGTACCACCCTTCATTCATCTGACAAACATTAGTTGACCACCTGTTAGCTGCCAAGCACTGTTTGAAACTCAGAAATAGAAATATATAGATATATGGTCCCTGTTCCTAAAGGTACTGTTACATGAAGGATGGCAGCCCTCATGGGAATAGACACAATAGAGAAGAATAGAGAGGAATCACTGCCTCCCACTCAGGGCTTCCCTGCATAGCCCTGGAACTCCCTCAGTAATACACATCTAACAGGTCCTCAGGTCACCTCTGGTCCTTCAGAAAGTTCCAAGGAATGAGGGAGGGTAGCACTCTGAACACATTTCAACCACAAATCCCAGGCTTACCTAGCACTTCACTTTTCCTGCTTAAATGAAAAAAGAATGCCTAAAAATCTGTTGTAAGAATGGATGAGGCTGGGCGCAGTGGCTCATGCTTGTAATCCTAGCACTTTGGGAGACAGAGGCAGAGGTGGGCGGATCAAATGAGGTCAGGAGTTCAAGACCACTGGCCAACATGATGAAACCCTGCCTCTACTAAAAATACAAAATAATAGCCAGGTGTGTGTGGTGGGCACCTGTAATCCCAGCTACTTGGGAGGCTGAGGCAGGAGACTCGCTTGAACCCAGGAGGCAGAGGTTGCAGTGAACCAGGATCATGCCACTGCACTCCAGCCTGGGTGACAGAGTGAGACTCTGTCTCAAAAAAAAAAAAAAAAGAATGGATGAGACATTCCTTTGGAATTTATTCAAACATATCAAAGTTTTTTAAACCCAACTATAACATCTGGAGCAGACAAAATCTACACTCAGTAGTAGATTCTTATGTTCTCTCTCTCTCTCACCCTCCTTCCCTCCCTCTCACTGACTAGTTTATTAATATAAATGTTGCTCCCAATTTGAGAAGTTCATTGAGGCATAATTTAGAATTAATAAGCTCAGGCAATAGTATACAATTAATGTACTTCCCAAGTTAGGCAGGAGTTTAATGTCACCTCATAAAACCAAGTCTTTGTGATTATCAAAGTGCCAGCTGTGAACTGATCAGGAACACAATGGGAATTTTGTTAATTATCATTACCCAGAGGAAAATAATTAGTTTCTTTGTAGGGAGAATAAAAACAAATGTTGCTATTTTCATTTTAATTTCAACCACTGAGGTTGATAAAACTCAGAATTGGTCTACCAGTTTTGGTCGTCCTATTTCTAAATATTACAAACTCATTAATGCATTAGCAGATTGCATGTTAATCTTCATGTCCATAAATTAATTGGAACACTAGTCATGGATAATTGGTACATTGTTTTTAGGGGGCATAAAATAACCGCCAAACCCCAAGGTAAAAATGGCAACTGAAACACCTTTGGAGAGAATGATGTAATCTAGCTTTCTTAAGACTTCAAAGCTTCATCAAAGTCTTCTTTAACCCATTATCCTTTCCTTTAAGCATGGCAAATTGACTTTCCTTCTCCCCCACACCTTGCAGATAAATCTCAAAATCATCAGATCAGAGTAACAGGGAGGATTTATTGGCCTAACTGAAGAACTTGTGTCCAATTGCAGCCTTCTCTTCTCTAGAGCCATCAAGCATGAGGACCCACTGTCCACTTGGGTTAGGAACCACACTGTCCATAGGGAATGCTACGTTTTGTTTGGGACACAGTATGGTACTTCTGAAATATTGAAGATAGTGCTAGGCCATTTGGGTAGCTCAAAAATGCAATAAGGGCTGGGCACAGTGGCTCACACCCTTAATCTCAGCACTTTGGGAGGCTGAGGCAGGAGGATCTCTTGAGCTCAGGAGTTCAAGATGAGCCTGGGCAACATAGCAAGACCCAGTCTCTAAAAAAAAAAAAAAAATTAAAAAATAAAAAAAAAAAACTAGCCAGGCATGATGGTGTGCACCTACAGTCCTGGGTACTTGGGAGGTGGAAGTAGGAAGATCCCTTGAGCCCAAGGTGTCAGGGCTGCAGTGAGCTATGACTGCACCACTGTAATCCAGCCTATGTGACACAGTGAGACTCTGTCTCTAAAAAAGAAAAACAAGCAAGCTAAAAGATGTTGAATGATTTATTGTTTTTAAATTTTTGGAGCTTTTAGGAAGCCTACAGATTACAAAGTGCAAGCAGACACAAGCATTAAAAAAAAAGAATGTCAGGAATTCTGACCCCAGAGGCAGATAAGCAGTCACGTCCTTTGCCCTAGGACGTAGAACTCAAGCCTAAACCTACAAATCTTGATTTTACAAATCCATCTCATGTCATTTTCATGCCATTAATTAAAGACATTTATGTGTCACTAAACGTCTTTCAACAGATCAGCTTTGCCGCATAGGTCCAAGTAAGAGCTTGGAAGAGAAAAGTGTTTGAGTCCAACGTCTATATTTATGGCTTTTGGCATTTGCTTACATTCTTTGGGCCCAGTTTCCTATCAGAAAAATGCAGATAAGAATAGCAACTTTGCCACAGTACTGTTTGAGGGATGAAGTGTAAAAAACTATCACTATACATCAGTATTCTCTTTATGGAAACTGCTATTCCTCTAATTACTCTATGTTATCAGTAGATGAACAAACCTGAAAAACAAACCAATAGTCAAGTGTCCATGGAGAGAAATTATTGTTGCAATTGAGTGAAACAAGTTAGTGGTGTGATATATGTAATGACTTGCATCACTGCCATTGTGCTGCATACTAATTAGTTATAAATAATCAGCCATAGATATAAATGTCTATAATTAGTATTGCTTTTACAGGAAAGTTCAATTTTTCATTTTTCTTTTCTCATTTTGTCCATTCTCCATATCTGTAATCAGCAACAACATCAGCAGTTTTTCAAAGTACAGCTTCACTATAATCACTCACAGGAACAATCACCCACATTAACAGATAGAGCTCCTTGCCCTTGAACCAAGATGTTCTTACTTCAATGCTAGGTGTTTCAATTCATGGTTCAACCAGGAACCTTCTCCACTGGGGTTTGCAATACTAGAGGCAGTAAAACATCTGGACCATGAGGTCACTTCTTCTCCTTGGGACGCTATGGAGGACTGTTCACAGCATAAAGAAAAAGAGGAAGCAAGTCAATATCTGTGGAGGCACTCCCAGGTATTTGGCATTGCTGGATGCTTTTCAATTTTGTATCTACATCTCCTACCACCCTCATAAGATAACTATGACATTATCCCCCTCTTACATGTAAGCAAGTTATACCTAACAAATGTCAAATAACTTATCTAAGTCCTCAGCTAGAAAGGGCAACACAAGAGTTTGAATTGAGATCTGCTCCACATAAAATCCTAGCCTGCTATATTAGCAAGTGAGTCAGAGCAAAAGCCCTGAACTCAAAAGTATATGGGTGTGTGGCCCAGGAGGGCAGAACCCAGGGAGACAAAGCTCTGAAATCTAGGAAGTGAGAGTTTTGAAAGAGATGAAGAGGATCAAGGATTGATCAACGAAAGGGGAGAGGGGAATTAAGTCAGTTCATGATCACTTTCACTGTAAAAGTTTTGCTCTGGAAAAGGCAATGGATGAGTTCAAGGGTGTATCAGCTGGGCTTTGGTAGTGGAAGCAGAGTCACTATGAGCATTACGGTAAATCCATAAAGGATTTACCATAGGAATTAGAGTTTACAGAATTGTGGGAAGAGCAAGGAAAGGAAAGTTCTGGGAGAGGGAGTTGGAGGATGGAAAAGTCAGGAAGCACTGACTCGGGTTGGCAAGACAATGCTTTCTGAGAGACTTGAGAAGCCAAGCGCAGCCAATCTATGAAGCAGGGCTGTCAGCAGGAGCTCAGGGAGACCTCAGGAGCGCTTTTGCCTTTGGCAGCTACTGCCTCTGTGGGTCTGGAATCAAGCATCTGGTGGTGGGCCTGGGGCCACAGTGGTCAGCAGGTCCTGTACTCTGGATGATGAGAGGACCACCATGTGGAGGACAGTGAGGGTAAACTGGGACCCACCAGGTACCTCTGCATCTATTCATCTTTGTATCTGGTGTGCTTCCAATAGTGTATTTCCACTAAAGTTCCTCTCCTGACTAATGCTACAGGAAACTCCACAGGAAGGGGATTCTCCTAATGTACTTCCAAGCTTAATCAAGCTGTCAATAGGCACAATTTAAGACAAAGAGTGATGCAGGAAAATCAGTTAGGAAGCTATGTTATAGAAGTCCATGCACAATGTGACTAGTAGAGAGAAAAAAAATGATTTAAGAAACAGGAAAAAAAATGCAAGTGGACTTGGCAATGCACTAAACAAATATAAAGAATTTATTTTTAGGGTTAACACTAGCTAAAATTAGAAATATCACAATTGATAGATAAATTATAATTGGCAACAATGATTTACACAAGCATACTAATACTCCAATTCTAGCATTATCAAAGGATTTTAAATCTACATTGGGGAAACTTTTGCCTCTTGCAGTACATTGAACAGAAAAAGCCATTATTAAACTATTTTAAAATTTCCTGTATGAAAATATTTTTTCATATGAAATGCTATCAAAACTTTATAAAAATAAGAAAATTTATTAGAGGTGATACATGATTTTACTCACCTACGACAGGTTTTCTTGTGAGTGTAAAAAAATTATGCCAGATTTCTAGCAGTGAAGATTCTTCTTGTGTTTGGAGGATTGAAGACCTATGACTCCAATAGCCAAAAGAGTAAGATGTTCTTGGAATCCTCGCCTTCCAGAATGTTTGAAGCAATTAAGCAATTTGCTCCTATTTCCTCTAACTACTGAAAAATCAAATATCATAAGAATCGCTGTTGACCCCCAAATCCATCCAACACAACTTATTGAGGCTCCCCTAGCTGACCCACAAAGTAAATAAGCCTTAAAGGATACAAAAGAAAAGGGTCTTCTCTAGCTTTCTTAGGAAACAGAAAAACCAACAGCTTTTCAGGTAAACGCCCTATGAGCATCAAAATCTCTCTCTTCTAAGTGACACCACAGGCATAATGTAAGAATCATTGGATTGAGAGTTTAGATATCCAATGTTTCTTGTTTTGTCTCTGATACTAATTTTAGTTACTTTGTCTCACTGAGAATCTACTTTTTGTCATTAAAATGAGTGAACTAGGCCATATAATCTTTATCTTTTTTTCTTTTTGTTATGTAAATCTTTTTTTTTTTTTTTTTTTTTTTTGAGACAGAGTCTCACTTTGTCACCCAGGCCGGAGTGCAGTGGCTTACTCTCAGCTCACTGCAACCTCCGCCTCCCGTGTTCAAGCAATTCTCCTACCTCAACCTCCCTAGTAGCTGGGATTACAGGCTCCCGCTACCACACCCAGCTAATTATTTTTGTATTTTTAGTAGAGACAGGGTTTTGCCACTAAATCTAATAGTGACAATACAGTAATAGGCTCAATAAATTCCATCCACTCTCTGAGCAAAACATAATGCAGAAAGTTCTTGAAATCTGTCTACTGCTAGTCTGTCTACCAGCCACATCCCTTAAAGTCTCCGTATGGAATTATGTTTTGGTTTAAAGTTGGACAGTTTCCTTTAACCAGTAGTACTTTCTGGTCAGACATTTTATCAAGATCCCAAGACTCCTAACCATAAGCAACATTTCCTTTCATCTGTGGGTCCTCAGTAGTTACCTGCTTTTCTTTCTGAAACACACCCTGTTTTCACCTGAATGCCAGTAATAACCTTCTCAGATAGATATTGGGGGTGACATTATAGACGTTTTCTAATGGAAGTGTCTGAGGGCCAAGGAAATTAAACGGTCAACCAATGCCATTTGGATGTTTGTTAGTATCAAGTCATCATGCCTCCAGACTCATAATCTTATGTTCCTTTTCTTATAATTTGCTGAAGGGATTTTTAGATTATAATGTCTATCGGGGGCAACCATTTTGAGAGTTACAAACATTGTATAAGATAATTAGAAACAAGATTCATAACACAGAGGTGTTTCATTTCTGTTCTCTGAAGCAAGCTATTGGCCAGTGTGAACCCACTGACCACATGGTCAGCTTGCATAAACGAAAACAGAATTATGTCACTACACCTTGTCCAGAACTGCTATTGTGCAAGTTAACTAAATTTATATAGTTCTATGTCCTGCACAGATGCAGGACTTTTCTTCTCGGTCACTTTGCAAGCCGGGGACCCCCAGCTGGCAACTCCTGCCCCGGCCTCGCTCTGCCACACTGGCATGCCCCAGCTTGCCTGTGTCATAGCTTGTACCCCTGTTTGGTGATTCCTGAGCTCTTCTACTGCACCCAAGAAGAATGAGGATACACTGGATATTGAAGGGTGAGGAGGGCAGAGAATATTTTTATTGAGCAATGGAACAGCTCTCAGTGGAACGGGGAAGCAGTGGGTGATTATATAATCCAAAGGTAGGAAAGTCCCCCATGTGGCTGGGTCGCAGGCTTTAAACCTTCCGCTTGAAGGTGGGGTTTCACCGTGTACCCGCTCCTATCTGCCTAGGCATTTGGCTGCCTCCTGTCTCTATCAGCACTAGAGATAGCAAATATAAGTGTCTTCACCAGCCAACCAAGCACTTTTAATTAGTTAGGTTAGCATGTTGTAAAACAACAGAAAATGAAGACTGTAGTGAACCAGATACTACCTACCCTTACTCACCTCCAGCTTACTGTTGCCATATGGGAATGCAGGCCCAGGATTTCCAGATCTTCTCATTTTTCCAGAAAAACTAGTTTCATCTGTGAAATCTCTTGATTGTGAAATGTTGGAAACTGATTCAATTTTTTATTCTGTACAGGTTAAAAAAAGAAAAAAAAAATCCCACTATCCATGCCCGTAGATCAGAGTAGGCCAGCAGATCACCAATATACAGTTTCTACTAAATACTAGTGTTAATACAAGAAAAATATTTGACTTATTGGTTTACAAATTGCAGAACAGTGGAACCAAAACTAAGTTCTAAGGAATTAGCATCAGGTAAAAGTAGAAGGCTATAGCACAATTATCATGGATAGGATGAAGTCCAAAGTCCTGAGTAAAGTATCTGCCTAAATTTCCACCCTTCATGCCTATGATCCAGCCATATGCAATCACTTGTTCTTGAGTAAACCATACACTCTGTCACTTCCAGGCCTTTGCACATGCAGGTCCTCGTGTCTAGATAAACTCCATAGATTCCTCTTGCTTTTATCAATCATCTTATCTTCATGCTCCAAATCACAGGTCAAGTCTCATCTGTTCCAGCTAACAGAGAGCAGCTCCACACCCTATCTGATGCTTCTGCAGTACTAAGCTCTATGCTTTGTGATTCACACAGTACTATTCTTGTCCGTTTTCTTGTATTTCTTCCTGATGAATCCAGAAGTGACTTAAAGGCAAAATCCCTGTTTTATTAGCATTTGTAGTCTCAACTTCTAAAACATTGTATGGAACATAGTTAGTGAACAATATTTCTTAAACGAATATACGTGAAATAATGTAATAAAGATATATTTTTATAACCTTTCAGATGATCAATTTGAAAGGTAAAAATATTATTTCAAGTAGAAAATGAGTAGCATTTCTATTTTCAGGTTACAGAACTTCCTGAGAATCCTTTTTATTTAAAATTATAAACAAAAGGCAGGTCCTTTCCATTTCTTCCTGACTTGAAAGTAGATATGATGGCTGGATTGATGGCAGCCATGTTCTAATCACAAGGAAAAGGCTTAAAAAAGTAACAGAGATGTCAGACCTGACATAGTTAAGTCATTGAGCCAACTCCACCATCCAATAATGTCTGGGGTTCATTTTTGAGAAAAATTAACTTTTTTTTTTTAATTCTAAGCTAAGATACTTTAAAGAGAGGCAGTATCCACTCAAGGAAAAAGCATCATTCTAGGAGGAAAGATTTATTCTGGTAAAGGGAAATAAAAAATAATTATACCATATGTGAATTAATGAAGCTTCTTAAAAGAAAAGGCTGCCCTACATGAATTAAATTATTATTACTTACTATATCTTCCAAACAAATGCACATACATACAAAGTTACTCACTAAATTGAAAGCATACTTTATTTCTGCAGAAAATAAGTAGCATTTAGAAACCAGGGTATTTGTACATAAAGCAAAGAATGGGTTATACAGTACACAAAACAAGAAGGGAAAAATCTATACAATTACATTAACCATTTTTTTCCAGTGGAACTAATGAATGTAAACATCTCCTTGGTTTCTTTCACACCATTGCCTGTGAGGTTTTTTAAAATACACTTAAAGTGAACATTAGGACATTTTTAATATGCCAATGACTTCATTTTATTAATACTGTTTCCAAGTTATTCAATCCCTAACTCAAGTTTCAGTTAGTATTTGCAAATGAAAGACAAACTAAATGGAGTTACATTTTCTTTCTTCTTTTGAAAACAACTTTGTTCAACTGTTAAACCGACTAAGGCACTGGTTTCTATTATTTTTCAATAACAGAAAAATATAAATGGCAAAAATATTAAAGTGTCTTTCTAGCAGAGTCCGCAGGGTGAGTAAAAAGCATTATTCAAAGAGTCTGAATAAGGGAGGACATCGCCACTGGCTCCATCTTCTGTCTCAGAGTCACCTCAGTCTTGAAATACTGGGTCAGTATCCTCAGAAGTCGAAGGACGTGTCAGGATAATCCGAGGTACCTTTGAGATAATCAGAGGTTGTTGACAAATGAGATGCAGGGGTTTTTAAAAGTAAGGAGGCTAGTGGAAATATAAGCCAAATGTCAGGAATTGCCATAGAATATGAGTAATCAAGTCAATGTAGTTACAGACAAAGCTGTGATAAAAGCATGAATAAAACAACATGGCAAATGTTTTAAGCGGCAGAATGAAAAAACGGATGCAATGAATCCAGTTAGGGCTAGTAAGCCAATAAAACAGTGTTAAACACTTTAAGAGTGTCAGTCTAACTTTGATATTTTATTGCCAATATATGACATGTGCATAATCCGTGCATCAGATGATAATAAGTGCTGGGGTTCACCTGTAATTAAAAGGCCTCGTAACAATTTGCATACATTTTGGTACATTGTACAGGGGTCTCAAAGTACTCAATGCCAAAACACTTTTTTCTTTCAAACTATAATCTTTAATAGCTACTAAAGCAAAATGATTTAATCAGAATCTCAAATGCTAACAAATGAGTGTGTTATTTGCAAGCATCATTTAGTAAGGCAGATTTCACCAAAGTGAAACCCTCATTAGTTTTGTATTACGAAATACAGACAAGAACCAGAAAAGGCCAAAGGACAGATATTCAAATCTTTGCCAAAAAGCCTCTTCAAGTTTAGCTATTCTATGGCCGTTACATACTGCTGGGACTCACTGTAAAGAAGAAAAAATCCCTGTCCAGAACGCCAGATTAACGTAACATTTTAAAACTGCAAAGAATGGGAAAATAAGGTCACATTGGGAATGCAGTCCCAGCACATTGAGCTTTTACTATCTCGTAGTAAAATGTGCATATGTATGCTCTCTGTGCCTGGCATTTTATTCATAAAAAAACATGCATAACAGAGATGAGAACCACAATGGACTCTAATCTATGCTCTAAAGGAATAAACATATGAAAACCAATCTGGACGAGAAAATTCAGTGAGTCAGGCTCAGAAAATGAAAGCAAGTGTGTCTTATATTTTCTAACACACAATATGGCCAAATATTTATAGTCAAAGCTTGGTAGAGAGCTCTAGCAATTATTGCTTCCAGCCATTTAGGTCTCTGGTTTTGAAAGAACACTTTAGGATTACTAATTTTCCAGATAGTAGGAGGCAGTGTAGGAGACAATGTTTTCATCATACAATGTGTAATATTAAACTATAACAAATGTACTTATTTAATCTCTCATTTCTAACTTCAGAAAATCAGAGCAGCCTTCCTATTATTGTGGGCTAAATGAGGCTTTATCACAAACGTAAGTCATTTAGAGTCCATAGCTCCTTGAGTGATATGTATAACTAAAAAGACCTGAGAATCACAGACCTAAATCTCATGTCCAGATAATTGAGAATAAAATCTAAAACATGGAGTTGCTAAATGTAGATTTACTTCCAAAAGCCTTAGTGATAAACTTCTAGCTTTTTGAATATGTTTTGTGTATACTAGAAAGCCTGCATTTCCTTTCGTCATCATCAAAATAATTTGACTATTCTCTTTCCCGCGTGTTGCTACACTGTGAACGAGTGTGGGCCGTCCCTTTTCTCTAAGACCATGCTTTTCAAAAAGTGATCTAAAGACCCCTTATACCATCTTCGCTGTGCTACTAGTTAAGCAGCTAAAATATGAAGGCCACACTCCCAACATCTAAATAAAAATGTTAATGATAGAGCTCAGGAATCAGCATTTTTAACAAAGTTTGAGAACTGGTGCTAGGGAATGTGACCACTCTACTATTTTAGTTGTGACACTTAATTCAGATACTCCCATTAGGAGAATATCAAAATCTTTAGATAATATTTAATTTCAAAATTTCTCCTTTCTGAGGGTCCACTTAATATATTAATTCAGAGGGCTTACTTAATTCATCTTTTTATTGTTATATATATTGCCTTAAAAAGGATAGGTCTTAATTATATACAGAATTCAATATATGAGGCTGGGTGTGATGGCTCACGCCTGTAATCCTAGCACTTTGGGAAGTCAAGGCGGGCAGATCTCTTGAGGTCAGGAGTTCGAAATCAGCCTGGCCAACATGATGAAACTCCGTATCTACTAAAAATACAAAAAAAAAAAAAAGAAAGAAATTAGACAGGCGTGGTGGCAGGCACCTGTAATCCCAGCTATTTGGGAGGGTGAGGCATGAGAACTGCTTGAACCTGGGAGGTGGAGGTTGCAGTGAGCCAAGATCACACCATTGCACTCCAGCCTGGGCAACAAGAGTGAGACTCCATCTAAAAAAAAAAAAAAAAATTCAGTATATGATAAAGTTGGTATTGCAAATCACTAAAGCAAGGATTGGCTTTTTATAAGTCATGCTGGACAACTGATTAGCCATTTGAAAAAAGATAAAATTAGATCAATTCTTCACACCATATACAAAAATAAATTCAAAATGGATCAAAGTGTAAAAAATAAAACTATGCAAGTACTAGGGGAAAAAGATGGGTGAATTCCTCTATAAGAAAAGCCTCTTTCTAACTGTGACTAAAAATTAAGATGTAATTGAAGAAATGAGTGATAAACTTAACTAAATGAAAATTAAAATTTTACAAAGAAAAAATATAAGCAAAGTCAAACAACAAAGTACGAGCCAGGATAAAATATTTGCAATATAAGCAATACTGAATATCTCATAGATAACAGATGAATATTCCTAATATAAAAACAAACTTTTACAAATTAAAGGAGAAAAACATCCTATAGACATATGGGCAAAAAATATAAGTAGACAACTCACAAAAAGATATTTTAAAGGTCCTTAAGCATTTGAAAAGATGTTCAACTTCACTGATAATAGTAGACACAAATTAAACTACAATGAGATACAACTTCTCACCCATCCCATTGGGAAAAATTCAAAAGCATCACAATACAGTTCATTGCTGAGGCTGTGAGGAAACAGGCACTTTCATACCTTGCTGTTGAGGATCCAAAATGATACAAACTCCATAGAAGAGGATTGGACAATAGCAACCAAAATTACATATGCATTTGTCCATAAACCCAACAATCTCACTTCTAGGAATTTATTCTAAAGATAGTCTTATAACTGCAAAAATACATATCCAGAAGTTTATTCACTGTGGCAGTGTTTGTAATTGCAAATATTAGAAACTGCCTATATGTCTAATCATAGGACATTGTTGAATAAACTCTAGTACAAATACACAATGGATACTATGCCGTGGTAAACAAGAATGAGAAAGCTCTCTATGGACTAATGTGGAATGATAGTCAAAAGATCTTGTAAAGTGAAAAATCAAAGCACCAGAGACTGTATGTAATACCACTATCTTTGTTTAGGAAAGATGGAAAACTAAGAAAACATACATTTATCTTATATTTACCAAAAATTCACCAGAATGAAAAGCCAGAAACAATTATTAATATGTTGGTTACCTACAAACGGCGAAGGTGATGAGAGTGCCAGGGCTGTAAAAAGGAGGAACACTTTTCTGAGTACATCTTTCTGTAAGTTTTGACTTTTGAAAGCATGTTAATGCTTGACATATTCAAAACAATTAAATCAACAAGGATAGGAAAGGGAGAAACTGAAACAATGAACCCAATTGTATTTCAAATGAATACTATAATTACAATGGAGGGCAAAAAATAACTAATTTGAGTAACTTACAACAGTTTTGACTGCACATCCTACAGCCCTCAGTCTTGGGCAGGGTAGGGAGATGGAAAAACTGGAAACTAGAGATCCTGAACTCTTTTGAGCAGATTTGCATTTTTGTAGATATGGGTGAAGTCATTCTGAAACTACTTTAGGTGTGTTATGAGATTGAGCAAATGCGTAAATCTATCAATTTTAGAAGCCAAGACTCTCACTGTGAAAGAAGGTACATGCAAATATGGAATGGAAGAAGGCAAAAAAGAGGAATTGAAATTGGAAGTATTGGTGTACACTTATGATATCTCAAATATGCACATGTATGTGTATAAACATGTATATGTGCATATAATGTGTATGTATGTGCATTTATATGTATGTACGTAAGAGTGTGTATATGCATGCATATATCTCCTAGCTCTGTTCACTTAAAAAGGTGTAGAAGCAGAGATATTCCAGGAGCAAACAGCACAGCTAGTGCATGGATTTTTATCTCTAACACCATTCCCCACCAAAAGGGGTTCTTAGAGAAGTGGTTCTTAGAGAAGTCGCTGAAAGCAGGGCTGGGGAAGTGTGATGAGCCTGGAACATTTTGTTATATCAGAGGTAAGGATGTGCTCCAAAGAATAATGGACATATGGCACAGGCATACCTAGCCAGCTTGAAAGGACCCCAATTGGCCAAATCTGGGATAATCCAAGCACCGAGCTAAATAAGGATAATAATTATATACCACTTGGGGGAAGGTGGGGTGGGGAAACAGAAATCCATGAGTTCATACAGATAATACACACTGCTATGGTGTGAATATATGTATCCCCCGCAAAATTTATGTGTTGAAACCTAACCTCTAGAGTAATGGTATTCAGAGGTGGGATCTTTGGGAGGTGATTAGGAATTAATGTCCTTATAAAAGGGGCCTGAGGGAGTTTGTTCATTCTTTCCACCATGTGAGGACAGAGAGAAAGCACCATGTAAAAGGAAAGGGCACTTACAAGACACCAAATCTGCTGGTGCCTTGAACTTGAACTTCCCTGTCTCCAGAACTGTGAGTAATAAATTTCTACTATATATAGACTACCCAGTCTAAGGTATTTTGTTATAAGGTATTTTGTTATAGACAGACTAAGACACATTCATCCACACATGAGGAAAAGGCAGGGTCCTTGGTTAGAGTAGAATGTCACATGCTGACTGCCAAACATGGAGGGAGTGCTGAAGTGATCCTCATCATTATGTTGCCATCACAGCAAAGATTGGTTCAGGTAAGAATCCCAATAGATGCTAAATCTGAGGGGAAATTGTAACGAGGAACAGGATATTTGCATGGTCTTAAAGTGTCTCTCCTCAAACTCATTATTTTGCAAGGGAGAAAATAGTAACTATTTACAGTTGGAAAAATAGGACAACACTCCTACTGTGTGAGGAAAACTGGTGTCACCAGGGAGGCGCAGATAGAGATCGTGTGCCTCCAGATGTGGCTGCCTGAGAAGCACATAATATCACATATGCAATATCCTGGCCAGGAATGCTGAACTTAAATGTAATCATGAGGAAACATCAGACAAATTCAAAATACGAAGACTCTTGTTTATAAAAAGTAGGGGGACTCTGTCTTCAAATCTGTCACTGTCACAAAAGGCAAAAAAAAAAAAAAATTTAAAAGGCTGTGGCAATGTTTCAGAGATTAAAGAAACATGACAACTAAGTGCAGTATCTGTCCCTAGACTGGATCCAGTACTGGTGGAAAAAGAAGCTATAACAAACATTGGGCCAATGAGACAATTGAAATACAAATTAAAGTATTAATGTCATATTTACTGAAATTGAGGGCTTCTCTGTGGTTATTTATGAGAATATAACTATATATAAAAAATACTAAACTATTTAGGGATAAAAAATCATGCCACGTAAAACTTATTCTCAAATTCTTTAGTAAAAACAAAATATTTTATGGTATATACACATTATTATACATGTATGTATATATCTGTGTGCAGATATACATTATACACACATATATGCAGATGTGGAGAGAGAAAGAAACAGAACAGAGAGTGCACAAATGATTAGACAAATTGACTAAAATGTTGACAGTAGAAGCTGGGTAAAGTGTTAACTGATGTTCTTTCTACTATTCCTATTCAAGTAACTTCTATACGTTTGCAATTATTTCCAAATAAAAAGTCAAAAATATACACAGGCCTTTGTATTAGTCCGCTTTCACACTGCTATGAAGAATACCTGAGACTGTGTAATTTATAAACTGACTCACAGTTCTGCATGGCTGGGAAGGCCTCAGGAAACTTACAGTCATGGCAGAAGGCAAAGGGGAAGCAAGCAACTTCTTCACAAGGTGACAGGAGAGAGAAAAGAGCAGGGGAAACCACCACTTATAAAACCATCAGATCTCATGAGAACTCACTCACTATCATGAGAACAGCATAGGGGAAACCGCCCCCATGATCCAATCACCCCCGACCTGGTCCCTCCTTTGACACATGGGGATTACAATTCGAGATGAGATTTGTGGTGAGGACACAGAGCCAGACCATATCAGCCTTCAAGAAATGTTTGATGTCTTACCAGTAAATTTCATGATGTATAAAGCATAAAGCAAAAAAAAACAGTGTATGGCAAAATACGTATGTATGCATTTTAAATGCTCATCTCTCAGTTGGCTCACCTAAAGGTAGATAGAATAAACAGAAGGAAGAGATTTAAATATGTTAATTGGATTAGGAGATAAAGGTCAGACTATCAGGAGTAGTAAAATCAAAGTTAACAGAAAGCATTGTCCTACCAAGCTATAGGGAGGAAAAGAGAAAGTACTTATGTCTCAGAAGCATTCATTCAACTCCAGAGGAACAAGTCCACCAGTAAGACTCACCTTTTCAAAGGATTACATTCATACATTCAGTTTTTTCCTTACATTTCAAATTGTTGACAGATAAAACCCAAGATAATGTTGCACCTTTGAGCCCTCGGGTAATCTCTTTTTTAATGTCAGTATTTTACTTCTATGAAGAGAGTCACAAATATCTGATAAACACATTCTAAAGAAGATCATAAATATAGATAGCACTGGGGTCTCTTTACAATTTCTTAATGACTCCTCTGGACATTAGTGTGATACATCAAGAGAAAAATTCAGAGACTAAATTCAAGTTTTATGACAAAATGAGAACATTCTCAATGGGAATTTAAAACTGAGCATTGATACTCAAAGCATAAATAAATGAAAAACAATCAGAAGAAAATCTCCAAACTGCCTTCGTTATCCCCAGGTGACCTGGTAAGAACATTTTTTCTGAGATTTGGTAATTGCTAAAAAATTGTATCCTTTTTCTCCCTACCCTACTATCTTTTAGAAAGGATAAGTCTGAACAATAACATGTATCTTATATAAAATGCTAGGAGTTAAATATGGATTAAGTCCAATTAAGACCTCTTAAAAAACCACCAACACTTTTAAGTGACCATGACTATAAGAAGTCTTTCTTTTTCTGGTATATATTAAAAAACAAAAACAAACAAAAAAGGAACTAAAAAGGAACATTCACACAAACAGGTAAATGAAACCCAGAAGAAACAGGATGAAAGAATGACCAGCAGAGATGAAAGCTAATAGCAGCATAAAAAAGAAAACCCTTTAAAAGGTCAGAGAGTGAAATAAAAAAAGGAAAAAAAAAACAGTGTTAGTTCAAGACAGGCCAGCTGGAAGCAAATGTTTTTGGATTTTTATACTACAGACTTACAAAACAGCCCAGCCAATGCATGATGGAAGCCACTAATTTTAAAGCCAATATATTTTGTTTAGGAGATGCTGTGAGAACCCAGTGTCCAACAAAGGAAATATTTGCATTGCCAATTTGAGTATACCTAAAGTGGCATCACTTAGTTTAAACCTCCCACTGTGAGGTTAAAGAAATTGACTAGAAATGTATCTGAATTAAAAATGGAGAGTTCTGAGAATACCTCATCAGTGGCATTGTGAGAAAATATTATTGACTGTTTTGAATCATCACCAAGGGAAAGGATATTTTCATTTTGTAAGAAGTTTGTAATTTTTTTTACTATGAGATGAAATCTAAGAACTATATTAGGAGCAAGCAAAATAGCTTTCACAACTTACTGAGTAAAACCTAAACAATATTTTTATGACAAAAGTATATCTATATATTATTAATAGGATTGGTTAAATCTAAAAATGAAGACCAACTATTTTTCATAATGTTTTCTTATTTTTTTAAGGTGTCTACTTTCACAAAATTTTCAGAATTCATGTATTTGGTTTTTCATCATTCTCCAATACTGAAAACTGACTCACGTTTCAATCTTTTTAAATGAAACTTTCTTTCTTCTAGAAGATGGTCCTAATAAGAATGCTTCTTGAAATACAGACAAGAACAAGATGGTATCTTAGCTCTAACACTCAACGCAAAATCCAGCCCCTGTGAGATCCAGGATATCATCCCTCGGTCTCATATTAAAAAACAGTTCTAAATCTGACTTGGCCTGAATCATTGCTTTGTGTGTCTGTATCTTTTAAATTATAAACTTTCCAGATTTTATGTAACCCAATGTATTGCATATGAATATTACTTTCTATTACATCTAGCATGTGTTCAACCTCAGTACTCAAATTAAATTTACCACCACCATGGATCAGTCTCTGCTCATTACCTCTGCAGCACCTTCAAGGAGAGATCACTTATTCCTTCAGATTTTTTTTTTCCCTGATCCAATTCATTAGATTCCATACTACCTACAACCTACCCAATTAGGTAATTAAAGGGTGAAGTCCAGATACACGTCTGGCAACATTTCTGGGGCAACAGAGTAGAGGCTGGTGCCCTAGGGATGAGTGCCCTACACTTTCTTCTCCACTCTATCCATCCCTCTCCTGCTCCCCCACAACACCACCCCTCATATTCCATGCAAGAAATCCCAAGAGAGGAAACCATGACCACACCCACAATAAGGGCAAGGCAACGTTTTGGTATTTTGAGACTAGCTAGGAAGGTTGATGGAACTGGAAAACATAATTAGACACACATGGGAAAACATTCAGGGCAATTATTAATTAATCAGGAACTGAGTGTGAAAACCTTCAAAACATGAGTTTTTGGAGCCTCATAAATCAAGAAATCAGGAACCTTTTGTTCCCATTGTAAAAAGTGGTTAAGTGGGCTATGTTAAGAGTCAACTTACTATATAACTACTTTTATAGTATTAATACTAGATAATTCTTCTTTCCTGAGGCTAAAAAAACTTATAAATGTAATCTTTTCCTCTCTTATATAAAAATTATTGAAAAGGTAAGTTATCTGAAAAGGCTTTTAGGCATTTACTTTAAGGGGCCAATTATTTCTTTTTTTCTCCTCTTTTCCAAGCAGAAAAGATAGATTGATTGTTGCAGAGTTTCCTAAAAGCAGATACTAAGATAGATTTCGGATCAACTCCTGTGAATGGTAGGAAACAAAGATGGATTCGGCAAAGGAAAAAGAAGGATTGCTATGCAGGTCCAACAAGCCTGAACCAACCCAACTGGGAGCTCAGAAGTGCAGGATCCAACAGAGATGGCCCCTTTAGGCAGAAGTGGCTGGGCCGCTGTCCCTCTCTCCATCTCAGTCAATGGAGGTGGGCTGCTCAGGCTGAGGGCAAAAGGACAGGCGTCTCTCTGCAGCTGAGGCAGACACAGAAGGCTATGAAGACTGTTGGCTGCCTGATGCCTGCACCCCCCCACAGCTGGCCAGCAAGCCCATCCTTGAAGCAGAATCCAGCAATACACCTTCGTGTCTACAGCGGTGGTGTTAACCAACTAGACTAGGGTGCTACTTAGTTGCCTCTCTTAAAGGCACTTGCAGGCTCTGATTTATAGAGACATGTCTTTTAACAAAAAACATTTAACATCTGTAAACCAATTTTTAAAACCCAGGGAAAGTAATTCGTAGGGAGGCCTGCCTTGAGCTTGTCCGCATGTTTGTTAAGCCTAGTTTCGTCAGCCAAGGTTGGCAAGCATTTACTCTGGAAAAACTACCATCACATCTGTTCCTTACCCTAAAGCTCTGCAGCTTGCTCGGGTGTGGTGATCCCCATAGCAAATGGCAGAAATCATCTGGAGGAGTGTCCATCTTTAAACATCTTCAAGAACTACAGAAACACAAACCAGAGTGATTTCTGGCTTGCTTGTCAGCCCCTGGGCACAGACCAACATGGACAAGTGCTTTCCGGTTGATTATGTAAACAAGCTCCATAGGCCCCTCTCAAACATCGCTGCCACTGCTGCCTAAGGAGAAACAACACTGCAAGGCGACATGCATAACAACCCCTCCTCAATCAAGCTGTCCCTAGGAGTTTCTTTCTTTCTCTAGCATAATCATCATTCTCATCCAGCTACGGCAGGCACTTTGCTACGTTGCCATGGGGATTACACTGAAGATAATCACTTGTGAACGTTTGCAGATCCTGACAGCCCACTGGGGCCTGATGTTGCTTTGCCCCCTCAATCTGAACATGCTCATTAAAGACTTAGTCACTTGGCTCTTGATTTTAGTCCTAATGCTGACCCTCTTCCTCACAGTCATGAGTCTTTGAACAAATCTTTTCTGAACCTGTTTCCTCAGCTGAAAATGGTGTGGGAGAATGTGTGGTTGGTACAGATGATGACTAACTCCAAAATTAATTCCAGGTGCTACAATACTGCTGCACTCATCCAAAGGGACACTTCTCTATCATGACTCAATTACCATGCAATTAAAAAAATTTCAAAGTACCTATTAAATGATGCCCAGATGCCCAGCAACAATGAAATTATATCCCAATCCAATAGCTGAGTTTTTAACAAAAGAATAATCAGTATACAACTCAGGTTGTGGGGTGGTATGAGGTTGAGATAGCCTACTTTCTTTTTAAATCAACCCAGAGTTTGCTTAAAACAAACAAGAACTTAACTTAGGTTATTTGAAAGTTCATTCAAAAAAGCAAACTCCGATGAAGAAAAACCACAATGAAACTATTCTCAGCTCTTCTACTGAGGTGAGACTGACACCTGCTGGCCTCCTTCTCCTGTGCAGACACCCTTTGGAAAGAATATACTTTTGCAAGATTCTAATCCTATTTATGCAAATGTATCTAGAATTACACTTATTTGAAAAGAAATGCATGAGCGCATTTATACAGGAGAGGTACTAAGAGCAAGATACAATAATATTTCAGTTATATGTTTGGAGACTAGGAGGAAGGCAGTGTGATGTGGTGCTACAGAGCTCTGGTCCCTAGCTGGCTGCAGGTTCAAATCCCAGTTTTACAACTCTCATTTGAGGATTAGGATTGAGGAAATCACAGGTCAACAATAAATACCTTTCTTTTTCTCTCTGTCTCTCAATCTCTCTCTCTCTCTCTCTCTCTCTCTCTCACACACACACACACACACACACACACACACAATGATTCAAAGATTAAGAAATTTGTTTCAAATTTTCACCATCATTTATAAAGCTCTTTAATCTGTTAGTGATAATTACATGTTTATAGAAATCAAGGTGACAGACAATATAAGAGAAAATGAAAGAGAGAAACCAAAAATAAAGAAAATAAAGGGAGAGAGAAAAAGATGAAGATAGAGTCAGAGGTAGATATGGAAAAAGAGGCAAAATATGAAGTGGCAGATCCAGGCATAAAGAAACAAATGCCTCAGAAGACCCAGACAGAGAAATCTTGAGTAAGGAAGCAACATAGAAGATCGTTCATTCCCCCAAACTAAAACTACTTGATAAAGTAGAGGAAAAATGATCCAAGAGCATTTAAGTTGTTTGTCAGCTGACATATTTCACTTAGCTGGCTGGTCTCCTAAGCTGCCAGTTTTCTCCTTGTGACTCTGTGGTAAGAAAGATCGTGCACAGTTCCTATGGTTCCTCCACGAGGCAGCAGAACATTCTCTGTAATATTCTCTGTAATGAAGAGTACATTTCTGAGGCAACACTAAGAAGTCAAGAGTTTCATTTAAAAGGGGGCTTCTTAAAGTAAGAAGTCCCTTTGGATGTGTACAGCAGTATCATAGCACCTGGAATTTTGGAGTTAGCACTGAACACTTCACTTTCTTCTAATCTGTTTCATAGCACTGGGGTGATTATACTTGGGGAAGCAGGAGGGGTGAGATGTAAATGCAGCCAAGGCATGTATATGATGTCTAGGTGGCTCCACCCTAAATGAACCCCAGGATAGCAATAGAGGAAGCACAACATATTCAGTTGAAATTAAAAGTGAACCAGAATTAATCTAGATATGCTGAAAACTAGAATGATATATGCTTCCTCTGCTATAATTTTTCTGCTTTTTGTTTGGAGTAGAAGTCAGATTTAGCCTCTCTGAATCTCTGATTCATTATCCGTAATACGAGGACACCAACGACCTACCCTATTTACCCTGAAGGATTATGAACATCAAATGAAATAATGTCTGTGAAAACACTGTAAAATTTTCCAGGACTGAAAAATTGTGGAATCATAAAAAAAAATTCTTTCTGGATAGGTGGCAGAGTAAACAGCCTTGGAGAACAGAAAGATGCTAAGCAAAAGCCATCTCCAAGCAGAAAAACCATTCCCAACAGGACCATGCTCTCCCACTAGGCATTTGGCCAAAAACTCTCAGAAGCCATGGTACGGAGTCTTAGACACAGGATTAGCCAATGGGAATATTAGGCACACAAAAGTTCCATCTCTGCCTCTCAGAGTTGATTTAAACAGATGTTCTATCCATTCTTCATTTGAACAAGCTGTTATCAAGTTGGTTTCAAATTACCAGGGAAGAAAAACTGAATACGCCCTTCCATCCCTCGAATTGCAGATTACAAGTGGCTATATAGGTGCTGCTGGAGAAGGACAAAATGAAGCTTCTCCTATGAGTAGGTTCCAACCTTGGTCTTAGTTGTTACTCACCAATGGCAGTTAAGGGCATAAGAAGCTAACATGCCAACCACGTCCTTGTCAAAAAAGTGCATACCTTTATATTGACCTCATCTGACAAATGTGAGGAATTGCAGACAGAAAAGATGGTACAACACTGGCTTAAATATAGCATCAAGGAGCCATCTATGTCTGTTATATGTGTAACTTACTGTGATTACATGATTCACTTTCCAGAATGAGGCACACTTCGAAGTTGACTCATCGGCAAAATCAGGTGAGCCAGGTTCTAAGTGCTTTCCTAGGAGGCAAAAATTAATTTATCAAGTTCCTCTTATTTTATTATGTCTGGCCTTGAATTTTAAATAAATAGAAATGATCTACATGGTCTTCCATTCACCTCATTCTGACAGAATCCAACCCCCAAAGCTATGGAGATGTTGACTTCCTCCTGATTCAATGAATAAAATTGGGATGACAGAATCCCTCGGGCATGATTTTCTCTGTAAATGCTGCTAAAGAGGGCGGTAAATTCCACTCCTCAGCTACTGCTAAGGACCAAAGCAAACAGAAAACGCACTCCAGAGGTCAATTGCAAGAGGTTTTCAAAATTGTTCCTTTATTAATACACAACTGATTGATCAAGGACATGGACAATAAGTTATTGCTACTTATCAACCTAATGGCCTAACACTCTTACTTACCCTGGTTTGTGGTTGGCAGAAAAGTAGATCCTTTATTGGCCTCAGTGAGTCCTCAGCTTGCTTTCTTCCCTACATTCTGCCCCTCACTTTGATAAACGATGTCTACTCATTGCTTTGGTAATCATTATGATACTCATGTAACCAGTTTTTGTTTATCTGGCTTTCCTTAATGTTCTTTTTTTTTATGGATGAATTGATTGATTTGTTGATTTTAATGGGGAGACTTAGTGTTATGTTGTATCCGGATGAATTCAGACTAACGAGTAAGCTAGTCACGTGAGTATCATAATGATTACCAAGGTCAATAGCTCCCAATCCAGCATCCTTATCGATACCACACTGTACATGTCTTACAAAAAGGATTTAAAATATACAGATGCAATTGCCAGGAATTACTGTAGATCAGTGGTCCCCAACCTTTTTGCCACCAGGAACCAGTTTCATGGAAGACCATTTTTCCGTTGACCAGGGGTGGCGGTTGGGAGTTGGTTTCAGGAATAAACTGTTCCACCTCAGACCATCAGGCATTAGGACATTAGATTCTCATAAGGACCATGCAAACTAGATCCCTCGCATGCGCATTTCACAATAGGGTTTGGGCTTCTGTGAGAATCTAATGCCACAGCTGATTTGACAGAAGGCGGAGCTCAGGTGGTAATGCTTGCTCACCCACCGCTCACCTCCTGCTGTGCAGCCTGGTTCCTAACAGGCCACAGATCAGTACCAGTCCAAGGCCCAGGGGCTGGGGACCCCTGCTCTAGATGATGCCTGCTAGAGTCTCTACCTATCCCCTAATCCTTATTCTCTGAAATCTGGGTTTCATGTTTATACTCTTGTCATCCAGACTCTGCCTCCACCACAGCTGACTGGACAAGCAGGGATCACCTGACCAGGGGATGGCCTGACCAGGGGGAATCATCTGGCCAGTGAAGATCACCTAACTAACAAGGATCACCTGTTCTCTGAAATCCAAAAGTTACAAGCATATGAAAAAATGCCTAACAACATTAATCATCAGATAAATGCAAATTAAAACCACAATGACATATTATCTTATACTAGTCAGAATAGCCAGTATTAAAAAGTAAAAAATAATGGATGTTGATGAGGATAGGGATAAAAAAGAATGTTTATACACTGTTGGCAGGAATGTAAATTAGTACAACCTCTATGGAAAACAGTATGGAGCTTTCTCAAAGAACTAAAAATAGAACTACCATTCAACCCAGCAATCCCACTACTGGGATTTACTGATAGCTACCCAAAATAAAGAAATCATATAAAAAAGACACCTGCACTCATAGTTTAATCACGGCACTATTCACAATAGCAAAGTTATGGAATCAACCTAAGTATCCACCAATGGATGAATGGATAAAGAAAACATGGTATATATACAGCATGGAATACTAGGCAGCCATAAAAAAGAATGAAATCATGTCTTTTGCAACAACATGGAGAAACTGGAGGCCATTATCTTAAGTAAAACAACTCAGAAACAGAAAGTCAAATACAGCGTGTTCTCACTTACAAGTGGAAGCTACATAATGTGTATACAGGAACATACAGTGTGGAGTAACAGACGTTAAAGACTCAAAAGGGTGGGTTGGTGGGAGGGGGTAAGGAATGAGAAATTACTTAGTGGATATAATGCATGTTATTTCAGGTGATATTTATACTAAAAGCCCAAACTTCACCACTATGCAATATATCCATGTAATAAAACTGCACTTGTACTTCTTAAAATGTATGCAAATAAAAAACCAAAAAAAAAAAAAAAAAATCAAGAAAAAAACTTTATACAGAGATAGTTCTGTAAAATCAGGGAAAACTGCAATTGTATTCCTCTGATAAAGTCAGAGTGTTTTCCTCTTTGTTTTGAGATTTTTAGGGTTTTAAAAAAATTCAATTCCAAATAAATACATAAATACATTAATAAAACAAAAGGAAAATTAGCAGTCAAAGAAAAACTCAATTCTACATATTTATTTGATATGGGCACCATTGGCATTCATACCCATTCTTTTGTTTGTTTGCTTTGGTTGTTAATGCTTTTTAAAGTTAACATTTTTGATTTTTAAACAACAAAATATATAACAGAAAAAAAATTTAGACTTGGTCTGCTATTTTATTCCATTTATGATTCTGATATATTACACCAAATCTGGTTTAAAACTGAAAAATATAAAGATCCCCAAGCAAAAAAAGTCTTAACTTTTTCTAATGTCAGTGCTTTAAATGGTTTGACATGTAACTGTGATCCATATTTGAATACGCATGTGTAGTAAAAAAAAGTTTTGTTTTATATTTTTTGTTGTTACTTTTATCTTTATAAAGATGAAAAAATATATTAAATTATATAGCAATTGTAAAATAAACCAGTTTTCTCAAAGGGCAGATGCACACACCTCAGGGATATGCAGCCCCCAAAAAAGATTCATTGTAGTGCAGGGAAGAAATATTAGAACTTCAGTCTATCATAGCCTGTTATATTTCAATTTTTCTATAGGTGTGTCTTATAATTGCCACAATATATTAGTGCAATATTAGGTATATAATTTATTTTTTAATTAGACATATACATATTGGGTTTGCAAGCCCAAAAATGATCAGAGTGCCCTTTTGAGAAGTTTAGGAACCACTGATAGTCAAGAGAGAGAGCCACTTTTTCTCGCCAGCCTTTTTCAATCCTAGAACACAGCACCATCTGGTGGTAACCTGAGATAATGCATGCATGATATTTGAGTAGTTTTTATAAGAAAAATATTGTTGCCATTCAGATAACAAGACAAATCAATAATAACCATTTTAAATTAGTAATACACCATTTTAACTAAATCATGGGCAACTGTGAAAATAGTATTTCTATTGTTTCCTACTACTGCTTCTAGGCTCTTAGGCCGACTTCTCTCTCTTCCTGACTTGCCTTCCTATACAATCTAGGAAAATCCTATTCTGTCTTTAAAACTTATCTCACAGTTCACCTCTTTGCCTCTTTTCCTGAGCACACTAGCTCACTAGCTTCACCCTTCTCCATACTTCATAGGTAGCCCCCTTAAACCACTTGTCCCATTGACTTACAATGATGTGCTTACATGTCATTCTTTCTATTAAATTCTAAAGAAGCACTGTCTAGTAAAAAGATAATAAGACCCACAAATGTAAGTCACACACATAACTTTCAATTTTCTAGTAGCCACACTTAAAAAAAAAGAAACAGATAAGATTTATCTTAATATATTGTATATAATCTTAATTTTATATTGTGTATTATCTTAATATATTGTATATAATATACATACATACATATATGACTTATCTTAATATATTGTATATAACCTAATATATCTAAAACATCATTTTAATGTATAATGTATAAAACATTAATAATGAAATAGTTTACTTTTTTGTATGAGGTCTTCACAATTCAAAGTGGGTTTTATATCTATAGCACATCTTAACTGGGACTTGCCACATTTCCAGTGCACAATGGCTATGTGTGTCTAGTGGTTGCTGAATTGGACAGTGCAGTTCTAAAGGCAAGGTCCAGTATCTTCTTGCACTTAGTGAATGTTCAATAAATGCTTAAAAAATAACTTTAAGTTCACAATTCCACTAGTTGTTCCCGGGAAAATCTATCCTCTCTGTATCATGCATTAGGTCTCTACAAATAAATACCATAAAGAAGCTACAAGCAGCCAGGCATGGTGGCTTACATCTGTAATACCAGATACTCAGGAGGCTGAGGCATGAGAATCGCTTGAACCTGGAGGCAGAGATTGCAGTGAACCGAGATGGCCCCACTGCTCTCCAGCCTGAGTGACAGAGCAAGACTCTGTATCAAAAAAAAAGAAAAGAAAAGAAAAGAAAAGAAGAAGAATCTACAACCAAGTCAAGTTTCTCCTTAAGAGGAAAATAAGAATCTATGGTAAATCATATCAATTACCTAGTTTTGTTTCAACAATTGCTTTTAGAGGTAAGTTTTATGCTCATGTATTTCAATGTATTTAAATAATAGTGTTAAAATTAGCAATTGTCAGACTCTTAATTATGCACCTGGACATCTCCTTATAATACTTGACACCTTTTTAATCACTTTTTAAACATCCTGCCCTTCCAGCACAGTGAGCAAAGACTATTCTGTTTTGCTCATTGTTCACATTTAGCCCCTATCTCCATGGCTGGCATTTAGTAAATAATGCAGAGTAAGGATTCTAAGAATATATTTTTTCATTTGAACAATTTGAGGGCTCAGATCCATATATGCTCAATTTTATGTATTGTTTACACTCATTCCAAAAACATGGAGTTCAGAACTACATGCTGAGTATTTGAGGCAGAGAGGGTTATGAAATATGGCTCCTGCGTTCCAACAGCCCCAGTCTAATACACAAGATTCAAAGTTTAATACTAGCTCAAGACTCTCCTTCCCCGAGAAGCTCTTCCCAGACCACCCCTACATCCTGTGTCCATGAAGAAAACTGGGCCTTACATATGCTGCCAGCATTTCTGTCTACCACACCCAGGGAAGCAGGTAGGCCAGGTGTTTTTCCCCTTCTTATAGACTTCAACAGGTTAAATAACTCAAGGGTCAGCATCTTAATAAATAACTAAACCAGTAAGAGAAGAAAAAACTTCTGATCCTTAGAGCATATTTTCACTATTGTGGTTTTATGCCCAAACTTTGAGGATACATTTTCCAGGTCAGTTAATCTTTAGTATATTATTGCCTATTTATAATTAACTTCTGGTTTTTGTTTTGTTTTGTTTTTTTACTTTGTATCTTTTTTTTTTTTTTTTAATTGAAACGGAGTCTCACTCTGTTGCCCAGGCTGGAGTGTAATGGCATAATCTCAGCTCAGTGCAACCTCCACCTCCCAGGTTCAAGTGATCCTCCTGCCTCAGCCCCGCTAGTAGCTGGGATTACAGGCACGCGCCACCATGCCCAGCTAATTTTTGTATTTTTAGTTAAGACAGGGTTTCGCCACGTTGGCCAGGCTGGTGACCTGACCTTGTGATCCACCCGCCTTGGCCTCCCAAAGTGCTGGGATTACAGGCATGAGCCACCGTGCCTGGTGTTTACTTTGTATCTTTTAGGTTAGCACATGGGGATAAAAGTAAGGCCATCCTCCTTCAGAACTCTGAGTATTAAACCTATGACATCAACACAGAATAAGTAAGATTGGTGATTGGCAGAAATCATCTAGACACAGTGGTCAGGGCCAACACGTGTCGATGTGCAGGCTGAGCATTGTGCAAACTTACACAGTCCCAGTCAGGTGCACAACCTACAGACCACAACTGGCAGCCTTGGGAGTGATTTTCTCTCAGGTCAGGGAAGGAAGACAAACCCTGGAAATCAAATCTAGGCTCTACCAAGTATAAACAAGGGCTGAATATTATCAAGAGTGCTGAGATGTCTGAAAGAAGAATGTGTGCCTGAAGGAGATGGGCCTCAGCTCCAATCCTGCCTTCACGACTAGAAGGTAAATGCCTTTTTTACCAAGACCAGGCTCACATTCTTCTGATCCCCTATATTTTGCCCAGTAGGCTCTGCGGTTCATGACCTGCAATCAATGTTCAATGATTTATTTTCTCGACTGGTGCTTTGCAAGAGGCAAATTTTATTTGGGCTAATAATAATCACAAAATAAATACAAGAATCCCCTTTCACTTATAAAGTACTGGAAAAATACCAGAAAACTGCTATTAAAACACCCAGTTGGCATGGGGTTGGAGCTCCATGTCCACATTTTAAATGTGAATGGCTCTTAAGAAAGACAGTTTTACCCAGTTTGCATGGCCTGATAAGTAATTTAAAGTAATCTGAAATGCTTCTGAGAAAATTTCCTTCTAAAGAGAGAAAAAAAAACAAAAGTTACAAGTTATGACACAGCTTTAAGTAACCGTGTAATACAATTCAGAGTGTTAAAAGACATATCTTCTCCACCATACCTCTGGCTGTTTGCCTCTTCCTGGTATGGCAGGCATTTTTGTTGAATTTTCCTTTAACAGCCTGTCAGTGAGAACCCACTGAGAATACAGGAAAATTTTATCAAACCTTTCCTCCAACTCATACTTGGCTTCAGAAGGAAAGAAAAAAAACAAAAACAACAACAAGAACAAAATAAAACACAGTGGGAAGGAGTAATTGCATTTTCAATCATGGTTATTCAGCTGCAACTTCTAGAGTCAAGGCTAGTTAATTCTTATTTGCTGACATGCAGGTCTTAACCAAGTTCACATTTCACCCACTACAAAAAAAAAAAAAAAAAAAAAAGGCAAGAACTGTGTGGGCTCATTAAGCCCTCATTACTTTTCAGATATGACACAGTGTAATTTGTGAAATGATCTAACTTCACTGAACCCAAGAGGTGAGGCCAGGACATTGGCTCACCACTTGATTTTTACCTTTCTTTTCTTCATGACTTAGTCAAATCTGATTCTGAGACTATCTTTTCAAATCATAAAAATTAGCTATATTGGCCAGGCGCGGTGGCTCATGCCTGTAATCCCAGAACTTTGGGAGGCCAAGGCGGGCGGATCACAAGGTCAGGAGATCAAGACCATGCTGGCTAACTCAGTGAAACCCCGTCTCTATTAAAAATACAAAAAAATAGCCAGGCGTGGTGGCGGGCACCTGTAGTCCCAGCTACTCAGGAGGCTGAGGCAGGAGAATGGTGTGAACCTGGGAGGTGGAGCTTGCAGTGAGCTGAGATCGCACCACTGCACTCCAGCCTGGGTGACAAAGCGAGACTCCATCTCAAAAAAAAAAAAAAAGTTAGCTATATCATCTCAGGAAAGATAAAAAGGGTTCCATCATCCATTCAAATCAAACACACATTCAGTGCTTATTGAAGCACATAGCTCTCTGCTCAGCCTTTTAGAGAATGCATATAAGATGTAGTTCCTGCCTTTAAGGGGCATTCATTTTCTTTAGGAAGGCAACACACATAAAAATGGGCACACACAAACAGAGAGTGAAATAACAATCGAAGGCAGTGTAGACTGAGAGGCAGTATGGCTGGAAAAGAGGGCAGATTCTGAACCAGATTGTTTTGATTCAAATCCTAGACCTTGAGTCAGTTACTTAACCTCTCTGTACCTCTGTTCTCAACTGCAAAATGGATGTAATAATTATACTTACTTCATCTGATTGACTGAGATTAAACGAACTAAGAGAGACTTAGAACAATGCCTGGCACATAGTAGTTACTCAGAGAATAGTGTCATTATTCTATGATTAAGAGCCAATTCATGGAACAAGTGCTTTATAAGCTCAAATGAGAAACAAATAGCTGTGGGTTAGTTGATCAGAAAAGGTTATTCAGAGGAAATACAATGTTAGCATCTAGAATAGGAATTGAAGAAGAGAGCCTTATTCAATATAATCTCCCATGAAGGAGAAAATAAGCCAGGAGAATTCAAAAACCAGAAGCAGGCCATCCTAGTTACAGAAATTTTTTTCATTGAAAAATAGAAGAAGATGAGGTTGAAGGATGGATGGCCAGTCCATTGCAGAAGAGCTGGTCACCGAGACAAAGATTGTGGATTTTACCCTTTGGGCAATAGGAAGCCCCCAAGGGTTCCTGGACAGGTTAATTACAGAGTAAGAGTAGTATTTTTACAAGGTTAATTCTGCAGCACTTAGAAATGCGGTGTGGAGGGGAAGAGAGACTCAAGGTAGGGAGGCCATTCATGAGACAATCACAATGATCCGGGTGTTAGGGGATCAATAGAAAACAGAAAAGAATCAGCACAGATGCTATTATGAAAGAACGATCAAGGGGCTCAGTAGATCAGATCAGAGATGAGAGACAGAGTCGGAAGACCACATGAGTGACGGGAATAAATCTCATCAGAGATTTTTCTCTTTTCCTACCACAATGGCAGTGACACAAACACAAATAGTTAAGTCAGGAGACCTGAACTCTTTTGGAGCATGCTGGAGGAAACTAGAATTCCATTCTTGAAATAAAGACTTTGGGGAAACAGAAAAACATCCAAAAAGAAATCTCAAAAGGACAGATGGAAATAAATTATTGCAGAAGAGAAATTTGGGCTTCAAAAATACGTTGAGGATCCTCAGCTCATGGAAGCCAGAAGAGTGGACGAATTCACAGAGTGGGATCCATAGATACAGATGCTCCTTAACTTACAGTGCGGTTATGTCCTGATAAGTCTATCCTAAGTGGAAAATACCATAAGTCAAAAATGCATTGAATGCACCTAACCTACCTAACATCATAGCTTAGCCTGACCTACCTTAAACATGCTCAGAGCGCTTACATTAGCCTGCAGTTGGGCGAAATCATCTAACACAAAGCCTATTTTATAATAAAGTGTTGAATATCTCATGTAATTTTTTGAATACTTTACTGAAAGTGAAAAATGGAATTACTGTTTACCCTCATCATCAGCTGGTTGACTGGGAATGGCAGCTCCCTTCTGCTGCCCAGCACTGTGTAAAAGTATCCTTCCACCTATCACAAGCCCAGGAAAAAATCAAAATTCAAAATTTTAAGTGTCATTTCTATTGAATGTATATCACTTTCACACCATCATGAAGTTGAAAAATCATGAGTCAAACCACCAAATGTTGGGGACCATCTGTACCAAGAAAGACATAGTAAAAAAAAAAAAAAGTCACACGTGCAAGAGCATCACTTCTTCAAGGAAAGGGTTTGGGCCTTTTTTCCTACCACAATGGTAATGATGGAGAACTATGCAAAGTGATGGATATGGTTAGGTTCTGTCTCCCCACCCAAATCTCATCTTGAATTGTAATCCCCATAATTCCCACGTGTCCAGGGCAGGACCTGGCGGGAGGTGATTGGATCATGGCGGCAGTTTCCCCCATACTGGTCTTGTGATAGTGAGCTCTCACAAGATCTGATGGTTTTATAAGTGTTTCACAGTTTCTCCTATGTGTGCATTCTCTCTCACTAGTGGTCATGTAAGTGCTCTTCCCCGTCCGCCATTTTAAGTTTCTCGAGGCCTTCCCAGCCATGCAGAACTGTGACTCAATTAAACCTTTTTCCTTTATTAATCATCCAGTCTCGAGTATTTCCTTACAGCAATGTGAGAATAAACTAATACAGTGATGAGGGATAACAATTAATGCTGATGTTTTGGTCTAAATCAATAAACAAATGTGTGGAAGGAAAGACTCTGAACTGGAAGTTAGGAGGACAAGGAGTTCTGTTAAATAACAGGTATGTAATTAACACAGAGGGGCCCTTCCAACTATAAAATTGTACATGATTCCTGTCATTTCTAGGTGTATTATTATGAATCACTTTAATTATTCCTTTTGGATTATTTTTATTTTCCAATAATCCCTAATAAGAATGTTTAACTTTTTAAAATAATGAGAAAAAGTATTCTAAAAGCTTATAAGACATCTGTTTATAGGAATAAGAGTTTAACAACTTTCAAAGAAAATGTAGACCCTATAGTTTATATAAATATTTATAGAAATAGGTACACTCTAGAAGGAATTTACGTACATAATTTATACAGCTAGTCTATATAAAGGGATTCACATATTTTGCTATCTGCATTTAAAAAAATAAAATACGTAACAATCATTATTTATTTCTATTTTTAATACATGATATGCTTAAGGCAACAAATTACTTCTTTAAAAAAAAATAGGCCTAAGTCCTTTCCATAAATCTAAAAGTACTCAGACATTTCATTTATTTAGTCAGTCAGTCAGTGAATACTGAATGCACTGATAAGGAAAAATTAAAAAGACATCCTCTCTCTGCACAGAGTAATGGTAATTTTTTTTCCTCCTTGACCTCTTCTCCTTCATTCCCCACTGTCTAATACAGCTTGGTTGTGTATAATTGACTTCTTTTTTTTTTTTTTTTTTTGAAAGAGTCTTACTCTGTTGCCTAGGCTGGAGTGCAGTGGCACCATCTCAGCTCTCTGCAACCCCCACTTCCTGGGTTCAAGCAATTCTCATGCCTCAGCCTCCCAAGTAGCTGGGACTACAGACATGTGCCACCATGCCTGGATAATTTTTGTATTTTTAGTAGAGATGGGGTTTTACCATGTTGGCCAAGCTGGTCTTGAACTCCTGGCCTCGAGTGACCTGCCCACCTCAGCCTCCCAAAGTGCTGAGATTACAGGCATAAGCCACCACGCCTGGCCAGTATAATTGACTTCCACTGACCACTCATGACTGAGGGAGGAATATTACAACATAGAAAGCATAAAGCAGAGTGTCACGCATCACCATCTTAAGACCATCCCTACCTCTTGGAAATTCTCACCAGCTCTCTTCCTCCTCAGACCCTAGCCTCCTGCTATGTTGCAGGGCTCCTTTCTCTCCAGGAATCTTCCCCTGTACCTGCTCCTCCCAGGGACATGACCTGTCTTTCTCTCTTCCACCTGCCAACAAAAAATTCAAAAGTCCTTTTCTTTCATTATGCCCACGATACTGTGCCATTTAGTTCTCCAGCTCCTTCCCAGACATGGATTAACTTGCATACTCTACATCTAAAGTCCTCACATTTGAGCACATATTAGCATCACGGGAAGGGTTGTTAAAACCAATATTGTAAGGCCTCATCCCCAGAGAATTTGCATTTGTAATGAATTCTCTGGAGCTGCTGATGCTGCTGGTGATCTCTCACACTCTGAGAGCCACTGCATATGAAAGGTCATTTAACAAGTTTTCCTAGCAGTAGAATCACCTACATACTCCTGGCCTCATCATTAGCCATACAAAAGGAAAATTGGAGCTTTCAAATGAAAGTCTTTCTCTATCTCAGACCTGGGTAAGACAATCCCCGCCTTGTAACATTTTCTGAAAGTGGAAGCCATTCTTAAATGTTCTGCCCTCTGTCCAGAGCATTCCTGTAATGAGGATTAATTTCATTAACCTTCACCTTCCTTCTTCCTCTTGTGTCCCACATCTACGCAAGCTGACAAGAAAGCCTGGGGGCTCCCTGCTTTGGCATTGGTGGGAGATTCAAACCATGCAATCCTCTTTGCAAGTGAACCCTCACCTGGGCTAGCATCCCCTAACAGCAATAAACACCCATTCCAGTCTCCTTTCCTAGCTCTTTCAAGCCATTTAGGATCTGCTTGAGAGGCCTGCCCTACTCTTCCTAGAGACCTCAATTCTGTAAGTAATAAATCTTTCTATAGCTTTTTCTTGCGTGTGTGGCATCATGAGTCTCAACATCTGAACCAAACTTTGGATTGGAATCCCTACTGCTTTTACAGGGTGATCATAACAATTCTCCCAGAGCTCAGAGGTCCCCCCTCCCTTCTCTTTACATTGAAAGAACCTAAGAAAACCCATCCTATGCAATTACATGGGTAGAATTAAGTAAAAGTTTACATATCAAATTTGAGGACACTTCTCCTCCCCATTACTGAAAATTGAGTACAAACATACCAGGAAGAAGATTAGATAATCTAGAATTCTATACCTACACTATTGAATAAATGTCAGAGTAAAAATATTTTCTAATAATGTAAGGTGATCTAAATCTGGAAATTTATACTAGCCCAAGAAGAAAGTCCTAAGGATACTGATATAAAAATATGGCCTTATACTGATATAAAAAGATGGCCATGACAGCCAGTCCCATTCACAGGCATGAGCCTTCCCCAATCAGCTTTTTAATGTCCCATTTAAAAATGACTAGACAGGTGATGATCACCAGGCATGTAAGGAAAGCACCTCATATGAAATACAGAAATCAAAGCAACTAACAGAAAAAAAAAAAGCAACTTACAGGAGATAGATGCAATACAGAAAGAAAAAAAGTTCTTCAAAAAATATCCCTAATATTCTGAAAGAAATAAGAGAATGTATTACATCCATGAAGTAAGAATAAGACACAAAAATATATGCAGACGCTAAAAAAGAGTTCTGAGAAATCAAAAATATGATAGCACAAATGTAAAACTCAGTAGAAGGAAGAAGAAATATTCCAGAAAGTAATATCTTCCAGAAAGTAAAAGACAAAAGGATAGAAAATGGAAATTTATTTAATAAAAAATAGAAAATTAGGAAAGTCCAGTAGGTCAAAGATCCAAATAACAGAAAATCCAGAAACAGAGCACAGAGAAAAAAGAGAGTAAATAGTTAAGAAAGTAATACAAAATAATTTTCCCATAATTGAAGGAAATTAATGTTCACATTGAAAGGGATACAAAGTTCTAATATAATGAACGAATATAAGACCTCAATGAAGGCATGCCATTGTGAAGTTTCAGAACAACAATAAAGCAGAGAAGAGCCTAAAAACACCAATGTTTTGTTCTTTTTGATTAAGAGTCAGAACAGTATTGTATCATTCAACAACACTAGAAGCTAGAACCCAAAATTATAAGGGGAAAAGATTTCCAACCTTGAATTCTGCATCTAAACTATTGAAAAAATATCCAAATAAAATAAATATGTACTTTTTTTTCTTTTTTTTTTTTGAGACAGAGTCTCACTCTGTCACCCAGGCCAGAGTGCAGTGGTGTGATCTCGGCTCACTGCAAGCTCCGCCTCCCCGGTTCATGCCATTCTCCTGCCTCAGCCTCCCAAGTAGCTGGGACTACAGGCGCCTGCCACCATGCCTGGCTAATTTTTTGTATATTTAGAGACGGGTTTCACCATGTTAGCCAGGATGGTCTCGATCTCCTGACTTCATGATCCGCCCACCTCGGCCTCCCAAAGTGCCGGGATTACAGGCGTGAGCCAGCGTGCCCGGCCAAAAATATTTTCTGATAATGTAAGATCTGAAAAAAATCTTTTTTTGAATACATCTTTCTCAGAAAACTACCAAAGAACATGTTCAACCAAAACAAAGGAGTAAACTAAGAAACAGGAAAACAAGGGAACCAAAAACAGGCAATTCAACATAATAGAGAAGTTTAAAAAATCTGTAGGGAGATGGGGGGAATTCCCAGGAACATAACTCTGGACCAAGTCTTGAGAGTAACTAGGAGAGTTTAGGACAAGTTTGAAGGCCCCAGGAGGAATTTTTTCAAGAAGATGACTAGACAAAATTTAATGTGGCTGATTAAATTTGGACAACTGACAGAATTTAGGATTGAATTAGGGATAAGCATAGAAAACAACTAAGTAAACAATGAGAATTAACTCCAAGGAAAATAAAGTATTTTACAAGAAAGAAAGAGTAATCATAGTATACCAGTTGGCTTATCTGTAAATAGCATTTTTATAGTCAAAATAACAGTGAATATTGATCTAACCAAAATTGTGCTCTGCTTCATTGGGAGAGCAGGAGAGGAATGGAAGTAAACATGTATGATAGGTCAAAAGAGAAGCTATGAAGCAAAGGATATCAAGCAATACATTATGACTAAAACTACAAAAGTGTAGTAACAATAAAGTTGTAGCAAAAGAAGTAACAATATAAATCTGCTATATAGAGATATGGAGAAAATGTATTTTTAAGAACAGCTCTATTAGTTGAAAATGCTGCAGAGGAGTAGAAATTTGGGAGAATGGATAGGGATACCAGTGAGTTGCTGTTTTTTGTTAAAATCCCTGTAGAGGGATTTCTCATTTCTTAACCTATGTGCATGTGTAGTTTTAAATAGTTTAAATATAAAGTACTTATTCTCTTTAAAAATAATTTATCCAATAAAAAGATTACTAAATTAATTTTCTTCTTACTCTTACCACAAATAATTTAAAGTGACATATCAAAAATATAGTATATAAACAAAAAAGTAAGCACAAATATAGAAGGAAATCAAGAGAGAGGAGAAAGAATACAAGTTTCTTAAAGAATTCCAAATTAATAGTAACACTTTTGTCTCTTTATCTCCTCAACTGAAAGAAATGAACACATAAAAGCTACTGTGATTTTGTGTGAGGTGTTTTAGTGTTGCTTTGTTTTTATGAGAAGGAGATCTCTGTAATTTTTTTTAATGTTAAAAAGCTGTTCTCATATTTCCAAAGGCTGAGAACCACTGAGCTAGAAAATTGTTTATGACTCACAATTTTGAGCTGATCTAGTTTTCAATAGTGAATGCATCTTGTTAATGTTCACATATCAACTCTACTTCTCCCAAAGGACAACCACACGAAATAGAGGCAGTTATTTTTCCTGTAGGCCTCAGGATGTTTTTAAAGTATATATACATAAGTGGAATGTCTGCACTAATGCTACTAATCCCAGGTGCATTTCTGCAAATGGGGATTTCTGTGAATCTATTCCTCTGAGAAATAAGCATTTTTATATCTGCTGTGTGTTCTGTTTGTCTAAATTACAGATGTAAAAGCCTAGGAAACTGGCAAGGATTTGTGTTGTGGTTTTTTAAAAAATAATATTCAAATTACATTAGGTACACTATGAGCTCCTAATAGTATTCCATGTTTTGTATTTTCTAACATTTGCATTTATTAAACCAGAAGCTTAAACTGCAAACACCCAAGTCATGAATTTAGATAAGAAAGTTCTCAAGATTTTGGTTCTAAGTTGGTTCATTTTATTTTCTAATATTTGTATTTCTCTTCACAAATAGCTATGATTTACCTAATAGGAAATTCGTCAAAATATTAAGGGACATTGTTAATTTCTTTATGTGGAATCTGCATTTTCTGAAAGAAGAGCAGACCTGGAGGGAATGGCAAGAGCCGGCGATGACAGTGGAGGTCCAAGTGGCTCTGACAAACAGGTATTTGGATGTTGGAGTCTGAGACGTGGAGAAAGGGCTGGGATGAAGAGACACATTTGGGACATCTGTGTTATAGAGGTTGCATTTAAAGCCAAGGGGATTCCTATGGTCACTGAAAGCAAGAGAACACAGTGAAGAAAAAAAGCTCAAAGACTGAGGTCTAAAGAAATGCAAAACTTAAAGGACAGGTAAAAGATAGGGGAGACTCCAGAAATGCAGGAAGGAAACAAGGAAACCATGATGCTACAGAAGCCAAAGGAGGATTTCAGGGTGTTTCATGAAAAAGAGAGTGTTGGTGCTTAGATCCACTAAGAGAAGGAGTAGAAATTGTCACTGAATTTGGCATATATATCAAGCACATAAATAGTGGTTGAGGTTGACAATCATGAATTGATACTGCTGTTATTCCACTGGATTGTGGTTCTCTCCGCCAAGATTAGGAATTGACAGAGTAAAGAGCTGCGCTTATTCAGTGTTAAGGTTAGCCAGGCGAGAGGCACAAAAGAAAGGTAGACAGAGGAATGAAAGTATTTACAAGAGATTATGGAATCTGGCCTGGAAAGGAACAAAGTAAAAACATATTTTTACTTTGGACAGATTGATATTAAAAATAGCCTAGCAAGAAACATCTTTTGTTTATTACTTTTTCTTCATTTTTTATGTTTTTTCCCTTAGGATAGATTTCTAAAAGTAGAATCATTAGATCAAACGGTATAATTTTTTTTTAAATTATTGATGCATGTTGCCAAATTGCTTTCAAAAAAGTTCATGGCATCTTAAACTGGTCAACAAAGCATAACATTGCCTGTCTCCAAACTAGCCAACTTCAAGAAAGCTAAATATACATAATATAAGAAGAATAATATACAAGGTTTGATTGACATTAAAATTTTATCATCTCTAAAACCAAGTAAATTAGCTCCTACATTTTCTTTACTCTCCTCCTACCCATGCATCCCTCTTTCTTGATCTTTTTCAGTTTCCGTTATAAATTAACCTTTTCCACATTGAGTAATTCTGCTTCAACTCAAAATCCTTAAAGTAGCTGTAAGTACTTTATTCAAGAGAAAAGTTGAGCAAAAAGTTTTTAAAAATTATTATATGAACAAAAAAACTGGTTTTATTGCAGCAGCAAATATTCTCCCTCTTCTCCCACACTCCCTTCTCTCTTTCTCTCTCTTTCTCCCTCTCTCTCTCTCTCACCTCCCCATCTCTCTCATATTTTTGGTCACTAAGAATTTAAGAAAGAAACAACTACAAGTGACTCTCACTCTTCCCTCCCTTGTAGCTAATTTGAGTCAGCGTTTTCCTAACAGACCTAAAAGCTTTTACTGAGATCCTTATGTTCAGAGCTTATTCCTAAGTGAAAGGAGAAAACAACCAGGATAGTGGCAAGGCAAACATGTCAGTCAGCCCATGCATAGATTGCTAAAGAGTTTTTATAGAACTCAGTACGATGATATCTTCTATATTCATATGTTTTTCCAATAAATGATTACCATTTCTAGGGCTTTGCATAACTTAAGAGAAAGACCCTTATTCCCAGGAGATTCTATCATGACCTATGGAACCTAAGGATGGTAAGAGGAATAAGATATCATATGGATCTAAATTTCTTTTTTTTGTGGCGGGGGTGGACAAAGTCTCACTCTATTACCCAGGCTGGAGTGCTGTGGCGCGATCTTGGCTCACCGCAACCTCTGCCTCCCATGTTCAAGCAATTCTCCTGCCTCAGCCTCCCGAGTAGCTGGGATTACAGGCGCGCACCACTGCACCCGGCTTATTTTTTGTATTTTTAGTAGAGACAAGGTTTCACCATGTTGGCCAGGCTAGTCTTGAACTCCTGACCTCAGATAATCCGCCTGCCTCGGCCTCCCAAAGTGCTGAGATTACAGGCATGAGCCACCACGCCTGGCCTCTAAATCTCTGAAAGAATTAGAAACTAAAATCCAGAGCAGTTAAGTACCTGGTTCAGGAAACACAGCCAATCAGTAACTAATTTCAGACAAAGACTGAGTCACTGTCTCCTGAGCCAGTTCTGTTCTTGCCGTCCTCATGTTAGGCAGATGTATGCAAATTGGTAGACAATGAAGATGTTTCTGGGTATAAGTGGTGAAAACATCAATAACCTCACATCAGATGTTATGGTACAAGATAAATATTCTATATTATACTATCATACTAAGAAAATTTCATTTTTGAACACTGAAAATAACTAGTTGTATTAGTCTGTTCTCATGTTGCTAATAAAGACATACTTGAGACTGGGTACTTTATAAAGGAAAGAGGTTTAATTGACTCACAGTTCCACATGGCTGGGAAGGCCTCACAATCATGGCAGAAGGTGAACGAAGAGCAAAGTCATGTCTTACATGGTGGCAGGCAAGACAGCTTGTGCAGGGAAAGTCCCATTTATAAAACTATCAGATCTCATGAGACTTATTCACTACCATGGGACAGTATGGGGAGAAACACCCACATGATTCAACTACCTTTGCCTGGTGCTGCTCTTGACACATGGGGATTTTTACAATTCAAGGTGAGATCTGGGTGAGGACACAATCAAACCATATCACTAGTAGTTTCTAAGTATGTGGTTCCAGAGAAAACAACTGTAATATTAGTTAAATTGTATTTTTGTTTGTTTGTTTTTGAGATGGGGTCTTGCTTTGTCGCCCAGGCTGGAGTGCAGTGGTGCGATCTCGACTCATTGCAACCTCCGCCTCCCCAGTTCAAGTGATTCTCCTGCCTCAGCCTCCTGAGTAGCTAGGATTACAGGCGTGTGCCACCATGCCTGGCTAATTTTTATATTTTTAGTGGAGACGGGGTTTCACCATGTTGGTCAGGCTGATCTCAAACTCCTGACCTCGTGATCTGCCCTCCTTGGCCTCCCAATGTGCTGGGATTATAGGCGTGAGCCACCCCGCCCAGCCAAATTGTGTGTTTAAATTCTGAGTTTAAACACACAATTTATACTTAATACCCATAAGTACCCTAATGCTTATGGGTATTAAGTATATGTGCATGTATGTGTGCATACACATACACATCATAGCACACATGTGTGCATGTATGCCCACATTCTTAATACCCATATACATACACCAGTGAGGCCACTTGCCATCTACATGGATGCTTCTCAGTGACAAGATGGCCACATATTTCTGAGTGAATTACTTTACCTTTAAGGATGGCTACATTTGTTCTGTCACTTATGGGATCCAAGTAACCTTAAGTGTCTCCAGAGATGTCGCTAGACCCTAATGGAATGTTGGTAGAAGTAGAAACCAGAGAAACTGTCCTTTTCTTGTTGGTCACAGACAAAATATTTTCTTCAGATGTAGCTTCTTGGATTTCCCATGAAAAACTTTCCAGAGATTTGTTTGGTCGCTGGTGATGATTCCAGCTGCCAGGTACTGGCTCCTGCTTTGGATTTTAAGAGGAAAGATAAGTGACATACCACTTCTAAACCTATGCAGAGTGATGACATTCATTGAAAAATATTTGCCCACCATATTGGTAAACACTATTCTAAGGTGTAGAGAGCATCTTTAATCTGATATTTTCACTCTCTGCCATATTTCATTTCTCCCCTTCAAGCATTCTGAAGTTGCCAGCACTCTGCCCCTCATTAATGGTCCTCCTTTCCACAGCTTCATCCTGTCTGGAAGAGAGATGCTTAGGTGCAGCTATTTTTTTTTTGATACATTCAAGTTTAAAGTTTATACTGAGTATTTTAAAAATTTAGAATACAGGGTCCCAAAAAGAAGAGTACTGCTTAGAAATAGAATTAATTATTCCATTAAACTATTTGAAGAGGTAATTATTTGGGGGAATTTTGCTGCCTTTATCTGTAGAATTTTTAAACCTAGAGTTACCAAAATGGCATGCAATCTATTACAATAATCAGTAAACAGTTTTAAAAGCTAGGTAATGCTGAGAATAATGAATAATGATAACAATAAACTTCTTTGGGATACATAGAAAACCACTATAAAGAAAGCACCTTTCTTTCCAAAAGGGCTTGCTTCATCTTAAAAGTGAGGTCCTGTAAAAAACAATACCATACCTACTGACTATATGCAATCTAAGAAGAAGATAAATGTCTAAGTCCTCTAAGATAAACTTCAGTATTAGATCAGGTGCTGGAAAGTTCAAACCACACTTAAAATAAAATTTAAAATATTTTAGAAGCACAACAGTGAGTACAATGTGCATGAATAGTGTTTTATCAGGGGATTATTTTTAATTCCTCTGCATACAAATAGCCAATATTTTCACCATTATTTCACTGACATTCATGAGTCTCATTACACGAATTAGAGTAGTTAAATTATATTCTTCTCCCCTCCACTCCCTTGCTGATACTGAACCTATTTACAGGTCCATCTGCAGAAAAGCAGGTCTTGATGATACCATGGCAACATGCTGTCAAACCCAAAGGGGACCAGTCCTGAGAGAATGGAGAGAATCAATGCAACCCACCACTAACTAGAGGAAAAAGACTCAAAATGCTAGCTAGGCAATACTGCCATCTCCACACCATACTTTTTTGGAACAGAACTGGAAGTACATTTCTTTCATTATTATTTAATTGTATAGCTGCAAAGAGAAAGGTCTAGAACTATTTTTTTAAACCTCGTGTATTCTATGTTAAAGGAAATATTCTCTTCTGTTCTCACGTGGGTGCTCTCTCTCCTCAGCTACTTCCTCTTGACTGACTCTTTCGTTTTTCATTAGCTGATCTGAGTTTGTCCAAAAAAAAGCATCATGAAAATTTTTCTTTCCCTGTAATGAGTTCCAGCAGGAACCTTGCAAGTTAGCTCTAAGGAGATTTCAGAAGCCTCTTAGGCATGTCCTGAGAGGACAGACATGACCAGGTGATTGGCCTCCTCACTAATATCATCCTACATGGAGTGCTACTGACACCAGACCCAGCTGAGGGTGAGGCTGAGCAGAATTTAGAACACTTACGGAGAAGTGCCTATGAAAATAGAAGTGCAGATGTTCAGTTCCCTTACTCAGAGAAGGGGAAAAAAAGAAAAGAATTCATTGATTTTAAAAAAGTTCATCTTGTCATTTTTTTCTTCAATGCCATTAAATCATTGGATCATATTTATAAAATACCTGAAACTATATTGTGCCTCAGAGGCACTGAAAACATCTCTCTGGACCTTAGAAGAGTGAATGGCATTTCTTCACTCAACATGGACTCCTTGAACACTAACTGTGTGCAGATCCCCACCAGGTATTGGTGACCCAGCAGTGGCAAGGAAGCCAGGAAATTTGTATAGGCCAGTATCTTCCTACAATCTCACATCGGGGCACTCTTATCAGTAGATACTCTTCTTTTTATGTGAAACATGTAAGTTGGGGCTCAAATAGTAAAAGTTCAGGCTGAGTCCCACCTACAGATTTATTAAAGTAATACAAATTAAGCCTGGCCTTCAGCAACAACACTGGAGATCTGTGACAACACAACAAGCACAATCCCAAATAAACAGAGCCAAGGTCATAATTACTGTAACAGATTGTGGATGGCACTCGAAGCACTGAGTCGTTCACGCTTGAGAATTCCACAGCCAAGCCCTGCAGTGGTGCCTGCTCTACTCATCCACGTTACTTTCAGCATCAGATTAAATTCCAATCTCTAAGACATTCCTCCTATGGTTTTTCAGCTGAAGACCATAGACTCCTATGAAGATATTTTTGAGAAAACATAACTTTTAAAAAATTTTAAGGTTGTGATTTCATCTCAAAGATTGCCATGCTGAAATTGCTTAAATTTGCTTAAATTCCAAAGAATCTGCATAACAATCTCCTCGCAAAATGTCCCAGGCTGTCCCCCCTTTGCTCTTATGTTTATGATCACGTTGAAGCCCAGCAAAGGCAAACACCACCACAAATGGAGGTTTTCCTTCCAGTTAAATGAGGGGAAAAAATGATAAGAAAATTGAGCAACAAGTTATTTTAAGCCTCATCAAAAGAACCCACAGCATTTGGCCTACAATGTATAAATGTATTCCTCTAATCACATCTTTTTCATACCAATTTATTTTGTTTTATTTTACAGAATAAAAATGTGTTTTGTAGTGCACTGCTAAATTGGCTCATTCAAATAACAGATGTGTGATTAAAACATTCATTGTGAAAAAGAGAAAATAATGACAGGAGTCATGACTCAGATGATGGGCCATCATTTTCTAAATCAAAAGATTCAGGTTGATACACAAATATATTTCAACTCAGTTAAACGAGCTACCTGCAAATAAATGTTAACTGAGTCACACTATCTGTCACTTTAATGCAATTCACTAGCTTTTAGAGAGGCAGCTTAACATAATTATTAAGTGCACATTTTCTTCTGAAGCCAGATTTCCTGGGTTCAAAGCAAAGCTCTAATACTTAACAGTTGTGTGGACTGTATGCCTCAGTTTCTCAACTGTAAATCAGATGACCTGCCTCTGTGATAATTAAATTAGCAAAATATTGTAAAGCACTTAGACTATACTGTAAACACAGGAAAAACTTTACAAGTATGACTATTATCCATTTCACACAGTATTGTCTGTCTAATTTGTACATTTGGTTTAGTTTTATAGTCATATAACACTTGTGAGTATATAACTCATACAAGGAGTATATAATGAGTTTTATGTTTGTATATATTAATTATATTTAAATCAAAACATTGTATGGTCAACATAGGTGAATAAGAATTGTTTTTCTCACTCTGTTGCCCAGGCTGGAGTGCAGTGGCGTGATCTCGGCTCACTGCAAGCTCCACCCCCGGTTCACGCCATTCTCCTGCCTCAGCCTCCCGAGTAGCTGGGACTGCAGGCACCCGCCACCACACCCAGCTAATTTTTTGTATTTTTTATTAGAGACGGGGTTTCACCGTGTTAGCCAGGATGGTCTTGATCTCCCGATCTCGTGATCCGCCCACCTCTGCCTCCCAAAATGCTGGGATTACAGGCTTGAGCCACCGCGCCCGGCCAAGAATTGTTTTAAATAATTGCATACACTACTCAAGTTTAAAAAAATCTTTTCCTAGCTATTGCTTAGCCCAGAAGCCTCACATGTTGCATAATGAGGATAGTATATTCTAGTTTCTGGGGGAAATGTGATTTTCCTATCAAAGGCAACCTTGATAGATGATAACCAGGGATTCCTCACGCAGCTGCATTCCCGCGGATACCTCCCAAATTAAACCAATTATGGGCAACCTATCATCCCATTGTGGTTTTGAAATATGAGTCACTGAAGGGATCCACATAAGCTTCTAACAGAAAAGTTTTTAGTGAAAATGGAAACTCCATCCCAGCCATCTCGGAGAAAAGCAGCTATGACCAACACCCTGAATTGATGTCTTGGTCATTTGAAAAAACAGGTCAACTGATCCCTGCATCTTTTGGTTCCATTTCCGACTGACCTAGCTTAGTTTCAACTAGAAGCCTGGAACTATGTAGGAATGTGACTCCTCTGCTGGGTTAAGACGTGGGAGGCAGTTCCAAGGAAAGGGGAGGGATGAGGAGAAGGCAGACCCCTTACACTGGACCTCATATATCCCAAAATCACATTTAGTAAGCATTATTAATCAATATTGTAACAACATGTTGATAAAATAGAAATACTAAAAATTAATAAGAAAAGTAAAATGCCCAAAGTAAATGTTTTTAAGTATATGGCTAACAGCTTGACGCAGCAGCAAAATCAGATATAAGGCAGAGAAAGAAATCAGAGAGGACCTTCTCTCTCTGAAGCAAATCTCTCTCTGAAGCAAATCTTCTTTCTCTGAAGCAAATCTTCTTCTCCTGGAAAATAACCAGACAGGTGAGGTTTTGCAAAAGGAATTTTAGTAAGTGACTAAGGTAAACATGACAAGGCAATAAAAGTACCAGTTACTAAAAGAATTGAACACACACAAGGTAGCCAGTACTTCAAGCAAAGATGGGTTTTAATGAGAATATAATGCCGAATTTATCTAGATAGTGATAAAAGAGAGTTTAGCTTGCCATGAAATTAGGTGGATATTACCTGCAGGCATGGACAAGCTTCAGTCCCTTATAAAGCTACTTTTTCCGGCCAGGTGCAGTGGCTCACGCCTGTAATCCCAGCACTTTGGGAGGCCGAGGTGGGCGGATCATGAGGTCAGGAGATCGAGACCATCCTGGCTAACACGGTGAAACCCCGTCTCTGCTTAAAATACAAAAAAATTAGCTGGGTGTGGTGGCCGGCACCTGTAGTCCCAGCTACTCGGGAGGCTGAGGCAGGAGAATGGCATGAACTCGGCAGGTGGAGCTTGCAGTGAGCTGAAATTGCACCGCTGCACTCCAGCCTGGGCGACAGAGCGAGACTCCATCTCAAAAATAAATAAATAAATAAATAATTTTTTTTTTTTAAAAAAAGCTACTTTTTCCGTAATTAACAAATGCAAGAGCCTACCAGTGCTAGACTGCCCAAGTTGCATAGTAAGTCCATGCTTAGAGAACCAGCAAAGCAAGAACACATATAGAAAATATGTTGGTCAGGCTGCAGTGAAGGATTTTCTATTTTATAGAAATGCTATCACATTTCTAAAATGGGAAAAATCTAAACTTGGATAGACTTTTTCATGCATATTTTTTCAGGTTTGTATTATTTTATTTTGAATCATATGTGGCAGATGGGGATGGGGAGCACCATATACTTTTAGATGATAATTTAGATGTTAGTTTTCTGTGTTTCATGAGCAGCTGTGTGTACAGAGTACTATATTAAGTATATTTGCTGACAAAAGTGAGAAGACACTTGAAAGGAACCTACAATGAGGTAGGGATCCACCCCAGGCTACTTTTTTCCCTTTCTTGTCTATATTTAATTGTGAAAATGTTCAAACATACTAAAATGTTCAAAGACTTATACAATAGACACCATATACTCATGCTACAGACCAAACGTGCCCTCCAAAATTCCTATGTTGAAATCTGAGTCACTAATGTGATGGTATTAGGAGGTAGGATTTTGGGTTGCTGATTAGGTCATGAAAGTGGAGCCTTCATGAATGGAACCATTGCCTTTAAAAAATAGGCCACAGAGAGCTCTCTTGTTTTTTAATCTGATCTTGATCTCATGCCTTGATCTTGGACTTCCCACCCTACAGAACTATGGGCATCTAGCCCCAAGAGTTGTTCACCAGGAGCGAGCATAAGCCCCAAGAGTTGTTAGAGAGAGAGGTCACCTGTATAAAGCATCGACTGTCCCTCTGTTTCCATTGAAATTCCCATTAGCTATCTACACTCATTCAGAAAACTTCTCAAGGTGCTTGGAGAGGCTGTTTCCTGGTCACCTTCTCACAGTATTAATGCCTTTTCAAATGAATCAACAGAACTCCATTTCCCACCTTCCCAGCTTTACTCCTTTCCCGTTTCTTATGAGGTACCTTAAACCAGGGTAATACATCCAGAGTGTTTGCAGAATAGTGAGCTTTCTGGAGTTACTTCCAAAAAAAATGTAATACCTAGGAAAAAAATGTTTAGAAAGCCCAACAGAACAAGCACTTTGGGAGGCCAAGGCGGGAGGATTATGAGGTCAGGAGATGGAGACCATCCTGGCAAACATGGTGAAACTCTGTCTCTACTAAAATACAAAAAATTAACCAGGCATGGTGGTGTGTGCCTGTAGTCACAGCTACTCAGGAGGCTGAGGCAGGGGAATTGCTTGAACCTGGGAGGCAGAGATTGCAGTGAGCTGAGATTGTGCCACTGCACTCCAGCCTGGTGACAGGGCGAGACTTCGTCAAAAAAAAAAAAAAAAAAAAAAAAAAAAAAGCCCAACAGAACAATTGTGGAGGTAGATTAAGAAGAATGAAGAATTACCATAGGGCGGGCTGTGTTTGGTTTAAGTACTTGGTCAGCAGAGTCAGCTGCCTAGATCTCAGTCCCAACTTGACCACTTACTAGTTCTATGATCCTGGGCAAGTTACTTAATCTCTCTGTGCCTCAGTTTCCTAATTGTAAAATAGGTTCTTTTTCAAGTACAATGTACACTCACTCCCGGCAATATGACTGCTAGACATGAAGTGAAACCTCACCTTACAGAGCTTACAGAAAAACCTGGAGAAAATTAACTGGCCAAGCACCAGGGCCTGGAGAATGTCTGGGCCCAAGTCAGGAAGGACACATAGGAGACTGGGTAAGAGAACCATGACTTTCAATGCTGAGATTCTCAAGGCTGACATCTACAGTGAGTAAAATAGAGCCTCTCTAACCTCCATCCCTCATAGAGAAAGCAAGTAGTAATATTCACTTGGTTATTTTTGCCTTGTCTCTGGTAAACTGGTAGGAGTGGGGCTCTTTTCTGCAAAATTATTAACTACAATCTCACAACAAACTGGGCTTGGGTCTGGAATTCACACTACTTGTATGGTTACTGCAAACCCCCAATATGAAAATTTAGCTTAAAGAGATCCCTGACCCAAGTACTTCAAATTCAGAACCTCAAAGATTTCTCACAGATAAAGGTTTAAAGAAAAAAAAATTCAGACCCTTACAATTAAAAACCAGAAAACACAAAGGAAATAAGTCACTTGAGTGAGAATCAGCAAAGTGATAAATCCCAAGAGTAGACTCACAAACACTTCAAATGCTGGAATTATCATAGAAAATCAAAAAAGTGAGAGTTAGATCTGAAGAATTTATCTAGAAGTCATCAGAGAGAAATGAAGTGATGAAAAGAGATGAGGAAAAAGTGAAAAGGCACAACAGGCAATTCAGAAGGAGGTAACTGAGAGAGTGAGGAGGGCAACACTCAAAAGACAGCACCTGACAACTTCCTAATACTGATGCAAGATTCCAGTCCTCCCATCAGGAAGCCAAGCAGGCTGAATACAGAGAAATGACACTTAGATATGTTATCATGAAGCTGTAAGACACCAGAAGAGTAAAAAGACACCAAAAGCTGTTAGAGAGAAAAGATAAATTATCTACAAAGAATTTACAGTTTGATTAATAGCTAAGTTCTCACAGAATAATGAAGCCAGATGTCTGTGATATAATATCTTCAAAGAGCTGAAAGAAAATAATGTCAATCCAGAAATCGAAATCCAGTGTTCAGAGCTGGTGCACAGTAGAACAGCTACAACAGACATTAAAATGTTGAGATCTCTGTCCTTACTGGCTGGTAAAGAGCTGCCAAACTGAGCCCGCCCTCTGACCAGGCACCCACCACATGGCTGCCACCACTGCCCCCTCCCTGGGCTATCCCCTATCTAGCAACTAAATGTCAGTGAGCCGTACGATAGGGAGCCTACAGAACCATTACACTCTCACTAGCCCTCCTTCCTTTGGTTCCCACTTGTCCCTCTCGGTCCTTATTTCCTCCTGACTCGAGCAAGCCTACTGCCCTGTGGAGAAGATGGCAGCCTTTGGACGGTGCAGGCAAGTGCCCAGAGCCTATGTGGTTCCCCAGGCTGCAGCTGCCCACTGCTAACAAGCTCTCCTTCAGAGCTGCTCTTCTGTAGCCACTTGGGGGAGCTGCAGCCCCTGTGGATTTTGCCTCCAGGAAAGTTGGAAAGGGACAGGAGGACATCAAGGTAATAGGGACCTGCCAGCTGTCACACAGCCTGGGCTCTGCTGGTACAGCAGGCACTCCCATGGTGAGAATCTTTAATGATGGCAGATCCAGCCTATAAATTAAATCAGTAGTTACAGTCTTCCCACAGAGAACACACACGACCCAGAGGGCTTACAAGTGAGCTCTCCTGAGTATTCAAGGAACACATAATTCCAAGCTTATACTAGTTCTTTCAAAGAAAGAACAACAGGAGACACTCCCCAACTCATTTAATGAGGCTTGTGTAAACATGCTGTCAAATCAGACATGAACATTATACAAAAGTTAAATTCCAAGCCATTTAAGAACATAGATGCAAAAGCTCTAAATAAACCAAATCAATAAATGTATAAAAGTGATAATGCACATAATCAGGTTGAATTTATTCAAGGTGCAAAATTGGTTCAACATTAGAAAAACCTAAGTATGTAACTCACCACAATAACAGATTCAAAGAGAGAAACCGTATGATCATCTTAATAGATTCAGAATAAGCTCTAATAAAACTCAATAACCATTTATGTTGTTTTTTAAAAATCTCTTAGCAAACTAGGAATAAAAGAGAATTTGCTTGATCTGATAAAGCGTACCAATTTTTAAAAACATGCAAATATTTTGCTTAGTGCAAAGCATTAAATGTATTCCCTTTAAAATCAGAAACCAAAATCTAATTGCTATTTTATATTTATTGTATTGGAGATACTTGCCAGTGCAAGACAAGGAAAAGAAATATAAGGTGTAAGGATCAAAAAGAATGAAATCTCTCATTATTTGCTAATAATATGATTATCTACATGGAAAGTTGAAAGAATTTATATATAAAAAGCTAAAAATTAACGAGTTTACCAAGTCTGCAGGGTGTAGGATCAATGCACAAAAACTTATTTTATAGAGCCATCCACAAATAAAAAGCAATTTAAAAGAAGATACAACTGGGGACTCTGCTTCTAATAAAAGCAAATCAGACGAATTTAATTTGCACTCACCATCCTCTTAAAATAACTAGAAAATCTGTACCAAATATATAATGTCTTGTAGCTCAGAGGGCAATAAAATAGTAAAGGGTTCTCTGCAAAAATATTTTTAAGATGTAGCAAACCATAGTGGTCACCAGGAATAGGGATTCAGAAAGGCAAAACATAAAAGGATGGGAAAAATCTTAGTGTGCTCTATTAATATCACACAAAGTAGACATTAAAGTAAAAAAAGACTTTAAGAGGCAATAAGGGTCATTTCATAATGATAAATATGTATTTAATGAGAAAGAGTAAAGTTTAAATAATAATATGGACTCACACTGCTGCCTGATTCCATTTCTATAAAGTGCTAAATCATATTATTTTGAAATTCTTACAGAAGTGACAAAATTCTGGAAGGACACGAGGGAGGAAAGGAAGTGAGGCAGTTTTCTAAGGTCCGAATAATGATTGTGTTTCAGGTAAAAGAAGTGGGTTGTGAACAGGCAGAGGCACTCAGCAAGCTTCAGGCAATGTTCTGTTTCTTAACCTGAGCAGTGATTAAATGCGTGTTTATAATAATTCATTAATCCATGCAATTTTTATGTATGTCTTTTATTTAATAAGAACAAGGTTTAGAAATTGACACTTGTAACAGCTACAAAAATAAAGCTTTTGCAGAAAATTATAACTCTATGGAAAGGTATTAAAAAGACCTAAGTAAGTGGAAAAATATGGATAGAAAGATATCAATTCCATCCAAATTATCATATAGATTTAATGTAATATACATTGAAACCCAACATGTATAAATTACAAAATCAACCTGACAAGTTGATTTTGTAATATATATGAAAAAGAGAAGAATGCTTAAGTCAAGGTTCAAACAGAGAAGCAGAGGAAGAAAAGTATATATATATATATGAATATATATGCACGTGTATGTATACACACATACATACAGAGAGAAATACAGAAACAGAGAGGCAGACAGGGACAAAGAGAAACAGGGAGAGACACCGAAATTTATTGCAAGGAATTGGCATACATGATTGCAGGGGCTGGTTAAACAAGTCCCAAATGCATACGGAAAGTCGTCATGAGCACAATGAGACTTCACAGGAACAAGCCACAGCTCTCATCCACAGGTGGAATTTCTTCTCTCTCCTGGGGAAACCTCAGTCCTGCATTTAAGACCTTCTAACAATTCAATCAGGCCTACCCAGATAATTCAGAATAATCCTCTCTACTTAAAGTCAACTGACTAAGGGCTGTAATTCCATAGGCCGAATTCTTTCACAGCAGCACCTAGATTATGTTTGCATAACTGGCCTGTAGCCTGGCCAGGTTGACAGATCAAAAGCGCCATCACAAACAGACAAGGCCTATCTATCAAAATAGGTAGACTTGACTCCCCAGGTGTCCAGGCTTATAACACTATATTAATTAGGACCATAGAATGCTGGGTGGACTCCCACTAAAGAGATACAGAGTGGACTCTGCTGGCTTGTCATGCTTCCTGTCCTGAATCCTGGTGCCAGGACAGCCTCTTCAGATATGAAATGCTTACCTGATCAAGCATTTTGGGTATTATACACACAAACATGCACACACAGACATTCCACGTGGATTAAGAAATTAAAATGTTAAATGTAATTTTTAAAATATTTAGTAGAGCATCTAGGAGAACTGATTTATGACTTCAGAGAAGGGAAGGATTTCTTAATGCAAACCATAAAGGAAAGCATTGGTATATTTGACTACATTAAATTTTTAACAACTTCTGTATATCCTACTCATCAAAGACGTCACCAAGTTAAAAGACAGGCCACAAACCAGGAGACAACATTTGCAATACACTTGACAAAATACTTCAAATAAGAAATGCCTATTACATAATGAGAACAATAAACTCTATAAAAGCAGGCAAGACAGGAATAGGAATTTCACAAAAGAGGAGAAGAGTACCTATAATTCCTAAAAGGAGACTCAACCTTATGAAATCAGGAATTGGATTAGTCAGGAAATGCAAATTAAATATCAGGTATAATTTCATATATTTATTGTGAGAGATCAGACATCATTTCACAAATGTATTGTGAAATATGCATATATGCATGACCACCAGATTGAAAAAAAGGTAGAAGATAGTACTGACAGTAAGAAAGGATATATAGCGATAGGAATTCTTAAACACTGCTGAAGTGATTATTAATAGGAAAATACATTGAAAAATATTTTGGTGTCCCTTAGTAAATTGGGCATGCATTTATTCTTCCACTCAGTAATCCTATTTCAAGGATTGTAACCAAAGAGAAACTCTTGCAGAAGCACTGCAGTAGCCGTGTTTAAGAATGATCATGGCCGGGCGCAGTGGCTTACACCTGTAATCCCAGCAGTCTGGGAGACCGAGGTGGGCGGATCACCTGAGGTCGGGAGTTTGAGGTCAGCCTGGCTAACATGGTGAAACCCCATCTCTACTAAATATACAAAATTAGCTGGGCATGGTGGCACATGCCTGTAATCCCAGCTACTCGGTAGGCTGAGGCAGAAGAATCACTTGAACCCAGGAGGCGGAGGTTGAGGTGAGCCGGGATCACACACCACTGCACTCCAGCCTGGGCAATGGAGTGAGACTCCATCTCAAAAAAAAAAAAATAATAATGATCATAGGCTGTCTGTGGTGGTTCACAACTGTAATCCCAGCACTTTGAGAGGCTGAGGTGGGAGGATTGCTTGAAGCCAGGAGTTTGAAACCAGCCTGAGCAACAAAGTGAGACTTCCATCTCTGCAAACAAATAAAAAATAAGAAAAAGAATAATCATAGAAGCAGCATTCATAATAGAAAAAATGATATCTTGATGTCAATCATGAGTAGAACTAATATATTAGTTTTGATACATTCATTCTACAGAACATTATACAGTGGTGAACAAAAGGCCAACTACCAATATTAACATGATGAATCTCAAAAATATATGTGTAAGCACAAGATACAAAAGAGCACAGACTATATATTATATAAACATCAAAAACAGGCCGAACTAATGTGTCAATTAGTGGAATATGTATGTGAGTTAAAACTAAAAAAAGAAGCAAGAGATGGATAAAAATTCTGGAGACTTGTCCCGTCTGGAGTATGGGCAGAGAGGGGTACATGATCAGTTAAGGCAGACAGAGGAATTCGGAAACATTGGCAATGTTTTATTTCTTGAGATGGATGGGATGTATGTGGGTGCTTATTATATTTCTATTATTATTCTTTTAAATAAAGAATTAGCTATGTGTGCATTACATTTTTTAATAACTTTTAAGTTCGGGACTACATGTGCAGGATTGTTATATAGGTAAACTTGTGTCATGGGGGTTTGTTGTACAGATTACTTCATCACCGAGGTATTAAGCCTAGTACCCATTAGTTGTTTTTCCTGATCCTCTTCTTCCTCAAACCCTCCACCCTCCAATAGGTCCCAATGTCTGTTGTTGCCCTCTATGTGTCCATGTGTTCTCATCATTTAGCTTCCCCTTATAACTGAGAATATGTGGTATTTGGATTTCTGTTCTTATATTAGTTTGCTAAGGATAATGGCCTCCAGTTCCATCCATGTCCCTGCAAAGGACATAAACTCATTCATTTTATGGCTGCATAGTATTCCATGGTGTGTATGTACCACATTCTCTTTATCCAGTCTACCATTGAAGGGCATTTAGGTTGATTCCATGTCTTTGCTATTGTGAACAGTGTTGCAAGAACACACGCATGCACTTCTCTTTATGACTAAACAATGTATATTCCTTTGCTTATATATCCAGTATTGGGATTGCTAGGTGGAATGGTAGTTCTGTTTATAAGTCTTTGAGGAATTACCACACCACTTTCCATGATGATTGAACTAATTTACACTCCCACCAACAGTGTATAGTGTCCCCTTTTCTTTGCAACGTCACCAGCAGCTATTTTTTTTCACTTTTTAATAATAGCCATTCTGACTGGTGTGAGATGGTATCTCATTGTGGTTTTGATTTGCATTTTTCTAATGATCAGTTATGTTGAGCTTTTTTTTCATATGCTTGTTGGCTGTCTGTGTGTCTACTTTGGCAAAGTGTCTGTTCATGTCTTTTGCCCAGTTTTAATGAGGTTATTTGTTTTTTTCTTGTAAATTTGTTCAAGTTCCTTATAGATGCTGTTATTAGACCTTTGTCAGATGCATATTTGCAAAAATTTTCTCCCATTCTGGAGGTTGTCTATTCACTCTGTTGATAGTTTCTTTTGCTGTGTAGAAGTTTGTTTAATTAGATCCTATTTGTTAATTTTTGCCCTTGTTTCAGTTGCTTTTGGCATCTTCGTCATGAAATTTTTGCCTGTTCCTATGTCCAGAATGGTATTGCCTGGGTTGTCGTCCAGGGTTTTTATAGTTTTGGGTTTTACATTTAAATCTTTAATCCATCTTGAGTTGATTTTCGCATACGGTGTAAAGAAGGGGGTCCAGTTTTAATCTTCTTCATATGGCTAGCCAGTTATCCCAGCACCATTTATTGAATAGAGAGTCCTTTCTCCATTGCTTGTTTTTTTCAGGTTTGTCAAAGATCAGATACTCGTATGTGTGAGGCATTATTTTTTGGGCTTTCTATTCTGTTCCACTGATTTATGTGTCTGTTTTTGTACCAGCATCATGCTGTTTTGGTTACTGTAGCTCTGTAGTATAGTGTGAAGTTGCATAGCATGATGCCTTCAGCTTTGTTCTTTTTGTTTAGGATTGCCTTGGCTCTTTGGGCTCTCTTTTGATTTCATATAAATTTTAAAATTGTTTTTTCTAATTCTGTGAAGAATGTCATTCATAGTTGTATAGGAATAGCTTTGAATCTATAAATTGCTTTTGGCAATATGGCCATTTTAATGATATTGATTCTTTTCATCCATGAGCATGGAACGTTTTTCCATTTCTTTGTGTCATCTCTGACTTCTTTCAGCAGTGTTTTATGGTTCTTATACAGATCTGTCATCTCCCTGTTAGCTGTCCTAGGTATTTTATTCTTTTTGTGGTAATTGTGAATGGAATTGCATTCCTGATTTGGCTCTTAACTTATGGTTGTTGGTGTATAGGAATGCTAATTTTTGTACCTGATTTGGTATCTTGAGATTTTGCTGAAGTTGTTGGTCAGATCAAGGAGTTTTGGGGCACAGACACTGGTGTTTTCTAGGTATAGAATCATATTGTCTGCAAACAGAGATAGTTTGACTTCTTTTAATTCTATTTGGATTTTTTTTCTTTCTTTCTCTTGTCTGATTGCTCAGGCTAAGGTTTCCAGTACTATGTTGAATATGAGTGGTGAGAGAGGGAATCTCTGTCTATTTCTGGTTTTCTGTCTAGCTTTTTCCCATTCAGTGTGATATTAGTTGTGGGTTTTTCCATAGGTGGCTCCTATTATTTTGAAGTATGTTCCTTCAGTGCCTAGTTTGTTCAGAGTTTTTAACATGAACAGGTTGAATTTTATCAAAAGCCTTTTCTGTATCTATATGTGGTTTTTGTCCTTAGTTCTGTCCATGCGATGAATCACATTTATTGATTTATGTGTGTTGAACCAACCTTGCATCCCAGGGATAAAACCTACTTGATGATGGTGGATAAGCTTTTTGATGTGCTGCTGGATTCATTTGCTAGTATTTTGTTGAGGATTTTTGCATCAATGTTCATCAAGGATACTGGCCAAAGTTTCCTTTTTTTGTTGTGTCTTTGCCAGGTTTTGGTATCAGAATGATGCTGGCCTCATAGAATGAGTTAGGGAGGAGTCTCTTCTCCTCAATTTTTTGTAATAGTTTCAATAGGAATAGTACCAGCTCTTATTTGTACATCTGGTAGGATTTGGCTGTGAATCCATCTGGTCCTGGGCTGTTTTTTGGTTGGTAGGCTATTTATTACTGATTCAATTTCAGAGCTCATTATTGGTCTGTTCAGAGATTCAATTTTTTCCTGGTTCAGTTTTGGGAGGGTGTATGTGTCTAGAAATTTACCCATTTCTTCTAGATTTTTCTAATTTGTGTGAATAGAGGTGTTCATAATATTCTCTGATGGTTATTTGTATTTCTGTGGAGTCAGTGGTAATATCCCCTTAGTCATTTCTAATTGTGTTTATTTGGATCCTCTCTTTTTTCTTATTAGTCTAGCTAGTGATCTATTTTATTAATTTTTTTTAAAAAGCAACTATTGGACTTGTGGACTTTTGAATAGTTTTTCTTGTCTCAATCTCCTTATGTTCAGCTCTGATTTTGGTTATTTCTTGTCTTCTGCTAGCTTTGGGGTTGGTTTGCTCTTTGTTTCCTAGTTGTTTTAGTTTTGATGTTAGTTTGTTAAACTGAGATTTTTCTGTTTGATATGGGCATTTAGCACCATAAATTTCCCTCTTAGCACTGCCTTAGCCATGTCCCATAGATTCTGGTATGTTGTATCTTTATTCTCATTAGTTTCAAAAAACTTCTTGATTTCTATCTTAATTTCATTATTTACCCAAAAGTCATTCAGGAGTAGATTATTTGATTTTCATGTAATTGTATGGTTTTGAGCTATTTTCTTTGTTTTAATCTCAAATTTTATTCTGCTGTTGTCCGAGACAGTGGTTTGTTATAATTTCAGTTCTTTTGCATTTGCTGAGGATTGTTTTGTGTCCAATTATGTGGTAATTTTAGAATATGTGCCATGTACAGATGAGAAGAATGTATATTCTGTTGTTTTTGGGTGGAGAGTTCTGTAGATGTCTATCGGGTCCATTTGATCCAGGGCTGAATTCAGGTCCTGAATATCTTTGTCAAGTTTCTGCCTTGATGATCTGTCTAATACTGTCAGTGGGGTGTTGAAGTCTCCCACTATTATTTTATGGGAGTCTGTCTCTTTGAAGGTCTCTAAGAACTTGCTTTATGAATCTGGGTGCTCCTGTGTTAGGTGTGTACATATTAAGGACAGTTAGCTCTTCTTGCTGAATGGAGCCTTTAACATTATGTAATGCCTTTCTTTGTCTTTTCTGAACTTTGTTGATTTAAAGTCTGTTTCATCTGAAATTAGGGTTGCAACCCCTGCTTTTTTCTATTTTCCATTTGTTTGGTAGATTTTTCTCCATCCCTTTATTTTCAGCCTATGTATGTCATTGCATGTGAGATGGGTCTCTTGAAGACAGCATACCAATGGGTCTTGGTTCTTCATCTAGCTCGCCACTCTGTGCCTTTCAATTGGGGCATTTAGCCCATTTACATTCAAGGTTAGTATTTATATGTGTGGATTTGAGGCTATCATCATGATATTAGCTGCTTATTGTGCAGACTTGTTTCTGTGGTTGCTCTAGAGAGTCACTAGTCTATGTATTTAAATGTGTTTTTGTAGTGGCTGGTAATGGTTTTTTCTTTCCATATAGGGCTTCCTTCAGGAGCTCTTGCAAGGCAGTCCTGGTGTTGACAAATTCTCTCAGTATTTGCTTGTCTAAAAGGATCTTATTTCTCCTTTGCTTATGAAGGTTAGTTGGGCTGGATATGAAATTCTGGGTTGGAAATTCTTTTCTTTAAGAATGTTGAATATTGGCCTCCAATCTCTTCTGGCTTGTAGGGTTTCTGCTGAGAAGTCTGCGTTAGTCTGATCGGCTTCCCTTTCTAGGTGACCTGACCTTTCTCTCCAGCCACCTTTAACATTTTTTATTTTATTTTGACCTTGGAGAATCTGATGATTACATATCTTGGGGATAATCTTCTTGTGAAGTATCTTACTGGGGTTCTCGGCATTTCCTGAATTTGAATATTGGCCTCTCTAGCTAGGTTGGGGAAGTTCTCATATATGATATCCTGAAATGTGTTTTCCAAGTTACTTATACTCTCCCCATCTCTTTCAGGGACACCAATTAGTCATAGATTTGATCTCTTTACATAATCCTGTATTTTCTCAGAGGTTTTGTTTGTTCCTTTTTATTCTTTTTTCCCTATGCTTGTCTGACTTTCTTATTTCAGAAAGCCAGTCTTCAAGTTTGAGATTCTTTCCTCAGCTTGGTCTATTCTGCTATTAATAATTGTGATTGCATTATGAAGTTCTTGTAATGTGTTTTTCAACTCTATCAGGTCAGTTACATTCTTTTCTATAGTAGCTCTTTTGTTTGTCAGCTCTTCTATTGTTTTATTGTGATTCTTAACTCCCTTGGATTGGTTTTCAATGTACTCCTAAAAACTCAATGATCTTTGTTTCTGTCCATATTCTGAATTATATTTCTGTCATTTCAGCCATCTCAGCCTTGTTCAGAATCCTTGCTATCCTTGAGATAGAGTGGTTGTTTGGAGGAAAGAAGGCACTCTGGCTTTTTGAGTTGTCAGAATTCTTGTGTTGGTTCTTTCTCATCTTTGTGGGCTGATGTTTCTTCAATCTTTGCAGTTGGTGACCTTTAGATGTTTTTTTTTTTTCTTTTATCTTTATTTGATGACCTTGAGGGTTTGATTGTGCCATAAGTTAGTCAGTCAACTGGCTTCATTTCTGGAAGATTTTAGGGTGCCAACACTCACTTCCCAACTGCTGGAATGTGTGTTCTAACTCTGGGGGACTTGTATCAAGCCTGACTTTGTTCTCTGGCTCCTTAAGGTTAGGAATTATCTGCACTATGTAAGCCAAGGTGCTCCTAGACCACTGATCACTACACCTTGATGTGTGGTGTCAGCTAAAGGGTTTTGTAGTGTGGTGGCAGTGAGTTCCATCCTTGTTTGCATGTGCCAGCAGCAGTGGGAGTGACAACACAGCAGGGTACACACTCGCTGTCTGCAGCAGGGTACTAGTGGGTGCCAGGGTGCCTGCCTCCATGTGGGCATTCACAACAGTGGTGGAGGCAGCATGACTCAGGGGGCAGGGGGCCCCTACTGGTGGCTGCCCACAGATGCACTGGGAGTGATGGCACGGGGTCAGGGCACTGGTGGGCACAGGTATGTGTGCACTCTCTGTGAACCACATTCAGGGGTGGTCACTCAGAGGTGGAAAGAATCTGCTGTTCTCTGTTCCTAGTTTTACTCCTGAGGCAGTGTTGGTGCAGGGATGGGGTCTTAGTGGGGTGGGGCTGACTAGCTCTGTGCTCACCCAGTCTCCAACTGCAATGGCAGTTCCTCTGTGGGGGTGGTGGTGCAGAGTGCACTCCCACCACAACAGTGGCAGGACAGGGTACATGCATACATACACACTGGCAGGGCAGGAAAGGTGACCCCCTCACCCCCCCTGCACACACACCCCAGCAAAGCAATGTTGGGGGGGTGTCCATGGACCTGGGGGAAGCTGCAGTGGAGGGAGGGAGTGGGCGGGCTGGTGCATGGCCATGGGGGCCACCCTGCTGGAGCTCTCTGCTTCTCAGGCACTGTCTGCCAGCACAGGAGTTATGATACAGGCCCCCAGGGCACCTGAAGCTCCCTTGCAAGCAGGCATGGCCAGCCTGGGGCCCAGGGAAAGGCCAGCAGACCACGGGTGCTCAGGCTGGACTGGCCCCATCTGATGGGCAAGACTGCCCTGCAAAGTTCAGGTTTGATAGTTCCTCTAGGGCCAGAGTCTCTTCTGGGAGCAAGTCAAGTCTAGGGGGATGGGTGTCGCTGGCTGTGCTCTGCTACAGACGCTGCTGCACTAAACCTTTGGGCTCCACATCAGCTGGTGTGCTGCCCCTACCACTTCTCTAAGCAGTCTGTTTGCCAACTCTGTGTGGCAGGTGTCTATAGTGGTCAAGAGGATTCCTCCCGCCAGGATTCCAGAGGCCTATGGCGAGAGTGGGTTGCTCCTTACCAGTTCAACTCAGTCACTCCCGTGGAGTCATTGCAGGCCAGGAATGAGTCCTGGTACATGGTAACCCCATGCAGGGTTCCCAGCTTCCTCCACTTTCAGCCCAGCTTCTGAGTCTTCCCTCCATTACTCTCAGTGCCATCCCTCTGAAGATATGTTAGGAGTGTGCAAGTCATCTGGGTCCCTCAGTGGCAGCTGTTCCACCTGTCTGCATAGTCAGCCATCTTGCCCAGTACCCTCATATATTTCTTTTCTTTTCTTTCCTTTCCTTTTCTTTTTTTCTTTTTTGAGATGGAGTCTCGCTCTGTTGCCCAGGCTGGAGTGCAGTGGCACAATCTCTGCTCACTGCAACCTCCATCTCCTGGGTTCAAGCAATTCCCCTGCCTCAGCCTCTGGAGTAGCTGGGATTACAGGCGCACACCACCATGCCTGGCTAATTTTTTGTATTTTTAGTAGAGGCAGGGTTTCACCATATTGGCCAGACTGGTCTCGAACTCCTGACCTCAGGCAATCCACCCCCCTCCACCTCCCAAAGTGTTGGGATGACAGGCGTGAGCCACCGTGCCCAGCCACCCTCACATATTTCTTAATATAAACATAAGTTTAGAGGTAAGGCATATGCCTTAGAAAGGTTGGTTGTTGGCAGGCTCCGGAAGCAACATGCTAGAGAGAGCAGAGGCCTCCTATCACATTCCCAGAGGATGGTGGGGGTGGTGGCCCCACTCCCAGTTCAAATAAGCAGCCCTTTCACAAAGCTGTTTCTTTCTGACTCACTCCTACTGAGCCTGCCCCTCTAAAATCAAGACCTCAGTCCCTGAAGCCAAGCTTGCCCATGTTTAATTTCATAGCAACAGGAGCATTTATTCCACACATACCTTGTGGTGAAAGGAAGCCATTTTGCAATTGATTTGTGGCAAAATGAAGGTGATGTTCTAGCCGCTGACATCACTATCAGTCCCACACCTGTGCAGCCACCAGCAAACCTCAGCTGTAATATTCCAGGTTGCCAGTTTTCTTCCACTTGGCTCCTTTTAGCAGCCCAGCTAAAGCTAGGTCTGAAGATATTTTATCGTCTTGGCATTTTAGCTTAACATGGATTTCAGATCAAGACACTTTGCCAGGGAGAACATGTGGTTTAAAGCCAAACTCCTCAGGAGGTTTTGGTCTTAATCAGAGTGTCTTCTGTACTTCATGAGATTCTCACTACCTGAATAGATTCCCTGTGATTCTGTTTGCTTTCCTCTCCAAAAAGCTGCAGAGAAGGAGCGAAAAATAACACATATTCCTAATCTTGAGATGTCTGAAGCGTGAAAGATACTTTTATGAAATACTATTAAGGTGCATGAGAAAGTAGCTAACAAGAAAATAGGCTCAGTTCTTAATTTCCTTGCGTCGTATTTTTTTACTCTTAGCAAATAATGCCTTTGTTCCCAGCACAACCTCAGTTCCAAAAGCGCATCATTTTGCCTTCCAATTTTCTTTCCTTTAATTTTGGCAAAAATTGCTGGGAATAATAAACATGCCACTGTCTTCACAAGTTAAAAATATAGGTGAAAAAATTTAATTGACTTATTGAACAAGCCTGATGTGGGGAAATGTAATCATAAAACAGTTCTGTTTATGTTCTGTGCTTCCCCCAGGCCCTTGGTGAGAATGCAGGCTGTCCTTGTGATTTTTCTGGTCACTCATAGCTAATGCAAACATCCTCAATGCAGAAATCTGAAACTACGGGACTTTATCGGAATCCAAGCAGGCACAGGATGTACAATTTTGCCTTCTCCCCTTCCTCCAGTGAGGCCTGGCCCTGGGCAGGACTCCAGTCCTGCAGAAAGGGCAGTGTCAGCATCTCTCCCCTTTCACCAGCCAGCATTTCTCCTCTGCTTCTGCCAGATTTCTTGCCTGGTGTTGGACTGCCCCTCTGTTGTTGAAGAGAGAGGGAGGGGAGGTAAGGGGGGAAGGAAAGTTCTCCCAATTGGCACTATTGTAAGCTGGCTTCATGCATTCTGAGCCTGGCAGTGATGTAGAGCTGTTTCTCCTGCTGGCATTTTTGTGGAAGTTTTTGGCATCAATGTGGATCTTCCCTGCAGTTCTCTTGACCCAGGCCTGTGCATCTCTATCCCAGCTGGTTGTTTGAGGTTCCTAGGTATCTAGTTCCATCTTCGGCTTCTCTCTGCTGAGCTGTATTAGCCTCTCCAAGTAGCCCCCTTAGGACTTGAAGTGACCACATGCTGCATCTTTCATTTGCACCTGGATGTCATCCAGGGGAAAACTCCTGACAACCTCTGGAAGGTCTGGTCCATCCCAACCCTGAAGCCGCTCTGCTTCACAGCTCTGCCCAGCCACTCTCTGGACCTTTACTCAGGACAGCGTCAGTCTTCAGGCCATGCTGACCCTATAACTCTAAGAGGCACATATCTAGCTCTCTGGGGGTGGTCTGTTGAAGCTTCTGCAGGGCTTGAAGATGGGACAGGCACCCCTCACTCCTCCTCCTTGGTGGGGGTTGCTGAGGCAAGGGCTGGCTCACAGCACACTTGCAGCTCTTTGTACACAGCGTCCCCAACTCTCTTATTGCCCAACATCTCACACCCTTGGTGTGTGAACAAGGTTTAGAAGTTATCAGTCCAGCTCCGACCCACTCACTTTTGACAAATCTTACAAAAGGGGATGGTCTCTCACACAACTAACTTCAAAAAGGATCTCATACAAACATTTCGTTTAACATCCTTTTCCACCCAGTAAAGAGCAAGGTGACTACATCTTTGTGCAGAGCAACTGGACATACAGTGTAAGAAAAGAAATGACAGAGTGAGATTTCCTCTAAGCAGGAGGTGATTTGGGCAACAGTGTTTCAAAGAAGAGCATTGCAGACATGAAGGCAAAAGTGAGTAAATACATAGGAGAGGATTTTTATTGTAGAGATGGGAGAAGGAACAGATGCTTAAAAGGAGGAGGGTAGGCTTTCACAAGTGAAATATGAAAATGAACAAATCTTAGATAAATAAACTTTGTGCAGTATACTTAGTCTGTGGGCCTGCTTTTATCCTTTCCAAATAGAATGGCCTATTCTGCTGATTTTATACATATTATATATTTCCTAAGTAAAGAGATCATTTTAATTACTAGTAATGACAGAAGAGGAAAGAGGTGCTCACTCATTTAGGCATGAACAGAGGTTGTTCTGTGCCAGATCCTAGAGGAATAAAAACCAGTAAGATATAGCCTCTACTTGCAGGTAGTTCATTTCTTAGCAGAGGGGAATCTAGAAGGGTCTGTTAGAGAAGGAAACCCTGGAAGTGAGTTGTGATAGGTAATTGAAGTGCAATGAAAGGCTCTTGTTGGGAAGGCCATTCCAGCCAGAAGGGGTGGCACAAGCAAAAATCTCTCTGAAGATTAACGTTGCCTGTAGCATAAACTGAAAAGGTAGGCAGGTGGTAGTTGGATCAGGGTCTCTTCTGCCTCTCTAGGAGATTATATTTTACTCTTTGCAATGAGTAAACTCAGAGCATTTTAAGGAGGAGAAAATGAGAATATTTCTTGAAAGACCCATCTTGGTTGCAGGTTGAAGAGTGACACACAGGATTTCGAGACCAGAAGCAGGGACAAGTGAAGACCACTGCCAGCTCAGGTGAGAGTAGAAGCAGATGAAGAGTTGGGCCAGTTAAAAAACTTCTCGGGGAATTAATCCATAATGAAGGCTGCATTAATTAGGATGTAGGCTAAGACGCTATAACAAGGAAACCCAAAATATAGTAGCTTAAATGTCTCATAGTACTCCGAACATGTGTGGATGGGCTAGGGCAGGGGACACCAATGACAGCCTGGGGGCCAAATCCAAACTGCAGCCTGTTTTATAAATAAAGTTTCATAGAAACCCAACCATGCCCACTCATTTCCCTGTTGGCTATACCTGCTTTCCTTCTACATAGATACTTGAGTGGTACGACCGTGACCTTATGGTAAGAAAGGCCTAAAATATTTGCTGTCTGACCCTCAGCTCTCCAGTAAACCCCTGGTCTGGGACAAATAGTTGTCTCTGAGTTTCATGTCATCCAGGAATCCAGGCTGGGGTGGTGAGCTCAATTATCTCCCACCCGGACCTTCCACCTTGGGTCCAGGGAGGTTACCACAATGGTCACCAGTTCCCAGCCAGGGAACCCCAGGCTGCTCTCAGCCTAGTAAGTCACCCAGCCCTAGGCAGCTGCAGAGAAGACTGGGAAATGCAGACTCTAGCGACTTGGCCATAGGTCCAGCTGAAACATCACCGCCACTATCTACTCTAAGACATACATAGTCACATTTTGACATCTCTGAAACCAGCATTCATTTTACAATCACTCTCAGCCCGGACTGAAGTTGTGTTTTCCAGAGTTGATTTGCATCTGTTTCTTCCAGTAATCTAGGCACATTCCCAACATGAGACTACTTTAAATTAAATTCTCTGCCTGACAAAAAAACTAAAGGAACAGGAGAAAAACTAGCCCTTTTATAATGGCATTCAACCCACCTATGAGGACAGAGCTCTCACGGTCCTGTCACTTCCCAAAGTTCTCCCCTCCTAACATTGCCACAAGAGCAACCAAATAAATTTCAGCTGAGTTTTGAAGGGGACCAACATTCAAATCATAGCAATACCTAAAGGACATAGAATTACTATTCTGAGGAGATGTCTGCACTCCCATGTTCATCACAGCATTATTCACAATAGACAAGATATGAAAACAACCTAGCTGTCAATTAAGAGATGAATGAATTTAAAAAGTGAGGTGTGTATATCTATATTTATCTACCTATCTCTCTAGCTAATGAAATATTACTCAGCCTTAAAAAAGAAAAAAACCCTGCCATTTGCAAACATGGATAAATCTTGAGGAAATTACACTAAGTAAAATAAGGTAGTCATAGAAATACAAAATTGCATGAAGTCATTTTTATGTGGAATCTGAAAAAGAGTAGATAGAACTCATAGTTACAGAGAGTAGAATGGTGACACCCCCATGGGCTGGGGAAATTGGGATTACTGATCAAATGGTACAAACCTGTTGTTAAAAGATGTGTAAGAACTGGAGGCTCAATGTATAGCATAATTACTCTAGTTAATTATGTCATGTATACTTAAACTTTGTTAATAAAATAGATCTCAAATAAACCCACCTGTCCATTTTCACACTGCTAATAAAGACATACCTGATACTGGGCAATTTACAAAGGAAGGAGGTTTAATTGAGAACTCACAGTTCCACCTGGCTGGGAAAACCTCACAATCATGGTGGAAGGCAAGGAGGAGCAAGTCACATCAGCAGACAAAGAGAGAGCTTGTGCAGAGAAACTCCCATTTTCAAAACCATCAGATCTCGTGAGACTCATTCACTATCATGAGAATAGCCCAGGAAAGACCTGCCCCTGTAATTCAACCCCCAACCACTGGGTTCCTCCCATGACATGTGGGAATTGTAGGAGTTACAATTAAAGATGGGATTTGGGTGGGGACACAGCCACATCATATCACCACCACACCAAAAGAACAAGAGTAACTCAATGAAGTAATTGATGAGCAGCAGGTGGTTTGGGCAACAGTTTAATTAGCTTCATTGTGGTAATAATTTCACAGTGTATAAATACATCAAAACATATATGTAAGGTTATGTACCTTAAATATATATAATTTTTATTTGTCAATCATACCTCAATAAAGGTGGTAAAGATTAAGTGTAACCAAACTAATATCTAACTGTGTGTACATTTTATTTGAAACCATTTAAAATAACTTGTAGATTAAACGTAAATCTAAATTGACATAATTGTTAGTCAAAAAAGTTCTATGGAGGGAGCATGGTGTTAAATCTAGAATTAGATATTTAGCTAAAATACTTTTAACAAATGAAAGTAAATTAAAATATTTTCAAAAGTTAAAAGAAAGAGGAATTGGATTAGGGTTCTGGGTAGTACATTCTGTTTTGTGTTATCTGTGTATGATGATTTGGAAAACGGGTGAAATTGCCAAGAGAATTTATTTATATAGCCTATGCATTCATAATCAAGACTTAAAATCAAATGGTATAAATCAAGTCTTAAAATTAAAATCAAGACTGAATCAAATGGTATAAATTTTATCTTTCAACATCTCTAAGAAATGGAAACAATTACCCTCATTTTTTTAACCAGTACTTTTTCTTACAATCAACCATGAATGATGTATAAAAGTGTCCTGCATGTTGAAATGGATATAGTAACTCAAGATATCTTGTTCTTGATGGTGATTTTAAAATGAATATCTTTGTGGATAGGTAAGTGAATTCATTGGTAAATAATAAAAGTACTCAAATAAATTAGCAAAAAAATTCTCTGGGTTTTTTTTAAAACCACAGTTAGTATGAATTCAGACCACAAATCTAAATGACTAACAGCTCTTGGTTTAAGTTCTCAAGGGAAATTTTCCTTTTTCCTATCTCCCCCCGTGTAAGAATGTTATTTTCTTGCCTTTTCTTTTCTTTTGGTGGATGGCAGGCATACTTCTTGTTTCTTCACTGAGGTGCAGCCTTTGAGGTACCACCTTTGTTTGGGCTTTTTTTTCTTTCTTACTGGTAAAATAAAACATGGTGCATCTCACAGTAATGGTGTCTCTGATTTTTAAAAACATGGCAGAAGAATAAAAAAGGAGAATGTATACTAGTGGGCAGGTTAGTAGTTTGCTCCAGGTGTTAACACATCCACTAGAAGTTTTATAAGATGGAAAAAACAAAATATTTACTCAAGCTCTTCCCAGTGAAAGAATTAAATGAAGTTGGAAGAAGCATTTCGAGAGCGGCTGTGTAGTGAGATCCCTGAAGGCCATGCTTGAACCATGAACTGCCTTCTAAAGTATGTATGGGGGTGGTCTGAGTTTTTGGATTTTGCTGGATTTTGTTGTGCTAAGCGGGGTATGGAAAGGTGGAGCAGCATGCAATGGCTCCAGATCTTACAGAAACCATGCATGCCAACAGCTCTTCTTCCCCACTCCTCTCCCACACAACTCCATCGTCTAAAACAAGTGAAAATAAATGTAAAATAAGTTAGTAGGGTCCCCAAACATCTTATCTGCCTGTGGTGGCCACATATCTGAGTATGGTCTTGAGTGAGAGGTGATGAGGGCAGGAACCAGGATGTGGTGATGGAGATGTAGAGGCAGGGATGAGAGTGGAGGAGGTAAAGGTAGTAGGATGGAAAGGCAGGGATGGTGGTGACCCTGGTTTCAGGCTGGGGTAACTCTGTGTGTGGCAGTGCTGCTATTAACTGCACAGAAAACACACTCAGAAAAAAGAAGCAGATTTGGGACATGGGGTGTAGAGAAAATTTGACTTTTAGGGGGCAGATTATATTTGAGGTATCTGCTCATTCAACAGGAAAAGGAAGCAGTAGGGCCAGGAAATGCACACCCTAAACACACTGGAAGAAAAAAAAAAAAGAGTTTTTCTTTACATGTTAAAGACCATTCAGTAATCAATTGGGAATGGATAGAGGAAAGGTGAGATCCCTGAACTTAAGATACAAATAGCATGCCAAAGTTAGTCAACTAAAAACCTTAATAAAATTAGAAATGCCATTAATAATTAAGTGTGTTATATAACATACGTTTGTCATTCCTACTCTTCTAAGAACCTATCATATCCATGGTGGAAAAGAAGTTCCAAGCTTTCAAGTAACTTGTCAAGGACACTCGAGGTCTCACCATTATCACCACAATGCCAGCACATAACAGGAACTCAGTAAATATCAGTTCACTGACAAACTTCAGCTGCATAATGAGAAACTAAGCCCCAATTTGAACCGAGGTCAGAACTCTTTCCACCAGCCAGACTGCCTCACCTGGTAGACAGTTCCTCTTTTCTTAACACCATTTATCGTCTTGGTCTCCAGGATGTCTTCTGCTGTTGTTTATTATTCTCCAAGTTTCTCTGTCCTTCCCTTCACTTCTCCTCCTGTTCTCCCCATCCTTCTTCCTTGGTTCTATAGCCCTTTCTTGATCTACTAATGCTTCTTCTCTTAGAAATGACCTAAAATGATTCATACATCATGGAATTAGCCAGTAAAACATTAAAAACAAAACAAAACAACAACAAAAACGTAAAGCATCAAAAGAAAAAAGTGAGATCTTAAAATAAAAATTCATATGCTTCAAAGCTCATATAAGACAAGTTTAATTTTTCAAATAGAAACAAATTTAAATTCGGGGAAATACTTTCCCAGAGCACAATATATAAACATTGTGAACTTGGAGCTTCATTAGGATGGGGTTGATACCACAATGTGGTTACAATCTTCTCTGGCTATACAAATTTTTCGTTAATTTAGGGTGTCCCTGTTTTATTGCTGCCTTTTATTTTCTAAGTATTAGCTCTAATATTTTGCAGAGAATTTTCTCTTCGATTATAATGGCCACTAATGGCCTTCTTCACATCTTATCTTTCACTTCAAATTTTGATTTGAGGAAACGTTTTCTAGCATAAGCACCAAAATGCAGTCAATGTTTTTATAATGTATTGTTATAGGATATAAAAAAGATTTTAATCTGGTTAATAGGGACAGTGGTCAGCAGAATTCCCTGCAGAAGGACTGACGCTTGTGAACAACACTGTGGTTCACATGATTGTGCTTAGGAGAGCAGCTATTTCCGTTTACAAGATAACTTTCACCATGAAATGAAAATAGCATGAATGTATTCAATCAACTAGCTAGCTTTTTTGATGGGGAGCAAGCTAAGGGGTGATTAGAATTATTTCCTTTTTTGTACATAAAGAAAAACTTAATTTCATATGACATTATTTGACATACACTGTAACTACATATATCTGATAAAAATCAAGGAGGTCTTGATTTCAGGACTTTTCAGCAGGATGAAAAGGATTATTTCTCCATTCTCCTGGCATATCTCAAGCAAAATGTTGAATGCACACACTATATATATTTTTAATTCAATGACGATGGGAAAGCAGAGAATGTAGGAAATGAAGGAAATATGGGGTCAGTCAACTGTATGCCATCTTGTAAGATTAATTTCTAAAAAATATTCTCTGAAAAAAAGTAAAATAATCTTACTTTTCCAGCCCTGTGATTTTAACACTATTAATAACAAAATGTATCATCAAGGGTTTGGTCCTGCAAAGGCAAAGGCCTTCACTGGATTAGAAATGAAACAATGTAATAAGAAAAATGGGGAAAATATAAACTATGTACTTCCGCTCACAGGACAATTTAGGGCATCTGGAGACGGTTTAGTTTCATAAATTAATGATTTCTATTCTCTTGTCATGAACAATACATATTAATAGAAAGTGAGGTTTTTACAATTGTTGAACTAATTTACACTCCCACCAACAGTGTTTCTTTTTCTCTGCAACCTCACCAGCACCAATTACTTTTTGACTTTTCAATAACAGCCATTCTGACTGGTGTGAAATGGTATCCCATTGTAGTTTTTATTTGCATATTTCTAATGATTAGTGATGTTGAGCTTTTTCTCCATATGCTTGTCGGCTGTATATATGTCTTCTTTTAAATAGTGTCTTGTTCATGTCCCTTGCCCACTTTTTAATGGGCTTGTTTTTATCTTATAAATGTGTTTAAGTTTCTTATAGATGCTGGATATTAGACCTTTGTCAGATGCATACTGGCAAAAATTTTCTCCCATTCTCTAGGTTGTCTGTTTACTCTGATAGTTTCTTTTGTTGTGCAGAAGCTCTTTAGTTTAATTAGATCCCCTTTGTCAATTTTTGCTTTTGTTTGAATGGTTTTTGGTGTCTTCATCATAAAATCTTAACAAAATCCCTTGACACAAGTTAATCTATTCACAAACCTGCACATGTACCTGCAAAACTGGGACTTAAAAGTTTAAAAAGTGAGGGGTTTTTTTGTTATTTTTTTGAGATGGAGTCTTGCTCTATGGCCATGCTAAAGTGCAGTGGCACGATCTTGGCTCACCGCAACCTCCACCTCCCGGGTTCAGGTGATTCTCCTGCCTCAGCCTCCTGAGTAGCTGGGATTACAGGTGCCCACCACCACGCCCAGCTAATTTTTGTACTTTTAGTAGAGACGGGGTTTCACCACGTTGGCCAGGATGGTCTCGATCTCTTGACCTCGTGATCTGCCCGCCTCGGCCTCCCAAAGTGCTGGGATTACAAGCCTGAGCCACTGCGCCAGGCCCGAAAAGTGAGTTTTTTTAAAAAAAACCAAGTCTTAGAAGAGAAATTGTTTGAAATGTAATACATGATCAGGAAATAACCAGATTGAAGATGACTGGAGTGACTAACACATCTGTAGTGCACATTGTAGTGTGCAGCTGAGATCCCCCTTTCAGAACTAAGGTGCTCATTGCCCCAGCTGTTGAGTGAGTTGGCTGCTCATTGCTCACCCATGAATCCCTCCACAGGAAATGCCCTCTACCAAAGGAAACTGCCTTGCCCAAGTTTGCACCTCCTTTCCAGTGGCGGCCTACATCTAATTACTGGTTGTGGGGTACAAAGGCCTGCTTTCTTGCCTCAGCTGGGATCCCCAGCTCCTTACTGACCATTCAAAGCCTCAGTTGCAATTGCATTGCAGTTCCACTTTTCCCACTGCCCAGTTTTGCTTTCCTCACTCCTTACCAGTGTTGTCGGGAGCACTCCTCAGTAAACTTCCTGCATCCAAATGGGCATCTCAGAGTCTATTTCCAAGGGACTCAAGTTACAAAAACAGTAAAGCAAAAAGTAAATTGGTTTTTAGAATAAGTCTTCAGGTAGTGATCAAAAAACAATTTCCCTGTTTTTCATTTGAAGATTATAAAGAAAATACTTGAGACAATTAAAGTCAGGTAATAAGTAGCCACAAGGATTTAGAAACAATGCCTATCAGGGCCAGATGCAGTGGCTCTAGCCTACAACTCCAGCTACTCAGGAGACTGAAGCAGAAGGATCACTTCAGGCCTGGAGTTCAAGACCAGACTGGGCAACATAGTGAGACTCCATCTCTAATTTATTTATTTTTTTTAATTAGCTGGGCAAGTTCACTGCAGTGAACTATGATCACAGCATGTACTACAATCTGGGTGACAGAGACCCCATCTCGAAAAAAAAAAAAAGGAAACAAGGCTTTACATACGTTCAATCCTCAGAAGAGGGATCTGTGCTGAGTCTAAGAAGTTAACAGGCAAGTTTATCTCAGCCGTAGTACTGGAAAATCCAGTTTCTTAGACTGATTCTGTTCTGCTTGAAATTCTGTCAGCCTAAGAAGCACGCAGAGGTCTCCAGTGATTAACTAGATGTGATGCATAAGTGCAGTGGAGAAATCTAGTCTGAATACATTGTCAAGTGGCAAAGACAATAGAGATCTCTACTGAAAATGCTCCAGTTTGGGTGAAGTTTTTTCCATCAATCTTTAATTGGGCAGAGAAAAAGCATATGTGATTCTTATTTCATAATAATATAATCTTTCTTCCAAAAGTACAATAGACACTACGAAATAATATTTCCACTTTGAAAGTTAATTTTCACAATAGGCCTGTCAAGTAGGCAAATTTCTTTCCCCTGCTTTTGTAATCATCCCCTTTACCTCCCTACATGTCCTATTTACAAACCCAGTCTTCCTCTTGTCATTGCCCTTTTTCACCCCATCAACACCCACAAACACCTATTACATCTAATTTTTCTTTACCTTCCTCCCACTCTCATCCAAGCTAATGGGTTTCCTCCAACACAGCTTCTTACAGGTTAAACTATAAATTTGATGCTAATCAACTGGTAAGAAACTTCCCAGAAACTTCCTTACTCATTACAGAGGAAGGCGTGTCAAAAGCATAAGGGTTTAAGCTGTAAGACACGACCTATTAATGAGTTGTGAAATCAATTTATTTGGTTTTGATTAGCACTAAAAATAACGAAATTGGAAATATCAGAGTTCCTTATATACAGTTAAGGATAAAGTACTATGTTGGGAAACTTTAGTTTCAGCTATGTACATGTATGTGTTTACTGGGTTACTATGTAACAGGTTCCTTCAAGAAAGTTCAGTTGCAGTCAGAAAAGTTAGAAAAGCACTGAGGTAGAAATTTCGAGAAAGAGGGAGCATTCCACAGAGTCAAATGCAGCAGACAGGTCTAGAAAGGTAAGAGCCGAATCAGTGTCCATCAGATGTGGCCCCACAGAGGTCTGCTGACCTGGCTAGTGCCGTTCCACCATGCTGTGTATGGGAGCCCGAGTTCTCACGGTAGTGCGTGGAAACTTAGAAGCAGGGAGAACAAGAATAGACCTGTTTTAAGAACGTTGGCAGAGAAGAGTAAGGAAGACTACGATGGAGGGGACTTAAGAGTCTATTTCTCAGGGACTCAAAAGTAAAGCAAAAAGTAAATTGGTCTTTAGAATAAGTCTTCACGTAGTAATCAAAAAACAATTTTCCTATTTGCCAATTCAATTTTCTATTTCTAATTCAAAGATTGTAATGAAAACACTTGAGACAATTAAAGTTGAGTAAAAGTAGCCACGCAGATTTAAAAACAATGCCTATCAGGGCTGGGTGCAGTGGCTCTAAGTTTTTGACCTAGGTGATCAAGGTTTTTTGCTCATTTAGAATGGTATCTAAACATGTTTATAGAAGCTGCTGAGATATGGGATAAAATGGATCATCAATGGAGCAAATTCTGAGAGAAAAAGGATCAGAGAGTGGCTGGAAGAGCTAGCTGTGATGAGGAAGTGAGGTCTGGGAGAGGACAGAGTCCAGCAAAGGCATTCTGTGGGTGCGGGTAGCAGGGAATAAAAATTGGCAATTCACTCATGAAAGCCTTTATTTCCTCCATAAAATAAGGCTGTCATTCAGTATCTAAACGTGCTGCCTTGGCCATTTTTAAAATATTGCGTCTCTTCCTATAGGATGCTAGTTTCAATCATGGAGTCTACACATCATGCAGTGATGTTGCTTAGCCAGGCATACAGCCCATCCTTTAAGAAAATTGAATAGAAATGTAAGATAACAGTAGGGTCCCCAAACATAATAGCATTGGGACTCAAGAGTGTGTTGACGGTGTGCTACAGCTCCTGAGCAGCCTGAGAAGGGGGTGACCCCAGGCATTTCTTGCAAAGCATCCCAGTGTTGGCAGAGCAAGTGGCAGGGCAGGTCATGCTGTTGGTAGGGAACAAGGAACAGGCTGAATTCTGCCCATTTGGAAAGCCAGGGTGTCCAGACTTGTGTCTGGCTGTGATAACCAGGCTACACATCCAACGCCCTCTGGTGGCAAAAGATAGCAGGTTGCACCTATTGACTAGAGGCAGAAACCCCTGCAAACTGTCTATAAAGGGTCAAATAATCAATATTTTTAGCTTTGAGTGCCATTTGGTCTCTGCACATTTAAAAAGGGACATAGTCATGTTCCAAGAAAACTTTATTTATAAAAACAGGCAACGGGTTATAGTTTAAGAGCCCCTGGACTTGAGTATTTTAATAGGAATGCTATCAAAAAAGTTTGATGTTCCCAAAGCAAATGGTGGCCCGGGGAAGGGCATCATTTAGATAGCAGCCACCTACATTAAATAAGCCCTAAAGATGCAAAAATTTTGCATATATGATATGCATAATTATGCAATATGATAAATGATTAGAACTACTACTCAGATCTCTACAGAAGTAGTTTTATGATACATATAATATTGCTTTATATGACAAAAAAAGGGACACTTTCTAAAATGTGTGTATTGGTCTATATATTACCATATATTTCCATACCAGTTACCTATTTTGAGGATCATCCTTAGCGTGACAAGGGGATAATGCATTTGGAGAGAGTCATGAAACCTTGGAACAGTTGAATAAGGCAACTTGTTTCCTAAGGACACTAAAATGATTGTCATGCTACATGAAGAATACAGATGAGGTTGGAGATCCTGAGCTTGGGTGTTTCCCAATCTGAAATACCAAGATTGGAAGATTTCTTCCAAAAGCCCAGGTATAAGGACAGATTGTGGGTTGGAAGATTTGTGACCTGAATGTCAGGCACAGATCTGGTTCCTGCTCACTGAAAGTCCATGGTGTGTGGGCTGATATGCCACCAGGCAAGTCAGGAAGTGTTAATATATTCTAACCACATCTGGCCATCCACATTTTCAGTCTTCCCCTTAGGCACTCACCCAGAGGCAAGCATGCTTTCTACTTCTGTTAGCACTTCCTCTACTCCTATTAGCTTGTATAGATTGGCAAGAAGAGCCTAAAGGTCAGCACATGGCTAAGGAGACCAGATGCTCTTATGCCTCCCCATATGGAGCAAATATGATGCGTTTCAGGATAGCAAAAAGAGTGGTAATTGCTGAAAACCTTCTATGTGCTCTGTCATCTAATTCTCTAGAAAGTCTTGAGGTAAGTATTATTCCCATTTTACGGATGAGTTCACTAAGACTTGGGGAAATTAAGAAAAACCTCTCAAGGTCACAACATTAAGTAAGTGCCATAGCTGGATTTAAATCTGCTTAACTCCAAAGCTCCTGCTCCTTCCAGCACACTAGAGCAGTGGTTCTCTAAGTATGTTCCCTGGACCAGTAGCAGCAGCAGCACCTAAGAACATGTTAGAGGTGCAAATTCTTAGGCCCCACCCCAGACCTATGGAATCAGACTCTGAGAATGGGGTCCAGCAATCTGCTCCAACACTAACACCAGGGGGTTCTGATGCATGCTCAAGTTTGGAAACTACTACGCAATACAGCCTTCAAGAAGAAGAGGATACTACAGTAGGTTCCAGGTTACATGAGAGTGAGCAAGACAGGGTCAGCCACACTGAGCAGCCCTGGACAAACCTAAGGAGCTAAGGGTAGAGACAACTGTTCTCTACCTGTATGCCTGACTGAGCAACATCACTGCATGATGTGGTTTTTCTGCCCCCAACATTGTACCAGTTCTTTAAAGAGCAAGTAGCTATGATACCGGAAAAGAACCACATCAGAGCTTCACATTTGGTTGTCAACATCATTTCTTCTAACAACCTAACTGCTACATGGATTTGCTGTCCTTGAGATGTGGAATAAAAAGGTTAGGTAATTTACCAAGGGTCAAGTGACCACAGGTGACAAACCCTGGGTTTCCCAAGGACTGCTGCTACCCAGGTCCCAGGGGCACACCCACTTTACCTGCTGGCAGGCATCAAGACGAAGACAGGCAGCCATTGTTGGGGAGGGAGTCGACATCAAGCTGGTATCTCATCTAGCTCGTGACTTTTCTATACTGAACACCTTCCAGGTGTCCAGGTGAAAACACAACATGGATAAGGCTTACTTTACATCTGTCAGAGCCCTGGCAAATGCCTTCCCGGGTGCCTCTGGCATTCTCTGTGAGAAAGAGAGCCACAGCCTGACAACTCCCATAGCCATCAATGGCAATGCTCCTGACCCTCAAGACATTCCAAAAGGATTAAATCCAAGAGCAACCCAAACCTAACAGACCCAGCCCACAGCTTCTTCTCGAAACTTCCCAAACTAACACCGAAACTTGCCCCACCCATTCCGCCTCTGGGCCAATGGGCAGGACCAAAATTCAGGAAGAACATTCAATGCCCAGACAAGTAACCATGTTGTTTTGTTTTTCCAAGCAGTGCTGAGCGAGGTTTAAACAAACAAGCACTCACACCTACAGCCAAGGAAGGGCAAGAAGCAGCAGCCAGGTGTGGGAACATGAACGCCAGACACTCGGGATCCAGACAGTCTCCCAGGAGAGCCCATTTCCAACGAATACTTTCTTCAGGTGCTCAGTGAAGTGCAGTCCCATGGGGAGCCTGGGCAACTGTTGGCAAGCTACTTTTTTAAAGCAGTAAGACTTCATTTATGACTTACCTTGAGAAAGCATAAAAAGAGAGGCATTTGCAGACTCTCCATTTACAGGGCATCAGGTGTGGGGTGTCACTCTATTACACCCTGTTACAAGCCCGGTTTTTTGCTATGGGAAGACTCCATAGGACTTTCTGTTCCTATCACCAGGGTGGTGGAGCCAGTTTCAAATAAAATTAAACGTAGCTTAGTCACACAAGTTTTCTATTCTTCCTGTTTTCTGCTTCTTTGATTAAATTAGTTCCTAAAGGAGCAATCATTATTTGTCAAATCTTTCCCAACAACACATTATAAAAGGAGGACTTTAAATAATAAATTATGAGTCATCTTCCTCATTTCCCCCAAATGGCACGAAGGTCAAGTTGCAGCACCATAGATTTCCCAGTGTTCATTATCTGTCTTTTCTCCAAGGGTAGGCTATTAAAGGTAGTGAGTATTAAAAGTCATTCCTAACTAATTAGCTCACACTGGAGCTAACTGCCAATTTTCAGAATATGCTGAAGCTTTCTCAGAGAGCCGATTACCAAACTGTCACTCCAGTTAATGTTGAAAACGTTATCAATTTTTTTTTTCCCACTAGCCAAATACTTTATCTCCTAGGTTTCTTAGGATTTGCACATAGTTTGAGATGGTAGAACAAAGACCCCATGAACATTTCCACAGCACTTAGCCCAGGACAACATACAAGAAGTGAGTGAAGGTGGCGGGAGGGTTAGAGCAGCGGTTCCAAATCCTTTTGGCACCAGGGACCAGTTTCATGGAAAATGATTTTTCACGGACCAGTGAGGGAGGATGGCTTCAGGATGATTTAAGTGCATTACACTTATCATGCACTTTATTTCTATTGTTATTACATTATAATATACAATAAAACAATTATACAAGTCATCATAATGTAGAATCAGTGGGAACCCTGAGCTTGTTTTCCTGCAACTCGATGGCCTCATCTGGGGGTGATGGGAGACAGTGACAGATCATCAGGCATTAGATTCTCATAACAAGCATGCAACCTAGATCCCTCGCATGTGCAGTTCACAATAGGGTTTTGCACTCCTATGAAAATCTAATGCTGCTGCTGATCTGCCAGGAGGAGGAGCTCAGGCGGTAATGCTTGCTTGCCCACTGCTCACCTCCTGCTGTGCGGCCCAGTTCCGAACAGGCCAAGAACTGGTACCTGACCCTTGGGTACAGGTTGGGGACCCCTGGGTTAGAGAATGCAGAATCACAGTGTTTGCAAACACTAGGCTTAAATGAAGGCCCAATTCTGCATCAATTTCATTAAATTTCACTCAGTTCCATGCCAGTCTTAGTCTATAACTTATAGCCTATGTAATTTTGACAAAAACGGAACCATCACCATTATGATAAATACAACTCTAAAGGTAATTACAGGTTACAGTGCTTTGGCTGGGGGAGGGGAGCAAAGTAAAATAAAGGGGTGATTGAAATGTCAACGGAGATGTGAATTTGAATTCTGACTTTGTCCCTTACTGTTTGATCTTGGGCACATTCCTAAAACTATTTGAGTCTTAATTATCTGCTTTGCACAAAGGAAATCACACCACCTACCTCATGGCGGTGTTCTGGAAAGCTGAGGCTGTGTTCAGCTAGGTCAGTGTGGGGCACATAGTAAGTACTCAGTGAACAGCTACTGTAGTTCATAGTACTATCCTACTGTGAAAAAGGGCAGCTCGTTTTTTGTTTAGAAGTTAAATGTTGATGCTGCAAAAGAAACTTGGGGCCAGACACAGTGGCTCACACCTGTAATCCCAGCACTTTAGGAGGCTGAGGCGGGTTGATCACTTGAGGCCAGGGGTACGAGACCAGCCTGGGCAACATGGTGAAACCCTGTCTCTACTAAAAATACAAAAATTAGCCAGGCACGGTGGCATGCACCTGTAATTCCACCTACTTGGGAGGCTGAGGCAGGAGAATCGTTTGAACCTGGGAGGAGGAGGTTGCAGTGAGCTGAGACTGCACCACTGCACTCCAGCCTGGGCGACAGAGCAAGACTCTGTCTCAAAAGAAAAAAAAAAAAAGAAACTTGGAGGATTGACCCAGTCAGGTTCTTGTCCAGTCAGAACTCAAGAGCCCTTGGCTAAAATCCATGCTTGTCACAGTGACTGCCCACTCTCAGAGTTTAAAGTTACACTATGCTTCTGGCCAACTGCCAGGCCAACTGCCAGACACAAAACCTCGTCTCCAATCTTCCACACAGCCCACTGAACACAAGGAACAGATCAGGTTTTTCTGGTTTCCCTTTCCCGCCAGCTGTCTGCTTTTTAAAAAAGAAACCACTCCAACAAGATGGGAGTGTTCTCTACATGCCCCACGTCAGGCTGCACTAATTTATTTGTTCCAGCAGGTTTTTCTCCCTGGATGATCCATGTCTTAAATTGACTCGTCCCTTCTGATACATGAAAGCCTCCTTTGAGAGAAAGGAGACAGAACAAAGCAAGAAGTAAAAAAGGAGATGTTATGAAAATCCAGGGTGAAATAGAGACAAGGCAAAATGAGCACCAGAGACCTGAACCTAGAAAACCAAGGATATGACAAAGAGGGGGACATTTTCTGGAAAAGGAGACCCTTTTCTCAACTAGCTGTCTCATGGTTTCTTGGTAGGATCTAGTTTTACCTTAAGGATGGCTAGTTAGCAAGTCTGGTTAAAATGAGGTGGTTACCATGAGACCATTGCTAGACCTACCATTAAGTAAGCACACAGGACCAATTAAAATCTCCACCATCCATTACATAATGCAGGAGTCTATATATAAAACCACAGGTGAAACAGTTTTCAAATAAAGTTTTCTGCATCAGAACTAGTGTGTGTCCTCATTCCTGAGAACACACCCATCTGATGACACACTGTTGGCTTGGTGGCAGGAACTGCAGGGCTGCTAATAACACTACTATAACAACAAAAACAGCAAGACCTGTAATAATAGCAGCCACCCACTTCCTGAGAGCATGTTTTATGTATCCATCCCACTTAATCCTCACTCTAAGCCTGAAAGGACTATTACTGCCCCATTTTAAAGATGAAGGACCTGAGGCCCAGAGAGGTTGGTTTGTCCATACCTACGTGGCAGGCTGGGATTCAGACCTATATCCTTATGCATGATTCCACTGGCATGTTGACTCAAAAATTGTAACTCCAAAGCAGTTTTAAAAAGCACATTTGCTTGCTTTTCCAGAGCTTTAAAAAAAAAAATGCTTCACTGTACGCTTTCTTATAGACATATTTTAAAACATCATACATGTTTTAAAAATATGCATAACACATTTGGTTCCTTATAAATGCCTTAGTCTTGTGTTGCTAATTATTGAAGGTGAGTGATAGCTATAGGAAGGTCAATGATGATTCTACTTTTGTATGTTTTGAATTTTCCATAATAAAGTTATCTCTTTTTTTTTTTTTTTAATTGGCTCTTTGGAAAATTGGATGAGGTAAGACAACAACAATGGTGAAGTGAGATTGCAACTCTCCATGGACGTCACTGAGTGGCAATGTCCCTAATCGCCTTCTATTAATAAGCAGCTGCAATGCAGTCCCTTGTTTGAGAGTGCTGCTGCAGCCTTGCCACACACCAGCAGCATGCCCAGGGCAGAGCATCACTCATTTTCTTTTTTTCTCTAAGATAGTCTTGCTCTGTCGCCCAGGCTGGAGTGCAGTGGCACGATCTCGGCTCACTGCAACTTCCGCCTCCCAGGTTCAAGCAATTCTCCTGCCTCAGCCTCCTGCGTAGCTGGGATTACAGGCGCCCGCCACCACGCTTGGCTAATTTTATGTATTTTTAATAGAGACAGGTTTTCACCATGTTGGCCAGGAAGGTCTCGAACTCGTGACCTTGTGATCCGCCCGCCTCAGCCTCCCAAAGTGCTGGCATTACAGCTGTGAGCCACTGTGGCCGACCAAGCGTCAGTCATTTTTACCAAGGAAGGACTGGCTGTTCAGAGTAACTCTCAGACACAGAATTTTCCCAGCCTCCACCCCATTCACTAAGCATGTCTTGTTGGGTGTGGTAGATTTCACAGGAGATGGCAGAAGTGATGCTATGAGAGGCTGGTGCGAGTGATCCCACCTTGCCTGCTCACCTCATTGACAGCCAGCTAGTATGTTTTTAGACAGAAAGATTGGGTCAGTCAGGACAATTCCTCCAAACTTTCCAGAAAAAAAACAATATCTAGGCAAACATTTTATGATTTCTTACCAATCCCTGTTTTCATTATCAATGACTTTGATTATTTCACTTCCTCTCATTTTTTCTTTGGCTATTTTACCCACTGAGGCATTATTTTCTTGCTGAAAAGAAGAAATAACTGGCTATGGGAAAAAAAAAAGTGGGTGAACAGGTCATACTAACCTCTTTTCCTGCTTTCACCTGTCACTCCCACAAGACAAACAGCTAGCCATATATTGTACTCCTCCCTTTCCTAAAGGAAGGGCTGGATGGGGACTGGGGTCGCGGTAAGGCGGGCGCTGACAGAGAAAGGTATCCTTTCACATAATCAAGTTTTTCTTATAACTACGAGAGGAACCTTCTTGGAAACGGCTTGGCATGTTCTCAAGGCAGAACTGTCTGGTTGGTGCCGTTTCCACTGTGAAGCTTGAGTTTGGATCCAGCACCCTGAAGTTCAAGAGCACTGCAGTGTCACCAGCGTAAAAGATTCAGATGAAAGCGACATTTTCCTCTCAAAGGAAGAGGGGAAACAAACAAAATCCCCCAAACTGAAAACAAAAAGCAAACCAAGTGAACATGAACTAAAGGAGACAGGCCAAAGCAAATAAACTAGGTGCGTGACATTTCCTAGGAAAATTTAAGCACACACACACCATTCTGTCCACCTCCAGTCCAGAAAAGCCATGATGAACTGAGTAGTAAAGGATGGGCTTTATATAAAAACAAACAAAACACGCCATGCAAGTTCTACTTGTTCTTCCACATCAAAACAATTCTCATTAAATAAAACTAATTTGCTTATATATAATCAGCCCATGAGATAGTGGCATCATCTTTATAAGCTTAAAACAAAATAGAGGATGTGAAAAATCTTAGAACAGAGAAAAGAAAATTGGTATGCACAGATTAGGGAGCAAGGTATAAAACTGACCAGCCGAAACTCACTTATGTGTTACGTACTTTCAGCTCCATAAATAGTTTTTAAAATACACACATACTTACATACAGACTAAAAAGCTAAGTGAACCCAATAAGTAAATGTATAGAAGTAAAAGAAAGTATTGTATTTGGTTGGTTGAAGACGGGTTTATAAGCAGTCCAATTGGCCAGACAGCCACAACCCAAAATTACCAGCCAGAGTCAAAGGCAATTCTGGGCTCTGCCCCATGTGAATGCAAGTCCCACAGGAGGTCACTCACAACTGACGGGTAATTTAGATATTTAACAGACCAGAGCACACTGTCAAAGAATTTGGCTACCTGCTATCACTTGAACATACAAAGTAATAATTTTAAAAAGCTGTATGGCCAATGTCCAGGATGAATTTATTTTTTGGAGAAAAAAATATATATGATTTTCCTAGACACCACACAGTGACTGGCACTTTTCATTTCTCTTTTATCACAGCATACAAAAAAGAAATCAACAGAAACACACCAAAACTTTTCCCAATATCCCTTAAATTAGCAGATTTAAAATTAAATATTGAAGCAGTATTTTGTGATACTTTGATTCAAACGCTATTTACAAATTAAATTGCACTTATAAAGATAGCAACATTTCTATTTTGATAGTAGGTTATTTTGCTTTATTGTGGTTGTATATCTGGATATAAAACTTTTAAAGCTTTCTTGAATAAAAATCATTATTTTGCAGTCCATAATTTATTTGCCCACTGAATGTCTGAACCAGTTTTCTCTTTTTGTGCTTTTCTGCTCTATTTTATTTTACAAATGGCACATACCATCAGAGTAGGCACAGTCTGACACTGCACTCATTATGAGAGACTTATTCAGAAAAAGTTAAAGTGTAAGGAATAAAATATTAGCAGTCAAATCCTTTGGTTCATCTTTTCAAAAAAAATCAACCGATATAATTACAAATCATTGATAATTCATCTTTTTGGTTAAAAACAAATCCACCAGGTAGATTACTGATTAAAATGCAACACTGCTTTAAAATACCACATTCCTATTCTCATCTCACTGTTCAAAGATGCCATTGTTTACAACTGATTGGACATGACACAGGATACAGTAAGGCACAAGTGGATGGTACAAATAAAAACAAATACTTTAGGACTTGTTTTTCTGCACAAATACTAAAATATGTACCGTTTTCAAGATAAAATAACAAAAAAGAAATACATATTTTTGATATGAAATACCTATACAAAATTTTAAAATTTACACCATCTGAGCTGCCAAAAAAGGTTTAAAAAGTATCCGTTTTTCCCCATACATAAAACTCTCTCTCATCAGTAGGTCCAAGGGAACTTGGGGGATTCAAAATGTCCCAGCACTTTACGGAAGGGAGGAGGATAAAAATTCCCCTTCCTGCTTTCCTTTACCCCAACATAAGACAAAAACAAAGGTCGTATGTTTACAGTAGTGTATTCTACTTATTACAAACAACTGAAATTTAAAAAAAAAAATCACACCGGGAGACCACTGGTGCGCTGACTGGTTGCGGGATGAGTAAGGCACTTCCTGGGAGACAGCAGCTTCCCCACACTCCACGGGAAGATGGCGCGCGGGGGCTGGTTAGGACAAGGAGCACATGAGGCTCCCGGGAAGCAGACAGGAACATCTCGACAGCAGAGGAAGACACAGGAGGTAAAACTTGGAGGTGAAACTCTACACAGAAGTGGTCACTCGGTCAATGGCATGATTGACCTCGTTTTTGTTTGAGTCCAGTCCTTTAGCAGCATTCATGTCATTCCGTAAATTCTCCACTGTCTTTTTCATGTGCTTTAACTCCCCTGGGTGTGGAGTGGCTCGCCTTAGAAGTGTTCTCTAAAAACAAACAGTGGAGTGAGTGTTTTGGTTTTATTCCACTACTTTTTTCAAAACATGCGGCTTCAAGGCATTAGCATTCCAATACAAATGTCACCTTCTTAGAAACTGAGTTAAAATGGGTGGAAAAGCTTTCTTTGGAGGTATGTGCATTTGTCAACTGCTCACTGGTAGTTAAGGGAAAGGGAAAGTGTTCCATGTAACTTGCCTAGTTACTATAGAAGGATTACTTTTAGAATAAAAGAATACTTATAAAAATATGAAATTACTATAAAATAAAAAGGCTCCATAAACAGCAAGAACATTTATTTTAAAATTTAGGATATAATTATAGGGTGTGGGGAAAGAAAAAGATAAAAGAGTAAATAAAAAATCCTAAATTAAAGTCACTATAATGTTCTACTATTACCCAAAGCGATTCTGGCTTCTTTCAACCCAGAATGAGGCACGGGAGGCATGGGAGAAAAAGGAAATCAAGAGGGAAGTATACCTTTCCTTATTTTGCTGCTGTGTGTACTATTGCTATGACCCACTGATGAAAGTTCACACTCTTCTAATTAAGACTGGAAGTTAAGTAACAGAGTATGAGTAATTTTTAAAATATTATTTAATATGTTACACGATCTTTAGCTCATAAAACAGCATGTACATCTTTTAAACGGCCTATCCAAGGGCTTTAGGGGGAACCAAACTAGGTTAACAAAATACTGGAAGAGGCAATGAAGTAACTGGTGATAATCACACTCTTAACAAGTCTTGAGGTAAGTATTAAAGAGTCATTGACAGTGAGTGATTTTGTCATCCCTAATTTGCGTTTTGCCCTTTACGATTGTAAATGCCTAAAATCCCACTTGGTGACAGCTGGAATAACAAAGACTATAGGCAATACTTTAAAAACTGCCTTTGTTTTGGGGGCTGCAAGTACTCCCTCTAAGCTTTGCTTAAGAAAACTCTCAATTAGTTCAAGGAATTTAAGAAGCCAAAGTCAACTGCTAGGAAGATGTCAAGCCTTGTCACCAGCACCTAGAGATGATGGATGTCTGAGAGACATTTTCAAGTACAGATGAAAGTAAGGGTGACTAGTATTTTCCAATTTCTGAACAAAAACTTGTTAACTAATCCAACTAAGATCATAAGCCCTCTACAAGAAGGCTAAGGTGAGCTGGTTACCTGAAGAAGGCACAGAGGTCTGGCACTAAGTCAAATCATGGCAAGTGAATGGAGTCAACATGGGAAGAGACAGCATTCACTGGGAACAATTAAAAAAAAAAGTTTCTCCATGTTAAGAAAACAGTGGGAGTGGGAGGGGAAACTATCACAAATAAAGAAAAAGAAGCACCATAAAAGCAGCACAACACAACAATAACAGGCCGGGCACAGTGGCTCACGCCTGTAGTCCCAGCACTTTGGGAGGCTGAGGCAGGTAGGTCACTTGAGTCCAGGAACTGTAGACCAGCCTGGACAACATGGTGAAACGTCATCTCCACAAAAAATACAAAAATTAGCCGGGCATGGTGGCAGGTGCCTGCAGTCCCAGCTACTTGAGAGGCTGAGGTCGGGGGATGGCTTGAATCCAGAAGGTCGAGGTTGCAGTGAGCTGAGATCACTCCACTGCACTCCAGCCTGGGTGACAGAGGGAGACTCTGTCTCAAAAAAGAAAGAAAGAAAAAAAAAAAACCCCATGAGTTCTATTTGTCTCATTTACCTTTCGTGAGTGAGTACCTAGAATTACCTAGCTTTGTCTTCTAAAAAAATTCCTAAATGCTGAAGGCAAAGCAGAGAATATACTAACTGAAAATAAAAATATCCTTATTAGGTGCCATTCTCAATCTTTTAATTTTGAACTTTCACAGAGGCAAAGAATCTGCATTTCCATACCGTCTCATTGTCTTCTTCATCTTTCTCATCCTCCACAAATCGGATTGCACTGACTCTGTTGACAGCACGCTCGTTCCAGGCTTCATCAGAGACATCATTTACCAAGTTCTCCAGCGCACCACAGCGAGGCAGATTCTCTGCAGTGACAAAGACCACATCAGCAGGGAATTGTGCTTCATGTGACCGGTAAATGCTATGAACTTTGCGGCTGACAAGGTAGAATCTACACGGAGGACCAGGGGTAGAACACCAGAAATAAGGGGGGTGTTCTGTTGCAAGTTTGGCTTTAAAACACAAACACACACAAAACTCAAAAACAAAAAGAAAAAGGCCTGGGACAAGGTTGTCCCTTCTTTTTTAATGATGTATAATTCTATTTGAGATCATATAAAATATCTGCTAAATTAATATGTTTACTATTTCATCACAGAATGTCATAATTTAGAGTCCCTTTTAAAATGCTTATTTTATACAACTTCAACACTGTTCTGACAGTGATGTGGCCACACATATTGGACACTAGTACTTTCCTCAGTAACACACTCTACCACGTTTTTCTCTAGGGTCTTAAAGTCCTCCCACTTGGGCTCCCATTCCCCCAGGGCACTCCGGTTCTCCTCCACCAAACCCAGCTCTCAGCAAAGGGTTTATAATAGCATTTTGATGTTAATGTGAATTTTTTGTTTAACCACACAATTTACAAAACAAAGATACAATGACTCAAAATAATTCAATGGCTTAAAAACAGTATGCCAGTGGTGTTAATACTAATCCTCTGAACTATCAGTTTGGATTTTAAGAGACTCTGTTACCACTTCTAGAAATGGTATTTTCAGCCTTAAGTATAATTCAAAACCAAAAAACTGCTTATGGAATTTCAAACATGATAAATAGATATGAGCGACCCTTCTTCTGCAAGGATGTAGGGTAACCTTCCTGGAAGAGTCCCACAGTGGCCTCACCTGAGCTGGCTCTAGGTGCAGACTGGATATAACACAATCACATGAGGGAGTAAGAGGCCTTATGGACAGACATTAGGTCCTACTCAATCTCGTGGCCCTGTGAATACTGTCCTTAAATTAAATTCACCTTGACAAGTAGGTTCAGAAGGCAGCTGAGGAAGTAAGACACAGGTTAAAATCTTCTCTCCTGTGGTGTAGTCTGTGTCTGTCTGGAATGTAAGCAGGGGCTGGGACTGGTTGTCAGATAGCCACAGAGCCTTCAACTTCAAGGCAGTCAGGGATAAAGGTAGATGCAGCAACCTATTTTTTTTTTAAAAAAAAAGAGACATCACAACCTCAAATTTTGTAATCAAATCAATCCCTATCAACAAAATGAGGAAAAATTAAAAGGAGCTTCCTGAGATTGGTTTCAAAATGTAAAAACGGTGTTATGTTTTTAAGACACGACATACTCTTTGCAAGTGGATTCCTCAGTAGGTTCCTGTGCTTCCCTTTTCTGCTCTCACTTCTCCCATTAGAACCTCCAGATTACAGAGCAAAAAAAAAAAAGAGAAAATTACAGGACACATTTTTACGGTCTTGTACTAGGTTTCAATGTAAAGAGAGAAAAAAAGTCAAGGTGATTTTGGAAGGACCCAGAAGGAGGAGTTCTTTACCTCTGATGGCCACAGCCTCACTGACAGGGCTGGTGTGAAGCTGCAGGATTACCTGTTTCCAGGAGCACCTGATGAATCAGGCCAAGAGGAAGGAGGTGCCTGGGGTGTCAAAGCATTTAAATTGCAGCCAAAATAAAGATTAAACACCATTTTGCATGGACTCCATTTGCTTTCTCTAGGGAGATTATTTCAGTTATTCCCTTCTAAACCTTTATCTCTCAGTTTCTAGAAGCTCTTACTTCTCAGAGTCCTAGGTGACAATTAATATCTATATCAGATTATTTCAGTTTCAAATGAGGTAGTATAAATGAAAGTACTTTAAATGTTATAATGTGACACCTAAATATTAGTTTTATATTTATGTTTGCACAAAGATTTCACAGACTGGCTGCAACCAGTAGAATCTATTTAGTAAAGACCACTGCCAGAAATCATATGTACACCTATCTCCAGTTAACATTAGCAGGAAATCTACCTATACATCTTACCAAAAGTAATAGTGAATTATCAGACACACATAGCATTTCAATTGACAGAACCTACAGGAAATAAACTAGAACTCTCTAAAGATATGAAAAGAAGCTGTATTCCAATAACACAAAACTAATCAGAGTAAATGGTAGGCATAAACTGGTTAAATTACTTTAATAAAAGAAGTAAAAAAAAAAAAATCAAAGAGTACATGGACAGTATTAACAACAAATGTATTATTAACAAACTTTTCACAGTAACAATACATTTTGCAAAAGATTTCTGTGTTAGTTTCAAAGATGAGAAAATATTTTCTTTTCCTTAACAATTAGTCCAGTAAAGGCTGAGTCCATCTCATGCATATGTATTGGATGCAGTACTGAGGAAGTACTGTGAAACTGTAACTTAAGTGGGAGTGAGGTTCTTAAGCCAGTGCATCCACAAGAACTGCTTATGTTAAAGTACCCTTGAAAAGACTATGAATTGTACATTATGAGTACACGGTGCCACCATGTGCTCATAGCTAGAGAAGGACACCTGAGGGAACCTCAGGGAACAGCAGAGTCACAATTCCATTTCTTTTTACTCTGGGATATTTGTTCTTTACGGGACAGAATTGAAATATCTTGTGCTTATACAAAAATTCTTTCTCTTTCTATCCAAAGAATGTTGCATATATGTAAACTCAAATGCAAGGAAGTTAAAAACATGTACTTGCCAGGTACTGTGACAAGGATTTTCTTAAATAGGCATTATACACTGTTAAAGCTTCAAGTACATCAAACTCTTTCATTCTATTGAACAAAAATGTAATTTCTTTTAAATTTTTCTCCTACATCTTTTAAAAGAGGAAGCAAGCTAACATCCATTAGAATGTTTAAAGTTTCAAGTCTTGGGCAAGACACTTACAGTCAACATCTCTATCTGTCTTATTCATGAGAACAGAAGGAAAAAAATCAAGACTTGAAAACTGGCACAAAACACAGATACTCAAATGTGGTCACTGTAACTTCTCAGACTAGAAGCCAGCTGAATGTTAAAGCAAAAGTATAAATAAGAGGCTAAAAAGAGCATCAATAATCTTAATAAATAACAGCTTCTAAGAATGACAAACCATATGACAAAAGCTAAATAAATTATTAGACTCTACAACAACAAATCTTATCAACATATTTCCACTCAGATTAATGAGTTGCCTGAAACACCAGTTTTGCTTCAAAGAATCAAAGTGCCAGCTTGAATGTGGCTGCTGCTGACTGAGTCCACACCACACATGAGCTGCCCACTGTCTTGCGGACAGAAGTGTTGCCAGTGGTGTCCAAGAGAAAAAAACGCCCTGTTCCCTGAACAGTCTGCCCACAGAGATTCTGCAGGCTGGCTGATCCTCTAACTCACTACAGCCTGGGGAAAAAAAGATATACACATGCTTTTCTGTCTCTCTTGGGTAAACCATCCCAGCTACAAGTCAGAAAATAGATGAGAAATACATTCCTGCTTTCCAAAGGAGCTAATAATACATTTTTGGTTTATTCTGGTACCTTCTGTACACTACAGAATAAACAGAATCAACGCACAAGAAACCACAGCTTGCAGGCATCTGTGTTCTATTTAGGACCACATGCCCCCAGAAATAAAAAACTTGTGGTTACTATTCACACCAATGGTACAAGAACTAAAGCAAATGAATAACCAAACTGTAAGCCTCTTGTCTCCAGTTATGTCCATGACCAACCCAGCCCCAAGTGACCTTCCATGCCTGTGAACTACTATAGCAACTGCTTTCTCGAATTTAATAGCTAAGCATGGCCTACTGATTAATATTAACTTCACCAGTGACTGAATATGCCTTACAATGTAGTTTCATCTTTCTGCTACTTTCTACTAGAATTTTTAGTTTTAAGCAAAGTTTTCAAAAATATTTAAAAATATATATAAATTGGGAACATAACTGGCAAAAAATTAAACGATACTAAAATATCTAAAGTGAAAACTCCCTGTACCCTCAAGTCTCATCTAGGGGAACTACTATTAGTATTTGGGTATAATGCACAAATAAGTGATTTTTTTTTTCTTTTTCAAGGAAAAAACCCCACCAAAATGAGAGCTCTATGTACTGTTCAACACTTTCCCTTTTCACTCAGTATCTTGGGTCTCTTTCTGTGTCACTGCACAGAGAAATATCTCATTCTTTGACTGCTTAGTATTCCACAACAGTATGCTGTTGTTTGTCTTTTAATATTTTTAATTATTTGGATTGGGTAATACATACATACATAGTACAAAATTCAAAAGTATAAGCTATTTCCTATTTCCCAATTGACAACCATTGATTCTAATATTCAGTACTACTAATATTGCAAGTAAGGAAGATCCTCAAATGCCCAGTTTTGCACACTTGGTGGATATTCCTATGGGAGAGAGTCTAAGTATTAAGGAATTTTGTGTTCTGTGCCTGAGTAACTGATGATATAAGACATTTTCTTTACCGTCACAGAAGGTTTAATACTTAGTTCCCAAGTGACAGGTTATAGTCTTCCTTGCTATAATTCATCCTACCAAACTGCAAAAGAAAGTTTCTAGAAACTCACAGTGTAGGTTTCCTGCTGCCATGTGTTATTCTCATATACTTGAAAGAAGAGGCAGAAGCTTCTATTGTATTTAATGATTTAGTATGATTTCCCATGGAAAGCTAAAAGGCTGACAAGGTAGCCCTTTTTAAAAGATTAGTTTCTATACTGATACTTTTAATAAGCAGTGATTAAATATTTTAATAGGCTTAAAATTTGGTTATGAATCTATATATGTATGCATGGACTAAATGACACACTCAACTGACTCAAATGACAGCTATGTAACTCGACTTTTTAATTGGGTTTTCTCCATCCCAGCCCAAGCATAACAAAAATTTAACTTTCTCTTTTTCTGAGAACTGGAGAAATGGGGCCTTCATTCATGTAAAAACAGTAAAAACAGTTTTTCGGCATCACAGCCATCTTTCAGCTCAAGAATTGAGGCAAATTCATGCTCAGTAGTGTGGCAAGAACCAGCGAATGTTGACTCATTGAGTTTCTACTGCTAGAGGAGAAAGACCAGGAAAGAAGTACCCTTCTCAAGCTGTAAAGGCTCATGCCTTAGTTCTGCTTAGTTCAGCAGAAATCCGAGGTTCAACTCAATTTAATCCTGGGTTTCCGGCAACCAGTTAGTGGTCTTAAGAATCTATCAAGATGTCCTGAAAGCATTAACTTTAAAAAGGTGAGCATTCCCTGAGGCTATAACTCACCTCTAGATTCCAGCTGAGAACTGCTGTTTATTTAGCCCTGCTGTCTATAATCCATTAGCAAGAATGAAAAATGGTGACCTGTGCCTGACCAAAATGACCAGCTAATCAGCACTCAGGAGACAGCCTCCCAAACACTCTTTAGACTGCTGGCCTTTACCATTTAAGATCATTGATCATTTTCCCCCAAGCAGGTGAACCTTCTTGTCCTGTCTAACCACATCACACTCAAAAGCAATTTTTAATTCCTTTTGGCAAGGAAGCCTATGATATAAGCCATTCTGCAGTGGCCTGCTGTTCATCCCGTACAACTATTAACATTTTTGTTCCACTGAAAATATTTACCAGGCATCCGTTATGTGCCAGGCACTCTGATGGGACAAGTGACACAATGACACATAAATCAGAAGAATATCTAACTTTAGGTAACTTCAGGCTTAGTAGGGTTACCCATATGAAAACAGGCAATTCTCATATGGTACTGTGACTGCCATGGCAGGGGAAATTCCCCAAATGTGGATTCAGAAAAGAGACTCCCTGGAGAAAATAAAGCTTGAGTGATGAAGAAGAGAGCCAAGGAGCCAGAGAAGAGGGTCCCCAAAAGAAAGAACAGCTGTTTCTGTTCACAGAGAAGGCGCATATGACATTTAGGGTGCTGAAATTAGCTCAGAATGACGGAAGCAAATGTATTCCACAAAGATGATGAACAGGCATATTCTAGAAAATGGCGCTCAGTCCAACATGACCTCTGCCCCGGAACTTGAGAAATGGTGATGCTGTGACCTTGGGGATACTAGTCTGGCGGCTCTGAACTTTTTTTGTATTATGAATCATTTGGAGATTCTGACATTAGCTGTAAACACTTCCCTAAATACACAATTCTATTTGTATTTTCAGGGGGTTCAGAGTCACCAGCAGAGTATATCAAGGTCCCCTGGTTAAAACTGAGTTCAAACTCATTTGCGCTCACTTTGCAGGTGAGGAAAACTCTGAAGCCCATGATGACTTACAAAAGCTACTTAGAAGAGCTAAGCCACAACCCAAGTCTCCCCATTCTCAGGTCAGTGCTCTTTCCCTGGCATCACTGTACTGTCATTCTGGGAAGCATTTCTACGAAAGTATCCACTGACACTTTACCCCATGCTCAGGTTTTCCCTGACCTTCTCTGCTCCATTGGGCTCAAGCACTCTAGCCCCCATATGAAGAACTCCCTGAGGCCTAGGTCATTTGAAAAATCGGGATTATATTCTGTAAGATAAAGCAAAGACAAAAATTTGAAGACGCATGGCCAAGATTGGGATGTATGTATATTTGTTTCCCTCAAGCAAAGCAAACTACAACAGGCTTACCTGTTCCCTGCCACATCCAGGACATGAAGTTCTGTTGCCTGTGACACCTCTGCAGGTATCCGAGTTAGTCTATTGTCACGCACACAGAACACAGTGAGGCTGCAGCACCCGCCGATCTATGGTGAGAAAGAAAATACATCTTTTTTCCAGTTTTCTAGGGGAGATGGAGTAGGATCAGAGTACCTTGTTTACCAAACAGCATAAAAAGGATGCATAAACTTATACCACATAACTCACTGGTCTCACTGATGACCAATAATCATTAATTTAAATCTTAAAAAACACAGCCCCATATGTTCATAAAAATCTCTGCAAAATGTTAGATGTACATGTTCTAAATTAAATCAAGAAAATCAATGATACAGTTTAAAAATTTTATTCTAAAGAAGAAATCATTTTCCACTGCTGATATCTAACGCAACTGCATCTGTTAAATGTTAACCAAACTATACAATCCAGAAAAATACTATGTGGTAATATGCGAGTTTAACAATCCTATTTTCAAAAGTTAGGCCAAAGGTGATACCGATACACACATAATTCAAGACTTGCCCATTATATTAACTTCAGTATTCTCAGTGTTCCAGGTTTTTTTTTTTTGTTTTTTTTTTGTTTTTGTTTTTTTTCAAAAAGAGGGGTATCTTACAGAAGATACAGTACATTAATTTCCACCATACATCTTTTAATAGCTTTTGGTCATTCACAAATTAATGTGGTAAATTCACTTTTTTTGATGAATGTAAAATCAACAATATCTTCAAAAAAAGTGAACTGAGTAAATCTATACTTCCATTTCTTCAGCTGCAGCCTGCTCATAAAAGCACACAAATCAACACCTCCATCCACACCAAATTTGATTACCATTTTTTTTAAGTAAGAAATTTAAAGGTAACTGAGTTATGTATGAGTCTGGTCTTCAAAAAGGAACATAAACACACAAAAAAATCCAATGATTCTCTTGAACAAATTGGTGGTGGTTTTTACAGTAGGAAAACTGAATCAAGAGGGCAGAAAAATAGCTCGATCCCAGACACAACATTCTTCAGGACTCCATAAAGTACTACATTCTTCTTGTACTCACTCTCCTGACTAAGGGCAACTGCTAGAAAAGGCTCATGAAGGAACCTATTGATGTCTCTCCAACACATGGAAAAATACTACTCCAGAGCCTCCCACTTGAGAAAGAGCACAAGACTTGAATGGTCAATGATATCTGAATATATCTTCTGCCCTTTTCTATTTATACATGTGTTTAATATACGTATATAATATCTTCAAAAGCAGAATGCATATTTGTGAATGGCTACATAATTACTTTCATATATAATCTTTTTATTTCCTCCCTTAAAAATATAAAGATTTCAAAATAATGTATTGAACCACAATATTTAACCATAATGTATATAAAAGAAAAATAAATATATAAGTAAATGTAGACTAACATTTGTCTCTGGTCACGTGGAAAGTACCCAGATATGTAGAAAGGCTTTTAGATTGCTCCCTTTAGTCTCCGCATTCACTTATTTCTCATCCCAGCAAAAATGGTCTAGTCATTATACCCTAAATACATTTTTATATTTTTGATCCCACTGTTTTTTATAGAAATGCCTTTTTAAATCTAACCAATGATCCAAAATTAGCTAAACATCGTCTATTCCTCCATTGAGTCTTCACAGAACCCTTTGGTCCATATAATAACATGCATTTCATAATTACGGTCTAACCCTCTGACAGCACAAAATACCACATGAAGAACCGTAAGATCATTTACCTGAGTTACTGCTTAATTTGCACATGTTTATGTACACTCAAGGTACTTGGCAAGCATAGTATTCATGCTATCTACCCACCATGCATAGCCTCTCTGCCCACTAAATTTCTCATTTACGTATGTTTATACACTTTACTTACTTGTGAAAGACCTCTAAAGTTATCTGCCTCTATGTGTAGCAATGGAGACAACAAAACTCTTTTTTGTTCCAGTAAGAATCACCAGAGCAGCCTCCCTTAGGTTTTATAAACATATAGCCCCAATATAGTGTCCTACAAGAAATGTGCAACTGGATTTCCCATATGGCTGAGCACGTTCTCCCTCCCTTGAGGAAGGGAATCAACAATTCTACCTAGGTGCCCAGAAATATCATGGAAGGAAAGCAATCAAAACCCTGATCCTTTTGATGATCAATATTATTAGAGTCTCTGATAAATTTAGACAATCCTGACAAAGATCTACTCATGAGAAAGAATGACTAGGTTCCCATGGGGCACCCTTCCCGCATCCCTGCTCCAGGTGGAAGAGCTTCGGTGTAAGGCTGGGGTTCAGAGGTATGGCTGCATGCCCTGAAGGAGGGCTTCCAAGTCAGCAGTTGGCTGAGGCTGAAGACCCCCGCTAGTGTCCTGATCTAGCTTTGAAGAGACAGGATTTATGTGTGACCCAAGGGGGGCAAAGCAGATATTATCATTCATATGATCGTCCGGATGGGATAATCAGCTCCTGGAAGACACACAGAGCTGGGGCTGCATTTTAATTCTGGGCATCTTGTCATGAAGCTGTCCACTGCCCTCCCACCACACCAACCTGTAAGATATCTGTTTTGGGGCCCTACTGCTATACCATGTGAACATTTTCAATTGGCATCATGTGCATATGTTATGTAGTCAAATAAATTAATTAATTAAAGTGGGTCAGAGAAGGCTCTAAATAAATGTTCTAGACAAGATCCATTAATCATTTGAGAACATATAGTGTAAGCTTCAATGAAGTGTGTGAGCTGTCTACTGTGTGTTATTGTTTCATTTTTCTTTTTCCTTTCCCACTCTAATCTCACACCCATTTGAGACGTCAAGGGGTGGAAAGCAATTGCGTACAAGAGCCTCTTAGGCCCTCTGGGTTGTCAAAGCAGGCAGTGTGACCTCCTGATCTCTATTGTCTATGGTTTTTGAAAAACAATGCCAACAAAGAGCACATGTTGTTGCAGAGTGTGCTAGGGATGCCTTAATCACCCCACAAAGGCACATGCTGTCCCAGCAAACATTCACATAAACACAGCCCTCTTTCCAAATCAGCCAGGAAGGGATGGCACAACCTTTGGTTTTTAGAAAGATTATTAAGCATTCAAACCCATAACTAAAAAGATATAGTTCATTATAGACGTCAGAGGGAGATGCGATACGATGGAGGGAGCAGATGCTTTAAGACCATACAGACCTGGGCTAGAATTTAGGCTCAGTCATATGTTTTGCGGGTTTGGATATGTTACTTTAACCAAAAGTAACAATAATGATTAAATTAAATGAAATCACATATATAATTTGGCACCTATCATAGAAACTGGACTTTTGCTGTTGCCAAATAAATGTGGTAGCTATTTTTTTTCCAGGAAGTAAAAACCTCAGATCCAAATGATGAGTACAATCAACACCTGAATACCTACTATGTTCTTAGAACTGTACTGATGCTGGCAGTCTCTTTCCTGAACTTACCCGAATGTCTTAAAAAACCCATCTCCCTAACGATGTATCGCAGTGACATTTTATATTAATGATAGTGAAGACTGACATTATACACATCATTCATATATATTTTGGCTTTCTCTTTTGGGTTCAGGAGGAAGAGTTTACAGGTTTCTCACTGGTCATCAGGATAAAATGTATCACTTAGAAGTTCTGGGAAGCAGAGTCACTGTTTAAATAACTTGTTACCAGTTATGTAGGAAGCTGATATTTTTAAGCCTCCCTTAAACCACATAATAGCACCTTCCCAGAATACAAGGGGTTGTTGGACTTGGATTCTCTGAGAATTATGGAATATAGCTGAGAATCTTTGTCCAGCCGTTTTGTGTCTCTCTTAATTCAAAATGATACTCTCCTTAGCTGTTAGGCACTGATCTAACCCATCTCAAGAAAATAGGATCTGCAGATTATTGAGCAAACCTCTGCTCAGGTCAACTTTCACTGAGTATTAATTGCCTGTAGGTTAGCTCATCCAAGGAGGAGATCATGAGACAGACTCAGTGATTCAAAAAGGGAGCCTATGTTAGTCACATTTGTTTATATTCCATTTTTTAAATGCTTGCCTTAAGTATAAGGGAACTTTCACTTTCCTTCAGTATATTCCTTTTAATATTATTTGTAACATAATTGAACACACATCCCATTGGCAAAAAAAAGAAAAGTGTACAGTAAGTAAAATCTGGTCAAAATGCAATTTGAACAAAAATAATATGAAGCATAATTTTAGAATCCCATCATCTATGGCATATTATTCAAATGTTCCCTACTTCATAAATATTTTTGGAAATCGTGTGGCTTTGGGATTCCCTGAATTCTGGGGCCACTGACATCAAAATATCCACTAATAGCTATGGAATTCTTTTTTTTTTTTCTGATTATAAAAAAGTACCTTACATTGATTAGAAAAATAAAAACCAAACATACACGCACAGGAAAGCACAATGAAAAAAAAATCAAATCTTACCACAAAGGGATAATCAGTATAACATTATGAGGTACAATCTTCTAGTACCACTGCCATGCATTTGTGATTATACATACTTTAACAATGTTTCTAAGAAGACTTTTATGGACCACATAGTTATTTCCTTCTATGGATGTATCACAGATTATTTAACAAACTGCCCAGGTTAGACGATGCTAGTTAAGTCTGCCACTTCTTTGCTGTGTGATTCTGGACAAGTTACTGAACCTCTCTCAGTCTCAGTTTCACAATCTGTTGGACATTGAAAATGATTTACCTATACCTCATAGAACTGTTGTGATAATTAGATAAGAGTAAGTGCAAAAGCCCTTGGCACCATGCCTGGCACATGTTTGCTGCCTCTATGGACACTTGGTATGGTGCCTGGAACATGTAAGCTGCTCCTGTGTATAATGTGAGAAATGTTCTTGTACATCATTCTTAGTGTATATCCATGAATGTTTCCTAGACGTGGAATTGCAGAATCAAAGGGTATGCACATTTCTAAAGTTTTTACTATTATCATATTCCCTTCCAGAAAGTCATAATAATTTATATTTACATGATAATATACATTTCCCTCCACCCTTGCCAAAATTTGGTATTATTAAATTTTTTTGTGAATACTGATGAGGCTGAAATTGTTTCACATTAGTTGCCATTTCTATTTGTTCTTCTGTGAATCACTTGCTGGTTTTTGTGGAAGTTTCTTTGTTTTTGTCTACTTCTCTATAGTAAATACATCTTTTCCTTATTGGTGTAAAAGAACTTCTAATAGAGTAAAGACAGATCTCTCATTTAAGATGCCTTAAATGTCTGCCTGCCCCCTTTCAAGAAAGTAAAGGCTGCCTTTACCTTCTTGAAGATCAGAAATCGAATTTTCCTGTAGACAAATCCATCAACTATTTTTTTATGACTTATTTCAAGTTTAGGAATCACTTCTCCATCTTGAAATCTGATGGTCAACTATATTTTATCTAATATTTTTATATTCTATATTATGTCTTTAATCAATAATTTATTTTAGAATATAACGGAAACTTATACTGAAAGAATTTTGAATTGTAATAATAAGAAGGCAGAAAAACTATCCACAAAATGAATATTCTATCACCACAGGCATTTCTGAGTATCATAAGTAATATTTATGGGTAATTAATATTTACAGGTTGTCTGACTGAAAAAAGCTTTGATGAATGATCTGCAAATGCTATCTTGCCTCATCTGACTGGGTAAGTGTGGCTTAGTTGGCGTCACTTTCATTTGGACTTAATGGAGACAAAAAGAAAACAGGACCCTAAACTTGGATATAAGCTCAATTTCTTCTAGCCAAAAACTCTTTATGGTCTGGCTCTCATTCATCATACTCATGCTCACACATATACCACCAACTCCATCTATCCATGAATCAATCATACTACTACTGCACAGTATGTTCCTTAACTCTCCTCTCCACCAACACTATGAGTTTTTAAGAATTCTCCTTTTCCCAGAAGTATATATACTTAAGCAACAGGATGAAAAATAAAAGACACAAATAAGTGACTTGAAAAATCAGAGGCATGCCAGGTGTAGCAAATAAAGCAAATCTAGCCTTTCCATTAGAGACAGATTTGTGCCGACAAACTTACAATTTAGTGAAAACAGATGAGCTGCCAAATGATGCCTTTCAGGATTTCTGAATAACTTAAAATGTAATTCACAGAAAAGCATTCTTTTGAGAGTGAATAATCTGAACAAACATGAAAAACACATAACAAAATAAAGTTCCAAGCCATGCAGTCATTAAAAAAAAAACCAAAAAACTGAATTTAGAGGAAAATGTCCAATATTTTACAATGAAGAGCACACAAAGCAGTCAGCCAATTTGAATCTTCATGCATTTAAGAAGCAGAATGGAAGTTAGAGATGCAACTGTGGTCTGAACAATACTTACAAGATAACAAGTTTACCTGACTTTTCTAAATTTCCAAGCAGCTAACAATTAAGAAAACAAAAGACATTCATTGATTTGCAAATGTTTACTACAAATAACACCACAAAACACAAACAGAATCCATATTGTGACCCACATGGTACAAATATCTTCCCCTCAACCATTTGGGGAAAAAATGCAAATAAATTCTGCTGCAGACTAAGGAGCTGTGCCCTAAAACTGGCAACACACAATACTATAAATGTTGTTGTTGTTTTTTTTTAAAGGAAAAAATATAGGAAGAACTACACAGCACACCAGACCAATGGCAATTAATACTACTATGGATTTTTGGCATATGAAATGAATCGGTCAGCATTTCAGTTTAGATATGTATGCAACTGTTCAAGAGAAAGCAATAAATTTTTGGAAGAATCCAATCAGGAAAATGCAAGATTTGATCAAATGGCATCAAGCTTGGAGGCAGAGCTAACATACACACAGTCACAGGGCCTACCACACTCACTGCACAGAGACTCATGACATGACAGTGCTGCCTGGGCCAACGTGATGCAATGAGAGGTCAGGAGGCTCTCGGTGGTTTGGCTGCTCAGCCCTGATGGTCAGAGGCAAGCACTCAACCATTTCTGCTAGGCAGCAAACTGTGATCCGTGGGAGAACTGGAGACATGTGCTCAGCACATTTTCCTACTCTGGGAGCTGACTGTATGTGAGTAGGAGGTGATCTAGAAAAGATCCAATTCCTAAAAACCTAAACATTCTCTGCTTTATCAGACAGCTGAAAGGAAAGGCACAGACTTTCTTTCTAAAATGCCAGATGCCAGAAAACCAATCATAATTTCTCAGAAAATGGACAAAATATGACTAAAAAGCTCTGAAGTTAGAAATATTTTCATCATATTTTCACTTTTTGCATCATGAAAAACTGTTCTAGTAAATTTAGTGAACACATAGCATGGACTAGATATAACCCTCTAGTCAGAAACTCTTGAGTGTGTTTCATTTTTTTAAAGTGAAAAAGAGGACCAATGCTGAAATGATGGTGAAAGTTTTATGAAAGTAAATTTCCAAGGTTCTTGTCTAGATTGTAATCTTGTGAGAGTCAGGGGATCAGGGAAGCTGGGGAATGGGTGGTGAAACTTGCTGGGAATTAACATTACACCTAAAAGTGCTCTCCTCATGATCTGCCTTGAAAGTACACCTAAAATGTATTAATTTTCTGTAGTGTCCAAACTAAAGATACTTTGGCTTTTCCTTAACAAATCAGGAGCTTGCCCTACGATACTTTGGCTTTTCCTTAACAAATCAGGAGCTTGCCCTACCTCAAGGTCACACAGATGGAAAGGTTGGGCTGAGCCTGCATTACCTAAGTGGTCATGTGTTTACTGGGAGACTCATCTTCCGAGTCAGGTTCTACCAACTCCCAGCTGTGTGAGCCCTAGTAAGAAAAACTACTTACTGGCCTGTTTCCTCACTCGTAAAATGAGGAAATTATCATGACTGCAAAAGCTGTTGTAAGGATTCAACAAGTACAACAAATACTTGAAAGCATCTAGTACAGTGCCTGGCATTGAAAGAAAGAAATCTTTTCTACATCTGTATGTGTGTTTATATGTCCAGTCTACTATCCATCTGCAAGCACTATTCAGCAAGAGGAAATTTAACTGTTCAGAATATCAGTTCTGTATTTTGGTTTATTGCTTAGAAACTAGAACCCAACTTTTCTAATTCATAGACTCTCTTAGTTGAGTCCCAGTTTTGCTGAGAAACAGACTGAAGTCATAGCCGGAAACAGTTTACTTAGATGCCAGTGTTCATATTAAGGATGTTTCAGATATGATCATGTTTATAGTAAATATTCTCATGTCTCCATTTAGAAATGCTGGCCACCTTACCCAGGGAGAAGACTGGGACACTGTGGGCCAAACACCAACATGAGGAAAGGAAAGAGGAAGTTCAGATACCCTGAGATGCGGCCCTAGGAAAATAAGAACGCCATATGTTCTGACTGGCTGAAAGGCAGCTTTGAAATTACTCCAAAATAGATGTTAGAAAAAGTCAAAACAGAAATATGAAGCAAACTACAACCAGCCAGTGATCATATCATACAAGGAAATACCATATCTTTCTAGAGGAGGACCCAGCAAAGGAGAAGGCTCATCAACAGCTAGTTTTAGGCTTTATTGCTGATAAAAAAAAATCAAGCTCAGTATTCTCCTTCTCCAACCAAGCTCTTCTAGTACCCAATAGAAAGTAAGCCTTCTCCTTTTTCTCTTTTTTTATTATTATTTTTTTTTGAGATAGAGTCTCACTCTGTCACCTGGGCTGGAGTGCAGTGGCATGGTCTCGGCTCACTGCAACTTCAGCCTCCCAGGTTCAGGCAATTCTCTTGCCTCAGCCTCCCGAGTAGCTGGGACTACAGGCGCCCGCCACCACGCCTGGCTAATTGTAAGCCTTCTTTTTAAACAACACACTAGACACCTCCTTGTTTCACCTACTATAAGCTTCCCCCTCATTGTCAGTATTTCCACCTCCCTTGCCAGAATTTAAATGCCTCTCAGTCCACACAGCTACTCTCCACAACAGATGGTGATGTCTCATTTTCTCGTGCTTAGACTACTAACCAAAAAAAAAGTCCTAGGAAGCTGGCTTTAGCTTCCCATTCACCTTCCTCTATGTTATGCCTTTGTGAAGAGTTTGTTCAACTTCATCCAAGACATGAGCATGGCCCGATGTAAATCTCTGCCCAGAAATATGGTTGCACCAAGATCAATTTTTATAATTCCAATTGCTTATGGGATAGAGCTTAATTTCACATTAAATTCAAAAATCAAACCCAAAGTCATCCACTTCCTCTGCCAAACTCTCAAATTATCAATTTCTGCCAATGGTGTCACCATTCTCTGTATGTCAAACCCAAAATGTCAATCTCTTTCTTTCTCCCATTTAAAATCCTATAAATTCACCTTTCCCAACTCTCCTTAATGTTACTGATGACCATTCTTTGACATAATTCCTCCAGTTGGCTCTATACTCACAGATTAGAGTTCACACCTTTAAAAAACAACACATGCGTCTTTTCAAAGCATTTGACATTTTTGATCCCTTATGTATTATTATTATTTCTTCATAATTATTATCATGTGATTTCTCTAAAAGCGCATACCTCTTTTGGTAAGGACACTAATTTATTTCTGTCTGCATTCAAGTTGCTCAACTTCTTTAGTTTTCCAATGCTTTTAGGCAGGGTCTGTTAAAATAACAATTTCACTATTAATTTAACACATATTTTTAACATGGCTCACAGTAAATAAGATCTTTGCAAGGACCTAAAGAATATAATCTCATCCAGCAACAGCAGCAATAGTTTTTGCTGAATATCAGATATTTGTAATGTTCACTTAGGGGGTGCGACATTAAGTATTTTGAATTTTTGTTGAAATGATAAGTCTGTTTTAAAGGAATGAAGTCAGAAGTAGAGACCTGGGAACAGGGAAACATCTTATAAAGGGAAAAAGATGCTGTTCAACTCAAGTAAGTGGGAATTTGCACCCTCAAGATTCATTCCTGCCCTGCCTGCACCTTCAAGGACCACACTGGGACAGTGGCTTAGATGTCCGTGGAAGCCAGAGCACTGGGGCAGGGAATCAGCACCTGAAGCAGGGTGCCGCATGGGCAGGGGAAGGCGAGGGCTATGAGGATGGGAGAAAGGTGAGCATCCTGGAGTGGGGAGCAAAGCTCTACTAGAACCAGGCTGGCACCCACATGGGGGTCTTCAACACTCCAGTGCAATCCAGGGGTGCATATTATTTTTACAGTTGTTATGATTACTATTTGTAAGCCTAAAATCACAAAGCAGGACTGGAAGATTTGGTAACTCCCACCACACCTGCCAGAGGCTGGCTGCTTGAGCTGTCTGAGGAGAGGGGCTGCTGGGCTCCCCACCCACGTCTGTGCACTCCATCCTTTCTTGCTGTCCCTTCTGCTCTTTCCACCTAAAGAGCATTACTTACTCTATTTATAGAGAAAGGAGAAAAGGGAAAAGGAAAAGGGAAAAGAGAGTAAAAAAAAATAAAATGACAAAATGAAGACAGAGAAAAGAAAAGAGAAAAGTAGGAGAGTAAACTGAAGAAAAGAGAGTGCTATATGACAACTAAAAGGGGGGGAAAGAGAAGGGACAACTGAAGGACTCACAAAAGCAGAGGGGGCAGCAGGACAGGAAAAGACAACTGAGATCTGCTGCCACCCTGCCCACCCACCCTTTGCCAGGGGGTGCACGCATTGCCCGTGCCCTTGTCTGGTGGGAGCCTAGTCCAGGTGGAGGACCCCTCCAGCCCCCTCCACTCCCAAGTTCTAATAAGAAGCAGCCTTAACCAGAGCCTATCAGATGCCATCCTCTGGCTCCTTGATCAAGAGCATTTCCCAGCCCCCATTCTGCCAAGGCTTTTCCTGGCCAACGTCCATCTTGTTCCTCTTCTCTCCTGTTCTTCCCATTTGCTCAAAGAACCCAGCGAAAGGCCAGAGGAATCCTGACGAATATTTCCAGTGGTGGTCTCCGGGCACCACAGCTGGGGCATCAACACATCCAACGAGAGTAGCTTATCCTCACACCTCACTGGAGACATCTGTGAGGCATTTGTTCAGTCCCTATATTCAAAGCACCACAACTGGGACACAGGCTCAACAGGGAAACCTAAGCACCACTTTCTTTGCTTAAGCAAAAACTGATCTTTAGGTCATGCATTTGCTTTGTAAGACCGTTTTGGGATGTAATATGAAGAAATTTCCATTTAGTCCACTCAAATTACAAATAAGTAGAATCTACCCTAGTAAGTCTTTATGATATATGTGCAAACCACACTTACCAGGAGCTGATTTTCTGTAAGAACTAACTCAGTGAGACTTTCACAATCCCCAACTGCCTCAGGCAACTGTGTGAGTCTATTCTGATCCACCTTCAAGATTGACAGTTTCTTTAGTTTTCCTGTAAAAGCATTATTATTATTATTATCAAATTCATTAGTTACAATTATTTTCGCAATCACTGCTTGGAATTTCCTATCTGCTGTTCTTTTTGTTTTAAACAGTTACTTATTTTTTCCTCATCTAGCTTTTCACATTATGAAACTCTATCATTTAGATCGCTAAAGGTTGGGAGTTAAAATAATTTGTTTAGAACATCAAAAACGGTCAGCAATTAGAAACAAAACATTTTAAAAAGCATAAAAACATCGCATCAAAGCCAAGAAATTTACAGAAAAACAAAACAGCTTTCTCTCCACGGAGGTGTTTCATGCACAGAGGAGACTTTCATTTTACTCCAAGCATTATCCTTACAATAAACCAAAATAAATAGTTTATTAAATCACCTATGAATGAAAATGACTCAACGAAGATCCCTACAGTGTGGTATTTCTACAGGTGCAGAATAAAGCGGTAACCTCTGGAAAGCCATATTAAGGACGGAGTCTATTTCACTCAGGCCAGGAAGACTTGATGTCCTGGTGATACCCACTGTTCATGGGAAAGAAGAGCAAGTCTTACTGCAGCCTCCTCAGAGTCCCCACTAGCCACTAGTAAAGTCATTCGGATTCTCACTTCAACAAGTCATGGGATTAAGCCTACAGAGCAGGCGCCCTTCGTTCTCTACTGAGTGGCTAACACGTTGACACTTTCCCCACTACATCAGAAAACAGCCTCTATTCTAACACAAAGCTGGAGAAAGAAAAATACCGAAAGGTGTATCTTGCCTCGGGTGCAGCCACAGGGCAAGATAGCAGAAGGAACCAATTCTTAAGCTCTTTATTTAGCATAATCGATAGCCTAACACTGTCATTGGAGGGTTTCCACCTGCCCTCACGGTCAGGAGATCCACTAGCATTTTCTGCAGGGTATACTGAATAGCACAGCCAAGCACCGAAACATCTCACCCCAACAGAGAAGTCTCCTGGCAACTACTCTTCTAGCCTCTCCTTGAATACTTCTAGTGACAAGGTACTCATTTCTTCACTAAGCAGCCCAAACTAATTTGTAACATATCTTTGCTTTTTTTTTAAAGAGACAGGGCCTCACTCTATTGCCCAGGCTGGAGTACCCTGGTACAATCATGGCTCACTGCAGCCTCGAACTCCTACTCCTGGACTCAAGCAATCTTTCCCCTTCAGGCTTCTGAGTAGCTAGGACTACAGGCATGTGCCACCGCACTTGGCTAATATTTTTATTTTTTGTAGACAGGAAGTCTCACTATGATGCCCAAGCTGGTCTTAAACTCCTGGCCTCCCAAGGTGCTAGGATTACAGGTGTGAGTCATGCCCAGCCATCTTTGCTTTTTAAAGCTCTTTCTTAAATGAAATTCACAATCCTTTCATTTTGCCCATTTGATCAGGAAGCTGTAACACATCTTTCTTTGGAAGACAGTCCTTTAAACATGTGAAGTCAGCCTCTCATGCTTGCTGCTGCTTCCCATTCCAAGCAACAAAACACGCCCAGTCTCTACAACCCTTTTCAGATGCCATAAACGATTCTCAGTGAACATCTCTGCACAGAGCCAAAATCCCTATCGATTTTCCAGCTGGGTTTAACCAAAATCCAATGTCTGAATTTCTACTGAAATTTTTATCTTGACCACATACCACAGAGGCAGTGGTCCTCTGCCATACAAGTTCTCCAACTATTGAAAATCTTTCAAAAACTTCCTTTGATGTGATGTTCTGAATAAAATTAAAGACAGCAATCCTATGATAACTCCATGGTTAAATACAGTCTCTTTCAACTTCAAAGTGGCTTTGCTATGATGGAGCTCCCAAGTCCGTATCTGTTTATACCTTCTCTGCGTGTAATTTCTCACACTGGACTAAGTTCCTTCATAGTAAAGAAAATGTCTGGACTGATTTTTTTTTAAAGAAAATAGCATAGAATGATTAAAGGATTATCGATGTACTAAAAAAGGCTCAATTCAATTACGCCACTCTTCCAGCACCTCCCTGAGGTCATGGAATAAGTCAGTTATTTTCTCACAAACTATTAGGATGCCAAATTAGAAATTTCTTAGTGACTGCTCATATGCCTTAAATACATTTTATTATTTGGGGTAATCCCTCATGAAATCATTGAGAGAAGATACAGATGAAGTAGAGATGAATTGATGCTTAAAAGTAACGACAGCAGTAATAGATACCAAGCCAGGATGACAGAAACATCTGCATATAGAGAAACTTCTGCTGTAATAAATACTCTTTGCTTTCCTTCTTTAAAAACAAACAGCAAGACTGGGCATGGTGGCTCACGCCTGTAATCCCAGCACTTTGGGAGATCGAGGCAGGCGGATTACGAGGTCAGGAGATCGAGACCATCCTGGCTAACATGGTGAAACCCTGTCTCTACTAAAAATACAAAAAATTAGCCAGGCGTGGTGGCGGGCACCTGTGGTCCCAGCTATTCGGGAGGCTGAGGCAGGAGAATGGTGTGAACCCAAGAGGCGGAGCTGGCAGTGAGCTGACATTGCACCACTGCACTCCAGCCTAGGCGACAGAGCGAGACTCCATCTCCAAAAAAAAAAAAAACAAAAAAAAAATCAGTAAGGAGACTTTAAGGAGCCACATCCTCAGTGGTGACCAAGATCAAAGTGTGCTCCAAACCCTCAAGACGACAGCAGGCAGTATGTTTAGCAGTTAGTGATTTCCAATGCTTACCAATGCCATCCGGAATCGTTTCTAATAAGTTCTGGGAAATGACTAAATCCGTTAATGAAGTCAGGCCACTGATTTCTTCAGGAAGTCTTTCCAACCTGTTTTCAGAGACATCTAAGCACAGCAGGTTCTTCAGATTTCCTATTTCCTATAACAATGACATGGAAAAATAAACGCACACTTAAACCTGCCACAGTGCAAAGGCATTTGTTCCAGTGATTTTTCACAATTAAATCCCAGGGCGGTCCTAAGGATGTTATCTTTAGCATGACTCCAAATGTGAAGGCAGGGGCGAATTCCTAGATCCCCTTTCAATGAAAGTGGGAAGTTGTATGAATCACAGACACAGAGCTGGGAGGGACGCAAAGCCCTCTACCTTTCAGGAAGGCAAGGAATCATTCCCACTTAGTAGGTGAAGATACAGGAGAACAAACGACTGCAAGGTCACACAATTAGAAAAGAAAAAGGAGGCTAGAATTTAGCTTTTCAAGTTCGGAACTGATCTCTAGTAAGCAGCTTACACTGCAGGGTGACCCTGGGATTTCCTCTGGTAAGAACCTACCTACTTTGTAATTTCCTTCCATGACAGGTAGCACTCGTTAGCACAAACATCAATGCAATTGCTCCCCAGCAAAACTGGAACATACATATCTATCTGTGTCTTTAACACTAAAAGCAGCATACTGCCTTTAGTGAAAACAGTCTACCAGGATAAGGTAAAGTACCTCTATGAGTCTAACATTCTATTCAAGACCTATCTTTCCTTCTATTCCCAAAATGCAAGCTTTCTCTCTTATCACTGACTCCACTTTTCCATTCCACTTCCCAATATTAAATCTTAACCTCATTACTCCTTCACCTTGACTGTCAGCTCTGCCTCTTGGGCTCTAGTCTTAACTTCCCCTTTCCTGAGACCATTCCATAAACTGTGCTTCCTCATTTCCTTCCTGAAACACAGCCAGTTCTCGTCCTATAATTGGACCACCTTCTATTCAAAAAACATCTCGTGGCTCCCTGATGTCTACATAAGTACAAATTCCTCCATCTATATTTAATTTGGTCTGATCTATTCTTTCCAGCTTATCATCCACCTGATATTGCCTTATGATCCTGTCCCTGTATTTCCTGTCTAAAGGAAACTAGACTAGATTTATACTAATTTCAGGCCAGATCCCTGAAGTTGTTTTACTTTTCATTAATTCCTTTTAACAATGCCTTTGTATCTTTCTCTTTCCATCATCATTGAAGATAAGAAAAATCATTCTAATTATTTGAGATTTTTTGGTGTGTTTATGCTGATTTAACACAAATTTATACTACAGGAGCAAATGAGATTTTTAAATAATCATTTACAGCACAATCATTGGAATTTTGATTTCTTTGTATTTAGAATATCACACTTTGCACAAAGTCATTTACACACATCTGAACATACACAACTCTTTCCTTTCCCCTTTATGTCCCACAGATATTTTATTACTTTCCTGATAATGTCATGATAGTTTTCTCCCATCCTTTGACTTCTAAAGTAACTAGCATTCTTTCAACCAGGATTTCCCACATATTTCCGAGAGAAATCTAAGTACTAATCAAACTCTACCCACAAGAGTTGCTAATCTGTCTCCTTTTCCCAACTGTAGCCAAGATCTCATAAACAGACTTAAATTAGTTCCTTAGTTCCATTAGTCATTAGGTGACATCATGGAAACTTCAGTGCTGTAACAACTAAAAATTTACTAAAGTGCTTTCTTCTAGTATTAGGGTTCCCTGCATTGATATGGCATTCCCCACTGAAAGTACAGAGCCCTTTACAACTGGTCACATGAAAAACTGGCTGTGAGAGACATCAAAGAATAAAATTCAGTAATAGTTGGAGAAAAAAATACAAGAGGAAAATGCCTGTTGGTTTTGTTTGTTTTAGACTTCTCAGTTTCTGTCTCAGAATGTAGGCCTGTCTGCTAAGACTCCACAAGACGACTATGTGCTCAGAAGTCTATACAAGACTCCACTTCATTTGGGACATGGTTCTTCCACTTGAGAACAGTAGGAAAGGCCTGAACACTATGACATGCCTGCTAAACCATAAGCAACATTTGGAACAATCTGAAATAAAAGCATTTAACATTGCTTTTACACAAACTATTACGGGGCAAAACATGGTCAAATTATCCCAAAGCACTTGGCACATCATGGAGTGGCAGAAAGGTATACCATCAGATCATGGGTCCTGGCAATTTACTAATCTGCTGGGCTTGAAGTAAGCTATATGGGTAGCAAGGACACAATAAAATACAGATTTCACAAACTAAAGGAAATATTTACTATATTTACAAATGGTGGGTTGAAGTTTTCAGTTTTTATATGGCAATGGAGGATGATGCATCCTCAATATGTTTTTCCAAATGCGCTTTTTCAATCAATGTTTTTGGTTTTCAAGATCCTTTTATAGCAAACCTTATGTGGCAGCAGGAAATACACAAAGCTTATTGTTGCTGTTTTATGTTTTGGGGAGACACTGTGAAATTACCACTTACCTGAGGTAATTCTGACAGTTGATTTCCATCCAACCAGAGATCTTTCAGATGTAAGAGGGCTCCGATTGATTCTGGCTAAAACAAAAGAAAAAAAAGTTATGGTAGCAAAGATTCAATTTTCAGTCTTCCCTGAAGAAAGAAAGAATCTGAATTCATCTGTTAACAACTGGGTACCTTAGCAGATGTTCACTGGTACTTCTCTTGACATCCAGTCCCTTTCCTCAAAGTGCCCAAACTTTCCCCAAGAATGCCAGTTGTTTCCACCTATGTCCATCATCTCTAGTCCTGACCTCCCCCACCCATGAATCATAATTCCTAACTTGTGTGAAATGAAGCTGGTTCTCTAGTGTTCCCAAGTTATATCTGTGGAAATACTGGCTTCGTAAAGCTCCCTATAGAACTCCCCCAAATACTGTGTGATCATAACTAAAAACAAAGTTAAATTAAAATCTCTAACACGGACTTACCAAATTATATATTTCATTGTTTCCTAAATCAAGTTCTTCTAGTCTCCGCAGCTGGGTAAGAGAGCTATTTTAAAAAATAAACAAAGAGCACTTAGAGAATACTTATAAATGCTGAGCAATATAGTATCCCTTACTTGGACTAGCTTCAAAAATAAGGTCCATTTTTATTTTTATGGTAAAAAATATTGGACAGGAAGGACTGTTAAGAAAAGGCCGGCTGGCATCCCCTAAACTTCCCAAAACACACAAATGTTTTGACGTAATACTGTAGTCCTGCTTTTTTAAATACTTAAATTCATTCTGCACAAAATCTCCTCTTATTTTACCCAAAGACTCACTCAGGAAGATATGTAAGAAGATTCTCTCTCAGTTCCAGTGAAGCCAGGTTATAAAGACTAGAAATGAACAGAAGGAAAAAAAAGTATAAGAGAAATTCCTGAGATTCTTCCTACCTCCCCACCCCATACACACACTGGACAAGTTGCAACACTTAATAAAACCTAGTAGGTCACTTCCCAGGGTAAAAATACCTATCATCACCACCCCCCACACCCATTAAAAACAATACCATCTCTACCTCTCAAATTGTAATCTTAAGATATTAATAATTAATAAAAGAGTAGTGTGTCGTGACTACAAAGCACCTTCATTCAAATACCTTGTACATGTGATATGTGGAAATAACTCATCAGCCAATAAAACACAACCACTCTCAGGACTGAGACAGAAGCTGAATGTGTGCATCTAGACTTTCAAATGTCAAAAATGCACTGTTACCATAAAACAGTAGCACCTTTAATCTTGCAGAGCTCAGAGCTCTTCTTCCCAGTATCAGTGAGAGATCATCCCTGTTTTAAAGTAGAGGACATCTCAGTCCAGAGAGTCCAAGTTGATCTACTTAAGATCATAAATTCATGGAGCAAGCGGCAGCTGCGCTAAGGAAGTAACTTCCATTTAAATGCATTCAGGATAATGTCATAATGTATCTTGCACAGTGCCTGGAACACAGACTGATTTAATAAACGGTAGCTATAATAATGTTGCTTTTATTCTTATTAAACCCTAGAATGAGGCTCTCTTCATCAAATTCTCCAGCCTCTCGGGTGTAATCCAGTCTATTAGGAGCACAGTGGAATGGGACAGATGTTTGACAGATGGGGCAAATCTTGACAGGCAGTGGCAATTCTGCATCACCAGAAACCCTCATGAAGTTATGTCAGCACTGGCAAAACATATTGATTCAGAAAAGAAGTGACTCAGTCTATTGCGCCTACAAGCACTGTACTAAACTATACCAACCAAAAAGTCACATTTTGCTAATATCACCATAGTAACATCCAGATTTGGAGGAATTTCATTTCTGAGCACACAGAACACAAAAAATCAGACATTATCCCAAAACTCTAATCTGCCTTAATCCTCCATTCTCCCTCCTTCCAACAAAAAAGCCAGAATCACGTGTACTAACAAGGCTGGTTTTATAACATCCAGAAATGTAAATTTAAATGAACAGTGTATATACACGCTTAAAACCTGTTTGCCAGAAAATAATTTTAACTGTACTATGAATTTCATACAAATCCTGCATCTCCTTCTCCAATTTTACAAAACCAAATAATTTTCATACTTAAAGCAAGAACAAAACTTTCAACTTCTTTTTAAAAAAACAAACTCCCGGCCAGGCGCGGTGGCTCACGCCTTTAATCCCAGCACTTTGGGAGGCCGAGATGGGCGGATCCACGAGGTCAGGAGATCAGGAGATCGGGAGATCGAGACCCTCCTGGCTAACACGGTGAAACCCCGTCTGTACTAAAAATACAAAAAATTAGCTGGGCGTGGTGGCAGGCGCCTGTAGCCCCAGCTACTCGGGAGGCTGAGGCAGGAAAATGGCGTGAACCCGGGAGGCGGAGCTTGCAGTGAGCCGAGATCACACCTGGGCGACAGAGCGAGACTCCGTCTCAAAAAAAAAAAAACAAAAAAAAAAACTCCCTGCTAACATGTCACCATGAAATTAACACCAACGTTCTTCAAATCAAATGTAACTTGGTGCAGAGTTGCAGTTCTCTAGTTCTACTTTCTCTTGACCAAGTGTTTATGTAGAAGAAACAACAAAGGGAAGGGGAGGAGGATGAGATGTACACCACCCAGTATCTCCTTCCAAAAGCAATCTGTAAATAATCTGTAAATCATAATTTTACTTGAAAAGTAAAAATTTAAAAACAAAGGGCTTTGTTTTCAGTTTCAAATTTCCATGTAATGCCTAACCAGTTTTATTAAGAAGACAGTAATCTCTCAGCTATTTTCACATTTAAATTTTTAAAATCAATGTTAGGATTGTCATTTTATCCATTCGTTATCCATTACTTTCACACCTATTTTAACAAACCAAGGACACCCACTAATGAAAGAAGGAAAATGTCCTTCTTTGCATCAAAAACTTGACTCACTGGGCATCACTGAAAGCATCTTGCAAAGCAGTTTCACACAGCCTCATGCTGAGTGTTATGCCTAGTTTCCACAGCCATGCTCTCAGCATCTCCTACCTGAAACATAGACCAGAGCCAAGGGGGAGAAACCCGCCTGCTAAGGCGGAAGGAGCTGTGCAGGGCGCCTTCTGTGAGCCATCTCATCTGGTTAGTAATGACCCAGCAAGTTGATGATGCTACCATGACATGATTAGGACCGTGAGGTTTTGTGTGAGGCCCACTTGATAGAAATAGGCAAAACCACAATTCAACCCTGGCCAAATGCCAAAGCTCCTGCCCTCACCCTCACTGACTGAGGCATCTCCAGGTGTCTCTGTTCTTCAGAACTCTCTCATTTAAATTTTAAAAACACCTCTCAGTTTTAGGTATATACATAAGTCTTACCTTCTTAAACATACGAAGAGACACTGGAATTTTTGCTGTTTGATTTTAAGAATGTGATACACATTTCAAAATTATCTTTAAATTTTGTCTTGAGAGCAAATGGCATAGGCCACAGTTACTATAAGCAAACAACACGAGCAAAAATACTGCTGAAATGCCCTAGTTCCCACCCCCATCATGCTAACACCCAGATATAATATCCTGCTAAGTAAAAAAGTTCTGGCTACAAAACCTTAGTTTCTACTGTTTGGGGGAAGTAAAGAAAATGTGGATGTATGGGTGATACATCAACAACAAAAAATATCATATTTTTATAACATTTCAAAAGTAAAAATTAACTTAAAGTACAGGCTAAGTATCCCTTATCTGAAATGCTTGGAACTGTTAGTGTTTCAAATTTTGGATTTTGGAGTATCTGCAATATACTTAATCTGAAATCCAAAATGCTCCAATGAGCATTTTCTTTGAGCAAATGGTCGGCACTCATATCCTTATATTCTGAGGTAATACTTCCCCAATTATTTTAAACTATTTAAAATAAAGGAACTTGGATATTATAATCAGACTCTATAGACCCACTGATGAAAGTCACTCTAAAAAGAGCACATGGAATCTGAGAGGCCTGGGGCCCAGGCTTGAATCCTGCTTGTCCCTCACTAATTAGCTAGGCTTGCTTGCCTGAGGTGTTTACTGCTGAATCTCGATTTTCCCGAAAATAAATATAATCATATCTATTATGGCAATTAGAGCATAATACATTTTCCCTTCAAGTTAACAGAGCCAGTTTCTTGCCTTATTTCCTTAAGACACCCTTTGTCCCTAAGTGCAGCTGGGTACCTTACAAATGTGTGTGCCTTGAGTCAGCGTCTTCAGAAAGATTGCTACAAGATGCTACTAATCACAGAAGTCATCTCCACTACTAAAAAACTCCTTGAAGGACAGGCCCTACATCTGGCACTCGCCAATTTTTAACTCATCAAACATTGTCCGTAACTGGACTGGAAGAAATAGAAAGCAAACAAAGGCTCTGATGACTATAGACTCCTACCTCCTGTATGAGCCCAAACCTCACAGCATAATCTGGACAAGTCATTCTCAGTTCCAAGTATCATTAAGTGACTGTAGAATGAAACTATGGGTTTGGTTCACATCAGCAGCTTGCCTTGGACAGTCCTTCACCAAAATGCAGAACCCAACCAGCCCACTCCAGAACATGGTTCTCCAAATTGTTGTAGTAACAGAGCTGACATAAAACAGAATCAGCCTAAATGCAGAATTGGAACAGAGACATTAACACAAAAGTGAATGAATGAATAATCTCCTTTTCTGGTCTTTCAGAATACAGTATCTTCAATCAAGTCCCTGTCCCATCAAAGCAACCCATTGAATTCAAATATCTTCACATCTCTTACAGCACCCCATAAGGTACATCCTCCTGAGCAGCTCCGGGAGTGGGATCTGAACCTAATCCTGTGTACTGAAGAGCCCAAGCTCTTAATCAGAAGGTCAAGAGAGACAGAGGGAGACCCAAACTCCACAGGCCTTTATCCACTATTTCAGTTAAACATGGTATTACAGAGATACAAGAAAGAATCAGTCATTTCTAAAACTTTTACAAATGCGATTTAAAAAATTAAACACTTTGATAGTTCTACTACTAATAATAATACTGGCAACTTACTATATGACAGATTTTGTTATAACTTCTTTATGAGAATTAACTTATCGGATGAGAAAACTAAGGCGCAGAGAGGAAGCTTGAACAAGGTCTCACAAAATTACCAAGTAGAAAAGCCAGGATTCACCAGGGAATCTGCATTCTTAACCACTATGTTGTGCTGCCTCTCACTCTTGAGTTGGTAAGTCAATTTTGCAAATAGATAATAATATATTTATGTATATACATATGTATTTTTATGTGTGTGTGTGTGTGTGTGTGTATATATACACATTTTTATTTTTTAGACAGAATCTTACTCTGTCACCCAGGCTGGAGTGCAGTGGTGTGATCTTGGCTCACTGCAACCTCCGCCTCCTGGGTTCAAGCGATTCTCCTGCCTCTGCCTTCCGAGTAGCTGGGACTGCAGGCATGCACCACCACACCCGGCTAATTCTTATATTTGTAGTAGAGATGGGGTTTCACCAGACCAGATAGTTGGCCCGGCTGGTCTCAAACTCCTGACCTCAGGTGATCTGCCTACCTAGGCCTGCCCAAAGTGCTAGGATTACAGGCATGAGCCATCACGCCCCGCCAATTTATATATATTTACAACAATATATTCAGTAAAGAGTTCCTTCTTTTCCCCCATCAATCCAGCTTCCCACCACCAAACCGTTTTCACAGGAAATTACCTTAAAAATTTCGTATGGATTCATGCACGGCTTTCTTTAGGTGTGAATGTATATAGTCTCTCTCCCTCTTTTTTTTTTTTTTTTTTTACAAGAAAAGTAGTATTCTATATATATATCTGGCACTTTGCTTTCCTCACTTACCAGATATTTTTTGTCTCATTTTTTATTTATACATACCAGTATTTTTCCAACAATTGCACAGTATCTTACTGTCTATGGATACCTTAATTTTTTTAACTAGAATCCTATTAACAAACATTTCATCCTTCAATTTTAATTCCTGACAAATTAATTTCTACACAATACTGCCGGAATGTCCTTTTCTTCCTCCTCCTACCAAAAAAACACATGACTTTCTATCCTCCCTGTCAATTCCTACCATTTTTACCAACAAAGGAAGTTGGGGGGCAGGAGAGCACACCTAACAAGCTCCTGCAGGAAAAGAGTACATGAAGTATTTCTTTCAGCACACTAATTTTTAATGTTTTACACTGTTCATAATAGCAGGGACAAAAGTTGCACTCTTTTGTAAGTCAGAATGTAGGCCAACTGTATTTTTAGGATTGTATTTCAGTGACTGGATGAATGGTTACTTTAAGGAATTTACATCTATTCTCCACTATGTTTTCAAAACCCTTTTTAACCCACTTCAGTTAATTTTTTTTCCATTTTAGCGGCCAAAATCATTAAGAAAATAAAGAGTAAAACACACTAAGGTAGACCAAACAAACAAGTGGCAGTTCACTGTAAACCCATTAATATATAAAACAACTACTTATGGCAACATTATTTGATTGGGAAAAACTATTAATGGGGGAATGGGGAGTTGCTTATACATTCATAATACTTCTACTCTTTCAACATCAAATTAGAATTCAAGAAACCTCTGGTTACAAATTTTCTTATGGTGGCTTTGCTCTAGAAAACTTTTTTAAAAAAATCTTTATTTTTGTTTTTGAAATAATAAATATTTTGTAGTAATTCCCAGGCCTCAAAAAAGAACATTAAATATGGTAATAGTTTTCAAAAAAAGGACTTACTCCTTTTAGGCAGCATGCACTTACAATATAGGTAAGCTGCCTAGCACTAGGCCTTGTGAGTGGGGGCCACATGGATCACTTAGTTCAAGCTCACTCAAATTAAGGTCACCATTCCCAAGGGCAGCAGACTCAGCAGACATAAAATCAGACCCACATGCTCTAGTTCAATCTGCCAGAGAACCTAGGGCCTACTCATTCTACTTCTATCAGCGACTTGTAATAATTAAATGTTTATTGATAATGACCTTTAAGTGACTGAATAACTGTTTCGGGTACTGGACTATTTCATTACATATATTCCTTCTCCTCTAAGAATGCTAATTTTGGAGAAGACAACTCAGTTAAACAGGGAGTAGAGATATTTAGGCTAACATATTTGAGGGTATTCGTTTCTTTACGGTAAAGGATATGTAATCTCATGGAAGGGCATATCAAGTAAAGACAAAGCAGCATGCTCCCAGACACAATCATAGGCTTCCCAGAACCTCAGAATTTTCCATCAGTTGCCACTGGAGTTTTTGTGTGCTCTTGACCTCCACTCTCACTCTACATCACTTGAGCATTTTGGAGACTCTGGCTATGTGTACCTGCCTGATCACCAGGTGCAAGTAACTAAACAAAATGATCTTAGCACACTACTTGTAAGGTTACATTATAGAGTATTTCCTGTAAGAATAAACTGGGTCGGTTTCCCAGGTATAACATCATCCTTCAGCAGTACCCAGCTTCAAATTTGCCTAAGGTCCATTCTTTTTACTGAGATATAATTCACAAACTATGAAATTCACCTTTGAAAGTGTACAGTTCGGTGGTCTTTAATATATTTATTCAGAAGGTATAGAAACATCACCACTATCTAATCCAGAAAATTTTCATCATACTGAAAAGAAAATTCATACTCATTAGAAGTCATTCCTCCACCCCACAACCCCCAACAACCAATAATTTAATTTCTGTCTCTATGGATTTAACTATAGCACACATTTTGTAAAAAGTGAGCCATAGAATATGTGATTGTTTGTGTCTGGCTTCTTTTACTTAACATGTTTTCAAAGTTCATCCAGGAAGACTATTTCATTGTATACATATGCCACATTTTGTTTATCCACTTACCCACTGATGAAAATTTCAGTTGTTTCTACCTTTTTATTATAAATAATGCCAATAATAACCCTCCTAGGTTTTCAATTCTTTTGAGTATACATAGCTAGGAATGCAATTGCTGGGTCACATGGTAACTATGTTCAATTTTAAGGAGGACCTCTCCAAACTGTTTTACAAAGAGGCTAAACCATTTTACACTCCCACCAACAACATATGAGGGTTTCAATTTCTCTACATCCTCAACAACACTTGTTAGCATTTATCTTTTTAATTATAATCATCCTAGACAGTATAAAGTAGCATCGCATTGTGGTTTTGACTTGCATTTTCCTGATGACTAATGCTGTTAAACATCTTTTCATATGCTTATTGGTTATTTGCATATCTTCTCTGAAGAAATGCCTATTCGAATCCTTTGCCCATTTTTAATTGGGTTGGTTCTTTTATTACGCAGTTGTAAAAGTTTTAAATATATTCTGGTAACTAGACTCTGATAAGATATATGATTTGCAAATATTTTCTCCCATTCTGTGGGTTGTCTTTTCACTTTCTTGAAAGTATTCTTTGATGCACGCAAGTTTTAAATTTTGATGCAGTCCAATTTATCCATTTTTTCTTTTGTTACACAGACTTTGGTGTCATAGCTAGGAAACCACTTAACCATGCTTAACCAATGTCACAAAGATTTACCCCTGTTTTCTTATAGGATTTTTACAGTTTTAGCTCTTATATTCAGATCTCTGATTTTGATTTAGTTTTTGTGTCTGGCATGAGGTAGGAGTATAACTTCATTCTTTTGTATGTTCATAGTCAGTTTTCCCAACGGCATTTGTTAAAAAGACTGTTCTTTCTCCACTGAATTGTTTTGATATCTTTGTCAAAATCAATTAATGATATATGTAAGGATTCTGATGGGGCTTAAGATGAGTCTGTAGATCGACTTGTCGAGTACTGCTATCTTAACAATATTAAGTATCAACCCATGAACACACATTATCTTACCACTTATTTAGTCTTCTTTAAATCTTTCAATGACGTTTTATACTTTGCATGTACATGTCCTACATTTCTTCTGTTAAATTTATCCTAAGTATTTTATACTTTTTCGTGTTTTGTAAATAGAATTGTTTAATGCTGATATATAAAAATATAACTGATTTTTGTTTTGTAATCTTGTATCCTGCCATCTTCCTGAATTAATTTATTAGCTCTAATAATTTTTGCAGATTCCTTAGGATTCTTTCTATATAAGATCATGTCATCTGAAGAGTAACTCATTTTTAAAAAGTAAAACACAAAGTATGTGGCTTGAGTAGAAACTGATATAACTGATCCCAAGAAAAATATTTTCAGTATTAAAATGTTCTTTTGAAAGACAAATTCATTTACACATTGTACCAACATTTCAAAACTCCTTAAAGCAAAAATTATCCTTCCTGGCCTTACCAGTGGACTCTTCTAAGTGTTTTTAGTGATAGTAAAGTAAAAAGCCATTGTTCGCTAGGCACTTTTTAAAGGCATATCTAAAATATCAATTTTTTTTTAATTCAGATAGTTTTCTGAAATCCTGTTCAAGACTTGAAACTCGACTCAGTAAGACCCCACTGCATGCTCTCTCATGCCAACCGGCATCTGCAGTGACATAGAAAGTCATTCACTTAATTATACAACTTTTTTCTAAAGGGGATTTAAATAAGTCTTTAAAAATTGCAAATATGCAAAAAGGTTCATGAAACAACACTAGGGCCATGAAAGAGGGGAGACACTAATGTGTTCATTAGGAGAAGCATGCAGTAAAGAAAATACAGTATCTTCAAGGAAGAAACTAAGTTCAAATGCCAGCTCTACCACCCACCAGCAATGCACACCTGGGCAGATCACTTATCTCCATTTCAGAGAGGAAGCTAATAAAGCTCAGGACGGGTAAAGCTAGCCTCAGGAGGAAGGGTGTCATGAGACAATGTATGCACCTCAAAGAGTCCCTACCCCACCAAGACTGTCAGCATCACCTCTCCCTTCATCACACAGAAAACAACACAGCTGCTCTCACTGGTTATCAGAATTAGCTTTAAGCTTACTGGCAACAAAGGCAGGAAAATAAATGTTAGAAATGTTATTAAAAAGGAAGAAGCTTACCAGTTCTTTTGGTAAAGCATTTGTTTCTTTAAAAATAATTTATTGTCTCCCTAATATTACATCAGAGATATTAAGCAATATTAATAGACAATTATTATTTTTTCTTGAAAGGTTTTAGAGCAACAGAAGCTGTTTTTTTTTTAATAGTTGCTTCTTTTAAACAACTTTTTCTAGAAATTGAGTACAACCGCATTAGGCCAAAAAAGTGACAATGCAGCAACAGGCTAAAGTGGTCCTAGCATAAATCTTCCAGAACCTGAGCTTGACTGCCTATGATGTGATGTTGGAAGCAAGTGGAATAAAGGAGGCAATACTCTGTGCCTTGTCACGTGTATTTGTTTAGTATGTGAGAATGATGCCAGGGTAGGTACAGACACAAAGAGAACTGGACAACCAAGGTCCCTGTAGTATCAGAGTACAAGGTGATCCCAGTACATACACCAGTTATATACATAAAATGAAACAATGAACAACTACACTTCTGTGTAAAGACAAAGGACTAAAGTGCTTATTGTGTGGGAAGTATGACCTGCAAGTCTGGGATCTATTTCACCTGTCAATCATTGGGGAAGGCATGATGAAAGATGTAAAATTTCAATCATTAAATGAAACACCCCAGCCAGTTTGGAAAGGGACAAGGCAGGTAAAAAATTTTAACATTCACCTGAACTGGAATAAGCGGGATGGAAAATGAATGAATGAATACAAATTACTGTAAAATAAAAATTAACAAAGTGTATGAAAATCATACAAATGCACAAAAATAAATGATGCAGTACAAAAATAATCAGCGAGCCTACCCTATTCATGACTGTCTTTGAACTGCACCATAGGAAGTGCTCCTTAAAATTTTTGCTTTGCAAACATTTATTCCTTGATTTAACCCACCACCATTATAACTGCCATCCCTCACTGGTTCTCCAAAAATTAGGTAAATAATTATACCTGTATTTATTAACCTTTCTTAAATGTATGTAGGTTTCTTAAATGTATGTATGTTTCCTAAATGTTTCTTAAATGTTCTTAAATGTTTATGTCAATGTTTAATATTAGAAGTGTTTTGGGTTTTTGCTTGGAAGTTTGATGATGTTTTTCTGATCAGAAATATGCCATAGTAACTTAACTCTTGTTTATATCAATTAACCTATGGTAAACTTGGCTTCATAATACTTTGTTTCACTTGATGTTGCAGTTTTCAAGAACCTATGGATGATGTTATATGAGGACTCACTGTAAATAACTGGGAATATTTAAGAATGCAATAAAAATATGCATTCTTTCCACTTATATGTATAATTTTTTTCAAACAGCTACTAGGTTATTAGGGCATAAACACTTATTAAGATGTTTCGACCTACTTAATGAACTGTTAGATATTTCCAGGAGTATTAAAAGAAAGTTACTGGGCCCATAAGGGCCCCAGGAACTAAATGTCCTATGGCAATGGCAGAGTAGAGTAGTAAAAAAACACAGGACTGGGACCTGGAGAGCCGTAGTCCAGTTCTAGCTCTGCCATCAACTCCTAAAAACTTCTTCAAATTAACTGACCATAGGCAAACCAAACACATGATGGGAGAGATGTGTCCAGGTGCCCCCAGGTTCAAGGCATTGCAAGTCTGCTCACTCTATATAAAGACTTTTGCCCTCCCCTCTTAGTCTGAGTACCCCTGACCATCCTGAGGAGGCCCAAGTCCTTGAGACATCCATAGCTTTCCCATTTAATGCCAACTACTGTGCTAGGTGCCAAGAGGAGAAATGAAGTCCTATCTTCACTGAAGCTTGAAAGGCCAATGCTAATGTGGTTTACCCATCTGACCACAGAGGTAATTTATGTAAAGATTCCACATCAGACTCCACAAAGGTAACCGTAAGAATCAAGCATTCAAATGGCCATTCCACGTTCTTTCAAATTTTGTGGAATATTAAACCAGTATGTCTTCTATGCAAAACAATTCCATCTCCAAGAAGTTGTACTGGTTACTAAATATTGGTTAACTAAATGCAACCACGAGGAAAGCTTGCAAGTTTCAAATAATTTGCTTTAAATGTAGTACACTTATGCATATATGAGATTTCCTCAACGATTCACTGTTTCAAGTGCCTTTTCCACAAGGTCTTGGACACCAGGTATGCCCAATCTTCTCCAAGGAAGAATTTGTTCTTTGATTGTTTCTTTCTGGTATGTGGGAACAGGCCATTACTTGAGCATGCATGAGGAAGAAATCATAGTTTCTTGCTATGGTAACAAAATTACTAACAACCAAGAATAGAAAACTCTCTCTTTTTCATTTAATTTCACAAAGTGACCTAATAAGAATCAGTTAATTTCAAGATCAAAGTAGCATTTTATTCAGTAAACAATCAGTATCCACAATGCTATAATAGTAACAGAAGCTGATTAAGTCTACAAACAAAACAAAACAAAAAAACCTTGAACATTGACAAAAGCAGGTACAGATACTAACAGAAAATATATAATAAGGAACATTGTAAAAAATGTATTCTAAAATAATACTTTCCATTAAAATAGTACAGTAGAGGGTGAGAGGGACACTCTGGTTTAATAACATATTTTACCTCCAAGCATTAGGACTTTTTAAAAAGACACAAAATGGGAAAAAAGGAGAGGGGTAGGAATCAGAGGCTAGAAAGGAGAACCATCTAGGCAGCTGTAGACTAAGAAGGAATGGAACGGACGGTAACAAGGGAATTAAACTCCAGACATCCTGAGGAGCAAGAGTAGGACCGTGTTAGTTTGGGTGTTTAAACAGCTACTATATTTAAGAATTTTTTGTGTGGGGAGGGGGGGGGCAAAGCGGGGATGGGGTCTCGCTCTGTCACCCAGGCTGGAATTCAGTGGCACAATCACGGCTCACTGCAGCCTCAACCTTCCGGGCTCAAGTGATCCTTCCTCCTCAACCTTCCAAGTAGCTGGGACTACAGGCTTGGGCCACCAGGCCCAGCTAACTTTTTTTTGTTTTTGTGGAGATGGGTTATCATCATGTTGCCCAGGCTGGTCTTGAACTCCTGGGCTCAAGGAATCCTCCCACCTCAGCCTCCCAAAAGGCTGGGATTACAGGTGTGAGCCACCATGCCCGGCATAAAAATTGTTACATTATAAATATCTGACACTTGATACAGCAAAAGTGAATTGTACATGCATGAAATTCACAGTAGAATACCACTGTTTTCTCTGCAACTGATACCATAAACCTAGAGTGTATTGGCTTCCTGCCTTCTTCTCCTCCTGAGAGTTTAAGGGCAGAATTTTTAATTAGCAAGTCTAATGGCATAAAGATAAAACATCAGTGTACATTTCAGAAAAACACCAACTTGCTGGCTGAACAGGTGTCAGCTAGTTGTCTTCTGCCTGAAGAGAATGAAAAGGAGAGGGAAAAGCTCTCTGCAAATACTCTTATAAACCTCTGGAAAGAGAACTTTTGCAAAACAGACATGTCAGACTGTGCTCAACTGCTTACTGTGGTTCTCAAAGAGCAAGTTTCTGTTCTGTCTTAGAACTTATGCAGGACAGGTACAAACAAGGAAAATCATTTATGATGCTAGGGAACACTGGTCTACCAGGTTAGGGCAGACAAGTCAGACTTTTATTTTTAAGTGGTTAAGCATGAGCTACTGCATCAACCTGATTTAACCTACTGTATGTCCTGAAAAAGTGAAAAAAGTCTGCAAAGATAATTCAACTAGTTCGTCTGTGGGAATGTATAACAGAACATTTATTCACCAGCATACATTGTCTTCAATGGATTCTATTTCTTGCCATGACTAGGTTCTCCACAACCTCTAAGCTGGCAACATGGAATGTGCCCATATCATTCCTTCCCTGTCCCAGCTCCACTCCCACTCTCCAAATACACCATTCTCATTCCCTATTCTTGGATCCACAGTTCACAAATACTGTCAGACATAGCTGTTCTTTAGGGGCACATACTTTTCGTTTTTAATGGAGTTGTTTGTTGGCTCTCCAGCATGGTTTAAAATTACTGAGTGGTTGTTTCTACCAGTATTTACTGACCGCCTACATGACACATAGTACTTGGCTTAAATTAACTACTTTGCCATACATCAGTTTAAAGACCACTTCCAAACAATTTAGGGTTTTTACTAGTAACAAGTAGCAGCACCCTTTTTAACCAATAAAATTTAAGGACAATTAGATGCAAAAACATAGGAGGCTGGCTATAATCTTTCTTGAAGGTCACATTAAAGAATGAGTAAATGGCTTTCTGAGTAGACAAATAGGAGCTTTAAAAGGGAAGGAGGCTAGAGCTGATGATATCAACCCCATTTCACCCTGATCCACCCAAACTTCACAAAAAAACTTACTTGCCAATATTTTCAGGTAGAGACTGCAGTGAGATGTCATTTACAGAAAGACATGTTAAATTCTGTAATTCAGGAAAGCTTTCTGGCAACCTAAAATGAAACAAACAAACAAACAAAATGCTGTAAGTTAAAAAAGAAAAGTTCATGTATAGTGTATACCAAGCACAAATATAATGATTTATTCTATGTGCTAACTGAAATAACCTCCTAAAAATGACATTAAATATGGCATGTTTGCCGTGTCTTCCTATATATAAGACGCTTGTAAGGAAAAACAAAGACTTCATATACATAATAGATGTACAGGGGCATGATAAACACATTGTTATGGTGATCTAGAAATAAAGTAGACAGATATGCAAGCTCTAAGAATAAAGGCAAAAAAATGTTGAGACTACTGAATACTCTATGAAAGAAAATGATGAATTATTGCTGCAGCTAAAAGTGCCTAAGAGTAAAAATACTTTATTGATTAGCAGAAACTAAAGAGAAAATTTCATCAGCCCATGAGATTATAATAAAACACAGGACAGCTACTGCATGATTTTTCTTCCTGTAGTTTATAATACCCAGGGGAAAGCTATGGAAGACTTATTGATCCGCTGACAGACAATTGCTACTTTCCTTTTTTTTTGAGACGGAGTCTCTGTCACCCAGGCTGGAGGGCAGTGGCGCAATTTCGGCTCACCGCAACCTCCACCTCCCAGGTTCAAGCGAGTCTCCTGCCTTAGCTTCCTGAGTAGCTGGGATTACAGGCATGCACCACCACGCCCAGCTAATTTTTGTATTTTTAAGTAGAGACGGGGTTTCACCACGTTGGTCAGGCTGGTCTCAAACTCCTGACCTAGTGATCCACCCGCCTTGGCCTCCCAAAGTGCTGGGATTACAGGTGTGAACCACCGCGACAACTGCTACTTTCTTAACATTTTTCTTTTAGTTCTATTTAAGTTGCCAACCACTTGAAATAATTTTATGTTTTACTATGTTCTACACAAAGGGATATTTTTTATATGTCCCTTAAAGTCTACAGAATAACAAGGCTTTAAAACAAAATCATTATTTAAAATTTACAAAGGAAGTTTAGTTTCAATATTTCTATGGTTTCCATATTTAGGGAGGGAAGGAAAACCTAACTAAAGGCAAAGGATCTCATTGCATCTAAAATGCTGAAGGTTATTAAACATAAATCTGCTAATAAAGACAACAGAACATTTAAGTATCACTTTTTTTCAGTGAGGGAGAGATTTCTGGCTTTAGTGATGGTCTCTAGATTAGAATCTTCCACTTTTATCTTTCTAGGTTCCTTTAAAAAAAGGCCTACATAACATTATGTTTGATATTTAATACAGGTTAATTCCAAACTTCAAAACCAAATCCAGACCCACAAGATCAGAGTATTAACTGGAATATTTATAATCACTGGAATTTGTTCTGAGGAACAGGTAACAGAGGTAAGATTTTTACTTATAATTCAAAAGATGCAACTTATCTGTTTTGCCTGAGTTTAATTTAATCAGAAAGTATATATCATTTTATAATTTAAAAACTAGCTAAGATGTTCTTAAACATAAGAAAAACATAGTTTTAAATAGCTGATTTAAATAGGTGCTTTTTTACTGGCTGTTAACCTAAGGGCTAAATTAGATGTGATAAGGAAGTACAGACCCAAGGTTAGGAGAAATGAACTGCAGTGCGAGCTTCCCACTCATTAGCTGTATGATCTTGAAAGGTAATTTAACCTACATGTGCCTCAGTTTCTTTAGCTATAAAATAAGCAAGCCAAACTAAATCATTTTTAAGGTCCCTTCAACTCACAGATATCATCTTAATTCTTAAAAAACAGCACACCTGCCAAATTAAAATGGCTTTACTTTAAGAAACCTGCCGAAGAGAAAGCCAGAATTAAAACAAACAAACAAAACAGTAAAGCCTCACATAAGCTAGGTGTGTTCCAGTTGAGAGAGCACTGAAATAATACTAAAGTCAAATGTCAGCAGACATTAGAAAAGGAACATCAAAGAAATAGAAAAAAGGAATACACAACTGAATGGTTAAAAAAAACCTAACAGCAACATAATGAGTATTGCCCAGCTTGCCAAACCCTGTAGGCTGCCTTAAGCTTAGTCCAGTTCAACAAACATTTATTGAGCACTTACTCCATTCCAGGAATGACAGTAGCATTGAAGACACAATAATAAATAATAGAGGAATTCAAGTAACTTCCTTAGGTTAGTCAGGGAGTCTTGGTCAGAGAAATAACTTAAGGGTAAATTCCAAGTGTTATGAAAAAAGTGCACAGAGAGCTTTACGGGAACCCAGAGGAGGGGCCTGTGGGTAGTAATTGGGAAAGTCTTTCGGAAAACGTGTGATGCTCAAACTGCAACTTAAGGAAGGTGAAAAGTTTGTAACTGTGAAGAAGACAGAGGCATGAAATGAGCTAACTAGAAGCACTTTATATTACAGCAGAGACTGACATCCAGCACAGGCAACTGAGGTCAGTGAAGATGGAGAGACACACCAAAGTCAGATGGAGGGTCAAGAAGAGGCTCACATAGCACATGGAGGAGCTCTGACTTTATCTTATAGAGATGGGAGCTATAGAAAGGTTTTAAGAAAAGAGACAGTTGAATGGAAGATGGTGGGGAAAGAGGATAAGGTTGGAGGGACAGTGATAAGTAAGAAAGCTATTAGGGTATAGCTTACTAGATTTCTATTTTTCAGTAATAAATGTTACATGTAACTTAATCACCACAATTCAAAGAAGGATAAGCAGAAAGTTTTAAAAAGAAACATTTATTTATTGGCAATAAGAAGGTATTGGAGAAATAAAACTAAATAGTGCATTCTCCAGCACTCCATACCCAAGAAGTCCCAAGCAATTTTGAAGTGGGTGAGATGACTCAGAAATTTTAGTTTAATCTTACTTTTCCTAGATCAAAAGAAAAAAGACAGAAAAGAAGGGAAGAGTGCATTTCTTCTGAGGTTCCTCTCAGATTCTTGAGAAATCTTATAAATGGACCCACCTGGCCCAAAGAGACATCTAAAACAGACGCCCAAGGGCTATCTCTGCATTGCACGTGGGCACAATTCAGTTATGCTAGTAACAAGATGCCTGGAAGCCCATGGTGAGTGGACTCACGACTAAGCCAGGAGCCATAAGGAACAGCTCACAGCAATGCCACTCAGCCATGCCTCGGCAACAGACTGTGTCATACCAGGAAGGGTAAAGCTGGAATAAGTAGTAAAACTGACACAGTGGCTTTATTTGCAGGGGGAAAAAAAAAAAGAAATCCTCACAGCTATTGCTAAGGAAATAGTGATGTTGATACGGGTTTTTTGGTTTTGTTTGTTTGTTTGTTTTTTAATGCAGAGTTAGAGGGAAAGTTGAGACAAAAAGATAGTACGGCTGGGCGAGGTGGCTCCGGCCTGTAATCCCAGCACTTTGGAAGGCTGAGGTGGGTGGATCACGAGGTCAGGAGATCAAGATCATCCTGGCCAATATGGTGAAACCCCATCTCTACTAAAAATACAAAAATTAGCCAGGCGTGGTGGCGGGTGCCTGTAGTCCCAGCTATTCAGGAGGCTGAGGCAGGAGAATCACTTGAACCCGGGAGGCGGAGGTTGCACTACAACTCTTCACATTGATTCAGAAATGCACTCCTCATCCTGTTTTGTACACTTCGCTGTGCTGCACCTTATCCCTATAACATACTTTGAGGTTTCTATCAATAGAATAGTATGCCTTTCATTGTACAGGGCTATTTATAAAGAAATATCTGTGAAAGTCAACCATCCTTGATAAAGACAGTGATCCATCGAGGAACCTCCAAGATGGTTAACCTGACTGTTCTTTGCTTGGCTCTCAAAAAAGATATCCTTACTACTACAGATAGAAAAGTAAGCAGAAAGCTTACCTAGTAAGTGGGTTTCCGCTGAAGTCAGCTACCTGCAGTGCTTTACAGAATGAAATGCTTTCTGGAATTTCAGGAATCTCTGTAGGAGTAGAGAAAATGTCTATAATTTGCCACCATTATTAACACTTTTCATCATTCTCAAGATGGATCACACTCACAAGAGAATATCTGGAAATTCCTACCTCCATTCAAACATGACCTAGACTTATAAAGTATTTTAATACATTTATATTTGCTTTCCTAATATAAGATATATTCTCAACAGAAGCACATTAAAGAAAAATATTAAAAACATCAAATCTCTGACAAAATTATAGCTAAAGGAGGAATAAGTTCTAGTGTTCTATGGCAGGGGTCCCCAATCCCTGAGCTACGAACCAGTACCTGTGAGGAACTGGGATGCACAGCAGGAGGTGAGCGGCGGGTGGGTGAGCGAAGCTTCATCCATATTTATAGCCACTTCACACCACTTGCATTACTGCCTGAGCTCCACCTCCTGTCAGATCAGCGCCCACATTAGATTCTCATAAGAGCATGAGCCCTATTGTCAACTGCCCATGCGAGGGATCTAGGTTGTGTGCTCCTTATGAGAATCTAATGCCTGATGATCTGTTTCTCATCACCCCCAGATGGGACTGTCCAGTTGCAGGAAAACAAGCTCAGGGCTCCCACTGAATCTACCTTATGGTGAGTTGTATAATTAATTCATTATATATTACAATGTAATAATAATAGAAATAAAGTGCACAGTAAATGTAATGAGCTTGATTTGTCCCAGAACCATTCCCAACACTGGTCTGTGGAAAAACTGCTCATATGATCTGGTTGTGTCCCCACCCAAATCTCATCTTGAACTCCCATGTGTTGTGGGAGGGACCCAGTAGGAGGTAATTGAATCACAGGGGCAGGTCTTTCCTGTGCTATTCTCATGACAGTAAGTTTCACGAGATCTGATGGTTATTATAAGGGGGAGTTTTCCTGCATAAGCTCTCTTTGCCTGCCGTCATCCACATAAGATGTGACTTGCTTCTCCTTGCCTTCCACCGTGATTGTGAGGCCTCCCTAGCCACGTGGAACTGTAAGTCCATTAAACCTCTTTCTTTTGTAAATTGCCCAGTCTCTGGTATGTCTTTATCAGCAGCATGAAAACAGACTAACAGAGTAAACTGGTACCAGTGGAGTGGGGTGCTGCTGAAAAGATACCCAAAAATGTGGAAGCAACTTTGAAACCGGTTCACAGGTGGAGGCTGGTGCAGTCTGGAGGGCTCAGAAGACAGGAAAACCTGGGAAAGTTTGGAACTTCCTAGAGATTTGTTGAATGGCTTTGACCAAAAGCCTGATAGCAATATGGACAATAAAGTCCAGGCTGAGGTGGGAGATGAGGAACTTGTTGGGAACTAGAGCAAAGGTGACTTGTTATATTTTAGCAAAGAGAGTGGCAGCATTTTGCCCCTGCCCTAGAGATTTGTGGAACTTTGAACTTGAGAGGGATGATTTAGGTATCTGGTGAAAGAAATTTCTAAGCAGCAAAACATTCAAGAGGTGACTTGGGTGCTGTTAAAGGCATTCAGTTTATAAGGGAAGCAGAGCATAAAATTTGGGAAATTTACAGGCTGACAATGTGATAGAAAAAAAAAAAACATTTTCTGAGAAGAAATTCAAGCTGGCTGAAGAAACCTGCATAAGTAACGAGAAGCTGAATGTTAATCCCCAAGACAATGACAAAAATGTCTCCAGGGCATGTCAAAGGTCTTCATGGCAGCCCCTCCTATCACAGGCCCAGAGGCCTAGGAGAAAATTGTTTCCTGGGCCCGGTCCAGGGTCCCCATGTTGTGTGCAGTCTAGGGACCTGGTGCGCTGCATCCCAGCCACTCCAGCTCTGACTAAAAGGGGCCAAAGTATAGCTTGGGCTGTTGCTTCGGAGGGTGGAAGCCCCAAACCTTGGCAGCTTCCACATAGGGTTGAGCCTGCGGGTGCACAGAAATCAAGAATTGAGGTTTGGGAACCTCTGCCTAGATTTCAGAAGATGTATGGAAATGCCTGGATGCCCAGGCAAAAGTTTGCTTCAGGGGCAAGGCCCTCGTGGGAAACCTCTGCTAGGGCAGTACAGAAAGGAAATGTGAGGTTGGAGCCCCCACACAGAGTCCCTACTGGGGCAGTGCCTAGTGGAACTGCGAGAAGAGGGCCGTCATTCTCCAGACCCCAGAATGGTAGATCCACCAACAGCTGGCACCGTGCACCTGGAAAAGCCACCAGACAGTCAAGGCCAGCCCGTGAAAGCAGCCAGGTAAGGGGCTATACCCTGCAAAGCCACAGGGGCAGAGAGCTGTCCAAGACCGTGGGAACATACCTCTTGCATCAGCATGACCTGGATGTGAGACATAGAGTCAAAGGAGATCATTTTGGAGCTTTAAGATTTGACTGCCCTGCTGGATTTTGGACTTGTATGGGGCCTGTAGCTCCTTTGTTTTGGCCAATGTCTCCCATTTGGAATGGCTGTATTTATTCAATGCCTGTACTGCCATTGTATCTAGGAAGTAACTAACTTGCTTTCGATTTTACAGGCTCATAGATGGAAGGGACTTGCCTTGTTTTGGATGAGATTTGGACTGTGGACTTTTGAGTTAATGCTGAAATGAGTTAAGAGTTTGGGGGACTGTTGGGAAGGCATGCTTGGTTTTGAAATGTGAGGACATGAGATTTGGGAGGGGCCAGGGGCAGAATGATATGGTTTGGCTGTGTCCCCACCCAAATCTCATCTTGAATTCCCATGTATTGTGGGAGGGACCCAGTAGGAGGTAACTGAATCATGAGGGCAGGTCTTTCTGAGCTATTCTCATGCTAGTAAGTCTCACAAGATCTGATAGTTATTATAAGGGGGAGTTTCCCTGCACAAGCTCTCTTTGCCTGCCACCATCCACATAAGATGTGACTTGCTCTCCCTTGTCTTCCACCATGATTGTGAGGCCTCCCTAGTCAGATGGAACTGTGAGTCAAATTAAACCCCTTTCTGTCTTAAATTGCCCAGTCTCGGATATGTCTTTATCTGCAGTGTGAAAATGGACTAATACAACTGTCTTCCATAAAACCAGTCCATGGTGCCAAAAAAGTTGAGAACTGCTGTTGTATAGCACTGTAAGATGACTACAGTTAACAATAATATATAGTTTCAAATGGGTAAAAGGAGGATATCGAAAGTTCCTAACACAAAGAAATGATAAATGCTTTAGATGAGTATGCTAATTACCTTGGTCTGATCACAGTACATTATATGTATCAAAGCATCACTATGTACCCATACATATGTACAGTTATTTAACAAATCATTTAAATAATAAAATAACAAAAACCACAACTACCACCATCAAGTCCCATCACTCTATCAAAAGCACTGATGGCATTCTGTTGTAATTACCATTAGACTTTCTTTTCCTTATATTTTCATGTGGTGGTATCAGTACCAGGTATTCTAAAGTAGTGTACTTTTAAATTATGATTTTTTTTTTCTGATTACAAACATAAATATTTGGAAAATATACAAAGAAGAAAATAAACACCACCAACACTCTCATCACCTAGAGGTAATCTTTTATTGTGATTTTTTTTTTTTTACTTGTCATACACACACGTGTGCACACACATATACACACACACAGAATATGTGTATAAATAGATTATATTTCACAATACTAAGTTCATGATAATTTGTTTTTTGCACTTCACATTACTTTACAAGCTTTTTTCTCCTATCATTATTTTTCCAAGTAGTTTGCTGTTCTTAATGGCAGAAAAGGACATTGTATATATTTTCATACTTCATTTAATCAATCCTCCATTGTTGGGCATTTAGGTTGTTTCAAAGTTCCTGATGTTATATTTATGTGCATTCCTGATTGTTTCCTTAGGCTATGTTCCCAGAAGTAGAATTACTGTGTCAAAGGCATTAACATCTCTACAGAGCTTGAAAAATATTGTTAAATTGCTTTTGCGAGCAGCAACTTATGCCCACTTATACTTTCATCAGCCTGTACAAGATGCCGTATTCAACATCTCTCCTCCTCTTTTCTTTCTTTTACATTTTAAAAAATGCCAATTGTATTGCTAAAATAGTATGGCAACATTTTATTTTGTATTCTTTTTATGACTATTGCAGCTGAATATCTTCCCCCATATTTACTGGCCTTTAAATACTGTGATTTTTAAATGACCAAAGTTGCTATTTTAAATTCCTTTCTTGATACATAACTTGAGATTATAGCTTTTAGGCCTTTAAAAGGTTAGTCTGCAGCATTTAACTTCAAAAATTCATTTATTTTGGACGTATTAACATTGAGAACGGCTAAAATAGAAAGATTTCTCCTGGTTCTTGCTGTTTCTTCCACCAGTCTGACTCATGCAATCTGAGCCAAAATACACTTAATATTTCTAAATTGTGGGTGGTAGGGAAAAGGGAGAATTAAAGGAAAAAATGGATGTCTTGCTCCAACAACCTCACAATAATCAGATGCTACATGAAAGATTTTAGTTCAAATTTAAAAGTGTAAAACATTTGGATCTATGCTAACATTTTCCTCACACTATTTTCTGCCTTGCATGGTCAAATGAGGTAGTGAAAAACAAACACTATGGTCCTAGTTTATATAAATATAATCACTTATTTATGAAAGTAATAGCATAAATATAATAGCTTATTTGTGAAAGTAGGACCATAGTGTTTGTTTTTCGCTAATATATAATATATATATACAGCTGTCAAATCTATAGTTCAATCTGGAACAGATTTTTAAAACCCATGAACATTTGTGGACCCCTAGTACAAATTCAGCTGTAGCCCTTTTATAAACATTATCTTATTTAATCTCCTCTAAATAAATTATTTTAATTTTCATTATACAAAATGGACACTAAGGCTCAGAGAGATGAAGTGACTCATCCATCACTACAGGTCTATTTCACTGAGTGCTGGCCCTCCCATGTTCAAGTCATGGCATTGCCATGCTTAAGAATAAACAAGCAAATTCATTACAGGATAAGCATCGCTGTTCAGGCAAGCAAGGCCGCGCCATGCTTGGCTTGCCATGGTCTGAAAAGTGCTGGTCAGCCTGAATACTCCATGATAGTCTCTCTTCTTGTCGCTATTTCTGGTTCTGAGGAGCAGTCTATAAGGCTGAGAAAAGAGATGCCTCATTATCTCAGCACAATAAAGGCCACTTATGACAAACCCACAATGAACTTCATATGGAATGAAGAAAAGTTGAAAGCTTTTTTCCTAAGATCTAGACAAGACAAGAATATCTACTCTCACCACTTTTATTCAACATAGTACTGAAAGTCCTGCCCAGAGAGATTAGGCAAGAGAAAGGAATAAAGGGCATCCAAACTGGAAAAGCAGAAGCTAAATTGTCCTTGTTTGCAGATGACATAATTTTACATATAGAAAACCGTAAAGACTCCATAAAAAACCCATGAGAACTAGTAAATAAACTCAATAAACTTACAGGATACAAAATCAACATAGAAAAATCAGTAGCATTTCCCGGCCGGGCATGGTGGCTCGTGCCTGTGGTCCCAGCGCTTTGGGAGGCCGAGGTGGGCGGATCACGGGGTCAGGAGATCAAGACCATCCTGGCTAGTGCAGTGAAACCCTGTCTCCACTAAAAATACAAAAAAAAAAAAAAAAAAAATTAGCTGGGCATGGTGGCGGATACCTGTGGTCCCAGTTACTCGGGAGGCTGCAGCAGGAGAATGGCGTGAACCTGGGAGGTGGAGCTTGCAAGATCGCACCACTGCACTGTAGCCTGGGTGACAGAGTGAGACTCCATCTCAATTAAAAAAAAAAAAAGAAAAAAAAAGAAAAATCAGTAGCATTTCTATACATCAAGCGTGAACTACCTAAAAAAGAAATTTTAAAAAATCAATCCAATTTATAATAGCTACAAAAAATAAAATGCCTAAGAATAAATTTAACCAAATAGGTAAAAAATCTCTACAATGAAAACTATAAAACACTGATGAAAAAAATCGAAGAGGATACAAATAAATGGAAAGATATACTGTGCTTACGGGTTAGAAGAATTAACATTGTGGCCAGGCATGGTGGCTTACACCTGCAATCCCAGCACTTTGGGAGGTCGAAGCAGGCAGATCACTTGAGGTCAGGATTTCGAGACCAGATTGGCCAACATGGTGAAACTCCATCTCTACTAAAAATACAAAAATTAGCCAGGCGCAGCGGCGCATGCCTGTAATCCTACCTACTCTGGAGGCCGGGGGAGGAGAATTGCTTGAATGTGGGAGGCCGAGGTTGCAGTGATCCAAGAATGCACCACTGAACTCCAGGTTGAATGACAGAGCAAGACTCTGTCTCCAAAAAAAAAAAAAAAAAAAAAAAAAAAGAAAAGAAAATTGTTAAAAGTGTCTATACTACCCAAAGCAATCTATAGATTCAATGCAATGCAATTGCTGTCAAAATACCACTGATATTCTTCATAGAAATAGAAAAAACAATCCTCTAATTCTTACTGAACCACAAAAGACCCCAAAAAGCCAAAGTAATGCTAAAGAAAAAGAACAAAGCTGGAAGCAACATACTACCTGACTTCAAAAGGATACAAAGAAAAGGAAATTCTTATACACTGTTGGTGAGAATGTAAATTACTATACTACAAAGCAATAGTAACCAAAACAGTATGGTACTAGCATAGAAACTGATACATAGACCAGTGAAATAGAATAGAGAACCCAGAAATAAATCCACTCACTACAAATTGGATTCAGTGTATACTGCTTGGTTGATGGTTGAACCAAAATCTCACAAATCACCACTGAAGAACTTATGTAACCAAATACCACCTGTTCCCCAAAAACCGATGGAAATAAAAATTTTTTTAAAAAAACAGAAATAAATCCACTCATTTACAGCCAACTGATTTTCAACAAAGGTGCCAAAAACACATATTGGGTGTGCTGGAAAAACTGGATATCCACATGCAGAAGAATGAAACGAGATCCCTATCTCTCACCACATATAAAAATTGACTCAAAATGGGTTAAAGCCTTAAATGTAAGACCTGAAACTATACAACTACCAAAGGAAAACAGGAGAAATGCTTCATGGCATTGGTCTGGGCAAGGATTTCTTTGGACAAGACCTCAAAAGCACAGGCAACAAAAGCAAAAAACAGGCCAGGTGCGGTAGCTCATACCTGTAATCCCAGCACCTTGGGAAGCCAAGGCGGGCAGATCACCTGAGTTCAGGAGTTTGAGACCAGCCTGGCTAACATGGCGAAACCCCATCTCCACTAAAAATACAAAAATTAGCTGGGCATGGTGGCACTTGCCTGTAATCCCAGCTACTCAGGAGGTTGAGGCGGGAGAATCGCTTGAACCTGGAAGGCAGGGGTTGCAGTGAGCTGAGATCACAACACTGCACCCAAGCCTGGGCAACAAGAGCAAAACTCCGTCTCAAAAAACAAAACAAAACAAAACAAAACAAAACAAACAGACAGATGGGATTTTATCAAACTAAAAATCTTCTTCACAGCAAAGACTCAACAGAATAAAGAGACAACCTACAAAATGACAGAAAATATTTGCAAACTACGCATCTGACAAGGGATTGTTAATATCCAGAATACAGAAAAAACTCAACAGCAAAAGAGAAAAATTTGATTTTTAAAAATGAACATAAGATCTCATCTGAATGACATTTCTCAAAAGAAGACATACAAATGGCTAACAAGTACACGAAAAAAATGCCCAGCATTACCAATCACACGGGAAATGCAAATCAAAACCACAATGAGATATCATCTCACCCCAGTTATTATAGCTATTATCAAAAAGACAAAAAATAACAAATACCGGCAAGGATGCAGAGAAAAGGGACCTCTTACACACTGCTGATGGGAATGTAAATAAGTACAGCCATTATGAAAAACTATGGCGGTTCCTCAAAAAATTCAAAATGGAACTACCATATGATCCAGCAATCCCACTACCAGATACATATCTAAAGGATATGAAATTAGCATATCAAAGATATATCTGCACTCCCATGTTTACCACAGCATTATTCACAAGAGTCAAGATACGGAATCAACCTAAGTGTCCCTCAACAGATGAATGGATAAAGAAAATGTGTGTATTTCACACAATGTACTATTCAGCCATAAAAAAGGATGAAATCATGTCATTTGAGACAACACAGATGAGCCTGGAGGACATTATTTAAGTGAAATAAGTCAGACTCGGAAAGACAAATATCACATAATCTCACTCATATGTGTAATCTAAAGAAGTTGATCTCATAGAAGTAGCAAGTTGAATAGTGATTAAGAGAGCCTAGGAAGGGTAGTGGGGTGGAGGGGATGGGAAAAAAGTTGACAGGTATAAAGTTACAGTAAGATAAGAGGAATAAGTTCTAGTGTTCCATTCCACAGTATGCATGGTAACTAGAATAAACAATAATCTATTAAATTCAAAATAACTAAAAGAGAAGATTTTGAACAACATCACCACAAAGAAATTATAAATGTTGAGGTCACAAATATGCTAACTACCCTGATTTGATCACTATGCACTGTATAAATGTATCAAAAACACTGCACTTCATAAATATGTACAATTATGTGTCCATTAAAGATAAAACTAAAAAAGATACCTCCTAATAAATTACAGCACTGAGAAAGAAAAATTTGAAAAGAGGTGTCTCACAAGTACTGAGGAAGAGGATGAAGCCACACATTAAAATATAAATTTTACAGTGGCTTACTACTCTATCAACGAAAAACAAAACTCAAAGAAGCACAGGGTAAAGACGAAAGGTATGTCTGTTAGGTAGAAGGCTTTAATATTACTCAGAGTAACAGAAGCATCACTGAGACCTGAGAAGATGGGCCAACCGAGAAATCACATGAATGGTGGCTGTAAGAAATTCTGGTCGAGCTGGTCTGGAATTCAGCGATCAGAGGATAACATAAACAATTGCCAGAGAACACAGCTGGACTAAGTCCAGACATAGCTGACCTACAGGTCTGGTTTATAGGAAGGTGAATTCTCTCTCCAGGTTAAATTGCTTGTATGCACAAAGTAGCAGACAGTAAACAGAACACAAGTCTCCTGACTCCCGACACCACTTCTTTCCATCACATGCATGTTCCTAGCTTGACCTTTTGAATGTATTTGCCTGTAAAATAAAAACTTTAGACAAGAAAAGCAATAGTGTGGGTTAAAGAGTCTTGATTGCTGGTTTGCTTTATGCATGTTGCTTACCCTGAAATACTCAGCTAACATGTCAAATCCTCAGGGGCACTTTCCTTGAACTCCAAGATTAGATTGGGTTCTCCAGCTCTCAAGTTCCTTGGGCTTCACCTTTGTAAGATCTGTTACAGTTTTAATTAACTAATTGTTTGATGATGGTAAATCTCCCTTACTAAACTCTAAGGTCCCTGGGAAGAGAGATCATGGTGGCCTTGTCAGTTGCAGTTTCTCCAGAGCCCACACAGTATTAAGCATATTGCTGTACGCAGCCGATAGGTCCTGAAGGAATGGATGAGAAAATATATGCAACGAAGACTGTATCAGAACATTGTTCTTTCATGTGGTATACAGTATCTCTATTTTACCACTGAAAACCGCTTAGTGCCAGATCTCTTACAAGAGAGACTATACAGCTTGCAGGTTATTCCCAGCTGAAATCACTTTTAATTGATTCCCAAATGTTCTGCTGGGGACAAATGTGAGGTTTAAAACTAAATGTATGAAGAAAAAAAAAATCTGCTTCTCAATGAGGTCTAGCCTGCCCACAATACCCCATTAAAAATTGTAATTTGAGTATTTCCCCCAGACCCCACCATCCCCCTCTTTGACACTCACAACCAATTTCCAAATCCTTTTGGTATTCTCTAATTATTTTTCCTGTCCATCTTTTTCTGTCCACTCCTATTATTATCAACCTAGTTCAGGCCCCAATCTACCAGATGATGACAGTAGCCTCTTAAATGGTCTCTCTCTGTATTCAATTTATCCTCCATCAAATCCGAACAGCCATAAGGGCAATATCTACACCAGTTTTCTGCACTTATTAGGTTTGCGCCCCTGGGTAAACTACTTATCTGTGCCTCAATTTCCTTACCTGTAAAACAGATCATTGACAAGTATTTTTAAATAATGCTAGTATATCATAATGTAAGTGCTGCAGGAGTTGAGAAGGGAGGAAGCTAGACAAAGAAGGACCCTGCTATGCTTTGAATCAAATAAATAAGAGCAAAGGAGAAGCACAGGCATGAATGTGATATTTCATGCACAGTGATGAGAGGGTGATTCCTAGGGAATGATGGTACAGTCTGTCTGAACAACAGGGTATCAAAATGAGAGTATCTGGAGAGAAGGCTGGAAAGATCTCTTGACAGCAGATTATCATATGCCAGCTTGATCTGTTTACAATTAATCTGCTAGAAAAGGAGTTCCCTCTCCTATAAAAAAGATGATACTCACACCTCCAACTTACAACCTAAGCAGGATGAAGGGGAGTAAAATAAATGGCACACTAGGACACTATGTGAGGGGATCAAAAGAGATGACCGCTGTTTTCCATTCAAGGCCAAATAATTTGAAGAGTAGCATCATATTGGCTGGGCACAGTGGCTCACCTCTGTAATACCTGCACTTTGGGATGCCAAGGCAGGCAGATCACTTGAGGTCAGCAGTTCGAGACCAGCCTGGGCCAACATGGGGAAACCCCATCTCTACTAAAAATACAAAAATTAGCTGGGCGTCGTGATGCATGCCTGTAATCCCAGCTACTTCTCGGGAAGCTGAGGCAGGAGAATCGCTTAAGCGCGGGAGGCAGAGGTTGCCGTGAGCCAAGATCAGGCCACTGTACTCCAGCCTAAGGCACAGAGTGAAACTCCGTCTCAAAAAAAAACAGTAGCATTACCAATAGAAATAACATTTAGAGGGTTTTTGCTAGTTTTAACTATTTGAGAAGCAATAATGATTAAACCCTAAATAACCATCTATATACCTTAAAGTACTAGAAATACTTATTATTATATAGTTAGTATACTAATAATACTTAGTACTATTAATGAGATTTTCATCTACTCATTAAGGAATGTAACCCAAAATTACTACATGCCAACACTGAGTTCAAGCTTTTACATAAGGTGAAACAAAAAAAAATTTTTTTTTTGGTTTTTGTTTTTGTTTTTGTTTTTTTGGTAAGACAGGGTCTCGTTTTGTTGCCCAGGCTAGAATGCAGTGGTGCAATCTTGGCTCACTGCAGCCTTGATCTCCAGGCTCCAATAATCCTCCCACCTCAGCCCTCAACTAGCTGGGACTACAGGTGCACGCCACCATGCCCAGCTAATTTTAAAATGTTTTGTAGAAACAGGGTCTCACTATCTTGCCCTGGCTGGTCTCAAACTCCTGGGCTCAAGCAATCCTCCCGCCTAAGTCTCCTAAAGTGTTTGGGATTACAGGCGTGTGCCACCACTCCTGGTTAAAAAATAATAATAATAAAAATAAAAATAAATTAATCATACTTTTCATTAATTTAAATTGGGCTTGTTCTACATACATCAAGAATAAAAGCATAAAAATTTGATATTTATAAAATGTCTAAGAATGATTGTAAAATTAATCTTTTTCCTACAACTTTCTTAAGCTAACCTTTAATTCTGTCCCCACTCTAAGCTGTCATTATTTCTGAATTAGAATTGCTTTGAATCAGTGAGATTTATAGTCATACTTTAGAAATAAAAACATGAAATCTGTAGTTTAGCAATATAAACATTACTACAGTTCTGAATTCAGCCCAGGCATAGACCAATTTCTTTCTCCTGGTTCCAGCCTCACTGCACTCAGAGGGCCCTTTACCACCCTGATCATAAAACTGCAGTGGCAGAACTTTACTGAGCACCTACTAAGTGTGAGGCACAATTCTAAACACTTTGCACAAATGAATTCATTTAAACCTTCACAAAAACGTTAAGGAGGTACTATTACTATCATCTCCATTCTCTGAATCAGCAAACTGAGGCACCAAATGGGTAAGGGCCTTGTCCAAGTTTACACAGCTGGTAAGTGGGAAGGCCAGGATTTGGCCCTATGCCATCTCAGACCTGACCCACGATCTTGACCACGAAGACATCTTGCCTCTGAAAATAACAAGTGAGAGTGAAGAGACGCGTGCCACCTGCCAAAGCCAAGGATAACGCTGTCTCTGAATCTTCAGCAGCTCAGTCTAAGGGAACCAGAGAGGAAGTGCATCATCTGATCTGACTTAGGGTAGATTTAAATTTTTTCTTTACCTAATTCTTCAGATTAAACTGGCCAAACTAAGATTCATTTTCAAGATACATAATTTAAAAAATCAAAGTAACAAAAACTTTAAAAATCTAACCCTATTTAATTCTTTAGTATGAATAATCTTTATCAATTTTGGATTACAAACTTAGTATTTCAGTACACAGCGTTAAAATGTTTCATAATTATTTCTTACTTAATGTAGCACTAACAAAAAGGCAATATAGTATCTTACATTTTCAGTTAAATCTTCCATGAATCCCCCCAAATAATGAGGCCTTCCACGGTGCCCAATACTCCTTGTTTGAAGCATTTTTCTCAGCAGTGATTATCTATAAAATCTATTCAATAACTTTCCCACTAGCTGTATCCTCCACTAGGTCAGGAACCAGACCTGTATCGTTCTCTACTGTGCCCCACCATCGCCACAGTGTGGGGCCTTGGCAGGCATTCGACAACACGTACTGACTAATCCCACACGGACTGGAATCAAGACTGACTCCACAGCCAGCATCTTCATTAAATACAGGCAAACTTCAACCACTTTGGGCTTCTGTTTCCTTGTGAAAGGGATCTGGAATCTCTGTCTTATCCACCTCACAAGTCTACTGAGAGGTAAAGTGAGAATGTACTTTATAACTTGGTAAAGTAGGCAAATGTATAGGATTATAAGAAGGGAGAGGAAGGCAACCTTCCCCAAGTGGCCCAGGATGGTTTTTACATGTGGGTCACTTTTCATACCAACTGGTAAGGCCTGGGGCATATGCTTTCTTGGTCTCCTCTCAACCTGGACACACTCAAACCAGAGGAAGGAAATATCAAGACCTCTGTCAATATAGAAAGAACTGAGTCTTAGCCAAGCGCGGTGGCTCATGCCTGTAATCCCAGCACTTTGGGAGGCTGAAGCAGGCGAATCACAAGGTCAGGAGATTGAGAGCATCCTGGCCAACATGGTGAAACCCCATCTCTACGAAAAATACAAAAATTAGCTGGGCATGGTGGCGCGTGCCTGTAGTCCCAGCTACTCAGGAGGCTGAGGCAAAAGAATCACGTGATCCGGGGAGGTAGAGGTTGCAGTGAGCCGAGATCACGCCACTGTACTCCAGCCTGGTGACAAAGCAAGACTCTGTCTCAAAAAAAAGAAAGACTGTGTCATTAAGTAAGTTCTCTGTCATTAGTATCCAATATTAGATTTAAAAAACATGTAACTGCATAAGCAATCAAGAATTTAAAGACAGTACCCTCACTGCCACATCACTGATGTTAAAACAAATCAGAGACAAACAAAAAATAATATGGCATAAACAAATAGTACCCTCACAAATAAAACTACTCCACGAACTGTCCCATCAAGAGGTCCAGAGGCAGAGGCAACCCTAACAGGAATCAGCAATTGCATGTAGATATCAAAGACTAATAACCTTCTGCACAGACATTCTTTACGTCACCTTGGGACTTGCTCAAGATAAACAATTTCCCCATTTGAGTCTAATTACGTTTGTGTCTTGAGTGTTTAAGGAGAAAATATATAAGATGTGACCCACAGGTAAGCCCACTTAGGTTTTCCTTCTCATGCTTCTCATGTAAACTATTAACATCTGTATTGATCACCTTCTATATTTACCAATATTAAAGTGCTATGTATAATGCAAAAGCAAGATTACATAGAACTTGATCTTCTTCCCATACAACACTGTCCTCTACTATGAGAGGAGAGGAATTATTACAGCAGATTAATATTCTTGTTAGCACACTGAATTCTCAAAATGCTACAGCAACTCCTGCTAAGAAAATGTGCACTATGGCTCATCCTGGCCGATGCTGAGCTGGCGTCTGTGCTCCAGCTGGCTGCCGTGGTATCAAGAGTGCACACGCAATCGCCTCCTTTCAGCCATATGGACACTTTATATTTTTTAAGCACAATATTTCTATTTCCAATGAAAATTTGGAATTGCTTTTCAACTATCCATTGCTCAAGGAAGGCTTTGTTAAAATTAGTCACCTGACAGCTGGTGTCACTGCCACTTTAGACATAAGTGGTAAGTCCTAGGCACTGGGAGAAACAGCAGAGGACAGGCTCAGAACAGGAAAAGTGCAAAGGGGAATGAATTACTTCCCTCCAAGCCCTCTTTGACTATATAACTCCACACAAGAAGAGCTGCCATTTTTGAGGGCCTGTTATGTACCAGGTATCATGACTGGCATTTTGCATGCATTCTCTCTAATCTTTGCCACAAGTATTGAGATAGATAGCAGGAGTCCCATTAACAGATGCAGAAGCAGGCTTGGAAACATTCAATAAATTGTCCAAGGTCATTCTGCTGACATGTGAAAGAGCAGGGCTCTGAAATTCCAGCCATCTGCCTCGTGGCCGAGGAAGACTGCAAAGTAGCAGTTGAGGGTCTGAAGTCAGATTTGATCAGCTCCAGACACATTGCAGGAGTCAAAAATGCTGGAGGAATGCATATGGAGAGACAAAATGAGGAGTCAGAAACAAAGCCTGAGGTTCCAAGATACAATTTGGTACTCATTTTACACAGAGATGGGGGTGGATGAGCAGTGTGGGGAGAGAGGAAGCAAGTTTGCAGGGAAGTGAACCTGCTGTTATGAGGAGGGGAACAAGACACAGGCTTCTGTGGAGACCCAGGAGGCAGAGGGGAAGAGAACTGCAGAGTAGTCCCAGAAGTCAAAAGAGCAGAGTCACCCAGAGGGGGGATCATTGTGGCAACACAACAGGTAAGACAGACGTGGGCCTGGCTGTCAGGAATCCGTGGTCATCTTTGAGAAGACAAGGGCAGAGTGGTTTGAGGGGACGCCAAACTATTAATACAAAGATTGAGAAGGCAGTGGATAAAGAGGAGGCAGAGTGAGCATGCACAGTAGTTGTCAAATTCTAGTCGGAGACACAGTATTCATAGTTGGCAAAATGAAAGAAGTGGAGAGAAAGGTTTTCTGATAATAAAGCTGAATTTATTTACTTAAAAGGACTGTTGTTTAATCTGAGATTATATCCTGACTAGTGGGTTGGAAATCTTTGTCTTTTACTAAATGACGGTGATATGTTTTTATTATCAAAATAAAGAGTTAGCAATCCTGTGTCAGATCCCATTAAAAAAATTACACTGTTCTGTTAAATCTCCACATCTGAGAACATGGGGTACAGTATACCTTCAAAAAGCCTGGCAACCAGAAGAGAAAAAGGGTGAATAGCTTGAGGAGAATACCAAGGTCAAGGGAAAGTTCATTCTGATGTTTTCGGGTATGACTTATCTGGAAAATCTGAGGAGCTAGCAGAGAGGTAGACAAGACAAACAAAGTCCTTCTTCAGAAGGCAGCAAGGACAGCCACAGAGCTGAAGGGAGGGCTTGAACATGAAGACTCCAGAGACCTATCTACGTGGAGAGATGAAGAAGAGCCTGGGAGCGGAAGATCTGGAACAGTGTAAGAAACCCCATACATCGAGAACAGGCTCTTGAGATGAGATTCACTCATCCACAGAAGAGGCAAACGACAAAATCCCATGATCTTAAGAAGGAAATGAGGTGTCACAATAGGAAACCCTTCTGGGCAAAAATGAACACTGCATCTACTTGGCAATGCTATGTAAAGGGAGGAGGGCAGGGAGGAAGGGCCACAGGGCAGAAAACATAGGATCCTATTATGTATGAAAACCATGAATACAGACCTGGCCAAGGATGGAATTCAAAAGCTATAATGAATAAAACAACTAGCAGTGAACAGAACAAGCATGTAAAAAGAGATGCTGACAGGCTGTAGTAAAATACTGAATGCTGCGACTTTGGGTACATTCAGTACATCATATTGCTTGATTTAGAATTATTTACTACTAGGATAAAACAAAGTCCTTGTGTGCCAAACAGGCTGGCTGATTAAGACAGTTTGAATGCCGTGCTGTGGGCTGCCTGACTCAATCCTGCTTAAAAATATCTGGAATTGTCAAACAAGACTAAATATGAATCCATGAGCCAAGTCTGCATTTGCTACCACAGCTGTTGTTCCGGGTGTGCAGGGGAAAAAAAATGTTAAATGGAGAATTTTTTTCAAATGCATCCCATTTATCATATTATTCCAACCACCACAGGCTCACTGAGGAGGCAGCCAGCCTTGTAGACAAAGCCATAATTCCAAGCAGCCTTTCCAGAGCATATGCAGGCTGAGCAGCATGGGTCTCTTGATGGTACAGAAGGGTAGGCAGGAAAGAGAGATGCCCTTTGTAAAATTTTATTTTGCACAATTCTTGGTACTTGCACTGGCAGAAATTTTTCCTAATCAAAAAGGTTTTCACCTAAAGCCACAATTACCAAAATAACCCTTATACCTCAGCTTTTCCTCCCACACAGAGTTGGCTTAAATAAACACAAACACGTCTTGGGGTACAAGATGCTGATTCACACACACACAAAGTAAAGGTGAATTCCAGAATATTAAATGTTAGGTTTCATATGGGATAATGTGCAGAAAAAAATGTAGACAGTTTGGCACTTTTTACTTACTCTTCTTTCAAAACTATATACATAAACATACACACATACACACACACACACACACGATTCATGTTAATGGCTACTTCAAGAACACAGCAATCAAATATCAAAAATGAGGGGAAAAAAGTTGTATTCATCTGATACGTATCTTTCACTCAACATTACAGCTGATTTTAATCATTCCCATTTAATATGGCCAAAATTACAACTACTGGTATGTTCATACCAAAATTCTCTAGAGAAATGGAGTCTTCCAATGGATGAATGCTTTGATCCAGAAATGAAGTCTTTAACTTTCTCCGAAGTCTTCTCCACCTTCCTTAGGCCATGGGAATCTTTTCCTCCCCTGAATGGCAAATAAGCCTCTATGGTCAGGCTCACTCTTTCGGCATGAATTCAATGCTACCAGCTTCCATCCCTCTGTGCTGCCTTTCTAAGCAACACTTATCTTTCCAAATAGGATCTATGATTCTTGTCAGCTGGGATAGACATCCTACTATGTGTTCTCCTCTCACACGCCCAAACCATAGTGTTTGTCAATTAGAGACTCAGCCACAGGCTGAATGAGTCGTTCAGACCCAAAAAACCTTCTCTGGGTAACACACAGAGTAGGTGAGAGGAGGGTGCAGGGCCAGGAGTGAACACACTTTTCCAGAAGGGCAGGAGAAGACCTTTGGCCTAGATAAATGAGCTAGAACACTGATTCTCAATAGTCTCACCACTGTTTTCCAAAGCACATCCCTAATCCAGGTTTAATATAACCACTGGGTATCCCAGAGGCTGGGGATTCTCAAACTTCAGAGCACAAAAGAATCATCTGACCCGCTTAAAGAATGGTCTGGTCCCACTCCCAGCGACTGATTCAGCAGATCTAGGATGACGAGAAGGAATTTACACTTTAACCCAGCATTGCTAGAGATTCAGATAAAGGAGGTCTAATGGCAACCTCTAAAAAACACTGAGGGATTTAACTTTAGTGGTTCTCAGCTCCAGCTGAGATCAAAATCGACTGGGACCACCATCACCTGAGAATTGGAAAAGTCAGCCTGGGGTAGGACTCGGGCATTGTTCAAGGACAATAACAACAACACCTACATGCAGGTAGGTGAATCTAACATGCAGTTCAGAACCACTGCCAATGAGGACCTGGCCATTTTATTTTATTTTTCTTTTTAACTTCTATTTTAGGTTCAAAAGGTATACATGCAAATTCGTTACATGGGTAAATTGTGTGTCACAGGAATTTGGTGTACCAGGTAATCAGCATAATAATACCCAATAGGCAGTTTTTCAATCCTCAACCCTTCTCTCACCCGCCACCCTAAAAGCGGCCCTAGTGTGTATCGTTCCCTTCTTTGTGTCCATGTGTTCTCAGTGTTCAGCTCCCACTTATAAGTGAGAACATGCATTATCTGGGTTTCTGTTCCTGCGTTAATTCCCATAGGATAGTGGCCTCCAGCTCCGTCCATGTTGCCCTGCCCATTTTAGTGTGGTATCTGACAATTACTCATGGCTCCCATCCACACTTCACCCCCATAATAAAGCTATTTCTGCTCTTACATTGAAGCAGATCCAACCTTTAGAGCCTGCACTGAAGGCTTTCTTAAACTGCCTCCAATGGGAAGTAACAATAGCAATGTGACAAGAGAAAGCTGTTTTGTTTAGTTGCGGATGGGGAAAGGAGGTGGTGGGAAATGGATGAAAAGCGGGACTGTTTGGATCTAATTTAACTGCCTTCTCATTTTGAAATAAAATTGATTTTAAAAAATCAATTCTACTTCTACTATAATACAAGTACATCTTTTCAAAAGTAACCCTTTAAAAAAGAGATTAAACCAGAAAATGGAGTACAAAAAGCATTCTAAAAAGAACTCAAAAACATGTTCACATTTTTCAAAGAAATACCGTAAAGAGCTTAAGAGCTTAAAAATTATAAGTTGTCAACTGACAGATGAAAAGGTAAAATATTTCTAATACATTTAAACTTCATAAAAGGAAACGTATCAGAACTTACACTTTGAAATTGGTATTATCCCCTTCAAAGTATTCATCAATGAAGCATGCACATATATTCTTCTGGCTCTGCCATTGAATGAATGTTTCAGTCCTTTTTTAGAATTATAATGAGTGGTGCTTATGACGTACTGTTATGAGAAAATTTTGCAGAACCAGTACTGTCTTACAGATTATAGAAAATTCAAGACTGAGAATCAGGATAAAATATATAGTGTGTTTCAGCTGAATCTCTGAAAATGATATACTGTGGCATACTGGATCAATTTCTATGTCCTAAAGCAATTCTCACAGACACTGTCAACCAAATTTAGGGTGAAAGGGAGAGAGAAGGTGGAATGTTAGCTTTTGCTGAGGTGGCAGTAACCAGTCACCAGTTTTCTCTTGGTCATTGGCTATGGTTGTGACCAGCATGGGCTCTGGCCACTTCAAGCCTGTTATTCCATGTTAAGTGTTGAGGACCACAGACAGACAGTGTTCCCTCCCTCTAAGATTGTAATATTGCATTTATCCCATCGTGTTTCCAAGTCTATTTCACTCTGGGATTTTTTTTTAATTATAAAGCAATATATAGTCATTACAAAAAGTCAATAGAAACAAGTAAAGGAAAAGTCAACAACCTGCCCCTCCTATTTCCAGACTCTCCCTGCCCTGGCAGAAGGATGCCAATGTTGGTGTCACAATGGCCTGGTAATCCAGGTCATTATAATAGATGCTTGAATTTTGAACTGGGCAAAAATAATTTTCTGGACGTAGGAAAGCCATTGTTCGATGGACTTATCTGAAAAAGATCATAACGTAAAGACATCCTTTCAGTCTAAACGCTGTTTAGGGTCTTGACCCAGTCAGGAAATGTTTAGGTTCTGTCGTGCTATTTTATGAATGGCTCCTAGTTGCAATTTAGAGTTGTACGAATTTTCTTAAAGATTAAAATGCAGACTCCTGGGTTCCTACTCTGGAAATTTGGATTGCATATTCCTTAGGAGGTAGAAAAATGCAATTTTAATAAGAATTCTACATAGGTGGTTCCAGAGCCCACTTGGGAGAAACAACTGCTCCAAGTGAAGGAAAACAGGCCATAATCCAAAATCTAAGTAAAAATAATTCTTGCTTCCATCATTCCTGAATGTCCCCTTTCTCTGTGCTGACCTTCAAGATATTTTTCTCTATCTTCCCTTTCAAACCTACAGAGGCAGCTTTGTCCACATGGTTTGAATGTTTCTGGGGATATGACCGTGTTTTGTCCTCTCTTAGCCAAGAATCTTCCTTCTGCTATACTTGTGATGATATCCCAGTGCCTGACATGCAGAGAGTGCATAGTAAGTTTCTAGACTGTATAGAAGTAATACAAGAACTAATTAAAAGATGTGATATTTATAATACATTTTAAGTTCTTTAAAAGAGGCATTTTAAAAACTTAAAATATATTACAAATATCACATCTCATAATTCCATGGAAGTGCTAAGCCCATCATCTCTGATTTATTCTCTGCCAGTCATCTACCAGTTTCTAAATAAGATTAACTTTATCTACATAATTCAATAAATCTGTGCCTCTAGCAGGATAAAGGGGCTGTAAACCCCATACCTTGTCACACAGCACCATCCATATAATAAGCATTCCTACAAATCAAAAAGTGACAAAAATGGTGCTCTCCTCTTGTATCCAGTTTATCTCTAAAATTACAATGAAAGGGATGGAAACAATGGTCCCAAGGGCAAAGCCTAAAAAATCACTCCATTCACTCATTCGTTCATTTATCTGATTATTTAAGCAACTGATATATGATGGGCCCTGATTATTTATGTCAGGCCATGTGGCAGAAGGTAAGGAGGCAAAGATGAATACAAGAGGGACAGTCTCCGGCCACTATGATCTCATAACACAGAGCGGGAGAGGGTTATCATAAAAATAAGCCCAATACAGTGTGACACCAACATTGGCAACCCTCCACCAGGGCAGGGAGAGTCTGGAAGTGGGAAGGGCAGTCTGTTGCCTTTTCTTTTACTTGCCTCCATTGACTTTTTCTAATGACCATATATTGCTTTTATAATTAAAAAAAAAATCCCAAAGTGAAATAAACTTGGAAACACAATGAGATAAATGCAATTATTAGAGTCTTAGAAGGAGGGACTACTAACTGCCTGTGGTTCTCAACACTTAACATGGAATAACACACCTGCAATGGCCAGAGCCCACCTTGGTCCTAACCATGGCCAATGACCAGACTCCAGAAGGAGATAATTGGGGACTAGCTACTCCCACCTTTTGCCTACTGGGTCTGCCTTGCAGTGGCAACAGCAATGCCTGGATGGCTTACACCCATGCCAGATGCTGATCAAACACGTACACATTATGAGCAGAGTGTTATGAAATTCCTCCATTAATTATATCATTGTTAGCTGTCCAAGACACATACCACCAGCATAATTGCTCACACCCCTTAGAACTGGCAGATCCAGCAGGAAACAGTGATTGCTGCTGTTTCCTCAAGGTAATTGTGGATATGTTTCAAGCCTTCCTCTGACCTTTCAAAAAGAGTCAAGGGAAAAAGCATAAAACAACAAGCAATGTGTGCTGTGAACCACTTTTGACACTGTCTTTGGTGTCACAGATGACCTCCCAAATGCCAGATCCAATGGAAACTTTTCAGTGCATGTTTATTGACTAGTCTGCCCCATTTTACACCACAGCCCTTCTGAATGTGCTGCCCTGCCTTAAGTTCTATCATAAAAGCTCTCGAGAATTTCTTTGTTTCCCTGCCTGTTGCTTCCCAGTTTCTTACTCAAGTTTCTTTTCACCAGTCCTTTAACAATGGTGCTTCCCAAGGTTCTGCCTTTCTATAGGTTATGCCTGGGCAGTTTCATCAATGACAACGCTTCATCCATTAATCTGCACACTAGCTCCAGCCCATGCAATCAGTCACCTCCATAAGGTTTAACGTGATGACCTCTGCTCTGTCATCCTGTTGCTTGGCTCCCACACTACCAGTCCCCACTGCTGACCAGTCTTCCCGCTGTTCCTTCTCAGAATCTTACAAGGGCCCCTCTTCCTCTGCTTTCCCTTGAGCAGAGATATTCTGCAAGCTCATCTGCCTTTCCAATTCCATGTCCTCTCCCTGACTGACTTCATTCATACCTGTGGCTTGAACCATCACCGACAGATGGATGACTCTCAAACCTGTATCTCATACTAAAGTTTCTCCCCTGAGCCTCAGAACTTTATATTCATCTGCCTACTGAACAGCTCCATCTAGATACCCCAACGGCATCTCACCCTCCACATGTCCACAGATAAACTCATCTTTTCCCCTCAGACCTGATCATTTCTTCAGCCTCTCCCATCTTACCTGTGGTGGGAAGTGGGAACTTACCCAGACCCAAAACCTCTCCCTCCCGCTCCAGCAAGCTACCAGCTAGTTGTCCTCATGCCTGGTCCAAGATCTTCTCTTCTACTGATCCCCTCTCAAGGCCCTCCACCCCTGACATAGATGCCTGGCCTCCCACATCCAGGCTGTCCTTAATTGACTACATGCTCCCTGCTAGGGCCAGGGTGATATGTGAGCCATTCCTCTGCCTGAAACCCTTTCATGACTCCCCACAGCTTTCAAAAAAATATTCCTTAGCAAACACACAGGCCTTTTGTGATCTTGCTGTCATCTCCCTCTCTAGCTTCATCTCTTTCCATTGGCTCCAGTAATCTCTTGCATTTCCCCAAATTCATCATGCTATTTCAAACCTTCAGACACACATTCATGCTATTTCACCTGCCCAGAAATGACCTTCTCACACTTATTTGTCTCTATCTGCATCTTGCCGCTCAGAGCCTAAGTGTCATGTTTCCCAGGAAGTCTTTTTGATACTGCTTACTTCCCCCAAAATGATGGAGCATGCCCCACAATCTCCCAGTTCCTTCAGGCATACCTCTGAGACAGGACTTTCCACACTGTCCTGTGTCATCAGGGATGGACTTGGTCCTTCCAGCCTTCTGGCCTAAATCCCTCAAGAGCCACTGCTAAACTGATTTATCTCTAGCTTCTAGCACAGAACCCAAATTCATGGCACTGGTTAAATGTTCATGAAAGAATAAAAACTCATTCTAAAAATTCGTTCCTGTCCCTACGTCCCTTATCACAATGAAGCATACACTGTTGCCAAGACTTTCACTACTGCTTGCTGCGCTATTCATAATGAAATATGCGGCCTTTATTTAGAACATTTCTTTGAGTTTATCTCTTTCAATTTGGATCACTAAGAAAGGACAGCACAGTTGCTAGCACAGTCAAGAAGGGTTTTGGAGATAAGAATAAACTCAACTGGCAGTGAGAAAGGGCTCCAGAAGACCAAAGCATCTGCTCAGAAGATGCCAATGAGCTCCAAAAAGGAGACTTCTTTACCATGCTCCAATTGGTCAAACCTGAAGGCTGACTAGATTGAGACAAGACCCAAAGGCAGGGCCCTGATCAGGAGGAAGAGCAGAAGGAATTTATCTTCTCCAATGACATAATGCACAGCTCCTGAATAGAGCAAGGACCTAAAAGGGGGCTGGGGTGGGGTAAGGAAGGCCTTCTTAAAGCAAAGGTGCTCCCTGTGATTGTGATAAAGCACGTTTCCATGGCATTTGACTCCACTTATGGCTAATGTCAAATGGGCACAGGTCCTTGCCATGCTGTGGCCCATCAGTTCCTACCCAGGTAAACAGGCATACCACAATACAGGCAGCACATTCAATGTAAGATGAGGAAGCAGGAAATTCCAAAGACTCCCTCAGGTCCCCGAGGTGCTTGCTGCTGTGCCAACTTTGTTTTGGCCTCTGCAGAGAGACCTCAGTCCTCCTCAGCCTCTCTGGCGTTACTTAGGTTTCCCCACTGGCTCTGGGCTGCCTTTTGTGTTGGGCCTGTGTTGAGTTACTGGCACTCAACCTCCCAGTTTTGCCTAATTTGCTCAGACCCACTTGTTCATCTTAACCCAGCACTCATTCATTCACTCGCTGAATGGAAGGCTTGTTCTTTAACATTTTGTAAAACAAAGATCAAATACTTCAAGACATCAACTGTTAATGTTCATGGTATAATACTTTCACCAAGCACCTCTACAAGCAGAGTGTTTTGTTACATAAATACAGGCCTGATTGCTTCAGAGTATCTTTTAAAAGCTGCACATTTGTTTGGCCTGCCTCTGCCCACATTCTTTCCCTCTGTACCTACATGGCCCTGGGGGTACCTGCCTCCCTGACTTATTTCAACACAGGAAGCCCAAATCAGGTAAAGACTTCGAAACTGCTTACTCACCTCTTTCTTCACTCCGTCTGGCTGACTTTTAACTTATCACAACCTTCTGGAAATCCCCGTCTTGTCGATTATCTACCATACACCAACCTTACCTTTGAAACCTAATAGCTTCCTGTTGATGTTCATGTTATAGAAAAGGCAAAAGTTATTGATTAATCTGCCTTTTTAAAAAACTTGTGCTTAAGTGCAAACAATGGCATGACAAATGCTTACAACCTATGTTAAGTGAATAAAAAGCAAGATACGAATATCTATTTGTTAAATGATCCCAATTTTAGAAAACAGAAATGAAAAGAGAAAAAGATAAATAAAATGTACAAAAATGTTAATGATTATTTCTGGGTAGTGGGATATAAATGTTTTTATACTGGGGAGACAGAATTATGATTTTAGAGTTCAACAAACTTGAGACCAAATACCAGTTCTACTACTCATGAGTCACACAATCAAAGTTTCTAACCTGAGACTCAGTTTTGTCACCTGTAAAAAGGAGATGGCAAGCTTATTTCTTGGAGACAGTTTGAAGATTAAATGAGATAATATAATACATATGAAGTACTTAGCCTCATACCTGGTACACAGTAAGTACCCAATAAATATGTTGATGAGAAGGATTCACACAGTTCTCTTTGCTTTTCAACAATGTTTCTTTATATTTCACTACTAATTCTCAACAAGGAACATGTACTTTAAAGAACATAAACCAGAAAATAAATGATCCTAATAACTGATTTCTCTACCCTTCTTGGAGTGCTCTTCTTAGTCTTCTCAGGGATAGGTCAAATTTAACTCACTTCGTTTGATACCAAGTTAAAACAAGGAAACCTGCTGAATTAACGCTACTCTATATTGCAAAGAGGAACTTCAAAGAGGGAAGCTTATTGGCTGCTTGAAGCAGAGCCTCGTGTAGTAGTACACCACCAGTGAGACAAAACTTCGTGGCTAACCAGGTCAGAGTTAACCAGTTGCCAGCTCAGTCGGTTTGCCCAGAGAAGATATGACTATGGAAATGTGCCACACTAAGAAAATTTCCTTGTGACCAGTGTGAATGCTAATGGAACTAGGTACTGATGTCATCACGTTAGCGTATCACCTCTCCTCAGCACCCATATCAGAAAATTAGATGCCCCATCACAGTGCTTAGTGAATATCCACACCCTGAGAAAGGATCATGGGATGATTTTCATCATCAATAATCAGAGATGGACAAAGTCATCTCCATAGAAGAGAGCTACACCTGCTTCCAAGGGACCTAGGACACTCATGTTATCAAATCTCTTTACTTTTCCTTCAAAGGTAAAACCAATACATTCCTCGTATTTGTCTTTCCTGATTATCACTACACTTCTGGCAATGCTTCAACCTTTTGCCAAGACAGCACAACAGTTACCTTAGAAATGTTATGTCAGATCTTTCTGAGAAAGCTCTTCTACTTTTTATGGGATGATACCACATTTCTAGCCATAAAAGATTTACACGCTGGGCGCGGTGGCTCACGCCTGTAATCCCAGCACTTTGGGAGGCCGAGGCAGGTGGATAACCTGAGGTCAGGAGTTGAAGACCAGCCTGGTCAACATGGTGAAACCCAGTCTCTACTAAATATACAAAAATTAGCTGGGCATGGTGGTGAGCACCTGTAATCCCAGCTATTCAGGAGGCTGAGGCAGGAGAATCACTTGAACCCGGGAGGCAGAGGTTGCAGTGAGCCGAGATCACACCATTGAGCTCCAGCCTGGGCAACAGAGCGAAACTTCGTCTCAAAAAAAAAAAAAAAAAAAAAAAAATTTATGAACCACCTTTTATGTAATACCACCTGAATGTTGGTATTCCCCAAATTCACCTGTTCAAAACTAATGCCCAATGTGATACTATTAAAAGGTACAGCCTTTGGGAAGTAAGTCAGGAGGACTCTGCCCTCATGAATGGGATTAGTGCCTTTATAAAAGACACTCAACTAGAGGAAGATGGAACAATAAAAAGAAAATAGAGGGGGGTAATACGAGCTCCCCTGTCCCTTCCACAATGTGAGGACATGGCAACAAGGCACCATCTTTGATGCAGAGAACAAGTATTCATGAGACGCTGAATCTGCCAGCACCTGGATCTTGGACTTCCCAGCCTACAGAACTGTGAGCAATACATTTCTCTTGTTTATAAATTATCCAGTCTAAGGCATTTTGTAATAGCAGCCTAAACAGACAAAGATACCACCTCTTAGGGTGGGCCATTTCTACAGGTGGTTGAACTTATTCACTAGTAGTTTTATGGGGTTTTTTTTGCAAGTTTAAATGTCTTAGGATCACTTTTTCCAGTTTTTATCTTCAAATTCAGAGGGTAACTAGTCTATACACTGTCCATACTTCCTCTCAAAATAACTATCAGCTCTGCCCTCATTATCTTCAATAAACTCCAAAAACAATGAAAAGCACCTCTCCTCCTGGGTTCCTTATCTCAGGTCCATCACTAACTAGGAGTATGATTTGGGGCACATGACAACTTCTTTAAGCCTCAGTTTCTTCATCAGCCGTCCCTGAGATGCTAATAGCCACACCTCATAGAATTAGTGTGTGGATTAAATGACACATGTGGTGAAGCAGGACAATGGCTGGCATATGGGTGCACAGTATCTAGAAGCCGTCTTGAGCCGAAACCTCACCTGTATCACTCTATCCCTCATGCCTGCTTGTGTCCTCACACCCACCCTGTATTCTTATTTGGACAGTCCTCTCACAGTCTTAGTTCAGATTTTCATGATCCAAAATGAAGATGATAGAATTACAGCACCTATACGGAGTGTTCATTCTATGCAAGGCACTATTCTAAGTTGTTTATGTTAATTTTTCTAACAAAAAGCATACTTCTAATTTAGTGGAGTTATTTACATGCACAGCCTCTTTTAAGAGTCAAAAACACCTCTATACAGTAGGTGCTATTAAAATCATTTTACATATGAATAAACTGAGGCAGAGAGAGATTAAGCAATTTGTCCAAGGTAGTGATCCCTGGACTTACACACTTAAAATGACGACATATTGCCTAAAGCGAAGTACTTCAAGGATTCCTCAAACATAAACCTCTAGTTTCTAAAACATATTTTTTAAGAATGTAGTTTTTAAAACTTCAAATAAAAAAGTCGCAAACACTTGCATAGTTTTTATGCTAACTATTAACTTACCAGTGGCCATCAATCATGTTAACTTATGTCTAGGTTTATGAATTTATGTGCAGTTGTGGGAAGGCAGGCTACCCTGTCCTCTTTGGACAGGCATCTGAGTTTCCTATAAACATGTTACTCACTAGGAAGTTGTGAAAGTGCAATGAGATTGTGTGTGTGTATGTGTGTGTGTGCATGTGTGTGTGTCTGTGGTGTCTATGTTTACTAGGTGTGATGGTTACTTTTATGTGTTAATTTCACTGCACCACAGGATGCCAAATTAGAACAGTATTTATTTCTAGGTGTATCTGTGAGGGTGTTCCTGGATGAGATAAGCATTTGAATTGGTTAGACTCAATAAAGTAGACTGCCCTCCCCAATATAGTGGGCATCATCCAATCTGCTCAGGACCTGAATGGAACAGACGATGGAAGAAGGAGGAATTTGCCCCTTTTTGCTTCATGCTTGCCTGTTTGAGCTAGAACATCATCTTCTCCTGCCTTTCTATTGGAATTTCCATCCCTGGCTTCCCTGGTTCTCAGGCCTTCAGACTCAGACTGGAATTACACCACTGGCTTTCCTTTGGAAGGCAAATCCTGGAATTTCTCAGTCCCCATAACTATATGAATTAATTCCTAATAAATCTGTCTCAGACAGAGAGATTTATTAGGAATGGATTCATATATATATATATGATTTATATATATATGATTTACATATATATATATTCACATATATGTGTGTGTGTGTGTGTGTGTGTCCTATTAGTTCTGTTTCCCTGGAGACATCTAATAAACTAGGCTTGAGTGTGATCAGTGGCATAAAACCACACAATTCCAGCATTCAATTAAGTGCCAGGTGTAGCAGATGATCTAGTGGTCATCAATGGTCATATTTCTTCTCCTCTTCTAGCTAACTGAATTTCCCAGCTGCATTCAATTAAGTCAGGGGCATAAAACTGGCCATAGAATGTTGATAGAAATTGTGTACACTACCTTGTTGGCATAGTTTGTAAAAATTTCCTAGATGCAATTCTCCGTTTTCTTCCCCTCCCATAAAGACTTTGTGGCCACTAGTTGAATAAAGATGTGACATTACAAGAAGAAAGAAGCCTGGATCCCTGAAAGACTGTATGGAGCACAGCCTCTTACCACCTACTTCCCCAAGGTAATAAGCACACACACTCTAAACTGTAAACAGAACAGCAATAAAATTCCTCACCGTGTTAAGCCACTGAGATTTTTAAATCAATAGTCTATGCTAATGCACAGAGCTTAACATTTCACCTAGCAAAGCAAACCCTTTGCAACACAGTATCAGCTATATAATAAAAAGAGAAGGAATCCCATGACAATTCATATAGCTTTGTTATTATTATGCACTGAGTTTTAGTTATTATGTTCTTTGATTTTTTGATGAACCTTAAAATTTTCAGTGAATAGTTCACAGAGAAGCACTAAGATACTTGCATTTTTAATGATATTGTTGACTACATAAAGCTACAACAAACATTTGAAATAAATTTCTAACAAACAACAAATGACAACCCAACTGAGAAATTCACTCATTGACTCCCTCTAAATTTGCTACCAAAGTATAAGAACTGTTATACTGCTTGTAACCAACATCTAATCAAAAATGTCTTTTTCTTCTTTCACGTCTTTTTCACATCAGTTGCTACTGGTCCTAGTTACTGACACTTTTCCGAACATAATGAGCACTTCATTTATACCACAATATAAGTCATTATATTTGTCTATTGTGCCTGTAGAGTTATTTGTTATTTCCTTAAAGGATAGAACAATTTAGCATAGAGCCTTACATTTAGTAAGTACTCAATAAATACTGCTTGAAGTAAAAAAAAAAAAAAAAAAATCTTATTATGAGCTACAGTTGTTAACTGTAAGCATTTTTTAAAGTGCCAGAGTTTTAAGCTTTTTCAAACTGAAAAGAATACAGAATCGTTTTTCTTTTTCTTAAACAGGGACTTGCTCTATCACCCAGTCTGGAGTACAGTGGCATAATCATAGCTCATTGTAAACTCAAGTTCCTGGACTCAAGTGATCCTCTCAAATTGGCTTCCCAAGTAGCTGGGACAACAGTCACACACCACTATGGTTTTAAGAATCATTTTCATTATTCACTTTGAGCTGACACCTTAGTTAGATTAAGGACTTATTCAACACTTATAAAGCTAATTTAAAAATCATATCATTTCTATATTTAATCCTCAAATTGCAGTTCTTAGTACTGCTTTTCATTCCCTCTTTCCCTCTTGGCTCAAGTCCCTTTCCAAGATTTGTCTTTTCTAGCTCAGTAAGAGGAGAGCACTGTTTGCAGTGGTGCGAGCATGTTGGTGTTACCATCCTGACAAAAAGATGCCATCCAACCTTCAGCTGCCTGGAGCCTTAGCACCATTTGGCTCAGCCAGATTCACATGACAAAATGGATGGCCTCAAAATCAAAATGATGCGAGCACTGTGGCTGGAAACCATCAACCTGATACCTACAGAAACTGCCTAATTAAAAAGTGAGTGGAAACTGTCATCCCATATGTTAGGGTTTTGTTTTATTTCAGGAGAAACCATTGCAATTATTTTTCCTTCCATAACTTAGCCTGTTCGGTTAAATCCACCATTGTTTTAGAAAAGTCAAGATCTAACACAGAGAGTAGCATGTACGGATAAAGTGAATGAATGAGCTAGGGAGGGATGGAGTAGGAAGATAAGGAGCTATTTAAAATAGACAAAACATTTAGAGAACCTGTAACTGAATGAAGAACTTGTTGACTTAAAAAACATATTCAAAGGTGTTGTTCTCAAACTCAGATCTATCACAAACCTGCTAATTGAAAAAAAAAAAAAAGCGTAGGCCGGGCGCAGTGGCTCATGCCTGTAATCCCAGCACTTTGGGAGGCCGAGGTGGGTGGATCACCTGAGGTGGGGAGTTCGAGACCAACCTGACCAACATGAAGAAATCCCATCTCTACTAAAAACACAAAATTAGCCAGGCTTGGTGGCGCACACCTGTAATCTCAGCTACTCGGGAGACTGAGGCAGGAGAATCACTTGAACCCAGGAGGCAGAGGTTGCCATGAGCCAAGATGGCGCCACTGCACTCCAGCCTGGGCAACAAGAGCAAAACTCTGTCTTGGAAAAAAAAAAAAGAGTAAAAGAAAAAAAGTTATGTAAGCCTACAACTTATTCATCAGTCATAACTTTTCTGATTACAGAATATTAACAATATTAACAGAATAAAGAGGAACAGTAGTTTACTCTTCCATATATATGTTCTGACAAAGCAAGTGGAAGGAAGACCACTTGACCCTCTGAAAGCAGACCGAAAAGACCCTTCCAGATGGGAGCAGAAAAGGACTATGGAATGGCAAGAAGAAAATGGGTAAAAAGTGTAAAATATACTCATCAAAAGAGACATATGTGTAAAGTTTATTCCAACTTTTTCAATGTTTGAAATGGAAACCATATCTTCATCTTTAAACAATGCTCGCTGAAATTTGCAGAATGGAAAGATGATTAGAAAACATCACAGAAGCCTGATTCCTCTTCACCCCCACTTTAAAGGTAATTATAATCTGAAATTAAAATGTGTGTAGAAGGCAATTTATTCTTCTACATTTACTCTTCTTCCTAACAAAAGAGAAGGTAAAAGTTAAGGCAGAGAGGAGGCTCACAGTGGGAAAGCGGATATACTTGCAAAGCAAGAATGCAAGCTTTGAGCTCAACACTGCCCAGCCAGCACAACCTAAGGTACAGTGAGCACAGAGGCGTGCTCCCTTTGCTGGATGTCTCCTGTGATATTTTAACAATGACAGTGACAACAAAACTCTCCTACTGTAATGTATGAAGTCCAGCCACTGGGGCAGTTTGCTAAAGAAAGTGCTAAATTTGGGCCCAAATTAGGCCGCAAGAAAGGAGAGAACAATGGCTTAATTGTGGCAAGTCTGAAGTCCACATGGGTAAAAACTTGTTTCTACCACACTTCTGCTGTGTGTGTATACAGTTATTACAAACAAACAAAAAAGGTTAATTGTTCATAACTAAGTAGGAGGACTTTTAGGCACACTAGAGTTACCACTTGCCAGAACGAGTTCTTTTCAGGGCATAAACAAAGTACCACGATTTGATGCTATAATTTCAGCAGGCTTCGAGATTGGTTTTAGATTTTATGAAACAAATCCATAGCTATAGACCAAACATTGATCAGCATCTCGTGGTTGGACAGAGGACAACTAACCCAATCATGCACTCAAAGTCCAGCCTCTAGAAGAGGCTTTAGATGAGACAATGTCCCTACTGGTAGGCAGTCCACTTAGTCTGCAGTGCTGTCCTGATGCTAGTGATGATTGTACTAAAACTATCTCACCTTTAAGTTCTTGTTAACTCAAGCTGACGAAATAATTAGTGAAGGTATGCAGTCTCTGGACATGTTTTTTTCTATCTGCAGTTCTATTTGCCCCATAAAAGAAATAAATTCATGACCTCTTTGGCACATTATGCTAATACTGACAAGTGTTTCCTTAACTTCAGCCATCTCTATTTCACCTTCACAATTTTTGCCATCCTGGTGTAGCCCCTGCATTCTTTATCATTTGCCTCATTCTTTTAAACTGACTTTTAAAATTTGGATGAGATTTTTAAAGGAAGAAAATTGTTTTAAATCACTAACATGAATTCAAAGCTATTATCACCACTAGATACAAAAGATAAATATAACAAATACAGTACAGTGTTATCAAATTTTACAGATGCAATCCAAAAGGAATAAAATTGAAAATAAAAGGATAACTTTCTCACCATGACTCAAAATTTAAAATTGCTGTTTTGCAGTACCAGTTAAAATCATCTCTAGCAGTGCTGGTAGTATACGCCTTACACTTTGGGGAAAACTGAACTAAATGGATAATGACATAGTACTGTGATGTAAGTCAAATTACAGCATAGACTATAAAATTCAAATTACTAACCCTTGAGGCAGGAATCATGAAGCATTAAGAAAGTCTGCCCTAGATCCTTGAATAGCAAGATCCTACTATGCGATAATACCACTTCTCACATAATCAGAGGTCATTTTCCTCAAGCAGCTAATAATCAGTGAGCAGAGAAAACAGATACAAGGTCCAAGCATTGAAGCATATGCATTTCACCACAGAAAACTGCTGCAGAACTTAATTCTAAGTCTGTACACTTTTTGTAGACAAAATGTTACCAGCAAATTCAGATATCTAGTTCATATATTCCAATCATCCTTTAATCTATGTCCAGGGGAAACACCTAGTTTTTTTTTTTTTCTCATATATATTTTAGACATTTGCCTGTTTAAAAAAAAATATATCCACCAAGTTAAGACAAGAGAAGTGTGTCACTTTCCTTGACTCTCACTGGGCTCATACAAGGAGCAGGGTCTTGTCCCACTCTGCAAAACAAGGCCCAGCAGCATCAGAAGGGGCCTGCCCAAAGTCGAACGCGTGCTGACAGCAGAGCCAGGGCTGTGAGCCAGGGTCCTCTCTGCTGAGCACATCTAGTCATTCTGGGGAAGAGACCATATGCACTGTGCTCATCCCAAGGCTCTCTACTTGTCCCTCAGAAAAAAAATAAATAAATTCTTGCAGCTTAGATAATCCATAAGCACTGCCCTCTTTTTCCCTAAACTCATGCTTCTCTTTTCCAGCACAGCACACAATTCCCTTGACTTTGCGCCTGAAATGTCAGAAAACAAAGCCACAAAAGTCAGTGTTTGAAGGTCTTGGCAGTTCTTCTTGGCGCAGAAAGTGAGGCTGTAAAAACTTCTCTCTTCATTTACAAACGTCTTTAAAGAGAAACGCAAAACCTGGGTTTTCTCCTCACTTGAGCAAGGAAACATCTGGAAAGGTCTAGTTTTGCTTTTATAATCAAAGCAAACTTGAGCTAAAGTCAGCTCCAGCATCTTACCCTTTAACCAGGAATGGCCGGAAGATCTCCTACCTTCCACATGGGAGGGTGCAGGGGTGCCTGAGGGGAGTGAATGTGGGCTCCTAACCACAGGAAGCTGCTGAAGGAAAGTTAGCAGCAAGCCTGCAGGTGGTGATGTCTAAGATCCTTCTCCTTGGCGTGGCTGGGGACCAGCAGGGTTGGCATGCCCTGGGAGCTTCTTAGCAATACAGAATCTCCAGATCCACTCTGGACCTACTGCATCAGAATCTTCATTTCAACAAAAGTCTCAGATAATTCCTTGCACATTCAAGTATGATAAGCATTAACCCAATGGATCTTCTCCTCCATGGTCAAAGCAATGCAAAATCAAGAACTAAGGAAGGTCCTATCATGACTGGCCAGCCCTGGTTATAACCCTGCTACAAACCACTGAGGCTGGGCAGGGACCCAAAGGAACAGCTTCTGATCAGAAAGTGGGCACCGCCAGCTGGGGCAACAGAAGACCAGAGGCCCACACAGGCCTCCAGGTACCAGCCGCAAACCTCACAAATGCCTGCACCTGTACAAAGTCAGGTTCTCACACTGCCTCTCCAGCTGCAGGATTTGTGACTTTTATTTGCCTACTCGGTTGCCTAGGGTATTCAGATTAACATAATTTTATCTGTCCAAAAAATGAGAGGAAGCATCCTGAGATCTGCTTGACCAAGAAATGGCCTAAGACCCCTATACCTGTTGGTTACAGTAAATAGTGACCTTGTTCTTCTGCTCTGTCATCTGCACAGATTTATTCTTTCTTTTGTTTGTTTGAGACGGCATCTTGCTCTGTCGCCTAGGCTGGAGTGCAATGGTGTGATCTTGCCTCACTGCAACCTCCACCTCCTGGGTTCAAGCGATTCTCCTGCCCCAGCCTCCTGAGTAGCTGGGATTACAGGCGCGTGCCACCAAGCCTGGTTAATTTTTGTATTTTTAGTAGAGTTGGGGTTTCACCATGTTGGTCAGGCTGGTCTCGAACTCCTAACCTCGTGATCCCCCTGCCTTGGCCTCCCAAAGTGCTGGGATTACAGGCGTGAGCCACCGCACCCAGCCCAGGTTCATTCTTTCTTTTAATAACCTCCAGGAAAGCCCCGAACCTTCCATGCTGTCTTCCCCTCTACCCCCACATCCACCACACACGTAATGCTACTGAGCCAGAGCCAGGCCTTGGCCAAGAAGGGAAGGGAATGGATAACTCCGTCTCGGCATTTCTAAGAGAGCTGGATAAGAAGGTGAACGTTCTGCAGGATCCCTCACAAAACTCCAACACTTGCAGAAGGAAAGGCTGAAACTGAGAGGGTAAAAAAACACAACAACAACAACAAAAAGCAGGGTAGGTGTCCCAAGGAGGAGAAACATTTTTGTGTCCTGATACTGTCTTCAGTGAAAGCCTAGTTTCTTTTATCAACGTGCTGGAAGGTAAGCGGACACACGGGAAGATGCATGGAGCCCTTCTTTCCAGCTACAAATGTTTGAAAAGAGCTGATGTGGGAACTGGTAAAACTGGCAGCTGACTAGTGCTGACTTCCCACGGAGCATCCCATTAGAGTTAATTACGGGACTGGGAACTTTTGAGCTGTATGGTTTCCTTCCGCCCAAATAGTCAGAGCCAAAACTTTTCGTCTTTCTTAAGTATTTCTGTTTATTTCTAATCCCCATTTCAAAATTGCTATGTATTTCTTCAGATTTTGGGACTTCTGTGACCATTTTACAAAGTCACTGCTTCCTTGCAGAGTTAATAGCTAGTCATTCTTTATAACTTAGATAACTGCTAAGACAAGAGAATCATTTCAATCACATATACCTTGGGAAAGTATTATACAGGCTAGTTTCTGAGGCAATTCTGGCCTGGCCAGACCCCAGATGCCCACCCCACCCCACACTCCAGTGTAAGTGAAGCTGCTCATCAACAACTTCTGTGCTGAGGGGCAGGGCTGTGCTTTGTACTGGTTGCCATCCACCTCCCAGGGCAGCCAACCTTTAGAGTGGCTGGTAATCTGACCTGTACCCTATGTCTTATGACTGGCATAAAAAGATAAGTTGGGTCAACCACTCTTCACTGAGAAATCCTTCACTGGCAAACAAATGCTGCAGCAGGGGCAAAAGCCAAACTGTACGTAAAGAGAAGTCACAAAAAGAGGCCAAGACAAGCCAGTTCCAACAGAGCAGTTCAGTGAGGAGGGAAGAACAGAGATCCCACAAACAGAAGTGGACACACTGGAAAAGAGAGGCCATGAAACCCCCATGATAGTGTCAAATGCAACCTTGGTGCCACTGCTTTTGATGTATGTTAATTCCACCCCACCTTCCTTACAATCAAATCCACTTTATCTAAGTAGATCTGGGTTCCCTGCAACCAAATAAGCCACTCTAAAACAAGACACCCTCCCAAAAAAAAGTTTTGTTTTACTTTTTCTAGTACCTTCAAAGTAAGAAATAATTTTCATGCAAAATAAAAGTATGTCATGATCACATGGCTAAACTAGAAGACAGTTTCTAATTTATGGAATGTAATAGATAACAACAATTTAAAACCTATTAGAAGTTGGTGGAAAGGAGGAATCATTTTTTTCTTCACCATATTTCCAACCAAGTACTGATTACCATTGCTGTATTATAACAATGATCCACAGACGAATTATATGTCTGGGACCTGGGGTTTCTGTCAAAAATATCAGACTGAAATATACAGACATAAAGATAATCGATTCAGAAGATACCTATAGATTTTTGTAGGAAAACAGAAGCAAAACACAAAATAAATCAGGTATGTAATAGGAGAGAAATAAAGGAATTACCTTTTTAATAAATAATTCAGACCTTGTTCAAGACTATCCTAAGGAAATTATACCAGGGTCCTTACAAGAACTGAATTCCATTGCTAGATAGGACCACTGGGAGTTGCTACTTTAATTTAATAAATCAAATATGCTATAACAAGGAGCAGTACCAGCCCATTTGGGAAGCACTCTAAGGGGTACAAAACTGAGGGTTAAACCAAGGTACCCATTTAAAAATGAAAGGCATTTGAGTATCCCATTGGGGTATCTATTAGGATGCCCTATTCAAATGTTCAATAAAAATGAATCAATAGTGGGATCTGAAAATCAAAATAAACTCACAAATATACCACACAAATTGAAGTGGGCAAAACCACCAGCAGCCTAATTAGAAACAAATTAGGGACAGAAGATGCCTGAACGCAAGCAGGTCTGTTCACTACAGGGAGAGCATACCAAGCAACTGAGACACAGCCAAGAGAAACCAACCCTTCTCCAGGGCAGGTTTCCTTTGCCACAGCAGCACCCAAGCACTGGACAAAAACCATGCCACCAGTCCTCAATATCATGTTCAGCAAAATAAGTGGACAAGGTTAAATGATTGCCCAGCCCACTCTCTAACTCTAGGAATCAGATTGAACTTATTTGGAGAAAGCTGTCTCCTAAAACTTCTGTTATGAAATTTTTTTTGGAAAATGCCTATAAGTTAACTGACCTATTCAAAAATGGCATTAATTTCACCCCAAGAATCATACAGTTTTCCAATAACTATCAGGGAAAGCAACTCCAGTAATATTTATCTAGCTATATACGGGACATGGATGAAGCTGGAAAACATCATTCTCAGCGAACTATCACAAGGACAAAAAACCAAACACCGCATGTTCTCACTCATAGCTATATTTACTAAAAATACCCCCAGCATCTGAAGAGACAAATAGGCAACCCAAGTGGAATCCTTCTTACCATTTCGAGACACATCTAGTTCCACCAGCTGCATGAAGTTTGCTATTTCTGGAGGGAGCCGCTGAATTTCATTATCACTAAGTCCAAGCTTTCGTAATTTGACTAGCTGGAAAAATTGCTGAAAGACAAAAGAGTTTAACATAGATTTCACATATGTTTGTATCATAAACTTTTGGACTACTATGAAATGTAAAACAATGTCTTTTAAAAACTAATGAAGGTTGTAGCAACATCAATTTCCTAACTTTGATGGCAGTACTGTAGTTGTGAAGATGTTACCATTGGGAAAAACTGGGTATAAGGAACCTCTCAGTACTATTTTGAACTTCCTTTCAATCTACAGTTATTTCAAAATAAAAGATTTTTAAAAATTAATGAGCAACTTAATAAGAACAGTCACTCCTTTAAGCTATCCAGTAGACAGAAATATCGACTTATGAAAATTGACATTAAATCTGCAATGCTAAATAGACATGTAAAAATGTCTTTTAAAAATATTATTTAAATTTTAAAATATTTTTAAAAGACATTTTTTAAAGAAATTATTGTATATCAGAAAGTATAATAAATATCCCACAAATGTGTGCAAGCAAAAAATATATTTTTGACCAGTCTAAAAAGTCTGCACTGGATACTTCCATCAACCATGGCAGACTGAGTACGTGCTCTTTCCCCATACTTTTTAAAAACTATATTAAAATGACACTAAAGGAATTTATATACACATGAACATAAATATAATGTGAAATAAGCCCATGAAGACAAAAAATGAAAGAGTACAAAAAGCAAACTAGATATGCAACAAAATCCTTTAAGCTAGAAAACAGAGGGATGAATGGTAACTAATAAACAAATCGAAACAAAGCTGAAATTTAAGCCTGTGGGGCGAGTAGCCAATAAGAAACTAGGTCCAGGTACCTCTAAGGAAAGGAGAACTGATTGAAAATTTATATAAAGAACAGTTAAACTGCCATATTCTCTTCTCTACCCTGCAGAGCCAGGCAGGAGCCTGGAAATTTCCTCTCCAGAAGAGGTAAGTTCTACCACAGCTAAGCACAGCTGAGGGCAGGGGGTAACATAACCATGCTAAAAACAGGGGACTGAGACAAAGCCTGGTCACTAAGATCCCACCCTCTCTTCTCCCTGCATCCCAGCTCCTGGGCATGAGCACAGACTTGCAGACACTAATCTTCCTATAAAGAAGCTTCAGGTTATAAGCCTCACCAACACATGGAGCTTCCAAACAGCCCCACCTCACCTGATCTCCACTGCCACATGCAAGAAAGAGAATGTGTGTGTGCGCACACAAACACACACACACACACACATACCCCCCCACCACAGAGGAAACAAACATGATGCAGGAAGCAGAAAAAATAATTCCTCAACCAAAAAATAATTAATATCCTCAGAGAAATCACAGATGAAGCAACACAACACCATAAAAAGCATAATTAGAAGAATTAGAAATAAGCTTTCAGAAAGTGAAAAACATTGTAACATTGATAAAAGAATCCCATAAAAGAGGTGAAAAATAAAGTTAGTAGAGTCCTCAGAAGGTGGAATAAAAAGACGAAAAGATTGGAAAGTGGGAGAAAAAAAGAGAGGAAAACTAACGGACCGGTTCACAAGGTACTAAAAAGTAATTCGTAGTTCAAAGAGAGAAATACAGGAAACTGCAGGACATGCTTTTTCTGGTTTGAGAGGGCCCACCATGCGACCAATAAAATGAATGAAAAAAAAAGTACATACCAAGGCATACTATAAGATGTTAGAACTCCAGAAATTAGATTCTAAAAGTTTCCAGGCACAGGAAATACAGGAAAAAGGTCTTAACAAAGAATTGGGTATCAGAATGGCACTGGACTCAAAAGCAACCTTGAAAGTAAGAGGGCAATAAAGCAACGCCTTCAAAATTCCAAAAAAATCATTATTCCCAACCTAAAATTATATACCCAGCCAAACTATCAATTAAGTATGATTACAGAATAAAAACATTTCAGTCACGCATGGTCTCAAAAAGTTTAGTTTCCTCGCACCTTTCTCAGGACTCCATCAAAATATGTAAGTAAACTTAAAAGAAAAACAACCTGAGATCCAGGAAACAGAATCAACAAAACAGAGAAAGGCAAAGGAAATTCCCAGGATAAAATCATGAAGGGAATTCCAAGATGTTGCTTGAATATCAGGCCCCAAGAGCAACCCATCTACACTGCAGCAATATCACAGCTTCCAGAGGGAAGTTTTGAAAAAATAAATAAAAACACACCTGAGGAATTATCTGACATGTTTGGAAGTATCAAAGGAGATTTACAACTCTTTCAGAATGTTTGGTGATAAATTAGAAATAGGCATAAAGAAAACAAAGCAAGCAAAAGGAAAGAGGCTTATTAATTCCAGGGAAAATATAAAGTGAAATAATATATAATCATAATATAAAATTTGATTATGAACCGTACTTACAGTCAAAACATTATAATATCTATATTGGTAAAACAAAATTTATGTTATGTCAATATTGAGAGAATGGGAAAGAAACTGTAAGAACTAAAGCCTCATGTTCCGTAAAAAGAAATTCTGTAAATAACTCAAACAGGAAAAAAAATCAAGCCACAAAAGTAAGTCATTTAGCAATATGGAGGCAAACATTCGCAGAAATAGTCAAAAGCCAGAAACTGGAGTGGGGAAGGAGGCAAGAGGCTGCTGTTTTTCATTATCACACTAAACAGCTTATTAGATTTTTAAACTATTTGCATACATTACTCTGCTAAAAATAGAAATTGAATTTACAAATGAAGAAGTCTCTACTAAGATTACAGGATGCTCCAAATGTTCATTTTGTAGGATGCTAACATTTAATAGACTTTATCTTTCTTTTTTTTGTTGGTAAAAAAGATTGTATATTTATATAATCATACAATTGCCTCTTGGAAAGCAATTGAGCAATACGTAAAAGAAAAAATCTTTTCAAGTCCACTGAAATACTTCCGGGCATCTGTCCTCATAACTGAAAATAATGCACAAATACATCTTTGCACTATTATGTGTAAAAATAAAAAACTAGAAAACATACATTTCAAATAAGAAAAATGATTGCATATTATTAAATAATTCAATATTATGCAACAATAAAAATAAATATTATAAAGACCACAGAACTTGAAAAAGATTTACCATGCAAATACAACTAAAAAAGAAAACAAAATTGCTGATACACTACATTAAAAAAGCATGTGTGCATGTGGACTGACAGGAAGAGAACAAAGAAGAAAAAAGCAGTTATGTTAGGTGACAATGCATGAATGACTTTTTAATTTAAAAACCATATTTTTTAAAAAAATAAAATGAACTATAAATCTCAGCAAATGAATGCTACCAATTAGCTATACAAGATAATGAGGAAAGTGCTCAACTAAAGGACTAATCCTTTGCATTTCTTTACTCATGCAGTTGAGATTTAATTTCTTAAGGAAAGATATTGAAATGTCTTTATACTGGCTGAACTAAAGCATCAGCCAGCACAAAAGCCATTCAATAGAGTCACATATTTGAATAACTGAGCTTATGCCAATTGTTCAGAGTCTGACAGTTTCACAATACATCAATGTGTTTACTCAAGCATGAAAAGCTCACTTTGTTTTCTAGGAAAGGCATAATAGCAAAACTACAAAACCCATCACCATTTCCATACATTCTGGGACCATTCAGAAATAAGACAAGAAATCAAGTCAATAAGGTACTTAGATGTACAGTGAATAATAAGTTCGCTTTACATCTGTGGAAACGATAACCTACAAATCCTCACATCCAACAGAAGTCCTAACAGCATGCAAATTTAAGGTTTGGTTCTGCATGTTACCAGCATCCGCCACTAGAGCCTGTCACAAATACTACTTTATTCAACTTGGGAAGTACATGCCAGATGTAAAAACAACCCTATCTGACATGATCCCAAATGAAACCAGTAATTCCTTAATCCTTCCCTCATTATCCTGATGTGATCTTAATATGGTATCCAAAGATCAACACAATGCCAAAGAAACTGTATTAAATTCTCAAATATTCAACTTCCTTAGAGAGTCAGGAAAAATAACTCACTAAGCTATAAACCCTTCTGCCTTGCCTTTGAGATCAGCCAGAGCCCATGAAAAACAATTCCTGTAGCTGTCTTGGCAGGACGCCTCAGCGCAGTGCAACCATGTGACAGAACACACAGACACCATTCTTCAACTCTACCATGTTTGATTATAGCTCACTAACCCACTTAGAGCACATTCTGTACAATTATATGCAAAGGAACCCAAATTGCCTCGGGTTGTTATGCTACACCCATCTTCTTAGAGCCACCATTGCTTTTAGTAGATACAGCCTTTAATTTGGCTAAATGTTCTCCCATTCTCCATTTCTGACAAGATTCTTTTCCTTCTTTTTTGGTAGAGTGTTAGTACTTCCCTTCTGCTTTTTAGAAAGGGACAGTGAAAATCTCAGTCCTAGAAGAGCTGTGTCCCCTTTTATTATTATATGGCCAAGGATCAGTCAATTGTCCCCCAGTTGCCCAAACTTCTCCTCTGTACTATACAGAAGACATAAACCATTGCTACAGATTCAACTGGAGAACAACTAATGTAAAGAATGCTATTAATTCCTGAAAAACTATGGGACTCCTAACTATGATGACACCAAATTTACTCACAGATTTCCTTCCCAGAGACATTCTAACCGATCACACAAATCTTGACCCCTTTTCATCCTACATACCTCTCATACCATCCCTACTCCTGTCCCCATCAACCTAGACTGCCTTTTTGGTCAACCACCTGTATGTGGTTGTATGGTAAACCAACAGTTCTAATCTCAAGGTAAGATGCACAGTATACATCATTTGTGTCATCTGGCATTGTTCTTTTCTGTGAGACTTGCAAAAAGTGACTGTGACTTTGTTATCCAGAAATTATACTACTAAGTATAGATCTTTAAAAAAAAAACTCTCACATATATTTTTCCAGAATATATATATATAAATGTGCTTGAAATAATTATTTATAATACCCCAAAACTGTAAAAACCCAAACACCCATAAATAGTGGATCTGATAGAGGTATTATACTTTATTACAATGAAATTCTACACAGCAATGAAAATGAAAGCTTACCGTTAGTCATGACATGGATAAATCTTAGAGATAATGTTCAGTGAATAAAGCCTGGCACACAAAAATGCACACTATATTATTTCATTTATATGTTGAATAAATCACCTGAACTAATTTGTTTACAGATGCGTACAGAGGCAATAAAACCCAAAAGGATAAGCAAAGAGTGATTCCTATAAAATCAGGTTAGTGGCTACCTCTAGATATAAGAGGGAGGATTATGATCAGGAAAAGCATTCAATGGAAGCAGAATATGTAATTTGATACAAGTTTTTGGAGTCACGGTAATGTCCAATTTCTTAACCTGAATGGCAGTGACAAATGTTCACTTTATAATTTGCTGTAAGCTGTAAATTTATGCTTTAAGTTATTTTCTATATATGTGTTTTATTTCACAATAAAAAAAAACTTTTTAAAGTTTTAGACTACTTACTAATTAGGAAGGAAAATACCAATTACCACCAAGGACATCCAATTATTTAATTCATCAAAGTTAATAATATTAAAGAGCAATGGCATTAGATCTAGAGGAGGAGGAGAAGTGACCATTACAACCAAAACAACAATGATAATGATAATAATACAGCAGTTAACCTCTACTGAGGGACACTATATGTTTGGCAGTAAGCTAAACACTTTACTTGGATTACACTCCTTAATCATCTCAAGGTTGCCACAATGCTGATACCTGCGCATATAAGTTAGCTTTTACTGAATAACAAACCATCCCAAATTTGGTGGCTCAAAACTACATGGATTTTTATTCCTCACGTTTCTGTGAGTTGGTTAGGCAGTTCCACTGCTGCTCTCATCTGGACTCATGCATCTACATTTGGCTAGTGTCAGAAGGACTGGAAGATCCATGCTGGCCTCACTCCTATGTCTAGCAGTTAGTGCCAGCTGTCAGCTAGAGCTCCTCTGTGCTCCACAAGGCCTCTGTCCTCCTCCCTTAAGCTAGAGTGGCTTTCTTATATGAAGCTCCCAGAGAGCATTCAAAAAGGGCAACGGCAGAAGCTGCAAGGACTCTTGGGGCCTAAGCTTGAAATTTGCCTGATGTTGTCCTTTCTGCCACATTCCATTGGTCAAAGCAAGTCACAAAGTCAGCCCATATTTAAGGGAGTAGAGAAATCATCTTCATTTATAGATGGAAGGAATGGCAAAAATCATATTAAAAAGAGGGAGAGGGTGGGAAAAAAGTGGTAGATTAAATAAGGTAGAAACCTCAGATATGCCACAGAACACACATGAAAACTGGGTAGATTATGTACAAAATTCTATGGTTGATTATAGAGTAATGACTTTTCTAAAGCAAATTAGAAGAGAAAATAATACACTGAATAAACTTTGGCTAAGATTCTTTATATATGAAAAGGATATAGACAAAAAGAAAAGGCCAAGAAATATTCACAGAATACTGAATGAACTAGTTTGGTTAAAGCAGAGAATTCAAACAATCATATCTCACATCCAGAATTTGAGTTTGAAAGGGTTTTAGCAAACACTCATAAATAAGTATTAGTTAAATAACCATGAATGAGACACTTTTTGTCAGTGTGTTTGGTAGAGGTGTGGAATAGGAATATCTCTGGGTGAATCACTTAACTTCTCTGGTCCTCTTGTTTTCTTGTGAAAAAATAAGCATTAAATGATAAAGGGCTCTTTGTAGCTCTAAAAATTATAGAATTGTATTTCAAAATACCTTCCCTGTGCCAAAAGAAAAATGAAAATCCTGTTAGCACACAATATAACATTAAGCATGAAGTTAAAACGCATAAAATTACAGAAAGCAGATTAGCAGTTGCCTAGGAAATGGAAAATGACTGCTAATGGATATGGGATTTCTTTTGGGTGATGAAAATATTCTAAAATTGATTGCGGTAATGGTTGCACAACTGTAACTTTATTAAAAACCGAGAATTGCACACTTTGGGTGAATTGTATGGTGTGTGAATTATATCTTAATAAAGATGTCAAAAATGCACAGAATTGGTAGACATTAATGAAGAAGGAATTCCTATTAGTAAGAAAAGACTGGGCTGGGGATACACAGATACTTTTATTTATTTATTTATTTTTATTATTATTATTTTTTGAGATGGAGTCTCGCTCTGTCGCCCAGGCTGGAGTGCAGTGGCATGATCTCAGCTCACTGCCACCTCCGCCTCCTGGGTTCACACCATTCTCCTGCCTCAGCATCCCGAGTAGCTGGGACTACCGGTGTCTGCCACCATTTTTTGTATGTTTAGTAGAGATGTGGTTTCACCATGTTAGCCAGGATGGTCTCGATCTCCTGACCTCGTGATCCGCCTGCCTCAGCCTCCCAAAGTGCTGGTATTATAGGCACAGATACTTTTATTTAACTGAATCCCTATAACCAAGTGAGGTAGAGTTTTTTTTATCTCTAGTTAACAGATAAGGAAACTGAAGACCAGCAACTTTACTGGCTTCCCTGATACTGCACACCAGTTAATAATATTCTTTAGGAAAAATTCCCAAACAGAGCCATGCTGGAGGATCACACAGTAGAAATCCTCAGATAACTACCTGGTAAACAAAAAACACTGGTGTGAAACTACATTCTAATCAGCAAACCAAAACTAAGTCATGCTGGAGGTGGAGGCAGGAGGGTAAGCTAGGAAAGAAATAACTACTAAAATTACCAATGCTGTCAGATTCCATCTTGATTGACAAGTTGCGAGTGGAAGAAAAGAGCATGCTAATGAAACCTACATGTGAGAGCACATAAGTGGGGTTGCTGCCAATCCAATCCAGACAGAGAGAGTAGACATGCAAGAAATCTAGACAGATAAGAATGAATCAACTTCTAGAGGATCAGGGGCACAGAGATATAACAAACATCCAGATAAAGCCTTGGGCAAGGGAAGGCTGAAAGAAACAGGGAAAGCAGAAGACAAAATTTGATACAAGTTTATAATATGATACAGCAAAAGGGCATACAAAGAAAAAAGGCTCAGCTAGTTCTAGTTTCTGAAGGCAAAGGGGGAGGTATCACAGAGCAGCAGGACAGTCCTGGAGAAACTCAAAAGGACGACACTGTTCAACTGGGAATTAGAATTTTACTAATGCTGAACAATTTTCATAGACACAGAATGGAATTCCAGAGAATCACAAATACTTAAGAATTTGAAATACTGATTCACAAAATAGTTTATATTCATGTACTAATAGGCCAGGTGACAGACAATAAATATGAAATAAGATAAAGGGTTCAATCTCTAAATAAAACTAACCATTTCTTCTATAATCTGAAGAGATATTTTTCCCTGCCCATCTATTTGCCCAGAAGACAAATACATGAAAGAGATCACAGGGGGAAAAAAAGTCCTCTCCTGCTCTAAAACATAATTTTTAATAGGTTCATGTTTCAGAGGCACAAGTACCCTTTTCTTTATGTAACAAAGGAAAGAGTGCTGACTCCTTTCCTTGCATGACCAAATTTCAGAGAAGCAAATTAGTTTCCACTGAGTGTTAGCATGTGTGTGCTTGAGCATTTATAATAAAGATGCTTACATTTATTTTGTTCAAAAGATTTATCTTTCTAATTTTTCTGGCCTCCCCTAATAACTTTATCCTCTCATTTGCTGTATATTTTAATGTTTCCAAGGTGCTTTCATGCATTATTAAGCTGTCACCATTAATGATCCTAAACAAAGATATAAATGCCCCAAGGTTGCCCCCCATAATTAAAATAGCTCAAGGGTGAATCACTTTGAAAACCAAGAAACCAGGCATGTTTTCTGTACTGTGCTATGATCAGAAGGGTGGATCAGACTGGTAGTGGCAACTGCAATCACTTGGAGAAAAGAAGCTTTTACTAAAAGCAAAATGGATCAGGACAGCATTACTTTAGTGGTAACTTGACTGAAGGGATGAGCTGTTGAATGGGAGGACCAGACTGATGGTGCAGATGGAGAACTGATGAGAGCTGGACCAAGCAGGGTTGGTACCGCAGACGGAAAGATCAACTATGAGGAGAGAAAAAAGATATCGAACTGAAACTAACAATAGGGGAATGATTAAACACAGGATGGCAAATGCATACAATGAACTATTACATGGCCATTAAAAATCATGTTTCTGGAGAATATTTAATAATATAATAAACACTATGTTTTAGGGTTAAGGGAAAAAGAAATGTAAAATTGTATGTATGTACAGTATAAGTCCTATTTTATTAAAAAATGTAATAGAAATTTTAGGGAGAAAAACTTTTTAAAAAGGTAAATCTGCTGAGAAAAAAAGAACTTAGGCCAGATGACAGAGGATCATTCAACTTCTTGGTATTGATGTTTTGTACAACAGAAAATCAAAGATTCTACTCATCTAGAAAGGGTTGTTTTTCCTGCACATTTTAACCAAATGTATCATCAAGTAAAACTTGAAAAGAGGGGGATATAATCCGTTTACATACAGAAAAGAAAAAGGTTCTTTCAAAAAGCAGTCAAACAGATATCAAATAAAGTTTATTAAAGTGTTTTTTATATTTTGATGTGGGATTTTCAATAAGGTTGCATTTTTCACACATTGTACTCAGGAAAGCATTACATGACTCAAATGGAATAAAATTTTGTTTAGTGGGCATTGTGCCATGGATTCAATACAATTTATCCAAACTAATAGCAACAACAAGCACCAAATACATACTATGCCTACTATGTGCAAGGTTTGAAAATGGAAGAGATTTCAAAAAGGACATCCAGGAAATGACACAGGACAGGTGGATCAATAATTAAAATACAAGGTAGAAAATGAAAATCATAATGAGGCACAAACTGCCATAAAAGGATAACAAATGGCTCTTGTCATCATAAACCGTATCTGTTATGCTTCTTCCGAGAAAAAAACAAAAGTCAATTAGGCGATTTTATGGTCAGTCACATCATACCAATAGGATCAAAGATTCCCATGAGGCATCAAGTAAGAATGGATTGTTCAGAGGAACTGCGTTAGGAAGATTCTTTCTGAATTTTCTCAGCAAATACACCAACATTAAAATCAGCACTCAGAGTACCTTCTGAAGTGACAGGCTGAGCAAAGAAAAAACTCACGTAGGCAACACTGATAAGTCCTGATCATGGATGACAGAATACTTTAGGATTACCTATTATCCATGAGAGAATACCTTAGTTAATGTTTTTAATCTCCTTAAGCAATACGTCGATACCGCCCCTAGCCAAGGTTTGATGTTTCTGGACAGCAAGCAAGAAATGGAAGACTCAGGCATTGACATAGTACTTCAAAAATTAATCTGAGTTGACAGATTACAATCACTCAAGAATGGCCCATAACTTTCTAAGGCAACATTTAATGGCACTTTGAGTGCATACAAATTGTAAGTAATGGAGGAAAGAAAAGGACTTTATCTCTTACTCTAAGTAATGCTGAAGATGACCTAACTGTTTTAAACCATTATCAGGAGATCTTGAAGGGTCAGGGAGGGACCTGACTAACCAGTTAATACAATTTATTGCAGCCAAGAATTCATCTCTTAACAAACTGCAAGATGGATTAAGCCCAGGAATGGTAACCATGATATTGCTACATTTATTCTGGAAAGTTTGTTTCAAGGAATGCCAAAGCACTTTTCCAAAAGGGGCGGGAGGGTATGGTCAAGCAATAGAATATCGCAAACACTAAGAGAACAAATAACCCAAACATCAGATGCATACATGCTGAAATCCCACAGGATTCCAAACAATTTAAATATGCAACTTGGCTTTTTGCAGTTACAAAGAAGTCACGTGAACTGGATTGACTATTTAATGCCGTTTGTTCAGACTGTTAGGCCCTAACCAGATTTCAGGTATTCAGAAATATAATGATCCAATTATAACCACTGTAGAATTTAATAGTAGAGAAGGGCTTAACTTGCCTCAAAACATCTTCTAACATATTCTAAATATACATAAGCTACAACATATATTGTGGTATTTCCATAATCAAAGTTTAAGATCAAAATTGTGTGATTTTATTATGTTGGTGCAAAAGTAATTATGGTTTTTACCACTATCTTCAATGGCATCATTCAATAATAACTATATACTATATATATATAATAACTATATAATAACTATTATTCAATAATAATGCCATTGAAGATAATGGCAAAAACCATAATTACTTTTGCACCAACATAATAAAATCACACAATTTTAATTGCAATAATGGCATAACTGAATAATGCTATTGAAGATAATGGCAAAAACCGTAATTACTTTTGCATCAACCTAACCAACCTAATTGTATAAGGGTTCTTCTCCATCCAGATAGGTTTACATTACGAAGTGTTTACAGCTCCTGTAAGAGGCAGTCTTGTACCTTGAAAATAAATCCTCTCTAACATTTAAACTTCTCACACATACTACACTCACACAGTTTCCTACTGGTTTACCAAAACAGTTAAGTAAAAAGGCAAGATGGAAAAAACTGAGAGTATATTCCCTAGCAACTCACAAACAGTTATGCAAACACAAAACAGATCTCATGCTGATCACATTTTGGCTCCACAAACAGAACTTAAATATTAAATTCTAATATTAATCCAGATGAAGAACCACAAAGACAAGACCTAATTGCAAAGTTTTTGAATTCCCCTACTGTTTAAGGAACAAGGCAGACCATTAGTATCCAACAAATTCTACTCAACTCCCATGTCCTGAAGTTACATCTGATTAGATGCGAACATCTAACAAGTCTGCTTTCTTTGTGACAAGAAAAGGCAAAGCTCCTTTAGAGCCACTTCTTTAAAAACTGCTCCTTTTGACAGACAGTCTTTACATTTTATTTTTACTGTTTACCAACAACCTACGTAAGATGTGGAACTAACACTCCTGGCCTTCGTCTAATATAAGAATGTGCAGAAATGTTGGGTAGTCGCCCGCAGGCCACCCAGTGAGCCATCTCACTACCACAGCATCTAAGGACACAGTTCTTTCATTGCAACTCAGCTCTTAAAATACAGTGTGCTTGTATTTGCTGACCAGCTGGTTCCTCTGCAGAAACACTATCTAGTGAGTATCTTGTTCAGCACATCACCTCAAGAGTTCTCTGAGTCAGAAACCTCTCTTTGTGACATGCAATCAAAAAGAATATTCAAGAAAAGAGGAATGCAGGAATTCTATAGGAAACTCCCAATCATAATCCCAAAGTAAAGTGTTAAGGGCAACAGCATTCCTGCACCAGGAAGTAAGCAACAGCTCCCAGGTGTTCAGACCAAAGGGCACAATCCGTTCTCAGTAAGCTCCCAGGACAATTTTCTGAGGTAGCTCAGTGGTCCCAATAGCTTCTTTGCTACCACTTCCCCAAGTTCCTACTCCTAGCTGAGAGTCCAATTTTTTACCCAGATTTGTATAATAAAAGGAAACAAGATCACCCGTGTCATGACTCACTATGTCATATCATTAGCACCAACTAGGGAGAGACCTTGTTCTGGTACCATGGGCCCCTTTTCTCTCTGGAAAGCACTTTCCACAGCCTGGTATTCCAGGCCCACAACTCATCAAAGATTTCCTTTAATGAAGAACATCTCACATGCGTGAGTGAGAGCAATTTAACATTAAAATGATTTATTACTAGACAGATTTTGAAAGTCTAATTTCAAAAACTTTACAACACTACTTTTTACAAGAACATCTCTAAAATAATGAGAAATGCCTCTCAAGTGCCAGACATTAGGCCAGGCGCTCTACATACATAATCTCATTTAATCCTAAAAACAACCCTGAGCCAGGCAGTTACTTTGATTTCACAAATGATCCAACTGAAGCACAGAGAGATTACATGCCTGGATCCAGATTACATAGATGTGTCTGCGCCAGGATTCAGACTCATGTTCAAAGTCCCAGCATGTCTACTATAAAGAGCAAGGCAAAGAAGGTGCACTGTGGAGCCCAAGTTCTATAATCCCAACTCCTCAACAGTTTACTGGCTGTTTGTGTGACCTCATACAAGTTACTTAATACAGTGAATACAGGTTTTCAGAATAGTGTGTGGCATATGAGAAATGCTTAATATATGTTAGCCTTAATTATTACTATTAAACCACCACATACCACATCTTCCTATATATCCAAGTTACGAAAACTTTTCAAGAGCAAAAATATTAGATCTAATGATAACACCTTGGTGCCCTTGGAGTCTACTGGTAGGATATGGCTAAGTGCTAAACAAGAATCATGCCAACTTTTAAGACTTCTTTCATTTTCAAAAACAGAGAAGGACCACAAACAAAAAGATATTATAGCAGAAATCAACAGACTGCAGGGACCAAACGTCTAAAGGGTCCCAGGACTAATTAACAAGTCCAGCAACCCAATCTACCAAGTATTCAAGCTACTATCCAAACATAGCATGTAAATTTAAAGAAATGTTTTTCATGCTAATCATCAAAAACAAAGCAACAAGTGAGCTAAAACATACGTGAAAGGAATGGAAGGAGTTCAGGGAGGCTCAGCATCTTATTGCAAAGTCAGCCAACACTGAATGAAGGGTGGACCTAAACTGTGCACAAAAGGAACACAGGGTGACAGAGGAGGCCTAGATCCTGCCCAGGAGAAACAGCTGTACACATCGGAAAATGGAGACAAGCCTGGCTAGGCCAGCCCCTCCGGCATCAGCCTGCCTGGCTCAGAACCAGATGGGTGCTGCCCTGTTACAGGGCTCCCAGGTCCTAGCCCTGTGAATAACTAACAGCAAATCTTTGAGCACCTAAGATGGCAAATAAACTCAACTAGATCTCCGTGCTCCTTTCCAACATCAACAGCCTGTGATTCTCTAATTATGAAAATAAAGGAAAGCAGATAAGACAAATTACCCATGTTTCTTTTTTTTTTTTTTTTCTTTTTGGCCTTTGAACTAAGGGCCTCCAACTCTCCAATGGGTTCTATTCCAAACATCCATTTCTAGGTCAGAGCTAGAAGCTCAGAACGCACTTCCACATGCATGGGACCATTACAGATTGTGATTAAGTCTTTAAGTAAGCCTATAAAGGTCTGCTCAGCCCCTAATGCAGCGTAAACAGGTCTTCTCAAAGCTTTCCAATAGCTATCCACTAGTTATAGAACAAAGCACAAGCTCCTCAGTTTCACATTCAGGGCCCTCATGACCTGGCACATAATAATAACACCACCAACATTTTTGTAGGTTTTGAGAGCTTATAAAATGCTTGCTCATATCTTACACTAGCAACACAACTGCCCAGTGAGCAATCATTATCACAAATTGAACTTTGAAAAACAAGGCATGGAAGGTATCAGAGCCACACCTTCAGCAAACCTCTCTGGCTTCCAGTCCAGTGTCCTTTCTAACTTCTGCCCCACAAATATCCGTGGCCTTTCTGACTCCATCTCCCACACCCACAGGCCCATGCACCCCATGTTCTGGCACCAGTGAATCATTCACTATTCATTATGCCTTTCCTGTTCCTAACAACCTTTCCCCAGCTAGCAGCATTTTATTCATCCTCAAATGCCACGACCTTTCTGAAGCCTTTACCCAATTACCTGGGAAAAATTAAGGTGATTCTCCAACACATTTTGCCTCCGCTCCTCCAAGAGATTAATGAGCCCCCTGTAGTAATAAACCATATTATACACACTAAGGCATCCCTCAGAATACCCACCACAGTTCTACTCAATAGATATTCAATGCCACTTGTCCAGTGAAGTAACATGACACTATTTCAACTGTTTTTTTTTGTGAAAGTGTTTATTCGATTTCATTTTAAGTTCCAACTCAGGATATTTAGAGTACATCTATGCTTTGTAAGCAACTTCTTTCCCCACCCTCACAACCTCTAGGCTGGAAAATGGGCAGAGAGAGCAGCTTTTGGGTCAGAAGAGAAAGAACCAAATCTGCCACATTTTAAGAATTACTGAGGCAATTGTTAAGCATGAGAATTCTTAGTGCATAATCTCCAGGCACAAGGGTTTGGGAATATGATTGCTTAACAAATATTCCCAGTTAATTCTTATGATCAAGCCAACTTTTGGAAACAGTGGGTAAGATCACTGGGTCCTAAGCCTGGATGCACATTAGAATCACTTGGTTTAAATATACCTTATGCAAGCTGGGCCAAGGTTGGGCAGGTGGGTCAAAACATGGATTTACAATAGAGGCATTATAGTCACCCAGGAAAGGGAAACTAATAGGGGGAGGAAGAGTGTTAAAAAAAAAAAAAAAGTCTCAGCTATTACAATGGTTTGTGTTTGTTCAAAGGGCCACAGTATATATGCAGATATATAGCACATCAGTGGTGTTAAGATTTCATAATCCAAGGGGAGATTACAAAATGTATGTCTAAAGAGGCATGGCGGGGGACCTAATGAAAATAAGGTTGAGGAACTCTGGGTTAAGATGATGAAAAAAGTCAATCACTCTTGACATTTGCATAAAAGATGTCCCCCTTATCACAAATACTTGTCCTACAGTTGCTCTGAGTTGAGTAAAGATTTGCTAACTGAGAAACAGTTCAAAGATAATATGTACATGAATGCTGGAGGCTAACTGTACATGGGCACCTTCAGAACAGGGCATCTTATCAAATACAAGCTTTTAATATGTTATCTATGGAGAGTAATGGGGGCTCTTTGTCCTCCTTTTGTGGTCTCTCTTGGAGGATGCAGTGGGACATCCTTTATTACTTCAAGCTGGCTTGGAAAGACTGGTGAGGTTCCTCTATTAACATAAACCAAAATTAGGCTCTAGGTTGTAAGAAGGCATGGCATCTTTAGGGTTAAAATTAAAAATTCAGATCCATTTCAAAAGCAACACCTGGACAGCTGTGATCAGGAGTCCAAAAAAAAAAAAAAAAAAAGGCAGATATGTGGAGGAGACATAAAGATCATGCCTCAGCAAGCCCATGCGTAGGCAGGGGGCTGGCAGGAGTAGGTGGCAGCCCTAGCAAAAGGATGCTCTCATCTAGTGTGTTCTTTCTAGACACACTAGAAAGATGGGAAAAATGGTCATCACAGGCCAGCAACAACAGGAATGAAAACTGTGACCATGCCATTCCTCTGCTTGAAAAATCTTGGAAGACACTCAGCCAGTAAGTTACTCAAATGGGTAAAACAAGCCAACAATAACCACAGAAGGAAAGTGAAAGAACACAGCAATAGAAAAAGAAGGCAATAAAAAGCACACACCATAAAAAGACAGCATAAAGAACAATCAAAAGGATATAAAAATTGTAATTTCAGAACCAGAGAGTAGCTTAAAGATTATCTAGTCTGTAGTTCTAAAAGCTGGACCATCACCTGTTCCCCACTTAACGCCTGCAACCCAGTTCTTAGTCTGCTGCGTTATCATCAGACTCCTGGGCCTCACCCTCAGAGTTTACTCAATAGGTCTGCAGTGAGGCGATGCATTTCAGTTTACAAAGTTCTCCGGGTGACTCTCATGAACAGCCAAGTCTGGGAGGCACTATCAACTTTGGAGGCAGCCCCCTTCCCTGATTCTACAACCCCAGGAACCCAAAGCACACTTATAATGTTTATAAAATCCTTTATTTCCCATACCAATGACTTATCTGCCAATTCCCAGTGTTAACTTTCAAAACAGTGGCAGTATAACATGAGAGGGAGGGGCTGACATGGCGCCCAGTCTCCTTGGTCTAGCAGGACTGACCACTGCCCACATTAGCAGGCTCTTACACAATTACATCTTTAAGGTAAGGCAGGCAAATTTTATAACTTGGTCACTTTTCAAAGATGCATTCCTCTGCCTAGACCTATGAAAACATCCAAAGTGCATACCTCCATCATTACATAGTCAATACTTGGAACCTATTGCCGTTATGAAGTACACCTAAAAAGCACATGAACAAAATTTCAAAGAAAAATTCAATTATCTCTCCCCATGCATGGTTTACCGGCAACACTAAGTAGTGCAGAGGACACTGAAACACACACTGGAACACACCCAGACAGCAAGGCTAGCAATGAGATTTGGAAGAGAAGATTTGCAGGGAACATCAAATGTCCTTTGAATATGTAAAGTCTGTCATGTGGTGAAAGAATTAGACTGGCTTGGCATGGCCAAATACCAGAAAACTAAAGAAAGAAAAATGTTCCCCTACATAGTGAGCTAAAATGTGTCAGGGTCCTCTGGGGATACAGTGAATTCCCCATTCAAGCATGGGCCAGGTGACCTCTTAGTACGGTTTTATCAAAGGAACTGAAAAACTGGATGGTTGATCTACAAAGTACCTTCTTGACCCTAGGATTCTACAAGCTCAGTTTCCATGCACATTCCCCTCTTCCTACTCAAAATTTACCGAGGTTCTTAGATAACAGCACCCGATATGCATTTTGGCCTATAATTAACTAGCACCAAGTACAGCATTTGCATGAAGCAGAAAAGCAAACCTCAGGTTTTCTGGGGTCATAAAACAGCATCCAAAATTCAAGTTAACTGGAAGACAACCTTGGCAATACCATTGTGGACATAGGAACAGGCAAAGATTTCATGACCAAGACACCAAAAGTAATTGTGACAAAAGCAAAAATTGACAAATGGGATCTCATTAAACCAAATAGCTTCTGCACAGCAAAAGAAACTATCAACACAGTAAACAGAGAACCTGCAGAATGCAGAAAATTGTTGCAATCTATGCATCTGACAAAGGTCTAATATGCAGCATCTACAAGGAGTGTAAACAAATCAACAAACAAAAAAAACACCATTAAAAAGTGGGCAAAGGGCATGAACAGACACTTTTCAAAAGAAGACATAAATGCAGCCAACAAGCATATGAAAAAAAAGCTCAGCATCACTATCATTAGAGAAATGCAAATTAAAACAATAATAAGAGACCATCTCACACCAATCAGAACGGCTATTATTGAAAAGTCAAAAAATAACATGTGCTGGCAAGATCGTGAAAAAAAAAAAAAAGGAACACTTAAACGCTGTTGGTGGGAGTATAAATAAGTTTAACCATGTGGGAAAGAGTGTGGCGATTCCTCAAAGACCTAAAAACAGAACTACCATTCAAAGCAGCAATACCATTACTGGGTATATAACCAATAGAATATAAATTGTTCTATCATAAAGACACATGCAAATGTATGTTCATGACAGCACCGCTCACAATAGCAAAGACATGGAATCAACCTAAATGCCCCTCAATGGTAGACTGGATAAAGAGAATGTGGTACATACACAGCATGGAATACTCTGCAGCCATGAAAGAGAATGAGATCATGTCCTTTGCAGGAATATGGATGGGGATGGCGGCCATTATCCTTAGCAAACTAATGCAGGAGGAGAAAACCAAATATTGCATGTTCTCACTTATAAGTGGGAGGGGAACACATGGACACACAAAGGGTAACAATAGATACTGGGGCCTACCTGAGGTGGAGGGTGGAGGGAGGAAGAGGATCAAGAAAAATAACTAATGGGTACTAGGCTTAACACCTAAGTGACAAAATAATCTGTACAACAAACCCCCGTGACATGAGTTTACTTGTATAACAAACCTGCACATGTACCCTTGAACTTAAAAGTTTAAAACAAAATTAAGGTTAAAACATGATGTTACAGTCCCTGGTTAATTAGAAGAAAAATAAAGGAAGCATTGACCAAATCAGGTAGAAAAACCCTAGCACTACTTTTCATGAGTATTAGAAAGGAGGAGAAAAGAAAGCTTTTGCAAGGCAATTATCAACTTGTCTTTTTCATAAGGATCCATGCTGCAATATATTAAGTTCTTTAATAAGGGAGTCCATGTAATCCCCTCATGAGTTACCAAGAACTTTTAAATATGAAATTTTGATTCCTATCAATATGGTCCATACTAATAGGAGCTTATTTTCTTTTTAAATTTAAAAAACAAGCCTCACAGACAAGAATAGCATTGTGACTGATAATGACATGTCGAGTGAAAGGCTCAGACCAATAGCAGCCTATCCAAAACTTACACTCCACAGTCACAGTGAGGATCAAGGGACCTGGAGAATTTTGAAAACCTTAATAGCTTAAAGTTGGGAGATGTGTCCAAGTATCCAAGCTATTTTCATGTATTTGTGATGGCTCAGCTGGAAGAGCTGCAAGGACGGTACCATATGACAGCGTTTGCTCTGACAACCCTTTCCAGGACGTGGGAGGGCTTACACCTTAACTGGACTCAGCCTTCCTCACTCATGGGAATATGCCTACATCTCCCAAGAATATGCATTGGGGTTAAATGTCTATAAACAGTCACAGACAATGAATTCTTTATGTAGCTGTTCTTCCCCCACATTATGAAGGAGCATATTCCACCAGGACCAAGAGTAGGAAAAAATTGAGTGAGAGAGAATTTAGTTACAGTCAGTGAGATTTCAATTCTTTGCCAGTGACAGATGAGGTGGCCATTTGTCTGGTAATCCTGCGTGAACCAACCACTTCACCGTCCACGCATTTATCAGGGCCTGGCCTAAAGCCCATCAACTATATGAGCACTGGAAAACTGACCCTCCCCAACAACCTTTAGTAAGACATGCTTTCACTGCTCCAAGTCACTTATTTATGAAGATAATGGAAATGCCAACAACTTTCCTGGCTCTCAAAATGCTAAAGCTATCCTCCTGGGTTAGGCTATAGCAACATTGATGGAATAAACCTCATATTACTTCTCCCTGACCTCCTCCCTTCCAAGGGTGTACTTCATTAAAATGTACTTTCTCTGGCTTCATGTGGACCTTTATTTTAGAGTTGCCCATCTGTTTAAACACTAAAGAAGCAAGTATAAACCATGTTCCTTGGTCTCTCTCTGGCATCTGAGCCTTCACTATTGCTGTATCCTCCCCAACTCCTCTGCAATTTTCCTCCCTCGATTGCTATGTTCTTCTTGTCAAGGATCTGTACTCCTTTCTAGCCACCTGACACTTTAAAACTGGAGGAGCTATTCTTACAGAACCTAGAAATACACAGCTAGGGTAACAACAAAGAGAAACTGTCTCTCAGCACGTGACAAGTACAGTAATTATATTTTCTTTAGTAAGTTTTATTTCAAAATCACCACTGACAATGCCTAAATGCTTTTGACTGATCCCATTCAAAAATCAAAAGAACGTAACAACCTCACCACACTAAAAAAAAAAAAAAAAGAGAAACAAACAGAAAAGGAAAAAAAAAAAATCTAGCATTACTAGCATTAGAAGGCAAAGCATTAACCTTCAGATCCTTTCCAAAGTCAGTCTCACAATGTTGCATCTGTAAATGGTCCAAAGCGTTGCTGAAAAAAAATTCCCTTAAAGTCATCTTTCATAGTGCAGGAGTTCTAAGAATCTGAGAAAGGCTACCAGAGAACAATAATCTGGGAAGGGGACAAGAGAAAATGTATTAAGAGGAGAAACTCAAGTGATTACTTCTCAGATAATAATCATGATCATCCAATATTCTAAGAGCAAATGAGGATAAAAACAGAGAAGCACTGCCATCATAAATCACGCACGCCTCAGTGTGCAGAGGAGGCCCTCTATGACAGGCGCTCCTGAGTCCCTGAGCCAGGTGACTTAGCCATTAGGCATAGAAGGCACGGTGCTGATGGCCCATGATACTTTTCAGGGCCTTTAAAAAATGTTTTCATTTATTTTAAAATCAAAAGAAAAATAAATATAATAATATGTAAAAAGAATATTTGTCTAGTGCAGTAATAAAATATAACCTATAAATTTTTTAATGGAGAAAGGAGCCCATGAAGGCAAAGTACCTATGCTAGGGCCCAGAAAAGTCATATGCAGATCTGTCCTTAGAGAGAAAGCAGATGCTAGCAAGGCAAGTTGCTCAAGATCCAAGGTGGACACATGAGAACCCACAAAGCATTCAAATGATGTACAGCATTAGCGCAAATGCTTTTCTGCAGTGAGAGCTGAACAGTGAACCCTACATATTACAATAGGCAAAAAGGAAAGGAAAAAATAATTTTTTGCCTTCAATTTTTCAAAGAAAGTGTGGTGTAAGTGACATATTCATAAGTGCTCTCTGGAATAATAAAGAGAGAACAAGCTGTGGTACCTGAATAAAGAAGAAATAAGTCAACAAGTTCTTGAGATCCTCCTATGTGGCTGGCACTGTGAAATACTACAGTAGCGGCCCATAGTGTTCCCATAGTAAGTGCTGACGTTCTAGGGTGTGGCCCTGTTCTTTTCTCCCCCAGTCATATCTGCTTCACTTTTTAAAAATATTTTACTAAGTTTTAATTTTACTACATATACACTTCAAACACCAGAAAACTAAAGAAAGAAAAATGTTCCCATTTTTCTAAGGGACTTCAATATCTTATTACATATATTACATCACAAATAATTTCCTATGTCCTTAAATACAACATCTGGAATTCACTAAGGTAGGTGATAACCTGATAACCTCTTACAGTATCCTGAACACAATGGAGAAACATGGGCTGAAGAATAAAATGGGGGCGGGGAGGTTAAAACGTGTTGAACAATCAAAGACGATTCACAGAATGCTGATTAGTAGGCTCATGACCTGATGATCTGCTTGTTGGAGAGTATGATGCAGGGCTTCATACTGTTCAATATTTTAACTTGTGAATTTGAGTTACTGATATTGACCAGCACTGTGCCTACCATGTGCAAAGCTCCATACCAGATGCTGTACACACACTGACTTGCCTTACCCTTTTAACAAGCCTGTGAAATAGAGACTTTTTTCCACTTCATATCTAGGAAAGCACACGGGGATGGAAGCTCAAAGAAGTTAACTTGCTGAAGAGTATACAGCTAGCAAATGGCAGAAGTCTGAATTCAGTCTCCAGCTCTTATTTTCTTTCCATTGGATGGACACGTTTATTTCATTTTCAGGGTTCCTGAAACTAGCCAGTGTTGTATGAAAATCAAGTGGTAAAAGATCTCTTTAAAGGCAGCTGCAATGAAGCTAATGTGCTAATCTAATGAGATGAAATTTAGATCTGAAAAAGGTGAAATCTTGCATTTAAATCCAAAAACCCTAACATTCTGTACAGAATCATGGAGCCCTGGCCCAAAGGCAGCATGCATGAACATGCTGGGATGGATTTAACTAGAAACTCAAAGTGAATCCAAGAGTTATACATACTAACTGAACTATAAACTCAATATGAATCCAATAGGTACACATATATATTCACATGCTCTAGGACTGCATTCACAGAAGTATTAAGCCCAGGATGAGGGGAGTGACAGTTATCTGCCCTGGCTAATAAATCTCATTTGGGGAAGCACATTTTAAGGACTTTGGTGATGTGGTATCTCTGTAGTAGCATAACCAGACAAAATAAATGAACTAGAAAAAATATCTAACTGAAGATAAATTTATATAGAATAGGGTAGGGTGAGTTCATGGGTGGACAGGATGGCGGCATACATCCTTCAAATACATATAGAGTCTCCAATGTGCTCTTTTCCTTCCCAATTGACTTTACAATCCTGTGGTCCACAAAGTGGAGGTTTTCTACTCCTTTACAGATGTCCAAGCAGACAAAGTACCTTCTCAATCCAAGAGTAAATAATTTAAGTTTCTGCTAACAGAAATGTAGGTGTTTCCCCAGGGCTTACTATGTATTCACTTAGTAAGTATTTAGGCACTTCTGTGAAAAGAGGGTAGGAACATAATGTCTTCTTTAAGTACTTTTCAAGGCCCTTAAACGACATTTCCCTCCTCCTCCTCCTAGTTCTACCTGCCAGAAGCATACATCATAAGGATCATAAGATAAATGTGATGGGCAACAAAGGGCTGTGTTAGGATGTAAACCCAGAAAAGACATCCGAACTTCCTTTCTCCAAAATGCCTATTTTTAACCTTCATCATTGCATCATTCTGCCACTTAATTCACCTTTCTGACAAGACACTCAAGTTATCATCTGACCCTTAATTGCCTCTCTCTCTTCCACAGCTCTTGGCATTTATAGTTTCCGATCCCATAGAGCTTTAACTCAGGCTCTGATCATCCCCCACATGGGTCAGTGCTACTGCCTCTCCAGTCTCTCAGCCCGCAGTGCAGTTAACTGTGCTGTGACCCCGCAGTGCTGTACTCTTATGAGGGTCAGTGCCTCCCTGACAACTTGAAACCCAAGGTGCATTCATTGTATCAAAGCATTTAGCTGCTCTACATGAGTTCCTATGCTCTGCCTTGAGTAATTCACACCCCAAAAAATAAAAGCATTTATGAAATGAAATTAAATGAGGTTAAGTATCCACCACCATTTCCTAGAAGTAAAAGGAAGTAGATTTGGCAAATCACCTCAATTACTTTGATGCCTATTCTGGAAAAAATTCAAGGACAAATTATTTAGAATTTTAATTTAGAAAGCATTTTTTACTTAACTCCTTTCCCCTGTTATCTTTCTCCATGCTCATACCATTATACATAAACATCCAGTCACATACAGAGTTTAGCATTGTTTTGTAAAAACAGAATCTCATGCAATCTTATCTGCCTTTCTTTTCTTACATAAAAATGTATCAAGAAAGTTCCTCTGTGACGAATAATAAGACTTTATTTAATTCTGTAAGGACTGCACCATAGCCATAGTATGTATGTACCATAATTTATTCAACAATTTCATTGACAGGCATTCACTGTATTTCCTTTTTCTTTTTCCTTTCTTTTTTGCCACCACAAAAAAAATGCACTATTGATACAAAAATCCTTCCATTTCTATCTTGATACACTGGTATTTCTATTTATAAAACAGAATGCGAAGAACTGGAATTAGTAGGCTAGATTTTTAATTTTAATAGATAAGACCAGAATGACTTCCAAAAGAGCCGTATCATTCACATGTCTACCATTGCCCTATATCCCAAAGGTAGATTTTTTAAAAGATAGCCTGTGTGTATACAAGCATTAATATAGATTATCTCTGGAAAGATGCAAAGGTAATAAAAGAGTGGCCTTCTCCTTAGAAAGGAAGCACAGACCTGGAAAACGGGTGTAAAGAACACCCACTTTTCATTGTACGTGTACCTTTTGTGCTGTATTCATGTCTCACCATGTCCATATATTACACATTACACATGCAAAATATAAAATGCTCTTTAAAATATTTGTAGACATTTCAAAAAAAGTGCTGATCATACAGCACACAGCATTGGCTTTATGCAATTAAATGATATGAACTTAAAATGCATAGGATGTAGCTTGATCTTTTTTTTTTAAGTACCTACATTACTGTAGTATCCTAGATTCTAGGGATACAAAAACTGAGGCAATCTGCAGCAAGGAGAACACTATGTATGGTAAGTAAAATAAACAAAACACAGAAAGACAAGTACCACATGTCTTAACCCATTATGCCTATAGTATGTGGAACCTAAAACAATTCAGTTCATAGAAGCAGAGGGTAAAATGGTGGTTACCAGAGGCTGGAGGTGAGGAGAATGGGGAAACGATAATCTCCATTCTTAAGGGGGTACAAAGATAATCCCCATTCATTCTTAAGGGTACAAAGTTTAAGTTAGGAGAAATAAGTTTGATTTTTTTAGGTCAGTTGCACAGCATGGTGAATGGAGCTAATAACTGAGTACTGTACATTTTAATATCACTAAGACAGAACATTTCAAATGTTCTCATCACAAAAATGTTCAATATTTGAGGCGATATGTTAATTAGCTTGATTTAATCATTTCACATTATATTAAAAAATCATAACGTCACTTTGTACCCCACAAATATATACAACTATAATCTGTCAATATATAATTTTTTTAAATAAGAAAAAAATGAAGACAGTCCCTTCCCTCAAGGAGCTCAGAATCTCATATAGAAAAAGACCTGTGTGCCAGATATGCACAGTGCCAGATGGCAGCTATGACGCTTGGGTGAAGGATGCCCCAGGGCTCATGAGGGAGCCAGTTAGGTGGTATGCAAGTGGGTCATCAGGCAACAAGTATCTCGGATTGAAATTAGGGGCTGTAATCTTAGGTGGGGATTACGGGTGACTTTTTCTCCTATGTCTTTAAACATTTCTGTATTTGTCAAAGTTTCTTAAAAGGCCATCAATATCATGTCCATAATTGGGAGTCAAAAATCTCTTTCAAAAATATCAGCTGAAATGAATGTTTTTAGCTCATAAATTGAGCCACTAATTAAAATTCTGGCTATCTTCTTTGTCTTAAGTGAAGCTAATGTGTTGAAATGTTTTAAAGGGGGAAGAGAGCTGGATTTTTAACGGAGGTTCCGACTTTCAGATTGTTCGGCATATACGAAAGTATTCACAAGTTGCAGAGGAATCAGAAATACAAGGAAAGAAGAGGTGTTATGCACATTTTTTATCCTTCCCTCTAGCTCTCCATGGGGTTATTTTGAAAGAAATATTCAGTTTACAAAGTATCCTAGAAAATATATAACATCTTGAATAAGAAACTTTAACCTATGATTCATATATTCTGATTGTAAGAAAGCTACATTTAAAGGCAACAACTAAAAATATTGCCCTGTTTTGATTTGGGTAACTCTAAACCAACATAAAAAGGCTTTTTACTGATTTCTATAGTCACTTGGCACCTAGCATTTCCATCTCAGTGACTTCTCTTTCTCATACATTTCTTTCATACGAGACTCAAGAAGCTTTTGACAGAGATACCAAGGGCTTCAATTCTAATCCTAAAATATACCTATATATTCTGTCACGTAATGAACTCGGAATTTTTAACGTATAGTAGGTAGAGAATATAGACCCAACATCTACTTTATAGTCCAAGACTAAATTATCCTGAATATAATTACCAAGCCAAGAATCAGGAAACAAACCAAACAGAAAAAAAAATGTGCATTTTGGCACCATGCTCACTGTAATTTATAAACTAAAAATACCTAATAAATAGCCCAGTGTCAAAAGTATTGAAGATTAAAGCCTCTTTTACTTTTGTAAAAAGTGCCTCTGAAACTGGAATTACATTAGACACACCTTCATGCATTTGCCAAAAGAGCTCATGTAAAACTTTCTATTAAAATTTTAAGTGATTAGCAAGAAAAGAATGCAGAGTTATTCCACTTCAAAAGTTACAAAGCGGAGACGAAAATTAAAAGCAGCAACATGCTTGGGTACTCGTTAAACCTACTTATATCCTGGATACAGGAAGCATTTTGTTTTGACAGCAGTATGGGCCAGGACCAAAGTATTATTTTTCAGTGCTAGCATTAAAAACAAACAAAAATAAAACATTTTTAAAAACTGGCCTGCCTATCTTCCAGGAAGATCAAGATCATATTGGCCAAAACAAAAAGTTTCACAGGAATGACTATCTGTGTACAGTGAACTCTTCACAAGTGAACAGAGGAGAGAGAACTTGCTTAAGTTTGTCCACTGAAAACAAATGCCCTAAATTCCCTACAGACTCAACATGAACAGACCAAATCTTACAGTCTGGAAAATCTCTGGGCCTTGGCAGGACAAAATTATAAACAACTGTCACCACGCTTCAATAAGCTAAGAGGAGAGGACTGGACCTGAGGCAGGCTTTGGGTACTAGTTCCTCAGGACACGCTCACTGTGTGTGCATATACAAGTATGTGGAGAAAAAGGCCCTAAAGTGGAAGAGAAAAGAGAACAAGAGAAAAGAAAATCTCATATAATGGCCCAGGAGGAGGCCCAAGGAAAACTCATGACCTGGAGCTATATCCCGTGTCTGATGGAACCATCATCCTCACTTAAAGGTGAGAAAAATGAGGCTCGGAGATGACAAGTAGCTTTGCTAGATCATATAACCATTAGAGGGTAGAGATAAGACATGAACCTAGGTCCATTCAACCCCAAAGCCCACTGCCCCACTGTTTCTCATAGTGTGGCCCCCGGACCATCAGCATCAGTCACCTGGGGCACTAGCTAAAACTACAGATTCCTGGTCCCACTGACGACCCCCACCCCCACATAATGGGTGAAATTACTGGAAATGAGGCTCTAGAATCCGTATTTTTTAAAAGAACTCCCCAGGTGCTTCTCATAAAGAATCAAGTCCAAACCACTGTTGTGCTCCCCACAACAAGTGACCAGCCAGAGAAAGACAGCCTGGTTCCTTATACACAAGAGGCTCAGTGGTAAGCCTGGTTTACATGCATGTTGTTCAACAATTGTGCTGCCACCACACAGCCACATTCACATCATTCTTTAAAATCATCACTTAGGGAAGCCCATACCCTAATATTTCCTCATTTACAATATCCAGAGCTCAAAGGGCCCAGAAAGTAATGCAGGTTTCAAAGTCTATCTTAGTATTTCAAAGGCCAATAGAAATTGCACATTTATCCCCTAAAGACCAACCAAAGGTCTAACTAAAATGTCTGAAAATAAGAAAATTTAACATTAGCTTAATAAATATAGCATGTCTGGAAGCAAGGTTTTCAAAGCTATGCTGGTAGCACATACTCCGACCAGGCTGCACTATGCAAACATCTGTGCACCTTCTTGCTTAGACCAACCTTGGGGACTCACTGCTGAGTAGAACAATAGACACTGTGTCAGTACTTCATAGTCACTTCTCTTATTGTTTAGACTTAGTTGTCTGCCTCAACCATCAAATGTAAATACTTTCAAAGAAACAAAGATTTGCAAACACCAATAATGCACAGATATGTGTAGGTGGCATGAGGATAATTCCCAAAGAGGTTCAATGGTGTTTTGAAATTTGAGTAAAACCCACAGAGTGATTAATTTAAGGGCAAAATATGCATTTGTATGTGTAAGCACCTTTTTATCTGCTAATTTTTTTAAAAAAAAGTTTCACTACCATCTAACAACAATTCAGTTAATTCACTGAGTTTAAAAACTAAGAAAATAGAAGATTTTACTAAATAAATCAATACAACAAATATTTGACCTACACATTACTTTAGCCAACTAAATTGAGCTGAATCCTATAAAAGATGAGTTGGAGTTAGAGAAGTAAATGAGCAATGAAGAGAAAAGGGAGTAGAGAGGAAAATGCTGTAAATAAGCAAAAGAGGAAGTACGAATCAAGAAACAAACCATGAGAGCCAAAGGACACTCCGTATAGAGGAAAGGAGCAAGGATGCAAGGATTTCAGAAGGAGCTAGCAAAATTTCCAACACAATCTGCAGTTCCTTTGAGCCACAGGCTTCAGATTACCATCATTACCTATTAGCTGCTACTGAAAAACTAATTTAGCTACTTACTTAGTTCCTTACCTTTAAAACCTCCAAGCCAGATGAGATGACCAAGAAGGCAAGGTGTTTCAAGACTACAGAATCCAATTCAAAATCACCTCCCCACTTCATCCCCTGCCACAGTCCTAGGACCTGTCGAGGTGTCCAAAGATCAGAGGGTGCAAACAGGCAGCCCACAGAGTCAAACCCAACCTGTATACCTGATTCCTATAGCTCACAGTGCATTTTCCAAATTGTTGAATCATTGTCCATTTTTAATTACTGAACACTTAAAAATCAGGAAACTGCACGTAAAAACTGATTTCCAGAAAAAAAAAAAACTACTGAGCCAGGCAGTAACAGCAGGCCCACCTTCCAGCTGGTAGAGTTGGGCAGGGGCAGCTGTCCTCTATAGAGGGAGCATGCACTCTCTGGTTTGCACAGGTTTGTCTATAACTAGCCCACCCTATCCTACAATTTGCCCACTTGGCCCTGCCACAGGTATTTGATTTTTTGGTCCCTCATGGAGCTGATCCACCCAGCAAGCAAGCATAGCAACTCCTGGGCTTCCTTAAGGGCAATGACCACCACACCCCTCCAATCCACACAGTCCACTCCTGAGTCACACCCCATAATATGGCCTCACTCACAGCTGCTTCCTCTTATGAATCTTCAACTCCAGTATCCTGGATCTGGCCATGACCTCTCCCATGGCCCCAATCCACTATGCTGCTGTTCCATTTTTCTCTCTGCCCACCCATTCCTTCTGGAACTCCCTTCTCTCTCTCTGTCCAGCATCCCAAGTACCTTTTCATCAGCATCCTCAGTGGCCCCATTCCACCCTCTCATCCAGCCACTCCCTATTCCATAGGTAGACCAGCACCCACAATCCACCTTTCTCTATTCTAAGCCTGTATAGTTGAGCACTCTAGAGGAAAAAAAAATGAGAAGCCTGGCACCACCAAAACTTCATGCCAACCTCAGCAATGCCCATTAGCTCCCCCTCCCATTCCTTCCTCTCCACTACCCCCAAGGCACCCCATGCTCCACCTCCACCTCCCTCACCTAGCAAACTGCCCTATCTCATCCTGAACTGAGAAAACTAAAGCCACCAGGTTTGATCTTTTATTTATCCACAAGCATCCTTCCCCTCTTTCTTCAAATTCTGAAGGTGGTACCCAGTCACTCAAACCAATAATTCAACTATTATCCTTCACTCCCCCAACCACCAAACTCTCGGCTTCAAATCCAGTCAGTCACTAAATTCTGCCCTGGTTTGCTTTCTAAATATTAACCCTATCTCCTCCAGTCTTGTTCCCTTCAAATCCATCCAAAAGCTGCCATTAGGCTGAGCTCTCTAAATCAGTGTCTAACAAGACACTCCTCTCCCTACAAAATAGAAGCCAAACTCCTTAACCTGGCATTCAAGGCTGCCCATGATGGGGCCTTATCTCTTGACACCTTCTTCTTAAACCCCATGCTTCCAACAACACTTGGCTCTGGGGTGCCCCTGCCTGTGCATGCAATGCCCTCTACCTCCAGGAAGACTGCTATTAGCTTCACAACACAGGCTCACCACGATCTGATCTGCTCAGGTGTCAAGGCAGGCACTGTGCACTCACTTTTGCATCCCCAGTGCCTAAGGCACACAGCAGGCCATCAATATGCATTCACTGCATGACGATTTCAAGGGTGCCACCCAATCGACAGGGCCTGTCAGATTAGTACCTCTCATGTAAAAGCCTGCGCCTTTGTAGTCTAGCAGATACTGGACTTAACCCCAGCCCAGGCTTTTCCTAGCTGAGTGTCCCCAGGCAAAGTGCTCAGCCTTAGTTTTCCCATCTGTAAAGTGTGACTTAAAAAAAAACCTCACGCATAAGGCTGATGTGAGGGCAGGACAAAATCTGTTTAACTGCCTAGTTGTACATCTGGAATACTGTACGCGGCTAATAAAGAGCTGCTATTGGTATTTTAAAAGTTACAACTGAGCTTTTAGTCAACCCTTCCTATCCTGTGTGTGAGCAGCTCAGGCTTTCTCTTTTGAGGGAAAGCTCCCTGCCTTTTGGCCATTTTACTCCTCATTAACACCCCAACTAATAGACAAGTGGGAGAGGAAACATCCTTCTGTCAACATGACTAATGACATATTATCTTCCTGTGCTACTGCTGACCCTCTGCCAGCAGGACATGCTGACTCAGCCAGCATCGTCACCTGCCTCTCAGGTGGATAGCAAACAAATGTGAACACGCCTAGCTGGGGCCAGAGCTGTGGTCTGTGGCCTACAGAGTTCCTCCCGAGACAGACGCCTGTCTCAAACAGAAACTAAAGCTGTGCTCCTGTCATCACTGGGCCCTCAGAATAACTCACTATGCCAAGGCACTAAAACAGAGTGGTTAGACACAATGAGAATGTGGACATATCTGAGGAGTTGTGTATCTAAACTACTCCATACAACATATATTTTGTAATGAAAAAAATACGCTTTTTGAGCATTTCTGTCATTAACGCACTGAATTTCCCAATGCCTGGGGTAGAAACACAGAAGTAAGTCCCTGATGATAAGTTGATAGAAAACAAACAGATACACAGCTAAGTCCTGTCCTAATGACTCTCATTAGAAAAGTAAACCTCGAAGGCTGGGGGAGCAGAGACGCTGACAGATTGGAGACCTGGGAGGGTTTCACAGAGAAGGCGGCACTGACATTGGAGAATAGCATTCTGAGCAGAATGGACAGCACCAAGAAAGGCACAGAGGCTGGGAGAGCTAGTCCTATCACTGAGTGACAGAAAATTAACAAGTTAGAAACTAAGTGTATTGATCACTTTAATTTTTATTATACCCTATTTATGTATGTTTTTGTTCTCTCAAAATTTCTCACACAAGAAGTGAGAATAAAATCTAGGGAAAATGTCTACGTGTAAAAGCTTTTTTTTTTTTTTTTTTTTTTTTGAGACAGAGTCTCACTCTGTTGCCAGGCTGGAGTGCAGCGGCCGGATCTCGGCTCACTGCAAGCTCCACCTCCCGGGTTTAAGCCATTCTCCTGCCTCAGCCTCCCGAGTAGCTGGGACTACAGGCGCCCACCACCACGCCCGGCTAATTTTTTGTATTTTTAGTAGAGACACAGTTTCACCATGTTAGCCAAGATGGTCTCTATCTCCTGACCTCATGATCCGCCTGCCTCGGCCTCCCAAAGTGCTGGGATTACAGGCGTGAGCCACCATGCCCGGCCATAAAAGCTTTTTTAAGAATACTTTGAAACAGAAATCATTTCTGCTAGAGATTTTTCCTAAGCAGATGGCCCTTATGCTTTTGGCAGAAGACATAGGGTTAAATGAGAGACATAACATTTATCTACTACTCCCTGATGGGAAAGAAGTGTGTCTGCAAGAATCAGGCAGGCTCTCACCATCTGCCTGCCTTCCTTCCTGCCTTCCTTCTTGCAGCAGACACTGCAGAGTGCCCACCCCACACTCGTTCCCAACCTCTTTTTCCAACTATTCTTTGCCTACCTGCTTCCCGCTACAGAGTCAGAATTTAAAATAAAATCAAAAAGCCAGACACTGTCATTGTCAGCCTTGCTGGTGGCCAGGGCTGGCCTGTGACTCTACCTATCCCTTTCCTCTCTGCTAAGGGTACCACCACGGGACCAAGTCACGGGGTAGTCATACAAGCGCCCAGCACTGCCCCTACCTTCAGCCTTCCTGATGTGTGAGATAACTAAATACCTGTTTCATTAAAGGCATTTTAGATTGAGATTTTTGTTATTTGCAGTCCAGAGTATTCCAGATACATTCCTCTGTCTCTCTAGGGCTGAACCCTCCACTAAGGGGAAACTACCAGTGAATTGAAACCTCAGAAGTTACCTGATGCTTCTCTTAGGCCAGATTTACCTTGTACCTGTATCTGAAAATTGAAATAAACATTTTAGAATATGCAGACTTTTAAAAAACTAAATAAAGTGCACATCACAAGTAAATATCTTCTGCTGTATTTACCTTACCAAAACCACCTTTATACAAAATTTCCTTTTAAACAGTAAGTTACCAAAGAGGGATGGTGACTGGGTTGAAGAACAGAGATCTGATTCGCTTTGCTCCTGTCTCGATGCAATTTCAGTGAATCACTATAGTTACCAGCAGTGTGGGGCATAAATAACACTGCCCCCTTCCTCCTCCTGCCATTTTGCAATGAAGTTATCAAAAATCAAGGTATGAGAATAAGTGTAATATGTTATTAGATAAGATGGATCTATTGTAAAATGCTTGTTTTCCCTTAACTTTTATTAGCATCCATTTGTAACAGCACCGAAATATGTATAGTTCCAGAAAGTGCATTAGAGCCTCTTTATAATACTGACCTTTACAGTCAAGACTAATGATTTCCTCATAAGCTAATCACCTTGATATACTTTGAGAACAGGAAAAAATGGTATATAACAGCTGAATAATTATGAGCAGACTTATAATGGGAGTGCTGCTATGAGAAAACAAATGCTCACTGCTGTTCAGAGAGCTTCCTACTGTTTTCCCAGACGGATGTGCTTTGACTTTAAGTATGTATATAAGGATTCAGCTGTAAGTTACGTCCTGAAAGTAGGAAATCCAGCACCAAAGAATGGGTGTCACTAATCTTTGAAAGATTATGTTTGAATGAGCTCATTAATATTTAGTGACCCCTTTCTTTAAAAGATATTTCAGCTCAGTGTTCTTTTTCTTTTCATTTATTTGTTTTTGAAACAGGGTCTCACTCTGTCACTCAGGCTTGAGTGCAGGGGTCATGGATGTCTCTCTGCTCCCCTTCACAGAACAGATGCAACTTATGGCTCATCAGGTGGCTTTTGGTGCAGACAACACTGTCTCCCCATGTCTGACCTTGAAGCAGGAAGGTCCAGTGATAAGGAACACTGGGTCTGGAGCTAGACTGCATCACTTCAAATTACAGCTCTGCTACTCTGCTACTTAGTAGCTGCACGGCCTTGGCAAGTTATTTACCCTCTGCATGTCCCAGTATCCTCATCTGTAAAATAAACCGGTTTATGTGAAATACAGCTATGGTTGTAAGGATTAAATGAGTTAATCACGGGAAGTGCTTAAAGGAGACTGAGGCACATTGCTCATAAAATGCTGACTATCATTATTATAATTATCAATTACCCAGGTTTCCTCTCCTAAATTCTAGGTCTCATAAAAACTTCTGCCATGACTCAAGTACTTTGCAGTTCCTATACTGCAGTTCCCTTTTCCAGTCCTCCCTAAATCAATAAATAATTCTGCTACCCCCTCCCCATCAATACAACCAAAAATCTACATCCTGCAGGTATTGTCCACTTTACCCCCAAGCTATCTCACTATTTACTGCTACCACCACAGTCAATGTCACCAGCAGCACTTCACTAGAACCTCTCAATAAAAGCCCCCTCTCCCAGTCTCCCTGCTTCTTCTCTTCCTATCATCTAATTTCTAATCAGCAGGCAGTGAACTCTCTAACATAAAGCAGGTATCTTATAGGCTTATGATCTGCCACACTTCAACTGATGAAAACCCACCCAATCTCCTTGCCAGGCCCTCCAGGCCCCACCAATATCCTCACCTGGATTTCCTACTGCCCATGCCAAGGACTCCAGCTGCACTAGCCTTCTTTCTGCCCATAAACTCACCAAGCTCATCCCCAAGCCTTTGCAGGAAGCTCTGCCATATTTACATGGCTGCCCCACTCCATTGGTGCAAATGTCACTTCCTTGGAGAGGCCTTAAATAGAAATCTCCATTTGCATCACTCTCTACAGTACTTCCTTGTTTTGGGGGGTTTTTTGTTGTTATTGTTGTTGTTTTTGTTTTTGACAAGGAGTTTCACTCTTGTTGCCCAGGCTGAAGTGTAATGGTGTGATCTTGGCTCACTGCAACCTCCATCTCCCGGGTTCAAGCAATTCTTCTGCCTCAGCCTCCCAAGTAGCTAGGATTACAGGCACGCGCCACCACGCCTGGCTAATTTTGTATTTTTCGTAGAGATGGGGTTTCTCCATGTTGGTCAGGCTGGTCTTGAACTCCCAACCTCAGGTGATTTGCCCGTCTCAGCCTCCCAAAGTGCTGGGATTACAGGCATAAGCCACTGCGCCTGGCTTCTCTGTTTTCTTTATAGCTTTTGTAACTACCTGAAATTCATATTTTCTTATCTGTTTTCCATCCTTACCTAGAATGGAAGCTCCATACGGACAGAGATTTATTTGCCTTTCTAGATAGAACAATGCCTGAAGCACAGCCAGCACTCAACAATAAGTATGTGGAGTGAATGAGGGAAGGAGGAGGGAGGGTCTGTCAGGATCCAGCAGAGACCCATCCCTAGTTCCCATTCCTGAACCAAGATGTCTCTGAAGCCTGACACCAACATCCCATCAGAGAAGCCAGCTATTCAGGAGGAGATTAGAGAGCTGTAGCCTTTGATCCTAACTTACTCCTTGCAAAGCCACCTCAATCTGATACTGACCCACAGATATTTCTAATGGTCAGTCCCCAAACTAAGTTTCCCAAAATACAATCTCTCAGGTACTAAAATCAACACAAAGGGAAGTTTCAAACAACACCCTCTGAATTGCTTGAGTTCATTTAATAAGGACACAAAAAAGATCCCAGCCAAATTCAACCACTTTGCCTCATTTTGAAAAGCTGGGAAAATGCAACTGACAAAAGAGAAAAACTTCAGTGTTCAAAGGTTGTTGGGGGTGAGGGAGTGTGAGTGTTTTAACCAAAGAAAATCTGCTGATCTTTTTTCCTTAATTGGTTCTGGGAATCAACAACTGACCACAGGAGGGTAAGTGTTTGGAACAGCTTTTCTGTATTATCAAATCCTTGATTATAATGATTAAGCCTAGATTTGTGGTTCTACTAAACCTCATGAAGCAACCTCACAGAGTATATGCACAACTGTAGCACCACTCATCAAAGGTTCACTCTGGGACATCAAGTCATAAAATTAGCATCAGAGAGGGTCAACACACAGAGGGACTTTGCTGACACCACTCAGGTAAGGAAACTGAGGCTCAAGAGAGTATGTGATCCACCCAACGTCACAATGCTAGTGTTGGACAGGACCAGGACAAGAACCCAGCACTGACACCCAGGCCAGTGTTGTTTCCACTCCATCGTGGTGCCACCCATACACACAAGGACTATTGACTGCCCAGTTCTTCTTGGTGTCATGTTCAAGCTCTCCCTCACAGGTCTGGTTCAAAGCCATTATTAAATCCACTCCCCAAAAAGGCTGAAAACTTCCCCCAAGATGCCCTTCAAATATGTATTCAATGTCTGCTCTGCACCAACCACCCTATTAAGCAGCAGGAATGCAAAGAAAAGATGTGTAGCTTTAAGAAACTCGCTTTGATGAGGGACAGAGATAAATTACAAAAATGCAACAATAAAGTCAGAAGTGTCTCCAGAGACCACAGAGGAGATGGGAGGGCTTCCTGGAGGAGTGTTAGCTCCAGAGCTCTGTCCAATTGGATGAGGAGCAGTGAGACAGGCAAAGAAGTGGGAAGAATACTTCACCATAGGCGGAACTACAAAAAACGAAGACTAAGAAGCATGAAACAATACATCAGCAACTAAGGGCAGCTAACTGGGGCTGAAACACAAGGCTGAGGGAAGGTGAGGTGGCAGGGTTGGCAGAGCACAGAATGCCGCCAGACTGTATCCTGCAGGTGCAGGGAAGTCACCACAGCAGGCAATCACTGACGCATTTGTGTCTTAGAAAGATCACTCTGACCAAGTATTGAGAAAGGATTTGAAGGAAACACAAATGAAGGAGTGTGGGCCTCTACCACAAAAGTCAGTATTGATAACAATGATCAAACTGTAGTGGGTACTTTCTATCTCCCAGATACTGTTCTCAGCACTGTCTACAGAGTAACACATTTAACTTTCATACAACTTCATGAGGTAGGGACTATTATTACCTTCTTTTTACAGATGAGTAAACTGAAGTACAATGAAAGACTAGTTACCTATCCAAGGTGTCACCATGAAGAGGACAATCTCCTAACAACTATGCATACTTCATCTTCAAGTAAGAGGATCTGGCCTGAATGGAGACTTCAGTAGAAGAGACTGAGGCGGGGGTGCTGATCCATGCAGACATCACAAGTTAATGACCAAGCTTTGTATCCCCAAACATCCTGCACACCACCCTGCCCTCTCGCTCCAGAAAGAGAACCGAGTCAATCCAGAGTAAGAATCTATGCTCCAAACACAGCATATGTCACCTCACAAAAGCTCCCTGTCTGCAATGCCCTCCTCCCTCCCCAGCCTGTCTAAGCCTGGCAGCAGTGAAAGCCGGAGTCCTGCTTTCCTACACCTCAAATGCAACAAGCCTCTGACAAGGGCCCACAGCACAGCAACTCTTGGCATGCACATTCATGTGGCAAGTATTAGATGTTAGTAGTCCAAAGATCTGGCACAAATACCTGCTCAACTGACTAAAGCCTACCCGAGTCCTTTTCCAGACCTACGGAAAAGAATTGCACTCAAGAATAATGGGCACAGAGATAAAAAGAAGAAAAAAAAAAAAAGACAGCCTCTAGGCCTATTTTTCAAGATCTCACAAGGATCACAGGACTTGGGTGTCAAGAATCGGGAATGTGCAGCCCATGTCTTTATTTTCCTTTAATACATCACTTTACCTCTCTAGACTTTAGCTTTTTAGGTGCAAAATGACAGATTAGATTTGTGTAATCTCTAGGCCTCCATCCAACTCTGACTAAAAAACTGAAAATCTAGCAATATTTTATAAAGTACATATCCATTGATCCAGCAAATATGCTTCTTGAAATGTATCTTAAAGAAACATTTGCACAGGTATACAAAGTAATAAATACAAGAACTTTTAATCCAGTATGGCTCATCATTGCAAAGAATTAGAAACTATTTAAATATCCAGTAATAGGAGAAGAGTTAAAAAATAAATAACAGTGCTATATCCAATACAATGGAATACTATAGCACTTGCAGTAATGCTATAATACTTCTATACACATCGATATGAAAAATGTCCAAGATATGGTGTTAAGTAAAAAGAACAAGCAGCAAAACAATTTATATAGTGGGAGTCCTATTTTTGTTTTAATAACAACAAATACATGGTGATATATGAAGAAGAAAAAATTCATAAGAATACATCCTAAAATCAAAGGGAATTTTAAATGTCTTCACCACAAATAATAAATATGTGAGGTGATGGGTGTTTTAAGTAGACTGATTTGATCATCCCACAATGTATACATGTATCAAAACATTATGTTATACCATATACATGTATACAATTATTTGTCAATTAAAAATAAAATAAAAATTTTAATAAAATCAAATTGTTAATGGATGATATCATTTCAAGGAAATCAAGTGACTCTTCTTTCTTTTTTGTTCTTTGAATTATTTTAAGCATCCGACACACACTACTCTCATAATAAGATAAACACAAGACAACACCATAGCCAAGGTTATTTGCACTAATAAACATGAGCTTCAAAGGCATTTATTCAGCATCTTCCAGATCAAGTCAAGCAGTCAGAGCCCACATCACATCCTGAGAGGTTTGAAGCCCCTTTCTGGCCCTCACAACTGCTCATTTGACTCAGGCGCCTGGTTCTCACAAGCCAGTGGACAGCCCTCCTGATTATCTCTTCCCAAGAAGTGGGGGTGGACTGCGGAAAGAAAGGTGACTATGGTGGCCAGATGGACAGAGTCCTCTCCATTCAGCCACACAAGCAAGGAGTCAGTCTGGAACATGTTGTAATTAGGTGTAACACCACCTTCCACTCACCACATGGCAAATCCATTCCTTGGGGTTTTTAGAAACAAAAACACCAAATTTCTTCCAACCGAGTCAACTTTCCTGAAATCTAAACATTATAGTCTAGATCAAAATAATGAGGAGGGAAAAATTGTAAATATTACATCTTATTTTAGGAGTCCAAGGTATTTTACACTATATATATACACACACACACACACACCCTATTAGATCTTCTAAAATACCACATGCAATAGTAAATTGCCATTCCATTCCTGTCCACTAAATCATACCCAAGAGAAAGTTAATGGACATCCAGAAGTTTCTCCTATGCATTTAGGAAGATCTGGCCCATGGTCTCATCACCCCTCAGAACTATCTTATGAAGCAGAGGGCAAACATTTCTAGCCCTGCGTCCCGGGTAGCGTCCTAAAATAGGTGAACTTGCCCTAGACTTCAGTGAGCACAGTGCGAAGCCTGCAGCACTCACTGGATCCTCAACCAAAAAGAACACGACCTCATTCCACGGCACAGCAAGACCATGTCTGGGATCTGTCATCATTGCAAAGAAATGTTTACACTGCTATTTCTGATACTCTTGTGTAAATCTCAAGAGTGGCTTACCCCTAAAATCTCAAGTCTGTGGTAAAGGGTCCGTTTTAAGGAAATCCCAAGTACCTGTTTGTTACAGTACAGAAGATGCAAAATTCCGGCAACAGGGGGAATTCACTGGAAGCCTCTGAGGTGGAGTCAAAGTGCTCCCTTTCCGCTGGGAGCCCCAGGAAAAGGGAACTGGGGGTTGTGGAAGCAGGCTCATTTTGCTGTTTTACCATACTAAAAGCATGACTCTATCTTTGTCAACTCTCACAAAGTTTCATTAAGCAAATGGTTTGTTTTTCTCAAGGACTTGAGCTACTTTTTAAAAAGATATACAAGCAATGAGTTTCAAGTTACTCTAGAATAATAAATATTCTCCAAGTATTTGTCTTTGAAAGCATCCTCTACTCCAGCACAGGATGATGAAACTAAAATTCATAGTATATAACAAACATAAATATACATTCATATTACTCAGAAAACTGGAACCCACAGGGTTACCAGGGTCACTGCTGGTACATTTTTATAAATTTAATGACCACATTCATCTAAACAAAACCAAAAATAAGCAAACTCTTCCTACCCATAACACATCTGGCTGTCCATCTTCCTTCCAAGCCAATGCCTACTACAAAACTTGCCAGGTTTTGGTGAGCATCTTACAAGGGCACCCCACAATCAAGGAAAATATGTCCACAGAAGGGAGGACAATGCTTTGTATTTGGCGTCCCACAAATTTATGAAGTACTTTGGATGGGTCAGCACAACACAAGGCGGCATAGTAGAAAGAGCAGCAGATGGGAAGGGAGAGGCTCCCAGAGGTAAAAACTTTAATGACACCATCTCCCAGAGCATCCCACAGGTACTCTATCTTTTCCTCTGGCCTAAACCACTGCAACGAGCCCCTGCCTGGTCTCCCGGACTCTATTCTCTCCTCTGCCCCAGAATGATCTTTCCAGAAACAAAGATCTTCCCATACTTCACCTCTGCATAGACACCTTCCCTGAGGCTCCTCTGCCTACAGGGCAGAGTTCATCTCCTTAGCTGTCATGGCATTCTGCAGAGGCTCTTCACATCGCCATGCCTCCTTGCTCCCAGGCAGGCAGTACAGCATACCAGTAAATGCACACATGTTGCAGGAGTTTCATGCTTGCTCCAGAACTAACCTTGACCAAGGCTTTTAAGCTTTTTAAATAAGTTTTTTATGACTCAGTTTCTGCATTTGCCAAGCTGAAATCATAATGGCTACAGTGGGCTGTTATTCCATTTTAGAGAAATTATTTATGTAGAGCACTTAATACAATGCTTAAAACTCAGTTAAACCTCAATAAGCAGTGAGAATTATAATTATTATTAATACATTCAGAAATTCACTAAATGTTTCTTAATTGAAAAGACTCTAATCTCCACTAACCCATTATAACTATTATTAATATGTCACAGATACTCACTAAATGTTTCTTAACCACAGACTCTAATCTTCACTAACCCCAGACAAATGACAACTTCTCTAGGTCTCAGTTTTCTCACTTTTAAGTATGAGAGGTGAGGAGAGGTATGGGGTGAGGGGTGGGGGACTAACACAGAAAACAATTAAATGCTAAATTGTGTGATAGTAACAGGGTATCTGAGAAATGACAACTGTTTCCCTAGCTTGAGAAATGTATAGATCAGCACTATAAAGGGGAAATATTCCTTTGGATCCCCTTTCCCCTAAGCATTGACTTAAATTACGTTTATTATAATGTTATTGAAGTATGTCCAAACATAAAACTAGGTATGTCTTGTCTATGCTTTAGCTCTTATAAAACTGTAAGTTAAACACTTTTTAAACCTGGTAAAAACACATAAAAGAAAGCTCAACATTAATTTAACATGACAGACAACAATGATGCAATTTTGCAGACAATGTATGGCTGCTTGCAATGTATTAAATACAACAGTAGCATGGAGGAGGTAGCCTGCATTCACATTCTGCTTGCTGACACCAATGTGCGCTGTGACCCCTTCAGCTACCCAACACTTTTGTCTAACAAACTGCCATGAAACCTTTGTTCGTACAACTTCCAGCCATCTTCTGACACCAACAAATCATTTCTGTAATAAGTTCACATCTGTTCCTCCCCCATTAGCTAGAGACAATTAAAGGAATGCTCAAACACAGTCAATAAAGTCTTCTGGCACTGCTCATTTTTAAGGTCATCAAGATGTCACAGAATCTGTGATTTTTTAAAAAAATGTATTATTGGCCAAGCACAGTGGCTCATGCCTGTAATCCCAGTACTTTAGGAGGCTGAGGCGGGCAGATCACTTGAGGTCAGGAGTTTGAGACCAGCCTGGCCAACATAGTGAAACCCCGTCTCTACTAAAAATACAAAAATTAGCCGGGCGTGGTGGCACACGCCTGTAATCCCAGCTACTCAGGAGGCTGAGACAGGAAAATCGCTTGAACCCAGGAGGCAGAGGTTGCAGTGAGCCAAGACTGCATCACTACACTCCAGACTGGGTGACAAAATGAGATTCCGTCTAAAAAAAAAAAAGTATTATTGAAAAGAATATTAAAAATGTAATTCTGGTTTTAAAAAATAACTCCCAGGAAAATGTCTTCAAACTCCAGTTTAAGAAACATTATTTTGGCTGGGCAGGGTGACTCACACCTGTAATCCCAGAACTTTAGAAGACAGAGGTGGGCAGATCACTTGAGGTCAGGAGTTCAAGACCAGCCTGCCCAACATGGTGAAACCCCGTCTCTACTAAAAATACAAAAATTAGCTGGGCGTGGTGGCGTGCGCCTGCAATCCCAGCTTACTCAAGAGGCTGAGGCAGGAGAATCACTTGAACCAGGAGACGGAGGTTGCAGTGAGCTGAGATCGCGCCACTGCACTCAAGCCTGGGTGACAGAGAGACTTCATCTCAAAAAAAAACAAAAAAACATTATTTTAAAATAAACGGATCTTGCCACAGTATCCAGAAAGATGTTAGACATCTGAGATCTAACTCTGTGCTGACACTTTTAGTGCTTTACACATAGTCTTTAATAACTCTATAACCCTATAAAGTAGGTAACACCCAAGGAAACAGAGGCTTGAACAGTCTCCAAGTGTTAGGGCAGCATTTTGAACTATCTGAATCCAGCACCTCTGCTCTCTGCCCTTTCAAGACAAGCCCTAAAGAGCCTCAGCAGAAGACAACCAGCAACAGACAACATAAATCCAGATGAAGCCAACCAGATGGGAGTGAGGGACTGAGAGAGAATAGGCGGCATTGTGAAAACAGAAATGGTAGGACTTGGCAACAAAATGGAGAGAAGAAGGAAGGATCAGAGGTAAGTCCTTGGACCTTTGAGATGGGAAGAATAGCTGCCCTGCCCCCTAGAAATGTAACTTCTGGGAAAAGCAGTCAGTTTGCAATATGAAACCTAAATTAAAACATGGTTGGTTTAAGGCAAAAGGGACTTACCACAAGTGGAGATGGATATTCCCTTAACAGATCACAGCTGGATATATTAAACTTTAAGTCATGTTCATAGAAAATATGTTTACAATGCATGAAGATTCTTTCAAAGATAAGGCAATCAAAGGTGTCCAGCACAGAAGAGACGGAAAACAAAAACTGGCAAGAGAAGGACACCGGATTCTGAAAGAAGACTTTGTGTCAACAATAGCTTCACTAGATTGGTGTACAAAAGTCTGACCATAGGAAGGGGAATTATGACGGCTAAGAAACAGGGCCCATCTACCCATGTTAGGACTCATTGACACATCTTTGTGCCCACTATGTACTAAATACTGTCCTAGGTCCAGCCGTGAAGACCTCTGCACTCATGGAGCTTATGTTTTAGTTAGGGAGAGAGACAAAGAACAAGAAAGCAAGTATATGGTCTGGAGTTAGGTAATGATATGTGCTCCAAAGGACAGGAAAAAATAAAGCAGAATATGAGAAAGAATGATGTAGGGGGCAGGTATTTGAGATAATGCCATCTGGCAATCAACAAAAGATCAACTGAACTCTTAAGAGGAGGTGGCAAGGTGAAATTCAAATTTTTAAAGCTATGAAGCCTTTAGTATATTCATTTAAAATATGTGCTGCCTACTACTACATGAAGCGCTATATTGGTGCTGGAGATTACAGGAAAACACACGCATTTGAAGGTATCTGAGAACTGGTGCACACTGAGGAGAAAACCGATGGCATGTGAAAGGCTGAGGAAGTACAGAGGGGAAGCCAAGGTTCCTGCAGGGCAAGTAAGACAAAACAGTGTCACCCTATGAATGACCTTTTCTTCTGAAGTTGCTTCCAACTTGAATATTCTGACTATATTAGAAAAGGATAGATGCTGGAGCAGTGATATGCTTAAGGGAAGAGAAAGAAGCAGAGGGAGGAAGATTTTTATAAGATTCGGCAACATTCATTCAACAGATAAATAACTGTTTATTGAGCAAGACCTACTGGGTGTCACAAGGATGAGATTCTGTGCTGAACAAAGGTAAGGCCGGGCATGGTGGCTCATGCCTGTAATCCCAGCACTTTGGGAGGCTGAGGCGGGTGGGTCATGAGGTCAGGAGATCAAGACCATCCTGGCTAACATGGTGAAACCCTGTCTCTACTAAAAATACTAAAAAATTAGCCAGGCGTGGTGGTGGGCACCTGTAGTCCCAGCTACTCGGGAGGCTGAGGCAGGAGAATGGTGTGAACCCAGAAGGCGGAGCTTGCAGTGAGTGGAGATCGTGCCACTGCACTCCAGCCTAGGCAACAAGAACGAGACTCCGTCTCAAAAAATAAATAAATAAAAAATAAACAAAGGTAAGCAAAAACACACAGACATCTCAAGAAGGTTACAGTGAGACTGCCTTTGTTAGCACAGAGCCAAAAAGGATCAAACTGCGGGTTTGGGGGAGAAGTAGGTGGATGCAAAAAGGATGGTGAGGCTATCACCCAACTGGAACCAAACTGAAGATGAGGGATCTAATGCAAAAGGTTAAAAGATTAGGGAAGTAACCATCAAGTCCATAGCTTAGGAGTAGTTTAACTGTGGTGTCCTTTCCATCCCACACTAACTACATCTGGATTAAAATCATCTGCTTCCTCCCGAAGATGTGACTCATGCCTCCTTTAATCTCTATATTCCCAATAACTTGCAAATAATGGAGTCTCAATAAATGCTTGGCTAAGGCCAAGTTATAATGACATAAGTAAAACAGGAGAGACTAAATAAAGATTTCATGGGTGTGAGAAGCAGGATAGAAGATTCCTGCTAGGTGTCCAAAGCAATTGTATTTGGCTCACATCTGAATGAACAAGACCCACCAGCAACTGCATCTAACTCACTGGATAGCCCTGAGAAAGTCACCTCAATTCTGAATCTGAATTTGGAAAAGGAAGACATTGGCGCAAACCAGAGGTTGCAGGCCTTTCAGTGGAAAGAAGGTGGCTGTTATTACACTGAAGCCTGGAGAGAGTGCATCTTTGCTGCCCTGGTAAGGGGTACCGGCTTCCCCTTAAGCTGTGCTTCCAAACAAATTATAGAGAGGAGAACATACAGCTGGTATGGCCACCAAAATAAGGACCTTTGAGGCTTGTGAACAAAAGAGACCCGCTTGTGATGTGGCAGGTAAGGAGACAGGGGTTTGGAGCAGGAGCAGCAGAGACCAGTGGTAGTAAGTTATACAGATCTCAGAGGTGAGACAACAGATAGCCCAAGGAAACAATGGAAGGGATGGAACAGAATCTATGTTTTCAAGGTGGTTCTCATGTCTGGCATGTACACACCCAGGCACCAAGACACACAATAAGTCAGGGAGAAGTCGATTTTACACAACCTAAAAACTTTAATACTAATTTAAGAGCTGTTAGAGCAATAATAATCCATTAGCAAAATCACCTGTAACCTTTGAAAAGCTTGTTTATTTACTGTATTTACAGAGTGCCATCAGACTATATTTTGAGATTCTGACAAGTTTCCATTTAAGATCACAGAAAGACCTGACATTTCGGCTTGGCATGGGAAATTATGTAATTTCCCATGCCAAGCTGAATTCCCCAACATTACAGGAAAACCCACAAACCCTGCAGAAGGGAGTGAAAAGCCAATCCAGTCAAAGGAAATCTTCCAGTTCTACAAAATAAAACAAACAAACAAATACCACAAACAGCAATGAATCATTTCTAGTGAATAACTTTTCACTCTATCTTCAATAAAGTCATCCTGAAGCCCCTGAAAACTATTAAATTACATATTCTATATTCCTGGTGATATCACTGCCTAAAATTACACAACTTAAAGCAGTGAGGGAGCTGACGACTGGTAAGAAATCTTCAAGGACGTGAAAGTCCAGAAAAAAATCATGTGTTTGAAAATGCCTGCAAAATAATAAACGCCTGAGGGAACTTGATGGCTTTGCTGCTTCTAAGCTAAATAAAGCCTGGAGCGCTTTGCAAAGGTCCTAGTGAGGATAATCTCTATGATTACACAGAGCAAACATCCAATCAATTCCACGTGAACCCAGGAAAGTTAATCCAAGAAGAACACCACCACTTAAAATATTGAGAAAAACACACAGTTCTGATTGTTTAAATGCTCCATCAGCGCTGGAGAACGTATCAGGTCATTCTAACAAGTCAGAACACTTGACTAGTGTTTCTGTGACAATGATTTGGCTTGTGTTAACTAAAGGGCAAGCAAGAAGTTTGCGTTCCAAAGCTCAGGCCTTAAACAGGTCCGATCTCCGACTCCCAGCAGTCTCCCTACTTCCTGCACACCTTTGGATTATTGCACACTGACTTCCTGCACACACCTGGGTTTGAGACACCTTCCCCCTGAGGGGTTACTCTAGCTAAGTTCCCGAGGCAAGCTTGAAAGAAGTTCGTTGTCCCCTACTCTCGGTCAAAGCACCATCAGCACATGTCGCTTGACAAGTTCGGCGGCAATGGAGTGATCAATTTACATAAACAACTCTGAAGAGATAACGCATCACTGCAACGAGAGAAAGTCAGCAGGACTACTGTGCCCCCTCCGGGAAAGGCGACTGCAAGGCTGGCCCGCGGGCAGAGCCTCTGCTGACGTTCACCGCAGCTCCCACCACGCAACAGGTCCACGCAGGCAGGGCCCGGGCGGCCGACATCTGGGCACCTGCCCCCAGCGCTCCAGGCCCAGCTCTCCCCTGCCCCCATCCCGCGTCCACCCCCGCAGCCACCGCAGGCCAGCCGGCCAAGCCCACCCGCGATAAAGCACGGAGCACATTCCTCCCAAGATGCCGAGATAGTGCGGCCCGCTTGAGCGCTGCCCAGGTCACAAGGTCCTCCGGGACATGCCTTGACTAAAGGAGAGGCGCGCCCGGCCCTTGGTGGGGGAACGACCCCGGGGAGTGGAGGGGGGCGGGATGCGGTGCTCTGTAGCTTCCAGATGGAAACAGCCCGAATCACCCGGCTTCTCACCTGCCCGGGCATAAGTGCCAGGTGTCAGTACCTAGCATGGATCTAAGTTACTTAACAGTCCAGAACGTTTCTCCAATAGCACGAGCCCCAGTGACTACGCGGAAAATATCCGGTCACTTTGAATAAAATGAAAAGGAACTTTTACTGGGAAAGGATGGAAGAGACACTGAGAGAAAGAAGCAGGTGAATGCATAAAAGAGGGAAGGTTCCTTCACGCCGGACCCGGAGGTGGAAGAGGGGACGAGAGAGGATGGGAGCGGAAGGGACAGCAGACAAGCGGACCGAGCGCGCAGGTGAGGCCGGACCCTCACCTCGGGCAGCTCGCGGAGCTGGTTGGCGTCCAGCAGCAGCTCCTCCAGGCTCCGGGCATACCGGTAGATCTCCTCGGGGACGTAGACCAGCGAGCAGTGGCGCTTGTCGATGCTCTCCACATGACGGTTGCACCGCCACAGGGGGATGCAGTGGAACATCGCCGCCCCCGCCGCCGCCTAGCCGGGTCCCGAGCGGCGGAGACCCGGGCTCCGAGCCCGCTCTGCCCGGCGGCTCCGCTCAGCCCACTGCCCTCTCCGCGCTCGTTGTTGGCTCTTGGGTTCGCTCGCTTCTCGAGCCGGGCTTCGCGGTCGGAAGCGCTTCAAGGAACCTCGAGCGGGAGCCCCTGCCCAGTTCCTGCACCCCCGCCCGCCAGCCGGTACCTCCCCTCCCACCCGCCAGTCGCCGTCGCCGCCCCCGCCGCCGCGCGGAGCTTCCTACTCGCAACCGCCGCGCGGACTGAGCATGCGCGCCAGTGGGTGCGCGCCGAGGGCGTTTCCCGGCCCGAGGGATGCTCCGCTCCGGGTTTTCCCGGCGACCTGGATCCGGAGAGGGTCGACTGACCTGCGGGCCGGCTGCTGGTGGTCTGCTTACTCCGACAAGGACGGGGGCGCATCGGGCCGTTTGAGGAAGGCAGACTGTGAAAGGACTTGGGGCAAAGATGAGGCGAAGTAGAGGCGGCCTGAGCACAGCAGAACAACTTTGATATTTAGTTTTATTTAACTCGCACTGCTTTCCTTGCTCCCCTTCCCCAAAACAACTTTCTCTTCCGGGGTCAGACAGGACCGCCCCGAAGCGTACCTTGCGCGCCGGGGGCGCTAGGCGCTACGGGATTCGGTGTAGTTTTGAGGTGTTTGCACCGCCCTCGCTGCTGCTTTCGTGGCTGACCGTGTGCCCGCTGCTCACGGCTGTCCCAGAAGTGTGAGCTGGCCGCGCCCGGCCCCTGCCCTGCCCTCTGGTCCTCGGGCACCGCCTGCAGGCTGTGTAACTTGGGAGCACATCTCCGGTGATCATGGTTTATGCAGTGAGTGACAGTAAATCCTCCTCCCTGTACCACCAAAGGCATAGGAGTCTGAGAGTCTGCGAGATTCTCATAGATGTGGTTGCACCTGGCCAGGAGCCCAACTGCAGAAATAAGCAGGCAAAAGCGAGTTTCTGAGCCAGTTCCAGCCCGGCCCAGATGTTGGCCCCTGACAACTAGCTGGGGCTGGTGCGGAGGGAGGAGCGAGGGAAGCGGGGCAGATCGAGGCTGCCAGGTGAGCATCCTCCATACAGCTCCTGCTTTTCTGCTACAACCCCGGTCCCGTCCAGCCTGGATGACCGGGGAGGCTCACTATTGGGTCATAACGACCATTCCCTCGCCCCGACTCATTCCTGCGGACCACGGCCGGAACTGCCCCTCTTTGCCTGTAACTGTTTGCAACACAGTCCCCATCTCCGAATAACCAAATTTTCTCCTTTAGTGAAGGGTTGCTCAAGTCAAGGTCAATCACAATGATGAATCATTTCCTTGGGGGCTCCTCTGATTCCCCACCCGGCCGCCCCTTCGTTCCACACTTCGCCTTTCAAGCATACTCAAACTCCAGGTTCCACCTGCGGCCGCTGCCACGCTGGCTCTCCCACACTCACTCCCGCCCTCCAGCTGCTATAGCTAAAATCTGGAGCCACGGAGTTCACTTTTCTATAGAAGACAAAGCTGAGCATGCTCAGTGGCCAAGGCAAAGTTTGGTCGGAAACTAGTTTTTGCATTAGACTCTCCATGGGCTCCATAGTCTCTCCTGTACCTTACAACTGGGCACAGGAGGGTTTCCCACGTGAAATGGAGAAGAGGACACTTGGTCTTTTCAACTTTACTAGGAGGGCTCCTTTCTTCCCAGTCCATAAGGAGGGGTCTGACTTTCATTTCTACCCCAGCATTATCACCTTAACTCTCATTCCAGTCAATCCCTAAACTCCGTTGCCCAACCCACTTCACCCTTCTTTTGTTTGTCCTGATTTGATTCCTGCATTCTCACAGAGGGCTACCTGGACTTTGAACCTCCACCCGCCTTTCTGCATTCTTGCATTCCAGAAACATATGAAGCTCATTTCTGCCACCCTTCTAGAAAACTGGTTCCTGACAGAGACATGTGGAAAGGTAAGTAAGTCCCTGTCTTCAAGTTTTCCAACTGCTTTTAAAAAAAAAAATTAGAGAAGGCTGGTTCCCTCCATTTAAAATAATGTGATTTCCAGAGGTTATCACACTAGATTATTTTAACGAACACCAAATGTATTTTAAAGACATGTCCAGTCTTTTAAAAATTCAAACCTCAATAAGCATTCCTTGTGTGCCTCTCCATGATGCTTCAGCTTCTCTGTGTTATTATTTTTGTATCACCTTAATCCGAAAGAGATTGTGACCTCTTGAACAACAGATACTGTCTCACTTGCTTTGTAGATCTGGGAAGCTGCCACACTGCCGTATGCAGTCAATGATCAACAGTTTTTATTGATTTAATTCTATGGGTAGTCGCTGGGAGAATTATTGACTTTCCTTGTTTCTAATAATCTGCCAAGAATTTGAAACAGCGTACTAAGAGAGAAAAAATGAAACAACACCTTGTCAACTACAGAATAGGGAAGCAATTAACTTTTTACTCACCTGAAGAATTTTAGGGTTTCCCGCCTGATAAAACATCTAGTTTCTTCCGCCACATACAAATGAGTTTGACTCAATTTAAACAAAGTTTAAAAAGACCACCTAAATCACTTTATTCTTAGAATGATGTAATTCTTTTATTCATTTATACTGTGAACCATGTTTTCACAGCCTTTGAGCTAAAGAGATCTGTGTTTGAACTCTTGTTCTGCCACTAGCTTTCTAGAAATTGACAGTTTACTTAACTTGTATAAGCCTCAGTTTTATCATATCTCAAATGAGGATAATGATTCATGGGATTGTTATCTGGATTAAATGAAATGATATATGTAAAATGCTTAATAGAGTATCAGACACACATTACTTTAATCAATAAATATTCATTATGCACTTTATTAGCCAGCCTCCAGGAAGTTAGGGGCAACATCCACCATCTCCTGGTTGGTCTATGTAACCAACTTTTTCTTTCTCGAATCACTCACTTTGGGGAAGCCAGCTGCCATGTTGAGCAAATCTAGAGCTCCACGTGCCAAAGAATTGCAGACTGCTGACAACAACTAGCAAGGGACTGACGATTCTTGGCAGTAGTCATGTGAGTGAGCCATCTTGGAAGCCAGTTCTCCAGCCCTTGTCAAGCCTTCAAGTGACTGCAGCACCAGCTGATAGCTTGACTAAAACCTCATGATAGCCTCTGACTCAGGACCACTCAGCTAAGCTGCTCCCCACTCTTGCCCCTCAGAAATTATGTGAGACGGTAAATATTTGTTGCTTTAAGCTGCTAAGATTTGGAGTAATTTATTACACAGCAACAAATAACTAATAAAGGTACATACTATGCACCAGGCATTGTGCTAAATACTAGAAATGTAAGAAAAAACAAGATAGGTCTTAGCCTCATGAAGCTTACTCTCTAAAGTTAGGAGAATGATAAATACTTAGTGGTCTGTTGTTGCTTTATCATTAATTTTTTGAGCATGATATCATTAATTTTTTGAGCATGATATCATTAATTTTTTTAAGTGAAAGTCCAAAGTGTTAGCGTGTAAGATAGGGATTCTTGTAAATGGGGATTCAGAGGTTTGGGCATGTGGATTTTAATGTGAGATACCACCACCTAACCACTAGAATGACTTAAAATTAAAAAAAAAAAAAAAAAAAAAAGACAATCCCAAATGTCACTGAAGATATAGAGCAACTTGGCCCGGCAGAGTGGCTGACAGCTATGATTCCAACACTTTGGGAGGCCCAGGCAGAATGGGGTGGAGGGATCGCTTGAGGCCAGGAGTTCAAGACCAGCCTGGGCAACATAGGGAGACACCCATCTCTACAAAAAATAAAAAATTAGCCTGGCATAGTGGCATATTCCTGTAGTCCCAGCTACTCAGAAGGCTGAGGTGGAAGGATCACTTGAGCCTCCTAGTTAGTTCGAGGCTGCAGTGAGCCGGACACTGCACTCAGCCTGGACAACAGTGTAGGACACTGTCTCAAACAAATAAAAAAAATGGAGCAACTGGAATTCATACATTGCTGGTGGAAGTGTAAAATGGTAAAACCACTTTGTAAAACAATTTGGCAGTTTATTGTATTCATATGCCTACCTTAATGATCTACCCATTCTACTCCTAGGTATCTGCACAAGAAAAAGTGAAAACATATGTCCAAGCAAGGATTGTTTACAAATGTGCATAGCAGTTTTGTTAATAATAGCCCCAAACTGGAAACAATCCAAATATTCATCAACAGATGGATACAGTGTAGTATAGTGAAACAATGACTACCATTCAACTAAAAGGAGCAAGCTACTAATACATGTAACAATGTGCATAAATTGCAAAAACTATGTTGTGTAAAAGGCAGACACAAAAGAGTACATACTATATGATCCCGTGTATATAAAATTCTGGAAAATGCAAACTAATATAAAGTGACACAACCTAAATCAGTGGCCTAGAACCTGTTAGTTGGGTTGTAGGAGGGATTGTGGTGATAAAGATTGATGACGAAAAACAGAGAATTTGTAGGGGAAGTGGGCGATGGAAATATTATATATCTTGATTGTGGTGTAGTTATGTGGGTGTATACTTTTTTCATCAGACTGTATATTTAAAATAGAAAACTATTACATAAAATGTATATATCAGTAAAATTAATTTAAAAAATTAAAAAGTATACAGGTGAATGTATCTAACAAGTTGTAAATTACATCTAGGGTTAGGGGTCATGTTGTATTAGTTGCTCAACAAATATTTACTTGTTCACTACATGCCAGGCACTGGGTTAATTTGCTGGAGAGACAAAAAAGAACAAGACAGGGCTTTCAGTCTTACTGAAAGAAAGGCAGCTATCAAGGAACTTATAAATCATAGTACTACTGTAGTGTAATACTACAATAGTGTAATACAGCTTCTTTTTCTTAATCTAGAGAGGATGACCTTTTGTGTCCGGTAAAAGATTATTTCAGGTATTTAGATAACAGGTCAAATAGCAAATTAAATCTTAATGATATACAAATCTGAATAATAGAAAGACAGGTCAATTTGTATATGAATCCCAAAGCCCTCTCTCAGAGAAGAAGCACGCAGATCCCAACTCATGATTCTCCAAGGTTGAGTATATGGATATTTTCTAAAGATTATGTATCTGTGCTGTAAGGGAAGGCTACACTGAAACCATCTGAGAAACCTGAGAGCCTGCAGAATTACATGGATATGTTAGTTTAGAAGTCAGCAATGTTTATGATCAGAACCAAAGTAATTACCCAAAAATCTCTTTGATTCATATTACTATTTAAGTTGAAATTCTGTCCCCATCCCTTGCTTTTTAGTTGAAATGTTTAGTCCATTTACATTTCATATAATTATCGGATGATTTGGACTTAAATCTATTATTTTATTATTTGTTTTCAAGGTGTACCATCTGATTTTTGTTCCTCTGTTCCTCCTTTTTTGACATCTTTTAAGTAAATAAATATATTTTATAATCTCACTTTATCTATTGGCTTTCTAGCTATCATGATTGCTCTAGGGAATATAATATGCATCCTTAAATTTTCACAGTCCAGTTAGAGTAAATATACCAATTTATATAAACTCTTGCATATGATTCCTGCAATTATCTAGGTCCATTTGTCAACTATCTGGTGCTTATGTTACAATTTTTATGCAGATTACATTTATATGTATTTAAAATTTTTTTGTATTTTAAAATTCTTTTGTATTTTAAAGAAATAAGAGGAAAAAATTGTCTTTTATATTTACTCACATGTTTATTTCCAGTGCTCTTCATTCCTATCTCATGTCCTGTCTCTTCACCTGGAAGTTTGTTAAAGATTTATCTGCAGATGTCTTTATTGTACCTTAATTCTTTATAGATATTTTCAGTAGGTATACAGTTCTGGGTTGACAAGTTTGCTGGTATTTTTTTTTCTTCTCAGCACTCTAAAAATAATCAATTTTCTAATGATTTCTTATAAGAAGTCAGCAATAACTCAAACTGGACCTAATTTGTATGTAATATATCATTTTCTCTGGCTGCTTTTAAGATTTTCTCTCTGTTCTTGGTTTTTAGTAGTTTAATTATTATATATCTATATTTATCTTGATTATGGTTTACTGAGCTTCCTGAATCTGTAAATTTATAACTTTCACCAAATTTAGAACATTTTCACATATTTTTTGCCCATTCTCTTCTTTCCTTTTAATACTTCAATTTTTAAAATGTTAGACCTCTTGATATTGTCCCACATATTTTTGAGGTTCTGCCTCTTTTTTCCCTAGTATTTTTCTCTCTGTTTTCCAGATTGGATAATATATCCTGTTCCAGCTTCAAGTTTACTGGTTCTTCTATCATCTTCAAACTGCTGCTAAGCCCATCAGAAATGCAATTTTAGATGGTGTATTTTTTTGTTCTGAAATTTCCATTTGGTTCCTTTTTTATATAGTTTCGTTTCTCAGCTGAGATTTTCTATGTGTTTGTTTATTAAGAGTTTATGTTCCTTTACATATTTGATTAATGTTATAATAGCTGTTTTAAACTCTTTGTAGGCAAATTCTAAAACCTGGGGCATCTTAGAGTCATTCTGCCTTGATTGCATTTTCTTTTAAGTATAGGTCACATTTTTCTGTCTCCTCATATACCTAGTAATTTTGGATTATGTCCTGGATATTGTAAATAATAGAATCTCTGGATTCTGTTATATTCCTCCAAAGAGTGTTTTTGTTTTGTTTTGTTTTAGCAGCCTGTTAGCTTGGATGAAATAAAACAAAAAACTCTTATTTTCTCTGTGGTACATGGCAGCTGAAATTTGTGTTCAGTTATTTTATTCTTAATTAGGTTGCTTAAAAGCTGAACTACACATGCATAATTTAGAGGTCAGTCAAATATTTGGACGATTTATATGCAGAATCTGGAGCTTCTATTCTCACTCAATCCTGTCTGAGGTTTCCCGCTTCTCACTTTCAAGCTGCCTTGTCACCCCAACTCTGATGTATGATACATTGAGTCAGATTGCTCTAAACATGCGTTTTAGCTGACCTATGTGATAGACTCTAGTGTATGCTTGTCAAAGTCATAAAAGCAGAAAATTCACTCTTCTTCCTAGTATAGATTTTCCTTCAGTTGCTGCTTGGTTTTGGCCATTCTCCAGTACCTTCAGATAGTTGATTTTTGCATTTTGTTCAGCACTATAATTGTTATCTGTGGGAAAGTTGGTCATGTAGTAACCATTCAGTTGTTTTTTATAAATTGTAATCATTTGTTTATATAGCTTCACAGATTGTAAGAGTATGTGGACAATCCAAATTTTCTTATTACTAAGATTTTATTCTACCCCTCCATTCGTAGGAGTTACAAATGAGCAATTTGAGTTTTCTGCTTTTCTGTTTTTCTCAATCTCCTTGTAAAGGTGCTCATGATGAGTCATGAGCCAGAACTACCTGGAAATGAGCCAGAACTACCTGTAGTGTGGAGTGGTGTAAAGAACTCATGATTTTGCATTGAATTTTTGGATCTGTCACTACTAGGGATGAGATCTTGGGTGAATCATATTTAACTCCAATATTCTTTATTTCTACAAAGGCATGAAAAATGCCACCCTCAAATGGCTATTGAGAGGATTATGGGTTACTGTAGTGGAAAAAGTTTTCTATACTGCAGAACACAACACATTAGGCATTATTCATTATCAATACTCTTTGCTCAGTTACCAGCCAAAAGAAAGCCTATCATGTGAGTACATTTTTTAGGAGAACAATATGTAAATTATCATATCAGTTGATATGAGACTGTAAAGTATTTCGACAGGAAAGAGACTATATCAAAGAAGCCAAATCAAAACCAGGTATCTGCCACTGAATCCACCTTTTTCCAGGCCTCTGCCTCAACCTCATGGTCTCCTTCTTTGATAAAACAGGAAGGTGAAGCTTAGAGGTGGCTCAGGTTGTGGCAATGCTTTGCATTTGTATAATGCTTTATCGTTTAAAAAGAGCACATTAGCATACATTGCCTCATCTGATCAAAATGTACTTTTTAATCATTTAAGTAAACATAGATGCCTCATTTATTTTTCACCTTCATCCACAAAAAGTTTAAGAAAATCATATAGCCATGTCTCTTCTTATATTACTCTTATTTTATAGTTACAGTTCCTACAATATAAACTAAATCAATATAGACATTGTTTTTACTGAAGGCCAAGGACTACTTTGTAATTAGTAAAAATTATACCTATGAGTGAAACCACTCTACTGAGCACTGTCATTCAAACAGTTCAAAGACCATTAGTGATCAAAGTATGTTGATCAGTTAACTAACATAAGCCTGAAAGATCTCCTATTTCTCCAGTCAAGTTAGCACTATCCATAAAGTTCATGCAAACTTGACTGGAGAATAAGATACCTTTTAGGGCTAGTCAGCTTGAAATAATATGTTATTAATAATGCTATCTTAAGAGAAATAAAGAAACTATTAACTTTCAGGCTGACAAAAACATTTAACTGTTTAAGCATACCACGATAGTTTATTTGTGTTACTAATAAAACAATGAAGATCAGATCAACATATATTTTTAAAAGTATAATATTTAGGTTTCATTCAATCATTTATTTCAGAAACCATCAGAGATCTCTGCAATTCTAATTTATTCATACTATTTTCTATTACTGGGTCAACTGACAAATCAACTTTATTTGCTGTTTTCTTCCCACAAAATACAAGGGAGAAATGTTTTCAAAGAGCATCAATTTGTTGTAAAGTTTTTATTAATATGTGAGAAGCTTATAAAAAAATACATTTCATTAATTATAGCACCTTAAAAGAGGTAAAAATTAGAGAGTTTGGGTGGAAATATCAGTATCTGATATTGTTATAAATCCATCATTGAGAGAAGTCAAATTAATTTATAGGAAGGCAGTTCTACAGATATGTCCTGCTTTAAGCAAAATCAAGCATGAAGATACCTAATCTCATAGCAAATTTCAATGCAGAGATGATTCTTGTTGTCCTAGGATTTGTTGCTTTACCAAAAAGATTTACTGAAAGGTTTAAGTAGATCATTATTTTAATGCAACTGAAACAATTTTATTTACCAAAAAATTAAGTTGCATACAATTTCGTGGGTACATTTCTAATGTACAAAGCTAAGTTTAACTGTATTCACCTTTTAAAAATTAAACTTAATTTTTTAATTGATACAATAATTGTACGTATTTATGGAGTATAAAGTGGTGTTTCCATACATGTATAGTGATCAAATCAGGGTAATTAGCATATGCATCATCTCAAATATTTAGCATTTCTTTGTGTTGGGAGCATTCAATATCCTCCATCTAGCTATTTGAAACTATATATTATTGCTCACACCTGTAATCCCAGCAGTTTGGGAGGCTGAGATGAGTGGATCACTTGAGGTCAGGTGTTTGAGACCAGCCTGGCCAACATGGTGAAACCCCATCTTTACTAAAAATACATGGTGGTTTGTGCCTGTAATCCCAGCTACTTGGGAGGCTGAGGCAAGAAAATTGCTTGAACCCAAGAGGCAGAGGTTGCAGTGAGCTGAGATGGCATCACTGCACTCCACTCTGGGCAACAAGAAAGAAAGGAAGAAAAGGAAGGAAGTAAAGAAGGAAGGGAGGGAGGGAGGGAGGGAGGGAGGGAGTTGCTGTGACAGGATTTTAATCTTTCTATGGCCTAATAGTATTCCATTGTGTATATATCCATTCATCTGTTGTTGGACATCTAGGGTGATTCCATATGTTAGCTATTGTGAATACTATTGCAATAAACATGCAGATGTATTTTCAATATACTGATTTCCTTTCCTTTGGATAAAGGTCCAGTAGTGGGATTGCTGGATCATATGGTAGTCCAATTTGTAGTTTTCTGAGGAATCGCCATACTGTTCTCCATAGTGGCTGCACTAATTTACATTCCCACCAACAGTGTATAACAGTTCCCTATTCTCCACATCCTTGCCAGCATTTGTTATTTTTTGTCTTTTTGATAATAGCCATCCTAACTGGGGTGAGATGATACCTCATTGTGGTTTTGATTTGCATATTCCTGATGACTAGTGATGCTGAACATTTTTTAACATCATATTTGTTAGTTTTAACCATGATTTGTTAGTCATTTCTAGGTCTTTTGAGAAATGTCTGTTCAGATCATTTGTCCATTTTAAACTTTGTTTTTTGCTGCTGAGATGTTTGAGTTCCTTGTATATTCTGGATATTACTCCTTGTCAAATGAATGGTTTGCAAATATTTTCTCCCATTATGTATGTTGTCTTTTCATTCTGTTGATGGTTGTTGTTTTTGCCTGTGCAGACACTTTGTACTTTAGTATAATCCCTTGTTTGTTTTTGCTTTTGGTGCCTGCACTATTAAGGTCTTATTTATAAAATCTTTTCCCAAACTAATATCCTGAAGCATTTCTCTTATGTTTTCTTCTAGAAGTTTTATTGTTTTGGGTCTTACTTTTAGATCTTTTATCTATTTTGAGTTGATTTTTTATAGGTTGAGAGGTAGGAGTCTAGTTTTATTCTTCTGCATATGGATATTCAGTTTTTCCAGCACCATTTATTGAAGAGACTGTCCTTTTCCCAATGTGCCTTATTGGCACCTTCATCAATAATGAGTTGGCCATAGATACATTAATTAATTTCTGAGTTATCTATTCTGTTTCATTGGTCTGTGTGTCTGTTTTTATGCCAGTATCATGCTGTTTTGGTTACTACCGCTTTGTAAGATATTTTGAAGGCTGGTAGTGTGATTCCTCTAACTTGGCTGGTTGGCTTGCTTATTTATTTGTTTCGTTGTTTTGCTCAGTATTGGTTTGGCTACTTGGAGTCTTTTGTGGTTTCATACAAATTTTAGGATTTCTTTTTGTATTTCTGTGAAGAATATATGGGCATTTTGGTAAGGATAGCATTGAATCTGTAGTTTACTTTGGGTAGTATTGTCATTGTAACAATATTAATTCTTGTAATCCATGAGCTTGAAATGTCTTTCCATTTGTTTGTATCTTCATTAATTTCATTCTTCAGTGTTTTGTAGTTTCCTTATAAAAGTCTTTCACCTCCTTGATTACATTTATTCCTAGGTATTTTATTTTTTGTAGCTATTACAAATGGGATTGCCTTCTTAATTTTATTTTCAGGTAGTTCATTGTTCATGTATGGAAATGCTGCTTTTTTAATATTGATTTCATATCCTGCAACTTTACTGAATTTGTTTTATTCTGTTTTTTGATAGAGTCTTTAGGTTTTTCTATACATAAGATCATGGAATTTGCAAACAAGAACAAATTGATTTCCTGCTTTCCAATTTATATGCCTTTTATTTCTTTCTCTTGACTAATTGTTCTGGCTAATACTTCTAATACTATGTAGAATAAGTGTGGTGAAAGTGGACATACTTGTCTTCTTCCAGTTCTTAGAAAAAAAAACTTTTAGCTTTTCCCTATTCAGTATGATGTTAGCTGTGAGTTTGTCGTATATGGCCTTTATTATTTTGAGGTATGTTCCTTCTGTGCCTAGTTGATTGAAAGTTTTTATTATAAACAGATGTAGAATTTTATCAAGTGCTTTCTCTGCATCTATTGAGATGATCGTATGGTTTTTAGTAGTCCTTCATTCTATTGATGAGATGTATGACATTTAATGATTTGCATATATTGAACCATCCTTGTATTCATGGGATAAATCACACTTGACCATGGTGTATTATCTTTTTGATGTGTTCTTGGATTGGATTTGCTAGTATTTTGTTGAGGATTTTTGTGCCTATGTTTATCAGGAATACTGGCCTATAGTTTCCTTTTTTTGTTGTGTCCTTGTCTGCTTTTGGTACCAGGGTTATGCTGGCGTCATAAAATGAGTTAGGAAAAATTTTCTGTGCTTCATTTTGTGAAATAGTTTGACAAGAATTGATACTAATTCTTTAAAGATTCAGGAGAATTCAGCAGTGAAGCCATCCAGTCCTTGACATTTCTTTATTGGGAGAGTTTCTGTTACTGACTCAATCTTGTTACTTGTTATTAGCCTGTTTGAGTTTTCTGTTTTTTCTTGGTTGAATTTTGGTAGACTGTTTATGTCCAGGAAATTATCTATTTTCTTTTGGTTTTTTAAATTTATTGTCATGTATTTGTTCATAGTAGTCTCTAATAACTCTTTGTATTTCTGTGGTGTCTGTTGTGACATCTCCTTTTTATTTATTTTATTTATTTGGATCATCTCTCTTTTTTCTTAATCTAGCTAATAGTTTGTTGCTTTTGGTTATCTTCTCCAAAAAAATGCAACTTTTTGTTTCAGTGATTTTTGTACTTTTTTTCTTAGTCTCAATTTTATTAATTTCTGCTCTGATATTTCCTTCTCTGATTTCTTTTCTTCTATTAATTTAGGGTTTAGTTTCTTCTTTCTTTTCTAGTTCTTTGAGATGTACCTTTAGGTTGTTTATTTGAGATCTTTGTAGTTTTTTGATGTAGCCATTTATTGCTGTAAACTTGCCCCTTAATACTGCTTTTGCCATGTCCCCTAGTTTTGGTATATTGTGTTTTTATTTTTATTTACTTCAAGGAATATTTAAATTTCTCTATCTGTTGGTCACTCAGGAGCCTGTTATTTAATTTCCATTTATTTGTATAGTTTTGAATGTTTATCTTGTTATTGATTTCTAGTTTTATTCCATTGTGGTCTGAGAAGATAGTAGATATGTTTTCAATTTTTAAAAATTTGTTGAGATTTGTTTTGTGTTCTAATACATAGTCAGTCCTGAAGAATGTTCCACGTGCTGATGAAAAAGATTTGTGTTTACCAGCTGTTGAGTAAAATGTTCTATATTGAATAAAATATCTATTAGGTCCATTTGGTCTATGGTGCAGTTTATATCTAATATTTCTTTGTTAATTTTCTGTCTAGATGATCAATATAATGTTGAGAGTGGGGTGTTGAAGTTCTCAACTGTTATTGTATTGGAGTCTATCTCTCCTTTTAGATCTAATAATATTTACTCTATATATCTGAGTGCTCCAGTTTGGGGCACATATACATTTACAATTATTATATTCTCTTGCTGAATCAATCCCTTTATTATTATGTAATGTCTCTATTTGTCTCTTTGTACAGCTTTTGACTTGAAGTCTATTTTGTCTAAGTATAGCTACTCCTGCTTGCTTTTAGTTTCTGTTTTTATGGAATACTTTTTATTTGAGCCCTTCACTTTCAGGGCTTAAAGATGAGGTGAGTTTCTTTTAGGCAGAATATAGTTGGGTCTTATTTTATTATTATTATTCAGCCAGTCTATATCTTTTAAATGAAGAATTTAATCCATTTATATTCAAGGTTATTACTGATAGGTGACGACTTAATGTTGTCATTTTATTGATTGTTTTCTAGGTTTTTTTTTGTATATCCTTTGTTCCTTACTTTCCTACTGTTTATTTTTACTATTGGGTAGTTTTCTGTAGTGATGAGTTTTTATTCCTTCCCCTTCTCCTTTGTGTATCTGCTCTACCATTGAGTTTTATAATTTCTCATGTTTTCATGGTGGTGGTTATTGTTTTTTTCATTTCCAGATGTAAGACTCCTTTGGGTATTTCTTAAGAAATTGGTCTAATGGTGATGATTTCCTTTAGCTTTTGCTTGTTTATGAAAGATTTTATTTTCTTCTTTTATGATGAATGGCTTTGCTGGGTATAATGTTTGTGGCTACCAAGTATTTTTCTTTCACTACTTTGAATATATCATCTTATTCTCTCTTGGCCTTTAAAATTCCTGCTGAAAAATCTAATGGAGATTTTCATATATGTGACTTAAAACTTTTATCTTGTTGCCTTTAAAATTCTTTCTTTGTCTTTCACTCTTGACAATTTTAGAATAATCTGCCTCAGAGAGGATATGTTCAGGTTTAATCCATTTGGGGTTCATCAAGCTTCCTGGGCCTGAACGTCTGTATTTCTCCCAAGACTTGGGAAGTTTTCAGTTATTATCTCATGAAATATGTTTTCCTCACCTTTTTCCATGTTTTCTCCTTCTGGAACACCCATAATACCAACAACATTTGTTCACTTACTGGTATCCAATAAGTTCTGTAGGCTTTCGTCACTTTTTTTTTTTTTTTGCCTTCCTTTATTATTTCAGAAGACCCATTTTCAAGTTCAGAAATTCTTTCTTCTGGTCTAATCTGTTGTTGAGCCTCTTAGTTGTATTTTTTTATTTCCTTCACTGAATTCTTCAGCTCTAGGATTTTTGTTTTGTTCTTTTTTATGATATTGATCTCTGTTGAATATCTCATTCAAATCATGAATTATTTTCCTCATTTCATTAAATTGTCTTTATGTTTTCTTGTATCTCACTGAAATTCCTAAAGATTTTTTAAAAATTCTTTTTGTGGCATTTCATGTGTTTGCTTATTATTGTTAGTGTAAAATTACTGTTTTTCTTTGGAGGAGTAATGTGTCCTTGATTTTTCATGTTTGATGTGTTCCTATGTTGATTTCTAAGCATCTGGTGAAAAAGTCACTTCTAATTTTACGGAGTAGGTTTCATAGGGAAAGACTTACTTGTATGAGTGGATCTTAGGATGTAGGTTTGGTGGGATACATTGGCCTTGGTTCTAGGTGAATTCAGTAGTGTAGACTTCATGTAGTTTCTTCAGTTATCATCTGCACTAATGACATGTTACACATGAATATGACATTATATTGTCTGAGAATAGTTCAACCAGGCTGGGCGCAGTGGCTCACATCTGTAATCCCAGCACTTTGGGAGAGCAAGGCAGGCAGATCACTTGAAGTCATGAGTTCGAGACTAGCATGGTCAACATGGAGAAACCCCATCTCTACTAAAAACACAAAAATTAGCTGGGCGTGGTGGTGCACGCGTGTAGTCCTAGCTACTGGGGAGGCTGAAGTGGGAAACTTGCTTGAACCCAGCAGATGGAGGTTGCGGTGAGCCGACGTCATGCCACTGTACTCCAGCCTGGGCAAGGGAGCAAGACTCTGTCTCAAAAAAAAAGAATAGTCAACCAATACCTGTGAAGACACTACTCTTTGCAAGTCCTAAGCCAATCACTATGTGAACTGATACCAGTTTTTCTTTTTTTAATTATACTTTAAGTTTCAGGGTACATATGCACAACGTGCAGGTTAGTTACATATGTATACATGTGCCATGTTGGTGTGCTGCACCCATTAACTCGTCATTTAACATTAGATATATCTCCAAATGCTATCCCTCCTCCCTCCCCCCACCCCACAACAGGCCCCAGTGTATGATGTTCCCCTTCCTGTGTCCATGTGTTCTCATTGTTCAATTCCCACCTATGAGTGAGAACATGCAGTGTTTGGTTTTCTGTCCTTGCGATAGTTTGCTGAGAATGATGGTTTCCAGCTTCATCCATCTCCCTACAAAGGACATGAACTCATCATTTGTTATGGCTGCATAGTATTCCATGGTGTATATGTGCCACATTTTCTTAATCCGGTCTATCATTGTTGGACATTTGGGTTGGTTCCAAGTCTTTGCTATTGTGAATAGTGCCGCAATAAACATACGTGTGCATGTGTCTTTATAACAGCATGATTTATAATCCTTTGGATATATACCCAGTAATGGGATGGCTGGGTCAAATGGTATTTCTAGTTCTAGATCCCTGAGGAATCGCCACACTGAATTCCACAAGGGTTGAACTAGTTTACAGTCCCACCAACAGTGTAAAAGTGTTCCTATTTCTCCACATCCTCTCCAGCACCTGTTGTTTCCTGACTTTTTAATAATCGCCATTCTAAGTGGAGTGAGATGGTATCTCATTGTGGTTTTGATTTGCATTTCTCTGATGGCCAGTGATGATGAGCATTTTTTCATGTGTCTTTTGGCTGCATAAATGTCTTCTTTTGAGAAGTGTCTGACCATATCCTTTGCCAACTTTTTGATAGGGTTGTTTGTTTTTTTCTTGTAAATTTGTTTGAGTTCATTGTAGATTCTGGATATTAGCCCTTTGTCAGATGAGTAGATTGCAAAAATTTTCTCCCATTCTGTAGGTTGCCTGTTCACTCTGATGGTAGTTTCTTTTGCTGTGCAGAAGCTCTTTAGTTTAATTAGATCCCATTTGTCAATTTTGGCTTTTGTTGCCATTGCTTTTGGTATTTTAGACATGAAGTCCTTGCCCATGCCTATGTCCTGAATGGTATTGCCTCGGTTTTCTTCTAGGGTTTTTATGGTTTTAGGTCTAACATTTAAGTCTTTAATCCATCTTGAATTAATTTTTGTATAAGGTGTAAGGAAGGGATCCAGTTTTGGCTTTCTACATATGGCTAGCCAGTTTTCCCAGCACCATTTATTAAATAGGGAATTCTTTCCCCAGTTCTTCTTTTTGTCAGGTTTGTCAAAGATCAGATGATTGTAGATATGTGGCATTATTTCTGAGGGCTCTGTTCTGTTCCATTGGTCTATATCTCTGTTTTGGTACCAGTACCATGCTGTTTTGGTTAGTGTAGCCTTGTAGTATAGTTTGAAGTCAGGTAGCGTGATGCCTCTGGCTTTGTTCTTTTGGCTTAGGATTGACGTGGCGATGCGGGCTCTTTTTTGGTTCCATATGAATTTTAAAGTAGTTTTTTCCAATTCTGTGAAGAAAGTCATTGGTAGCTTGATGGGGATGGCATTGAATCTATAAATTACCTTGGGCAGTATGGCCATTTTCACGATATTGATTCTTCCTACCCATGAGCATGGAATGTTCTTCCATTTGTTTGTATACTCTTTTATTTCATTGAGCAGTGGTTTGTAGTTCTCCTTGAAGAGGTCCTTCACGTCCCTTGTAAGTTGGATTCCTAGGTATTTTATTCTCTTTGAAGCAATTGTGAATGGGAGTTCACTCATGATTTGGCTCTCTGTCTGTTATTGGTGTATAAAAATGCTTGTGATTTTTGCACATTGATTTTGTGTCCTGAGACTTTGCTGAAGTTGCCTATCAACTTAAGGAGATTTTGGGCTGAGACGATGGGGTTTTCTAGATATACAATCGTGTCATCTGCAAACAGGGACAATTTGACTTCCTTTTTTCCTAATTGAATATCCTTTTTTCCTTCTCCTGCCTGATTACCCTGGCCAGAACTTCTAACACGATGTTGAATAGGAGTGGTGAGAGAGAGCATCCCTGTCTTGTGCCAGTTTTCAAAGGGAATGCTTCCAGTTTTTGCCTATTCAGTATGATATTGGCTGTGGGTTTCTCATAAATAGCTCTTATTATTTTGAGATACGTCCCATCAATACCTAATTTATTGAGAGTTTTTAGCATGAAGGATTGTTGAATTTTGTCAAAGGCCTTTTCTGCATCTATTGAGATAATCATGTGGTTTTTGTCATTGGTTCTGTTTATATGCTGGATTACATTTATTAATTTGCATATGTTGAACCAGCTTTGCATCCCAGGGATGAAGCCCACTTGATCATGGTGGATAAGCTTTTTGATGTGCTGCTGGATTCGGTTTGCCAGTATTTTATTGAGGATTTTTGCATCAGTGTTCATCAGGGATATTGGTTTAAAATTCTCTTTTTTAGTTGTGTCTCTGCCAGGCTTTGGTATCAGGATGATGCTGGCCTCATAAAATGAGTTAGGGAGGATTCCCTCTTTTTCTATTGATTGGAATAGTTTCAGAAGGAATGGTACCAGCTCCTCCTTGTACCTCTGGTAGAATTCAACTGTGAATCCATCTGGTCCTGGAATTTTTTTGGTTGGTAAGCTATTGATTAATGCCTTAATTTCAGAGCCTGTTATTGGTCTATTCAGAGATTCAACTTCTTCCTGGTTTAGTCTTGGGAGGGTGTATGTGTCGAGGAATTTATCCATTTCTTCTAGATTTTCTAGTTTATTTGCATAGAGGTGTTTGTAGTATTCTCTGATGGTAGTTTGTATTTCTGTGGAATTGGTGGTTATATCCCCTTTATCATTATTTATTGCATCTATTTGAATCTTCTCCCTTTTCTTCTTTGTTAGTCTTGCTAGCAGTCTATCAATTTTGTTGATCTTTTCAAAAAACCAGCTCCTGGATTCATTGGTTTTTTGAGGGGTTTTTTGTGTCTCTATTTCCTTCAGTTCTGCTCTGATTTTAGTTATTTCTTGCCTTCTGCTAGCTTTTGAATGTGTTTGCTCTTGCTTCTCTATTTCTTTTAATTGTGATGTTGGGTGTCAATTTTAGATCTTTCCTGCTTTCTCTTGTGGGCATTTAGTGCTATAAATTTCCCTCTACACACTGCTTTGAATGTGTCCCAGAGTTTCTTGTATTTTGTGTCTTTGTTCTCGTTGGTTTCAAAGAACATCTTTATTTCTGCCTTCATTTCGTTATGTACCCAGTAGTCATTCAGGAGCAGGTTGTTCAGTTTCCATGTAGTTGAGCGGTTTTGAGTGAGATTCTTAATCCTGAGTTCTAGCTTGATTGCACTGTGATCTGAGAGAGAGTTTGTTATAATTTCTGTTCTTTTACATTTGCTGAGGAGTGCTTTACTTCCAACTATGTAGTCAATTTTGGAATAAGTGTGGTGTGGTGCTGAGAAGAATGTATATTCTGTTGATTTGGGGTGGAGAGTTCTGTAGATGTCTATTAGGTCCACTTGGTGCAGAGCTGAGTTCAATTCCTGGATATCCTTGTTAACTTTCTGTCTCATTGATCTGTCTAATGTTGACAGTGGGGTGTTAAAGTCTCCCATTATTATTGTGTGGGAGTCTAAGTCTCTTTGTAGGTCTCTAAGGACTTACTTTATGAATCTGGGTGCTCCTGTATTGGGTGAATATATATTTAGTATAGTTAGCTCTTCTTGTTGAATTGATCCCTTTACCATTATGTAATGGCCTGCTTTGTCTCTTTTGATCTTCGTTGGTTTAAAGTATGTTTTATCAGAGACTAAGATTGCAACACCTGCTTTTTTTTGTTTTCAATTTGCTTGGTAGATCTTCCTCCATCCCTTTATTTTGAGCCTATGTGTGTCTCTGCACGTGAGATGGGTTTCCTGAATACAGCACACTGATGGGTCTTGACTCTTTATCCAATTTACCAGTCTGTATCTTTTAGTTGGAGCATTTAGTCCATTTACATTTAAAGTTAATATTGTTATGTATGAATTTGATCCTGTCATTATGATGTTAGCTGGTTATTTTGCTCGTTAGTTGATGCAGTTTCTTCCTAGCCTTGATGGTCTTTACAATTTGGCATGTTTTTGCAGTGGCTGGTAATGGTTGTTCCTTTCCATGTTTAGTGCTTCCTTCAGGAGCTCTTTTAGGGCAGGCCTGGTGGTGACAAAATCTCTCAGCATTTGCTTGTCTGTAAAGTATTTTATTTCTCCTTCACTTATGAAGCTTAGTTTGGCTGGATATGAAATTCTGGGTTGAAAATTCTTTTCTTGAAGGATGTTGAATATTGGCCCCCACTCTCTTCTGGCTTGTAGAGTTTCTGCCGAGAGATCCGCTGTTAGTCTGATGGGCTTCCCTTTGTGGGTAACCCGACCTTTCTCTCCGGCTGCCCTTAACATTTTTTCCTTCATTTCAACTTTGGTGAATCTGACAATTATGTGTCTTGGAGTTGCTGTTCTCGAGGAGTATCTTTGTGGCATTCTCTGTATTTCCTGAATTTGAATGTTGGCCTGCCTTGCTAGATTGGGGGAGTTTTCCTGTATAATATCCTGCAGAGTGTTTTCCAACTTGTTTCCATTCTCCCCGTCACTTTCAGGTACACCAATCAGACGTAGATTTGGTCTTTTCACATAGTCCCGTATTTCTTGGAGGCTTTGTTCGTTTCTTTTTATTCTTTTTTCTCTAAACTTCTCTTCTCGCTTCCTTTCATTCATTTGATCTTCCATCACTGATACCCTTTCTTCCAGTTGGTCAAATTGGCTACTGAGGCTTGTGCATTCGTCACATAGTTCTCGTGCCTTGGTTTTCAGCTCCATCACGTCCTTTAAGGACTTCTCTGCATTGGTTATTCTAGTTAGCCATTCATCTAATTTTTTTTCACGGTTTTTAACTTCTTTGCCATGGGTTCGAACTCCCTCCTTTAGCTTGGAGTAGTTGGATCGTCTGAAGCCTTCTTCTCTCAACTAGTCAGTCATTCTCCATCCAGCTTTGTTCCGTTGCTGGTAAGGAGCTGCGTTCCTTTGGAGGAGGAGAGGCACTCTGATTTTTAGAGTTTCCAGTTTTTCTGCTCTGTTTTTTCCCCATCTTTGTGGTTTTATCTACCTTTGGTCTTTGATGATGGTGACGTACAGATGGGGTTTTGGTGTGGATGTCCTTTCTGTTTGTTAGTTTTCCTTCTAACAGTCAGGACCCTCAGCTGCAGGTCTGTTGGAGTTTGCTGGAAGTCCACTCCAGACCCTGTTTGCCTGGGTATCAGCAGTGGAGGCTGCAGAACAGTGGATATTGGTGAACAGCAAATGTTGCTGCCTGATCGTTTCTCTGGAAGTTTTGTCTCAGAGGAGTACCCAGCCGTGTGAGGTATCAGTCTGCCCCTACTGGGGGATGCTTCCCAGTTAGGCTACTCGGGGGTCAGGTACCCACTTGAGGAGGCAGTCTGTCCGTTCTCAGATCTCCAGCTGCGTGCTGGGAGAACCACTACTCTCTTCAAAGCTGTCAGACAGGGACATTTAAGTCTGCAGAGGATTCTGCTGCCTTTTGTTTGGCTATGCCCTGCCCCCAGAGGTGGAGTCTGCAGAGGCAGGCAGACCTCCTTGAGCTGCGGTGGGCTCCACCCAGTTCGAGCTTTCTGGCTGCTTTGTTTACCTATTCAAGCCTTGGCAATGGCAGGCACCCCTCCCCAAGCCGCACTGCCACCTTGCAGTTTGATCTCAGACTGCTGTGCTAGCAATGAGGGAGGCTCCTTGGGTGTAGGACCCTCCGAGCCAGATGCGGGATATAATCTCCTGGTGTGCCGTTTGCTAAGACCATTGGAAAAGTGCAGTATTAGGGTGGGAGTGACCCGATTTTCCAGGTGCCATCTGTCACCCCTTTCTTTGACTAGGAAAGGGAATTCCCTGACCCCTTGTGCTACCTGGGTGAGGCAATGCCTCGCCCTGCTTCAGCTCACGTTTGGTGCACTGCACCCACTGTCCTGCACCCACTTTCCAACACTCCCCAGTGAGATGAACCCAGTACCTCAGTTGGAAATGCAGAAATCACCCGTCTTCTCTGTCGCTCACGCTGGGAGCTGTAGACTGGAGCTGTTCCTATTTGGCCATCTGATACCAGTTTTAATCTTTCTCAGACATGCTGTATCACAAGAATTGGGGAAAATTTACATTAAAAGTACAATTTTCACATAGGATATAAGGAAAGTTCACTTGACAGGCTTATTTCAGATTTTTTAAAGTCTTAAGCAATGTAGAAAATAAGAAACTTGACATTTATAAGTAAAAACTTAAACCAATTATCTTGCAGGATATAAAGTAGAATTATTAGCTGGGTGTGGTGGAATGCACCAGTAGTCCCAGCTACTTGGGAGGCTGAGGTAGGAGGATCCCTTAAGCCCAGGAATTAAAAATCCAGCCTGGGCAACATAGCAAGACCCATAACTCTAAAAAAAAAAAAATTATTAATAAAAGCCACTGAATTATGAATTCAGTGAGTCTCAGTCTTGGCACTTCAACAAAATAGCATTGAACCTCATAGGATTTTCCTCATCTGTTCCTCATCTGTGCATCTCCAACAAAAGCAGATGGATGTAAGTTCCCTGACAACTCTTAAAAGCCTGTAACTCTTCTTCTTCCTCAAAACATTCTGCTAGGAATACATTTCAGCATAAGTAAATGACATAAAGTCCACCACAAGTAAATTATCCTATCAAGCTTTCATTTTTGTAAGCATTTTCTTTTATGATTCACAGTCAGTATCCCATTGTTATTTTTCCTTTCCCTATTCCCAAAGTAGCTGTCATTGTCAAATTCATTTACCTCAGAATATATATTCACCTGTCCGTAGTCCCTTATCTTCCTTTTTATGTATATTCATCTGGCTCCTTATTTCTTTTTACTGAGAAAGAATGATGCAAAAGCAGAATTTGTTGAGGATGGAAATTTATAGATACTCTATTTCTCTAATAAAATGGATTCTCGGTAATTCATAGAAATAGAAGAACATGAAATATCATACCTCTATTGTTGGATCTACTATATATATATATAAAACCTGCTTGGAGATTTTTATATATATATATATAACCTGCTTGGAGATTTATATATATATAACCTGCTTGGAGATTTATACATGTGTATACATATATATATAAAAAACCTGCTTGGAGATTTTTATATATATATATATATATATATATATATATATATACACATTTATATATATATACACACTATATGTATTTTAATAATGTAAAAGACAAGTTTAATGTATACTTAAATATGTTTTGCTACTTATATCTTACATACTTTAGTAGTTATATAATCTTTATTATCAACCTGAATGGATATAAACATCAAACTTGATCAATTTCATCTCCTTTAGGGGATGCAACTAGGCATCTAGTTGCAACTAGAGGCTAATGCAACTAGGCAGTGCCATAACTAAAGGCAGCCAGCAAGAGAAAGGGGGAAAAGGAGAGAAGATAAGTCATAGGCAGGATATTTTGCTCTGGGGAGATAATTGGAGCACACTGTGGCTTAGTTGGGAATGACAAACAAGTTGCCCTTTCAGTAAGGGCTGAAAGTGGTATTTTTATTTCTCCATGACTTTCTACCTGACCTTTGGTGCTCCCTGAGGAAGGAAGCTGGGTGTGTATGTGTCTACAGACCAAAGAAAAGAAAGTGTAAAATGTACCAAGGGGACAGCCTTAGAAGAAATAGTTTAAAAAAAATGAATCAAAGAAAAAATATAGTTTTACATAGACTAGGAATGGAAAGATAGTGTGATAACTTCTAAGTCTATGCCAAAGAAATTATCACCATTATCATTATCATTATTTTTTAGATTGTGTTGAAACTCTATTACTGGTATAGCATGTTACCCAGTTTAGTAATATTTATGGTCTCAAGGTGTATAAGTCCCTTTTATAAAGGCAAGACTAACTTTTCTATAAAAGGTAATGAGATGATGGCCAGGCATGGTGGCTCACGCCTGTAATCCCAGCTCTTTGGAAGGCCGAGGTAGGTGGATCACCTGAGGTCAGGAGTTCAAGAGCAGCCTGGCCAACATGGTGAAAACTCATCTCTCCTAAAAATACAAAAATTAGCTGGGTGTGGTGGCATGTGCCTATAATCCTAACTACTTGGGAGGCTAAGGCACGAGAATCACTTAAACCTGGGAGGCGGAAGCTGCAGTGAGCCGAGATCATGCCACTGCCCTCCAGGCTGGGCAACAGAGTGAGACTCTGTCTCAAAAAAAAAGGGGTTATAAAATGAGGTTGGCTGGCTCACAATCCTCATTTTAGCTCTGTAAGACTATTTAAACCATGTGGTATAGGCAGACTCTAAAATGGTCCCAATGATCTCCACCTCTTGGTATTTGTGCTCTTGTAGTATTCCCTCCCCTTGAGTGTCGGCCAGACTTATTGACTCACTTCTAATGAATAAAATACAGTAAGAGTCATGGGCTGTCACTCTCAAGATCAAATTATAAAAAGGCTATGGTTTCCATCTTGGGTGCTGTCTCTCACTCTCTCTTGGATTGCTTGCTCTGGGGAAAGCCAGCTGCCATGTCCTGAGATAGCCCTACAGAGAAGCCCACAGGAGTAAGCTTAGAGTAGATTGTTATAATCTGGGTATGGTTTGCTTGTCCCCACCAAGTCTCATGTTGAAATTTGATCCCCAGTGTTGGAGATGGGGCTTGGCAGAAGGTGTTTGGATTGTAGGAGCAAATCCCTTATAAATGGCTTTGTGCCATTCTCACAGGAATGAGAGAATTCTCACTGTTAGTTCCCACAGAACTGATTGTTGAAAAGAGCCTGGCACCTCCTCTCTCTCACTTTCTCTCTCCCCGTGTGATTTGCACACATTGGCTCCTCTTCCCCTTCCTCCATGAGTGAAAGCAGCTTGAGGCCCTCAACAGATGCAGAGCCATGAGCCAAAAACAAACAAACAAACAGACAAAAAACTTTCATTTATAAATTACCCAGCTTCAGTTATTCCTTTATAGCAAAAAGGGACTAAGACACAGATCTCCTAAAGCATCTCAGCAGCAATGTCAGTGAACTTGGAAGCAGATTTTCCCCCCAGTTAAGCCTTGAGATGACTGTAGCTGCGGCTGACATCTTGACTGTAACCGCGTAAGAGATCAACCTACAACTACCCAGCTAAGATGGTCCCAGATCTCTGGCCCAGAGAAAATTTGAGATAATGAGTGTTTGTGTTTTAAGCTGCTAAGTTTGGGTAATTTGTTGAGCAGTAATAGAAAACTAATGCAAACCATAGCAGATAACATGTAATATAGCTGAAATGCTGTGTAAGATGTAGTGGGAGAATCAGAGTCTAGGTGGGCAGGAGAGAGATGAAAAGTACTCACTGAGCACCTATATTGTGTGAGACACTATGCCAGGCCCTTTACAGACATATCTTAGCTTATTCCTATTACACCATTACACGAGTATCATTATCTTCATGCTACACATAAGTGTGCTAAGATTCAGAAGGATTAAATAATTTTCCCATCATGAGACAGCTAGTAAGTAGCAGATGCGAGCTTTTGAACACTGGTCTGTCTAAACCTGAAGCTCCTACTTCTATTACAACCCTAATTGCAATGAAAAGGGAATCAAATAGTTTATAACATTGGTAATGAGTGAAAATGTACCCAGCTGAACTTCTCAGATGCATACCAAACATTTTATGTGATAAGATCTGAAGTAGTGTATGAGCAGAGTGCTGCAGGAGTGTGAAGAAAGCAACATCTCATTCTGCTTCTAATGTGTGAGGGGATGGAGGAAAAACCCCACAGAGAGGATTATACTGGAAATTAGCAACTCAGCCTCCTTGTTACCCCTGGGAGAAGTCAAGATCTGGAATCAGATTGGCATGAGTTCAGACTAGTTACCAGCTCTGTGGCCTGGGCAAGTTATTCCTTGCACCATCCTTTTCTTATCTGTACTGATTATGTTAGGCAGTGCACATAACTGCTTGGCAGAGTCAGGTATATAGCAAGCACTTAATAGACGTTCACAGTCAATAATGCTATTGTTACTGTTTTCTCTCCAAAATTGATTCTCTTGATAAATGTGTAATTACTAACACTATTTTTTAATGTTCATCAGTCAGTGATTTTTTAGGGGAGGAAAAAATACTCCCCTATTATAATTAGGCAAAAGTTGAGGGAAAAAAAGGAGACAGAGAGTATAAGAAAAGGAAAAAGGGGTAAAAACAAAAGTTCGGTGTTTGTTAGATAAGATTGTCTGAGGCAAATGAACAGGCCTGGGAGCAGAGGCAGGGAAAGAGTCTAGCATGTGGACTTTCTGTAGAGAGCAAAGACTGTATATTTTATTCATATTCAGGTTGCCAAGAACAGTATCAGATTCACAATCATTCATTGAAAATCCAATGAACTCATTCATTCTTCCATTCAGCAAATATTAACTAAAATCCACTATGTGCTATCATGCTTCCATGAGGGTAGCATTGCAGAGCTTATGTTCTAACAAGGCAAGACAAGCAATCAAACACAATATACAAAATAAAAACTACATATGTAAAGTGTGAATATGTTTGGAATACGATAACCACCAGGAAGATGTTAAAGCAGAAAAATGAGCTGGAAAAACATAGGAAGATGGGGTGCTGCTTTAGCTAATGTGATCAGGAGAGCCCTAGTTGAGGGAAGAGCAAGAAATGCTGGAGAAAGCATGCTCCTCTCTAGCACCCTTCCCTGGCCCTGGCCAGAGGCTGTAACTTACTCACCCATGTGTTGAATTGAGGGAGAGGAAAAGAACGGAAAAATTTGGTGTTGGTTAGTTTAAGAGTATCTCATCAATTAACTTCTGAAATGTAAAGGCTATGATTTCTTTTGCAGACAGTTAAGCAAAATAATCATTTATAATGAAGAAAGAGTATGCTTTACTTATCTACGCAGGATTCCAAACATGTAGTTCTTCATCCACAGTGATCTGTAGTCCCCCTGTATTGTTGAAAGGGCTGTCTGGGACTATAGGGAGGCAATTGAGGAGCCTAGGTTGTACTTAGATGACCCTGAGAGGGAGTGCCTCCTTAAATTTTGTACCCTTGGTACCTGACTTGCCTCACCTTAGTCTCAGCCCTGATTGATTAGTTGGTTGGTTGAGTTTTGCTTTTGCATTGTAATTCTTTTTTTAAATATGTGCCTATTTAAAATATCAATCAATAAAAAAAATTAAGAAAAAAGTAATAAATCATCTAAATTCCTACCATACAGAAACAGCCAGCATTAGCAATTAGCAAACATCATTATAGACATCTTTCTGTGCATATATACAGACAGAAGGTTGATAAATATATGAACAATGTAGTCAAAGAGATAAGCAAGTATGAATAGAAATTATTTTATAAAAATATGATGTACCCTTCTGCCTTCCTACAGAGCAGTTAGCATTTCAGTGTGCTATGGTTTGAATGTATGTGTCCCCCAAAATTCATATGTTGAAATCTTAACCACTAAGGTCATAGTATTAGGAGCTGGGGCCTTGCGAGGTAACTAGTTCATGAATGTGGAGGCCTCATAAATGGGATTAGCGCCCTTCTACAATCTATTATATGATGTGTCACCAGATACTGAATCTACTTGTGCCTTGATCTGGGACTTCTTAGGCTCCACAACCTTGAGCAATAAATGTTGGTGGTTTACAAATTATCTAATCTCAGGTATTTTGTTGTAGCAGCCTGAATGGACTAACACAATGCCTCAGTTTAAATATGAAGGGACAACCAAGGATCACATGACATTTCAGGAATGCCCCTAATATTAAACAGAGCAACTAAGGTTACTGGAAAAGAAATATGTTAGAGGAGATAAGAAAATAAGATAACTGGAATTCCACTTCTTCTGACATGCAATGTAAAATATTCTATAGACCAGCTGCCCAGCAAAACTGCCGAAAATAATATTTTTTTTTAAAAACCCAACCATTTAAAAATCTCTGGAGATTATCCTAAGGCCATACAGCAAATGAAGAAATAGTTATTCAAGAAAACCTACTGAAACTCCGTAAGAACAGAAAGCCTGTGGTACTTGATTTAAGGCCCACCCTCTCCTCTTCCCACCCAGTGAGATGGAAGCTTCACTTCAGACAGGTTCAGCCAAGAATACAAGTTTCCTCTCCCACAAGGTTGCAGTCAGAGGGTTATATTCCCAGAGGAGCAGGACATTATTTTCCAACTCATTTCTGCGGCTGGTTTTACACTGATATCAAAAACAGATAAAGACAACAGAAGAAAACCATAGACAAATATCTCTTAGGAGCATGAATTTAAAAATTTTCAACAAAATACTAGCAAACCTATAAAAAGACATTAAAAAGCAATGTATAAGCATATAAAAATAAATTTATATATTAAAATAATGTAAAATAATTATACATGTGTAAAGCAACATGTAAAAAGAATTCTGTACCATGACCAAGTGGGACTTCTTATTCCAGGAATGCAAAGTTGTTTTAACATCCAAAAATCAATTAATGTAATATACCATATCAGTAGAATAATTAAAACCACATGATCATCTCAGTAGATAGAGGAAAAGCATTTGCAAAATCCAACACATTTTCACGATAAAAATACTTAAACTTGGGATAAAAGAGAACTTCCTCAACCTAATAAAGGGCATCTATTAAAAAAACAAACAAACAAAAAAAAAACACTGAAAACATCGTACTCAATGGTGAAAGAATAGATGCTTTCCCCCTAAGATCAGGAACAAAATAAGAAGGTCTACTCTTGTGGGCCACTTCTATTCAACATCGTACTGGAGGTTCTAGCCAGAGCAATTAGACAAGAAGAAGAAATATAATGTATCCATATTGGAAGGGAAAAAGCAAAATTATCTCTATTCATAGATGGCGTGATCTTGTATATAGATAATCCTAAGGAATTCACTAAAGAACTGTTGGAACTAATAAGTTCAGCAAGGTTGCAGGATACAAGACCAGTATACAAAAATCAACTATATTTCTATACCTTTGTTAACATAAAATCTGAAAATTAACCTTCCAAAGTTGAAAGGATATGGTTTCTCATCTCCTGGTCTGCATTCAGCAAGACTATTATTCAAGTATGGGGATAACATGAAGACATTTTCCAACATACAAAGCCTCAGAAATTCTTTCCTGTGTTAGGAAATCTCCAGAAAATATGCTGCACAAAACAAAATAGTACACCACAAAAGTAAAAAACAAGAATATAGAAGATCCTCAAGGGACATCTCATAAAGCAGACCTAGAAATCAGCAGGGAATGGTTAGAGCAGGGCAGAGGGCTCTGTGAGAGTGTCACTGAAAAAAAAAAAAATGGCACCAGATAAATATTTGCTTTTGAAAAACAAGAACAAGGAAGAAATAAACAAAAAATGACCAATAAAACTGAGTGATTGTTATAAAGATGATACTGGAAAATAAAGGAAAGATACTTAAAAAGATGAGAAGAAACTTGTTGGCATACAGGAAAGAGTGTAATCATAGGATACCACTTGGTTCTGCAATGACATTTACATGAAATTATTCTTTATTAATTTAACTAAAAATGATGTAACTATATTAAGCATAGATGAGATGGGAATATAGATGAATAAAATCCTTGCTTGTAGCAGAAGTTAGCTTTTTTCAAATTGACAAACTGAGAAACTGTAGTATAAACACAGTATTTAGAGCTATGACAATATTTATTTTTAAAACATAGCCAAAATTGCTAAAGGTGACTGTTTTGGGGAAGTAAGGACTGATAAGTGCAAAAATTGCTGTACTTTATTATCAACTTTTATATTAAATGATAAACATTTTTTACCAGAGTAAGTATATTTTGATAAAATGTTTCATTAATGTAGAAAAAAGAAAAAGTAATCTGAAAAATGATTATCAAATATATAAGGATCTATAATATTTGGCCAGGGGAATTTTCAATATTGGTGTTGCCATTCACCCATCACTACTGCAGAAACATATTAATATGTTCTGTAATTTGGGGCAAGAAAGAAGTTAATTTGTTATTGTTATTCTATGACAATGACTTTGTCAGAGACCAGACCTACATTCTGAATCTACCTAACTTTTTTCTCATGGTGTTATTTTACTTGTTTCTGTATCTTACTTTTGTATTTTATATAGAAATGAAGTTAGGTATAAAGGCTTGCTGTGGACTGAATGTGTTCCTTCAAAATTTATATGTAGAAGCTTAATCACCAATGTGATAATATTAGAGGTGAGGCTTTTTTTTGAGACGGAGTCTCGCACTGTTGCCCCAGCTGGTGTGCAGTGGTGCGATCTCAGCTCGCTGCAACCTCTGCCTCCGGAGTTGAAGTGATTCTCCTGCCTCAGCCTCCCAAGTAGCTAGGATTATAGGCGCCCGCCACCACGCCCACCTAATTTTTTGTATTTTTAGTAGAGACCGGGTTTCACTATGTTGGCCAGGCTGTCCTTGAACTCTTGACCCCGTCATCCACCCACCTCAGCCTCCCAAAGTGCTGGGATTACAGGCGTGAGCCACTGTGCCCGGCCAGCCACCACACCCAGCCTAGAGAGCTCTTAGTCCCTGTTAGCCTTCCATCTCTTTTGCCATGTAGTAACACAGCATATGTTCTCTCCGGAGCATGCAGCAATAGTGCCAGATTGAAAGCAGAAACTAGGCCCTCAGTAGACACCGAAACTGCCAGCACCTTGATCTTGGACTTCTAGCCCCCAGAACTGTGAGACATATATATCTTTTGTCACACATTACCCAATCTGAGATATTTTGTTATGGGCAGTACAAATGGAATAAGACAAGGCTTGATTAGATTCAGGTTAAACATTTTTGTTAAGCATATTCCAAAGGTGGTGATGCCGTGTACTTCATTTTACGACCACAGGAGATTGGTGATGCTAAATGTGGTTCCTTGAATAAAGTGGTGGCCACCAGATTTCTCCATTGTAAAGATATATTTGTTTCTTTTTTAAAAATAAGTAATTTGTAGGGTGATTCAGGCACCACATTAATATTCTGTTCTCCACTTGATAGTTTTAGCATTCATTGATGATTCTTATCTGCATCAGTTATATTTCAATGGGAGGAGCAAAAATGATTTTGTAGTCCTATTTTTCCTCCTAAATTTGTTAGCTGGCATTCTTCTGTGAAGAAGAGCTCTCTCATTTACTGGAGATGAATTACGTTCACTGAATTTTAAAACTTCAGCCTTTCTGACCATTGCTATCTTCACCAGAGCTGCTCTTTTGTGGTTTTGAAGACTGCTTTGCAGCACTTTGGGGATGGCATGCCCTTGACATAGCAGTCACTGTAAACTTACAATAAAATTATGACAGTTTTCTGAAAAACAATGGGAAAGCGTTTTGAGGACGGGGCCCCTTTTCTGGTGTTCACAGTCACATTTGGGTTAGTGGCTGGAATTTATGTACCCCTGTCTCTGGGCACTCACTTTGGAACCTTGGAAATCAGCATCTGGAAGCCATTTCCAGAGTCTGATCTCTTCCCTAGATGTGCTCCCTTCCCCAAGATTCTGTCCCACTAGACATATTTCCCCCATTCTTAGCTTCTTACCTATAATACTTTACCACCTACTTGAAAAGCACTGAAGCAACACTGTCAACAATTTGGGGTATTTTCTGGTGTGGAGGAAGAAAGAGAAGGTACCTATCGTTTCCTGACCCTAAGGTCCCTGATGTTTCATACACTCTCCATGTATTAGGCTCTTGTCTCTTCTGTCTCATGTAGAAATAAATAGTATTCTTAATTTATCTTTTAACATTAATTTCTTTATCTTTTTATGTTTCTAACAGACTATAATTCTGCAACGCTATACATTTTACAATGTATTTATAGGCAACCAAGAGAAATTGCACATCTTACTCAAAAATATTTGTACCCTGAGTCAGTATTTCTTGGTGAGAACAGTTCACAGCTAGTGGAGGGGAGCAAAGTGAACTCATTCCACTGGGCTCATTAAACATCTGCAGGGTCACTCTATTGCTGGCTCACCTAGAGCAACTGTCTGCTTAAAAGCTGTCACATCCACCCACCCTTTGTGCTTTGTGTTAAAGCAATTCGCAGAGTGACAGAAACTTTTCAGTTTTTTTCTTTCCCTTTTTCCCAGGGAAATTGTTGGCAATTACAGCCTTTACTTGACAAGGTCCTTTTGACATAGCATGGCTGAAGGCAGTTGCCTCCAGGAGGGCTCAGTTGTTTTAGAAAGAGGGTGACAGTTACCTCCTTCCATTTCTCCTGACTACCACTTTTGTTAAAACTTTTCCAGGACTTTGGGGGTGGTTATTTCTTCTTGTACCATCGTGACAACTTCCTTTTCTCACCATGGGTGCTGTTGCAGACAATTAAGCTCTGCACGCCAAAATAAAGACAGAAGTGGTGATTACATTGCCATCAGTGGAATGCCACCAACTCTATCCCTGTGAAATTTAGAGAAACTCCATGATGATTTTTATTTTTGTTTGTTTTTAGCAGAATTCAGTTCATATACCCATGAAGCGTTCCAGTTTAGCAACTAGAAGACAGGTTTGAACCACCCTGGCTGTGTCTCTAAGTCAAGGGTTTTCGACCTTGGCGCTATTAGCATTTTGGACTGGATGACTCTTGGGGAGTGGAAGGGTCCCGTGCATTGCAGGATGCTTGGCAGCGCTCCTGCCTCTACCCGCTAAATGCCAGTAACACCCGTCCTCAAGTTGCCAAGTAGTGACAATCAAAAATATCTCCAGATATTACCGTATGTCCTCTGGGGTGGAGTGGGCAGGGGAGGGGGGCACAAAACTGTCCCAGTTGAGATTCACTGCTCAAATTGAGAAAGTATTGACATGGATTGTGTTCAATTTGTAGCATACATTTTATTGTTTCATTCTTTCCTTTGAAAGTCTCACAATGTCTCTGCCTTACTTACATAAATGTATAATAGAAATAAAAGTTTTTAATCTAACTTATTTTTCTAAAGGGTTATCCAAAGTGATTCCCAATGAGTTTAATCAACTAAAGGGGACATGGAGAAGAGAATGCCTTTATTCTGTATAATAATCTAAACAATGCCAATTATCCACAGTTGATGCCTTTAAAATAGCAGAAACAAATTGAGAAAAAATAAAAATTTGTGCCATTATGCCATAATACTCACATTCTGTTAATTTGCTTTGAAGAGTAAAATATTTTTGGAATCCTTAGTTTAACAATAGTAAAATATTTTGGAAACCTAAATTTAATAGCAATTTGACTACCATTAAAACTAGCTTATTTTAGAGATTCCCTCTAAAATGTTTATCCGAGGGCCTAAGATACTTCTTCAGTGATGAAGGTTAGTGCTGTCTTCCAGGCAGCCTCAACACAACTTCACATTTGTATCGGAGAACACTGAAACTCTTTGTGATAGAGCAATTTGACCAAATAAATACAGTGGCAGTATCAGGAAAGGTCTCCTGAGCCCTGATCCAATGCCTCTTTCCAGCTAACATGCTGTTTGCTTCAGAAATCTAGGGAGTGGCAACAAAGGCCTAGGCTTTTGGAAGAAGGGTGGGGTCCATGCCGAAAGGATAATGAGAGGAGAAGGGAAATAGTATAGAGCCTATCTTTGTCATTTTGCAATTTGGCTCAAGCTCACATTGTCCCATTCTCAGAAAGCAGTTTTATTTATATCTGAGAGTTCACTCTTGATGTCATTGTGTGTCTAGCACAGTGACTGGGACATAATCAGCATTCAACAAATATTTGACAGATAACTACTGTGCTACCAGTGCAGATGCTAAAAGATGGAGAAAGAAGAAAAGGAGGAGGAGAAGGGTCTTTCAAATGCCAAAAGACAGTCCACAGGGGAACAGTTCTGACTTTCTCTCAGCCTAACAGTCAATACAAGTTCAGTTGCCTGAAGCTTCTCGTTTTGTCAAAGACTTTAAGGATCAAATAAAACTTGCAAGGGTATCTCAACATAAGCCAACACTGGGACCTAGAAAATTTAGCATCAGCTGCCATGTATTTAACTACTATCTTAAACTGTCCTCAAAGCATAAAAGTTAATATAGGTTGATGCAGTTAGATCTGGCTTTGAATCCCAGCTCCACTGTATGAACTTGGGCCAGTTATACCACGATCTCAGTGTTCTCATTTATAAAATGAGAATAAAAACACCTGCCTCGTTGAGATGCCATTGGCATTGCAATAGATAACCTATAGCACATAAAAGCACATCTATAACATATACATATTACTTAGTAACTATAATTATAATAACTATTATTCTCTGAGGTTAGGAGGGAGGGCATACAGAAAACGATGAGCACCTTGAGACCCAGTCAGGACAACCAGACTAAAATAAACTCAACTCAAAGGGCAGAGCTGGATTCAGTAGGTCAATGATGGACACTGAAACCGGATTGATGTATAGAGTATATGGCTTAAGTAGTGGAAGCGTTTACCATCATTAGGGATAAAGCAAATGTTAGGACTTGCCTATATATGGGCTTTGGGAAGAGGAGACAGTAAAACAAAGCAAAGAAGGAACAGGAGAGGAACCAGGGGATTCAGCACCATAGAGGCGAGAGTTGCCAGTGGAAGGAAGCGGTCAAGGGGATCCACAGCTCTACAGGGGTCTTGGCAATTAGATGTCCCTGATTAGCTGGAAAGGAGATATTTTAGCAGAAGTCAGTGGCAAAGGGTTGAATGATAGTTGGAGGTGAGGAAGTAGAAACTGAAGATGGCATGAAGAAACAGAGTGCCTCAAATAGGCAAGAAAATTGAAAGTACATAAATACTTTAGGATAAGAAAGACCTGAGTAATAGAAAGAACTTGAGAGAGGAGACCAGTGAAAAGGCAGGTAAGAGAAGATGCCATTGAAGGAAGCAGCAGTGGTGGAGCAAGTGTGAGTTCCAAGATGGAAGGCATGAGGATGGAAGGAGAAGAAGATGAATTTAAAAAATTAAAATGCTGAAGAATTTGCTAAGGTGGACTGGAAGGAAACTGATGCTCACATGGAACATCTCCAAATTCAGAGTAAAGTCATGCTGGGGTTGTTTAGAAAGGGTGAGAGGCTGTGACTAGAAACTGGTAGGGTAAATACTGTAGGGAACGTAATAAAAAAATCAAGAGAGCTGATTCAAGGATTGCTGACTTCGGTGAGTCCTCAGCCCAAGCCACTGAAGATTAACTTTAGATACTTTGCTTCGGACTCTGCACATTTGAGTGTAAACATAGCGGGTAGCCACAGGCCACTCCTTAGGAAAGAGGCAGAACACTCAGCTAGCCCACTGTGTCTTGCAGCCTACACCCTGTCTATTTGGATGCTTATAGCATGACCTCTGGCCGTACCAGGCTCTTCTAGATCCAAGCCCTGCCCACGCCCTGGTACTAAGTCTCAGGTATTTATGTGATTCCTGGAATGTTCCCTGTGGACTCAGTCTTCATCCCTTTTGGTCTACAGCTGAAACTGCTCCTGGCCTGGTTCCTAAAAGGTCTGGCTCTGTTTTCATAAGACTGAGTTATTCTTTGAGCATTAGCTGCTTTTGACTGGCACCAATCAACAACACCTGCGTGGGCACTGGAGTTAACCTTTTAGGTGCCAAATAAATCTTCCAGCTTCCAAAGGATTTACTCCACATTTTTATATTATTTTAATCTCCAGACATTGGAGCAGGAGGACAAAAATCAGATGGTAAGAATTAGGCATGAGGATGGGCAAAGTAAAAACCAAGAAATGTATGTGGAGTCGTTGGTTTCTGGGATGCTACCATAAAATACTTGAAATAAGGGAAGCCAGAATATGGGTTATGGCCTAAAAGGAGAGAGAATGTCAGGATGAGGACAATGAGTATGTTCAGTAAGATTTAGGAAATGTACCAGAAATAGCACAGGACTTAGAGTTTGGCAAACATGGGTTCAAATTCCAGTTGTATGACCATGGATAATATATTTTGCCTCTGTGAGCCTCAGATTTCTGTATGAATAAATTTAGATACTGAGTTAACCAAAATTATTAGTTTTCCTTTCCAGAAAATGAAATTAATAAAGTCTGTCTTGTACGGTTGTTGTGAAAATGAAATGAGAAAGTATGCAAAACATCCAACACACGCCTCACACATAGTGGGTGCTCAAAAATTAGTGAATAGTAATATTGCTACAAAAAGCAAGAATGATCAGAGGAGGGGATTCTGAAGGGCTTTGATCTTGGCCAATGTCAGTTTTGACTTTATTTTATACATTATACATTTGGACTAATTAAATGTGAGGAAGAAGCTACTAAATACGTGGCAAAGTCTCAGGTTACAAAATCAATGTACACAAATCGGTAGTACTGCTATACGCCAACAACAGCCAAGCTGAGAATCAAATCAAGAACTCAACCCCTTTACAACAGCTGCAAAATAAAATAAAATACCTAGGAATATACTTAACCAAGGAAGTAAAAGATCTATACGAGGAGAACTACAAAACACTGCTGAAAGAAATCATATAGATGGCAAAAACAAATGGAAACACATCCTATGCTCATAGATTGGGAAAATCAATAGTGTGAAAATGACCATACTGCTCAAAGCAATCTACAGATTCAGTGCAATTCCCATCAAAATATCAACATCATTGTTCCCAGAATTAGAAAAAGAATTCCTAAAATTCCTATGGAACCAAAAAAAGAGTCCACATAGCCAAAACAATACTAAACAGAGAAAACAAATCTGGAGACATCACATTACCAGACTTCAAATTATACTACAAGGCTATAGTTACCAAAAGAGCATGGTACTAGTATAAAAGTAGGCACATAGACCAATAGAACAGAATAGAGAACCCAGAAATAAAGCCAAATACTTAAAACCAACTGATCTTCGACAAAGCATACAAAAACATAAATGGGAGAAAAGACACCCTATTTAATAGTGCTGGGAAAACTGGCTAGCCACATGTAAAAGAATGAAACTGGATCCCTATCTCTCACCTAACACAAAAATCAATTAAAGACAGATCAAAGACTTAAACCTAAGACCTGAAACCATAAAAATTCTGAAAGATAACTTCCAAAAAACTCTTTTAGACACTGACCTAGACAAAGAATTTATGACTAAATTCTCAAAAGTAAATACAACAAAAACAAAAATAAACAAATGAGACCTATTTAAACTAAAAAGCTCCTGCACAGCAAAAGAAATTATCAACAGAGTAAAGAGATAACCCACAGAATGGGAGAAAATATTTGCAAACAATGCTTATGGCAAAGGACTAGTATTCAGAATCCACAAGGAACTCAAACAAATTTGATTCAAATAAATCGGCAAGAAAAAAATGAAATAATTCCATCCAAAATGGGCAATGACATGAATAGACATTTCTCAAAAGAAGATATACAAATGGCCAAGAAACATGAAAAAAATGCTCAACATCACTAATCATCAGAGAAATGCAAATTAAAATCACAGTGAACTACCTCCTTACCCCAGTCAGAATGGCCATTATTAAAAAGTCAAAAAACAATAGATGTTGGTGTGCATGTGGTGAAAAGGGAATGCTTATACACTGCTTGTGGGAATGTGAATTAGTACAACCTCTATGGAAAACAGTATACAGATTTCTTAAAGAACTAAAAGTAGATCTACCATTTGGTCCAGCAATCCCACTACCAGGTATCTACCTAAAGGAAAAGAAGTTATTATATTAAAGAGACACATGCATATGTATGTTTATTGCAGCATAATTCACAATTGCAAAGATCTGGAACCAACCTAAGTGCCCATCAACCAATGAGTGGATAAAGAAAATGTGATATTTGTGGAGAAATAGGAACACTTTTATACCGTTGGTGGTAATGTAAATTAGTTCAACCATTGTGGAAAATGATGTGGCAATTCCTCAAAGAGCTAGAAGCAGAAATACCATTTGACCCAGCAATCCCATTACTGAGTATATACCCAAAGGAATATAACCCATTCTATTACAAAGATACATGGATGTGTATGTTCATTGCAGCACTATTCACAATAGCAAAGACATGGAATCAACCCAAATGCCAATCGATGATAGAGTAGATAAAGAAAATGTGGTACATATACACCATGGGATAGTATGCAGCCATAAAAAAAATGAATGAGATCATGTCCTTTGCAGGGACATGGAGAGAGCTGGAAGCCATTATTCTCAGCAAACGAACACAGTAACAAAACAAAACACTGCATGTTCTTACTTACAGGTGAGCTCAACAATGAGAACAGATGGACACAGGGAGGGTAACAACGCACTCTTGGGCCTGCTGGGGGGTGTGGTGGGGGAGGGAGAGCATAAGGAAAAACAGCTAATTCATGCTGGGCTTAATGCCTAGATGATGGGTTGATAGGTGCAGCAAACCACCGTGGCCCATGTTTACCTATGTAACAAACCTGCACATGCTGCACATGTACCCCAAAACTTAAAAATTAAACAAAGAAAATGTGATATATATACACCATGCAGTACTTCCGAGTCATAAAAGGAACAAAATAATGTCTTCTGCAGCACTTGGATGGAGCTGGAGGCCATTATTCTAAGTGAAGTGACTCAGGAATGGAAAATCAAAAACTGCATACTCTCACTTATAAGTGGGAGCTAAGCTATGAGTATGCAAAGGCATACAGAGTGGTATAATGGGCTTTGGAGGCTTAGAAACGGGAGGTTGGGTGGGGGGGTGAGGGATAAAATACTACATATTGGGGGCCAGGCACGGTGACTCATGCTTGTAATCCCAGCACTTTGGGAGGCCAAGGTGGGCAGATCACGAGGTCAGGAGATCGAGACCATCCTGGCTAACACGGTGAAACCCCATTTCTACTAAAAATACAAAAAATTAGCCAGGCGTGGTGGCAGGCGCCTGTAGTCCCAGTTACTCGGGAGGCTGAGGCAGGAGAATTGCTTGAACCTGGGAGGCGGAGGTTGCAGTGAGCCGAGATCACGCCACTGCACTCCAGCCTGGGCGACAGAGCCAGACTCCGTCTCAAAAAAAAAAAAAAAAAAAAAAAACACTACATATTGGGTACAATGTACACTACTCAGGTGATGAGTGCACTGAAATCTCAGAATTCACTACTATATAATTCATCCATGTAACCAAAAACCACTTGTACCCCAAAAGCTATTGAAATAAAAAGTATTTTTTTAAAAGATGCCTATATTTCCACTACCTTGAGATAAATCCATTTGATCTTTTCTCCTGTGGAATTAATAATTAAGATACAAATGATTAGAGGTGGGATAGAAGCTACGAATACATGGAAAGGCACAGAGACAGAGAAAGTACCACGATGTTGGCAGAGCACTAGAAAAGGGTTTAATAACTCTCATTGCTGAAGAAATTTAGATCCTCTCTGCTCAAAGTGTGGTCCAAGACCAGCAGCATCAGCATCACCATGAGCTTGTGGGAAATGCAGAATATCTGGTCAAATATCAGACTTACTGAATCAGAATCTGCATTTTAACATGATCCCCAGGTAATTTGCACATTACAGTTTGGAAATCGCTGGTCTGGATGTTCTTGAGGCCACAGCTGTGTTGGCTCCTGAAAAACCTTTGTGAGCCCTGATGGTGTGGTGTGCTGTGTCTTCGGTATTTCCATGAGTTCTGACCCAAATTCAAGAAGTTAATCATCTGAAGAGCTGAGAATCAAACAGGAATTTGACTCTTAGTCCATCAAGTTAACTGGCATATTATATTTCTAGTCCTTCTATCCAGGAGCACATTATATTTCTCCCCTAATTTAGGTCTTCTATTAGATATCTCAATGTTGGTTTATTCTTCCTTTTTTTTTCTTTTTTTTGTGAGATAGGGTCTCACTGTGTGGCCCAGGCTGGAGTGCAGTGGCATGATCTTGGCTCACTGCAACCTCCAGCTCCCAGGTTCAAGTGATCCCCCTGCCTCAGTCTCCCAGGTAGCTGAGATTACAGGCGCTTGCCACCATGCCCAGCTGATTTTTGTATTTTTGGTAGAGACGGGGTTTCACCATGTGGGCCAGGCTGGTTTTTTTTCTTTTTTCTTTGAGACAGTATATTGCTCTGTTGCCCAGGCTGGAGTGCAGTGGCACAATCATGGCTCACTGAAGCTTCAACCTCCCAGGCTCAAGTGATTCTTCCACCTCAGCCTCCTGAGTAGCTGGGATCATGGGTCCACACCACCACATCTGGCTAATTTTTATTTGTTTGTTTTGGTAGAGATGGAGTCTCACTCTGTTGCCCAGGCTGGTCTCAAACTCCTGGGGTCAAGAGATCCTCCTGCCTTGGCCTCCTAGAGTGCTGCAATTACAGGTGTGAGCCACCACACCTGGCCAAGTTTTACTATCTTTTCCTATAGACTTTACATATTTTAATAGAAATTTTTCATTTCTTTCCAAGCAGCTTTTAATGCTACTTTGAACTATTCTTTATCCTTTGCACTATTTAAGATCATTCTTACAAATAGATCTCATGTTACCTTAAACAATTTATTTCTTCTCATTGTGCTTGATTATTGGCCTTTAGCATAGTAGGAAAATATAAGAGTCAAGTCCTAGAAAAGGTTACAGAGAAATTATAGAAAATGGATATAGCAGTGTCTGAAATGAAAGCTCAGAAGGTCTCCTTAAGTGGGAGACTCAGAGCTCAGGTAGATCAAGTTTTTTATCATAATTTTGCTAATCACTTTTGGATATGAGACTCAAAGACAATGTTGGTAGCTACTAGATCAGTGGTTTCTAAACTTTGCTGCACATTAGAATGATCTTAGAGCTTATAAACCTCCTCATGCCTTGCTCACCTTGCACCCTTACCAATTAAGACACCTGGCTGGGGATGGGGGCCAGGCATCAGTAGTTTTTAGAGATTCCCAGGTGATTCCAATATGTGGCACAGATGAGAACCAACATAGTAAATGATGCATTACTTAATATAGCAATGATAAGCTCCTGGTTTAACTGTTGAATAAAACCATCATTGAGTTTGCTAGCATTGAGTTTCTTTGCTTCAAGTGAGGCACATGTGTAAAGTATGTGATACTTATTCTTATTTTTTAGATCTTATTCTAATAGATAATTGAATAAAATAATAGATCTTAATCTTATCTATTAGATCTTATTCTGATAGATAATAATTATTCTTTCTTTCTGTGTATAAGAAAATGGAGAATTGGGGGCCCCACTCTAAAATTACTAGATCAGAATTTGCAGTGAAATAAGCTCCCCAGTTGATACTCTCACACATTAAGATTTGAGATGCTTCTCTCCCTCTCCCTCCACGCTCTAACTCCTGGAAAGCCTGGACTACACCAAACCATCCTTATTTCCCAGTGGGGCCTAATAGTGCCTTGCCGATGGAAGAGCTTAAGAATTGTTGACTGAGTTGAATCAATAGTGATTGTACTGCTGGCTCAGTGTCAAAGGATGGGATGCTAAGGGTATTGTTAGTACCAAAGAGAGCATAAACATTTCTTAAATTGCTCCCAGAGCAGCTAGTCCTTGTTTAGGTGACAGACTCCTTTGAGAATTTAATGAAAGCTAAGGGCCATTTTTCTGTCTTTACAAAATTCTGCATACAGGTGGTTCATGGATTCTCCAGATGCCCATAACATGGATTCCCTATGTCCATGGCAGATAAAATTTGAGTCTAAAGTAGTCACTGAAAACTTGAGTCATATATGCATCTTTCCATCATCTTCAGAAGAGACAGAGTGAAGCAGGATATTTAAAAAGTACTGATGACAGTTTAATTAAAAGGGCTAAACTGAAAATAGTTTTACAAGGACGTGGCAAAGATATTTTTTAGGTTTTACACACAAGTCTCAAAGAAGTGCTTTGACTAGCACTTTGGTTTTCTTCTTTCTTTTACTGTGAATTTCTTTAGTAACTTCCTTTTAACTTTAAGTAAATCTATCATCTAGAATGACCGTGAACTTTAATAGAAGAAGAAAATCATGACTATTACCACAAATACCCAGACCCAGTCTAAAATAGATCAGGCAGCCTGTATAGAAAAAAGAAATGGAAAAGTTCGCTTGCATGGGCTCCACACCCAGGCAATCAATTCAGTTATTGAGGCATAAAACAGAAGAAGGAAAAAACATGATGTCAAATGCTACTGTAACATATGCGCCTGGGAGTGGGATTGGCAAAGGCTTACAAATTTGGCTTGGCCCACAAACAGAATTTAGTTGAGATTGGCAGTAAAAACATTTTCTACAGTTTTGCTGCCTTTGGTGATTTGAATCACAATCTAACACGTAGGATTTGGGCAATAATCTTCTTATTTACATCTCATTTTATTCCATACACCATGTAAATTGTATTTTATGCATTTGTATGCCAAAAAAGAAAATAAATTTTTTGAAAAAAAGAATGAATAAAACAGGTCAAAGGAAAAATAAGCAGAAAAATGAAGAGATAAAAGAGAAGTCAAAAACTGCATGCCATAGATTCTATGTATCTGAGATATGAGAGCCCTTCATTGCTAAGACATGAGGGCTACGATATTAGCTGTTAAGATTTCTTACATCAAAAACAATGATTGTATTCCTAATTTCCTAAAATAAAAACAAGGCTATTACTCCTGTCGCTGAGATTAAAGAGAAAGTGCCTCATGCATCATCACAAAGAGGACCTTTTTTAAAAAAAAAATGAAAAAATATGCTCAACTTTTGTACAGACAAGAGTTTTGTAGGATTACAGCATCAAGTCATTGAAGCTGACTTCAATGACTTGACAATAAATTTCAAGGAAGAACAGACAGCGCATGTTTATCTTATCCACTGCAAAAGGCTATCTGAGTTGCCATGACACTGTCTCTCTTGACTCTGATTCTTGTAGGGACAGGGTTTATGTACACTTCAATAAAGAGAGGTCTATATCCATCTAAAGAAGCCAGCCCACAGCTGAGGGTTTGGTTATAAGAACCGCAACTTGGTATTACTTCTAACATATTTATCTGAAAGTCAATAAAATACAGTAAAGATTAGTAATAGAATAACTGTCAGCTCTCTGCCTATTCCTTGGGTGGAACCTCAGTCTAAGAAACTCAGACTGGCAATTTTTCAAGGCAGAAAATGTCTAATAAGCTAATAGGACTGTAATGTATGGAAAAGCAAAAGGTGTTACTTAAAAAAATGTTCAACCAGTGAAGCCTCACTCACAGTGCTACAGGATAAAATACGGGTGAGAGTTTGGGCCCACCATCTTTGATCCACTCTGCTGGTGGGGAATCTCCGCCAGGTGCCACATTGAATTAGAGGTGAGATCTTGGTTTGAGTTTTTTTTTTTTTTTTTTGTCTTTTGTTTTTTGTTTTGAGACAGAGTCTCTCTCTGTCCCCCAGGCTGGAGTGCAGTGGCATGATCTTGGCTCACTGCAACCTCCACCTCCCGGGTTCAAATGATTCTCCTGTCTCAGCCTCCTGAGTAGCTGGGATTACAGGCGTGTGCCACTACACCCGGCTAATTTTTGTATTTTTAGTAGAGACAGGATCTCACCATGTTGGCCAGGCTGGTCTTGAACTCCTGACCTCAGGTGATCCACTCGCCTTGGCCTTCCAAAGTGCTGGGATTACAGGCGTGAGCCACCGTGCCCGGCCAGTGGTTTGAGTTTTTACATTAACAGTGTTAATTAGCATGTCACTTTCACTTTTGTTATTTTTGCAACTTTTACATACTATTTATACTGCTAATTACTTAATTTTTTCTTGAAATTGGCTTTAAAATTGTATTTATCCTAAGCAGAAATACTTATGATTTTTGTGTAAGATATAGTTTTCTCACACACATCATATAACATAAAAATTTTTTTTGAGACGGAGTCTCGCTCTGTTGCCAGACTGGAGTGCTGTGGCGCGATCTTGGCTCACTGCAAGCTCCGCCTCCTGGGTTCAAGCAATTCTCCTGCCTCAGCCTCCCCAGTAGCTGCGACTACAGGCACACACCACCACGTCCAGCTAATTTTTGTATTTTAGTAGAGATGGGGTTTCACCATGTTGGCCAGGCTGGTCTCGATCTCTTGACCTCATGATCCACGCACCTCGGCCTCCCAAAGTGCTGGGATTACAGGCATGAGCCACCGTAATATTTTTTTAAATAACCATGAACCATCTAAAGTTATTTCTAACATTATATGCTATAGAAATCACAACTTACAAAATATGCAAACACTTTAGATGAAACTTGGCAGTGGTTTAAAACTACAGACATTGGAAACAGACTGCCAGGGTTCTAATGCCAGTTCTGTTCCTTATAAGCTGTGAGACATTGAGCAAGTCACTTTATCTTTCTGTGCCTCAGTATCCTCATCTGCAAAACGGGAGTAATATTACTAGTATTTGCCACAGGATTATTGTGAAAACTAAATCAATTAATATATGTAAAGGAGTTCTAGCAGGGGTTGATGCTTAATAAGTGTGCCATTATTATTAAAACACAGTAAATAAGATAGCCTTTGTTCTAGAGAAGTTCAGACTGTTGATTCTGTAGAGCTGGGGAAAGTGAGGTTTTTTTGGATAACCCCAAGAACTGATCCACTCCTGTTTCACTGAGTTCATATCCGAGATGCCTAGTGCTAGGAGTTACCATTAATATCAAATTTGATGGACAAATTTCTGTCTTCACACATGGCTCTATTACACCTAAATTTAATTCAATAATAAGATATTTATAATAAGATTAAACATTTAATTTTCCCTTTCTATTTGTTATTGACTGATAAATTGGCAGATGTAAAGAAAATGGGAGAGGGAAAGAGGAAAGAATAAGGATGGAAAGAGGAAAGAATAAGGATAGAAAGAAAGGATAAAGGTGGAAGCCAAAGGCCAAGCCTAAGAACTTCAGGAAAGTTGAACCCGTAAGCTTCAAAAAGTTGTCACAGGGTTAAAATGACATGTGAAAGTGACTACTACCAAGTAGTAGGATGAATTTTATTTTCTTCTCTCTGCTTTTCTGTATTTACTAAATTTGCTACAATGAGCACAGTTTGTTTTGATAATGAGAAAAAAATAGAAAGTGTTTTTTAAATTAATAAAACATGTCATTGGGAAAATTCCAAATAAAATGTTCAGGAAGAAAGGAATTCAAATGAATAATAATTGAATATATGGCAGAAGAGAAAAACTGTGAAAGGGCAAAATTTGATGTTTATTCACTGGTAAAAGACTACCAGGAATCTCAGATGCATAACTTAGTAAAAGCATTTGCATCAAAACAACTTTCTCGGAGTTTTCTGCATTATCGATGTTATCGTTGCTTGAAAAGTAAGAGATTCAGCCCATGGAGACAGTTAAAGAAGTGGGAGGCTGGGGGTAAAAACCATAAATCTTCAAAGGCCCACCTTCTATTCTGATGGCACACATGTGGGCTTTGACCAGCAGTGTTGAGTGACTTTGGGAGATTTTACTTGTAGAGTGAATCATGAGCCTAGGCTAGTGAGTGTCTGCCCATGGGAATCTTAGGTGCCAGAGTGCTGGACCTGACCTTGAGGAGTGGGCTCTCTCCTACCTTCAAACTAAGTTGTCAGGTCCCAAAAGATGGTATGGTAATACTTTTCTTGAACCTCCAAACCTGTATTGCCGTAGAAGCTATGCTATGATTGTTTAATAGGATTCTGAGCTCCTTTGGGTTTTCAAGGACATTTTCCATCATTTTTCTCATTTAAATCTGGTGTAGACTTACTAATTTTTGTTTTCTTGATCTCTCATTGCCAAAGGAAAGAGTATTGACATCTCTTTATCAGCTTTGAGGAGGTGTGTTAAAATCTCCCACTGTGGTTTAGAGTTTGCCAATCTCCCCTAGTGGAACCAATTGTTTTCTTTATAAATATCTTTCATGTCTCTGTTGCAAAGTATGAATAAGTACATGTTTGTTAGAGTTTCTTGGATTATTACTGTTATGACATATCATGTCTCTCTTTATTCCTTGTCTTATGCTGCCATTTTACTTGAGATTACAAGCCCAGGGCAATGCAGGTGAGGAAAAAAAGGAAATGAGATGAAGAAAAATGCAAAGCCATATAAGGCAACGAGTTATCATTCTGGCCATTGCTTCTCAACTAACTCAGAAAGCATAGTATTTTGCTGAGCACAGGTGTGTTCTCTAGCATGAGGGACCTTCTCCACAAAGGATGCAAGAAAAGAAAGAATGGAGAGTTATCTGCCTGGCTCCCCTTATCTGTCTCACTTACCTTTGATTGAGTTTCATCCCGTTCGAACCTGGTTCCTCTGCATTTCATTGTTGTGCCATCTGGCCCTTTGGAGGCTCCCCAGAAGCTGACTCCATTGCCCTGAAATGTGGTCATTCATCCAAACCCAGAGTGGAGTGGAGTGAAGTGGGGTGGAGTGGAGTGAAGTGGAGTGGAGGCATGTGGAGGAGGCGCCAGTCAGGAGAATGGCAGGAGGCAGATGAGAGAATCTGGGAAGGTAGGAAAGGTTTGTGTCTGACACATCCTTAATAACATATGTTCTCACTTAATAATATTAATAATACCCTGGAGTCAATTCAATGAAAATTGTCACCCCCACAGAAAGACTGACAAACTCAAAATCAATTTAATAAATATGTGTTGAATGCACTCACCATGTCCAAGTGACCACATAGGTACTATGAGAAGAAAGTGATGTGCAAGAGAGGATTCTGGGCTTCATGAAAAACAGGGAGTCTCCAGAGGAAAGATTTTGGATTAGATACCTGGACTTGAATTTCTGCTGTGCCCCTTATGCTCTGTGAATTTGAACAAAATATTTAACTTTCTAAGCCTCAGTTTCCTGGGGATAATAAGAGTGCTTGCCTTATAGTATTGTTACAAGATTGAAATGAAATCCCAATTTTAGAGTAGCTGGTACATTTGATTAATGCTAACTGTTGTTTCTGTCTCAAAAAGAGCCGTTATAGGCAAAGGATAAGCAAAGAGCCATGGGGCACCAAGAAGGGAAAGGCTAGTTCCAGCCGAGGAAGGCCAGAGAAGGTTCCAGGTCTGTGGCAAAACAGAAAGATAATTCCTTTCCCTTTCCTGGTGCATGGTCAAGCCCTGAGCAAATTTATTTGGCAGATTTGGCCTGTGGCACCTTCCTTTTTTGTGTATCCCTCTCCTGACTTCATCCTTTGATTCCTCGCCTGGCTGTAAGCCTGCCTGCATTTCCTGACTTGGAGGAGCAGGCAGGGGTGCCACGTTTTCCCAACCCAACTCCCTTGCCTTTGGAGGTGCTATGATTCGTTAGAAAGCAAACTGATTATCCAAACCCAAATCAAGTTCAAGTGACTGCTGGACCTTTACCTTCCTAATATTTTGTACCTCCGCCTAATTGAAGCTTATTTCACAAAGACAAATCTCTAATCAGAATCATCCTTCATGAGAATAAACTTGTTAAAATGGCCCCCACAAACTTTCCTGGCTTTTAGGATCTTTACTTTTAGATCCATAGGCTCTTTGGAAGCTCTGAGAGTTTCCATTAACAGCTTTCCTGGAGGAGCTCTGGCCAGCTAAGAGTCAAGGTTACCTTATAGGTATTAGATGTTTACAGCTCAGGGACTCTTTGTCAGAAATCACAGTCACTAGAGTTTCCATACTGTCCCCTCTATATTTTTCCATCATAAAATCTCCTCTCTAGCCCCATTCCTTCCTCAGCGTTTTCCTGTTTTTCTTACCGCATGTTCTACATATTAAATATAGCATCCACATATCAAGTTTTTGGTTAAGGAGAGGCCTAGAGCATAGCAAAGTTTTTAATTTCCTGTTTGGAAGATCATATTATTCATGCAAAGAACATGTGAAAACAAATTCCTTGTTTAATCAGATAAAAGGAGTGAGGCATATAAAGAATTGTGACGCAATTTTCCTTCAGTTAGTCATTTCTCCTACTTTCCTGGCTCATCTGAATATTTCTCTACATGGGTCCAATAGGAAATAGCTCTTTCTTTAATGTTCTTTTCACCTGATAGTTTAAGAAGTCGGTTAGTAAGGAGTGACAAGGTAAGCTGCACGCATCTTAGAGGGCACTTTGAGTTTAATTTAACAGGGCCTTCCAGTAATGCTACATCCAGTTCCTAAATACCCTGCTTCCCTGTCTTTTGATGGTGGTGGCCGATTTAGGAATGAGCAGAGGCAGTGAGCTATTGTTGAAAAACACTGATCAGCACTGGGGCAACTGGCTGAACCACTTACTAGCTGTGTGCCATGACCAAGTTACTGCATCTTATGCAGCCTCCATGTCCTTACATTTAAAAAGTCAGTGACAAACCATACCTTGTGAAATAAACAATCAATTAGATCATTTGACTCATAAAACATTTGAATACCTGTGTGACAGACACTGTGTTAAGCACTGGGGATATAGATTTAAAGAAGATAAAGTCTTGTCCTCAAGTAGCGCAGAATCTCATAGGTGATTCAAATCTCATAGGTGAGTCAAATATGTAAATTTACATAGTAAGTCTAAATATAAAAGTATATTCAACAGTCATTCTCTAGATGTGAGATTATATCAGCACACATAGGGAGCTTTTTAAATTATACACAAAACCACACACAGGATCAGGGCACAAGACTCTCAATAATTCTCACTTTTTAAAAACTGCCACTACACATATTTAGCAATGGAAGGCATGTGGTTTAAGTCAACTGTCTCCCATTTTCAGAGATGGAAACTCCCACATAACTTTTTCCTACCCCAACCCCCTAGAACCTCTACTCCATATAACATCCTTGGACAATATAAGTTACAACCTAAACTTCAACTTCTACTTGCTTGCTAATGACTCTGAAATCTGTATCTTCAGTCTTGATTGTTCTGCTGAGCTCCAAAACAACTGTCTACTGGTGAACAGTTATCTTCTGGATGATCCACAGGTCCCTCGTTTGTGATAAAAGCAGGATTGAGCACAGGGTCCTCCTCCCTTCTGCTAGTAAAGCCATTCCTCCTGCATTTCCCATTGTAGTGGCAGAACACAGGATTTGCCCAAGCTCTCTTGGAATAATCTTAGATTCCTTGCATCCTCTGCACCATTTCAATCACCCACCAAATCCTAGAAGTGCTATTTCTGAAATTATCTATATAACATATATAATTTCCTCTATATATATAGATACAGAAGTATAAATACATATATCTGTCATATATATGTATATGTATGCATATCCCCAACTCTCTATTCCGAACTATTACAATGACCTTCTTGTCTACTTTGAAATATGTTGTCTAAACTTGTATGTGTCATTCCTACAGGTAAATATCATGATGTCATTCCCACCTAAACTTCTTCCAATTGTTTCCCTTCCCTTTTCTTAACCGTAGCACCTAGAACTGGGTCTTACTTATCTTGTTGCTTGATCAGTTCTGAGGTAGAGTGAAAAATTGCTATGTCCTAGGAAAGGAGGACATATAGAATAAAGAATAAAGAATTCTTCTACATAAAGAATTGTAGAAGAAACCATCCCCTAGTGCAGTAATTTACTGTCTGTTTTGGAAGGCACCGGAAGGGTCAGACAGCATAAAAGACATTTAGTGACCACTAATTGAATACCTATGATGTGTCACGCACCAAGCCACTTGCTTAGGTTGCAATGATTAAAATATATGGTTCCTGCACATGAATTGAGGAAATTATAACAATGAGTTTTGAGTTATTATACATGTATAGAGTATTGCTAGAGCATGGAACTATGACAGCTTGAGTTATAACTTGAAGGTTGAGTAGGAACTTGATAGGCTATGGTGGGCTGCATGAGGAGGTAAAGGATCCAGGAGTTACAGCAAGAGGAAGCACGATGTTTGGGAAATGGCAAATACTTCATTGCCACAAGAGTATAGAGTGCTTAGCAGAGGATGATCAAAGGAGCATAAGTGAAGGGGCAGGCTGAAGCACTCATCATTCACTTACTCACATGTTCATTAACAAATATTTATCAATATTTATCAATAATTAATGCTGAAACATTCATTTTTCACTTACTCACGTGTTCATTAACAAATATTTATCAAATATCCTTTCCAGAGTCTCCTGTTAGTTCTGTCAGCCCCATGGAGCTATGCCTGGGTCATGGCTTAAGTTGAGGCCTTGAAAGTTGCCTATGAGCAGTTAAAGATTCTAACTGAAGTCACCACTTGTCTATGGCTTCCCCCTCCCCTGACCTCCACTTCCAGTTCTCCTAACATGCCTTTAAACTCTTAAATATTCCTCTGCAGTATTCTAGCCACAGATGAGAAATATCATCCTTTAAGTGAATTAGAAGGAAGGGAAAAAATACATTTAAAGAGAAAAAAAAAAGTCCTCGACAGTTGCACAGAAGCCTTCTTGCTACTATAAATATTTAAGACGGGAAGGCATATGGTTTAAGCCAACTCCCTGCCACACTCAATGTGTAGTTTTCATGTTTTAAACTATCAATGCTCAATCATTACTCTTGTGCTGGCAGTCCTTTCTTTTGTGTATGTGAGTTTCTCCCTATTAAATAAACCCTCTCTTTTGGAAGAATTCTTATAGCAATGACTGTAATTACAACCCAAAGCTGAGCTGTAAAATGCAGTGATATGACAGCTTTTGTGATAGAAAGGGTGGAGAAACAATGAAAGCTTATAATTTTCTTTGAGATGTCTCAAAGTCTGACAGCAGCCCTGCCCTTATGATGTAAATCTGCAGTGACCTAAAGTTTCAGGAAAGATGAAGCTAGAGAGACATGCCAAGTCACCGCCACACTGACCACCAGTAAACAAGCAAGAAAAGATTCAGCATAATGCTGAATTCTCTATGACTTCTTCAAATACTCTAGAATGGTATTTCCCAATATTTCCGAATATGAGGGTTCTTCTTAATGTCTTTTCGTTCCTTACTTGAGATGAGTTGTTCTTTTTATATCCATCATTTGAGGAAATATATGATAATAATATGCATTTATTACTTTGAAATAAATTATTTACCTTCATTAATCACAATAGCATTTATAAATACCTGAAAAACAAAACATCTGTGTTTTAAAATATTATTTATTCAGTCTACCAACAAAGCTTGGCCCCTTTTGTATTTGATGACAATTGCAGCAGCTCAGAAATCTGTAGTTTCCTATTCCTTCTCACCTGCCCCACCTAAGAGTCTCAGGCCTGGGACAGTGTGTTCCTTGTATTCATTTATTTGTTCACTTGCAAGGTATTAGGGGCCTACTATATTCTCAGCATTATGCTGGAGGTCATAGGTACAAAATCAAGTGACACCTGGTACCTGCCCTCATAGGACTTAAGTCCATTGGGGAAGACAGATATATAAATCTGTAACAGTACAATGAGCACAAAGAGCATAGGAGGAGGTGGTTAGTTCTACTGGGCGAGAGTAGTTAAAAAGCATTTATCTGGGAGGTATATCGGTCAGCTATTGCCACAATAATGCTGTGCAACAAATCACTCAAAGACATAGCAACTCAAAACAGTAATCCTCAGGCTCATGTCTGCAAATCAACAACCAGTCTGCTGGGCTATGCTTGATTTGGGTGCCAGGCTCTGGGCTCCAACTGTGAGCTGCAGAGTGGGATCAGATCCATTCAACATGGCTCTCATCCCCCCGGACCAGAATATGTGCTCACTGTGGGTCACTATAGAGCAAGAGAACCTAACCGTGCAAAAACAGTTCAGGTCTCTGCTCTTGCTACAGCCATAAAAATTCCATTGGTCAAGGCAGGTAACATGGCCAAGCCCAAAGTCAAGGGACAGGGACATATACTCCTCCTACCATTCAGCCATGTGTGGGTGTGAATGCTACTGGAGGGAAGTGAGGAATTAAGACAAAAAATTCAATTTACCACAGGAGAGAACCCTTGATCTACATCCTGAAAGATGATTGCAGGTTTATCAGGTGGATCTAAACATCTGAAATAAGGATCAGGAGAAATAATATTAATACACAGTATTTTGCCTAACAGAAATGTTTTGAGGGAAAGTAGTTGGGCCTGTTGTACAAGGTGCATGCTCAGTGTCTGTCATGGAATGCACCAGGGCCATTAGTATGTAGAGAAGAGCACAGCCTATGCGTGCCACAGCTAAATAGATCTAGAGAAAATTTAATGAAAGACCTCATCTTGCTGACTGTAGGCCCATATTGATCATGCAGGAGCCATTTGAACCCAGTGTCTCTAGTGTGACGACAATGACATTAAAGAAAAAATGGAACTCACATTCGATGCTGTCTTCAGCACTAATTCATTCCTCGTGCTACTGTCTTCAAAGTATTGAGGTTGTAGTTTGTATAAATTTTCTATTGTCCCTAAACAAATCAGCCCAAACTTAATGGTTTAAACAAATGTATTACTTTGCAGTTCTGGAGGTGAGAATCTTGAAAGAAGTCTCATGGGCTAAAAATGAAGCTGTTTGCATGTCTGCTTTTTTTTCTGGAAACTGTAGGAGAGAATCTGTTTCCTTGCAATTTCCAGAGTCTAGAGTACAACTGCATTCCTTAGCTTGTGGTTCCTTCCTCTGTCTTCAAAGGCAGCAGTGTAACATCTTCAGATCTTTGAATCCGAACACTGCCTCCCTCTTCCACACGTAAAGGACCCTTATGATTATATTGGGCCCGCCCAGATAATCCAGGATGATCTCATTTTAATAACAGCTGGTTAGCAACCTTAATTCCTCCTTGACATATAACATGACGTATTCACAAATTCTGAGGATTAGGATGTATGCATCTTTGAGAGATCATTATTCTGGTTTTGGTTCTGCCCATTATTCTGGCTTTTCCCCCACATGGTTCTTGGGGGAAAAAAATAACAATGCCTCATACTAGTATTACACCTTATTACAAGCCAAACACTTCCTTTTTTTGTTTTTGTTTTTAATGATCTCACTTTTGTAAGCAGAGAATAATTTTATGGTGGACAAATGGAGCTCTAGATATGTTAAGTAGCAACATAGTATAGCATAGTAGTTACCTCCTGCTTTTTCAATTGCCTTGGAATATTCCACATGTACCTAGGTTGGTGTTTACCACATTCTATTGCAATTACAGTAGCCTCATCTTATCTGGGAATACCTTCTGGGACTCCCAGTGGATGCCTGAAACCAAGGATAGTACTAAACTCCACATACACTATGTTTTTTCCTATAAGTACATACCTACGACGAAGGGTAATTTATAAATTAGGCACAGTAAGAAACTGACAATAATAACTAATAATAGTACAAGTATACCAATATACTGTAATAAAAATTATGTATGGGTGCAGTGGCACACACCTGTAATCCCAGCACTTTGGGAGGCTGAGGTGGGTGGATCACCTGAGGTCAGGAGTTCAAGAGCAGCCTGGCCAACATGGCAAAACCCCGTCTCTACTAAAAAAACACAAAAATTAGCCAGGCGTGGTGGTGGGTACCTATAATCCCAGCTTCTCAGGAGGCAGAGGCCAGAGAATTGCTTGAACCTGGGAAGCAGAGGTTGCAGTGAGCCAAGATCATGCTACTGCACTCCAGCCTGGGTAACAGAGTGAGACTCTGTCTTAAAAAAAAATAAGTTATGTGAACATGCTCTTTCTCTCTTTCAAAATATCATATTGTACTATAATCACTTAATTTCAGACAACAGTTGACCATGGATGACTGAAACCTAGGAAAGTGAAACCTTGGATGGCTGGGGGTAGTGAGGGTTACTAATGTATTTGTTACATGTCTGTATCACCACTTCAAGGCAGACATAGAGTCATTTTATGCTCCTTGCCTTAGTAGTTAAAGAAGGCGAAAGAAAATAACATTCCTTCGCCACTCATTATGTTCAAGATGTGCCACAAACTCTATATGTGATTTGTAATTTATTCTTCCCCATACTTACAGGTAAGTAAACCTGGGCCCAAGATCACAGAGCACACAGCTGGAATTCACAGCAAGACCTGCTTGACTTTGAAGTCAGTGGTCTTTCCCCTGCTTCCCATGAGACAGGTAATCCCTCAGCTTACTCTTGAAGAGGCAATGTGGGCTACTGCATTTGAATGTCTGAATTCAAGCCTCGTAGAAACAACTAGCAGTAACCAAACACCATTATTTTTGTTTGTTCATTTGTTTCCAAATGACTTGTGACTTTTCTAATGGAGAAAACATTCAACCCAAATCTTAATTCCACCAACAATGAGTGTGTGCCTTGGACAATTCACAGCCTCTCTGAGCTAGTTTATTTTAGAGTGAGCAAGTTGGAGTAGGTGACCTCTAAGTTCTCTGTAATTTGAGACGTTTTGGTGTTCACACGGGTTACTACATGAAGAGCTGGGACTGGAATACAGGTTATCTGTGTTCAACTGGGGATGGCTTTTCCATCATCCCTCCTGAGTCTGTGAGGTATCCCAGTTTTTAAGCCAAAACTTTGAAACCAGAAGTAAATGGTTAAGTTTATCTGTCTATGTCTATGTGTATTCTAGCCAAATAAACCATGACACTTAAAAATAAAACAATTTCAATATTTCAAAGATGTAGTAAATTTCCTTGAACCTTTTTTATTGTTTTTTATAAATTAAAAATTATGAAATAATTCAAACATATTTTTAAAATAGGAAATAACATGACATGCATGTACCCCAATACCCAGATTTCATAGATGTTTACATTATGCAATATCTGTTTCTTTTTTTTTTTTCTTGAGACGGAGTCTTGCTCTGTCACCCAGGCTGGGGTGCAGTGGTATAATCTCGGCTCACTGCAACCTCCGCCTCCCGGGTTCAAGCAATTCTCCTGCCTCAGCCTCCTGAGTAGCTGAGATTACAGGCACGCACCACCAAGTCCAGCTATTTTTTGTATTTTTAGTAGAGACAGAGTTTCACCATGTTGGTCAGGCTGGTCTCAAACTCCTAACCTCGTGACCTGCCTACCTCCTCCTCCCAAAGTGCTGGGATTGCAGGCGTGAGCCACGGCACCTGGCCTTCAATTTTTTGACAGAAGTAAGACATCACAGGTAAAATCAAAGTTTCCTAATCTTATATTTCTTCTCATACTTCCCAGAAGAAAATGACTATTCTGAAGTTAGTTACTTCTATTCCTTAATTTTAATACATTTATTCATATTCATAAGACATTTATGTAATATTGTGTTAAGTATTTTTGAAATGTATATAAATGGAATCATACGATAAAGACCCTCAGCAGTTTTTTTTCACTGAATGTTCTGGTTTCAAGATTTATCCATGTCAGTATGTGTAGGTCTAGTTTATTCATTTTAATTATTGTGTTATATTTTATTGTATGACCATAACATTTATTTTTTCTTTTGATTGTGAATTTAATTTTTTTAATATTTAAACAGTGCTGCAATGAACATTTTTCCTTATATCTATCTCCTTGTTCCTGTGAGCTTCTCAAACCATGACCTGAAGATCGCTACCAGTTCATAACTAATTAAGTATAGAAATTGACAATATTCATTTAGAAACTTTAATAGCAATCCAACTGAGTACTTTTATGTCTGTTGAATCCAATAATACAGAATATTGAGTTTTGCATTTTGTATGTCTGTTTTAAAATTTTATTTTTTTGAGATAGGGTCTCACTCTGTCACCTAGGCCAGAGTGCAGTGGCGCAATCACAGCTCACTGTAGCCCCAAAACTCCCAGGCTCAGGTGATCGATCCTCTCACCTCAGCTCCTGAGTAGCTAGGATTACAGGCGCACACCACCATACCTGGCTAATTTTTTCACTTGTTACGGAGATGGGGCTTTGCCATCTTGCCCAGACTGGTCTCGAACTCCTGGGCTCAAGTGATCCATCCACCTCAGCCTCCCAACATGCTGGGACTACAGGCATGAGCCACTGTCCCCAGCCAAAATTGTGTTTATTTATTTTCATTGTATTTTACAAACATATTGATCCTCAGCAGCATGGAAATATTTTTAGAAAACTTGGCTTTTTATTACAGATAGTTTGAGACTGTCTGCATGGTTTCTACCTGCAAGGTGAATTTCTGGCTTGATAAATAAGTGCATCTTTAGCTCTAAAAGGTATAAACAAATTCCACTCCAGAATGGTCAAACCAATTTTCAATCTCTTCTGCAGTGTATGAGTTTCCTTTTCCAACAGTTGCATTATCAGACCTTTAAATCTTTTCTCAATATGATAGCTGTGAAATAATACTTTATTTAACTAGCAATTATCTGATAAATAGTGACGTTGAACATCTATTTATATGCTAATTACATTCCTAGTTACCTGGCTTTAACAAGTTAGGTTTTCCAGTTTGCAAGTATGGGGAAAATATGTCTTTAAAAATCTAGCTATAGCAGGTAAAGTATCATAACAGGTAAAACTGGTTTTTAAGAAGAAAAGCCTAGGAACAGCTAGCTTTGACTTGATAAAGGACAGGAAAAACCAGTCGTAGCAATTGAGTACATGGACAGATACTTTAGAGTACACGTCTTTTCTGGTATTTTGGTTTTGGGACAATCCTTCCATCACCATTATGACATTTCAGTGGAGCAATTTTCGCTAAGAATTTTGTACCTGTTTTCCAGTTTTGATCATCGATGATTTCTGGTTCTAATGAGATCAAGGACACAAAGAGGCTGAGTGCCTCCATGAGCTTCATTATTTTCCATGATCTGACCTCTCATTCTCTCAGGCTTTGGAGTTGGATGAAGGAAGAACTCTGAAAAAAAGGTGGGAGGGTGTAGGTCCAGGCACCCCCTTGTAATTCGCCCTGCCTCAGCCTGAGAGTTGTGTGTGTGTGTGTGTGTGTGTGTGTGTGTTGTTGTTGTTGTTGTTTTTGAGATGGAGTCTGCCTCTGCTGCCCAGTCTGGAGTGCAATGGTGCCATCTCAGCTCACTGCAACCTCTGCCTCCTGGGTTCAAGCGATTCTCCTGCATCAGCCTCCCGAGTAGCTGGGACTACAGGTACATGCCATCGTGCCTGGCTAATTTTTTGTATTTTTAGTAGAGACGGGGTTTCACCGTGTTAGCCAGGATGGTCTCGATCTCCTGACCTCATGATCCGCCCACCTCGGCCTCCCAAAGTGCTGGGATTACAGGCGTGAGCCACTGCGCCTGGCCACTTGAGATATTTTTTTAAATGCCAACCAGAGGCCGGGCGTGGTGGCTTACACCTGTAATCCCAGCACTGGGAGGCCGAGGCGGGTGGATCACAAGGTCAGGAGATTGAGACCATCCTGGCTAACACAGTGAAACCGTGTCTCTACTAAAATAATAATAATAATAATACAAAAAATTAGCTGGGCATGGTGGCGGGCACCTGTAGTCCCACCTACTTTGGAGGCTGAGGCAGGAGAATGGCGTGAACCCGGGAGGCCGAGCTTGCAGTGAGCCAAGATCATGCCACTGCACTCCAGCACTCCAGCCTGGGAGACAGAGCCAGACTCCGTCTCCAAAAAAAAAAAAAAAAAAAAAAAAAAAATGCCAACCAGAACTTATGCTTCCATGCTTAAAACCTATCAATATCTTCCGAAAGCATAATAAAATTGAAAATACTTGGCGTGGGGCTTTCCTCCCTCTTCCACCTGATTTCACCCTCCTTCCTCCTAGCCTATATGAAATTGCTTGGAGAGTCCCAGTTTATGTCAAACTGTTTCGCACTTTCATTCCTTGGTTCAAGATGCTTCCTCTTCCTGGGATTGCTTCTTGCCCCTCCCTGGTTGCATGATACACTTCTCCTCCTCATTCATAACTCAGCTATCAGGCCTCTCCCAGGAACAATTGATTATTCCCCTTTGTATGCTCTGCTAAATTAAAATTTCAAAACATGTCCCTCTTTGTAAAGTGGACTTTCATTCAAGGTGCACAGTTCAGTAATTACTACCAAAAGAACTACTGGTACAACCTTCACCCTGGTCAAAACAGAACATTAACACTCCTTTATAAAAAAAGTTTTACCTTTTTTTATAGTACTTTATATAAATGAAATCATATCGTATGCACTTTCTGTGTCTGGTTTCTTTTGCGTAATGTTATATGTGTGAGATTTACTTGTGTTGTATACAGCAGTTCATGCATTTTCATTGCTGTATAGTATCTGATTTATGGCTACACCACGTGTTGCTATGTTTTTTAAGATTGTGGATGGACATTAGGGTTATTTTCATTTTGAGGCATTGCAAATACTGCTGTTTTGAACATTTATACACAAGTCTTCTGGTGCATACGTGTGTATGCATTTCTGTTGGACATATACCTGAAAGTGGAATTGCTGGGTCATAAGGTATATTATATTCAAATTTAGTAGATACTGACAGTTTCCCGAAGTGGTGACTGTATCAATTTATACTCCCCCCAACAATTTTGCTTGTAATTGGCTTTTTAACTTTAGCTATCTTTTTGAGTATGCAGTAGTATCACATTGTTGTTTCAATTTGAATTTTCTCTGATGACTAATTGAGAATTCTTTCATATAATATATATTTATTGACCATTTAGATATCCTGTTTTCTGAAGTGCCTGTTATATCTTTTCCCCTTTTTTCTATTAAATTATCTGATTCTTTAGGAGTTCTTTATAACTTATTTTATTTTTATTTTATTTTTGAGATGGGATCTTGCTCTGTAGCCCAGGCTGGAGTGCAGTGGCACGATCTTGGCTCACTACAGCCCCTGCCTCCCAGGTTCAAGAAATTCTCTCACTTCAGCCTCCCAAGTAGCTGGGATTACAGGGGCACACCACCATACCTGGCCAATTTTTGCATTTTTAGTAGAGGTGGGGTTTCACCATGTTGGCCAGGCTGGTTTCAAAACTCCTGACATCATGTGATCCACCCACCTCAGCCTCCCAAAGTGCTGGGATTACAGACATAAGCCACCATGCTTGGCCTATAGTTTTAATGTAGTCTAATTTTTCAGTATTTTCCAGAAAGCTCACAGAATCATAAAAAATATATCGTTATTTTAGGCCACTTAGTTTGTGGAGTTTGTTGCAGAGTGATAGATAAGTGAAGCCACAAAGTACAGAGGGGCTTTTATCTAAGAGAGCTGATTTATCATTTGATATCTCAGAAAACCACAACATTTCCAAAAGAACTGTATCAGCTTGAGCTGAAAGAGACTGAGACAGTTCAAAATGAAAGAAGTTTCTGGGTCCTCAAACTTCTATGGGGAGTAAGCAGGTTAAGAAAGTTTCTCAGTTGCAAGCATGGGTCGTTTCTAATGAAAAAGGCAGGATGTTACGGAGGGTGGAGCCAAGAGCCACGGAGAATCACTCCCAAGTAGCAGGGCTGGTCACATGTGCTCAGAGGATTTTGGAATTGCTGTGGATGGGTGCTTGCTTTGTGCCTCCTATTCATGCCCCCCTTTTAAATGCAAGTGTCTATTTGTTTATCCTAGCCCTATCTTATGAATGTATGTTATGTATATATGGGAGTGTATATGTGTGTTGGTGGTGAGGTTTGAGAGAGCTAGTCTTTTTATTTTATTTTTATTTTATTTTTTTTATTTTTTATTTTTTTCTCACTTACAATTCAGTATCTGCACCCAAGGACCCACACCCAAGGAGCAGTACCAGAGGGAACACACCTGAAGAGCCCTATCTGGATTTGCCAAAGTGTAAGTGTATTTCACCGGTGAAGAATGTAAAACATAAAAGGCCAGAACATGAACTCTGCAGCTAATCTTCAAAGATGGCTCTCAGTGAACCACACCTCATGGAATTCATGTCCTTGCATAGTCCCCTCCCGCACTGAATCTGGGTTAACTTTGTGACTCTCTAACTATCAGAATGTGACAGAAGTAACAATATGATACATCCCTCCATTTAGTTAGATCATCTTTAATTTCTCCCAATAATGTTTTGTAGTTTTCTGTGTAGAGGTCTTACACATTTTTTAGATTGAGTCTTTGACATGTGACTTTTCTATGCTGTTGATAAATGATATTTTGTTAAAATTTTTATTTTCTAATTGCTTGTTACTAGCATATAGAAACTTAATTACATATAGAAACTAAGTACAGGACTTCGTTTATTGACTATGTATTCAGTAGCCTTGGTTAATTCCTCTTTTAATTGTAATAGTTTTTCTGTAGTTCTTTTGGATTTTTCTATGTGTATAATTATATATGAATAATGACAGATTCATTTCTTAATTTCCAGTCCTCTAATAGAGTTTCTTTATTTCTTTTTCTAACTTTCATGCGCTAGCTAGAACCTACAAAATAATGTGGAAAAGAAGCAACCATCCTTGCCTTGTTCCTGATTTTAGAGGAAAAGCTCTTAATATTAAGTATGATGTTTTTAATGGGGTTTATCTAGATATCTTTGTGAAGGCAAGAGTTTTTTTAATAAATGAATCTTGGGTTTTATAAAAAATTTTTACTGCGTCTATCAAGATGGTCATATGATTTTTAAATTCTGTTACTGCAGTAAATTATATGGATTTTTTAATCTAAAAACAATCTTACATATCTGAAATAAACCCACTTTGGTCATGATGTATTATTCTTTTTGTGTAACACTGGATTTGATTCTTTTATTTATTTATTTTAGAGTTTTTGCTTATATGTTCACAAAAGACAGTGAGTTTTTATTTTTTTCTTGTATGTTCTTGTCAGGTTTGAGAATCAAGGATATGTTGGTCTTACAAAATTATTTGGGAAGTACTTGTTGTTTTTTAACTTTCTGGAAAAGTTTTTATAAATTTGATGTGATTACTTCTTTAAATATTTGGTAAACTTCACTAGGGAAGCATCTAGGATGGGAAAATTTTTAGTTATGGACTCAATTTCTTTAATAGGTATAGAACTATTCAAATCCTTCTATTTCTAACACTCTGATTTTGGCACATTGAGATTCTCTATGAATTTGTCTATTTTATCTAAATTTTCAAAATTACTGACATAAAAGTCACATAGAGCTCTTAGGATTTTTTTAAATGAGCTTTCATTCTTAAAATTATTTATTTGCACATTCTCACTCTCTCTTCTTGATCAGACTGGCAGATGTTTGTCAATTTAAGGCTCTGAAAAAAAAAAGATAACAACCTTTGGATTTGTTAAACCTCATTATACATGTATTTGTATTTTTTCCATTGGTTTCTAGTTTGTTGTTTATAATTTACCTAATTTACTTTTTTTGAGTTAAAATTTGCTTTTCTTTTTCAAACTTCTTGAAATGGATGCTTACATGATTCATTTCCAGTTTTTCTACTTCCCTAATGCTTTATTTAAGCCTATAAATTTCCCTTGAATTATAGACTTGGATTCAGCCCACCCATTTTGATATGTTACATTTTTAATATATTAAATGTAAAATGTCTTCTCATTCCTATTGTGATTTTGGTTTGACCTATTGAATCATTTAGTAGTACATTATTAATTTCTAAAACTGGGAGGTTTTAGTATGGCATTTTTGTTATTTGTTGCTCGTTTAATTACATGTGGTCAGAAAGCATATTCCATATTATTTCAGTTTCTTAATCTTTGTTAAGGCTTCCTTTATGGTCAAGCATATTGTCAAATTTTTTAATAAAATTCTGTAGAACATGTACTTGAAAAAGAAATTCTAGTCTGCTCTTGTTGGGTATCAGTTTTCAACATGCATGTATCAATTAGATCAAGTTTGTTAATCATGTTCTTCAAACCCTTATGTTTTTACTATTTTTTGGTCTGTTCATTCTATTTATATTCTTTACTAAAAGAGGAGTGGCAAAATCTCCCCTTATGATTATGGATTTGTCTATTTCTCATTTTAGTTCTGAAAATATTGTTTTATGTACTTCAAGGCTTTGTTACTAGATGATAGCTGCGCCCAGTTTTTGTTACATATGATATTGAAAAACTAGAGTGATAGGATTCCGAAGAACCACTGCTGTTGTCTTGATGTCTGTGTCCTCCCAAAATTTATATGTTGAAATCCTAACCCCCAAGGTAATTGCATCAGGATGTAGGGCCTTTGGAAAGTCACTGAAGGCTCTGCCTCTTGACATCTGCCTTTCTCCTTCCACCATGTGAGGACACAGTGAGAAGGTGCCATTCATGAACCCGAAAGTGAGTCCTCACCAGACACCAAACTGGTTGAGCATTGTTTTCCCATTCTCTAGAACTATAAGAAATAAATTTCTGTTATTTATAAGCCACCCAGTTTTCAGTATGTTGTTACAGCAGCCCAAATGGACTAAGACAGCCACTCCACTAGGCAAGCCTGAGTGTAGAGCCATCAAAGACAGCTTGGAGAAATAGATTGCTGGCCTTGAGCACCCACATAGCTCATTTTTGCCCTGTGGGAGCTAAAAAATATCTCCTAGATGGTGCTGGCCTCCCTATGGTTTCATACATGCTTAGTACACTCCAGCGTTGAGGCCTCTGCATTTTCCATTCTTTCTCCCTAGTATACTCTTCTAGGTAACCTTGAGGCTTGCATCAGGGATAGATGTAAAACACATGAAATAATACCTAGCATACATGGTTACTGAAAAAGGAAGGAAGAAATGTTATGAGTTCAAGTGAAAGAAGAGCTCCGTGAAGAGTAGTTAGGATTCACCTAGAGAAAAGCAGATTTGTGTGGGGGATGGAGAAGAACATATTATCATCAAGTAAACAAAGGCATGGAGCTGTGAAGGTGAGGGTTTCTCTAGACACCTCACAATGAGTCCAGAGTTCAAGCAGGAAAGTGGTAGGTGGTAGGTGGTAGGCAGTTAGGTAAGAAAAATAAGTTGAATCCCAAAATAAAGGGCCATGAGGAGTAGGCAAAGCGTTTTGGACTTTGCATCCTGCCTCCTCCTCCTAGACTGGCGACTTACTTCCTGAGTAGAATATGAGATTCCTGAGGACATGCCCAGCATGATGTTCTGCCCGTAATCTGCAAACAACATTCCATTTATTGGTGACTAAACACTCCGGCCCTGGGGTGAAACTGCCTGGGTTCAAATCCTGCCCCATTCCTTCCTGACTGTATGGCCTTGGATAAGGTAGTTAACTTCTGCACACCTCTGTTTCCTTATCTGTTAAAAAAAAAAAAAAAAAATGGCTAATCAAGGTAGCAGGTTCACTGGGTAATTGTAAAGGTTTGATGGATGTTACATATAAACAACGTGTCAAAAAATTGTGTACAATCAAGTATCAATGTGGCAATGACCGGGATTTTGAAGGATAGGAATGATTGGGATGGTTAGAAATCACAGGTGTGTTATTCTGTAACAGTTTATCTTCCTATTGATGTGTTTTATAGGCAGCTAGCATGGGCCAAGTATGTTATCATCAAGAGCTGAAGATACTTAACTAGAGCAAGTAAAACAACATCCGAAATGCAATGTACATATATCAGAATGCTTTTCAGTTCTGCATTTGTGTTCTAACTTGCCTTTAAACATGTGTTGAAAAGAGTTTGACAGATGGGCAGAGGCCACACCATTACTGAGAAAAGTCACTTGACAAATCCTAATATTTCAAAGAGCCACTCCATTTGTGGCACTAAGATTAAATTAAGACAGTGCCCTGGGAAAACACAAGTATGCCAGGACTCTCCTCCTACTGAATGCTTCTCATGTTTAAGCTTTACGTTTTCAACACTCATTTCCAGGTCTATTTTCAGTTGCTCTACAAAGGATTAATGAAAATAACTCCATCTAAAGTGATTAATGTCTCAGAAATCTATCTCATCCTAGAATTCACAAGACTCTGGCTTCCTATAGAAAGGCCTTCAAAACAATAAGGTAAAGAAAATAAAATCATATCTAAGTATAAAAATTGAAATGTTGATTTTGATATTGTATTCGATAACAGATTTTGGACAATGCATGTTTATTTTAAAAGAAAGCATGCACAACAGCTTTTCTACTAATAATGGTAGGAAATTACATAGCTATTTAAAATACCCAATTCACACAAATTGAGATGCAAATGTTGGTGTTATTCGCTTAGAACAGGGACGAACATTTAACTCTTAACATGCACATTTTATCCTTAATCTATTCTCAGTAATATTTTATGTTGCTTCACCATTGCCATAAAAGGAAACTGATTTCCTTTTCTGGTAAAGAAGGGAAATAATACTATTAACCTCCCATGATTATTATGAAAATAAAGTGAAATCAAGTAAACAATAGTTTTCAAACTATTGAGAGGATGCAGTTACTCATCAGTAATATTAGAAGGAAGACAATAAAATTTGTTTTCTTCTTTTAAGGTTCATATACATATATGTATACATACATGTATATATACTTGTCAACTTGAGCAGGGCTGTATAGATAGCTCTCTATATAACAAAAAGATATGAAAATTTGACAATTTCGTATAGAGATTTTTCTAATAAAAAGCACTTTTTAAATATCAAGCACTTTCTTTGTTTTCTAAAACCATAACGGCAAATTTTTATTTATTATGCCAGAACATAATTAGTAGTTATTCGAGTGAGCACAGACAGAATTACATAAAAACAACAGGTGCAAGAACTCCTAGATAATCTCATTAATTGCAGAGGCTCTATGGATTTGGAGCAAGAGGTCCAAAATACCCCAGAAGCAGGTGTTCCAGGTCTTCTTATGGCTCATGTGGGCACTTGGAGTATTTGATGCGGTAGATAACAGCTTGCTTAAAGACAAGGCTGAATAGGACAGCTGTCAAGGGCATTAGTGGTATGTGATAGGTTGAGGACTGGAGAATAGAGAAGGTATAATCAGAGTCCCACCAGGGCCAACTCTGGCTAAGTTGGTTTCTGTGTTCTCAGAACCCTCTGTCTGCTCTGGTTTCTCACTGGGGTTTCCTGTGCTTTCCGCCCGCCAAGTGAATCACATTGCCTTTCCGTCTAGGTGCTGCTTCCTCCTCTTCTCATGGCTAACTCTGTCTCATGATTTAGGGTTCAGCTCAACTGTTACTTCTTCATGGAGGCTGATGCCTCCCAGTCTTCATCTTAAAAGTGTGCAACTTTTATCACCATCTATAACTGTGTTACTTAATCATCTATTTATTATTCACCGTGTGCTGCAGAAGATGATCTTGATGAGAAGAAACTGCATACCCAACAGTTTCTGGGTCATAGGCATGCATCAGGTAACTGATGAATGAATGAATGAATGAATGAATGAATGAATGAACGAATACATTAATCTCCAAGATTCCTTCAGTTTACGATATTCTGCTTGACTATCTAGTCCCTCAAAAGGCATTACTTTCCCCTGTATTATCTCAAGCACCCTATTATAACTTTTTGAGTTAGTAGTGTGTTCACCAAGGCTAATCCTCTTTAGCATGTTAGCCAGCTATGACGGCCACCTTTTCACATAACAAGATGATTTCACCAAGTTAAAAACTTCTTTGGGATCTGTTCGTCAAAGTATATATAAGAGTTTACATTTCTAACAATATAGAAAAATGTAGAGCCTCCCATTATAAAACATCTAGAAATGCTGGAAAAAATATACAAAACGTACTTTTAAAAGCATAGCTGACTTTATAAGATAGTACAAGAAATGTTCAGGAGCTAAAATTGAAACAGGTCCCAAAACCAGAGCAGCACAGAGACAGGAAGCCTGTGGTTGTCCTGGAAGGGAAGTGGGAGACAGGAAGCCTGTGGTTGTCCTGGAAGGGAAGTGGGAGACAGGAAGGGGGCGCCATCGCACTAGCTCAGAGCCAATGCATGCATGGAGATGGCAGATGAGGTCCTGGCTGCACGCATATATAAGACTGGGAGTTGGAACTGAGACACCAGTAGGGGACTCTTGAAGGACTCTATTTTCAGTAATTGAGAGGTCCTTAAATAAATCCACCCACTGACAGGGAGATGACAAGGTATTTTGTTTATTTCAGTCTGGGTTCTGAGTGAGGAAAAAGAAAGTCTGCCCTGAGTGTTCTTGATCAAGACCTGCCCCCACATGGATTCAGGGCTTATCTTTTATAGCTCAAGAACTCTCAATCAAGCAATTCATGTAAAAATGAAACCTGGTTTTCTACCCATGGGGCATTCGACAGAGGCAGTTGTAAAACTTTGCTGCAGAATCACACCTTCGATCCAGGCCTCACAGGATCCTCACAGATAAAGGCTCAGTGTTGATAAATTTGCAATCTATATTTATGAAACACTCAAGCTACCAGGAGCAAGCGGCAGCAGATACCACAAACAGCATGACTGGATACCTAGGAATTTCCGGTGAGTCAGACATAGGCAATAAAACAGGTATCTTTAGAATGATTAAAGACGTAAAACAATAAAAAAAAAAAAGGAGAAAAATACAACTGCAAAGTTGATGGAATAAACAAACACAGTGCTTAGAAATGAAAAGTATATTCATTGAAGCTGAAAACTTAATTGACGCATTAGAAAGAGCAAAGGAAGCTGGAAGATAACATTAGCTGGAATAGCATTAGTTGGAATATGCAACTGGAGTAAGCATTAGCAAACTGGAAGATAGCTCTGAGCATGAATTCCAAAGAGATCGAGACAAAAAACATGAATAAAAAGGGAGAGATGTAGAGGATAAAATGAAAAGATATCCAGTAGAAGTTCCAGAAAGAAAACATGGAAAAAATGGGGAAGAGGCAAAATTTGAAGATGCAATGACTAGAATTGTCTAAAATTTTTGAAACGTAAATGGTCTGATTCACAAAGTTTGAAAAGTCCTGATCAAGAAAAATAAAAATAAGTTCATTCCTAGTGTCAACAACAAAACAAAATGTAATGAAACAACAAAATGTCAAAGACAAAGGTCTTCATAAGCAAAAAGTCAGTTAACCAAAATGAACAATAATTACATTGATATAAGCAACACTGTAAGTGTACTAATATCTTTGAGATGCATAGTTATCAAACTAAAGTTCTATGCCCAACTAAACCATCATTAAATAATAATAATAATTGAGAGTGCACCCCTAAAGGACCCTACTAGTAGATGCAATTCAGGAAGAACAAGGCTGAACTCAGAAGGAAGGAGTGAGATGCAGAAAGGTAGAGTAGGCAAGGAAATTAGTAAAATGTAAATAAATCTAAATAGATCTTGACTAAAGTTCTATGTCCAACTAAACCATCATTAAAATAATAATAATTGAGAGTACACCCCTAAAGGACCCTACTAGTGGATGCAATTCAGGAAAAACAAAATTGAACTCAGAAGGAAGGAGTGAAGCTGGGCGTGGTGGCTCACGCCTGTAATCCCAGCACTTTGGGAGGCCAAGGCAGGCAGATCACAAGGTCAGGAGTTTGAGACCAGACTGACCAATATAGTGAAACCCCATCTCTACTAAAGTAAATATAAAAATTAGCAGGGTGTGGTGGTGCGCATCTGTAGTCCCAGCTACTCGGGAGGCTGAGGCAGAAGAATTGCTTGAACCCGGGAGGTTGAGGTTGCAGTGAACCGAGATCGTGCCACTGCACTCCAGCTTGGGCGACAGAGTGAGACTCCTTCTCAAAAAAAAAAAAGGAAGGAGTGAGATGCAGAAAGTTATAATAGGAAGGGATATTAGTAAAATGTAAATAAATCTAAATAGATCTTGATTATAAGAAGCAACATCATGATAGTGATTGATTTTGTGGTTATACAATCGGATGGAATTAAAACAAAATGGAGGAGATTATTGGCTTAGAGTGTTCTAAAGTCTTTCTATTCTTTGGGAGGTAGATAGAGATATTTGTTAACTTTAGACTTTGAAATTCACATGTGCATGATCAAATTGTAAGTATCATCACTAATAGAAATGAACTGTATAATTTTCAAACCAATAAAGTGCTCTTAAAAAGCGCTGTGTTCTAGTGCAGTTGACAAAGTATTTCACAGCACCAGAGCCAACGTTCTTCTACCTGTTTTATGAAAGATCCTCCCCATCCTCCAAGCAGACTTAGAGGTTTTCTCCTTTCTGCTCTTGGGTATCTTGGCCAAATCTTTAGAGCAAGTGTAATGGCCAATTTCTTGGGTCAATTTCGTGTGCCTCCTCATCATTTTGTCCCAGTGCCTGGCATATACCAGGCACTCTCATGTTTGAAGAAAGAATGGATATGACTTGCTCAAGTTCACACAGCTCTCAAGTGGCAGATAAAAAACAGGGACCCAGATTTTTTCTCTTCCAGGTTTGTTCCATCCTTTGAAACAATCTGAAAAATAAATTGCATATTAAAAAAAAAGTTGTATTTCATGAACACAGTAGCTGCTTGATTAAAGCAAAAAGAAATTGCTCTGAGATGAAAAGCAAATGAAGGGAAAGAAATTTCATACCAGTAACCGTTGTCAGTCTATTGTAAAAAAAAAAAAAAAAAAAAAAAAATCCAGACTTTGCAGGTTGTGCTAGTGATGGAGCCAAGTCCCAGAACAGGCTTTTGGAATGACTGCCTTTTTCAGGGAAAACTTGACCACATTCACCTCGAGGTAGTCTCTACTGGGGCATGATCCTAGGGAACTGAGAAGGCCCTCACCCACCAGCTTATCACTGCTAGGAAGTAAAACCTTCAAATATCCCTTGTTGCAATACAGGAACCTACTGGTGATCTGTTAAAGGGGTGGAAGGTGGAAGGGCTGGGAACTTCCTCATGGAAAATTCTGCATTGAAATAGCAAGGAAGGAAAATTGAAGGGAGAGTAGAGAAGCAAAATGGTGAAGATAGCAAATGCTTGGAGCTGGCTTTTTTCAGATTTTCAGCCTCAGTAACCCATATTTTAAAAGTGGAAACCACATTTGACCTTCCCTTATCTCACAGCAAGATTGAAGACTCAGGAGAAGTGGATCTTTTGAGATTCTTCGACTAGCACCAGATGACTGCATTAGAGTCTCTGAAATGCAAAACTATGTGATCCATGTGATATTTTCTCCAATCCTTTCTTATGAGTTGCAGAGCCAAGAGAAACAGATGGAGAAGGAAAATTATCCCAAAGTAAGCTTTCCTTCAAGAGTAGAAAGGTAACAGATGCCAGTAAAGGGAGGAAGGAATGAGTGGAGGCAGCTCTGGACAACAGGGAAATGTAGGAGCTGAGGGTGGGTTTAGTTTGGGTTCATGTCTAAATTTACTAATCATCCAGTCACGGTGGTTCACATCTGTAATCCCAGCACTTTGGGAAGCCAAGGCAGGAGAATCACCCAGGAGTCCAAGACCAGCCTGGGCAACATAGGGAGGCCCCATCTCTATTTCTAAAAATATATATATATTTTAAAATTTTTCAATAATAAACTTACTGATGTCAGAGCCATGTGATATCTAGACATATGCCTTTGGCAAGAGGATTAAAAATCTTTTTTTGAGATGGAGTTTTGCTCTTGTCACCCAGGCTAGAGTGCAATGGTGCAATCTCAGCTCATTGCAACCTCTGCCTCCCGGGTTCAAGTGATTCTCCTACCTCAGCCTCCCAAGTAGCTGGGATTACAGGCGCCCACCACCACGCCCAGCTAATTTTTTTGTATTTTTAGTAGAGACGGGGTTTCACCATGTTAGCCAGGCTGGTCTCAAACTCCTGACCTCAGGCGATCGCCCACCTCAGCCTCCCAAAGTGCTGGGATTACAGGCGTGAGCCACCCTTCCTGGCCTAAAATTCTTAAATACAGCCTGGTTCATCCACTTAAACAATCCTTTCTCTCCTTTACCTGTCTCCCATATAAAGAAACACCAGAAAGAAAACATGCTCTGCAGAAAGACTAAAGGAAGTTAGAGAGAGAGAGAGAATGTGTTTATTGTGTTTTCAAGAATGGACTGAGGAATTTTGGCAGCAGGAATATGTAATATTTCTGCCACAGTGGAGTGACTAGGGTTAACTTTTTACTTCAGCCTTCAACTTGGAGATCAGGTGAAGTTCTTTGTTTTCATTCATCTGGTCTGACACTTTTCACAGGATCATGGAGCTTTACCAGAAAGGGACTTCACAACTGTCATAACATTTTAATCTCTCCAGGCCTGGGACAAGGTGGAAACCTACAGGTTCCCAAGGAGATTGTTTTCATCATTAGCATTTCAGCCAAAGCCTTAATGCTGCAAAAAGAAAGCATAATGTGGAGCAAGAGTTCCTGCTTTGGCCTATTCTGACTCTAGCTCTCCAGGGCTCTGATGAAGTCCATTGTGATCTAGCATTAAAAAAAAAAAAACAAAAAAAACGCGTTCTCTCTTAAGCCTTGCTGCTATTTGTACTGGCTCAAAGTGCATGGTTTAATACTTGTAGCTATGAATATTTGCATATTTCCAAAGGCCTTACTGTACACATTTATTGGGAAAAATCTCTATTTTCTCCCAAGTGGGTTTGAGGTAAAAAGAATCCAGTAAATAGCTACGCATTTCATTAGACTGGATGAGGGTGTGGATTGCTATCATTGTTTGCCCAAGTGAACTGCTGTTGTAAAGAAGCCCCTTACAAAATGTTACCTGTGGGACTGCTTTCATGTCTTCATTAACAACAGACACTTGGCATTAGTGAATCAACCACTGTGTTAATTAGAACTCAGACTTGCAGCCTATCCTCAGCTCATAGAATAAACACTGTTTTCCTTTGACCTAATTACAAGATGTTCTTAAACATCATCATTTTGTAAAAGAAACCATGACTACAAATTGCTTTGTGAACCATGCACATTGTTGGGACTCAAAATGTGTCTGCAGTTTGGAGAAAGTGTTTGCAGTTTGCCAGCAAAAATGCAGTCCATACGAAACAGTGGTGTATACAGGCAATGGGAATGATCTTTTTGCAGATATTATACACTTTTCTCTACCTTCCCTTACCTTCTGCATCACATAGCCCCTATCTAAAAAAAAGAAAAGAAAAAAAAAGGTTGTCAGATCAGAATCCGAATAGCCTTTTATCTTATCAACAGATTTTATTTGGTTGGTTCCCTACAGTTGCTGGCTTCAGTGACATTTCAGATTAGATTGTCATTTCTTCCCTTAAGCCCCAACAACAACTTTCTATCGTCATGATTGATTAAAAAGCCCAGCAAACAAATAAGCAAATTGCTACACCACCACTATCAACCACGATAAAACTCAGAAACAAAAATATTTTCTTTAAGCCAAAGAGAGTTGATGATTAAATACCTCATAATGTACTGTGGGTCAGCTGTATTGGGCCACATTGGGTCATTATTGTAGAATTTTATTTTAATATGAACCCTGAGGGACTGTAATGCCTAGAGCCTTACTCAGCCCTGATCTCCCCAAATGCTCCAGTACCATAAGGAAAAATATCTAGAGCAAGCCTGTCCAGTCCCCGGCCTGCAGGCCACATACAGACCAGGACGGCTTTGAATGCAGCCCAACACAAATTCGTAAACTTTCTTAAAACATTATGAAATTATTTATTTATTTATTTATTTATTTATTTATTTTTAGCTCATCAGCTATCATTAGTGTAGTGTTTTTTTTGTTTTGTTTTGTTTTTGAGACGGAATCTCGCTCTGTTGCCCAGGCCAGAGTGCAGTGGCGCGAACTCGGCTCACTGCAAGCTCCGCCTCCCAGGTTCACACCATTCTCCTGCCTCGGCCTCCCCAGTAGCTGGGAATACAGGCGCCCGCCACCACGCCCGGCTAATTTTTTTTTTGCATTTTTAGTAGAGACGGGGTTTCACCACGTTAGCCAGGATGGTCTCGATCTCCTGACTTCGTGATACGCCCGCCTTGGCCTCCCAAAGTGCTGGGATTACAGGCGTGAGTGTAGTATCTTTTATGTGTAGCCCAAGACAATTCTTCTTCCAGTGTGGCCCAGGGAAGCCAAAAGATTGGACACCCTTGATCTAGAGTATGAAAGAAAAAAACGCATTTCAAGTGGCCTGTGGGATGCTGTCAGGACCCCCTCCGAGATTTCTAGTGCTGAGGACTCTGTTCTTAAACACACAAACCTCCTTCTGGGGAGGTGTTCATGCTGAATATAACTACAGACCCTTGAGCAAAGGACTCCCTTATAGAAAACAGTGGCGAAAAGCTGAAATAATAACTGGGTAATATACAGGTTATTATACAGACTGGCATTCCAATACCACTCTGGAGAGCGTTCACAGAGCAGTTCCAAAGACAATCTTTAAAAGTGTTCTGCCACAGGGCCACCGCTAGAGGGCAGAGCAGACCACTTCTGTTTTCAGACGCTTTCTCCCGAAGGGAAATTGAGTTACCTTGAAGGATGGGCTGAATGCTGAACAGAACTTCACACTTGAAAGCATTTCCACCCCTGCACTTCACCCTTCTAGGAGCAGAGCAGTGAGTGGGCAGGCAAGCACTACGTAAATTGCATTGAAACAGGATTTCATTGGAAGAAAACACTCTTCCAATGAAATCTGAAGTTTCATAACTTTGATAACTTTCATTTACTAAAATATTTCAGCCCTTTGCATGTGCCAGAGACTGTGCTGAGCACTGGGGATATAAACACAAGTATTTCTTTGTTATTTTCCTCTATAGGTTTACGGTGTAGGTGGGCAGACAGACAAGTGAATTAATCAAGAGACGATAATGTCCCAAATGCAATATGAGCTCAAAGGAGGGGAACTGGGATTTCAGGTGGGGTGAGCAGATGGGATGGCTGAGAGTGTTGGAGGCTCAAAGGCCAAATCAGAAGTCACTGGGTGAAGGAGAGAGACAAGAAAAAGAGGCAATTTTTTTTTTGAGAAAGTGTTTTCTGTATAATAATATATAACCGAGAAAATTAATATCCAAATGCAAAATAGAAGAAAAAAACCAATAGCTAGTACTAAAACCTGTTGTCTTTTAACCATAAACTTCTAGTTTTCAGAAGATTTGGGGTAAAAACAACTTAGGAAGAAAACAGCATAACCACAATGACCTGAAATGAGCCCATCTGAATATCATTCCTATTGTGTAAGTAGAGTTACACCCAGGGATGACACGGACCAGACTGGGTAGTCCTCTAGGAATGATGAGGGCTGATGGCTGCTATGTGAGGGTGGTCTCCTCACAGCAATCATGTTGGAATGTCCCCATTCCTCTGACACACCACCAAATGTACCTGGAATGATGAACGCTAATGTGGTTCTCAAGCCATGCTACATGTTCACATCAATCAGGGAACTTTCAGATGTCCAGCTCTCTCTCTCTACCTCCCTGTTCTGATTCAATATTTGAAAACTCTCTAGGTTATTTTACAGTGCAGTCAGGGTTGAGGCCTACTGAGTTATACACTGGTGATATTTCACAGGGGAAACATAAGATGCCAGCTAGGGACGCGAGCAATATCATTTTCTTTTAGCACCAAGAAATAATTGAACCTTCTACTTTAATATTATGTAACTTTTTTTTGAGATTACAGTCTACACCTCAGTTTTGTTTGTTTGTTTGTTTTGAGATGGAGTCTTGCTCTGTCACTCAGGCTGGAGTGTGGTGGGGTGATCTTGGCTCACTGCAACCTCTGCCTCCTGGGTTCAAGCGATTCTCCCACCTCAACCTCCTGAGTAGCTGGGCTTGCAGGCCTGCGCCACCAAGGCTAACTTTTGCATTTTTAGTAGAGACAGGGTTTCACCGTGTTGTCCAGGCTGGTCTTGAACTCCTGACCTCAAGTGATCCACCCACTTTGGCCTCCCAAAGTGCTGAGATTACAGGCATGAGCCACCGCGCCCCAACTTATGTAATTTTTTAACTTGCACTTCAACACCTGAGATAGTTCGCAGGTAAAATATGTTATCACAAAGAAAACAATATGAAAATTGAAATGAGTATGCAGAGGGTAGATAATGTTGCAAGATGTTCATTTTTACCTTTTTCATTAGTCACTTTGTAATTTGTAAAGGGTCCCCCTCAGATAGGCATTGGAAAGCCCCTCCCTTTGGTCTCTCCCTTCAGAATCCTCTGGGTGCCTTTCTGCCCTTCCTTGAGAGTCCCAGCCTCATCACTGAATGACAGAGACAGATTTACCGGCTCCAGAGGCTCCCTCTTGGCTTCATCCTGGACTCGGGATGGCATCCTCTGCTGTGCTTTCTTATGAACGACGTGTGCTGACGGTTAGCAGTTTGGAATTCTTCATCTTAGAGCATCTACAAGGGCCGGGCACGGTGGCTCATGCCTGTAATCCCAGCACTTTGGGAGGACAAGGCAGGCAGATCACCTGAGGCCAGGAGTTCGAGACCAGCCTGGTTAACATGGTGAAACCCCGTCTCTACTAAAGTAAATACAAAAATTAGCTGGGCATGGTGGTGCATGCCTGTAGTCTCAGCTACTCGGGAGGCTAAGGCAGGAGAATTGCTTGAACCCGGGAGGCAGAGGTTGCAGTGAGGCGAGATCGAGCGCCACTGCACTCCAGCCTGGGTGACAGAGAGAGACTCCGTCAAAAAAAAAAAAAAAAAAGCATCCACAAGACTGACAACCCTTACTGCTGGTACCACTCACCTCCAATTATTATGCTGACATATTACTTAATTTTGTCATGTTACTTTGTCTTTCCAAATAGCTCCTCTCCGTCAGGAGAGAGTGTGATGGGAGGGTGGAGAAAGATGTAAGAGGAGGTGGGGGTAAAGGTGGTGAATCTGGCCCAGCCACGTCTTTTTTTCAGCTCGCCAAGGGTGCTGAATGGGAGGCTAACGTCAAAGGGGCTGCATTCCGAAAGAGTTGCTCCAAAGTAGTGTAGGGTATACAGAAAGATTTTCTGTATTTCGGGGGCACTTTGACTCAAACCAGGGTTCAGGAAAGCCGCTGACCATTCAAGTTGATCCTCTTCTGGTCAAGAGGCTGCAGCGCGGGAGAACTCTAGCAAGAAACAGGAAACTGGAGGCCAAGAAATGGTGAGGGCTGGAGAATTCAAGACTGGCAGCCCCTTGCTGCCGGAAGGCAGGGGAGCCGCTGCTCTGACACACTTGTGCCGCTAGAGGGCAGCGTAGGGCAGAGCAGCAACTCAAGTACACCATTTGGGGAGCGCAGGATTTCAGCAGCTGGAGGAGTCACAGGGAAGCCCTTCATAAAACAAGCATAGAATAAATTATCTAGCAGGGAAGGTTGCTTTGAAATATGACCAGGAAAAGGGTAGACACCAAAGGTAACAATTGCTTTAATAACTTTGAGTAATGAGACTTTTTTTTTTTTGGCAGAGTCTCGCTCTGTCTCCCAGGCTGGAGTACAGTGGCGCGATCTAGGCTCACTGCAACCTCCACCTCCACTGCAACCTCCACCTCCCGGGTCCAAGCGATTCTCGATTCTCCTGCCTCAGCCTCCCGTGTAGCTGAGACTATAGGCCCGCGTCACCTCGCTGGCTAATTTAATTTTTATATTTTTAGTAGAAACGGGATTTCACCATGTTGGCCAGGCTGGTCTTGAACTCTTGACCTCAAGTGATCCGCCCAGCTCGGCCTCCCAAAGTGTTGGGATTACAGGCGTGAGCCACCGCGCCCGGCTGAGTAATGAGACTTCTCTGCAGTGAACATGGAAATAGGCTGCTTCAGAGGTAAGGAGAGAAGGGAATTTTTAGATTATTTGAAACAGTGATTTATCTCAGTACAGACATGGCACATGTCCACTTCAGGGATATAAAATGAGGTAATTAGGGGCTACAGTGGCCTTCCTAAGTCTCATAAAACACTTCCAAAAACTTTCCATGCTTTCCCTAATTTTGTGCAGCAAACGATAAGAGACACTTAGGGACAGGGATTTGCTTCACATGAGAACTAGCCCAAGAAACCAACTACACGTGGACCACACAGACAGCATCTCCAAGAGTGATAGACAGTACTCAGCCTCCATCGTTTCATTTTGATGGAAACAGAGTGAGTTTAAGGAAGGCTTTTGGTGAGCACATGTTTTATATTTCTATTTCATAATGCTGGTATTTCTATCAGTCTTTCCGGAATATTTCTCCCCTAAATGCAGAGAGAATCAAAAGCAAAAAAAGTGGATTCTAGCTCTCAAAGAGTTTCCAGAGTCCTGAAGAAGCTGGAAAGTGATTCAGTCAGGTTCCTAACAGGAAGCAGATGGCATGCCCAAGTTAGGATCATTCTGGGATGGTTTATTTACCAATGCATGGGCAAGGTGTAAGGGACCCTCATGAGATGGTGCAGAAAGTAGCTCAGAGCTTTAGCAGCAGAGCTGTTACTACACCTGAATCTGAGGGAGAGGAGGGAGTACTCATGGGGTTGCTGAAGAGAGAGTCTGTGGAGAGAAGGCCAACTTGTAAGGACAGTGATCTTAGATTGCAGCCAGCCCCAGGTGACCATGCCCTCCCCTCCCCTCCCCTCCCCTCCCCTCCCCTCCCCTCCCTTCCTCTCCCCTCCCCTCCCCTTCCCGTCCTTTGTCCTTTGTCTCCTTTTTTGTCTCCTTTTCTCAGAGGATAAGGGGGTTGGTTGATAGAATCCTTTCAGGTCAGACTTCCAGGGGAGACATCAAAATGGACATAATCCCACTTACCTGAAATAAGACATGAATGTAACTGCTACTATTTGTGCAGAGGTCCACCTGGCAATACTGCAGGCCCATCTGGGCAGCGTTCAAAGAAACGACGGCTAATGGCTGGCATGTAGGAATCAGTTCCTCAGAGCAATCATGGTAATAAAATAAAGTTGACCTCAGTCTAAATGCAGTTCTTTGTAAATATGCCTTTTCTCTGGCTGCTTTTAAGAGATTCTTTTTATCTTTGATAATATGAAATTCGATTATGATGTACTTTGGTGAGAGTTTTTTTGTTGTTGTTGTTTTTATTTTTTTGCTTGGGGCCCTTCAGGCGTCCTGGATCTATGGAACAGCATACCACATCACATATCATATCACTTTCGGAAAATTCTTAGCTAGTATCTTCTCCCCCATTCTCTTTTCTGTCCTTCTGGAACTTTAATATTAAATCTCCTCTTTTTTTTTTTAGCTTGTCTGTGATATTTCCCATTTATTTTGTATCTTCGTACTGTAGTCTGTGTAATTTCTTCAGATAATTTCAGTACACCAGTACTCTCTGCCTGCACCTAATCTGTTGATCAATCCATCCATTGAATGTTGTTTTCATTTGTTTTGTGTGAGGGCAGTGGGAGGGGTGAGCGTACAATATGTTTCTTTGAAATCTACCTAGTCAGTTAACAGTCTCTTCCTGGTATGTAATTCTGATTTCCTAATTTCTTCCTCAAACATCTAAATCATTTATATTCTGCAAACACTAATGTTAACATCTGAAATCTTTGTAAATGTGATTCCTCTGCAGGTTTTCTTAGCTAACTCCTGATTATTGGACTTTGTTTCCTTTTTTTACCAAACTTATTTGATTCTGTGAGTTCATAGTTATTGGAACATTATCTGCAGGAATGCTGTGACGTCTGGGTTGTTGTTGGTTTGCCCAAAAAGAATTTATGTTTGCTTTGGCCAGGAGCATAAGGGAGAAGAATGCTACCAGCCTGGTGCTACTACTTTACCTTCTTGGCTTGGGATTTGGAGAGACCACGCAAGCAGTGTGAGTTGGAGCCCCAAACCTGCACGGAAGTTTTTTGGTGTTTGTTTGTTTGTTTGTTTGTTTGTTTGTTTTTGAGACAGAGTCTCACTCTGTCTCCCAGGCTCGAGCGCGATCTCGGATCACTGCAACCTCCACCTCCCGGGTTCAAGCAATTCTCCTGCCTCAGCTTCCCAAGTAGCTGGGATTACAGGCATGCACCATCACACCTGGCTAATTTTTGTAATTTTTTTATAAAGACGGGATTTCACCATGTTGGCCAGGCTGGTCTCAAACTCCTGACCTCAGGTGATTGGCCCACCTCAGCCTCCCAAAGTGCTGGGATTACAGGCATGAGCCACCACACCCAGCCGCCAGGAGCTTGTTCTTACTATGCGTTCTTAGGAGAGGTGGGTTTTGTTTGTTCGTTTGTTGTTGTTTTCCATTTTACTTAGAGGAAAGGTCAAGACCAGCAAAGTTTTTTACTTTCAATCTTTGTGGGGCAGCCCTTTGAAATCGTAGCTTAAATGGGGTTTTCTGAACTGAATATTCACCTTGCAAGGTCCCTGCCTCCCTTGTGGCCCTGCATCCCATGTAGCTCTTGAAATCAGAGTTCCAGGTCCCAGTGCATGGAAAGATGCCCTTTAAGCCATCCACAGCCTTGGTGCCATTTCCTCTCTGCATCTGTGCCATGTACATAGCCATGCATGGACTGCCTTTGAAGATTTACCTTATTCCCTTGTCACTGTGAACTGTCTATTTTAAAAGATTTCTTTTAAGTCTTAATCTAGCATTTGTAGTTAGGTTAGCAGTGATATTTTTAGGATGTTTTCTGCAATATTCTCAGAAACTCTCAGATCTTAAATAAGAGATCTATGATAGTAGCTTTTTAAAAATTATTATCACTTTATGCTGGATACTGGCTAAACACTGAATGTCTTATCTCATTTAATCCTCAGGACAATACTATGATGAAGGAATAATCAATTCTACACTTTATAAAGGAGGAAAATAAGGTTCTGAGAAATTAAGCTACCTGGAGTTATGCCATAGTTATGAATTGATGAAACCAATTTGTCTGATGACAAAGTTCATGTTTTTATCCACAATAAACACAGTTATTACGATGCTATCTTAAAGCTTTGGAGACTATTTAGTAAATGTTAGCACATCTCTTCTTCCCTAAGTGCTCAACCAAGCTCTTTTTTTTTTTTTTTTTTTTTTAAACCACAGCCAAACTTAAAACAGCCTGTATCAGTTAGAATTCATACAGGAAAACAGAGCCATTCCAAGTCTTATAGGGATTTGTGGTTTAATACTGAAATTGAAGCTTACAGAATGTGAGAGGAGCTGGGTAGTACAGGAGGTCTGGATGGAGAGTTGGAGGATCAGAGAAAGTCGCTAACCTCCTTGGGCTGCAGCAAGCTGGGTGGGAGGGTGACAGCTTGTGGAAAGATGTGGAGAAGCTGTGTACATGGGCCACCAACATGGGACCACCAAGGAAGAGCTCATAGAGAGGCCTGTGGAAACTTCCACCTCCATGGAACTCCCAGTGCTGTGGGCCTCAGCCAAGTGCTGGTTGGTGGGCTTTGGGCTGCTGCTGGTTGGTCAGATTACAAGCTGAGAAGACAGGCTGGACAATGAGCAGAGAACAGCCAGGCCAAGCTGGTGCCTGCTGGCCCCTCTGTGTCTATAGGTCACCGTGTCAGCACCATAACCTTCCAGGGGTAACGGCCTCTTGCTCACATCTGCCTTCCTTCGAGTTCTCCTGGCAACTCTTACCCAGAATCATAGACAGAAGAGGATCGTGGTAAACAGCCTCTCGCCTTAGGAGAGGCAGTGCTGACCTGTCTGCAGATAATCCAGCACACAGCTCTGTGATATCTAGATCAGGTGGCCCTTCAAATGTCTGGGACATAATATAAATACACGTTTAAAACAATAAATAAATGGGACCTATTTAAACTAAAAAAGCTTCTGAACAGCAAAAGAAATAATCATCAAAGTAAACAACCCATAGAATGGGACAAAATATTTGTAAACTATGCTGACAAAGGACTGATATCCAGAATCTATAAGAAACTCAAACAAGGCCGGGCATGGTGGCTCACGCCTATAATCCCAGCACTTTGGGAGGCTGAGGCAGGTGGATCATGAGGTCAGGAGATCAAGACCATCCTGGCTAACATGGTGAAAACCTGTCTCTACTAAAAATACAAAAAAATTAGCTGGGCGTGGTGGCGGGCACCTGTAGTCTCAGCTACTCAGGAGGCTGAGGCAGGAGAATGGTGTGAACCTGGGAGGCAGAGCTTGCAGTGAGCCAAGATTGCACCACTGCACTCCAGCCTGGGCAACAGAGCAAGACTCCGTCTCAAAAAAAAAAAAAGAAACTCAAACAAATCAGCAAGAAAAAAAAAAAAGAGTCCCATCAAAAAGTGGACAAATGATGTGAGTAGACATTTCTCAAAAGAAGATATACAAATGGCCAATAAACATATGAAAAAATGATCAACATCACTAATCATCAGAAAATGCAAATTAAAACCACAATGAGATACCACCTAGCCCCAGCCAGAATGGTCATTATTAAAAAGTAAAAAAAGGAAAAAGACACCCGCGGCAGGACCCGGTGGCTCACGCCTGTAATCCCTGTACTTTGGGAGGCTGAGGTGGGCTGATCAACTGTGGTCAGGAGTTCGAGACAAGCCTGGCCAACATAGTGAAACCCCATCTCTGCTAAAAATACAAAAATTAGCCGGGCATGGTGGCACATGCCTGTAGTCCCAGCTACCTGGGAGGCTAAGGCTGGAGAATCGCTTGAACCTGGGAGGCGGAGGTTGCAGTGAGCCAAGATCACACCACTGCATTCCAGCCTGGGTGACAGAGCAAGACTCTGTCTCAAAAAAATAAATAAATAAAAAGAAAAAGACACCTGCACACATATGTTTATCACAGCATTATTCATAATTGCAAAGATATGGGACCAATCTAAGTGCCCATTGACCAATGAGTAGATAAAGAAAATGTGGTATATATACATCATGGAATACTACTCAGCCATAAAAAAGAACTAAATTTGTTTTTTGCAGCAACTTGGATGGAGCTGGAGGCCATTATTCTAAGTGAAGTGACTCAGGAATGGAAAACCAGAAACTTTATGTTCTCTATTATAAGCGGGAGCTAAGTTATGAGTGCACAAAGGCATACAGACTGATATAATACTTTGTAGACTCAGAAGTACAGAAGGTGGAAGGGTGAGAAGGGAGTAAGGGATTAAAAAAACTATATATTGAGTATAATGTACACTACTCAGATGACAGGTCTACTAACATCTCAGGTTTCACCACTGTACAATTCATCCATATAACCAAAAACCACCTATACTCCAAAAGCTATTGAGATAGATAGATAGTTGACAGATAGATAGACAGATGCATCTGCATCTCCCTACATATAATATATAATATAATCTATCTATATATAATAAATACGTGTTTAAAATACAGTATTACCTTTCAAAAAAATTTTTAAAAATTGATTGATTTAAAAAAAAATCAATGAACACAGTATTTGGAAGTCCACTTGATTTTATTATCACCAACAGAATTATGACACAAAGCTTAATACAACTTTTGAACTTAGGCCTGGTATTTGTCAGTCAGCTAATTACCATTAGGCCACAAGACAGTCTTGCTGATGTCTAAGAAAAACTCAGGAGCTACACATTGAAAGACTTTTAAATACTGTCATTTGCAGACTCAAGATAACTCCCATTCTGAGAACCCTGAAATGAGTTATAGTTCCATCTGACAAGATCCATAAAGAGGTTACCTCGAGTTAAAACCATGGTAGGCAAATAGTCTTATTGTGGGTATTCTGTGTCCTTATGCCCTGTTCTTATTTTGCTTTGTTTTTTAATGCTTTCAGTAATTTGGTCTTCATAGAAACAAGTTCCAAAAAGTTAAATAATAAGTATTACCTTAAATACTTGAGTCAAATTTCCTATTTGCCTAAATGAAGCTACTATGTGTATCCCAAAATATATACAACCTGTAGACCTATATCTGGTTAATCAGTGAGAATTGACCCCATCGTGTTCAAAAGTCAAGAAAAAGGATTCAAAATTGAGAATAAGTCTCAGGTACCTTCCTATTACTGCCTTAGGAAAAAAAATCTTTCAGGACTAAGTAGACTCTTCTAATTTATTATCAACTCACTGATATTTCTGGAAGTATTTCTCTCTCTGCTTTCTGAGTTCTCCTTTCTGATGTTGAGAGACTTCTGAGTGTACTGCTTTTTGGATTTGGTTTTTTATGAGGAAGACTCATTTTGAAACCAAAGCTCAACGAGCCGTTGTTAAGATAAATGACTGAATAGCTAAGCAGCAGCAAGTGCCAACGTTTTGTCTCCACAGAAACATGAGCACAGTGACCTCTAGTGGACACTGCATAGCCAGAAAGCCTAATGCTCAAAGTGGAGGTCAATCACTGAATGGTAAAAGCTCTTACTTTTTCTTTTGATGTGGAGTTATTGTCAGATTCTTCCGAGAATCATAACTGAGGCAATGTGAAAAGTGACCCTTTCTCTCCATACTTCCTCTCCAATCTCTTTTCTTCGTATCAATCAGGAACTTTTATTAGTGAAAACCTTCAAATGTTGCCAGCTCTCACCCCATCACGGGCCCCTCATTTCCCTCTACCTGTGCCGACTGCACCAACATCTAACTCAGCAATGCAGCGGCTTGCCAGGTGTTTTCATTACTGTGGGGCTTAATGAAAAAACAGGTGCTGGCTTTGCCCCAAGCAGACCGAATCAGAATCTCTAGGCAGGATCTGATAATTATTTTCAGAAATCCACATATGAGTCTAATACCCTTATAAAGGTCAAAGCCTACCATTCTCTGCCTACACCATTTTTCTTCAATTAAAAATATTTTAATTTTAATATTTAATTTTATTTTTTGAGCAGATAATATATTTATGTGATCCCAAAATCAGAAAATAGAAAACACAAATATTTACGTATCCAGCAGAACATTTTCCTGCAATTCTCTGCATCTGTCCAGTCCCCCATAAAAATGTCCACTAAGAGGCCATTTGTCCGAGGTGGTGTCCTGTCCTCTTAGGGTTTTTCTCTGCTGATACAAGTGAATACAAACATAAATTACCATCTTCCCCATTTTTATACAAAAGGAAACAAACTATACAAAGCGAAGTATACTATAATATACAAAGTATTTATACTTTGTTACTGTGTCTCTTTTAGATCCTTTCACATCAGTAGGTAGAAAGCCTCTTCATTCTATTTTTTCTAAAGCTGCATGTCATTCCTTTCTATGAGCATATCACAAATTCTAACCAGTTCCCTATTGAAAGATAAGGTTTTTCCCCACCCTTTTGCTATCGAACAATGCTCCAATGACTGACCTTGCACATAGATAATTTCACGTGTGTGCCAGGAAAAAATTTCCAAAGTGGAATTGCTAGGTTGAAAATAATTTGGTAATAATATAATAAAAAATAAAATAAATAATAATTCTTATTTTATTTTATTATGGTTTAATTTAAAACATACATTTGATCTTTGTCCCCATGTTCTTGGCACAAAGCTTGGGAATTTGAATTTCCTGATAGGAGGATATTTGGTTATTCATACCAAGCCCTTTTTGACTGTACCTGAGTTTATGCTAAAGAGGCGACTCATGATAAGGCCCTTAGCTTCCAGATGGTGGTTGGTCACCAGAGAAGCCAGCCACGTGATTAGAGGGTTAGAACTTTTAACTCCACCCTCTGACCTGTGGGAAGGGGAAAGAGACTAGACATGGAGTTCAGTCTTGTGACCAGTGGTTTAATCAGTCATATCTGCATAATGGAACCCGTATAAAACCCTTGGACCATGAGACTCGAAGAGCTTTCCAGCTGGTGAACACATTATGTGCTAGGAGGGTGGTACATGGAAGCCCTGTATTCCCCTATCCTCATATCTTGTTCTATCCATCTCTTCCATTTGGTTATTCCTAAGTTGTTTTCTTTATTATAAAACTGTAGCACTCTCAGTGAGTTCTGTGAGCCATTCTAGTGAATTACTGAACCTGAGGGAGGTCGTGAGATCCCCCAAATTTGTAGTCAGCTAGGCAGAAGTACAGGTAGCTTGGAATACCTGAGATTGGTGGCCGATGTCAGATGTGAAGGCAATTTGGGGACTGAGCCCTTCGCATGTGGGGTCTGTGCTAACTCTAGGTATTTAGTATCAGAGAGGAATTGAAGTGTTGGGCACCCAGTTGAAGTCATAGAATCAGTGTCAGAGCATACACACCATTATCACAATCCAATATGGGGAAGCTTTGTGGAGTGATGGAAATCTGAAATCTTTCAGTTCTTTACTTACCTGATCTCTTTGCAGCATTGGACATGGCCAACCAGTCTTCACTCCTAAAACCCTCCTCTACTGGTTCCTGAAAACTCAACTTTTGACCTTCCTCCTACCTCTGACCACCTCTTCCCAGGCTCCTTTGCAGACTCTCCTTTATCTTTTTGTGCCTAAAATAGTTCTCCAGGTATCTTTTCCCAGGTCCAATCTCCTGTGCATTGATGACTTCTAAATTTGTATCCCCAATCCCCCAAGTCCTTCTCATAGGCTGATGACCAACACTCCACCTGGTTTTTGGACATTTCCTCACAGATGCATTGAGCTCACTAAAACAAAACTCTCCATCTTTTCGCTTTGCTTCTGTGCTCTCAGTTCCAAACCTGCTTTGGCTCATGTATTCTGGTCAGTATGAACTACAACCATGCCCAAGCAGACACTCTATTGGAGTTGTTCTCTGTGATTTTCCCTTCGTTGGAGGCATCCTAATTAGTGCAGCCAATGTTCTGCCAAACAAGAGGAATTGCTTCTTGTAGAAAATGTAAAAATAGAAAAGAAGATTTCAATGCAAATGAAGAAGATTTAGTCATGACTGAAGAGCACAGGCTAGGAAAGGGCTGTCTGGTGGACCAAGACATTACCTTGGACACTAAACCATGAAGCAGAGCCTGAAAGGACTCCCTTTTACAGAAGACCCACATGCTTCTCCCAGAAGATGGAATTAAGACAAGCACGAAAACTTGGAGGCTACCTATTTACCAACCTCTTTTTTAAAAAAATTATAATTTCTGCAGGATTCCTATGTGACAACAGTGCTAAGTGCTTTATACATATTATTTCATTATTGCTCACAATAGGGCTAGGCGTGGTGGCTCACTCCTGTAATCCCAGCACTTTGGGAGGCTAAGGTGGGTGGCTCACTTGAGGTCAGGAGTTTGAGACCAGCCTGGCCAACATGGTGAAACCCTGTCTCTGCTAAAAATACAAAAAAAAAAAAAAAAAAAAAAAAGCCAGATGTGATGGCGCACACTACTTAGATGACTGATGCATGAGAATTGCTTAAACCCAGGAGGCAGAGGTTGCAGTAAGCTGAGATCTCACCACTGCACTCCAGCCTGGGTAACAGAGTGAGACTCAGTCTCAAAACAAAAAAACAAACAAACAAACGAAAAATTGCTTACAACAACCCTGTAATCTAAGTGTGGTTTGCTCCACTGTTTAGATAAGGACATTTGGGGTTAGGAGGTTATTTGCCCAAGGACAACCTAACTTGTCAATTCTACAGCTTGAATTCAAGTCTACCTGTAAAACCTGTAGCCTGATCCGTGACAGTAGCCAAGGCCTTTTTTTTGGTCACAAAGGTAGTCCAAAAAGTTATCTGACGATGCTATATCCCTCTGAGGTTTTAGGCTGGGCTAAAAGCATCATTCTAACTGCCCTATAGTTTTTATTCTGTTTTATTGTAAAGCAGTGATTCATACAGTTAGAACTCCCCAGGGTTAAATTCCTTTTTGTATATATTAAGCAAAAATAGCAAAGTGCGGGATAGCATAATTACTTTTGTACAAAAATATGTACTTTATAAATAGATACTATTTTAGGATATTTGCTTTTTTATAATGGAATGTTGGGGATAAGAAGGGAACGAGGTTGCAGCTAATCCTATTGGTTTTGTACAGTTCTGTAAAGATTAAATTTATAAGTGGGTTAAGTGGATGGGGGGATCGTGGTCCATGTTTTAGCTTGTTTTTATACCTCTTTGGATTAAAAAATCAATATTACTTTAAAAACTACCTTTTAGAAGTCACTCTCAAACTATTTTTCTACAAAGAGCCTTTTCAATAAACTTCTTAGGAAAGTGCAGAAGTTGAAGAGCATTTCATGAGGAAGTCTTCTTTCTGGCTTCTGATAAGGCGTGTCATTTAAATGAACAATTCTGCATGTCACCCTCCATCTGAAAAATTACTGAATGCTCCCAGAGTCCCATAAACAAAGATCCTCTTTGTCCTTGAGCCAAACCCATATGTAGTTAAAGACAAAGTCAGCTTGCTTTGAAGTTCAGAGAAAGAGTTGACTACAGTACTTCACCACTGAGAAACAATAAAGCCCTAGCTCACTCTTATGGACGGGGTGCCTTTCACCCTTTGCACCTATCAAGGAAGACAGACTTTTTGATCTATTTTCTTAAAAGTGGCCGTGCAGCTTTATAAAGGTGCTTGTGGAAGTACTTCAACTGAATTTATATTGGAATTTAGAAGACTTGAAGATAAAATACTTCACATAAGAAAAATACTATGTTTTCTTATTACTTATATTAAGTAATGAGACATTTCACCGAAATACATAAGAAAAGTACGTTTTACTTGTATGTGGTCCTACTGTATATGTTGAATACCTTTTAATAGCTATTCTGAATATTACGTTTCAAGCCTTATCAGTCAAAGGATATAATTTATAAAAGTCCTCTTAAGTAGGACATGGAGGTCAGGTGTTAGGCAGGAAAGCAAACAAACACAGAAACTAACAAATTTTCACTATGCTTTCCAGGAAAGGGACATTTTATCAGAGTCCTGAAGGATGAGTGGTAGCTAACTAGATTAAAGGAGGGGAAAAGTAGAGAATATTTCAGGCAAAGAGAACATCCTGTCTGAAGTCCCCAGCCATGAGGAAAGACAGCAGTATACAAGAAACTGAAAGAAAGCCATGGAGCTCAGACCGCTCCCCGAAAAAGGCTAGGCACAGAACTGTAGGCTATGCTGTTCTTGCCTCTATCCAGAAACTGACAGAAAATCATTGAAAGGTTTTCAATACGTGCGGGAAGGTTTTAAAGACACTGTCAAAAAGTCAGCAGCCTAGTTTTTTCCCTTTGAGGGTAATCCTCTTTCACCCTGGCTACTTTTTCATTAGGACATGTTTTGTGTGGATTAGTGTCCTTTGCCAACTGTGAAAAACCAGCCATCATCTCTTCAGGTATTTTTTCTTCCCCATCTTCACTGTCTCCTCTTCATCAAGAATGCTAACTGGATGTGTGTTAGGTCTACTTCCTTTGTCTTAATCTCCCTGTCAGGTTTTCCATCTCTTTTTCTCTCTTTACTGCATTCTGGAAAATTTCTTCAGAACACTGTGGTTCACCAATTCTTCAGCCTGCAGGATTTTTTTTCTTTTTTTTTTTTTTTCATTTCTAGTTGTTGTATTTGCTTCTTTTTCAAACTTAGATGTTCAGCTTCTTTATAATCCTATTCATTATTCAGGTTTTTCAGTTTTTCCTTCTTTTTTTTCATTAAGCTTTTAATTTTGAGATAGTTATAGACTCATATGCAGTTGTAAAGAATAATACAGAGAGCTCCCATGTGCCATTTACCCAGTTTCTCATGGTGGTAATGAAACTATACAATGTGTTGTAAAACTATAGCACAGTGTCACACTAGAACCTTAATTTTTTGTTGTTTTGTTTTGTTTTCGTTTTTGTTTTGTTTGTTTTTTGAGACCAAGTCTCTCTGTCAACCAGGCTGTAGTACAGAGGCACGATCTCAGCTCACTGCAACCTCCGCCTCCTCCATTCAAGTGACTCTCCTGCCTCAGCCTCCTGAGTAACTGGGATTATTGGCATGCACCAACATGCCTGGCTAATTTTTGTATTTTTATGGAGTTTCACCATGTTGGCCAGGCTGGTCTCAAGCTCCTGACCTCAAGTGATCCACCGCCTCAGCCTCCCAAAGTGCTGGGATCACATGCGTGAGCCACCGCACCCAGCCTAGGACCTTAATTTTTTAAAACATTAAACTACCTTTTCATATTGTGTGTCTGATAATGCCAATAGTAGAAAATGCTCTGTGGGTCTTTTTAAAAATTATATACTTATTTCTGTTAGTTCTTATTCATAGTGTCTTTCTTCGTTGGGTAACTTACGATTTCTCATGAGGAAATGGTTTTTTTCTTGAAACTTTATATGGAGGGACTGATTTAGACTTTGCATTGAAGCTAATTCCAACAAAGAAAACTGCCTTTGCTTCTGTCTGGCTCCTTGTAGCACTCCCAACCCAGGTATGCTTTATACTAAATACTTGGCTGGAGGTATTTTTGGATGACCCAGATAGTATGAATTTAGGCTGCAAATCCACATGAAGGCTGGGTTATGGATGCTTAGAAAGAGTCTGCTAGAGTTGATGGGACTCAGGCTTACATCTAGTCCACTCTTTCATAAGGGATTGGTCAAGACAATGTGTCCAGAACAGCCTTTTACTTGGTTTAATATTCTGATGACACCATCTTGAAAATCTTAATATTGTCTTACCAAGTAGCCCATATTTTTATTTTGCCCTAGGCCCCCTATGTTATCCAGCGGGTCCTGCAAGGGGTATGGCCCTTTGGGCATCCCAGCTGTCTAAGGCGAGGTTACCTATTGGATGGGACTTTTTCTCCTGACCCTGTAATTGGCACATCCCCAAAACTCAAAGCTCCCATTTACTAGTTTGGTAAGAACAACTTACATGCTCTTATTACCCCTCTACATTTCTGTTTTGACTTTTTCCTGAATACCCTTCTCTTTTTTTCAAGTCATCAGTGCTTTTGGCGGCTAGTTTAAAATCTTGCAATGCTGTCTCCCGCTGCTGACTCCTCTTCTTGGGAAGGCCCCTCCAGGCACACTGTTCCCTTCATGGGATCACCAGCATCCTACCCGATCATGCCCCTTCTATTCCCCTTCCAACTCCAAATCTAGAAGACCCTAATTTGCTTTCCAATATGTTGTTTAAGGCATTTGCTCTATCCCCTTATTCTATCAGGGTTTAGCTCTTTCAATTCTCAAAAGCTTTTCTTCTTTCCAAAATCGCTGCTTCAGCAAATCTAAAGCTCTGCCTTTTGAAATCTCTGTTAGAAGGTTTTGAAATATGTTTAGAAATTGAAAAGGTAAATAGCATTTTTTTTCTCTTTGCATTCCTCCTATACTAATCTAGTCTTCCCTGGGGAAGGGGTACCTCTCAATCAATGGTGTGAGGGGAAGGGGTCAGCAAAGCAAAACCTTGCTTTATGACTCAGTTTTGTCCCACCACACATTGCTTGAGTGCTCGGAGTCTTCGAGTCCAGCTCTACAGCTGGACTTCCCAGTTACAGAAGCAAATATTAATAAATTTAGATTTTGGACATAAGCCAGCTTGAGTTGAACTTCTTGCCTTAAAATGGAAGGACTCTTGATTAGTCCAATGGTTGACCAGATGGTGGATAGTTACTGAACCCTTTTCTCAAGAAACCAACCACAGGGTTGGGTTGCTGTGGGCTCCAACAGCTATTTATTTGGTGGAAATGGCAACAGGCAAAGCCAGTTTGTGATGTTTAAAGTATGGCTTTGGATTTGAGCTTTCAGCTCAAAAAAGAATAAATTTACAAATGTGTGAAGCACTGAAAATACAAAAGTTAGTTACATTTATTGGAGAACAGAACAAGACCAAATATATTCTACCAGATGGTGACAGCTCAGTGCTCTATCAGGTATTTCAGGTTGTTTTGGGGATATACACGGTTATGGCTTAAATCGCTGGGAACCAGAGTGAATTCATTAAAATGAGATGAACTGTACTTCTCATTTCTGCTTTACATTTGCATAGGCTGTCCTCTTCCATTTTATTAGAAGCATTGTCTTAAGTATAGGTTAAAGGAAAAAGCACCAGAAAACATTGCTTTCTGAAAATCTATGTAAGAGCCCTGGAAATATTTTTCTATAGGCTCAGAAACTTGTGGCTTCTTCAGAATATTGCATCTCTTTTCTTCTTTGTCTTTAGTATATTTAAATTTTAGCAAAAATTATTTTGGAATTTTTCTCCTTTTTCCTGACTTTCTGGGTAGCCATCATTTCATTTCTTCCACTTTGTAAAGATTTACCGTCCCTCAGTTTCTCGCTATGCTCTGCTTGAGTGTGACATTCATTCCCAGGTTTTGAAGGATTCTTATCCCTTGGGTGTTCTGGGAGCTGCTCCACACCCCTCTAGGTCATTTCCTCCTTGGAAACAAAAATTCCATGCTTCAGCTTTCCTTGTCTCCCTCAGGAGAATGTTTCCTTTCTCATATTCAATGTGGCCTAAGAAACAAACATCCTAAGATGCACTATCATAGAGAAACACATGCCATGGTGCTCTGCCAGCAAGATGAGTTCTGCCACCACTGGCTGGCCAGACTCCCTAAGGTGACGGCTGGCCCCTAGTGCCTGCCTGGTGACAGGCCAGGGCCTGGGAGGAAGCCACCCTGCCACCATCCTCCAGGCCTGTTCAAGGCCACACACACCTATGGGAGGTACCTTCACAATTAGAAACACTATGGGGGGGATTTTTTTTTTTTTTTTTTTTTTCAGACGGAGTCTCACTCTGTGGCCCAGGCTGGAGTGCAGTGGTGCGACCTCGGCTCACTGCAAGCTCCGCCTCCTGGGTTCACGCCATTCTCCTGCCTCCGCCTCCTAAGTAGATGGGACTACAGGCGCCCGCCACCATGCCCGGCTAATTTTTTGTATTTTTAGTAGAAACGGGGTTTCATCATGTTAGCCAGGGTTGTCTCGAACTCCTGACCTCGTGATCCACCTGGCTCGGCCTCCCAAAGTGCTGGGATTACAGGCGTGAGACTTTGGGGAGATTTTTAAAAACACTGTATATATTTATTGTGATTACTGATAAATTTGTATTTCTTTCTGCCATGTTGTATAACCTCTATTTGCTATGCTTTTGCTTCTTTTTTTCTCCCTGATGTGTTCTGGATATTTTTTCACCTACTGTTGGTACATTACACACTGTATTTTTAGTCCTTTAATGTTTACCTTTAAAATGTTGTGTGTAATTTAGGGAAGCTCTTAGTAAAATAAAATATACATGATTCTGCTTCCAAACGCTTCACAGATCTTAAAATGCTTTAACTCAAATCACTTCCTCCCAGTTGGCATACTATTATTATCCAGTATTTTGGTTTCATATTTTTAGTTGGAAAATTGCTATTTTAAAAGTTGACATGCAAAAATATGTAACACCTCTGTAAGTATGTGCTTGTAGATAATCATTCTATGTTCTGTATCTGATAATTTCAATATCTGAAATTCTATGGGGATCTAGAACTGCTTTTTGTGGTTTCTGCTACTATTAATAAGTCTCACTCATGACAACATGTTTCTTAAAGCATTTTGGAATCTTTTCATTATAAGCTCATATTTTGATAACCTGTGGGACCTTGATTGAAGATACTTCTCTCCAGGGAGGATACACATGTGTACCACGGGTGCCACTCTCCTGGGGTCATTTCCACTCCAGATGTGGCCGTATCCCTGACTGAGTTGGTGCTGTGAAGTAGAATCCCAGGTCCTTGAAAGAGCGTGCCTACAATTATAGATTCTTAGGGAGGAAATTATTATGATTGTTAACATCATTTTTTCTCTACGAATAGTTTTCTCTTTTGGTGCCTTTAGCTGAAGGCAGATTTTCCCCAGCCTATCTTTTTACTGAGACTGTGACCTCTGCAAACAACCTGTTTGTGGGGTAGGGGGTGGAGGGAGTTTCAGGTTTAGCTCCTCCTCCATTTTGTGTAGACCCAAGGCTTACCCTTCCCGTTCCCCTCCCCATGGTCCTTAATCCCCATTGTTCTAATTCTGGGCCAGTGTTTTCACCCAAACTTGAAATACACCTATATTCCCAAAAATAAACACCTTATATTCTGTTGTTTTACTCATACATGAAAAAAATGGCTTATGGGGGTGGGGGAGGGGAGTTGGGGGAAGAGACAGGCAATTCAATCAACACAACTCCATAAGCTGGGAATTAGTAAAATTCTAATTCTTACAAAAATATTAGCAATTAGAACCACATATTAAATGCCCAGCAAATAAATACTACAGTAAATACAGGGCTTTCCCTGAAGCAAAGGTGTAAGTAGCTTGATGGAAGAAGATAAGAAGGACTTGTGGGTAAGAAAGGCTGAGTCTACAGTGCAAGGAGAGAGGACAGGGACCTTCTCAGAGGTTGCCAGTGGAGAGCAGGTGCAGGCTCTGTGTGAAATGCAGTGGTACCAGAGGTGGATGCTCTGGTTTTATTTTGCACAAAGATTAAGGAGACTCATGCAGTTAGGATTGTTAGAACAAACAACCAGACTGAGCTCAGAGTGCAAATTTGGGGTTGAATGCATTTCATGTACACTATGGTGTTCCTCCATAGCTGTGCCAGTGGAAACTGGTAATGCATGCAGCACAAAGCAGTCACTTTCTGGAGGGGAAACTGTGTATGAGCCAATAAGATTTCTATATTTTACTGACACTTTTCTGTTGATAGACATTGAGATGACTCAAAGGCAGGAAACATGCACTATAGCCCAACAGACCAGTCTTGCATCGGCTCTCAGGACAGCCCTGGCTTCCATGCTAGCTTCTGATTTGTTTTTTATTTGAGATTTGTTGTCCTTAGGGATTGCCTTAATACCTTGGAAGTTCAGCAATGCATTGAAATATATGTTTGCTGGAATTTATCCTTCATGTGGGTGTTTTTAGCGGAATGGCATTTTCAGGACATCTGGTCTTTTCATCCTGTTTTCTGGCTTCTCCAGCCTGCTCTACACTCAGCCCTCTGTTTTCTGGGAGGTCTCTGGGCCTGGGAGATGTGAGGCTTGGTTAGTTCACTGAAAAGCGTTCAGACAACAGTGGCCTTAAAATAACCACAGAATCAAAGCAACGATGATAAGGAACACTGGGAAACAAAGGAATTTGTTTTGAAGACAAGAACTCCCCAGCATAAAGGGCCAACATCCCTTCTCTGAGAAAAGTTAAGACTGAAATGACATGTCAAGTGTTTCAAAGACAATTTCATAGATTGCAGTACAGCATCATATTGCAGCAGGAAATCATGGAACATGGTATTGGCTACATTATGGATTGCCTCCATATCGAGCAGAAGCTAAGATCAGAACCAAATGAGACACTCACTTGCATTAATTAATTAATGAAAGTAATAGCAGAAGATACAAGGAGGCCTCAGCAAAGCCATGAGACTCCAAGACGGCCACTGGAGTCTGGATTGAGCCTGCCCCACTCAGGTCACATCAGCACTTCACCCTCATTCACTTTACTGTCCTCAAGGAAAAAATAATCATCTCTGCCTCCAGTGACAGGACAGTCAACACACACCTGACCTTTTCTGGTAAAGTAAATTCTTGCCAATGAGTTGCTGTGGCTTTAATGATAGTTTGCTTCCTAAAAAAGGTTAACTATTTCCCTGATTTCAGTTTTCAGGTTTACAGAGTAGATAGAAAACCACGAGATGGCAGTTCATATTTTATTTTGAGCAATATAAAATTGACCCTACTCCAAGAGGTGGAAATTGTGGTTTTGTATCATATTACTTAAAGTCCAAACAATTAAATCTTGTTGGACTTTCTGGATCATAAATGAGAGCCTGTGTAGGAGGAATTTATTGTGAAAATGAACATTCCCTGCAACTCCAAATATCTCTTTTTTTTAAGATTAGTGAAATATAACAACACTATTTCCAGTGAAGATTTCACCTAAAACAACCAGTCAGATGAGAATCATGTGTTACTCGCATGGCATGTCAAGATGATAAACTACATTATATAACTTTAAAAAAAGAATGAATTATAAACTTGTCTTCCTGATAAGAGCTGCACAGCATTCTGGAGAACACCTTGGCTGTACTTAGAAAAAGCCTGTGGATCCCATGCTCATCAATATCATTGGCCTCGGGGTGGGATGAGCTGCTTTGACAGTGGGCCTGGTCCAGAGACGGTGAGACAGACACCAGAGAGGCAAACGGTGCCTGGCCGTGGCCTCGGGAAGCCGAATAGCCGTAGCCACTCCCTGGGGTCAGCACGCTGACTAGGGCAGCCACAGGAGGTGTTCTCAGTCATGGGGCGGCCTGAGGATGGCACAGGCTTCTGGAGAGACCATGTAAATCCCTTCAAGTGTTCTGCCTGTCTCCCTAGGATACATCTGGACTTTTGGTGAAATCTAGGAACATCTGAAGCCCAACCTAAATAACACTTAAGCTGGAACCCAAACTACTGTCTTTCCAATGCCAAATAAAACACACACACACACACACATATACTTTTTTATTGTAGAAATATCACAAGGGAAATATTACTCAGGTATCAACTGAGATCTCCCCACTTGCAAACGTGGGGAAATTTCCTAGAACCTCCACTTTCAGAGCTTATGGAAGTCCCAATTCTGGTGCTGGTTGCTTTTCATTTGCTTTTCCTTCTCCATCCTTCCCTGCCTTGCTCTGCGCACCCAGAGGATGACTTTGCAGGTTGCATCAGTTGAGCTCCTTTGCCTTCTGGCTTCTGGGTTGGGTTTGGCCAATGGAAGCACCTGCAGGGTATCAGATGCTGGACAGGGAAATAGGAAGAGATATTTATTTCCTGTACTTCCTCACTGCCTTGCCGTGGCTCCAGCAGCAGCACATTCTGCAGTCATGGCTCTTGGCAGGCAGCCTCCCTTCCAAGATTCCAAGCTCTCTATGGACTTGGGTAACAGTTATTGCCCCTCACCCCTCAAGGGCTAGGATTGTAAAGGCTTCTCTCTATTGCTGTTTGCTGGATGCTTCACCTTCCCTCACTGTTTCCCTTAATGCCCCACCCTACCTCCATCTTCTTCATTAAACACTTCTTGGTTAAACCCTCTGAGAGTGTCAACTTTCCCTCTTGGTATCCTGATGAATATATACACCTTCCCATAGATTTCTTTGGACTCCTAAAAGTCTTATTGTCATATGTTCATTGCTACCCAGGCATTCCTGCTCCCTCACTTATAGATCTAAAGAATAAGCAGCTTCTCTATTAGTTTCTAAGTGAAGCAAAATTTTAAGAAATCATTCATGAGTTATATTTGCATTCACTGGAAAGCTGAGATAATATGAAGTGGTCACATTACATACCACAGAGTCAACAACTTAAAAATCCACATAGATATATCTAGCCTAGTGTATGGACCATAGATTCTGGACTTAACTCCATGGACCAAGTTTTACCACTCACTTGCCACTATGTGATCTTGTGTCAAATTATATACTTTCCTTGGGCCTCAGTTCTCCTCTCCCTTCTTCCCTCCCTTCCTCATTCCTTCCTTCATTTTTTTCTTCCTTCTTCTCTCCCATCTTTTCTCACTCCCCTATTTCTCTCTCTTTTGTAAACTGAGGTGGTCACAGCTCTTATCTAGGATTGTGAGGATTGAACAGGTTAGTGACGTACAGTTCTTAGGTGCCTGGTCATATTAAGGACACTGTGTAAAGTATCAGCTATCATTTATTGTATTATTATTATTAGACATTCTCCAAAATCCTTCTCAGCTGGATTTCTTGGTTTCTCTTAGGGCCTGTATCAACTCGCCACTTTTGTTTCCCAGCTTTCTCATTCCTTTCTCCCTCCTCTCACTTGTTTTCTTTTGAGTGGCCCCTGGGATGCGGGGAAG